>NC_135622.1:36889551-38139551 GCF_053574225.1 Canis aureus
TTTTTTTAAAGGATATTCTGAGGTAATTTATGGATAAGATTGCTGGATTTACTTTAAAATATTTCATCAGAGAAAGAAAGCAAGAAAGGAAGGCAGAAAGGAAAGAAGGAATGGAAGGACAGAGGGAAAGAGGGAGGGAATAGAAGGACCAAATGATAGTTAAATGCCAAAAATATAGATGGAATAATATCAACAAAATATTGATAAACTGTACAGTGTATAGATATGTTTAATATACTGTTTACTCTAATTCTGTTTTGTTTAAAAATGTACATTGAAAACATTTTCCATAAAAGCTATCAAACATTCACTGAAGCATGAATTAACCTATTATTATTTGCCTTAATAATGCAGAATCACCTGAGGGGCTTGGGTAGAGTGTCACAATCTTGGGAAATAAAGCTGTAACATTATAGTGTAAACTCTACACCCAAACTTTATATGATTTTCAGTTTTTCCAACTATCAGACTGCTAACACAAATATGAGAGACACAGAAGTGGAAAACAGATTTATGGAGATTTAACCAAACAACACAATGCATGGCGATTAAATCAGGAAAAAGAGAAATGCACCAGAACTATTTTGTAAGAAGTGAAAACATGTTTAGAATCTATTAATTGTGAAGAAAGTGGTGTGGGTTTTCATGACAGAGTTCTGCTTTGATAATATTTGACTGTTAAAATTCCAGGATCTGTACAAGTTTTATAAACCCCTCTATTCTACAAATTAAAGAAAAGATTATCTTATTGTTCAACAATCTTCGATGTCAAACTAATAGGAAAATTAAGGTGAAAGTGGTGTGCAATCCTGGATTTATTCATATGAACTGGAAGGTCAGCCAGTCAGTCATTGAGAGATCTAGCTGAGAATGGGGAGATCTAACTATGGAGGGTTCAGAGAAGGCTTTATATAAGGTTCTGAGGAGTCAAAGCAGAGCCCGCAGAAGCTCAGAGAGTTGTGTTGTGTGTTTTTCTCCCTGGTTAGGTCTCAGCGAAGCCCCTCTGAGGAAGCAGTGTTGCCCTTCCCGAGCTTGAAGAGCCTCCTGTCTTTTTGAAGCAAAAAAACACTCAATCTGATTTATAATCATTTGCTTCTTCTTCCTCGGAAGGAAGAATTGGACCAAACGCTATTTTGATTCCGGTCAGAATATTTTTCAAGCCTAAAGAAATTACTTCACGTTCTTGCTTCTATTTTCTGGCAGGATTTCTCTTCAGTTATTACAAATATATGGATAGCTTCTCATTTCAACTTAGGTTCCCTTGCAGTCTCTAGCTAGTCCGTCCATCTCTGTGAGGCACAATGTTTATACGTGGCTTAATAAGGTGTGCTTCTCTCGTGGGCTGAATCTTAGTTTCAGAGTGATTCAGTTGATTGAAGTGCCCAATCCATCACTGAAGATTTCACTTTTCTTTATAAGTCCTTATTTACTGCTTCTTCAGAATATGCTTTGTGGGATTTTAGAGTGTTCTACACTTAAATTATATATCACTTTGGTATTTAAATCAATGAATTTAAATTACTGCATAATGATTACTTTCAATTTGTCTTCACTTAAGGAATATGATATAATTAAACATGTTTGTTTGATCCGGTCTTGCAAATGAACCTATACATTTACATTAGGTGTCTATGAGATGAGTTAATTCTCTGGAGCTTTTTAAACCATTGGAAGAGGTTGTCAGTTCTTGGGCTGTCAGCAATCTCTCCTCCCTGTCTCTTCTTTCCTCTACCTTCCCTCCCTTTCCCCTTCTTTTCCTTACCTCTTTCTCCCTGTCTCCACTCATACCCTTTCCCCCCTCCCTTCTCCTACAGTGCTTATAGTGTGCCAGACATGATGCTAAATCTTAGAATTAGGATATACAATAACTTTGAGGCTGATCTGACTTGCATATGCAACCAGGAACCAATTAAACTTGCTGTCATCATTTTCTGTACCCAAGGAACTTGAGAGTTGTTGTAGAAGTTGAAGGGGAAAACAATTTTATAAAGGCTAATATGTTTTAAGCTTAGAGAGGTTGAGATGAATGAGAATTATAGGCAACTAACCTGGAAGATTTCATATATGCTGTTTCATCACTAGAAGTTCAACAGTGTCCATGCTTTAATATCTTCATGCTTCATTGTACTTTCATGAGAATATGACATATATTTATAAAAGCTATTTGATGTCCCAATCTAATTCTATCATCTGTGTAATATCTCCATTTGTTTCTCTTGGTTGATTTTCCCCTTCATTACGAGTTGTATTTTCCTGCTTTTTATAATGCTTGGTCATTTTTGATTGGATGATAGACATTAGGATTTATCCTTTTTGAATGCTGAATAATATTCTTAACTGTGAGCTTTGAACTGGGATATAACTAACTTAGTTGGAAACACTTTAAACCATCTCAGACTTGCTTTTAAGCTTTGTTGTGTGGGACCAGAGCGCTTTCAAGTCTAAGGCTGATTTTGCTATATTATTGAGATAAACAAACAAACAAACAAAACAAAACAAACCTTCTGAGTAGTCTCTCCAATGGCCTATGCATTATGAGGTTTTCCAGTCTATGTCACCAGGACCATAACTATTCTCAGCCCTTTGTGGGCTCTAAGGACCCTGTCACCTTATCCTTTCTGGCAGTTCTCTTCCAGACTCAGATTTTTTTTTTTTTTTAACATGCATTGATTAGTCCTCAGCTGAAAACTCAAAGGAAGCCTTCTGGAAATTTCCAGAGCTCTTTCTGCATCACTTTCTTCTTCTATGTGTTGTTCTCCTCTCCTTCCAGCAGTTTCTGCTTTGTACCATATTCTTCAAGGTCTAGCCAAATGTGTTCTGAATTCTCGACTGTATACTTCATCTGAGAGAGTCTTCTGGGCCCTGTTTGGGTTCTTTCTGTGCTATGGCCTGGAAACTGTCTTCAGGGAGTATGTGGAGGCAATCACTATATCAGCTGGTCTGTTTCCCTATCTCAGGGATTACTACTTTGTGTTACAATTGTTGGGTCATATACATTTTGTCCAAATCTTTTAGTTTTTAAGTCAAGAGGGTCTATCAATCCTATTACTCCATGTTGACCAGAGGTCTATATATGCTATTCCAATCCTTAGAGCAAGGAGTTATTACTATATGTATTTTTATAAACAAAATAGCTGAAGCTTATATAGAATTAACAACTTACTAAAAATGCATGTTTAATATGAGAAGAGTCAATAGGCAAACCTTGATCTTTCATATGTAAGTTCATATTTATTCCACCTTTGTATCTGACCACACATTCCTTATCTTATAAAATAGCTTTATATGGTGGGATGTAAAGAAGCTAATTTCCAAGAATTCAGAAGTAGGTGGTGAGAACGGAATGTGGGAAACATAGACATTTATTTTTCCAAGAAGTTTGGTAGTGAAGGAAGAAAGAGAAGACAACCTGAAATAAAGGAGAGGAACAGAAACCTCAGGAAAGTGTTAACACAGTGGGAAACTCTCAATCTGACTGTTCACAATCATAAAGATAAATTAGCAATGAAGCACCTACCTAGAGCTTAAAACACTCAGGGGATAGTCTTATGAAAACAGTGTCAGGAAACCTTGCTGGAGGAGATGGAGTTTAAACAAGCCCATGAGATACTCATCAAGGAGGTAAAATAAAAGACACCAGGGAATTCATTGCGGAAGGACGGGGATAGAGGCAGGAAGAAAACATATAATCCATATTTGCAAGATAGATAGTGGACAAATACAGGTAGCATAGGGAGTCTTGTTCACTTCCTCCTTTCCTAGATTTCATTCCAAGAAACTTACCCATGAGATGCACAGTCTGTGGCCAGTGATGAGGGCTAGGACAGCCCATTGGCTTGTCTACCTTCCTCTTCTCATACATATACCCTCAGCTATTACCTCATATGATTTACCATCCTGTCTTTACAAGGAAACTTAGAAGGTTTGGATGGAAACCATTAGGAAAATATTTAGAAAGTGGCCAATAAAAGAAAAAGAAAGTGATCAATATTTAATTGATAATTTTGTATATGAATAAATGAGCTCAGTTTTTCTATGCCCCAAGAGCTGGAGAGAGAATATTTTCCTTTTGTCTCTGTTCTACATTATCTTCAGGAGAAATGCTTCATTCTGTCATCTCATTGCAGATTTGTATCCGTTATTCCTCCTCCAGTCACATTTTTCACCCTTCTTCATAAAAGAGAAGAGCTCTGTGCTAAGGGTAGAGATGAGGATTTAATTCGTTTTGCTGTTTTGAATTTGTATTCAGTGTCTAGTCTACAACAAATTTGTGTTAACACACACATATACCCACACATATGTACATATACACATGTCATATTGTGGTTAACCAGTGGTCTTGTATCCACCCCTGTGTGTGTGTGTGTGTGTGTGTGTGTGTGCATGCACGCATGTGTAAAGGATCTTCTATATATTTACTATTTTATCATAGGGGTAACTGACCATGTTGGAGAGAGGGTATTTCAAAGAGCCTAGAGTCCTGAGAAATTAGCCTATTCCTAAGAAGTCATTCCTATTGGTTTAGGAAAAGTCAATACATATTTCTGGGCTACCTGTGACTCATCTATAAAATAGGAATAATTTACCTGCCTTATTTACTTTATAGACTACCATGCCCTTCCCTTTGTGAGGAAGCCATGCTTGTTGCCAAGGGTCCAACATGGCCATAGCTATAGGGAAAAGGAGTGCACTGAGAGGATGGGAGGACCGCCAGGAGAGCTATAGTTGCAAACTTTGCAGAGGATTGTGCTAAGAGAAATGAGACCAGAAACAGGACAATCACATCCACAAGAACTGAATGCTAGGTTTTGCTGGAGGTATAGTTGTGTCTGTTTTCTGTGAAGGTGGATATAATTAACTGCAGAGGGCTTTTATTGTTTTATTTGTTTGTTTCTGAGGTTGATAAACATGTTGGAGTCAAAGATGAATAATTTGGCACAAACTTGAATACAGTTACCCCTCATTCATGTAACACCCAGGCTATTTTTAATGTTAAATATTTATGAAATATAGCTCTGAAAGGGCTCCAAATAAATAGCATGTCATGGTACCCCATGCCAATGTCCAGCTGTGCATCTCTCCAATATAGTTTTAGAGAAGGAAATAGGTTTGGATGGGGACAGATCAGGTTTCAACAAATAGCACCTGACCAACAAGGCAAAGAGTATCTCAGTGTGGCAGAAGCAATGATACTTAATTCCACCCATCCAGTGGTTTAACCCTCAGGTTCTGGTGCCCAAAGATTCCTCTTTAAATCATACACCAGAATTCCCATTGAGAGACATAGGCTAACTGAGGTTTGAACATGGGTGTGAGAAATAATTGTGCCCAAGAGAAGAGAGGTGACTAGGAGCCAGATATTTTCCATTTATGGGCAGGAAATATGACATGAAAATATAAAAGGGTCTCAAAGCCATATATCAGATGTTGCCTAAGAAATTAACTGAGTGTAATGCATTTCATTTTTGTGAGAACATAATTATAACTTTGATTTCTGTGGAAATTATCTGAAAGAACAAGAGCATAATAAAAAAAAGGCCAATTCCTTCCAAGAAAGGCAGCTCCACTCAGCCATATATTATGATATATACCTCCTTTTCTTTAAGCCTCATTCTAATTTCTATCTTGCTTTTTGGGATTCAGCTCATGCTAAAATTTAACATGTACCTGAAGTACATATGTCAGAAGTAGTTAAGAAGGAGAGGGGGTTAAACTATATGAAATAGAGCCACTTAAAGACATTAGTGTTTGTTGTTAGAGTGTTCTACTTAGTATACATTCTTTGAGTATATGGATTCAAAAACCTAAACCGAACAACAATTTGGAAGCTGAAATTGACACATTTTTTTATGTAAAGTTTTTCTATTCTTCAATTTTTGGGAAACTTTGAAAACCAAAACCAAACCAAAATACAACAACAGCAGAATATCCTACTCTGATGCCTGGCAATATTTAACAGAAAAAATGATTTTTTTAGTGAAATTGTTCAAAACCACTGTCTCTCCATTTTTCTTTTAATGTACAAGAAAAGAGACGGTTGAGTAGGCTTATTAGAAAAAAAATGTAATTTTTTAAAAGATTTTATTCATTTATTCATGAGAGACACACAGAGAGAAGCAGAGACACAGGCAGAAGGAGAAGCAGGCTCCATGTAGAGAGTCCGATGTGGGACTTGATCCCGGGTCTCTAGGATCATGCCCTGAGCCGAAGGCAGACGCTTAACCGCTGAGCCACCCTGGCATCCCAGAAAAAATGTAATTTTTAAACTGACACTGAAAAAAGATACTGATAATATTGAGATTATGGATAGGTTTTCATAAAGATTAAAACGTAGAAAATAGAGGTCCAGAAAGAAGCTCTCTCATAAGATTTCAATGCAAATTTAAAAATAATGTATATGTTGGGGTCAGAATTATCAAACTTTTGAAGAGGCAACTTGCTTATGTGGTAGCCTGAGACATTCCTTGTCTGCCATTTCTCCATAGAGTTTTAACAACAACAACAACTAAAACCAAATTATCCATACAAGTAGAGGAAGACTTTGGGAACAAAGTACAGCTAATTACCTGATCCAGGAAGGATCTTAACATATACTTGACTCAGTCTTCTTTGTTCGCAAATGAGCTAAAAGCTCGAGAAGTCCTGTCAGGGGAGAACTTATAAGTTCATAGGGAAAATAAAGATTCAGGTATCAGCCACTGGAGAGCTGATAATCAGCCATGTGGCAGGATCTAAGAAAGTGTCCTCCTTATCAGAGGATGGAGCTACCAGTGAGATAGGCCCAAATACAAGTCTTCAATTCTGGGTGAAAACGTTCAACATCCCCAAAAGGTTAACTGATTTTAATAAATGAACTGATACAAATGCTTGGACAATGAGAAATAAGAGGTAAGTCTGGATTTTCGGGGCCCGTGCTTCATTCATCTATCACTGCATAAGAAATTAGGCTAAAATTTAGTGGCTTATATCAGCAATAGTGATTTTATTTTGCTCCCGAATTTGCCATGGAGGTAATATGTGGCAGGGAGGGCTTACCTCTGTTCTATATGGTGCTTCAGCTGGGAAATTTGAATGGGAGTGGATAATTCACTGGTGATGGCCTTTCTCACCTTGCTCAAATGTGAGTGCTGACTGGGAGCTCAGCAGTGGAAAAAGAGCAGGGGATGCCAGTCCCATTCCATATGGATTTCTTAATGAGATTGCTGTGGCCTCCTTAAAGCATGCAGCTGGATTCTAAGAGTGGGAGTTCAAAAATACAAGAAGTGGAAATTGATATCTTAAATTACCAGCCAAAAACATGGCAGAAAGTTACTTTTACCATATTGTTCAAAAGAGTTCCAAAGCCTGCCCAGACTTGAGGGTAGGGGCATTAATCCTACATTGTAATTGGCAGAATGGGGCCTGTTTGGTCTGCCACAACCCGGGAGCCATGGGACTCTCCAAAAGCATCTCAAGTAGTACCTTAGTAAATATATGGTGGACCGAATACTAGGAAGCATTTCTTATGGACAAAAATGGAGAATCTTCTTTATTACTTAGGGGTTCAGAGGGAAACATGCAGGAATATGTGCAGGAAGTACCTACCATCCACAGAATGGACATGGAAAATCACTCACATCCATAGGTTGGAGAAGCTAAGTGGCCACAACTGGTCAGAGTGCTAAGAAGTCTCTAGATAGAATTTTAATCACTTCATAGTTAATTGCTGCTACCACTGAGGATCTACTTTTGCCAAAAATCTGATTCATTTGGTCATTCCATGTAGTTCTTTTCTGTACTTCTGGACTTTACACAATCTTCTTATGTATGATATGTAGCAAGGGAAAGAAAATAATGAAATACTACTTAAGACAGGCAAACATACATATATCTTTGTTGTGGTAATAAGAAATAGGGTAAGTACTAAATAGAAAGAAAATATAAACACCTTATTACCTAGATATTTACAGATAAGCCATAGTTACTAAATATTATAAATTAGTACTGTATAATGAGCTAGGTATATAAAAGTGGAAAATCTAGGACTTTGCCCACAAAGAGTTTTTCTACATACCTTAGAAATGATAGAAATATTTAATCCAAGGACTACTATAAAGCTCAACAAAAGTAGCATGTATAATATACAGATGTGTGGTTGAAAATTCTGGCATTTGGCTAGAGTTCAAAGCAAGCAAACATACATAGCCATAAAAGTAGGTGGAGAAAGTTTTGATACAATAATATTAAAGTTGCAATAGGCCAGTGAGAATTCTAGTGGAGGTGGATATGCACAATTTTTGACATTTTTTTTAATGTAGTAGCAGGGAGGAAAGTAAACCTAAACAGTAATTTCAAAGTTATTAAATGAAGTTTTCTTAAAACCAATTTTAAAAAATCACATGACCAAAACCATTATTCCTCTGAGTTTTAATATTCTCACATATAAGAAAGAATGAAAGATGCTTTCAAATCCTTATTTTATTTTGAGAGAGAAGAGGCAAAGAAATCCAAACTGGTAAGAAACTGGTATAAAGAATTCAGTGAAATATATAATAGTTGCTGACAAGTGTAAGCCATTAAAGAGACACGGTGTACAATGGGAGTTCAATTTTATTCCAACTGACAGATAAATCCTGTTTTAAAAATAGCTTTTTGTGATCTGAAAAATGATCAGAAGAAAATTCTGCGTATGCAAACACCTGTAATAAATCATCTGCATATAGAAACAATATATCAGATGATGCCAGTTTAAATATCTCATGAGGAATTGAATTAAGATGAGCAGCAAGGATCTCAACTAAAATTTAAAGCAGAAGGTGAGATAAAAGGCAGGTTAGTCCATGTCTGGTTCCTACTGCTCTGCAATGACAAAGTCACACCTTGATTTGATAGCCAGGACATAAGGCTCAGCATTGTCCTCTTCCTCTTGCCCTTATTAGTTATGGAAGCATGGAAAGAAATGCAGATGACCTGCCTCTACTTTTGTCCAAATGATATATAAAAGTTATATGCTAATGTGTTACAAAGAGTCTCTTGCTTCATATATATGATTTCTAAAGAATTATACTTCTTTAGGAAAAAATATAGTTCATAAGCACCCTGTAAATAATGTGTGTGTATTTAAATAATCACACAATTCAATTTACTTTTTACTCCTTTTGTGTACAGTTTTATAACTTCTGTTTTTAATTTTATAATTCTATGATTTTGAATGTGTGCCCAGAATCATTCAGTCGTCACTCCTATTGGGACTATTCCTTCACCCAAACACATTCCCTCAGGCTCTGTATATACAGTCACATGTTCATTCCACCCCTAAATCTGAGAACCAATCTGCTCTCCATCACTAAAGTTTTATTTTCCAGATGACACATATAAATGGAACCATACAACATGGAACCATACAGCCTTTGAGATGGAAATCTTTTGAGACTGGCTTCTTCCACTCAATATAATGCTGTGACTTTCGTTCAAGTTGTTGTATATATCGATAATTTGTTCTTTTTTTATTAATGAATGGGATTCCATACTATGGTTGTACCATTGTTTACTTATCTACAGAAGGATATTTTGTTTGTTTCTACTTTATTGGCAATTACTAACACAGTCGCTGTGTCTGTATCATGTGCAAGGTTTTTTTGTTAATACAAGTTTTCTTTCTTTTTTTAAAAAATATTTATTTATTTATTTATTTATTTATTTATTTATTTATTTATCTATTTATGAGAGACACACAGAGAGAGGGAGAGAGAGAGAGAGAGAGAGAGAGGCAGAGACATATTTAGAGGGAGAAGTAGACTCCCTGCAGGGAGCCTGATGTGGGACTCAATCCCAGACTCCAGGGTCATGCCCTAGGCCAAAGGCAGACACCCAACCGCTGAGCCACCCAGGTATCCCATTAATACAAGTTTTCATTTCTGAAGGATAAATACTGAGGCATAAGGTGGCCAAGTCACGTGGTGAGTGCATATTCAGCTCCTTAAGAAACTGCCAAATAATATTCCAGGGCATCTGGAATTTAAACATTATCTCCGCATCTAAAACCTTGTCATAGAATGTTATTTTTATGTGTTTAATTGTCCAGCATATTTTAAAAACTCAAGTAGAGAAAAATGATCTATTATATTTACCCAGATACTTATTGTATCTGTAGCTCTTCTTTTATTTCTCATGTTTCATATTTTCTTACTGCTATCATTTCCCTTCTTTCCTGAAGAACTTTTCAGCCACTATTTCTCCAGATGATACCAGGGAGATTTTCAGAATAGTTCTTTCTGTTCTCCTTCTGGAATCTGATCATTTAAATATTATGTTTTATTATAATCTCACAGTTTCCTGAGACTCATCCAGTAAGTTTGGGCAGTTGTCCTGGTTGGATTCGGGCCTCAAGTTCCAGCCATCTGTGTGCTGTGGCTCCAATGATCCAACATTAGCTAAGCCTTCAAAGCTTTTACAGTGGTCTTGTCTCCCACTCAGTGGTCAGTCTGGGCTCTGAGTGGAAGTCTATCCATTAGTTCAGTCCTCAGTTTCTGGAATGATAGTTAGGATCAAATGCACACATAGGCAGTGAGGAGAGTAAAACCAGGGTTCATAAGCAACTTTATGGGATTGCGTTTCCAAGAGTTTCCTGTTTCTCTGTGTAATCTTCGTGGTTCTCTCTGGTTTTCCTTTTCTGTCCTCCATCCAGAAGCCATCCATTCATAGTATTGTTGATTGTGTTGGAGACTAAACAGGCATGAGAAGCATGGACTGTGAGAATGGTGGGGGCAGGAAAAGAGAAGAGAAAGGCCTCTGGAGAGACACAGAAAGAAAAATCAGGAGTTGGCTCTGCTCTCTTGAAAGGACAGTTCTACTCAGCCTGGAAGAAAGTTCGTTTCCTCAGGGTTTGGCTCATGGTTTTCCACTGTGGTTGATAAACTGTCGCCATAGGATTTCATGAGGACTATACCATGGCAGTTTTTAGAAATTACAAATAAAGCTACCATAAACATTTACATATATGTTTTGGTATGTACAAATATTTTTATTTCTCTAAGTACAATAACCAGGAATAAGAATGCTGGGTCAAATGAGTGTGTATATGTTTATCTGTGTAAGTATTGTCAGACGGTTTTCCCAAGTGACAGTAATGCAGTGTTTTCCCACCAGCAGTGCATGAGTTCTAGTTGCTCTGCATCCCACTCTGCACTTGGTATTATTTGTAATATTATTAGAGCTATCCTAATATTTGGGTAGTGGTGTATCATTATGGTTTAAAATTGTATTCCCCTAATAGCTAATGACATTGGACATCTCTTTGTCTGATTTTTTTTTTTTGCCATCCTTATATCCTCCTTGTAGTGTCTTTTCAAGTCCTTTGTCCATTTTGTAAATCTGAGATGTTCATTATAATTGTATTGGGGTTTGAGAGTTCTTTATATATTTTTGGATACAATTCTTCATAGATGTGTGGTTTGCGAATATATTCTTTCAACCCATAGCTTGTCTTCTGATTCTCTTGAAAATCTTTGACGGAACAACCGTTTTCAATTTTGATAAAGTACTGTTTTCATTTTTATCATCAAAAATCCTTCTGGTGTCATTTTTAAGAACTCTTGTTCTAGGCTCAGGTCATGGGGATTTTCTCCTGAAAGTTTTATAATTTTTAGTTTACATTTAGATTTTTAATCCATTTTGAGTTGACCTTTGTGTGAAATGTGATATTTAGGTCAAAGTTTGTTTTCACCTATGGATGACTAATTATTCCAATGCCGTTTGTTGTAGAGACAAACTTTTCTCCATTAACTGTTTCTTCATTTTTGTCAAATATCAAATGACTATGTCTGTTTGAGCCTTTTTCTTCCTTACCTATCCTTTTCCAGTGATTGTGTCTTTCTTTCTGTTCTAATATCACCCTCTTGATTACTGTAGCCTTATAATGAGTCTTGAAATCAAGTAGCATGAATCTTCCAAACCTGTTCTTCTCTTGTAAGCTGTATAGCATTTCAGTTCCTTTATTCTTGCATACAAATTTTAGAATCAGCTAAGACAAGCCATTTTAAGGAAATAATAATATATTTCTTTAATCTTAACCAACAATTTATTTTATTTAAAAAGAAAGGTTAAAAAAAATAATAAAAAAAATAAAAATAAAAAGAAAGGTTAACATTTTGCCTTGTTTTGCATACTATACATTTGATGTCCACAGAAACTACTTTATAGAACATTAGCTATAAAAAGATATGTGGATATTTTATAATATATATATATTAGACCTTCTACCAATTGCCTATTATTGATTTATTTAAAATTCACTTATTTTCCATATACAATAGTATATTTGGTTCATATACAAAAATATAAATACCAAAGTAAAAGTAAATTTAATACATAAATTTTAAAAGTCTACAGTTGAGTTGGTGAAAGTTTAACACATCTTCTAAACACCATTACCAATGACAGGATTTGGGTTTTGTAGCCCTCAAGATGAATAATGGTGTGTGCTTTGAAATACTTGGTCTTCCATTATGTCAGGCACTGTCTCTGGCCTAATTACCCCACTACCTTATTTTCTGCTAGATTCCATTAAACCCCATAGAAACAAAAATGCCAGACTGCTACTTTTTAAATCTCTTTTATAACGATCCAATTCTGGAAAATGAGATCAAAGGGAACATCCACTTGTGATTTTTCTGGAAAAAGTTTTTCTCTGAAAAGACATATGGAAAAATGCTCATTGTCATTCTGCCTGGGTGTGGCCATGTGTCATGTGTCTCTTGTGGCAACCATCCTGTGACATTGAGAGCAGAATCATGGCCAAGTGTAGGGTTGCTGATATAACAAAAGAAACGTATCACTGATTACATTTCTGAGTTGCTCAAATCAACTCTGGGACTGCCATTTGCTTCCAGGAGTATTATTTAAAGTAATAAATTATCTTACTTTCTAAGCCACTTTGGGTTGGGTATCCTGTCATTTGTTTACAGAGACCTCTGAATGGACCTATCTCTATAAATGTGTAACCAAAGCAAAATAATTTCATTAGAATCTCTTCCTTTCTTTTCTGGAGAAACTCTGATTTCTTACTAGATCAAGACATGTATTCAGGGCCTTTCAAAAGGCCATGGGATAAAAATAATACTACCCATGCACTCTGACTTCCTTCATCAGAAAACTATGCTACTTACTTATGTGGAATTTCACATTTCTAATTGTGTATAATTAAAATGGGATGATTTGGTGCAAAAAGGGCTGTACTTGGGTCCTAAGACCTCAATCTTGCTTCTGACTTTGCTAGTAATTTATTCCATTGATTTGGGTGACTTATTAACCATTCTGTGTCAGTTTCCTAAACTGAAAGATAACAATTTTATGGGAAATATTGTAAACTCTGTGAGAAATTAATTACCACCCTACTATACTACCATGCCCTAACATGCAAACACACTGGACTCAAGGAGTAGGAGCTCTGCTAATGTCCAGGAATAGGAACTGTTGCTTTTATTGTACTTTTTTTATTTTAAAAAGATTTTTTTTATTTATTCATGAGAGACACAGAGCAAAAAGAGGCAGATACATAGGCAAAGGGAGAAGCAGGCTCCTCAAGGGAAGCCCGATGTGGGACTCGATCCCAGGACCCCTGGATCATGCCCTGAGCCAAAGTCAGACACTCAACTGCTGAGCCACCCAGGTGTCTCACTTTTGTTGTACTTGATAGAAGTTACAAATATATACTACTATGTGTAATGCTGCTTAGAATCCCATTTTAGATTCCTATTTTTAGAAATCACAAATCTCTGTACTCTGGTTTGCTTCCTCTTGCCATTGAAAAAGCATGAGAAGCCTGGCATTGTCTCTCATTTAAGATCACTACACTCACCCATACAAGAACTAGGTGGCCTAGGAAAATTCTGTTAGTGGACATGCCTCAATGGGTTATTTCTTCTGCAATTCTTGTGATTAGAGGTGAAAACAAATTAAGTCTAAGATTCTGTGTACAGATGGACTGAAGAGACCAAGGAGTTCATAAAGCCAACTCTAGTTTTGTCTTAAGCCTGAGAAGAAAATAAAAGATCTGCTTTCTTTAAATCATAAGTCCTTGATGAAATGCTTTTTTAAATTCTCTTGCTGATTCTCTCTAAACGTCCACATATTCTCCAGGCCCTCAAGTAATCAAATCCTATCATCTGAATATCTGTCCCATCCCATGCAATCATGTGTCAGTGATTGGCACAAGCTAATGGAAAGAGCAACTGTTGATTAAATCTGAATGAATACATCTACATCTACACTTTCTCATTGATAAGACCTCAGTCTTTGCCATAAACTGAGGAACTTTTTCCTCATTTAGAAATGTATAACTCTTAAATACATAGTGAGATACACATAAGAACTCTATCAAAGATAATAAAAAAATACCATATCCTTAAACATTGGTTGCAACTATAGCGATGGACAGACTGACAAAGTGAAGAGAATCAATGGAAGAACATATTTTTGAAGAAGGCCAAATGAGTGGTAATGTGAGATGTGTATCCAGTGATCCCATCTATGGGTTAAGATTCTACTCAAGACCTGCATGGGCATCAAAGATGCTAGTTTTTATCTCATGATTAAATCATATATGAGATAATCAAAGCTCAAAGAATTTACTCAAGCTTTATTTAGCAAGCATGAATTTCTGTATCCAAGGCACTCTAATAGTATGAGGATTACAATGATTATAAGGTCATAGTCTTCATGTTAAATAGGCTTAAAATGTAGACAAGATGAACAATAATCACAAAAGTGCAATAAAATGTTCTGTTAGGGATGCAAACACCTGTTACAAAGCTTGACACATAATAGTGATTTAATGAGTGTTTATTTAAAAATGAATAGAAGAATAAATAGAAGAATTGATAGTTATGTGATCAGAGGCAAGGTTTGGGAAGAGTTTATTAGAGGAAGTTGTCTAGAAAAAATGGTAGGAATTGATCATGGTGATCTTAGTGATCGTGGTGTCATTCTCAAAAGAGAAAGACATTATAGGCAGAGGACTTCTGATCAAAGATTCAGAACATTGTAGAATTGTGCTTATATTTGGCATAGAAACCTACCCAGAGGATGCGTAGGCATTTTGCAAATATGCAGAGCAAATATTCTGATGACTCTCTATCTTTACCAAGATGAGAAGTATTTGTAGTCAGTTGCCCATGGAAACTTTCCTAGTTATTCACGTTAGGAATTTGCCTAGTTAACTTTGAGAAAGCTATTTGTTCATTCACAAATCACACATTCTTGCATTCCTACTTATTTATTGAGTGAATATTTATGTGAAAATCTGTATTACTAGGGGTGTAAGGCTTTGCAGCTTAATTTGTTTCCCAGGAGCAAGAGGCATCTGCCTCACCTAGGAGCTTGTTAGAAATGCAGATTATCAGGGCCAGTCTCAGATTTACTGAATTAGAATCTGCATTTTAACAAGATTCCCAGATAGTTCATATGAATATATATTTGAGGGATACAAAGAGAGCTTGCTTCCAGCTTTCTAGGACTTCCCAGTCTGGTAAGGGAGATAAAACACATGTGCAAATAGTTATACTTTAATACCAGAACCCACATGGTGCATGCCAATATGTGTGACTCAGACTGGCACAGACTTTGAAGTCAATGCTAATTTAAAAAAAATAGTTGCTTTCCATGTCAGTTTGGACAAGTTATTTTTCCTTTCTCTGATTCAGTATCTTTATCTGTGGGTTCCTGATGATAACTATTTTCCTAGGCTGTTAAAGAATTAGGGATGTCCCATTTGAGTGCCTCTACCTGGAGCAGAATAAGAACTGATAAAATAGTAATGATTATTCTGGAGGCTTAAAAGTTAACTGTTTGCAGCTAGATATGCCACTGTAGATAAATTTTCATGGAAAAGTGATATTTTATCTGTGCCTTATACATAGTTTTAATGTAGGGTGTTGGGAATGCTCAGGGAATGGGATATTCAACCATCTAGTCATGATTTTCAACTATAGCAAGCTATGTTTCTTACACATATGGATACTACTTGAGAGTCAAGGACCTCATATGTTAGAAAATCCATCATGCAATTTTGACCAATCATCTAGCTGCAAATTTAATAACATAGCATAAATTAAATAAGTTGCTCAAATGCATTACTAATTTCATTGTTTCAGAATACCTTTAAAAAAAATATTTTTCAAAATAAACTGCCTCTTATAGTTTCTTTAGCTTAAAATAAAAATTAAATAGCTTTGCTTGTTTACTGTTGGAAACAGAGTGAGGCTTTATAAAAACCATGAAATTCAATTAGGAGTATTCACAGTGAATGGACAAATACAAATCATGCACCTTCGAATTTGCTGCCATTTGTCAATTTAAAGATTTTTCCTGGTAAAATATAGACTTCCGTGTATTATGCATTGTTTGATTGAAAAGATTGTAACCGAGTAAAATCATTTCATCAAACTTACCTTGATTATGAAAGCCAGCATGGACAGTAAAAACCTGCCTTCTCAGTATTTGCTGGCAGGAACTGTCAGCTCTCTCACACTATGAACTGAGAAAGGTGAAGCATCTACGTTCAGCTGATGAGACAATGACAGATACTAGCCATTCAATTTTTCCATTATAATTTTACTAACTTTTTAGTTAAAAGCACTAGGGTTAATGCTCATTGTTAAAATTGTCCAAATTATAAGTGAAAACAATGACAGTGCAATCCAGGGAGAAATATGAGTAGTTATTTACTATTCCAACCTTTCTTTCCTCTCCCAAAGCTCTGCCCAATGAAAATGACAGTGTCTTCAGAGGGCAATAGGAAGTTGCAAGAAGACTAGACACAGGTGTAGAAAAAGGACTTAGAGTCTCTTCACCAGATAATCTTGTGCCTCCCTGGTTTGTGCATTTCCATGTGGCTTAGGTTACACTTTTGATCAATATACTGGTTTTCTCCTTTGGGGGCCCATAAA
The DNA here is from genome assembly GCF_053574225.1 of Canis aureus. Lineage (NCBI taxonomy): Eukaryota > Metazoa > Chordata > Mammalia > Carnivora > Canidae > Canis > Canis aureus. The sequence continues at coordinate 36,906,477 of NC_135622.1, forward strand.
AGACAATATTAAGGACTTCTATCTGCCTTCTTCCTGGTTTCTCAAGAGAGTAGAATTTTTGCTGCAAGTAGGAGATAGAGGAGCAGTTTGAACGCTGAAAAATTTTAGGTTTTGGGCTTGACAAAGAATATAAAGGAAGGATTTCCATAGTGTCCTTGTGTATTCTTTAGGCTGGATTTCCAATATATGGCAATATGTAATTATAAACATATATATGTGTGTGTGTATAAACATATATATATATACACACACACACATATATATGTTTATAAGTGATCTAGAAACAATTTAGTCATTTTGCAAGAAAATAGAAGCAATTTGTTCACAATTATTTCACAAATGTAAGATTCAAGTGTTCAGTAAAATATCACTATCAGCTAAAAATATATTCTTTCAACTCATAGCTTGTCTTTTGATCCTCTTGAAAGTCTTTGACGGAGCAACAATTTTCAATTTCAATAAAGTACTGTTTTCATTTTTGTCACCAAAAATCCTATTGGCGTCATTTTTAAGAACTCTTGTTCTAGGCCCAGGTCATGGGAATTTTCTCCTGAAAGTTTTATAATTTTTAGTTTACATTTAGATTTATAATCCATTTTGAGTTGACCTGTTTTTATCAAAGGCTATTTGGAACAGTTTCTTTCACATAACTTTAAGTTTACAAGTTGTTTCTTGCCCCAACTTAAGTATTTTCCCATTAAAAAAATAATTGAAGTATAATTAACCTAGTGTTATGTTAGTTTCAGGTTTGCAATATAGTAATTCAATAATTCTATACATCACTCAGTGCTCACCATGATAAGTGTGCTTTTTTCTTAAAAGATTTACTTATTTATTTGAGAGAGAGAGAGCAAGTGTGACGGGCAGAAGGAGAGGGATAGAGGGCCAGAAGTGGACTCTGTGCTGAGCGTGGAACACAACACAGGGCTCTGTCTCACGACCCTGTGATCACCAACCTGAGCTGAAACCAAGAATCCAACACTTAATCATTTGTACCACCCATGCAGCCCACAATAAGTGTACCCTTAAGACCCTTCAATTATTTCATCCATCTTCCCATCTGCCTCCCCTCTGGTAATCACCAGTCTGTTCTTTGTATTAAAGAGTCGTTTTTTTTTTTTTCTTTTTCTCTTTTTTCCTCTGTTCATTCGTTTGTTTTGTTTCGTAAATTCTCTGTGAGTGAAATCATATGGTATTTGTCTTTCTCTGACTTATTTCCCTTAGCATTATACCCTCTAAGTCCTTCTATGTTGTTGCACATGGCAGGATCTTATTCTTTTTTATGGCTTAGCATCAGGGAAATGCAATTCAAAACCACAATGAGATATCATCTTACACCTGTCAGAATGGCTATAGTCAAAACATAAGAAATAACAAGTGTTGATGAGGATGTGGAGAAAAAGGAACCCTCATAAACTGCTGGTGGGAATGAAGACTGGTGCAGCCCCTATAGAAAAGAGTATAGAGGTTCCTCAAAAAATTAAAAATAGAATTACTGTGTGATCTGCTGTTCCACTAGTGGGTATTTGCCCAAAGAAAATGAAAACAGTAATTCAAAAAGATATATGCACCCTATGTTTATTGCAGCATTATCTACAATAGCAAAGATATGGAAGCAACCGAAGTGTCCATCAACTGATGAATGTATAAAGAAGAGGATATATATATATATATATATATATTCCATTATATAGAAGAGTATATATATATATATATAATGGAATATTACTCAGCCATAAAAAGGAGTGTTTTCTTATCATTTGAGTGCTACTTTCATTTGCTAAATTGGCTTTTCATTATTTTTGTTACTTTATATTCCAAATTGTAGTAAGAAGTCCAGTAGCTCAAAAAATGACACATTAAAGCACAAAGTAGCAATAAGCATAATGAAAGGTCATAAATCCTATTAATCCAATAAGATGACATAACATAAATCTGTGTATGTTTGCAAAAGTTTATCTGCAAATGGGGTAACTTTTTACAGATAGCAAAACCAAAATGTGAATAAGTATAATATAGACATCTGAAAATTAGATTTTTTTTTTGTCAAGACACAAATTGTTCCACTAGTCCCCATTGTCTTGTCTGTTAAATATTTCACCATAGTGTCTTAAAGTCATAGATTATTTCCCCGACATTTTCAAATAAAACAGAGTAACTTCTCTGTTGTGTCAATAGATTTTCTAAACAAGTGCAAAGTAATGCTGTCCAGGATGATTTTGATGGACACAGTCACTAATGGTAGAGAAGATAACAAATCTATGAAGGCATCATTTGAAGTTATTTTCCTCATGACAGAAATTGGTCAGTTGCCTTGCATGGTAGCTTCTGAAAAACCACAAAGTTAGTATCCTTGTAGAGAAACAAAATAAACTATTTTCAAAATTCTTAATTAAATTGCATTTGTGGTCATCAAATATTAAGTGTTTTTTTTTTTTAAGATTTTATCCATTTATTCATGAGAGACACAGAGAGAAAGAGAGTGGCAGAGACATAGGCAGAGAGAGAAGCAGGCTCCATGCAGGGAGCCTGATGTGGGACTGGATCCTGGGCCTCCAGGATCATGCCCTGCCCTGAAGGCAGATGCTCAACCTCTGAGCCACCCAGGTGTCCCTATTAACTGCTTTTAATAAGAAATGTAGGCACCATCTTGTGTGCAGACTTGAAGATATTTAAACTTAAATTTAGCCAAAAGTGTAGTGTATGAATCCATACTTAGCACATATATGGTGAATACATATTTATTATTTGTAAGCCTTTATATAGCTGTTCACAGTTTTATTGGAATCAAGGCTGATGGAGCCGTGATGTAAAAAGGATGCTGTGACATGAATACAGGTTTGCCCCTGAGTGCTTGTGTACCCACTGCTTTAATCACAGGAACCAGTTGGAAGATAACAAAATGCTCTCTCATATTGGTTTGGTATTAAAGAAAACAGTGCAAATTGTAAGTACAGTCAAATCACAGCCATAGAGTGGTTGTTTCCTTTGAAGTCTTTGGAGAAAATTGGCACAAACAAAAGACTTTACTTTTCCATTCTTAAATAAGCCAACAAGTGGACAAGGTTTTCAAGTAGGCTATAAATTATGGATAGGTTAAAAATGTCTTAATGACACTAATAATACTAATCAAAACCATGTATATTCTTTTCATATATTGCTCAAATGGAATATTTCAGTAATATTGATTTCTAAAAAGAGTGTTAACCTATTATTTTGAATCTAAAATATGATTTCAATGTGGTAGATAAAATATCTGGGCTTAAGAGGCAGACAGAATCTTGGTACAAGTGACTCCATTGCTGAGAAAGGTATTCTTTTCCAGAACATGATAGCTGTTTTCATTTATCTGCGAATCACACCTGAGTATTGAAACAGAATGTGATGAAATCCTTTCCAGAGCTGCAAGCAGTACACACACAGATTAAGCATTTATTCAATCCTACCTCCCAAGTTGAACCATTTTAACTGCCAGTTTTTGAATATAATAGGCTTGTCAATTTAGGTTATGATGTAGCCCATGAAAAGAGTTTTTTATGTAAGACAGTCTTTTTTATTTTATGATTTCATGAAAATGATCCTACTATGGAGAACTAACATAGCCATCAAATGTTTCCATTTCAGATCACATATAATAATTATGAACCTCTGTCATATAATTTACCAAAGGAAAGAATAATAAAAGTAACCAAGAGGATCATGGTGAAGCTATTTATCATGAAATCAGATAAAGAGAATTTCAAAAAAGAATGTTATATCATCTCAGGACTCTCTTCCATCCACAGCAATCTTGCTCTTCTGAACTTCTAAATCATTTCTATATTCATTGTTTTCTCATTTTTCTGTGCTTGGCTTAGGTTTTCTTCCTTATTTGACCTATATTCATGCTACATGTGACTCTTAGTATTTATTGAAGGGCAAACTTCTAGTGTAAACAACAAAACCCACATTCAATTGTTAATGTTTTATCTATGCCTGTTTCAGGTCAACAGCAGGAGAATTTAACTGTTGTGACAGGAACCACGTAGGCCAGGAAGCCAAATCTATTTCTTTTATCCTGCTACTTTATGGACAGACATTTACAGGGTATAAGTTGTTCAAGACCAGAGATTTAGTAATTTTTTTCAAATACTTGATAAATGGGTTTTCTCAGGCTTAATAGCATCTGATATTTTTATAGTGAATTTATTCAGCCATCTATAATTACCCTTATGGATACTTTTACCAGAATGTCCAGAATGTCACTCATATTCAAAGTATCTTCAGTCAGGTTAAAACCCAGTTGGACTATCATGAGCAGTTATGCATGAATCAGACATGTTATCCTATTTACTACTGGTATGGTAAAGTAAGCCTGGTAAGTTCTCATGGGACTGAAGCAACACATTTTGACAATTTCCAATTAGCCACACCAAACTGATTCTCCAAAATAAGACTGTAGCTCCTCAAAAGACCCATGTTCTCCCCAGGCAGAGTTGAGTTACTATAAATCATAGTGACACAGTGCATTCACCCATAAGACCTAATACAGGGATAGTTTCCTCAAGCACATTCCAATTTAGCCTTATCCTAAAAAAGCACCTTGGGGTACACTGAAAACTCTATGGCTACTTGGGTCTTTTTATCATTTATAAGTGAATGATTTTTAAATGCAAATATTTTCTGTTAAGAGAGTAAAGTAAAACCTGCATATTTTGGAACATTTTACTATTAATAGTCAGCTTTGTGGATGATGCAGACTGAGTTCAGGATCATTACATTTTCAGTCACATCCAGAACCTCCAATCTATAAGATTAAAGGCTGTCTATTTTTAAATTCTTGCTGCACATCCCCATAACAGTTTACTCACATAAAGGGGGGGGGTACTATTTCTTTATTTGATTATGGGAATAACATGGTTATTTCAATCATGTCACCATGGTTTTTTTGTTTTTTGTTTTTTTAGCTTTGCACATATAAAAGTTATCTTTCTGGTACCTAAAGTATTTCCAGAATAAAGAGATAATTCAATGTTTCAGTATTTTTAAAAATCAGACTCCTAACATACATTTAAGCCATAGTTTTAGAGACAGACATGCTTTTAAGGAACATCTGGTCAAATGTACTCATTTCGTAAATGGTGGGGGGGGGGGGGAGTAAAGTGATGTGTCCAAAGTCCAGTAGCCAGTGGGCAGACGAGGATAAGACTACTTTGCCCCAGTTCCTGATCTGACTACTACATACTGCTGTCTTCATATGGTGTTAATCCCCAAATAAGATTTCAGCTGTTTTATATTTCTTTGAGAGAAATTGGATGAGATTCCACTGAGTCTGGCTTGAAGAGATAGGCACCATTGTTCACACATGGCAGCTAACAAAATTGAAGATTAGACATGAGAACTGATTTGCCCAAAGTCATGTCACAGGTAAGGGCTTGAGTACCTTCTCTACTATTCTCTTTACCAGACTCCCACTGAGATTGCTAGTTTCTGCATGAAAGCTTATATCAACAGTTTTCATTTCACAGACAATCAAATTATGTATTTTGTAACTATATGGCCACAGGTTATGATTAATTGCACTATGCACTAATTTAGATGTAGAAATTAAAAAGTAATTATGTGCCACTAAAATTATCTGCTCACATCACTGATTATTATAGACTACTATAGTTGGCAACAACACTCCCCTATAGAAAAAGTAGAAAAATATACTTCTCTAGGACAAAATTTTCATGTTCTACTTATCAAGGTCATTACATACCACTAAGTTCATGAAAAAGCCCTAACGTAGTCTTATAAAATGATAATTTGCCTTTATTTTCCACAGTTTTTGTATCTAAGTGTTGACTTCAGTATTTGTTCACTTTTGTTGGATTATAAGCAGTATTTTGTTGAGGAACAGAAATCGTGAAACTTGAAAATATATATCCAACAAGTTATAAACAAATAAATAAAATCGGATATATTATCTTAATAATGTTTCCTCCAAAATCCACTTTTCTATATTGAAGTGAGTGCTAATAATGTTTGTGTGGGTGGAAGGAAGGTGAATGATGTGTGTGTGTATGTAGGATGGATGGCTACTGCTGCTGATCAAACCAATTTAGCTATTGTAATAGAATTGGATATTTTTTCCTCAGACATGTTTTGGCAATTACCATCCAATCACATGGTACAGATTTTGTTTGCTTTCTTTCTTTTGAAATATTTAGAGTTATCATAGTTCTTTTTTCTCATAAAATAAGCAATGAGGTAGAAGAAAGTCAGGGTTGAGTTTTATTCTAATTGTACATTATCAGCATTGTAACTTCAGCACACATGTTTTTGTGACAGATGCTAATTAAATGACCTTTAATCCAGGAACGTCTATATTTAATTGTGTGTCATGGAGAGCATTTTTTTTTTTTAATTCTAGATGCCAGCCATGCCTAACACCTCCTTCTGAGGAAACTCATGACAAGAAGCTATTTCTGTATAGTTTTCTCTCACTTTTTTTCTTTATTCTTCTGTATTCTGGTCAAAATAGATTGAATCTAGAGCCAGAGGCAATCATTAATTACTTGTTAATTAAAAAGAGGTGATTTGATATAAGACCTCTCAATACTGGAGTACTATATTTTATATTCAAAAGCATAATCTGGTTGAAAGAAGGTCCACGTAGAAAATATAACACAAGGAAAATACAGCCTATTCTGAAAAGGTTTAAAGAAAACTGGGTCATTAGAGTTGTTCATATACCCTGAGGAACTGTAAGACTTTCCCTACTGTCTTTGAAATTCTGACATATTCTAGTCTTTAAATTTCTGGGTCCCATGACTGTGCACCATGACTATGAAGTGAATATAATAGTCCCACAGTTCTTTATCCCCCTGTAATTTCTTGTAATGATCCTTATATCAAAGAAACAAGACAATGGGAAAAAAACAGGAAGTGTAAAAAAAAAACAGTACAATTACTACAGTTCAGAAGAACACTTATGAAACTGGAAGGGAACATAGAGGTCACCAGTGATAATCTGTTTATCTTCGTTAGTAGTAAAAGGGGCACTAGAATCCACATTTTCAATAGTTTTTCCTCCGCTAACCTAACTTTCTAGACTTATTTCAGAGTACAACCCCATCTTTCATTATTCACTCCGAAATAATTACTCAGTGATTCACTCATAAGTCATAGCTCATAGCACACACTCTTGCTCTAGTTCTTTCCAGTTCTCCTTTCCCCTTATGTCTTTGAAAAAATCCTACTCACCTTTTGAGATCTGGCCAGAATGCCTTGTTCACCAACAAATCACCCACAATACACAGACACACTGTCTTGCTCCATACATGCGCTTCTCTTATATATTGTCTCATATTTCAGTAGCATTAGCACTTTTCTGCTTCTCTGAAGTGATTATCTGCTTTTTAAAGAAGTAACATGTGTCTGCCTACATGTGTCTGTCACTATTCTACAGGGACTAGAACAAAGGCCGCCATATATTGCTGATGTTTCAAAAGTAGGATGAGTTGAGCAGAGGTCAACTGACTCTTGTTCTTTCTGTACAGTTGTGTTTGCTAACAGGGTGAAAATAATGAACTCTATCCTTCTTACAATATCAGAATAGTTATTTGTCTCTGATTTTTTTTCAAAATATGGTTTAAGGAGAAAAAAATATCCTCTATTAAAACCATATAGTGACTAAAAACAAAAGTGAAATAAAAGATTTCCTAACCGTGTAACAACACGAAACTCAGGAACTAGAATGGGTCTTGCCACTGGCATAAATCTTTTAATATTATTGTATCTCCTAGTAATTTGTTATCTTTTTCCACCAGCATTTACCACCAGCAGATTTCTGAAACTTCCTCCTAAATAATTCTTGTGCTAAAAAATGAATTATTTAGTTACTCATGACGGGTATCAATGGTGTAAGACTGTGAAGAAAACAACAATTGGCCTGCTTTGTCTGATTTACGGTTTTGTTCTGTTTGTTTGTTTGTTTTTTATAAACAATGTATTGCAATTATCTTAGGCTTCCCCCACTCCCTTGATTACAATGCTTCAATGCTTTCTCTTGTTCCTGAGGCTTTTGGTGCCTCACTTATCCCAGACTACTTTGTGGTTGTGGGCTAGCCTGTCTGTTCCTTTACATTTTATCCTTGAATTCAGGTATATGGCTCACTAATGTGATCTTCAGTATCTATCAGAAACCTACAAAGTGCTCAATAAATGTTTGGTGAAAGAATGAAATATTATACTAAATATACAAGATAGTCTCTGATTAACAACTATTTCCACTCAATAAATTGCTTATGTCCAAGTTGAATTAAGTCACAAATGAGATTTTCCAATATTCATTAGTCTGTCATCAAGCAATAAATTACCTTAAACCTTGTCTTTTCTATCCTTATTCGAATCCCCTCTTTTAGAAAACCACTCCCTATCAGCAACCAAAGCAGAAGCAAAATGATAAATATCTAAGTAATCCCCCTAATTTTTCTTCACTCTTAAAATTCCTACAGAGTAGTTAGAGCAGCATTGTTTGACTTCCTGATTATGCAAAACATGATTTCTACAAGTAAATTCATTCTAACCAAATTCAATAAAAACATAATTGGTGCTTCCATGATTCATGTTAAATATGGTAGAATGTGTTCTCTAAGTGGTTATTGGATGTAAATCATATATAAAATACTTGTAATATTTTCATTGCATTATACTAATAGCTTAAAAATAAAGTTATTTCTAAAATATTTGTTTTGTACTTTCACATTTGCTGAATTGTGGTTTACCATTTTTAGAAAATGACTGGGAGTAAAAAGAGTACTTCTGGGTTTTTTGCTTGTTTTTTTTTCTTTTCTTCTTTCTTTCTTTCTTTCTTTCTTTCTTTCTTTTTTTGTTTGTTTTGGACAAAAGGAAAAAACTTGGAAATCTCCAAAGAGATCTGGCTTTTAGATTTGTGCAGAATGGCCACAATGCTTGTCTACAACCTTGGCTTTTCCTTTACATTTGCCATAGGTTGAGCATCTATTGAGAAATGCTATAGAATACTCTCTGTAATTGTAGTCTATGTACTCTATGTGTAAACTTTTCTAGGATGTTTTCAGAGATTGGAACTGGGAGATGGTGTTACCTGACGGATGAAAAAGAGGGAAAGATGTCACATTTTCCTACTAAGTACAAAAATGAGTAAATTATTAGCTTCTTTCTGCCTTTCCTTTGATTTTAGGATTATAAATGTCATCTTTTCTTCTATACTTCATTAAAGGAGGATATAATCTTCATTAGAATAGAGATTTTGTATGTTTTTGTACGTCCTATTACTCCTGGATATCCAGAACTATAAAAATATCTACCACATAATAAGTGAAATAATATGAATTAAATGAAAGAAATTGAGTGATTTCTTTATATTCTTTGAATTAAAAATATACTTTGTATCATTTTTTCTACATCTCATTTTTTTGTGGCTCCATCTTCCTTAAACGCTTAAATGAAGGTAATTTACAAAAACAGATTTTCTGCACTCAGGATCACTTACTTTCATGACTTGAACAATCTCCTTTGGAAATAGCTTCTCCCTCTCCATCTTCTCCCCACCCGATTTCTGTGAACATCAGGTCTATATTTTATTTGAGTCTAACTTTAGGTTCCCTAAAGTCAACAGTCCCCGGTTGGAATCCATTTTGTCTTCAAAATTATCATCTGGGTTCCCAGTTTGACAGCTTACTAGACATCTATGCTCTACTGGAACTACTTTTGGTGTTTCTTTTTTGTCCTTTTCTACATTCAATAACTTAACACACTCTACTCTGTTCTGTTTATCTTTCTCATCTCCCTTACATTTACCATAGTTGCCCCAGGCCTTAATCATATTTATTCCGCTCTATTGCAATGAATTATCTCTGTAATTAATTACTCAAAAGCCAACTATCCTTGTATTCTTAAAATACAAGATAGGTAGTATCACTACCTTCCTTAAGCCTTTTAATGTCTACTCATTGCCTAAAGAATAAAATCTATTTTGACTGGCTTTCAAAAGCCTCTAAAATTTAGCATATTTTCTAGCTTCATTTCATCTTATATATCCTAAAAAAGTCATAAAGGACTTTCCTTTGATCTTCAAAATGGCCATCTGCTTTAATACTTCCAGATATCCAACTAGTGATTCAAGTCAAATGCCACTTCTTGAATTAAGTCTACTCTGCATCATTCTGCTAATCCTCTATTATAGCACAAATTTTTTTCCAACACAGTTTTCTATTTATCTATGCCTTTCTCTGTATAGCCTAGGAAGCTTTTGGGGGCAGGGATTGTGTCTTATTCAGCTTTGTGCATTTCACAAAGTGTAACATGTTTAAGTGTTGTTTGAAGAATTTATTTGAGTGTGCTGTTTCTTTCCCACAGAGACTAGCATATTACATCTTCAAACCACTGATTAGCTTAGTCTGTGAAGAAACTGTGCCTGGCCAGAATTATGTGGTAATGCTGAGCTCTGTCTTAGATATCAGTGCAGGTCTATCTCTGTATTAGATAATCTGTTAAAACAAATGATATAATAATATTGAGCCTGCTGTAATTTCCTCATCAAGAAAAGGTATCTAGAAACAAATTTCATTTTTGAATTATAAGTGTTCTGAGATGTAACGACAATTTAGCATGAAATGACAGCCTTTGACTGATCATGCCCTAGGGTCCTATGACCACCTCTGTTACTACAAATATTTTAATATCAACCTAGTTACCCAATGCATGGAACCACTCCCTCAACCAGTCTGTGCTACAAGAGCATTTTCTGATTATTTTATTTTAGTTTTAGTTTTTGTTGTATTTCAATTTACAATGTATCTAGTATGTGAAGCCATATGACAGTTCGAATAGAAAACTACCCCAGGGAAAGCAACTTGTGACATTCAGAATCTTGATTTTCTTTCTTTCTTTCTTTTTTTTTTTTTTTAAGAATGCTGATTGAATCAAATGTAAAGAAATAAAACTATTTAATTTGCAAAAATGCAAATAATATGTGTTAGCCAGAGGCTTAAAGTGGATGAAAGCACAGTTTCATTTAAGGGTCATCTGTGTAGGTTTCAAATAGTTTAATGAGCTGTAAAGCCAACCACAGTGACACAAAAAGAAAAATATATCCCTAAAATGAAGTCACTGAATATGGAAGAATTTCTGAGGGACATTCTCAGAAAATGGAACCAAGGGGAAAAAACACTTGATAATTTAATGCCTTGCCCAGGAATCTAGGAAAATAAAATTATTGGATTGTAGGATAAACCTTGAGTTCACATTAAAGACCCAATAGTGAAAGTTCAGTAAACACCTCCCTACCTACTGCAATCTATCAAACCCATAGAAGACACCAAAACAAAACAGATATTTCTTAAAAGCCCTGACAAAAAGGTTTGGTGGTTCAAAGAGCAGCAGAAATGTTTTGCCACCAAAATTCTCTGTATGGAAATTCCCTCCCATCCCAGACAGATTTGTTGCCTTTTCTCCCCTACTATCTGATACTTAGTACTATGGTACAGCCTCTCCCATTATCATGTAAGCAATTTCTTTACCTGTGTGACTTCTCCACTAGCCAGCTAACAGTTTTATTCAGCTGGTGTTTGACATGACATGACTGGATGAATAGAGAATGAATTATTTCATTGAGTAGAAGGAGCACAATTTGCAATATACTCTCCATTGTCATTCTGTCCTGTGTTACCAATTGGTGTATGCACATGTGTGTACATGTGCTCATGTGTATGTCTTCGTGATCATTATTACTATAAGCAAGGATTTACTAAACAGTAACTGTGTTAATACGCATCAGGGATACAACTATGGGTAAGAAAGTCCAAACCCTATTGAAGTTTATCTTGTAGAGGAAATAAAGCATTTCATGGGATTGAAAACCAACTTTCATACCTTACTAAAATCTAGAAGATTGTTTGTGGATGAGGCCAATAGATCCTCATTACCTTCACTGTTACAAAATCTAACTTGGAGTGAACCTACTTTAACACTGAAATCTACCTACCTTAACACTGAAACAGAGGATACTATATTTAAGAAATTATTTTCTCCTTCTTACATCTCTGAGCAATATTATGGCCAGTCTTTGAGATCTGTGTGTATATGTGTGTAACCTGTTTGAAATAATGCTACAATTCCTAATTAGATGACCAAGAATATGTAATCCCTCCAGTCACAGTGAAGAAATGCCTAAGGCAACAATGCGTACACTGAATTTTTCTTTCCACTTTCTCAGATGAAATCTAGACTGAACAGCTTAGGTTTGCAAAATATAGTGCTGAAGATCATTGCATTTCAAGTGCCATAAACTGAAGGAAATGGATAAATAATTTGCATGACCAGCATTTAAGGCAGGAGGTGAGATTTACTAAAGATGGTGATATTTGTTTGATAGAAGTTGGAAGGAGTCACTCTCACAGGAGTGAAAACTCTGAGGGCACTGAATTTGAGGGGTGTGCATATGCAGATTCCCTGCACAAACTTGAACTGTGTCTATATATTTTTACTAATGAAAGTTGGTAAAATGAATGAAAGTTTCATGAGAAACTTTCATGTGAACCATTCAGTTCTATATTTTGTCCATGTTGCGTGGAGTCCCTTAATTGACTCCTGAGTCTTGATACTGGTGTGTAAGGATCAAGAATCAACACAGGGACGGAGGCCCAGTCATTTCTCTATATGCTAAGCATTGAAGTAAAAATTGCCTGGAACTGAACTGTGACTGACCAGTGAGAAAGAGCAAACACTGGGTAATCACCTGGTAATAGATGTGAGAAAATCTTCTTTCTTAATTTTTTTAAATTTATTTATGATAGTCACAGAGAGAGAGAGAGAGAGGCAGAGACACAGGCAAAGGGAGAAGCAGGCTCCATGAACCGGAGCCCGATGTGGGATTCGATCCCGGGTCTCCAGGATCGCGCCCTGGGCCAAAGGCAGGCGCCAAACCACTGCGCCACCCAGGGATCCCTGTTCTTTCTTAGATATGCTGATAAAGGACTATGGCCTGACTAGGGGCAGTAGGGTTGGGAAGAGAAGCATGCTCATGCTTGAGTTGCATATACACATATAATTGAAAATTCTACAAGGCAGTGATCCTAGATGCCAAAGATGTCACAAAAAGAACTTATGTAGAAGTGGTCTAGTTGGGAGAAATTTCATGATGGCTGTGTGGTTATATGTATACACTAATATAAGAAATATTGTGACTATGATAATGATCACCTTTTGTGTAAACCTTATAATGTAGGCCCATTGTGGCTTTCAGTAGACCCAGCAAGAATTTATGGACGTGTCTCTTATACTGATTCCATATGAGAACAGAATGTCAAAATGGATGAGAAGTATTTAGTTAATATTTCCAGATATTTTATCTATTTTTAAAAATGATTTATTTATTTATTGGAGAGAAAGAGAGAATGTGTGTGTGTTAGTAGGGGTAGGAGAAGGGGAGAGAATCCCAAACAGACTCTCTGCTGGCCTGGAGCCTGACATGGGGCTCAATCTCATGACCCATGACATCATGACCTGAGCTGAAACCAAGAGTCGGACATTCAACTGACTGAGCCACTCAGGCACCCCTGTTTTATTTTATACTAAATGCTTGGATGTTAGTTCTATCAGGGGAAAATACTATGAATAAATGATAACAGAAGATAAATTTTCCCTATTCAGCAACCTGTTGCTAAATCCTTACCACTGTAAATCAAGACAGAAATGGAATCCATCCCGAGTGCAAGATTTTTAATACTATCCACTTTTCCCTCTTTTTTAGATTTAGACCAAGAATTGCCATACTATGCATTATTTTTCAAATGATACGATATATTCATGATGATTCTACTACCTACTTCGAAAGCTATCTTTATAAACTTTATATTAGAATATAAATTGGCCTTTCAAGTGATACTATTTGCTTTGCAGCCTTTTTGCCTGAGGCCTTCTCTAAATCTAAAGTCTCTATAGAGGCTTAGGAAGGCTGCATTTGAAAATACCATCTGCTTTAATATGATATTTAGCTTTTCTTCTTTAATGAAAACATTTTCCATTTATATGCAAGTCTAAAGTTTTTAAATTATCATAATTGTGCAATGTTAAGGTGCATTATGATGAAAAGTCATTTTATTAAACAATATTTTTCCTCAGCACTAAAATGGCATATACATTTCAGATCTTAAAGTTTACAATATTCCCCCTCATAAGAGTATTGAAGCCAGCAAAGATGAAAAGGAGGCAATCTAATTTAATGGTTTGCAATTATAGTTGATGAAGAAATGTGTTAATCAGGAAAAAATAACACAGATGACTTCCTGTTGGAAAAAAAAATGAAATCAAAGAAAGTAAAATGAAAATTCTTGTCTTCAACTTGTTCTTTTCCATATTGACAAAGTGGATAAGCGATAAGCCAGACATATGTCAAGCATAGTATCAGAGTAATGGAGTCCCATTCTAAAAGTACACCTAAATTACTTGGAGTTATGCCTTTATAAAAGAAAACTAAAGAAACTATTTAGACAATTGTGAATATAAACACTAAACGTGGCATCATAGCTCAGGAAAATAGAACTAAAATGAACCTTTAAATCAAATTTATCAATGAAACTAAGAGCATATTTTATTTCAGTAATTCCCCAAATGTACAGTCATGGATTATGAAAGGTTGTAATACGATTTTTTGGTAATACTGTGAAATATGAAGTACTATTGCAAAAGACGTAATCCAACTTTCATTCATGATCTATAACTATCAATTTCATTATGGTAATAGAAAATGATATTCAATATGTATTTTCATGAACTTGTATATAGGTTGAACGTGCAGAGGTAGAGAATCTTTGACCTTGCATTGTGTTGGTAGACTGTCTTCAGGTGGTAAAAGATACTCATCCACAAACAGTGTAATGAGGCATCTGGAAAACAGATTAGCTCACATTCTCAAAAAGGTAAGAAATGTTTTCTCTGCTGAATCAGAAATTGTATGATATGGAGATAGAAATTATTTGGGGCTGGGACGCCTGGGTGGCTCAGTGGTTGAGCATCTGCCTTCAGCTCAGGGCATGATCCCGGGGTTTCGGGATCGAGTTCCGCATCGGGCTCCCTGCATGGAGCCTGCTCCTCCCTCTGCCTCTGCCTGTGTCTCTGCCTCTCTCTGGGTGTCTCTCGTGAATAAATAAATAAAATATTTTTTTTAAATGAAGAAATGATTTGGGGCTAACAAGGAATGTAACAAACGACTGAGCAGGACCAATGTAGAGTGTTTTGTACGTTGTCAAAAATGACAATGGATACTTGATAAAGGGGATATTAAGAATTTAAGGTATCTAAGAAAACAGGCTGGAAGAAATCTTTGTATGCTTCATTTTTGATTCACTTGATTTTAACATAGTCTAAAAGTACCAGGCATACTATTTTTTTCAGTCTACAAAGTTGAGTGAAATTATTAAAATAGAAACATATTTGGAGTTCAACATCTCATTCTTGCTACAGGACTTCATTTGACCTATTATTCTACCAGTAAGGCAGAAAGAATTATTCCCATATTGCTGGCTCCTGGATGTAAATGGAAAAGTATTGCCATCTCAAGACAATGCTAATGGTCTACTTAGATGGTGTGAACCATACTTTTTAGGTCACACTGTGGTCCCAGAACACTTATTAACAGCACCCCTTTACTCTCAAGTGTGTTCCAATTTGGAAAATAAGGTCACTCTACATTTAGGAACCCTGAGGTTTCTAAATACACTCACTTTTCCCCCAATTTGTCTACATTCTGTTTCTTGTTCTCTGTGTCCCTGTTGCCCACAAGAGATGCATAATATACATGTGTTAAATAAAAAATGTGCACTCAGTTTAAAATGCTTAAATTACTGTAAGGTAGAAAGACTTCAACAGTTTTCAACAAAAACTGGGGGGGGGGGTGCATAACAAGTCCATGATGTATTTTTGTTGTTGTTAATGATAACGTTTATTTATTTTTAGTCATAGCAGATTCAGATCTAAATTCCAATAATATACCAAGAACAAATAAAATTTATAATGATAATCATATATTATTCAGCTTACTATAGAAGAAATACCATGTGTATATGTATATATGTGTATGTACATGTATATATAATTTGTTTGGCTCATGCATTGTTAAAAAATAATTTGAATGAGGTATGCAGAGCCCTCACTCTCGAGTTTTTCATATAACTCCCCTGTCCCTCTATGCATGGTCAGTGAAGATATTTACATTATCTATGTTCTCCTTGTGATTATTTGTGACAAGTGACAAATGCTTAATGTTTAAACTAGTAATAACAACTCGCTAAAATAAAGAAAAAAAAAGTCTTAGACTGGAATCTGGGTCCTAGATCAGTCTTCCCTGCCAATTAGTTTGTTGACAATTATGTCTTAGGGCTGAAATGACAGAATGACACCAACTGGGTGACTTAAGCAGACATTTATGCCCCACAGATCTGGAAGCTGGGAAGTCCAAGATTAAGGTGTTGGCTGACTATGTTCCTGGTGAGGAACCCTCTTCCTATTTTGCAGATGGTCTCCTTTTTTCTGTGTTCTCACATGGTAGAAGGGGCTAAGGATCTTTGTGGAACCTCTTTTATAAGGCACTAATCCCATTTATGAGGGCTCCACCCTCATGACTTAAGCACTTCTCAAAGGTTCCACTTTTAAATACTATCATGTTAGGAATTAGGGCTTCAACATATGAATTAGAGAAGAAACAAATATTTAGTTCATAGCAACAGACATAGCATTTCTTGTATGACTACCTCAGTTTCTTCTTCTGTAAAATGATAATAAAAGCATCTACCTTTATGAATACATCTAGATTATTGGAAATGTGACAATGAAACTCTACAAACATCATAGAGACCAACCTAGTCTCACAGAACTCTAGAAAGATTTCTATATAATAAAATACAAATATAACAAAGTTTTCCTTTTTCTGCATAATACTCAGTCTGATACTTGGTGATCAAGGCAAGGATGTAGGAAAATAGAAAATAAATCCACCACTTTTTTTTTTTTAACCTCTAAGAATACTCATTTCATTGATTCTAGGGTTTTGCTCATTCATTACACTTTACAGACTGTACTCTCATCAAATGAGCTAAAGATGAGCTGGTTGCATATGTCCTGCATCTGTCTTCATAAGAAGTGAAATACACTACATACGTCTTTCCAAGGACATAGGTCAGTGCCCCCTAGAAAGAGAAGTGGCATTCCCCGCCCCCTGATACACATACACTCCCACCTCTTCTACACTTTCTATCAACCAAGAGCTAATGCAGCACCAGACATCTGACCCTGTGCTCTACTTTCCTTGCTCAGGGGCTTGAATGCCAGCATATTCTCACTTGTGCTTTGCTCACCTCTGCCCATATAGACATAGGTAGACAAAGCTTGCACAAGGAGAGTTTGGGATTAAAAGGGTAAAAGACACTCAAAGATTTTAAAGAACACTTCAATTGGCCTTTTCTCCCTTTTGTTACATTTCACCCAGCAACTGAACTGACATTCACTTTCAACCACTGAGCCTCCAAAATCTCACAGCTCTCCCTGGGCCATTTGAGAAATGAGCCTGGGGTAGTGCCTCACTCTAGCTAGACTGTTCACATGATGATCACTGATGCGGCTCCCTGCTTTTCGTCTCTACGAATAAAACTAGCCAACTCTTTGTTAGTTAAGCTCTCCTGGTTGACTGAATGCCACAGTAATATTGCCCAAAGATGTTCAGAGGGGAATTGAAAGAGCTCAGAGTAGGAAAAGGCAAATAAAATCAGTGAAGAGTGACAGACAAGTAATCCTAGGTCTGATTGCTTGCCCATATTTAAATGTTGAAATGTAAAATTCTCAATTCTGCCACAATGCAGCAGCCTCCCCGAGCCCCATAAATTCAGAGGCAGTGTATGAAGCTGAAATCCAAGAGTCACTGTGTGGCTGCAAATAAAAAAGCCAAGGTAGTTTGTAGCTGTTTGAAATTTCAGATCTTACCTTTCCATTATATTGGGACACAAAATTGATCTTTACTTCAAAAACAGAGATTTTAAGTTAAATATTATTTATATTAATGCTGAATAATAAAAGTAAGCAATAACTAGTTAATTAAAATGAAAATTTAAAATCCACTACACATTTTGATTATATATTCTCAGAGTTAGTAGGCACCTCAAAATTTATTAAGTCTAACCTGCTGTCCAATTCTGGTACTTCTGCAAGTTCTTATTCAAACTTGCCTTGAAAGCCTTTATGGTTTCAAGATCTCTTTCGGCTGTCCTTTCAATATTAAAGAAATTTTACTTGAAAGCTATTAAATGTCATCATTTCTTCAAGATTAGACAATTCACTTCTTAACTACGCATTTTTTTCTTTTTGATTACAGAACACAAATAGCCTAGGAGTTAATAAAATAATATGGCAAACATTCTTATGCTCATCACTAAGGATTAGCTGGCATTAACACATTGTTATATTTGCTTCAAATTCATTTTAACATAAAAGAGACAATGGAAAAAGTAAAATTTTTTTTATAGTCTTCCCCAAACCATTCCCTTTACTTATTTTCCCAGAGGAAGAGATGACCATAAATTTAATGTGTATTTAGTCCATATTTAAGTAATTTAACACAAACATATGAGCCCATAGAATATAGTTTTACTCTGTTTTTTTTTAATGTGCATTTTACAACTACAGTTTATTCTTGTTGTGGTAATTATCAATATTGACACATATTGTTCTAGTTCGTTTGTTTGTTTAACTCTTACATGGCAGTTTACTAAGTGATTATAGACTGTCTTATCTCACCATTTCATAATCAATGTGAATTCGTGTGATTTCCATTATGTTACAAACTGACATTGGTGCTATGAACATCAGTGTTTAAGTATCCTAGATGTGAAATTGCTTGTCTAATAGAAGTATTCTCAGTTTTATTAGTAATTGTGAAAATGCCTATAAAATATTTCTATTAAACTATAATTCCCCCAGCAGTGTTTGAGAGTTCCTGTTACCTCACACTGTCCCACCAAAATGTGGCAACTTATAAATTTTTCGATTGTATGGATATGGAAATATATCTCCCTGTTTACCTAATTAATAGTGAAGTTAGCACATTTGTATGCGTTTATTTTCCAAGCAATTTTCTTCTTCTGTGAAATGCTATTTCACATGCATTGCTCATATGTAGCTATATGATATTTTCTTATTGATCCAAGGAAGTACTGTCTGCATTTGGATATTTACCCTTTCCCAGTGATAAGCTGTATAAATAACATTTTGCCATCTGTCACTCATTTGGAATTTGACTGTAGAGATTTTAGTATTAATTAATTTTAATTTTATGTAGTCAAATTTATTATTTTATCCTTTTATGTGCAGTGTTTTCTTTATAATTTATGTGTTCTCAGAAATTATTTTCCTCCAATATCATAAATATAGTCATATATTTTTGGTTTGCCTTACATGTCTTTATTTTTCAGGTTTTAATCTATATTATTTTGAAATAAAGATTTTTCTCTCTTTTATGTGGATAACAAAATGTCCCTGAATGATTATCTATATGGTAATCTTTCAAATACAGAATTATCACATTACCTTAAATCTTCTAGGCCTGACATTCTCATTTTCTTTAGCTGCTTCTCCTTGCAGAATTTTTTTAGTTCTTTTAAAATTCTACTGCTCTCCTTACAGTATGTACCATAGCTGTTCATGAATATGCCAAATAGAACTTTGAAGAATAAATTAAGTTATAATCGATTTATTAAATGTAGAGCAGGTTTACTCTTTGTTTGCTTCAAATGTAGTCTTGCTCTTCATGCAACCAAAATTCCAATAAATTTCAGTATTCATATTACACACTTGAGGCCTTTTGAGTGCCTGACAATTAATACCCTTTTGTATCTTTTTAATGGTCTGCGACTAATAACACCTTCTAATACTTCTGAAGCTTGATGAAATTTAATGTATTGATATGTATTTAATTAATGCTGATTAAGCTCCATTTTAAATCACAAAACATACTGTATCAATATGACATGGAGAAGCTAAATTCTGATTTTGTCAACTAGTATTTGTCCCATTGCACAAGTTGTGTGTACATGAGTGCAAGTGTATGTATTTAAGAAAGAGAGAGAGAGAAAGAGAGAGATTGGGATTTTTGTTTTGTTTTGTTTTCATTTAGGATTCTGGCTATCTCATAGTTTGAGAAATTATATGAATTTGGGAAATTTTTTCATGTTTTATCAAAAATGTTCCAGAGTATCAGTTGAATAGGGATTATAGTATGTATCTAATCTTACTTATTAGATTAGATAATATATCTAAAGCCCCAATACACAGTGGCAGGATGAACATGGGGAATTGTTCAGTGTTACTTTCCTTCATTTTTATACTACAAGATGTGTGTGTGTGTGTGTGTGTGTGTGTGTGTGTGACTTAATTGCTTTCAAAGTGGGAAACAGTTGATACTGATCTTTCTCATCTCTTTATTTCTTTTCCTGCTCTGCACTCTCTTCAGAACTGCCTGAAGATACTACCAGGTATTCATCAGTAAGCTTTGCTTTGCTGTCAGTGTGTGCTATGCTACAAAGATTTTCCTGTTTCCTCCCTATGAGAACTAACTTGCCACTGGGGCCATCCCCTCACAGCCCTGCTATATCACTGCCTGCCTGACCTATTAAACAGATCAAAACATAGCTAGTAGATAATAGCTAAAATGATCATTTAGTTCACCAAAAGCTAATGATTATTTAATTACTTCCCCTAGATAACATTCTGTAATCAGAGAGACATAAAAGATTAAAGAAATATTAGTATTTGAGGAGATATACATATTTGCATATATATGTATATATGACTTACATATACATGTATATATGTACATATTAACTTTGTGGAGCTGTGGTAAGAGGCCGAAATTCCCCCACTGTTTCCCAAATAAAGCTAATGAACAGTTCAGTTCTGAATACTTCAATTTAACATCCCAGAATAAAGAAATCTAATTTCTAAGCCCAATTGTGATTTTGACACGTTATTCCATGAAAACAGTGTCATAAGTTGTCTGAACAGTTTCTATTTATGTACTGAGATTATGCATTCTCACTGAACCCCTCCACTGCACCCCACCCCACCCATCCTACCCCCCAAAAAAGGAAACTTTAAAATGTCCAAAGGTTGGTAGGACTAGAGAAATCAGTGAGTGCTTGGAAATCTGTGCCATTTGAATAGGCCCAGTGGCCTCCTTCTTATCCCTGGCCAAATCTTGGTGTCTTGGGCCTAATTGGCATTTCACCCCCAGGGATTTTTATTGAATTTTTTACTCTGCTGACACATTTGAACAGTGTTGGAACCAATATTTGAAAGGGAGCTTTAATCTTATGAAGGTGATGAAATGCTGTCATCCTTAGACAAAGTGTCTGTCACAAAAGGTTCAGAACAAAACAACAAAGGAGTCAGGTGCTGGAGAGGGACTGCCTCTTGAGTTCCCCTTTGTATTTCTCAGGTGTTCTCATCTTGTCTGAATGCAATGGAATGTGTGTTTATTTACTTTTTAATATTTGTCCAAAACCTTTGATTAGAAATACTACGTGTATACAAACATAAATACATTTATACATACTTCATAGCAGACACTGTAATATATAATGCATTTCTAAATTAATTATTAGAGCTTTAATTACTCTCAGATCTGGACTTTCTTAGAAGACACAGAATTCTGAAGTTCATTCCCTTGAAAGTGAACAAGTGTTTGTCAATGACTGGATTCATTTAAAGATCAATGACTTTATGGATTATTCCTGGCATATTCCTCTACAGTGTGAGAGCTGATTGTTTAATTGATGGCTACTGTCTTTATTAAAGTCTGTTAATATATCAAAAATGTTTTGGTAGAACTGAGATAAAGGTATGTCTCTATAGATATGTGGCTTCAGCAGGAACCATCAATGATAAATGTCACTTTAGTTTTCAAGGACTCTTTACTTCCTTTAACTTTTGTAATACTTCTATTACAAAAATGTGCTAGCAGATCCTTATTAAATCAATAAAATAAACAGACATTCAAATTATCTTGGGAGAAAACTCTCACTGCCAGCACAATTGATACATTCACTCATTCATTCACTCATTAAATACATACTTATTAATGATTAGTTGATTCAAGTTTATTGATATGCAGCAAGGGTGGTACAAAAATATGTGTGTTATAAATCTTAAAATCAGGGAAATGACTCATTGGAACACACAGATACACACACACACATATAAACTTACCGTAGCTTTATTATAAACACACTATAAAAACTAAGCTTTGTGCCAGAATTTCCTCAGAGAAGGGGAAACAACTTTTAAGCTGAGGGGATCAAGGAAATCTGATAGTTAAAATTACATTTAAATTATATCCTGAATTGAAGATAGCGTCCAAGGATCAGCAATAAGTTTTGAAAAACAAGAATATTTCTATGGTATGATCAAAGACATAATGAGCAAAAGATCAAGAAATTTCCAGGGACTGGTAAGCACTTCAATTTCAGAACTATAATTTTGTTGATTTGCAGAAGGGAAAAATATAGGTTGAGTACATATGGGAAAGCTGTGAGCGCAAGATTAAAAAGTTCAGACTTCATTTGAAAGATTGAAGGGAATTCTGAAAGGTTTTGGAGTAGAAGAAACCTGATTCTTAAAAGATCAACTTCATTGCTTTGTGTGAAATTGATTGTGGGAGGGACAATGAAGTGAGGAGAGAGATCAAGCAGACAGGTGCTGAAGTAAGCTGTGTGAGAGGTTGTAAGTCAAGGTGTTTACTAGAAGTGATCAGCCTGTAAATAGGAGGCATTACACAGGTTAAAAAAGAATGCATAAAGCAGAATTAAATGTTATCTAAGGTTTCAGATCTTAATTACTGTAAGGCACACTACCCAAATTTAAATTCCTACCCTACTGTTGGCTAACTGGGGGTTCTTGGGCAAGTTACTTTCTTTCTGTTGGAATTTCTTCATCTGTTGAATGAGAATGACAATAATAGTAACTATATCATAGGTCGTTGTGAGGATAAAATTAATTAGTATAGTTAGTAAAAGTTAGTTTTAAAAAGTTAGTAAAGGGATGGCTGGGTGGCTCAGCAGTCGAATGTTTGCCTTCAGCTCAGGGCCTGATCCCAGGGTCTGGGATCGAGTCTTGCATCGAGCTTTTTGCAGGAAGCCTGCTTCTCCCTCTGCCTAGGTCTCTGCCTCTCTTTGTGTGTCTTTCATGAACAAATAAATAAAATCTTTAAAAAAAGTTAGTAAAGCTCTTAGAGTAGTTCCTGGTCCACTGTCAGAAAAATAATGGGCAAATTGTGCTCTAACTCTATTTTGTTAGTCTTCCAACATTGCCAATAATCAAGGCCAACTTTGTGGTTAAGGAGAGGAAGCAGCTTTCTACACGGTAGTATTATAGTGTAATTTGCAAGATACCTTGTAAACTTCCATCCAAAATCTGTCCCCCATGAGAAGATGGTAGCCAAAATGCTTGTGGGTATCTTTTTTTACACTAGTGTTCCAATGTCTAGCCATTGCCATAATTTTATAAGCCATATACCCCAATTCTTTAACATATTTGAGCCATTTTATAGATTTTATAGATTAGCAATTATACTCCACAGAGCTATATGATTTATCTGAGATCATGCATGTTGAAAAGTAGTACAGTCCTGAATTGTTTTTAAACCAGAGGTTCACAATGTTTATTCTCTGACTTTTAGCTCTCATTTCAGAACTATAGAATTGTTGAGCAATTAGGTTAAATCAACTTTATAGACTGTAATCAGAAAATCTAGGGTCAAGTCCAAGTTTTATTATTCAAATCCTATCAGATAAAACATATTTGGTTAGTAGTAGAATAAAGACTAGGGAGCAAGCCCCCTGACTCCCTTATAGGGCTCTTTACACTATACCTCATTTTTAATATGAGTGTTCTTTTATTTCCTGTAGACAAATAAAAACTACTAACACACAAGAAACATGCACACACAAATGCACTATGTCTGTGTTTACCCACATAAATGCAAATAGAGTAAAGAGCTAATTAACTTCATTTGCTTTCTCTTGCCTCCTTATGCTTTAAGAACCAAACTTTGCACACATTCAGACACAGTATCTTGTTGGAGAGTTTGCCTTCAAAATAAATTCAAAAAAGGATGGTTTAGGTGGAAGATTCCCAGGTAGAGCATTTACACTGTCAAAAAAAGTCTAAATAACAGTGTGATTTTTGAGTAAGGAAAACAATGAGAGCATTGTGCTTCATATGATCCTATTACCAAGCTAAAGGTAGACATGTATTCTGGGACTCCACTGCTATTCAGTCATGTCAATGGCCTGTAGCAAATTGGAAGAAGCAAACCATTCAACCATGTCAGACTCCAGGGGCCTGTATAGACACAATCGTGGAGCCTGGCAACTTTTCCACCAATCTTTTACCACCTAGCCATGTCTGCGCTTAGAATGGTAATTAGCACCATCAGAAATGTTCTCAGCCAAAAGCAATGCATTCATCTGTTGCTTTAATTTAGCTTCCTTTGCTGACTGAATGACGAAGTTCTATTTTTATTTTGGACTGATTACACTTGGGATTTTGACTCTCCAGGGAAATTCATACAAGTATTTTAAGTTTCTTTAGTTTATATATTAAAATTGCCTGACAGAGTGTGGGCAACATCATTAATATTTGTTGTTGTTTTGGTTTAATATGCTAAGCACTTAATCCTTCCTTTTGTCCTTTCTTCCTGCCTCCCTCCTTTACTCTTTTTTCTCTTCTTCCTCTTTCCTCTTCTTCCTTCTTCTTCTTCCCATTCTCTTCCTCCTCTCCACCACCTCGTCCTTCATCTTGTTCCTATTCTCTCTTTCCCTCTCTTTCAGAAATTTCAGAATACTCCTTGGCAATGAGTTTAGGTGGTGACTATTGCCATGACCTAAAATCAAAGATCTGAATGAAACCCCTTATAGAGAAAATATTTTACTTGATTTGAGAGAAAATTTTTGTAAACTTGCTTAATAACCTTTAATAATTTTAAATTTATATGTTATTAATCAGATTTTTGAAGTTAAATGAGCTTTATAAATTTAAACTGAAGCAACCCCATATGCAATGCACATACTCCCCTAAAGTATACTTATGCTATTTACTCCCTTCTTTTGATATAGAGGACCATTTCTCATCAGCTTTATATACAGCCCTCTTCAGTGCCTCCCACTGTATCAACAAGAGATATAACATTATATACATTTAAAACCAACATACAACTAATTTCAAAAGTGGTCCCTATAATTAAATATCATATATACTCACAAATATGGATTTTAAAAATATGTATCATTTTGTATATATGTATATATGCACACTTACATGTATATTATATGTATTATATATAATATATATAAAATTGATCGAGTACTCATAAAGTACTCTAGAAAAAAATTATGATAACGATAAATAATACTATGAGTTTTTTTTGGAACAAACTAATAGGCAATCTATAAAAATAAACACTTTTATAAACAGACGAGGGGCTAATTATTCTCATAACTCAGACAAGACATTTTAAATAATGTACTTAATCACTAGCAAGGTCAGTGTTATGCTAAATATTAGAAAATATTTTACAGTAATTGCCTTATCATGCATCAGCTACCACTAACCTTGGGTCAGAAGACAGAGAGATATGTAAGATACTGTTGGCTGATAATGTGGAGATTTACAGATAATTAAATAAAATTACTTTAATTATAAGCTGGATAAATAGTGAGCTTAAGATTTGTCTGTATCAGAGGTTTTCAGACTGATCTCCATCTGAGCACAGGACTTCCTTGGTGTAACTTCAGAGGATGCTTTGTCCTAGAAGGATCAGTGCAGTCTTTTCTAACTTAAAGAAAGCACCTTGGATTTGACCTGCTTTATACATTGTAATTTCACATAAGATTTTATTTGAAATAGTTGTCTCTACTACTAAAACCATGTTGAAAACCAGTGATCCAAATACAAACTATATTGACCTTTCCTTAAGCCCTTCTAAATGCTTTTTATTTATGACTAAGTTCTGAACCCTTTATCAAGGTCGAAAGACCTCACTTCTTCTCTCCCACACCTCCATTCTAAGCGACCAACATGTCGAACTAAGGCACTGTATTTCCCCAGTGTTCTCTCAAGATTCCATTTTTTTTTTAATATTCTGTTTTCTTTCCTTGAACTGATCATGTCTGGCTTTTCCCATGGCTGCTTCTTCTGTACTTTTTCCTCTTCTTTCTTAATAAAAAACACATAACATCAGGTATACCCTCTTCACAAATGTTTTGGTGTACACTATAGTATTGTTAACTATAAGCATGGTGTTGTACTGCTTTTCATCTGCTATGACTGAGATTCTGTACTACTGAATGGGAGCTCCCCATTTCCATGATCATTCAACCCTCTGCCTTCATGAGGCTGACCACTTAAGATACCTCATATAAATGGAATCCTGCAGTATTTGTCCCTCTATGACTTTCTTCCAGGTTATAGCATTTGACAGGATTTTCTTTATTTTATGCCCAAATAACATTTCTCCTCTAGTTTTTCTTTCTTTTTAAATATGCTTCTTCTTTCTTTCTTTCTTTTTCTTTCTTTCTTTCTTTCTTTCTTTCTTTCTTTCTTTCTTTCTTTTTCTTTCTTTCTTTCTTTCTTTTTCTTCTTTCTTCTTTCTTCTTTCCTTTTTTTTTTTCAAAAGGAGGTCTCCATCCAACGTGAGACTTGAACTCATGACCCTGAGATCAAGAGTCACGAGTCCTACCTACTGAGCCGGCCAAATGCTCTTCCTCCGGTTTTTCTTAAGTCATGATTAACAAAGCACTTACATCTGTCTTGTTATAGCTCCTAGTGTTTAAGTATTTTTTTTTTAATTTTTATTTATTTATGATAGTCACACAGAGAGAGAGAGAGGCAGAGACATAGGCAGAGGGAGAAGCAGGCTCCATGCACCGGGAGCCTGATGTGGGATTCGATCCCGGGTCTCCAGGATCGCGCCCTGGGCCAAAGGCAGGCGCCAAACCGCTGCGCCACCCAAGGATCCCCTAAGTATTTATTTAACTTTATTGTGTTTGCCTATTTGCCTATCTTTCTCTTTTTCTAATTTTAAGGCTTATTCAATTGTCTGTTGCTCCTACTATAGTGCTTAGCACACCTTAGACAGTAAATAAATGGTGTCACATTAATGGGAACCTTAGGAACATTCTTGAAAGGGTATGTAAGAATGGACCAGCTTTCTTAAGTACCTGGCAATCAAATATTTAATGAAAACCTACTGTGTCTTCACTCAATAAAGAATAATTTAGTGAGCAGTTCATGACTGTAAACATCTCTGGAGCAGGAAAAAAAAGTGAAAAGGGAAGTCGTAAGTGGGGCTAAAGTTAAGATCTCTTGTGCTCCAGCTCTCGGACTGCCCAGTGCTTTACATCCCTGCAGCACAGTAGAATTACCAGAAGCTTTCAAATACCCATGATCATTCCCCACTCTACACTGATTTCAACAACAAGTTGAAGGAGGGGGTGTGGAACCTGAGCATCAGTTTTTTTAAAAAAACCTCTTCAGATACTTATCTTTTAAACTAGGAGAGAGAACCTAAAAACAGTGTTAACCAGATATGCTCAAAGCACTGCATTCTTGCCTGGGGAGCTAGATTACACTCCTTGTTATATTCTAGGAACTGGAATGGCATTCTTTGCTTCAGAAAGGTTATAAAAAGCTACATCTTACCATTGTTGGGATCAATGGCTTCAAAACTGTGTGGGAGTTCCTCAAAGAGTTAAAAATAGATCTGCCCTACGACCCAGCAATTGCACTGCTGGGGATTTACCCCAAGGATACAGATGGCAGTGAAACGCCGGGACACCTGTACCCCGATATTTATAGCAGCAATGTCCACAATAGCCAAACTGTGGAAGGAGCCTCAGTGTCCCGCGAAGGATGAATGGATAAAGAAGACGTGGTTTATGTATACAATGGAATATTCCTCAGCCATTAGAAACGACAAATACCCACCATTTGCTTCGACGTGGATGGAACTGGAGGGTATTATGCTGAGTGAAATAAGTCAATCAGAGAAGGACAAACATTATATGGTCTCATTCATTTGAGGAATATAAAAAATAGTGAAAGGGAATAAAGGGGAAAGGAGAAAAAATGAGTGAGAAATATCAGAAAGGGAGACAGAACATGAGAGACACCTAACTCCGGGAAATGAACAAGTGGTAGTGGAAGGGGAGGGGAGTGGGAGGTTGAAGTGACTGGGTGATGGGCACTGAGGGGGGCACTTGGCAGAATAAGCACTGGGTGTTATGCTATATGTTGGCAAATTAAACTCCAATAAAAAAAATTAAAAAGACAAGTCTCATCTATAGGGAGATGAGATAACACGTACCTAGCCAATGACCAGAAACTGAAACATTCTTTTCTCCTGCTTCCGGGTAAATACTGCAATATCAGTGGTTCAAAGATAGGACCCAAACCCAAGTAATCAACATATCCATGATGTTAACCAGAACACACTGATAGAGGCAATATAAATTTGCTAGAAAATGTGGAATGAATGCAGAGAGGAAAAAGTCAAGCAAACAAATGAATCTCCTAGCCAACGTAAGCTTATAAATCAAAATGGAAACAAACACATGATAAAATTTAATATTAACAAATATATCTGCATTAATAAGAAATATAGCCCTATATCAACAATCATAACTTGAAAATATTATATGTAAGTTAAAATAACACAAAAATAAACTACTTTTAAATAAGTATTATATTTACTCTAACACTTTTAAAGAAGTTTAAAATTACTTTTCAAAGTGTAGAAATAATACTCATCAAAAAAATATGTCCTTTAGATACTGGTAATATAGATATTGGTCCTTAGATATTAGATATTGGTAGTTATAATAAAGAACCAAGCATAATGTTTTATAGTAAAAAATACTGTTATTTAAATTTAAAAAAATATCAGTAGATATTACTGATTTCAGACTGGACAGGTTAAAAGGACATTTAGTGAATTGATAAATTTACTGAGGAAATTATCCAGAGATTAATACAGAGGATAAAACTAAATGGGAAAGTATTAAAGAAGAGTTTAGAGATATGACGAATAGACAGATAAAAAAAGCCTAACATTTATCGAATAGGAGTTCAGAAGAATAGAAGAAGAGGAAAAGTAGAAAAACATTACTTGAAGAGGATTTTCTACAAGGGAAGATAACAACTTTGAAAATGAAAAGTCTACCAAAAATCTATCAGGATAAAAGAAACAGATCCACGTCTAGACTCATAATAGTGAAATACATAACATAAAGAATAAAGAAAAGATATAAAAATTACCAGGAAGAAGATTATGTCTATAATAAAATTTAAATTGAAAACAGACTTATGATGAATAGAAAAATAATCTCAAGTGCTAAGGTTATGTATTTATCAGTCTAAAATTCTAGTCAGCCAAACTATCTTTAAAGAAAAAAAATCTTTAGAAGAAAAGACATTTTTAAACATAAGCATACTAAGTTATCATATATAAATCTCTTACTACTAATAAATATAAATAAGAAAAAGATACTGAGAGGGCAAATATGACATAAAAGAAATATACATAAAGCTGAAACCCAAACCGTGCATATCATGTATGTGTGTATTTATGCACATATATAACAATAATATACACATTTTGTATATATATTACAATTATTTACAAATATATCAAATTTGAAAATATTGTTTGAGTATAAGTATTCTAAAAGGGTATCATAATCTTTATGACAAGCATACCAAAATAAGAGATTTAATCACGCAAAGGAAAGTTGCAGGTTAAATGTTAAAAAAATCGATATCTTCAGTGAATAAAAATTCTCATCATATATTAGTACTTCAAAGGATTTATCCCAGCAATAAAAAACAATCCATCACGTCAACATATTAAAGAAAAAAATAAATGCATCATGACATATAAAGAAAACTCATTTAATCAAGTTCAATTCTTATTTGCAATGGAAAGAAATGTCCAAAAAAACTAGAAATATATAGGAACTTTAAGAAACCTCATGAAGAAGATCTATGGAAATTAAATAGAAAATATATTTAATGGAAAACTTTAGAACTTTTAGTATTATCAGAAAGAGGTAGAAGATGCCTGCTATTGCCTCCATTCTTCAACATTGTAACGGAGACAGGAGCTTCGGAATTAAGAGTACACTGGATTTAAAATAATTAGGAGCAACATGACAAAAGTGCCCAGCGAATTCAAATAATCTGATGACAAACTATAAAAAAGTTTAATAAGTTCAAAAATAAAAAATAGCTTACAGAATTCAAAGACATACCTATACAGTAGTAAATATAATTTAATTAATAGTTAAAATGTTCAGTTTAGAGTTATAGCAAGCATAAAATACTATATGAAGAAAATTGTAAAACTACTAATGGATACATTAAAACAAAACCTATATAAATATGGATATAATATTTTCATTGATGAAGAGACTTATGACAATTTTCCCTCATCTTAATCAATTTAATTCCCACATATAATCTGCAAGTTTTCTTTCTTTTTTTTAAACCTAATTGAACAAACTGAACTTAGAAATCAATTGAAGAATAAATGAATGAAGAGATATAAGACAATTTTGAGGAACAAAGGATTTGATATTTATTATATCATTAGCCTAGGTAAAAACCAATACAATTAAGTAGAGATTTAAAATATACCCTGTCGGGCTGCCTGGATGGCTCAGTTGGCTAAGCACCCAACTCTTGATTTCAGCTTGGGTCACAATCTCAGGGTAATGAAATCAAGCCCCACATCAGGCTCTATATATTTGCCCTGTTATTTCTTGTATTGTTGATTTTACACATTCTGACAGCTGTTAGGTGACATTTCATTGTAGTTTTGATTAGCATTTCCCTGTTGATCTTTTCATGTGTCTGTTGGCCATCTGTATATCTTCTTTGGAAAACATCTATTCATGTCTTTTGTGCATTCTTCATGGACTTTTTACTTTTTGGGTGTTGAGTTTTACAAGCTCTTTATATATTTTGAATACTAACACTTTATCAGAAATGTCATTTGCAAATATTTTTGCCATTCCATAAGTTGCCTTTTAGTTTTGTTGTGTTAGCAAGGATGTGGAGAAAGGGGAACCCTCTTGCACTGTTGGTGGGAATGCCAAATTGGTGAGTCACTCTGGAAAACACTATGGAGTTTCCTCAGAAAGTTAAAAATAGAGCTACCCTACAATCCAGCAATAGCACTACTAGATATTTACCCAAATACAAAAATACTAATTCAAAGGGATAATGCACCCCAATGTTTATAGCAGCATTATCTACAATAGGAATTATAGAAATAGCCCAAGTGTCCATTGACTGAAGAATGGATAAAGAAAAGATGAATATATATGTATAGTAATATATATAGTAATATATATAGTAACATATATATAGTATATATATATTAGTAATATATATATATTACTCAGCCATAAAAGAATGAAATCTTGCCATTTTCAATGATGTGGATTGAGTTAGAGAGCATTATGTTAAGTGAAACAAGTCAGAGAAAGACAAATACCATATGATTTCACTCATATGTGGAATTTAAGAGGCAAAACAAATGAGAAAAGGGGTAAGGGGGGGCAAACCAAGAAATATACTCTTAACTATAGAAAACAAACTAATGATTACCAGAGGGGAGGTGGGTGGGGGGATGGGTTGAAAAGGTGATAGAGATCAAGGAGAGCACTTGTGATGAGCACTGGGGGTTGTATGGAAGTGTTGAGTCACTATACTGTACACTTGAAACTAATATTTCAGTGTATGTTAACTAACTGGAATTTAAATAAAAACTCAAAAAAGTCCCCACAAAAATATGAAAAGTTTTTATGAGAATAATACACATAATTAGAGACTAAATTGATATAAATAAATGTTTTCAGAAGAATTGATTATTCAGTTATATTATTTCAGATTCCTAGATAATAGCACATGTAAAAATGAAATGCAGATAAATAAATTACCTCACTGTAAAATTCAAAATGTTGAATATTTCAGTAAAATATAGCAAAATATCTTCATGATATTTCTTATTTATTTATTTTTTAATAGATTTCAATTTGCCAACGTATAGCATAACACCCAGTGCTCATCCCACCAAGTGCCCGCACTATGAGGCAATCAGTTGACAAATCTGATTCAGTAAGATTTAATTTATGCAATGAAAAAATATCCTTAATGTGCATATTTAACATAAGTGTAGTACTCACTATGGATAAATAACTCTTAGATATCAATATGAAAAGGACAAACTATTCAGTAAGAAAAAGTTACAGAATATGAACATGTAAGGGTACCGGAAAGACCTTAATAAAAGATCCTTAAGAGCACTAGTAATTTGTGAAATACAAATTAAATACACAAGATCCTGCTTCATACCAATCAAACTGGCAAAGTTTTAAAAGTAAAATAAGTTTAGAATTACCTGCCTATACCTGCCTAATTGTAGACAAGCATGTGGATAAGGAAAAATTGTTATTTAAGGGAGCATACATTTGTAAAATCACAGTAGAGTTCAATTTGGAACTATAAATGAAATTTAAATATGTGTATTGAACATGACTGATTTGTTTCCCTAATAGTTATATACACTAGATGATCTCTTTTCAAGCTCTATCGTATAGAACAATGACCTGAAGAACATTAAACCTGTCAAAACTAAAATTCTTGGACTCCACTTGTTCACAAGATCTGACTTAGGAAGTTTGAGCTTAAATCTGATACTTGCTTGTAGGAAGTTCCCAAATGAGGCTAACATTGCTGCTACAAATCTAGGGTGGGGCCCAGTAATGTGTGTTTAAGAAGTTTTGCACCTTTTCCATGTGCAGGATGAAGTGAGAGGAAGACAGTTCTAGAGAAAGCTTTGCAAATAGTCACAGGGAAATAGGTTCAGGGATGTTCTTTGTAGCACTTAGTTTATTCAAAATATAAGCCCATCAGTTAACATATGGATGAAGAAAAGTATTACAATAAAAACCAAAATACTATAAGGCAGTTAAAATGAAGAAATTAGAGGACTGAAAAGAACAAATAAATACATCTCAAAAACTTTATATGGTATCAGGTTTAAATGATCGATCTAATTTATCACTCATTTATGTTACTTTGTTTTAAAACCTACATCTAAAACTACCTTTTTATGCAAGCATAAGTAAAAAAAAAAAAAATCCGTAGAAACTATACACTCTGACCCAAGGATACTGGCTACTTTTGTTAAGGAATTAAAGAAAGGTACTCTTAGGAATTTTGGACTTCATCTGTAATGTTACATTTCTTAAGACCAAACAAACCAAAATATGTGCTATTATAATACCAAAATATGAAGTCTTATAAAAGGAAAGTTTTGGGTTCATGAGTGATAATTACATTGTTTTACTTACATGTGAATATTTGAATAATTTCAGAATAAAAACAAAATGAGAGATATAAAAAGTCAATTTCTAAAAAGGGGGGCAACAACTTAAGGATCAGATAAAAGTTTTCACAGAGTCATGGGTAGAGTTCATGGTCTATAACCCTGAAGCTTCACCTGGACTCATACCTTTTTTTCTGGGCATTCCACATTTATTTTCATGAAAGAACAAGTTAGATCTGCAAATGAGCAGGTAACTATTAAACAGGTAATTAACACTAGTGGTATTTTACAACAGAAATAGTAGAATAAAATAATCATTCAGGGAACTATTTTCATTACAATGTTCACAAAAGGAATAAAATGAAAATCTAGAATATTAAATGATTTGAATATTTTAGAAGTCTTGAAGCTCCTATTTGATTCTTTCTTGAGGAAAATTAATAAAACATTTAAGGGTAGTCAATGGATCAAACCCTGTGAAAATAAGCTATAAGCACAAATAATTGATTAGTTTGATTAAAATGCTAATTCCTAATGAACTTCAGATCCAAATGATTATTCTATATACATCCCTATCACAGCCTTTCCATATACATTATCCATGATAATTTATAAATTTATTCCTACAAATATAGTCATTTATCTTTTCTGTTTCCATTATCTTATCATGTTCAGATTATTTGAAACATTCCGAATCACTTCACCCAACCATCCAAAACTTTATTTTGTGCAATTTTCTAACTTTTGACCTCTTGTTCTTCTCTTCCAGTTGAACACCTCTTTATTTTTCAAGATCCTTTCCAGAAGATAGTAACTATCCCTTCCAAATTCTTTATACAGAGTTATCTGCTTTATGTTTATGTGTTGATAGGCACGTTCATTATAGCTATAGTCATGTTTCAACATTGTGCAACATACTGCATTGTTCTTCTCCTCTGGCTTTTTTACTCTGGTGTTTGCCTGAAGGTCAGAGACTCAGGAATGTTTATTATTCAAGTCTTCCAGACATCCAGACCTAACCAAGTATCATGGAGACAATAGCTACTTCAAACTGGATGTTGGACAGATCCCAACATTTTCCTAAGAGAATTGAGGCTCTGTTGTGAAACTTTGGGAAAGTTTTCTCTACTCAGCATCTGGAGCTCAGGGAAACAGTATCTGCCCTGTATCCAAGGGTAAAACGTTGATCACTAGTTAAGCCCCATCTCTGATCCGATTTCTGGACTTCCCGGTCTATTTTTTAAAAATTTTATTTATTTATTCATGAGAGACACACATAGAGAGGCAGAGAGAGAAGCAGGCTACATGCAACAAGCCTGATGTGGGATTTGATTCCTGGACTCAGGATCACGCCCTGGGCCGAAGACAGGTGCTAAACCGCTGAGCCACCCAGGGATGCCCCCCAGTCTAAATCTTAGGCACACTCCTTGAATTGGCAGATTTCTGGGAATGTTTTCCCATCAAAAACTGCAATCTCTTACTGATTCTTTCTTCACAAAAACTGATTTAACTGGTAATTAGACTTCTGGGGCTTCTTAAGCCCCAGGGAATAGATTCATTTAGGGATGTAGGTTTACTATTGATGTTAGCTTAAAAATAGTTGTTTTAATAGCATGGGTTTTATCACATGTACTATTTTTTTGTATCTTACTTTTATTGATTCATGATTTAAAAAAAAATGACTCTAGGTTAATTTGTTATCCTTTTCATTGACTTTGTGACAGTTACCTTGCTTGGAGAAACAACAACTATAAGAAAATATGTCTTCATTGTTAATAGTTCCCATGGTGAGGTTCAGTAAAGCATCATCAGGATCTTAGTGGCATTTTGATATTCCTTCTTATCAAAGAGAGAAAATCTATGTCATAGAAGAGAATCTAAAAGAGATAACCTCGTATATCACTGCTTCCGTTCTCATCCATTTTGAGTCATTGGTCTTCAGGCTGCTTATCTTTCTAGACGGAAGATGCTGGATGTGCATTTTGGTATTTTTTCCTTAAACTAATAAAATCCATTACCTACTAGAATTATATGGAGAAATACATTTACATTTTCTGCCTTAAATATAAATTATAGAGAAGATGTTTGTTTGATTTAATTATTATAAATATAGCCCTTCTGGCATGTCCTTTATTTTCCAAACAAAAATATTTTTGCTCATAATAAAAACACATGCCCTTTTGAAATACATTTGGAAATTTTATAGAGGGACACCTGGGTGGCTCAATGGCTAAGTGTCTCCCTTGGGCTCAGGGCGTGATCCTGGAGTTTCAGGATCGAGTCCCACATCAGGCTAACCGATGGATCCTGCTTCTCCCTCTGCCTGTGTCTCTGCCTCTCCCTGTCTCTCTGTGTCTTTCATAAATAAGTAAGATCTAAAAAAATTTTTTTAAAAAAGAAAATGTTATAGAACACATGTTCAACATAATCTTATGATATCCATAATTTACTTCATAAAGTTCATAATCAGTAGATGATAAAATACATGTATTTAAATGTATTTAATGTATTTAAATGTATTAAATACATGTATTTAAATGATGGCCTTATATGGAACAAATGAGAGGAAGTTGATTTTTAGGTTCAATCATTAAGTAGGAGCTTGCCATGACTTTTTCCCTCTTTATTCCTTTATTTAAAAAATATTCTGTGGAAGTTTGCTTGTGGAAAAGAATATGAACTCTGTCAAATCTTGTTTTGTGTTGCTTCGTTTTTTCCAACTATTCTTGGTGCTTAATCCCTTGCTCATCTCTTTTCAATTATTCTCTATTTACTTTCTTCTTTCTTCTCTTGATGGTCACCTGATTTTTTTTTCTCATTTATACTGCAGAATCCCAACCACTAGGCAAACACATTTAAGTCTGAATTCTCTACTATAACTCTAACTTTCTGTGATGTTCCCCAGTTATCCAAGGTCAAGGGTCATTAACACCTTATTTTTTCTTTCTTGATGAAAATATTTATGCATGTAACTAAATGCATAAAATCATAAAATTTTTTCATAAAATCAACTTTTAAAAAATGATGTGCACATACTATACATGTTCATATACATAAATGTTCTAGTTCTAAGATATGTGTACTATTAGCAATCTAATTAAACTAAATATATCCATATCGCCCAAGGAATATAATCATTATTTTTTAAGCTAGAAAATATGAAGAAATTAAAATACTTATAACTATTTTTATTACTTCATGCATATTCATCTATATCTATCTCTAATATGCCCATATCTGTATATATTATTTTTATCTATACCTAGAAAAATAATGTTACATAAACATTATACTTAATTGCTTTTGTCTATATTGTTAAGGTATAACAATTGATACGTTTTTTTCTAGAAAAAAATAATCTTCTCTGTGTCTCCACCTACCTAGCTAGCCAGAAATGCAATCTATATTATTTTGCATATTCTCTTTCCTCTCTATTAAATTATATTAAAATCTCAGCATTATAGAAAAACACAAGACAAAACTAAATAAATAAACCATGCTGGAACAGCCAGACCTGAGTCCACATAAATTTCTATCTTTATTTGTTACAATATCTTTTGCTAAATATATTTGTTAGGGGACGTTTGATGTTCATCTCCAATTGGTACTCTCCTGTGACTACACACTCAGTCTAGTAACATTCCTTCCATTCAGTCATGCACTTTTGCCTCTGGAATATATCAGTGAATAAGGTAGAAAAAAATCATCTTTATAGAAACTTACTTTCTATTGGGGAAATTGGGAAAGATAAGTAAATACATGAGAAAGATGACTTTCAATCACTACAAGTGCTACAAAAAGGTAATAGAGGGTTAAGAATAGCTACTTAGCTATAGTGAAAAAAAAAGTCTTTCAAGAAAAATTCATATTGAGGTAAGATTTGGATGATGAGAAAGGAAAATTAAATATGTTGTGATCCTGATTCAAACTTGCTGTGATGAAGTAGCAGGACTCATTGTGTGTGTGTGTATATATATATATATATATATAATGCAATTTCATTTTGCCTTCCTCCACCTTGTATATTTATTCTTCTTGTATGTGTTAATTCTTATTTTGCCACTGGGTAAAAACTCGGATTGGACCCATGATTTACCTGTCACTTTTAGGAAATTATACCATTCTTCTAACTCACAAGCCAGCAATTATCAGTGTCTTGTCCAAAATATGTATCTCTATTCACAGATAACACTCAGGGTAGCTAGGGCTAGTTCTAGCTCTACAGGTGTTTCTATAATTTATTCAGGGATAAGGATGTGGTTTCTCCACAACTCTTTCTATTTCTTCTCTTCCTTCACGTTGCTAAACAGTGATTCCACCACTATCATAAGTGAAAGGAAAGAGAAGGGTAAGTGAGATGTAAGGTTCACCACTAACTGTGACTTTCTGTAGATGGATTTGTCCTTTCTGGGCCAGGCAGGGATTTAAAGTTGAGCCTTTCTCTTGAGGATGATTTTCATGGATGCTTCATACAACTTGCCCCATAGTATCCAACTGCTTCCCTGTGATGGTGAATAATTTATCTATAACTCTCTCCATTACTCAATTCCTAGCCCTTTCCTTGGTTTTATTTTTCTCTTATTTCAGGTTTTCTTATGGATCACTAATACCCTTATAGTTGGTCTTTTGGAACAGGATATTAAATGATTTCTGGTAGCCTCTTTTTTCTGGCATGAGCTGCTTCTCTTCTGTGAAACACACACATGTCTCTGGCCACCAGAAATGTAGCTATTTCCCAATACAACAGAATTTCTCTCTCTCCTCCTTTGCCAGCTCAAACCCATTGCCATACATTTATGCCTTTACACATTTACACATTTAGATTCCTCAGGTCCATGTCAAACACTAGTCCTTTGTTCTCATATATCTCCAGAGGATATATATCAAGTTCACTGAGTGGCTTCCATGAGGCCCACTACACTTGTGGTTAGTGCAAGACAACCCATCCTTCTGCTTTAGAAAAGAAAAAAACACGTAGAATAATGTATTGACTACAGACATCATTGGTCGGAAATTTCTCATGATAAAAGGGATTCCTTTTTAAGTTTCTGCTTTTATTAAGAAAAATTTAGAAAAATGGGTTATTAGGCATGAGATCATGGTCAGAAATGCATTTTAGTCTTCCCCACTCCTCTCCCCATTTGTCCTTCTTCAAGGTACCCCTTAAATAAAGAGCCACCTTGAGAAAGACAAATTGAAAGGGCAGGACATCGTTTATCAGGAGAAAGCCCTTCTGCCTAATGGCCCCTTGAGTAAAGTGTTTCTTTAAGACATCACAGCTTGTGTGAAGGCAGATTTAAAGGCCAGGGCATCAATTAGAAATCCAGTCTTGCTGCCTAATCGCTGTTTGTACAGCTTCTTTTAGCAAGATAAAAATACCATCAAAATGGAAAATGAGACTTGCCAAACAATTTCAGCACTTCCCTTAGGCCACAAATGCTCAGTACTGTCAGACACAGCATTTCTGAGGTCCTGGTGAAGTTGGGAAAGATTTCGTGATATTTTATGTGGTTTGTTACTATCTGCAATGCTGATTTAAAGAAAAAGACATCAACAATGAACAATTCAGGACTACAACATCAGCTCTGGCACTGACAAGTTTCAAAATCAAAGTGACAAACTTGAAACCTGTGAAGATTTCTTTATTTAGATAAAATGGGCACTAAACATAAAAGAAAAGTCAACATACAGACTTAATAAAAATTAAAATGTACTTTTTTTCTGAAAATATGCCATTAAGGAATATAAAAATAAGCCACAGGCTGAGAGAAAACATTAGCTTTCCATGTATTTGTCAAAGGACTTCTCTCCAACTTTTGCCTCAACACAACTGACTTAATACACAGATGCACAGACACACACACAGACACACACACACACACACACACACAGATGCCTTAGTTGAATGTATGGGTAGTCTTTGTGCAAACATGGATATAAGAATACCCCCAGCTCCTGAGGTATTATTCTCTTGATGCTATTTCGTAGCTATAATTAAGGTGGCTTACCTCCAAAATGGAAGAACAGAACCTCAATAACCTATGACACAGTGTCAAGGAGGCTAACAAAGATGTAAGTTGAATCTCAGAGAGAGAAAGAGAAGGGTATAGAAAATATAACCAAAGAAATATTAAATGAAAATGTCATATATGTAATAAAAAACCCAACAGACCCAAGAGGTTCAGTAAATTTCAAACTAGACAAGTATGAGGAAGGCCATATGGCGGTAGATTATTCATTCTAACCTCACCTCTTGATGAATGTTCTTTTTGCCTTCTTACCTGTATACCTGAATGGCAGAAAAATACACACAATTAATCACATTTATATCATTATAATTCAGGGATAAATATTTAACAAGGTCATTATTGCAGCCTGTGAATACCCAATGAAGTTGGTGAGTTCCCTAAGGGAGAGAGACTACATAAAAGAAATCATAAACTTATTTTTTTTAATTTAGAGAAAAGTATATAATACAGAATTATAAAACACACCTTAAAGTTGAATGTTTAATAATTTAATAAAGTGTGTGTTTAATAACTTTTTTAATTCCATGTATCATGAAAGTACTAATATATTTTTAAAAATAATAATCTAAAATTGTATCTTTCTAGAAATATAATGATAATTTTGGGTTTAGGTAAAGTAGAAAAATATGACATATATAACTTTCATTCTTAACATGTTGTCTTTAAACATAATTTTGCTCATGATTCTTCCGCATGATTTAATTTCAATGAAACATAGTCACTGTATTTTTAGTGCTTTAAAAACAATACAGTAATCTTGTTTTATATCCTACTCAGAAAAAAATAAATTAGAGTATTTACTAGTATAATGATAAAAACACAAACTCATTTTGAGGTCTAAGTTTGAAAAGTAAAATGAGATGCTCAATTTAACAAAAACCATTCACTTAAAAGTCAAAGCATCAAAGTTGCAATTGGATTTGATAAGCAAATATATATAACCACGCAGCCAAAAGCAATAACATTCAAGAGCATTTAATGTGTCAATACTAATTTTGCTTCTCAGAGTAGTATTACAACTTACCTTCAGGATAACTTACAATACGAAGCACAACATAAGTAAAAATCATGATATTTTGAAAATGAAAATCTAATGGGATCTCAGAAACCATTCAAAATTATCTCATCAAGAAAAATTGAAAGCTAACAGGATACAAACTCAAGGGGCCAGTATTAGTGTGGAAAAAATACAAAGTACAATGGTGAATAGAAATTAAATTCCTTTAGGATCATTGAGAATCAATATAGGAAAACCAAATCCATAGTTCTTAAATGGGAAAAATTGAGAAAAATGCATGTTACCAGAAAACAAGTTGAAGTAAAATAAAGTACATGAGAAGTAAAAACTTTTGCTACCACTGAACATGAAGAGAGTCACAAGTGCATGTCCTTTTCTCACTGAATCATAAAAATTTGCAAGATAAGCTACAAAATCAGAGATTTAAAAAAAGCACACAGCTGAGATTATAAAGAAATCTAAATTAACTAAATTATAAAAAGTGGTAATCCTATCTTGGAGAAAAAAAGAACCATGATTTTTTTTTACCATTTTTATCAGTGTTCTGTTAAGAAGAATCTACCCAAAACCAAAATAAAGACAAACATCTAATGAATTTGTAATAGATGTGTGTTGATTAACATGATGGATTAGTATTCTGAACAACATCAGAGAAAGAAGCAGTTTTTCTCTACTTGCCATATTTTTCTTACAGTCCTTCTCACATGCATGGCATAGTATGATGAAGACTAGATGCATAGTAAACGAGAGTTTGCTGTTAGGCCAAGTGGGTTTTCCTCAGTGAGAATGAAAGGCATTCTTAAGATGGAATTCATGGTAGAAGAGCTGAGGGATATATTTCTTAAACATTCTAGGACTACTCACTGAATTGCAACAAGCTTTTGAAGCTGAGGTAAGGTAGAAAAACAGATATTCATTTCTTTAGGTAGTCAGGAAGTCATGGATGGGGTGAATGTAAAAAGAAATTTGCAGAAATCCAGGAAACTGGTAGTCAAGCAAAAAAAAAAAAAAAGTGAAGAGAAATCCCCCACAGTTTGGAAACTTGAGGGCTCAGTAGTTAATTAAAAAAAGGCTCCAGAATGTTGATCATGATTACATCTCACGATCCACTAAAAGAAATATCACAATTCTACCTTCAGAATATTTGAACTTCATAGTGAAATGAATCCAAGCCAAATATACCGCAAAGCCAAGACTTATCTCAACAGACCAGATTTACAGCACATCAGACTTGCAGTCTTACAGAAAAGATATGTTTTTAATAGGGGTAAATATTATTTACTCCAATCTCTATAGTTCTTTTTCACAATGTCTAGCATACAAAAAGAATGTGTAAGATGTTTCATGAAGCATTAACGATATGCCTCATGGTCAAGAAAGAAGAGAGTAATGGGGACAGACACAGAATTGGCACAAATTCTAATTGTCAGACAGGGGCTTTAAGGTAACTCTGATAACTATATTACAATAGTGCCCCCAGTCCATGAGGGATATATTCCAGACCCCCGGCAGATGCCTGAAATGGTGATTAGTGCCAACCCCCATACACACTATTATTTTTCATATATATACATACCTATGATAAACTTTAATTTATAAATTAGGCACACAGTAAGAGATTAACAATAATTAATGATCAAATAGAACAGTTATAACAATATATTATAATAAAAGTTATGCAGATATGGCCTCTCTCTTTCAAAATATATTACCATACTGTATCCACGCTTTTTGGAATGATATGAGATAAGGATAAGGAATAAGGATAATATGCCTATGTAGTGAATGAAGACAGGTGAGATGAATGATCTGAGCAATGTGATGTAGCATTCTGGCAATACATCTGAAGGAGGATCATCTGTTTCTGGACCTCAGTTGACCGCTGGCAACTGAAACTGTGGAAAGCAACATTGTGGATAAGAAAGGACTACTGTAAAGGATATATCATGAAAGGGGAAAACATTAATGAACTTATGAAAATAATCAGTATAGAGATAGAAGTTTTAAAACAGAACAAAATTGACATGCTAGAAAAAATATGATATAAAAATAAAGCTCTCACTTGAAGGACTTAGTAAAAGAGTAAATCCAACATGAAAAAAAAAAAAAAAAAAAGAGTAAGCCTGAAGGAAAACTGATATATGAAGAGAAGACTGAATAACGAACAAAGCCTTCAATGCCTGTGAGAGAGTATCAAATGCCTGAATATATGCACGTTTGAATTTTTAAAAAAGAAGAGAAAAAAAATGAGACAAATATTTGAAGAGATTAAGGTTAAGAGGCAGATGAAGAAGTACACCCTGACAGAGTACTTCTTAAAAGCAGTACATGAGAGAGAGAACGAAAGAGGAAAATACATTATAGACAACTCAAGGTAAGAATGATGCCTGATTTCTTATATGAAACAATGGAGGCGAAAGATTGCGGAATGATAGATTTAAAGTGCTGAAGGAAAAATTAAACTGGCAACCTAGAATTCTTGATACAGAAAAATATCCTTCAAAAATGAAAGCAAGGTAAAAACAGTTTCAAACAGTCCACTGTTTAGAGAATTTATGTACGCCAGACTTCCACTACAAGAAATTCTAAAAGAAATTCTTCAAGCTAAAGATTTGTATGATGAAAAAAAAAAAAAAAAGATTTGTATGATGAAACACATAACTAAAGAAATGAATGAAGAGGGCAGCCCCAGTGGCTTACTGGCTTAGTAATGCCTTCAGCCCGGGGTGTGTTCCGGGAGACCCAGGATCCAGTCCCACATCGGGCTCCCTACATGGAGCCTGCTTCTCCCTCTGCCTGTGTCTCTGCCTCTCTCTCTCTCTCTCTCTCTGTATGTGTGTGTCTCTCATGAATAAATAAATAAAACCTTTTTTTAAAAAAGAAATGAATGAAGAACAGAAAGTATAACTATATTTTTACATATATAAAATATATCATTGGTCATAGCAATGTAGTAACATTTAAAATATAGACAGAGAAAATGGAACAAATTGAAAACTCAGATAAATACTTATTCTTCACTGCCAATTGATTTTGAATTATAAGACCAGTTTAATTCAGGAGAAAGTCTTTTTTAGTGTTGCTGGAACAACGAAATATCCATATGTGAAAAAATGAATAAATAAAATGTTACTCATCTCTCGCTTTCTTATACAAAATGAAAGGATCATGGACCCAAATATAATAGCAAGAAATAAACAAATTATAAAAGAAAATAAGGAAAATATCTTAGTGACTTTGCATTAAGGAAGGATTTCTTAAAAAAAAAAAAAAGAAGGATTTCTTAGAACTAGTAACTTTTATAGAAATACATAGGTTTTAATTTCAAAAATGCACAAAATGAATAGAAAAGTCATAGAATGGAAGAATATTCATAACACATAAATATACAATTCAATTCAGAATACAAATGCTTTATATCCAAAATATGTAAAGGACATCAACAAATCTATAGTAAAAAGCCAAAAAATACTATAAACATGGGCAAAAGACATGCTCAATTCATTCATCATTGAAGAAATGCATCTTAAAACCAAAATGAGTTCCAATTCACACAATAGAATGGTCATAATAAAAGAGACTGACCTAACCACATTGCTGAAATGTGAAGCAAGCATAGCACTCACACATTGCTTATTTGAGCGTGATATGATATGAACACTTTCAGCAATTATTTGCTAATGTCTTCTAAATTTAAGTAAATATTGACTTATGAGATGGACGTTTTACTAGCTCTCTATGCTAGTATGTGTGTAATAAGACTCTTGTATAGACACATTTAAAGCAGATTTCCTCATTAACCAAACCTGGAAATAACCCAAATATCCATCAACAGGTGAAGAGAAAAACAAATTGTGGTATATCTTAGCCATAAAATACTACTAGAACAATAAAAATTAACAAACAAATGAATACACATGGTGACCTGTATTAATCACACAAAAAAAATATTTTATTGCTAAAGAAGCGAGACACCAAAGAGTACACACCATATTTTTGGTTTACATGAAAAGACACACTAATAAATGAGAACAGAATGGACAAAATACACTAATAAATGGGAACAGAAATCTGATTTTTTTTGACCACCTATGTGGAATGGAGATCTAGTAGATGGGGATTATGGGGGACATTCTGAGTTAAGGGAAATATTTAATAATGATCAGGGTGATGATTATCTGGATGTACACATTTACCAAAACTCACTGAATCGTACAATTTAAATTGTGAACATTTTGATATATAGGAAAAAATATGGGGAGATTTAGAGTAATTATAACAATAATTCTAAATGGATTTTAAGGGCTGTTTAGGCATAAAGTCAGTTCTAGGCATAATTCACCTTGGTCATACCACATCTTGAATTCTATGTTTCATTGTAGAACCAAATTTATAATGCATACCAATGCATGCATTTGTAGAAAATTATAGAGGAGGAGGATGATCCTTCAACTATCATTATAGAAGCAAAAGGAGTAAGTGAAAATGCTTAGTATGGAAAATAGAACATACT
The DNA here is from genome assembly GCF_053574225.1 of Canis aureus. Taxonomy (NCBI): domain Eukaryota; kingdom Metazoa; phylum Chordata; class Mammalia; order Carnivora; family Canidae; genus Canis; species Canis aureus. The sequence continues at coordinate 36,951,476 of NC_135622.1, forward strand.
TTGGTAAGGGCTTAGTAAGTGTTTTCAAACAATGGAAAAATAGTCACAGGAAAGAGGAACTAGATTAGTTATGTATGAGCCTAAGAGACACAAGGGTAAATTGATGGAGCCTAAAGGATGACAGGTTCTAATTTTTATCCATGCAAACATAAAAGCAATTTAATATTTTGTAATAGAATGAAGACAGTATATCTTTGTTGTTTCTAGTTGCAGGAAAAAAAAAAAATCAGCATTTGTTTTGTTTTATTCTTGTTGCACCAGAGGCACATCTATTAAAGGGCCCAGCTGCTTTACAGGAAGAATCTTGGGTTAGGAGCATGGGGAGCTCTGCTCATGGTATCAGGCCTGGCAGCAGGGACCCTCACTATTGCTGTTGCTATAAGGCAGTGTCAGGGACAGGCTCTAATTGTAGGAGCCAGCATTCATCAGGGTTCAGTACCTTTACTGCTTCTAGGGTGGGGTGTTCTCAGCTTCTGCATGCCAAGAATCTTGTTCAACAGGTCAGAAATGAAGGTTTCAGTAGGTTTTTAAGTCAACCCGCTGGGACTTGACTTTGGCCATCCAGGCATCATCCCTCTCAGTGTCCAGGAGTTCATCCATGTCAGTCTCCAGCTCTGGAATCTTCTCTTCCTGGCAGTCATAAAGATGAGTGAGCTGCTCCAGGAGCTCTTTCAGGTTCCATAATTCTTTATGGTTGTACTTGACTGGGACCACCTCTTGTTATCTCACTGGGCCCTCATCGTCTGAGCCACCTGACCCCTTGACTGCAGCCCGAGGTAGGGCTCTGAAAGTAGACAAGGGGCCTGGAGCCCCCACTGCTGGTCCCAGGAGTTCAGGACACCAGCACACACCCCTATGGGGTCACTGTCCATCCCCAGCTACTGGGGCCTCACATGCACTTTGAGTCCCTCTTTGCATTGCCACCACTGTACACCTGCCTGCTATGGCATAGCTAGGTTTAAACATTCTGATTGATATGCTAGTAAACTTAGTTCCCTTTAAACATGGAGAGTTTTGTTGTTCTTTTTTATTTTCGTGCCACCATACTACGTAGAAACAATTTTAATTTCCTTCTGAGACACGTACAGTTAGTAACATAGGGAAATGTGAGAAACATAGGAAAATCAGTTTGTTATATATGCACAAGAAATAAAATGCTATTCTCTGAGGCATTCAAATTATTTTTTAAAGATTTATTTATTTCAGAGAGAGAGCACAAGTAGAGGGGCAGAGGAAAAGAGAGGGAGAATTTTTAAGCAGACTCCCCACTGAGCACAGAGACCCCTGCTAGATCCCAGGACCCTGAGATCACACCCAAAGGGAAATCAAGAGTTGGGTGCTCAACCAATTGAGCCTCCCAGGCACCCCCAAGGCACTAAAATTATTTTTTTGAAGAACATTAAATGGCATGGTTTTATTTCCAGTAGGTTTATGCATGGATTGTCAAGAATACTAAAGATTATCCATGTTGTTAAAATTACTATAGTAAAGCTAATTGGGAACTAATTACTGTCAGGGATTAGGAAAATGCTACTGAGCTATATTTGATCTAAACTCGTGGCAGAGTTACCATATTTGAAATATTGTGGCTTCTAACCCCCAAATTAATAGACTACTATTTTAGTAGGAGCATATTAAGTATATTTTTTTGGTTCCTGGACATTTTCATCCTTACCAGTAGTTTGACTGGATTTTTCTGAGGCTGAGGATAGCTGGCAGGAAATGCAATGAGAATTATCTACTGATATTGACTCAAAGGACACTGTTTTGCCATTCTGTATCAAATCCAGTGTACATCTAACATAGCTGGAAGCATATTGAAGGGATAAGTATTGCAATACTTTGTAATAAACCAAACGAGTGAGAGGAATGTTTACATATATGAAATTGAAGTGAATGAAGTTGGATGAAAAGTATATTCTGAGCAACAGTCAGGTGTTAGGTAAATGCAAAAGTTATATCAAGATTCTAGGGCAGTATCTGGCATCTTCCATGGTAAATATTTTATTAAAAGGTGTTTCAGCCTATGATGACTTTTTCTTAATACAACTTAGAATTTCATTTTCTAAAATATTTTCAGTTCAGAAGAATTCTTGATATCATTCTGGGTTGTTAGCTAGTATGGATTGCATTATCTGTCCTATTATTGTTCCTGTTCTACCTTTGTTAACCATAGCTTGACCATGGGTAGACTATACTTTCCTGCTCACTAATTTTGGGATTTGTCATATGAGTTGCTTTACACAAAGGATGTTCATTTATCTGTACCCAAATTTATCTTGTGTATTTATAGACAAATGTACAATATGGTTTATATTTATTAAAATTGAATGTATTCAGTTTATGTTTTATATATTTATATCAATCTATTTTCATATATTTATTATCCATTTTATCTATTTATATGTAACATCTTTATTTAAATATTTATCTATTAAAACATTGAATATCAAAACAGTAATTGATACTATACTACCAATTTAATTTCATCAATATGCCTTTCATTCTGGCACCCCCTTTCATATAGTGACTTATTTCTCTGATATTGAAAAATTTGCTCTCAATTACAAATATGTTTTTTCCTTCAGTCCTAAAATATACAGAATTGTTAACCTGGGCTTCTGCAAAAATAAGCTTATTAACTAAAGTTCATTATTTGTTTAGTGTTTTTTTTTCCCTTTATTCTGAGAGTTTGGTATCTAAATTCTGTGTTTATTTATTTATTTTTAATATTTTTATTTATTTATTCATGAAAGACACAGAGAGAAAGGCAGAGACATAGGCAGAGGGAGAGGAGGCTCCCTGTGGGGAACCTGATATGGGACTTGATCCCAGGATCGGGGATGATGACCTGAGCCAAAGGCAGACACTAAACCACTGAGCCACCAGGTGCCCCATAAATTCTGTTTAAAATTTACTTGGTTGGTTCAAGTAAATTTTACTTGTACTTAAAATTGACAGACCCCTCCTCAAGTCTCTGTCAATTTTGCAAATCTGTTATAAACTTGCCTCCTCAGACTAAGATAGTTGCTCATGGAGGCACCATTCTCCCACAGAGTTTTCAAATATCTTCCATGAAAAGTCAACATGAGGGGCACCTGAGGCCCCAGGTTCAAGCCCTGTGTTTGGCTCCCTGCTCAGCAGGGAGTCTGTTTCTCCTTCTCCCTTTGCCCCTCTCCCTGCTTATGCTTTCTCTCAAAGAAAAAAATAAAATCTCAAAAAAAAAAAAAAAAGTCAATACGAATGTAGAGCTCACCTTTTGCAATTTTTGCAATTGTTCTCCAAGACCGCAGCCCCTCAGGCTCTGCTTCTATTGGTTGGTCTCTAGTGCCTTTCTGTCATGGCCACAGGTAGAAGTCACTTACAGCCTTTTTAACTCTTTAACTTTCCAATCAGCCAATTCTAGTATCTGCATTATGTAGGGGCCAGTTTCTACTGCTTTTATTTTCTCTTAGTTTTCAATCATATGTTTTCATAGCTTTTGAGATAATACAAAAGTTTGCATTGTCAACTCAGGCTCAACATGAATTATAGATTTAGCTCCTACCAAGTTTTCTAAGGATTCAAAGGATACTGACAAAGCAGAGCACAAACCAGATATTCTTCTCTTGGGAAGTCTGAAACAATCAGGTGCAACCCATCATAAAATGTCCTTTTCCCAATAAAGTTTTCATTCTGACCCCATGCAATTCCAAAATGAGGTAAATGCCTTGAATGGCAAAGTGGTCATCCACTCAAAGCACCTAGTCTTCATGAAAAGCTCTTCTGAATATTTTGCCCCCGAGAAAGAGTATACAAACTCTGAATTCTCAATATCCTTTGCATAGTCAGTATTAGCAAATAACAACCCCTTCAATGTTTGTCTGTCTTCATTGTTAACTGTTCTAGTACTCCTTGCCTCAGTGACTCTCCATGGCTTTCCTACAACTGACTTTCTTACAATTTAATTTATTATTCTTATCATGTTCCAGTCTTCTGTTTGCAACCTTGTCTGACCCCTCAAATATAAGCCCTAATTTGCTTAATTGTTAAATGAGTCAACACTCTCCCAAATTGTAAAGTGTACAAGAATTCTAAAAATAATATCTCTAAAGAATCTAGTTTTTAATAAACTACATATTCTGAAACTATAAGAAATCACAGTATCTAATTTTGTAAACACTGATAGCAAGTCATATCTCTATAGAAACTAATTTTCCATAAAAAATCTGTGTTGATATAGAAGTCCAATGTATCAATAATACATCAAAAATTATTTAAATAGGCATTTCATAATAAAGAACAATGTATTATCACTGTGAATATGACTATTTATACTTGTATATTGGCTCTGGGAAGAATATATGATTTGCCTTTTTTAAAATTTACACTTAAAAAATTTATTTAGATAACTTACCATGAAGAATGCATAAATTAACAGATCTTTCAGAGAGAGTAGTATTGTATATCATTAGCACCTGAATACTAAGATGTGGTTAGTATCCATGGCTACAGTAGCATTACTGAAAGGTCTATTCCTCCTAAGAGAGTGAACTGCTTATCTTTTTATTACTCAAGCCCTGGAGAGGGGAGAGAATGGAAGTCTTCATACTTTATTATACCATTTCAATGAGTGTTTACTGGTCATCTAAGATTTCTCAATTGTGTTAAGTACCCTGGAGGAGACAGGAAAAGGACAGGTAGCTGGCCTCCAATGGATCCACAGTTTGAAGAGGTGGATAAAAGCCTGAGCATAGTTTAGGACATGCTGTCTTTCAGCTCAATCTGGATATTTGGGAATATCTCATTCTTGGGAAGAAAAAACACAGAGAAAGATAGATTGATGTCCTTATTCATGGAGACAAGAGATGAAACTATGAATACTAAAGAGATCACCTGAAAGGAAATGGACCTTATAAAAAGAAAAATCTAAAGATGTCCTTTATATTGAAAGGTATAATGGCACTATTTGTTAAATACTTCACTTCCCCAGGGGTGTCTGGGAGGCTCAGTTAGTTAAGCCTCCAACTCTTGGTTTTGGCATGTTCTCAGGGTCATTAGATTAAGCCCAGTGTCAGGCACCTTGCTCAGTGGGAAGTCTGCTTGAAGATCCTCTCCTTCTGCCCCTCCCTCCATTCACCCCCCCCCCGAAATAGATAAATCTTAAAAAAAAATCTTCACTTCCTCAAATTATTCAGGAAGATACTTTTAATAAATATTAAAATCATATATTATCAAAAGCATTAATAGCATTAAAGTGATAATGTATTTTAATTGATACTACTTAATCTGTATGTTGCCTGAGTATTACATCATTTTACTTATGGCTCTGAAATATACCTTAATACTTAGTAGGTCACATTAGGAATAATTGCCATACAATATTATATTATACTATCAGAATATATTGTATTCTAATTTAATCACACATACACATTTCATGTCTTATATATATTTTGTTAGAACAGTTTTAAAATTCATATTTTGTTTGTGAATTTATTCTCTTTCCATGTATGTTTCCAACTGCTTATTATAGGAATATATGCTACCAATTATCTTTACATATATTTCATTTGACTTTAGTTGACTCATTATTAACAATTATTTTTGATCGACTTTCCTAAGTTTCCAAAGCATATAATTATGTTATCTACATGTGATCGAAATTTTGTCCGTGTTCCATTCATCACCTAAACTCTGTTACAGGTCATACTGGATTTATATAAAACTTAAAATAATATCATCATACAGGAACAGGTATTTTTACCATTCATTTATTCTTTCTGTTTGCTTTTTTTATCTTCAGAAATTTACTCAAGGTCATACTGCAAAGTAATGTATATATTTATTTATTGATTGATTGATTGATACACACTTTAAAAAAATGGATTTTATTTATTTATTCACAAGAGATACAGAGAGAGAGGCAAAGATATAGGCAAAGTGAGGAGAAGCAGGCTTCATGCAGGGATCCTGATGTGGGACTTGATCCTGGGACTCTGTGATCATCCCCTGAGCTGAAGGCAGACGCTCAACCACTGAGCCACCCAGGCATCCCTACTGATACACCCTTAACAAAGAATGTGAAAATAGTGTGCATTTATTTATTTAGCAAAGGTGTAGATAAATCTTCGGAGAGCTAAGGCTCTGATGGTAGCCACCTGTGGAGTGTGGGCTTTTTTTTTTTTTTAGTTCTTTTTTTTTTTTTTTTTTTTTAAATCATAGTAAGTACACTCTTTAAGCTCCATTACCTTTCATCCATACCCCTATCTACCTCCCCTCTGGTAAATATCCGTCTGTTATCTGATGTTGAGTCTATTTTTTGGTTTCTCTATTTCTCTCTCTCCTTTCCCTTTGCTCATTTGTTTTGTTTTTAAAGTCTATATATGAGTGAAATCATATGGTATTTGTCTTTCTCTGACTGACCTATTTTGCTTAGTGTTATACTCTCTAGCTTCATCCATGTTGCAAATGACAAGATTTCATTCTTTTTCGTGGTTGAATAATATCTCAGTATATATTTCTTCCTTATCCATTCATATATCAATGCAGATTTGAGCTACTTCATAGTTTGGCTGTGGTAAATAATGCTGCAATAAACATAGGAGTGCATGTATCCCTTGCAATAAGCGAATTAAAAACAGGCATTTTTGGGATGCCTGGGTTGACCATCTGTCTTTGGCTCAGGTTGTGATCCCAGGGCCCTGGGATCGAGTCCCACATTGCGCTCCCCTGGAGGAACGTGCCTCTCCCTCTGCCTCTTTCTCTGTATTGCTCATGAATAAATAAATGTATGTGTCTGCCTCTTTCTCTGTATTGCTCATGAATAAATAAATGAAAACCTTTTTAAAAAACAAGCATTTTGGGATGCCTGGGTGGCTCAGTAGTTGAGTATCTGCCTTTGGCTCAGGGCGTGATCCCGGGATCCAGGACTGAGTCTCACATCAGGCTCCTTGCAGGGATCTGCTTCTCCCTCTGCCTATGTCTCTGCCTCTCTCTGTGTCTCTCATAAATAAATAAATAAAATATTTTTTAAAAAACAGCATTTTTATGTTTGTTTTTAATTTAGTAGGGATACTTTTATTATTTTGCTATTAAATGTATTTTTCTTTATTACGTGAATCTACTCTTTCTAATGTTCAAGAAGTAAACTATGCCTTAAGTTTTCCAGGAGTGTGTGTATATGTGTGTGTGTTGTTTTCAACTACAAATGAGTATTAAATATGATTCTTTTAAAGTTTTTTATTTGCAGTGCCTGGGTGACTCAGTGGGTTATGTGTCCAACTCTTGGTTTGACTCAGGTCATGATCTCAGGGTCATGGGATTGAACCCCACATCCAGCTCTGTGCTCAGTGGGGAGTTTGCTTGAAATTCTCTTTCTTTCCCTCTCCATCCACCCCTCCCTCTACTCACACTCTCTCTCTAAAATAAATAAAATATTTAAAAATAAATAAATAAAAATAAAAAATATTTTTGTTTGAAGTTATGATTAATTATATGCTTTTCTTCTCCATTAACACTTTGATGTAGTTTATATCAATTGACACATTGATGTGAATATAAGATTTATTACTTTAAGATTAATATAATTTATCATCTTATAACTTATTCAGACTCTGTTGTCACTGAATTTGTCTTTGGTTTCCAAACATAGACTCATGGATGTGAAAATTATAGTAGATAAAAGGATTTTAAATGAAAATCATAACTATGAATATGAAAAATGTTGTAAGAGAAAAATGGCTTTATGTTAATGAATGTAGGATGGGCCAAGTTTAGATTGTAGGTATAAGAATGGTCCCTTGCAAAAGGTGACATGTAATCTGAGACTTGGAGGATACATAAGATTTTAGTGGGTCGAAAATTGGGCCAAAGAAATCCAGATTATAGAAACTGTGTGTGTGTGTGAGTGGGTCTGTGTGTGTTGATGTGTGGTGTTGCTCTCAAAGTAAAAGATAGACTGTTTTTGTGTCTCGCTTATTATGAAACTAGAGGGTTGCTCTGGTCAGGGCTGGCAGGGATAGGTAGGAGCAGAACTATCACAGTTTTTACTATACTAAGCACTATTTATTTGTGGTAAAGTACTTAAGTGAAGTATAAGAAAATTTAAGTCACTATTATTTACTTAAAATTTTCACATCTTTATTATTAATTTACTGGTCTGTAGGCATATGCTTAAATCTTTTCTGGAAATCAAAGGTACATTTGAAACTTTAGTAAAATTTATAATCTCTTTCTGCTCCTTATGTTCAAATATGACTTCCCTTTTGCTAACATAATAGCCTTATTCACTGTTATATTCATCAACATTTTTTTACGTTTATTACATTTTGTTCATCCTTGGTGTTTGTACTTCAATTTAACATGTTTTTATTTTAATAGTATAGATACATAATATGATTTAAATAGCATTTAAGTAGTATATACTAAATAATAATATTTAATGTAAAAATAAACTTTTTCATAGAAACATTTTATAAAGCACAGATAGTAAAGACTAAAAAATGAAAAATTACCCAACACTTTTAAGTAAGGGCAGTTTATACTCTGTTTGCTATCCCATTTTAACCTATGCATATAGATGCATCTCAATACAAATAGGCATCACTAATAATTTTCCATTAAAATACAGCATACAGGGGTGTCTGGGTGGCTCAGTAGGTTAAGTAGATCTGACTTCCTCTCAGGTCATGATCTTGGAGTGTTGGGATGGAGTCTTGCATAGGGCTCTATGCTCAGTGGGGAGTGTGTCTCCTTTTCCCTCTGCTCCTCCCCCAGCTCATGCTCTCTCTCTTTCTCTCAATATCTCTCTCAAATAAATTAATAAATTGAGAGAGAGAGAGAAAATGATGAGCAGGAGGAGCAGAGGGAGAGGGAAAGGGAGAAGCAGATTCTCTGCTGAGCAGGGAGCCCAATGTGGGGCTCAATCCAGGGACCCTGAGATCACCACCTGAGCCAAAGGCAGATGCTTCACCAACTGAGCCTCCCAGGTGCCTCTTAAGTATTATTTTAAAGCCTAATTTTTAAAATATTAAAATATCATTTTATAGATGTTTAATAGAATAAGATTTTCAGATATGAAGCTGAGTTGTTCCTCAACATTCATAGCTCTTCAATTACTTAATCCCAATGTCCTTTATCAAATATTAAGACAGTACTGATAGCTGTGTGTATATACTACACTCAGAGGGAGCTACTATAACTGAAAGACAGATATGCATCCCTTCCTTTGATTTTAAGGATAGTTTCTTGAGACTCATTATAGAATTAAATCAGAGGTCCTTTGAAAAAGATATATTTTATATATATATATATTATAGTTATAAATTCCTATGTAATTTATAATTTTAATGTATAATTATATATTCTATAATATAGTAATATTACATGTTGTTATTATATATTATATAAGTTCCAGATAAACAAGTATAATGAAGTTTCAGAAAATAATATTTATTCCATAGAATGGAAAAGTGTGAAAATGGAAAACTAATTTTATCTCACACCAAGAGAAAGAACATTTTGATTACGAGATAAAATAAAGAGATTCATGTGAAGCATAAGGGTTAATATCTCTAGGAGAAAGCCTAAGTCTCATCCCTTGGACTATGCCCCAGAATTGTCATTAGAAATCACAGAATTCTGTAGGATCTAAGAGAAGAGTATTTATTTCTTGGAAGAAAGCCATGAAGCCAGCAAGTCTAATAGAGAAATCTTGTTCCACGTAGTAGAGCAGAAGCAATACATTCATGCAAGCCCTAAGCAGGCAAATTTAGTGTGTCTTGACTACATGATCTTCTTCTATGAGAGAAGATTCAACTGTGCATTATACCACCAAGAACTAGAAAAGTGTGGTTTATATAAGAAGGAGGAAGTAACCAACACATATTTGATATCTGGAAAGTAAAGAGTAATGCAGATATGCCAGCTGCAGATGCACCTGGGTGAGTAAAAAAATAACCAAAAGCCACTGGATGCTGTCTATTTGAATAAAACCCATCATTCTCAGATAGTACTGTACAGAGAAGAATCCTTTGTGCTTAGAATGTACAGGCCTCTTAGAACTCACAACATCTTGGAGATCCAGACTGGTTCAGTCAGTGGAGCATGCAATTCTTGACCTCAGGGTTTTAAGTTTGAGCCCCATATTGGGTGTAGAGATTACTTAAAAATTATTTAAAACTCTTTAAAAAAAGAATGTATCATGGGATCCCTGGGTGGTGCAGCGGTTTAGCGCCTGCCTTTGGCCCAGGGCGCGATCCTGAAGACCCGGGATCGAATCCCACGTCGGGCTCCCGGTGCATGGAGCCTGCTTCTCCCTCTGCCTGTGTCTCTGCCTCTCTCTCTCTCTGTGTATGACTATCATAAAAAAATAAAAAAAAATAAAAAAAGAATGTATCACATCTTAAGGAGAAAATATAATCCAGTTATTGATTTTAATAATATAATTTGTTTTTACTTTTGAGAAAAATAGAAGCTTGAGAACTGTAGATGCAGGATACGAAATTGTGATTCTAAAACTGAGAGCAGCACAGATGTAGCATAATAGTATATTAAAATTCACAAAATGACCAATAGTTCACTGAGAGGTGATTCAGTATAATGGTCTAGTAAAAGGTGAAATAAATATTACTTCACTCGAATAGTTATCAAATATCCTGGATTATATTTATAGTACACATAGACTTGCATCTTTTTTACTTATTCTAGATAAATCATTCTATTTTAACTCTGCTGCTTACCAATCTACAGAAAACATAATGGATTATTCAATGAAATATATATTTTATAATTCTCAAAATCAAATATATAACCTTGGTTTATTTATTCCTAATCCTAACTAAAAATTAGTAACAGAAGTATAACAGGAAAATCTCTAAATACTTAGAAATTAAACTATACACTGAAGGGTAAAGAAAAACAATATTAATTGAATTTAAATTAAAAAAAAAGAAAAAATAAGAGCAACATTTTAATTGCCCACATCTTTATCTTTTTCATCTTCCACTGCTTATGAAAACAATAACTTTAAGTTAAAAAGAATAATTTTATTTTTCTTTCCCTTTATGTAAATGAATTTGTGATTTTTTATATCAATCAAGGTAATATTGGCTCTATGAGTTTAGAGGTGTCTCCTTTTCTACTATTTTCCAGAAGATTTTGTATAGATTTGGTGTTACTTCTTCCTTAGAGTTTTTGGTGGCATTCACCATTGAATCATCTAGGCCTTATATATGAAAGACCCACAGCTAATATCCTCAGTAGAGAAAACCTGAGAGCTTTTCTCTTACGGTCAGGACCAAGACAGGGATGTCCACTCTTACCATTGCTATTTAACATAATAGTGGAAGTCTTAATCTCAACAATCAGACAACAAAAAGAAATAAAAGACATCAAAATTAGCAAAGAAGTCAAATTTCACTATTTGCAGCTGACCTAATACTCTGTGTAGAAAACTCCAAAAGACTACCAAAATATCTCTGGAACTAATACATGAATTCAGTAAAGTCACAGGTTATAAAATCAACATAGAGAAATTTGTTGTATTTCTATACAACAATAATGAAGCAGCAGAAAAGAATTCAAGGAATTGATCCCATTTCCAATTATACCAAAAACATAAGATACCTAGGAATAACTTAACCAGAGGTAAATGATCTGTACTCTGAAAACTATAAAACACTCATGAAAGAAAAGGAAGATGACACACACACACAAAAATGGAGAAACATCCCATGCTTGTGGATTGGAAGAACAAAACATTTTAAAAATGTCTATACTACCCAAAGCATTCTATAGACTTAATACAATCCCTAGCAAAATACCACCAGCATTTTTCACAGAGCTAGAACCAACAATTCTAAAATATGTATGAACCACAAAAGACTCAGAATAGTCAAAGCAATCTAGAAAAAGAAAAGCAGAGCTGGATACATCATGATTCCAGACTTCAAGCCCTATTACCAAGCCTGAAGTACTTCCTTCAAAGCAGGATGGTACTGTCACAGAAACAGACACATAGACCAATGGAACAGAATAGAAAACCCAGGAATGGACTCACAACTATATGGCCAACTCATCTTCAACCAAGCAGGACAGAATATCCAATGATAGAAATACAGTCTCTTCAACAAATGGTGTTGGCAAAACTGGATGGCAACATGCGGAGGAATAAAACTGGACCGCTTTCTTACGCCATACACAAAAATAAACTCAAAAAGGATGGAAGACCTACATGTGAGACAGGAAATCATCAAAATCCTAGAGGAGAACAGAGGCAGCAACCTCTTTGACATTGGCCATAGCAACTTCTTACCTACCAGGCACACCTCCAGAATCAAGGGAAACAAAAGCAAAAATGAGCTATTGGTACTTCATCAAGATAAAATGCTTCTTCACAGTGAAGGAAACAATCAACAAAACTAGAAGGCAACCTTCAGAATGGGAGGAAATATTTGCAAATGACATATCTGATAAAGAGTTAGTATCCAAAGATACTAAAGACTAAGATACTAAAGACTAAGACTAAGATCTATAAAGACCTTATCAAACTCAATATCAACCCCCCCCCCCAATAATCCAGTTAAAAAAGGGCAGAAGACATGAATAGACACTTTCCCAAAGAAGACATCCAGATGGCTAATAGACACATGGAAAGATGCTCAACATCACTTATCATCAGGGAAATACAAATCAACACCATGATGAGATAGATACCACTCACATCTGTCAGTATGGCTAAAATTAACTATAGGAAAAACAGATGTTTTTGCAAATGAAAAGAAAGAGGAATCTTTTTATTCCTTTGGTGGAAATGCAAGCTTGTGCAGCCACTGGTGAAAACAGTATGGAGTTTCCACAAAAAGTTAAAAATAGAATTACCCTACCATGTAGCAATTGCACTACTAAGTATTTACCCAAAGAATACAAAAATACTGATTCAAAAAGGGCATGGGCACTCTGATGTTTATAGCAGTATTATCAACAGGAGCCAAGTTATGGAAAAGCCCAAATGTTCACTGATTGATGGATACAGGAGAGGTGGTATATGTATACAATGGAATATTACTCAGTCATCAAAAAGAATGAAATCTTGCCTTTTGCAACGATGTGGATGGAGCTAGAGATATTATTCTAAGCGAAATAAGTCAGTCAGAGAGAGACAAATACCATATGATTTCACTCCTATGTGGAATTCAATAAACAAAACAGATGAACCCGGGGAAGGAAGAAAAAATAAAAAAGAGAGGGAGGCAAACTATAAGAGACTCTTACCTATAGAGAACTAACTGAGGGTTGCTGGAAGGGAGGTGGGCAGGACATGGGCTAAATGGGTGGTGGGGATTATTAAAGAGGGCACTTGTGATGAACACTGGGTATTACATGTAAGTGATGAGTCACGAAATTCTACTTCTGAAACCAATATTATGCTATATGTTAACTAACTAGATTTTAAATAAAAAGTTGAAACAAAAAATGTGTAAATGGAAAGAAAACATGTACTAATAAGTGATAAAACCAAAAAGTAGAGTAACTGTTTTAACAATATCAGAAAAATATAGTGAAAATTAAAAACTATAAGGACAAAAGGAGCTGCCATATATTGATGAGAAGCAGTCTCTCAAAAATATATAATAATTCTGAATAAATGGGTAACACATGACAAAAGAGCTGCAAAATAAAGTAAAAATTAAATTATAAAGAAAAATTAAGGTAATCATATATCAGAAGAGTTTTAAAACATCTATCTCAATGGCACATGGGTGGCTCAGTAGTTGAGAGTCTACCTTTGGCTCAGGTCGTGATCCCTGGGTCCTGGGATAGAGTCCCACATCAGGCTTCCCCCGCAGGCAGCCTGATTCGCCCTCTGCCTATGTCTCTGCCTCTCTCTGTTTCTCATGAATAAATAAAAAAAATCTTAAAAAAACAAAAAGTCCCCCCAAATCACATCTCAGTATTTGAAACATTAAGAAAAAAAAAAAGAAAGAAAACAAAAGAAAAAAGAATAAAAAAAGAATTTTTTAATGATGAATTATTAAAATAATAAAATGGGAAATTAGAACAACACATTCTTTTAGTATATGTGCTGCCGAAGCAAGCACCAACACTTTGTTTTATTTATTTATTTTTTTAACTTTTTTTTTTAACACTTTGTTTTAAATGTGCATATGTAATATCTTTTAACCAATGACATTTTAGGAAAAATAACTATTAGCAAAATTATGTACTGGACCACAAAGGAAGTAATAAATATTGAAAAATCAATAACATTCTTTAATTTTCTTTAAATACAAATCAGAAAAATTAGAAATCAATATAAAACAAATTGTAAAATGTAATTTTGGAAAGTTAAAGGAAATTCTGCTAAACAATTTAAAAATTTATGAAGACATAATAATACTAATTAGAAAATATTTAGAACTAACAATCTGCAGAATAGATTAAGGCTAGTGGATCAGAAGGCTTAGTATGGTCACTTGTTAGCTAATTAATGTCTAACTTCAATGTAAATGTTGAGCACCTTTTCCTAAAACTTTACAAATAGTTTACAAAATCATATAGAAAATAAAAGACCACCAGTGCCAATGTAAGTTTGAAGACATGTAAAGGGTTACTTGCCCTCCACTATCAAGTGTAAATACACTCTTGATAAATAGAATAGGGGGGAAAAAAGCTCAAAAACAGCCTATTGTAAAAATTGGAAGTTTATGTATGATGCAGGAGACATTCCTTATTATCATTTACAGATGAAAAAGAATAACTGTAGAGAGGTTGAGAAACCTGTTCAAGATTCTGTAGTAAGCAAGTACCTCAGACTGCTTTGACCCCAGACTTTCTGTTGTGAGGATTTGAGATCATGAGTTTGATGCTGCTGAGGAACAGAAGGGAGTATATGACATAAGAAACATGTGGTAGTTCTTGGTCCTGATCATTTTGGGTATTCTGTCTTCTGGTGCACAAGGTAGGTTGCACTTCTCGATTAATTTTGAAGTTAGGCATAAAATGGAAGATTAAATCAGGTATCATCTCTCCACACAGAGGGTTAAGAGTCAGTGCCTGATTTGGATTTGCTGCATTTCTTTCCCATTGCTGTGATGATTGGGTCTCTGAGTGAATTTGCTGGACCATGTTGTTTATGCAATTTAAGCAAGAAATACATTTTTGTTAAATGAATTCACTGATATTTGGCAGCATAATCCTGCCCATCCCGACAAAATAAAATAATTATAAAAGAAAGGGGGAAGTAAAGAAGGTAGGATTGGGAGACATATGATTCTATTTTTTTTACCTAAGTTAAATCATCCAATTTACTTTTATTTCTCTCAACGCCACTCAATGCCACTTTGTCACACAGACCAAAGTTCATCCAGTAGAAAAATTTGTTTAATCTAACATGCTGGGAAATAATAAATTAGTCTCTCAGATTAAAAAAGTCACAGAGAGAGGCTGGCTTAATGGTTAAAGCTCGGTATGGTTAAACTTGTGTTTCAATTCATTCCTTCATAAGAGAGACCTTGAATATTTAAGAGCCAAATCAGAAGGGTATCAAATGGTGTTGGTGTAATTCTTCTCAATTCCTCTGAAAACCCATACCAGAGGGTGATGCTGATGTATGCATTTAGGTGCTCTCCAGGGAAGAGGATAAATGAAGTGTTTAATTCCTGCATATGATTCAGAACCATAAAGCCAAATCCCAACCTGTATTTTCAGAGTCATCTGTCAGGATAATTTCTGGCAAGAGCTCTCCTTTCTTTTCTGTTAATACAAAAAGTATATGAACTACTCAGATTAACTGCCAGGCTTGATGCAAATCACCAGAAAATTGCTTAAATTTCTACTATTTCTCCTCTACAAAGAAACTGCCTGTGAGCAATTTACATTTTTTATTCATAGAAGTTAGTAAATTATGTTAGTGATTTCTTTTATTATCAAAAGCCACAGCTTTGTCATATATGTAAAGTGTTAACTAGCATTTCTGAGTATCTAAGTAAAAGGAAGGAAATAATTTAGGGTAGTGCATGGAAAGATAAAAAATATAAGCTAATATAAGTACTAAAAGAAAAATTATATCAATGAACATTATATTTTTCCAAGTTAAAAAATGAAAGTCTTCCCATTTGGTAGTATTTAAAAAATATTTACACATTCATTCATTAAAAACTTATGCTGCAGGGATGCCCGGGTGGCTCAGTGGGTTAAGCATCTGACTTGATCTTGTCTTAGGGTCTCAGGTCATGATCACAGGGTTGTGAGATTAAGCCTTGCATCAGGGTCCATACTGTCTGTGGAGCCTGCTTAAGTTTCTCTCTCCTCCTCTCTTTCTCCCCTCACCTCTGCTCACTCTTGCTTGCTCTCTCTCTCTTTCTCTCTCTCTTAAGAAAAACAAACAAGCAAAATTATGTAGTACTGAGAGGTTACTGCAGACCTTCATATGGAGGTACAAAGATGCATAGCACTAGTGCCTATCCTCAGAGTGCATAGGTCCTTTGGAAAATATGAAACTTCAGATAAAAAGGAAGAAAGTAAAAGAGCTATAAGCCTATGGGCAGACTGTCAAAAACATTCAAGACCTGAGTATTTCTACCACAGGTAAACAAAAATCACCAACAATCTTCTCCCACATTTCCTGAAATCTCAATTTCTTTTTGCTGTGTTTACCATAATTTTAGCTATTAAAAATTTCCTCTTTCAGCATATTTTAACAGAAAGAGCATAGAATTTGAAGTCAGATAGAACTAGGTTTGAATGCCAATTGATAGTCACCATTTGGGGCCAGTTTCTTGCAGACTTACTTTCCTGATCCAAAAAGATGGATATTGTTCTTAGGCTTTAATAAAAACATCTTTTTGCACAAAAAAATTAAAAATAAGAAAATAAAAATAAAAAGTAGTTTTTTATGGGGCACCTGAATACCGCATGGTTAAGCATCTGCCTTGGTATCAGGTCATGATTACAGAGTCCTGCGATCAAGTCCCACATCAGGCTCACCACAGGAAGCCTGCTTCTCCCTCTGCCTATGTCTCTGCCTCTTTGTGTGGGGGTCTCATGAATAAATAAATAAATAAATTCTTTTTTTATAAAGTAGGATATTTACTTCATGGATTTTACTCTAATTCTGGAAAAGTTATATAAGTCATCTGAAATGCTTAGGACATATTAGGACATGCCATTTCCCTTAATTTGAATTAGTCAACTTCTTATGAAACAAAGAAAAATCAACTTAAGGCAAGAATCCATAAAAACATCATTGTTATTAGATAATGGGAAATACTAGATGATAGGCATTATTTGAGAATAGTGCATGCTATTAGATTTAGAATTAATAGAAACTATCATTATCTGTTAAAAACATTACTGAGTGTACACTAAGTACTAAATACTGTACTACAACATAGAGGATGATAAAAGAATGAGAGTCTAGTATCCTGTATAAAGTAGCTTATATCAATGTGTCCTTCACAGCTTAATGGAAATGGATTTGACCTCTTTCATCTCTTTACAGAATTTACCTTCTTAGAAATAAAAAAATGTTATAATTGAAGAGAATTAAAATTTCAGATTGGGGTGAGAGGCACCATGCAGGAGAATGGGGCTGGTATAAGGCTGGCCCAGGCAGTATAGAAGTAAGCAGGAGTCAGGGAAAACAGGTTTGAAGAGGTGAAGATGAAGTCCTTAAATGAACAGAATAAAAGATCAAAATCACCATTCTGTTTTCAAAATTCTACTTGCACTTATCCTAGGCAAAGTCAGTCTTTCCCCTTTCTCATTCTCTTGTACGTTTTAATGTCCTGATCCCAGGATATAAAACTTATATTAGTAAAATCTGACTGGAGAACCACGATTTATTACATTGATTATATGGGAAATATACTCTAACTTCCAGACAATCAACTTACAAATGAATTTTCAAGACTGCCTTTATTGACTGTCCATATACTATGTAGACAGAAACTAAACACTGTGTAGAATGAGCTATAAATCCATGCCATATTATTCAACAAACAGACATTTCTTCAACAGCAACAACAACAACAACAACAACAAAAAGAATACAAGAAATGATAACATGCACTGTGAAAGTGTGAGGAGTTAGATTCTCTCAAATATATAATTTAGAAAATATCATAAAATATATTATGTGACTGAGGTCTCAAATGATAGAATGTGCCAATTTCAGAGGAACCATTAGTGGCTGTGGAGTACATATAAGCCATCATGTCATGCTCCATAGTGAATTTTCTTTACAACAAAAGAATTTGGATAAATAACCTGTAGAAGTTAAGGATAAATTTACTATGTGTCTTTATATAGGAACATGTAGTTTCTAATTCATATAACAGGAAATGTGATGTGTCTGTCAAGCAGATTTTGCATGTCATTAATGCAGCAGTATTACCGAAGTTGAGAAAAAGGGAATACGTGGAGTTAATTTTTCTTGTCTACAAATCTCCCGGTCGCAATGTTCATCAAGACAAGGAACCACAAAAGTATATCACAGTGATCCACCCACATTTTTCCCCTTTTATACATCTTCTCATCTTACCCTATTGCATTGGCCAGGATCCAGGACAGAAATCAAACCCCTAGATGATTTTATACCCAGGAACAAACATTACCTAAAAAAATTTCTTGGAGATGATCTTTTTGAAAGTGAACCTTCTTTCCCTGATTTGATAACTTCTATCTCCAAAGAAAGAGTTCTTTTTCCTACTGACATTTACCACGAGTTAATGCAGCACTTAGCCCAATCTGGATCGCTGTTCCAGGCCTCCTCTTTTCAAATGGCACATAGAAAAGGTGAAGTTGTAAACCACATTTTATGTGTTTTGACACAAACACTGCCTAGGGTGTTTAAACCCTATTAGAACAAATGACTATATCCTATGCCCTGTCAGGGCAGAAAGTAGCTTACTATGTGGACCATAGGTTTAATTACATGAGCAAAAATGATCAGAAGCCTTCAAAATGCCAAAATAGTTTAAGAAACTGCCCAGCACAAATGCCATTTCAAAGACTAATGGTAATAATTAAGTTAGAAACCAGCACTTAATACAATGTAACAATAGCCTCCATGATCAAGAAAAAGAGAAGCCTATTTAGAATTATTATCTCTTGCTGAATGTGACACTTTCAGCCTGCAAATATTCACATCATTACTTGAGGGTTGATCTGCACTGGAGACATAACCATTGTTTTCAATTCCCTTGAGTTAGATTAATATTTGTTATATGTTGCACCAGAAGGCCTTTTTGATTGTCATAGGGAGCTGTCATTAGAACACGACCTTAACTCAGTAGTGACTAGTGACATTACTTTAGTCATTAATACAATTCTTATTGGCAGTATAGAAACCTACTCTTACTCATGATCTGTCAACTTCTTCCAAAGTCACTTAACTCAGGCTCACTGTGACAGAACTTAATATTAGAGGCATTGACCTTCAGCAATTTTATCTGAACATGGTTGACAGGTATAATGGTCATAGGAAATTCAGATAATTAGATAGAAAAAATGAGTTTCATTGTACAACAATGTACTCTACTTTTGGTTTCACTGTTGATGTGTTAGATATAAATTTTTTTGGCTTTTATACTCATTTTGCTGTCCTTAAATATTATAGAAATGCTTGTCCAAAATCCCTGAATGACTGAGGGATGACTCTTTCATATTTATTATTTTCTTTTTAAAAATACATACATAAAAAATAAAAATACATACATACAGCAGAGGTGCCAGTGGAAGGGGGAGGGCACATTTTCAAGTGACAATTACATAATAAATAAGAAGAGCCCTTTACTTCACAGAGAAAAGTACTCTTAAAGCACATATAATAGTGAAACTCTTGGAAAATCATCATGGTATTCACAGAAATATTCAACTAGATTTTATACTTTTTATACAAATTATGAATATTAGTCACTGAGTAGTGGAGAAATAATGCTCATCATTGTATGATTATAGAGTCCTCAGTCCATTTAAACAGTTGGATTACTCTCTCTTTCTCTCTCTTTAGATATATAGTATTCTCAGCATTTAATTACATCTATTCTATGATATTTAATTAATTAATTATATGTAGCCATCTAATGAGCTTCTGTTAAATATATAAGCACAAGTACTACTTAGCAGTTAAGAGGTAAACCTAGTTTCGACAACATATTTCAGCTCTGCCACTTCCTAGTTGTATGGTGTTGGAAATATTAATTCGTAAGTTTAAGCTTATTTCCTGTATGTATGTATGAAATGGGAATAATTGGTTCTTAGGTTACCACATTGCTGTGAGGATTAAAGAGCCCATGTTTGTTAGCAGTAAGACTGGTGCCTGTCCCATAGCGACTATGTGCCACTTTGCTGCAGCTGCTCCTATTGGTGCTGATGATGCTGTATGAAGGATGTTTACCCTTTGGTATTTCAACTTCAAGGCTAGGAAATCTGCACTGATCTGAGCACATTGAGAAATTTAGGTTTGATTTTCAGAGTTTTGAGGAATGCAAGTTCTCTTTAGTCAAAATTAATTCTTCACAAATATGTGAGGTCAGTGAGAGCTATATTTGAAGATGGAGAATGTCTTTTTCTGGATCCTTTTAGCCTTGAAGAGTTCTACTCCTTTCAGAAACTACTGCTTTTAAGCTTTCCATTTCATATACAGCAGGATGTTGAGTATTTTGTCTGTCACAATTCCCAAGAGTAGAATAACATGGTACAGATAAATATCTAGATTGCAATTCTAGTTCCTCCAATAAATACCTGCGTTTTCCTACTATGAGTGATTGAGTTTTGTTAAACCTCACTTTCTTACAGATACAGATAATAACTTTTCAAAAATTATTTTTAAGTGTTTTAATCATCAGATCCTGGATTCAGGCAGATTTGGGTTTGAACATAGACTCTGTTGTTTTTTGGTGTTACGGCAATAGGTAAACTAGTTGTACTCTCTATTCATCATTTCCTCCTGCTATGAATTGGGATGGTAAACATACCTACTTCAATGCTTCTTAAGGTCTCTTTGATGATTAAACAAAATAATAACTTCAAGATTTTAGAAAATGATCTCACAAAAATATATGTTCAATAAATATTATCTGTTATAAATAAACTCAGAAAACTCAGCTGGAAATAATTGATCGTCTTCCTTTCTCTTTCCACCTAAAAAAAAAAAAAAAAAAAGGTGTATGCTTTGCGAATTCTTAAATCCAGATTGGTGAAATCAGATCCTCCATTGGTCAAGACAACCCTAGGAGACCCCTCAGATTAGGACCAGAGACAGTTGATGATTTTATTTGTATGTGAAGACAACCCTGGTTAAAAACACTGGACAATATGTATATCAAAATTGATTTTCTTTGTGTGTTGTGCCCTTTGTCAGTGAAATAATACTTTCTATAATTATGGGTATCATTTCTGCTGAATGAAATCCTAAAGTTACTACCAATAGAGTTGCTTTTCATTTTTTCTAATCATTATACACACATTTCTGACAAAGGAATGAAGGGTGGGTTTTTAAAATTTAATTATTTTTCTCCTTTTTTGGCATTAATGAGGCATTTCGTATGTTGCAGGCTGATTTTATATTACCGGTGTTAGCTTTAAAGAAAAAACAAACAGGTTTATCTTAAGTGGACATGTTTTGTTTTGTTTTTTTCTCTCTCTTATATATATATGGTCAAAGGAATAGTTTAATTGCACAGATCAACTTATTAATTGAAGGAATAAAGGCTGTATTCAAGCTGGTTTAAAACTTAAGCAAGCTCAGTGTTACTTAGCATATCAGTTACCCATTACAGAAGTCATGGCCCCTTTCTCTGACAAGTATAGAGAGGCTCCTGGCTGCTGAACTAGTTGAGAAGAGTAAATTGATCTTTTACATTTGCCCCTGGGGCATCTCTAAAATTTCAAATAAGGCCTCTGGAAGATTGCAATATGTTGCAAACCTGACTTCTCAAAATAATTTCAGTTGAGGTTTGAGTTGCTCAAAGTATATGTTCATTTTGGGTAAGAAATCCAATCTATAATATCAATCAATCTATCATATAATATCAAGTGTCTGATTTCAAATTTATATTGTTTGACATTTCTCACTACTGAAAGAAGAGACAAGTTATAAAAGTACATTAGATAGTTTTATTATTACATTTAATAAAATGAATGTACAATTAGTGGTTTAGCATCATAAACTCTTATTATTAGGGGCATGATAGAGTATTCTGGAATCTCAAGGTAATAATTAATTTGAAGTAAGAGAACTATGCACTCAAAGATAAATTCATGTACCCTTTTGATTTGAGCACATTGATTCTTCAGCAGCTTTTTCATCAAACAAAACAGCATTTACCCAGTGTTTTGGTCAACTTCCTATTTGATCTTAGATCATCACCCAGCCCTTACCTGCCTGCTCTACATTGAGGAACATTGTATTTCCCATAATCCCTTACCTTCTGGCTTTTAGGAAGTTTCAGCCAAGGAGAACCTCTAGCAGACTAAGTTGGGAGGTGAGGAAGGACAATGTATTTCTCTCACTTTCCCTAAGAGAAGCTGAATCTCCTTCCTTATTTTCTACTAAACAGCTTTACCCTCTGTGATCTTAGCTCCAACCAGGAAAGCGTACTGTATTTCCAGTTTCTACCAGTTGACACCAGCTCTGGGGAATCTAGTTATGTAATTTCTTCTTTGTCTATCTAGCCCTATAGATGGAGACCTACTTTTTCTTATCTTTTAGTCATCTCATTGCCCTTAATTTGGCTTTTCTGTGCCTCTACCACTTGTGTAGCCAATGTCCTGTATGTGGAAAACCTAGAGTGGAAGTATTTTCTAACTGAATCCCAGCTAGTACATGTAAAGTTAAAGAAAACATGTATGCCTCCTCTCGCCTCCAAAGAACTAAATTCCTTCTTTCTGGGTCTTCTGAAGTTTATTCATTATGGACTGATTCTATCATGGAGCTTGTTGGAACTTTCCAGGAGAAATAAGGCTTAGAGACATACCTTATTGGTTATCTCATGTGGACTACAACAGTATGCAAATTATACATAAGAAAAGAGGCAGACTATTAAAGTAGATCATAGATGGGTCATATAACAACTCAAATAAGGCAGCATGGGTGGCTCGGCATTTAGCACCTGCTTTCAGCCCAGGGCATGATCCCGGAGACCTGGGATTGAGTTCCACATCGGGCTCCCTGTAGACTGCTTCTCTCTCTCTGCCTCTCTCTCTCTATGTATCTCTCATGAATAAATAAATAAATAAATAAATAAATAAATAAATAAATAAATCGTTTAAAAAACCCTCAAATAATATGTAAGATACCTGAAAGTACACAGAGTAGGTTACTAGACTATAATGATATTAAAGTAGAAGTCACTAACAGAAGGATGATGGAAAAATGTCTAAATACTTGGAAACTCTCTCTCTCTGTCTCTCACTCTCTCTCTTTCTCAAAATATTGTACTCACTCTTCCTTGTGATGGCATGAGATGACATAATGCCTACATGATGTGATGGAGTGGAATGATTTATATAGGCACTAGACATAGCATTAGGCTCCTATTGACCTTCTGATGATATGTCAGCAAGAGGCTTATCTGCTTCCAGACCACAGCTGACTGCAGGTAACTGAAACGACAGAAAGCAAAAACACAGATAAGGGGTGGGGTGCTACCATGTTTCAAAATCTGTGGAATTCAGCTGGAACAGGAATTACATAGAAAATACATATTACAATAGAAGATACTTCTCAAATCATGTATCTAAGCTTCCACCTTAAGCAATGTTAAAAATAAAACATATCCAAATCAAGAAGAAAAAAATCAGAATAGAAATAACTAATAGAAATAAAACTGAAAATAGAAAACTAATAGAGAAAAAAACAGTCAAAACAAAGGTTGCCAATGAAAATTTTTATTTACCAAAAAATCAGTAAAATTGGTAATGTTTAGAAGAATGACAGAGAATATAAAATAGAAGACACAATTTACCAATATCATGAATGAAAGAAGATATATCATTATGCATACCTTGCAAATATTGATAGGAAACCAATGAAATACCAAAAGTACATCAGTGAATATAAATTTGACCACTTAAACAAAATGGACCAATTCTGCAAAACTACAAACTAACAAAACTCATTCAAAATGAAATAAATGACCTTAATGGTCCTATAACTTTAAAAAATTAAACATGTTGTTAAAACTTTTCCAAAAATATTTTCAAGGCCCAGATGATTTATTTTTAATCTTTATTTAAATTCTAGTAAGTTAATATGCAATGCTACATTGGTTTCACGAGTAGAATTCAGTGATTCACACATAAAACATCCAGTTCTCATCATAGCAAGTACCCTCCTTAATACCTTTCACCCGTCTATCCCATCCCCCAACTCACCTCCCTCCATCACTCCTCAGTTTGTTCTCTATCTTTAAGAGTCTCTTATGGTTTGTATCTCTCTCTCCTTTTTTTTCCATTCCCCTATGTTCATCTGTTTTGCTTGTTAAATTCCACATTTGAGTGAAATCATATGGTATTTGTCTTTCTTTGATGACTTATTTCGCTTAGCATAATACTCTCTAGCTCCATCCACATCATTGCAAATGCCAAGATTTCATTCTTTTTGATGGCTGAGTCATATTCCATTGTATATATATACCACATCTTCTGTATCCATTCATCAGTCAATGGATATTTGGGCTCCTTCCATAGTTTGGCTATAGTTGATACTGCTGCTATAAACATTGGGGTGAAAATACGCCTTTAAATCAGTATTTTTGTATCCTTTGGGTAAATACCTAATAGTGCAATAGATGGACCATAGGGTAGTTCTATTCCTTTTTGGGGAACCTCCATACTGTTTTCCTGAGCAGTTGCACCAGTTTGCATTCCTTCCAACAAGCAAGGGCATTCCCCTTTATCTGCATCCTCACCAACACCTGTTGTTTTTGTGTTGTTATTTTTAACCACTCTGACAGGTGCAAGTGGTATCTCATAATGATTTTTTAAAGATATTTTCATTTATTTGAGAGAGAAAGAGAGCACAAGCTGTGGGTAGAGGCAGAAGGAGAGAGAGAGGGAGAAGCAGACTCCTAGCTGTCAAGGAGCTTGATATGGGGCTCCATCCCAGGACTCTGAGATTGTGACATGAACTGAAGGCAGATGCTTGACCAACTGAGTCACTCAGGGGCCCCTCATCATGGTTTGTATTTCCCTGATGATAAGTGATGTTGAGCATCTTTCCATGTGTCTATTAGCCATCTCGATGTCTTCTTTGGGAAAGTGTCTATTCATGTCTTCTGCCCATTTTTTAACTGGATTATTTGGGTTTTTTTATTTTTTATTTTTTGGTATTGGGTTTGATAAGGTCTTTATAGATTTTGGATACTCTTTTTTTGGGGGGGTTGGATACTAACTATTTAATAGGTATGTCTTTTGAAAGTATTTCCTCCCATTCTAAAGGTTGCCTTCTGGTTTTGTTGATTGTTTCCTTCACTGTAAAGAAGCGTTTTATCTTGATGAAGTACCAATAGCTCATTTTTGCTTTTGTTTCCCTTGATTCTGGAGGTGTGCCTGGTAAGAAGTTGCTATAGCCAGTGTCAAAGAGGTTGCTGCCTCTGTTCTCCTCTAGGATTTTGATGGTTTCCTGACTCACATGTAGGTCTTCCATCCTTTTTGAGTTTATTTTTGTGTATGGTGTAAGAAAGCGGTCCAGTTTCATTCTTCCGCATGTTGCCATCCAGTTTTGCCAACACCATTTGTTGAAGAGACTGTATTTCTATCATTGGATGTTCTGTCCTGCTTGGTTGAAGATGAGTTGGCCATGTTGTGAGTCCTGGGTTTTCTATTCTGTTCCATTGGTCTATGTGTCTGTTTCTGTGACAGTACCATCCTGCTTTGAAGGAAGTACTTCAGGCTTGGTAATAGGGCTTGAAGTCTGGAATCATGATGTCTCCAGCTCTGCTTTTCTTTTTCTAGATTGCTTTGACTATTCTGAGTCTTTTGTGGTTCATACATATTTTAGAATTGTTGGTTCTAGCTCTGTGAAAAATGCTAGTGGTATTTTGCTAAGGATTGCATTAAGTCTATAGAATGCTTTGGGTAGTATAGACATCTTAACAATGTTTGTTCTTCCAATCCACAAGCATGGGATGTTTCTCCATTTTTGTGTGTGTGTGTCATCTTCAGTTTCTTTAATGAGTGTTTTATAGTTTTCAGAGTACAGATCATTTACCTCTTTGGTTAGGTTATTCCTAGGTATCTTATGTTTTTGGTATAATTGGAAATGGGATCAATTCCTTGAATTCTTTTTCTGTTGCTTCATTATTGGTGTATAGAAATGCAACAGATTTCTCTACGTTGATTTTATATCCTGTGACTTTACTGAATTCATGTATCAGTTCTAGAAATATTTGGGTGGATTCAAAATTCTCAACAACATACTAGCAAATAGAATCCAACAGTACTTCAAAAGAATTATTCACCACAATCAAGTGGGATTTATTCCTAAGCTGTAAAGTGGTTCACTATTTACAAATCAATTAATGTGATACACCGCATTATTAAAAGAAAGGATAAGCACTATGTGATCCTTTCAATAGATACAGAAAAATCATTTGACAAATTCAGCATCTATTCTTCATAAAAAAACTCAACAAAGTAGGGAAAGAAGGAACACACCTTAACACCATAAAGGCCACATACAAAAGACCCACAGCTAATATCTTCAGTGGAGTAAAACTGAGAGCTTTTACTCTAAGGGCAGGAATAAGACAAGGATGTATGGTCTCATCATTGTTATTCAACATAGTACTTGTTATTTAACATAGTACTTACTATTTAACATAGTCCCAACCTCAGCAATCAGACAACAAAAAGAGATAAAAGGTAACCAAATGGGCCAGGAAGTAAAACTTTCACTATTTGCAGATGATATAATACCCAAAAGACTCCACCAAATAATTTCTTCCCATTTACAGTTAAACACTGCAATGTAATGGTTTAGGTATTTCTATTTTAATTTACATTTAGATGTTTTTATTGTTATTTTTTTACAATCTGAAAGTCCTCTTTAACAAATAAATTAATACCTTTTGTATTTTACTTTAGTTATTTTTGGTGATATTTCTACCATGTTTTGGTTAACATTTTTCTATGTTTACAATGTAGGTATATAAAGATTCAGTAGAGTCATTTTAGCCCCAGTTAATAATTTATTGTTTATTCCCCTACTGAAAAAGATTGTTTTAGGGTTTTATTTCTTTTTATTTTCCATTATAATGCAGAAATGAACATGCTTTGAATACAACTTGTTTTCATGTTTGAGAGAAATCTTGAATGGACACTCAGAACTTCCAGGTTCATATCTGTGCATCTTCAACATTAGTACCAGTCATTAAACTGCTGCCCAAAATGGATGTGGTAATTAAAAATTCACCATCAGTTATTATATTACTATATTGACATATCTCAAATTTTCTTTATTAATAAGGTGGACCCAGGTGAGGTATTGGAATTCACAATACAAATGTAGGTTTTAAATATTAACTATCAATATTTACTCTAAGAATGATCCTTTTCCTAAAAATCTGAATGTATTCTGATTCTGTAGTACATGAAGATTTTTAAATTCTTCATTGTTAGCCAAAATATTGGTCTTCCAGTAGGCCTGCACCTCTTCAGTATGTGTCTTTTTATTACTATCTTTTGTCTAGCTTCTACCACTCACAATTTTCTCTGCTCCTATGATTTTTGTGATAGGCCATTTAGTCTAATTTACACACTTACTGGCCTAATCTATAACAGCTTCATCCTTGCTTCACCTTGTCCAACACTATCAATGATCAATGTATGACTATCATTTCCTCACCGATTTTTTATTTTTTTAAAAATTTTTGAATATTTTATTTATTTATTCATGAGAGACACACACACAGAGGCAGAGACATAGGCAGAGGGAGAAGCAGCCTCTATGCAGGGAGCCCGATGTGGGACTCGATTCCAGGACTCCAGGATCATGCCCTGGGCTGAAGGCAGGCACTAAATTGTGGAACCACCTAAGTATCCCCGTTTTTAAAACACAACCTTAAAATAAACCAACAGTGTAGCCTAGTATTAAAATCACTTGTATGAACTCAGGCTGTGTTAATCAAAGTACCAAGAACAGAGCTTAAAATTACTATCTTTGTGTTCCACACCAAAGTGCACAAATTAGTATTGTGTTAAATTCTGAATGTCACATTTTAAAAGAGAAATTGACACACAAGAGAGTACGGTGCAGGGCAATCAGAATGGTGAGCTGATGGAAACGTTGTAAGAGGCACAGCGGGAAAAGAGAAAAGGAGAGAGAGAGAGAAAAAAAAAAAAAAACCTAAGAGATTTTTCTCCTCCTAGAAAAAAGGTCTTAGTGGAGATATGACAGCTCTCTTCAAATATTTGAAGCACTGTCAAGGGACAGAAAGAGTACAGAATGATTCTTTGTCACTGTTGAGGGCAAAACCAGGTTTAATATGTGACTTAAGAAGACATGGCTCAGGCAGCCTGGGTGGCTCAGTGGTTTAGCGCCTCCTTCGACTCAGGGCGTGATCCTGGAGTCCCGGAATCGAGTCCCACGTAGGGCTTCCTGTATAGAGCCTACTTCTCCCTCTGCCTGTGTCTCTTCCTCTCTCTCTCTCTCTCTCTCTGGTCTCTCATGAATAAATTAATAAAAAAGGAAGACATGGCTCTTGGGTGATTATAGGGAATATATTGCTCATAGATACATTTATCCAATGAAGGAATCAACTGCCTTGAGACATAGTCAATCTCCCAAGAGTTCCATCTGAAATAATATATGATAAAGGACTAAAGGGAGTAGGATCTTTCTCTATCTTTAAAATATTTATGATCCAAATACCCTACAAATTGAAAAAATATTTGAATAAGTACATTGATATAAAAATAGATCCTCCCCCAACATGTGTTAAAATTCCTACTATAAAATAAGATTGCAATTTAAAATACTTTATATCTTTAATATCTTTTCAAATGCTTTAGTAGTCTTTATTATAAATAATATTTAAAATTGCTCTCTGAATTCAATGCTTTATATATTAATTAGTTGCAAATTTAAGTCACAATATACTTCATTCAAAAGCACAATTAGCCACATTCTAAGGCTAGAATACAATATGACATTCAATAAAATGCAAAATAAAATATAGAATTCACAACTCTTTAGCACCCAATATTGGTGACTACAATAGTAAATCCTATAAAACTTCATAAATTAAAATAAGTCTTGAAAAATTCTATGGTGCAACTGATGAGGCCATCGTGAGTAACTCTTTAGATAGCATGCCAATCATTTGAACATTGTTCATCATCTACTAAACTTGATTTGATTAGATATTAAATATAAATGTTCATATTAAGTAAAAGATTAAGAGTTCCTTTCCAAACTATAAATTTTTGCCATCTGTAAAAGTTTGAGAAATTAAAATTATTAATAGGATAATAGTTGCATATCCATTTCATTAATATTTGTAAACCGCTAAGACATGTTTTGTTTCTTCCAACTGCAGTGTTTCCTTTTCTATGAAACCTCAAATTTATTTACATTTGTCTTTTTATTGTCAGCATTTACCCCACCTCAATCAAATTTATAATGTGAGACAGTGATGGGCACTGACGAAGGCACTTGATGGGATGAGCACTGGATGTTATACTATATGTTGACAAATCAAACTTCAATAAAAACAAATGAAAAAAATATATAATGTGAGGGGATGGGTTTGTGGTTAGATAATAGGGGACAATACACTAAAAATAATCACTATTTTATTTTTTAAATCACTCATTTTAGTAAAACTATTTCAATAACAAGTTGTGAAGCATATCTTATCAAGTTTGTTAATACTATAATCATAGCAACACACCAATGCAGGAACAACTCTTTAGGCTGCCAAGGTTTGCAGGCATTTTCATAAGACTTTTCCATGACTGACTGGGAAGAATTTAATAGAGATTCTATTTACGAGAGATAAAATAGATGATAATTATATGAAAAACTATTTATAGGAAAAGGTGGTAAGAGATTTACCTCTAATTTTAATAAAATGAACACATAACCACTCTTATTTTGCTAATTCATTACCATGAGTTATTTGGAATCTACTCTGAAAAGAGTTTAATTGGTTTTTAAATCACTGATCTAGGCTCTTACTATGCAAACTTCACAAATTATTTGCTCTTAAAGTGGAGAAATTCTTGGGGTTAAAAGGTCATACTGAATCATCAAAATAAAATAGTTGATTTTATCTCATAAAATAAATAAAATTATATAAGGACTAGAGATCTAAGAAAGTAGATCTACCTATTTATCTATTAGTTTAGTTCTCTAATCAGAAAATTTCATGAAAAGTATATATGTAAAACATTGTTACATTTACTATGTTATATATTATTACATCATATATTACATTGTATTTTATTATTATTATAATATAATATATAAATTTTATATACAATTATAGAAGAAATCTTTGACATGATTGGAAATAACTAAGATGATTTCTTTGGATTAGAAATTTTTAATATCTTTCTATAACTCAGAAAGCACAACAGCATTTTGATCAGATAATAAGTGAGAAGAATCATAATTAAAAACCCATGTATAGGGGCATCTAGTTGGTTCATTTGGTAGACGATGTGACTATTGATTTCAGGGTCAAGAGTTCAAGCCCACATTGTTCATGGGGCCTACTTAAAAAACAAAAGTTTGCTATTAATGTAATTATAATTGATTTAAATGTATAGTTTTGCAAGATTTTTTTCTACTTGTTCATCTATGCTTTGTGTATTTTTTCTCTTCCTTATCTTTCTGCCTAGATTTGGATTATTTATACATTACTTATTATTCCAGTTAATTTCCACTATTAATTTATACCTCTTTTTCTACTTGTTAGTGGTTTTGTTACAGTTCACAATATAATTTATCAGTCTACCTTCAGGTCATAATATGGCACTTCATCATTAGAATAATCTCTTACAATATATTCAAATTCTTCCATCCCCTCCTTTATGCTGTTGCTGTCATATATTTCACCTTTATATGTTTTAAAATCTTATAACATATTGCTATTATTTATAGTTCTGATGATTATCATTTGGAGTAATAAAAATAATGAAAATATATTTATATATACATTAATTTTTACCATTCCTGAGTTTCCTCATGTCATCATGGAGATTCAAGTTTTAATCTGGTATTATTTTCTGTTTTTTAATTTTCTTGAACAATTATTGCAGCACAAGTCTCCTGGCTGTGAATTCTCTTGTCTCTTGTGTTTTCTAAAAGTGTCTATTTTACCTTCGTTTTATTTTTTTTAAGATTTTATTTATTTATTCATTAGAGACACACACAGAGAGAGGCAGAGACATAGGCAGAGGGAGAAGCAGGCTTCATGCAGAGAGCCCGAATCAGGACTCGATCCCCAGACTCCAGGATCACACTCTGAGCTGAAGGCAGATGCTTGAATGCTGAGCCACCCAGGCATCCCTTACCTTCGTTTTAAAGTGTAGTTTTGTGGTTTTAGAATATGATTTAAAAAGTGGGTTGGGTTTTTTTTTCCAGATTTTAAAAGACATTTCATATTTTTTGTAGTTTGTATATTTTTCCGACAAGATATCTGCTGTAATTCTTAGTTTAATTCTTCTCTCTGTAGTATGATTTCTTTGTTTTTGTTTTTTTTCTTCTTGGTTAAGCTTTCTTTCCTTTAGCTTTGGTTTGTAGAAATTTAAAAATGCATTTTATTTTATATTTTTCTTTTTGACTATTTTTGGAACTTCTTGGTTCTGTAGTTTGATAGCTTTCATTATTTTAGAAAATTCCTGCTCATTATGTTTTGTCTGCCTTATTCTGTCTCCATTCTTCCTCTGGTACTCCATTTAATCCTATGTTCAGCCATTTGTTAGTGTCCCACAATCCATAGTTCTTAGATCCTCTGTTCTATGTTTTGTTGCTGGTGTTGTTTCCTTTAGATGCAATTTTGTGGTTTTCTTTTGACTTATTTTTAAGTTCACTGATTTATTTTAGTCTCCTTATGAGCCATCAAAGAAATTCTTCATCTTTAATATGATGTTTTTATATTTCTAGAATTTCTATGTCACTCTTTTTTAATATTTTTCATCTCGGTTGAAGGTCTCTATCTACTCATCTGAGCCATTATCTACCTTTTTTATTATAAGCTTTAGTGTATCATAACATAGTTGTTTTAAAATCTTCGGTTTATATTTCCAGCATTCTGGTCATCTATATGTATGGTTATACTGTCTTTTTTTTTTTTTTTTTTGTCTCTTAACAATGGATTACTTTTGCTTTTCCTGCACGTATTTCATTTTTTGTTGAAAGTTGGGCATCATATGTAGAATAGCATAGACTGATGTTAAATAGCATTTACGTGTGAAAATTAAAACGTCTCTTCCTCAGGCCATTAGTTGATAGGCTCATTAGAAGGTGAACTAAGGTTTGAGTTTTGTTATTTCTGTTGTTTTAGTAGAGATACATCTAACATTTTAATTCCATGTTTTTAAAATAAATTTACTCCAACTTATTCTTGTTAAATATTCAAGAAACTAAGGACTGGCCACTGAAATTGGATTTGAGGGATTTCTCCTTAAAATATAATTATTTTCTTTTTCCCCTACTTACATAAAACTTGAATTTTATGGTTGGAACTCTAGCAGTCATCTTAATGTTGAGGATTAAAAGACAGTGTTGAACTAGAGGAAACCCGAAAGAGAAGATGCTGTATGTGTGTGTGTTTGTATTTTCATACATCACATTTGGCAATCTTGTATAGACTTCATGTATCCAACATTGGAAAAATTCATTAAGTTAAAGGACTGCATTATTTTCTTTTCTTTTTTTTGTCTTGAGGAGATGTTATCATTGACTTCCCCATTCATTTTTGTTCTTAGAATTAGTGATATTAGACAAATATTGTATGAATAATGTTATCCTAACACTTTTTATCAACTTGAATTTTTGCTCAACTCTAGAAAATCTTATCTTTATCTTTGACATGCCTACTTTGAACTTAGCTATGTCTATTTTTCTTATTTTGTATATCATTTTCTTATTTTGTATATTATTTTGTATATTTGTTTTTTCTTTTGGCAACCATGTTTTCAACTTTCAAGAACTCTTTCTAACTGTATTCTTTTAGAGTAGATTTTTTAAAATTTTGAACAAAATATTTTCTTTTTATAAAAAGATTTATTGGGGAACCTGAATGGCTCAGTGTTGAGCATCTTCCTTTGGCTCAGGTCATCATCTCAGGGTC
The DNA here is from genome assembly GCF_053574225.1 of Canis aureus. Lineage (NCBI taxonomy): Eukaryota > Metazoa > Chordata > Mammalia > Carnivora > Canidae > Canis > Canis aureus. Next base: position 36,984,763 of record NC_135622.1, read on the forward strand.
CTGGAACTGAAGCCTGCATCAGGCTCCCCAGAGGGAGCCTGCTTCTCCCTCTGCCTATGTCTCTGCCTCTCTCTCTGTCTCTCAAGAATAAATAAATAAATCTTTTTTTAAATAAAAATATCTATTTATTTATTTAAAAAATATGTATTTGTTTATTTGAGAGAGAGAGAGTGCACATTAAAACAGACAGAGAGGCAGAGGGAGAGAGAGAATCTCAAGCAGACTCACCACTGAGTGGGGAGCCAGAGGCAGGGCTCAATCCCACAACCTTGAGATCATAACCTGAACTAAAATCAAAAGTTGGACAGTCAACTGCCTGAGCCACTCAGGCCGCCCCCAAAAATCTTTTGATATAGTAAAGATTGTTTCCTTTATGACTTCAAGTAGCTGATGCATCTGGAAAGAGTTTTTCAGTTTGTTACTTTTTTTTATTTCATATGATGACAGGAATTATAACCTCTAAGCTCTTCACAAATTGTAGTAGAAATTTTAAGTCCAAATTTTTACATATATGTATTTTTTTCAACCTAAAGCATAATGATTCAGTACAGTTGAAAATAATCATAGGGGAGGGGTGCCTGGGAGGCTCAGTTGGTTAATCATTCAACTCTTAGTTTTGGCTCAGGTCATGATCTCATGGGTCATGATTGAGCTCCATGTCAGAGCTCCACACTCTATGGGGGTTCTGCTTGGAGGTTCTCTTTCTCTGCCCCTAATCCCTCTACTCTCTCTCTACCAGACAAATGCAAAGTAACCAAAAGAGAATTGGTATGGCCACGCTATTACCAGGCACTAACACCAGTCTTAAAAGATACAAAGCAAAAAATGGCAGCATTACAAATTTAATAAATACATTATAATTTATAAAGACTTTATCATACCTATGTGAGTTGATAGACAAAAGTTAAAGAAAAAGAAAATTAGAACAATAAAATAATCCAATTTGATCTAATGAATATTGAAATAATCCTGTACCCAACAATTCTAGAAGAAACTATATTTTAAGCACTGTAGTTGAACTATACTAAAATGCATTTGGAACATTTTCCAAAAAAAATGATCTAATACTTTCCAAAGAGAAAAACTAAAAAAAAATGAAAAAGATCAATTTCTTATAGACCATACAGATATAAATTAAAAAGTTGCGTATAGTCATATGACAGCCCCTTTGCTATGCAGAATTCTACAACTCTCTCCCAAGTTTATTCTCCTCTTCATTTTCCAACACTGAGAAGCTTGGTAGGTAAGAAGTGATCAGGAATGTGATGAGCTTGGAAGTTAACAATATCAAAAGACGCATTGCTTGTGAGTATGGCCAGAGTCAGGGGATAAGGTTCTTAGAGATTTTAACTCATTGTGGGAGTTCCAATAGGAAGTGTTATTGAATAACACTGAATAATTACTCTTTTCCTTACTATAAATGTGAACACTATGAGTTTCTCTTGAATCCTTCCAAATATTTAGGACAATTAGACTAAAATTAGCAAAATTTATAGCAAATCCAATTCAATAATTAAGAGAAAGATGGAAAAATTCTAAGAAATAATGTAATAAGTATTACCACAAGATGGTCCATTTTAATAGATAATAATGAGGGGCACCTGCGTGGCTCAGTGGCTGAGCATCTGCCTTTAGCTCAGATTGTGATCCTGGGGTTCTCGGATCGAGTCCCGTATCATGCTCCCCGCAGGGAGTCTGCTTCTCCCTCTGCCTATGTCTTTGCCTCTCTCTGTGTCTCTTATGAATGAATGAATGAATGAATGAATTCTGAAAAAATAAAATTAATTTTTTTTAATTTTAAAAATTTAAAATAGGTAATAATGAAAGAGGCCTACTGTTGCCTCAGCAAGAAGCACTGAAATATTGCTAATACTGAAAAACGAAGACATACATTTTAAAGAACAAATTTGGCACTGGGGAAGAGGTAATTATAACTCTGAGATTCATTATTTTTATTACTTTTTAAGAATTCCCCCAAAACAGCTGTGGTGTGCTGCCTGGTGCCATAGAGTAGATATACTCTCCCCCATAGACTTTGCATCTTAATAATGTAGACTACATGGTATCTATTAGCCTTTCAGACAACTGCATCACACTGATGGCTTACTGATAAATCACAGTCAAGTAAATCACTAGATTTTTTTATAAATTGTTGTTAATTAAAGTCTCTTCCATTAGATATGTCTTCAGTTATTTTATTTAATTTATTGATTGATAATGGATTTTAATTTATCTTTATCAATTTTCATTTTGTTAGTTGCACTGCAAACTTCAAATCACTGTGGTCCTGTGCAGTACCTGTCACATCCACTCCATGTATAGCTGACCACATTGTGGGGCTAAAGAGAAAGGTAGAAGGAAGGAGAGAGGGGGTAGGAGAGGGAATGTTCATACATATGTTATTTTGCGCATCTGTACATTACATCCATGGAAGAATGTAGGAATTGGTTTTATTCTAAAACAGCTTTTCCCAAAAATCTCAACGTAAGGTAGGATTTATGTGGTAATGTAATTTGCCAATGCAGTGCCTGATGAGGTGACTAACTCTTAAAATTTGTTCATGTAACCATTTAAAAAAAATAAAAAGAAGAAAAAGGAATTTAGGTATTACTCAGAGACCTTCAAACGCTAGTATTTCTCAATTACTTCAAATGAAGAAGGCATTTTTAATCCCTTCATGCTATCCTTTTGAGTTTATGGATAGCCAATCAGAGAACAGCACATGTTGGTACAAAATTGTTTGGGGGATGAGAGATACTGCTACTGTGGGCTTACATAATAAGAAAGGAAACAGAAAACAGAGCAAATCTTCTAGAGTACATTGACAGTGATATGGTTGCCACACTGGTAACTTGACCTCAAACTCAGTAGTACTTTAACATTTATCAAGAATGCCCCAAATTTCTTTATGAGGGACACCTATATGGTTATTTTGGATTCATTTAAATTACTGGTTGTCAACCAGACATTTGTCACTGTCTGCAGACATTTTTGGTTATCACACTGAAAGTGGGAGTGTCGAGTACTATCAGTATCTTACACATAGTAGACCCCAGGGAAGCTGATAAATACCCTACAATGTATATTGGACCCCCACAACATAAAAAGGATCTGGCCTGAAATAGTGGTAAGAGTACCATGTTTGAGATTGCCTGGTCTAAATACAAATTTTTTCCTTTTTCTTTACTCTTCTCCTGCAAATGTTCCTGCCCCCAGAAATCAAATGATAAGACTGCAAACCAGTTTTTGAGAAAGATTATTAAGAATTATGTCCACATTTATTAAGTATCACTGTTCTAGTCAAAGTCATTTAGTATATTACTTCATCACATAAAGGGCATTATCACAATTAGATTTTCAAATTTTGAGAACAAACAGGATGGAATATATCACCAAATTAAACTTGACTGAGAATTTCTTAATTATTTCAGTAATTTACTGAATCATTTTTAATCATTTTGTGCATAATACTATATACTTAGGTGTATATCATATGCTCAGTTGCAATTTACATATATTGTGATCTTTTCATAGGGCAGGTAATTGTCTGCTTTTAATTGTGCTATCCTAGTTAATTTTTAAAATAGGGTAGAATATTTCTGTATATATTTTACAATTATAAAACTGAAGGTAGAGAGGCTAGATGACTTGCGCATCTATATGATTAATAAATAACAAAGCTGGGGTGCCTGAGTGGCTCAGGTTACATGCAGGACTCTCATTTTTGGCTTGGGTCACGATCTCAGGGTTATGGGATCCAGCCCTATGTCAGTGTCTGTGCTCAGCGGGGAGAAAACATCAAAAGTGTTTACAAAAGAAGAAAACACCAAAAGTGATTACCAAAAAAAAAAAAAAAAGAAAACACCAAAGAAGGAATGAGTGTATGTACATGTGTGAGGTGGTGACACAAGGGGGTATCTAGAGCATTACCTCCACACATAGTTCAAAGTCAACAGTGACCTGATCCATTAATAAATATGGCCCATTTATATCACAGCATCTGAAAATAAGATAAATCATTTCTCACTGGTTAGAGAGGAAGGAAGATACCATTAACTTTGGAAAATTTCAAGAACCCCCACGTTACCCAAGTAGAGAAACCACATAAAGATTTTCAAAGTAGAGAGAATAGCACAAGCAAGACTATGGAAGTAATATATAATATGGTGTCCTAGTGAAAGTGAACTGTGAGCTATTAAAGATATTTGGATAATAAAGAAAGTAAAAGGGATTGATGGTTTGAGTAAAATCACAAAGTATTTGGGGCCAGGGAGTGTTTTGATGTTATTTTAAAGGCAATAAGGGCCACTTAAAAACTTTGTTCAAGAAAATAATTATCAGTTTTTATTATTCAATTGCTCATTTTAGATCAGGTAGCATACCCTAATGGTTAAGTGCTGATTACTTGGAGTCAGATTTTTATTACTGCTACTTGAGTCTGAACTTGGGCAAATGACAACTTTTTCACCTCTGAAACAGAAATAACACTGTTACCTATATCACTCTGTGTGTGTGTGTGATCAACAAAAAATCCTATATTATATTGTGTCCAACACATAGTAAGTACAGAGTAAGTGGAAATTATCATCATCAATACCATCATACAAATAATTATTACATTTATATTTTCATTTTGGAAATATTTCTTCAATTACATTTCAGAGAAAGCTTTGCACAATAGCTAGAGATAGAAACCATTTTTCTATGTCCTTGGTGTATAAAGAGAAGAACTTACCTCAAAGTAAGTTGATGATATAAGGCATAGAAGAAATGTGTTCAGATCCAGTGATGGATAGGCAGATATGGGAAATGAAGGAAAGAGCCATTATTTTTCTGTATTTGGAAAACTTATTGCTTAATATATTATTCACTGAGATGGGGACACAAGAAGAAGAGCAATTTGATATTTTGAATCTGTTGAATTTAAGGTTCTGTTAGAAACTTGGGTCTAAGAACACATGAAACTATCAACAGATGTATACATATTTTCATGTTCTTCATCTTAAATTTTCTGAGTCAGAGAAAAATCTCTATTAAAATTATCCTGGGCTGGGATCCCTGGGTGGCTCAGCGGTTTAGCGCTTGTCTTCGGCTCAGGGTGTGATCCTGGAGTCCCGGAATGGAGTCCCACATCAGTGTCCTTGCGTGGAGCCTGCTTCTCCCTCTGCCCATGTCTCTGCCTCTCTCTCTCTATGTCTCTCATGAATAAATAGATAAAATCTTAAAAAAAAAATTATCCTGGGCCAGAATTTTTTTAAATTAATTTACTAATGTAATGTTTTTAAGTTAATTTGTAACTAGTGATACAAAATGTATGTATTATTTATTTTGTATATGACTGATACCTGGGCTGGGATCAAGCAAACTTAACCATAATGTTAATTTATGAACAAACTTCTTATCAGACATAGAACTGATTTTCAGCAAACCACAAAAATATACTACCTAGGACAATCCTATGAGTGAAATTTGAAAAACACAAAACATACTCTGTCATATTTTATATTTTTTTCAAGGATTTCCTTTCCTTAGGAGGGATATTCTTTGGTCAAAATCTTTATGTGGTTTACTCAGAGTATACAAAACTTTAGCCAACCAGTGCAAAGGACCATAGACAGTTCAGTTATTCAACCTCCTACTCACATATTTTGAAAACTCCCTATGTATACTGAGCTATGTTAGGCTCTGTTAATATTTAAAACACCAACTTCAAAAAATAGTAGGTCAAGCAGAGGCCTAGTGTTACTTGTGCAACTTACAGCATGTTATGGTGAATGGAATATTTAGTCAGCATCAAAAGTTAAAAAAAAAAGATTAATAGATCGAATAGGCTATTCTTCTAAAGAGTGTTGTTTCTGGAACACTGAGCTCATGCTTTTTCAAGGAGCACAAGGATAAAATTGTACGTGATTGGGCTATAGTCTAATTTATGGGTGAGTCTAAAACAATTTTAGGAGCTTAACACTGCAATAGCCCTTTGGGGTATTAACTCTGTCAGCTGGCTTGCAAATCAGAAAATTGATAGCTCTATTATGAAGGCATGTGAAATCTCAAATACATGGACTGGATGTAATGCTTAACTGCTTTATGAGGTGACCAAAAACTGCTGACTGATTTGTTGGCTTAAATCCTGCTGAATGGATCCCTTTAATTGCCTTAAGAATATTCTGCTAAATAATTCAAAAGAACTGGGCCTAAATGAGAAGAAATATATAAATTCAAAGGGATTGTATTTAAATTAGACAGTGTTTTTAAGGCAACGTTTGATGTAAAAATAGCTAGTATTTCAGCCATGCTTACAAACTAAAACCTGAAAACTTCATAACACATATGAAAAAAATGGATTTTTTCTGCTTAAGTAATCCTCATTTCTTTATTAATCATTATAACCACACAGAAAGTATTACATTTATAGTTTTTTTTAATTAAATAAAAATATCCTTGGGGGATCCCTAGGTGGCTCAGTGGTTTAGTGCCTGCCTTTGGCCCAGGGCATGATCCTGGAGTCTTGGGATCGAGTCCCACACCAGGCTCCCTGCATGAAGCCTGCTTCTCCCTCTGCCTGTGTCTCTGCCTCTCTCTCTGTCTGTGTCTCTCATGAATAAATAAATAAAATCTTTTAAAAAATATCCTTAAATATATCCTAGTAAAATATCCTAGTATATTAAACCTAGTGACAAGTCAATAAGCTAATTGAGGGAAAAAGTATATATTAATTGAACATGTACTCTGTGCCCAGCATATTATTAGATATTCAGTATACTATGGTGGAGAAAATGCAGTCCCTGCCTTTAAATCACCTTAAATATCTCATATGTAATGCAGGCACCTTCAAATAAATTTTATTGTGAGGATTTTTAAAGACATTATCTCATATTATGTCTTTAAATAACTTTTTCAAAAGGAATTTAAGGTATCCTACATAAATACAAATTGCACATTAATATAAAGTAATTGAATACAGGTAGCAATACATAATGGATACAGACATGAGTTTAAAGGAGCAAATACTTATTGTTAATTCCTATAAATTCACCAGAGGTAGGAAATGATTCTCAGTTTTCTGGTAGCAAATTTAATACTATTCAGGTATTGCTTAAGGTATTTTGCTCATAAATTGGTAGGTAAAATTGATAGATCTGGAAGTGTGTAGACATTTTTTTTATCACCTTTAAAAAATTCTAGTTACAATTGCTTCATAAAAATTCTCAGATTCACCTTCTTGTGACTCTATCTATTCACACTCATAAAAGATTGATCAGGTAGGAATCATTCTCTGATTTTGCCCATTATATCATGCCAAACTCATCACCAAAATTGTGTGGACTGAATTGAGCATTGTCCTGCCTTAGAGCAGTCTCCAGCTTCCAACATTTTAACTTATTCCTTTTTCCAGATGTACTTATATAGAATGTGTGAAAGGGTGACTGGAAAAAAAAATATATCCCAAGATATCTTGGGATAGCCCTATCTGGTATTAGAAATATTCAGCTAGACTCTCCTCTCAGATATGGTGAGTCATCACATGAGCACACAGAATTTTCTACCAAAGGAGAGAAGTATCCCTTCTAGTATATGCTGGCTAATTATACCTACTCTATATACTACGTACATTCATAAAGAAAACAAAACAATGATAGAAAAGGAAATAATCTCAGAAGGTCCCAAGAAAATGTGTCCTCAACACATGTCATTATTTACTCTCCCACTCTTTCCTGTCTTCAGGGATTCTTTCAGTCGTCTATGATGACATTTTGTTGAAATTTATTTCTAAGATAAAAAAGGAAATGTGACTATCCCATTTTGCACACATTCAGCACTGGCTCATAATGAATTCATTGCCTACAGAAATATATTGTGACAAGTGGGTGAGGATCATGAAGGTAAGAGCCTTTCCAAAGTAAAGTGTGTTAGATTTTGGCCACACCTATATACTTAGCCCTGCCTTGACCTTGGAACACAGAAGATATTTGATTCTGATCAAGCATAGACTGGACATTATTGTATACTCATAATGCAACCTGTCGACTGTGAAGGCTAGAATTTTTTTTTTTTGAAGGCTAGAATTAATGTAACACTAGAGGTACACTTAATAAGCTCTTTTCCCAACCAAAGTCTATTTTTGGTATATTATTCTTGTCTTTATTTGAATGAAAATCTCTAGCATCCAAATGTAAAACAAGCCCAAACAAACAAAAACAACTTCTTAATACCTCGGAACTTCTAAAGAACACTAAAGATAAATTAAATTAAAACTCTAAAAAACCCCTAAAGAAAACTGATTCTACTATAGTAAGCCTTTAACTTAATCCCAGTGAAACTGTTGTTATGGTTATTTTTATGCTTATTAAATTACTTGATTTAAAAAGCAGAAATCCGGACACCTGGGTGATTCAATTGGTTAAACATCTTGGTTTCAGCTCAGATCATGAACTCAGGGTGGGATCAACCCTTACATAGAACTTATGCTCAGCATGGAGTCTGCTTAAGATTCTCTCTCTCCCTTTGCCCCTCTTCCTGCTCACACTCTCTTTTTCTCTCTAAATAAATAAAATCTTTAAGAATTTAAATAAATAAATAAAAAGCAGAAATCTCATATTACAGTAGAATAGTGATGAAACAATTACACAATCTTCTCTATTAACTTTTGTCAAGGAATCTTTACTAACTTATGGAAGAGACACTCTGACTTAAAAGAAAAGGGAAGTCACCTATCTTCTCACTGTTAAAACCTGGGGACAACTTTATTGGAAAATATCAAGACTAAGATACAGAAATCACTGGGGAGAACAGATTGGTATGAGATTTCCTTAGATATTTTGATAGCCTATCTGAGATAAGATGTTAGAGACCAAGAATGGAATAGTCTATGGTGTTCAGTCAGAGGACTTTTATTAGGGGCACCAGGCTGGCTCAGTTAGTGGAACATGTGACTTTTGATCTCAGGGTTGTGAGTTTGAACCCCACAATGGGTGCAGAGATTACTTTTTTAAAAATAAAAAATAAGGGCACCTGGGTGGCTCAGTGGATAAGTATCTGCCTTCAGCTCAGGTTATGATTCATTCCAGACCTGAGTTCAAGCCCTGCATCAGGCTCCCTGCTCAGCAGCGAGTCTGCTTCTTCCTCTCCCTCTGCTGCTCCCCATGTTTATGCTTGCTCTCTCTCTCTCTCTCTCTCTCTATCTCTCAGTCAAATAAATAAATAAAATCTTTAAAAAATAAATGAAATTTTTTAAAATTAAAAGAAAACAAAGGACTTTTATGAGGGGAAGAATCTTTGTCCATACAAAATGATTATTTCAAGTTATAAAGCCATATTTTGGAAGGTAAAAGTGCCTGCATTATGGGTGGATTAGGTTAACTTTGGCAGTAATTGATTATGTATTTTCATTATAACACAATTTATATGAATGATGGAGTTACCCTTTCTCTATTTGGAACTCATTACATTGAACTCTAAATGTCTTTCACATATTAATTCCACATATTTAAGAGCTATATTTATTCTAGTCTCTGGTCTTCTTTGACTCTCAGACTATGTAGGTTTCCCTGTCCTATATATTAAGAGCAACTCATCTTTTCTGTTCATAGTATTTAGCATAGTTGTTATTTCATACTCAGTGATGTGAACATTTGTTTGCTGTTTGTCTCTAACCATAAAATGAAACTCTCAGAACTGGAGATCATCATATCCTGATGTCTAAGAACATTCAATTTTAGGTCATATTCTGGTTCCTTTACCACTGACAACCCTTTCAAAACCTTTTAACTATCAATACTTGGTCAGGTTTACAATTCAGAACCAAATGAATTCCACAGAAGAGACTAGGCAAATTTCCATACTCTTGAGGCATTGTTTAGATTATTTCAAAACTTCAAAATTTGAAGACATTATCCAACTGTCTCCAACAGTTGCTGCAACAGTTGCATCGTTGCTGACAAAGATTTTAATTCCTGTTCCTTTGTAAGTGCTTCCTTTTTACTTTCATGTAATTCTGGATATTCTTAAAGATCCACAGTTCAGTTGTGGATTTATTTTACTGATATTTGGGATTTAATGTGATTTTTTAATTGGAAAGTATTTTTTGATAAATCTGTCTCATTCTTTGTCTCTGTTCTGTATTTATATTAGGAATATACTGGCATTTCTCAAACTAATCCTGTGTACCTTAAACTTTCTTTCTTGTTTTTTAATTCCTAATGTACATGTTTTAAATTCTCCAAAATTTCCTCAACTTATATACATTATTATATTGGCCTTCAACCTTCTTTGCTCTCTGGTCTTCAACTTTCCTATTACAATGGTTTAATCTACAAAAGAACTTTTTAAAAAAGATTTTATTCATTTATTCATGAGAGACACAGATTGAGAGAGAGGCAGAGACATAGACAGCGGGAGAAGAAGGCTCCATGCAGGGAACCCGATGTGGGACTCAGTCCTGGGGCTCCAGGATCATGCCCTCGGCCAAAGGCAGGCACTAAACCACAGAGCCACCCAGGGATCTCCAAAAGAATGTTTTTAAATGTGTTTTTTTCACCCTCTTTATAAAATAGATGTGCCATCAATTCTTTCATTTTGTTTCCTTTCTTAGAGATAGTGTTGGGGAAGGGGCAAAGGGAGAGAAAGTGAGAGAGAATTTTTTAAAATTAATTTATTTATTTGAGAGAGAGAGACGGAAGGAGCAGGGGGAGGGGCAGAGGGAGAGGGAGAGAACCTCAAGCAGACTCTGCATTGACCCTGGAGTCTGACACAGGGCTTGATCCCATGTACATTAGGAATTAGAAAACATGAAAGAAAGTTTAAGGTACACAGGATTAGTTTGAGAAATCATGACCTGAGCTAAAACCAAGAGTCTAATGCTTAACCAACTGAGCTACCCAGGTGCCCTGATGTGCATGATTTCCAAAGTAATAAGTGGTGTGTGTGTGTGTGTGTGTGTGTGTGTGTATCTCAACTCATTATGTTGCATCAGGCACTATTCTAAGTGTTCAATTATTAAATCTCATACCAACTTCATGAGTTACCCTATTTTCCTGATTGAGAAACTAAGCAGGAGAGGGCTAAGTAACATGTCTAAGGTCACCTAGTGAATAATCTTAAGATATCTACTTTATTTTCAATTATCTGATCTTGCTTCATAATCTTCTTCTTTTCATTTTAAGAATGTTACTAATCCTTTAATTTATTTATACATATCAAATATGTATTTTAAAGTCCCTCTCAAGTTACTCTAACTCCCAGTCACAAATCCTCCTAGTTATTCAATTTATAGTTGCCTTCCTTAGCATTGAACCTTCTCATATGCCCATTGGTTACACATATTTGTGGTCAGAGTTCAAATTCCATGGACTTAGATCTCAGAGTCTTATGTGGGTGGTATGTGTGGATGCCTTCCAGAGAACAGTCTTCTGGTTACCTCTGACACTTTTCTACTTGGTTCACCAATTCTGAAGTAGATTGTGTGTGAAACTCTCAGAGTTAGGGTTTCTGTACGATATAGTTTGCACAAAGTTGATCCTCAAAACTATATTTTATGCTAAGAGTTTCAATTATTCATGACTTCATTTCTTCTACTTCCGGAACACAACTCTAGACCAGCATTTATATATGAGGTCATAATTTCCTGAAATCCAGTTTCAGACTAGGATCTTTATTTTTACTGCTTAATGTACACTGTTTCTTACTATCCCTTCGTAGCTGTTTCACTTTTAACTTATAAGTTATATATCTGGTTATAGTGTCTTATGTGTTGCTCATCTTTGATTACTGGTTAGCAAAAAAATGGTTATGAGATTATTTTTGTTGTTGTTTTGTTTTTAGCACACTTAGGCATTTGCCTTCCATGTCTGTGGGTTCAGGGATACATTTTTAATATTTTAAATATACCATCATCCAGCATATTTTATATTTGGACCAGGAAAGCACTTTCCATCTGTTCAATCCAACATATTGGTCAGAAACCCATCTTTTTAAATTTAAATTTGTTGCACAGTAAATCTCTAGGAACAGATTGCCAAAACTTTCCTGAGTGAATGGCTATGGCTTTAAGCCTTTGTCATTTGTGTCATTTCTCTTGACACTGAGAGAAAAAAAATATATTTGTTCCTAATATAGGAACTTAATCCTTCTTTTCTTTGTCAATTCAATTCTAAGAAGAAATCAATTGAATTTCATCATAAACAATGGGAAAACACAATGCAATTGTTTGTGACTTTACAGTGTCATAAAGATATGAATATATTATTTAAAGTTTGTTTTATTCCCCATTGACTAGACTGTATGGATTCAGGCAGGATGTGTTCACAAAGGCACACACAAAATTAGTGGCTTCTAGTAAAACATAGAAAAGAACATTTATTTATTAGAAATTCTATGTGTGTCTGTTAATTAAGAAAACTTTCTATATGCCAGTGTGAGTCTGAGCCTTGGACATCTGAAAATATGTCCAGCAATCACATCATGGCAAAGAAAAAAAGTAGAAAATCCAGCCAAGTCATTCTTTTTAATGCAATTTCCCTTTATTCCCATCAGCAATCTGCCAAATATGTTATGTGTAGAATTAAATTGAATGAAAAAATATTCTCAATTGATATCTTTGATTAACAATCCTATTAGTGCCTTCGGCTCAGGGCGTGATCCTGGGGTCCCGAGATTGAGTCCCACATCAGGCTCTCTGCATGGAGCTTGCTTCTCCCTCTGCCTTTGTCTCTGCCTCTCTCTGTGTCTCTCATGAATAAATAAATAAAATCTTAAAAAAAATCCTATTAGTAGACCAGGAAGAAATGACAGGAAAGTGTATCCTCTGAATATTGAGATGCTTCTTCAGTGGCCAAAGCATGGTAATATATAGTATTTCAAACTTCCGAGTCTCAAAATAAACCTTTAAATTATTTTGTGCCAATTAGATGTAAGATTCATTTCATGTTAAGACTCCTACATTAAACACACACACACACACACACAAGGAGTAATTTTAAAACATTCCTCACTAAGTGTACTTCAGGAGGTCCTTGAACGAAAAGTAAAAGAACTTTCTCCACTGGATTTATTTGCATGTTCAATGTTATGACAGGTGTAGAGAAAATTTGGAACTGGCAAATCATCAATTTAATTTGACAAACACTTATTTAATGGGAACTCCGTGCCAGGCATCCTGATAAAATCTCTAAATGAATAATTTGGAGTCTGTGCTTTGGAAGAGCTCCCACGCTTATGAGATGAGATATATGTATAAGCAATTAACTTTAAAACAATGTACTAAGTGTTATAATAGCAGATTATAAAAACGGTGTTGGAACAGAGCTGAAGAATTAATTAGGCTCGTTTTAGGGAGATCAAGTTCTAATCAGTAAAGCATATTGGGATTACTTGAGGAGGGAAGGGTTAAATTTTAGCTGCGGTTCCAAATATTTCTTGTGAGATGGGAGAAGAGATGCTATACTTCTCCTACTAGTGAAAAAAACAAAACAAAACAAAACAAAACAAAACAAAACAAAACACCTCCCCATGGTCACAATGATTTGATGTAACTTATGGGAGTAACTTAAATCACTCAGGTGTATTAAAGATCCTCCCCCAAATAATTAACTATGACTAGCTTATTCTCTCAATATAGGAAAAGCAGAAACCTGGCAGAAAAAAAAAAAAAAAGAGTCAAATGCATGCAGAAGACCATGGGACGCTTAAATGCACCTGTCCTTGTAATTAATTCATTTATTCAATACTTATAGTAGCAGTATTAAATTAGTTTCCTGCTTCATTCAAGTATGCTCACATGTCAACTCATGCATGGAAACTTTCTTCATCTGATACAAAAGAACATTCTTCTTCACTCTTTATTAGCTTGTTCTGCATTATTTTTAGCACTACCTGACATAATTTATATTTATCTCCTTGCTTATTACTTGTTTCCTTCCTACTGGAGTATAAACTCCCTGAGACCAGAAGTTTTGTTTTGTCCATTGCTTTATTTGCAAAGCCTCAAACAATGCCTGTACATGGTAGGAACTCACTGCGCATTTGCAGAATGACTGACTTATACATTAATTATATTAGAGGATTAATTCTATTACATGCCAGATATTATGTTATTGATATGAAGTCAAAGATGATGATTTCTTGATTTGTGATAGAGCTCATTTAGATGGGAACTGTAGATAAAAATAAGTAAGTGGAATGTAGGATGAAAACTGATAAAGGAGGTACACACAGTGCTTTGAGTATTCAGTGGAGGAAATGACCACTAAGCCAAGGAAAGTTGAGATCTTTGAAGAGCTATTTAGAGTAAGACTTGATCAATGAGTAAGACCAATATGGGAAAAAGCATAAAGTCATGGCAACAGAGGGAGAACCATATGAAAATTCTTTAATAAGACTGAACATCTATATTTGGGCAATAATTAGAAGTGAAGAGTAACTGAAATATAGTTTACCTAAGTGGAAGTATCATGAGGTAAAAGAAGAAATACATGTTAGAAATAGGAATACAGCCTTAAAGGGCTGTAGAGAGTAATATGCACCAAATACGAGACTTTGTTCTAAGCCATGAAATAACATCTGTGTGTGTGTGTGTATGTGTTTTCCTAAGAAGAGACATAACTTAATACACTCTATTGGTCATCAAACTATGACTTCCTGGTTGCTTCCTGTTTTTTGTAAATAAAGTGTTATTGGAACATAGCCACTTCTTTTGATTTACATATCTACTGTGCTTTCACGCTACTACAGCAGATTTGAGTAACTGTGATAGAAAACAGATGGCCTGCAACACTGAATCTATTTGACCTTTTATAGAAAAAGTTTTGTGATCTCAAAGAAGAAAAAAAAATAGAAGCAGGCAGACCAATACAGAGACAATTACAGTGCTTTCTGGCAAAAAAAAAGATAATGCAGTAATCGAGAAAGACTTGACAAGATTTGTTGAATAAGCAATTGGGGTGATACGAAGAAAAGAAAAATAAGGAACAGTTTTGCTACATGTGGAGACTAGAGTTTTTACTGAAGTAGCCAGTGGTACCTCCTACTGGCTGAGAATTTTAGAGAATATATGGTATAATTCCTAAAGGAAAGGGATTTCCTAGTAAATTCTATGATCATTTATGAATGTGCGGCAGATGGTACAAATTCAATAAATGTACATACTTAATAAGTATTGTGTTATTTTCTCCAGTAGAAACCAATTTCATCCTCAAAGGTGTTCTAGAGCCATACATTTATTCCATAGTCTTTCCTCTTATGACAAAATTCTCTGTCTTACTTATAAAGATATTGGTGGCATGTAATTCCTGAGCTGCTGAGAAGGCATCTGTGGATCTAACAGATTATAAGAAGTTCATTAAATGTCTAGACACATAAATGAAGACATTACAAATGAGTCCTGAGAATACTGGGACAACCTCAAAGATAGTTCGCATTGAGACATGAAGACCATTGAAAGTGGTCAAGGAATCAATAACAAGGAAAAGATTTCCATTTTTATTCTGCATATGTAAAATATTAATCACAGACATAATTTTTAAAATTCTTTAAAAGTAATTTTTAAGAGTAAATATAAAGATTACAGGTAAATAGAATTTCTCCAGTAGAAACTTATGGAATAAATTATTGACCAGGACTCCATGCTATCTGTAAATTTCAGCATAATCCTGAAACTATGACTTTGACATATTTATTTTTAGATCTTTATTTTCTTTATCCTTTATTGCTGAACTATCATTAGGAGTATTATTACCACATTGAAGTTGATTGTATTTGGTTCTAACCTCATCTCACAGAGGCCTTGGGAAAATTCTTTACCTGTCATTTCTCAGTTTTTTTCCTCTGCCTTCTCACAAAATCCTGTAAAACTTTGCCAGGAATTATGCAATACAAAGTATGAGGCCTTGAGATCAGAAGTCATCAATAATAGAGCCTGGAGAAAGATTATAAAGTACATATTCAAAGCACAGGGTTTTGAAGGTCACGCAAATCCAGTTTTATAAACTGGTCCGACCATAGAACTCATTCAGCAATTATTTAAACTCTCCTGAGTCTATTTTTATCTATAAAAAGTGGACAGAGATATTTATTTCCTAGGTTGATACAGGGATTTAATACATTTTGTGCATAAACCATTAACCCAGGTTCTGGTACATAATAGATGTTCAATAAACAGTAGCTTATAGAATTGTTGTTCCCAAATTTTGCTTTCCATTTGAACTCTATTAGTCCTTCCAATACCATGATATCTTTTTATTCTTTCCCAACTTACGATCTCTCATTTCTGTTCTCAGTCTGGATATATCTGTTCTTCTATTCACTTTCTTGACCCATTGTTCCCTTGCCAGAACCTGTGTTACACACACTACATCTCTTTTGTCTCGTCACTTCCAGAAGGTGTAAATATTTACATCTAATTCCTTGCAGGCTGCTAGAATTTACCTACATATGAACCCCAAAGGTGTCACATGTAACTATGACCATATAATTTATAGTCAAACAGGGACAATTTGGGAAACAAAAATTAATGCTATTAATAACTACAGCAAGGCATCTGGAGTAATCCAGGACCCTCTAGGGCAAACAGGTATGCACAGTCCTCATATTTATAAGCAAAGTTACTGTCGAAATTTTACTTCTAAAGCACAGTACAATGCATTTGCTTATTGCCATATATCATTCAAGACCTTGCAAATTGCTTCATTTTCTAAAAAGTGCTGATTGGTATGGTTTCTGCATGCCCAGAACAGCTTTGCGTAGTGAAATAGGAACTGGCTCCATGCCCCAAATACTTGCAATCAAAAGATGCAGGTGATAGTCTCAACAGCAGAAAACCCAAAGGAACCATAAGGCCAGGTAATCACTAACTCTGTGTGGTACCAAATCACATCGACCATTTTGACAGTGGGGTTTTATAGTGATTCATTTAGTTGTCCAAATAAAGATTGATGTAGATGGCCAAAAATAAATTCCCCCAGTTTTGCTTACCAAAATACAAACAGTGCCAAAACTCATGAATGACTACAGCAGCAATTAATCTGAATCACATACCAGATAGCTAGGGTCAGTGCAGTTTCTCTCTGAATTCACTGGGTTTAATTTAAAATGGCAAAGTAAGGGTAAATAAATCAATAGGTTGCTCTCCTAGATTTCGTTGTGTGTGTAGTGTCGAGTGCTGCAGTTGGCAGAAGTCCGCATGAAATCAGTGAACATCCATCGAGCAGATGCTATGTGTCAGACACTGTGCTAGACACTAAGGGCATTGCCGTGGGTTTGTGCTGGGGAGAAGAAAAGCAAATATTTGTGATGCGTGTCACTACACATCACTCAGGTTGCTGTAAAATGCTTATCAACTCTAGTTTTTCCACATATGACAGATATGTAGGGTAAGGGGGTTATAGCTGTCTCCCCTTTGAAAAGACAAATGAATGCTTTATGCCACTTAGGGAAAGTTGGCAATATTTGCTTGTCACCTGAATACTGAGAAGCAGCTTGCCTCCTTGGATCTTCTATAGCAGTTTATTCCCCTTCCTCTTGCCTTTATTTGGAGATTAAATATGATTTAAGAAAAGAGTTTTTGGAAGTTGATAAGGGGTGGACTGTGAAGGCTTTGCTAGATATTAACTTGGCTAGGCTGAACTAAATTCCCCAGAATGACATTTCTTAGTATGATTTGGTTAGGATGGACTATGAGACTGTTGGAAGGCAGAAGGGAAACAAGGGCCATTTGTGAAACTTACACACATTGTCATTTATCAGCTTACCTGGTTGAGGTGAGGCAGCAGCTGGCCTGTTCCACCTTCCCAGGATCTTCCTTCAGCTTCTTTAACTCTTGAGCAAGATGTATGTGCTTACCTCCATAAATAAGGGTCCCAAATCCCGTGAGACATCCACACTATCAAGGTCAGAGAGATGAGAACTGAAATCAAACTTGTGCTTGTGGATCTTGGCTTATGCTTCTTCTCTCCCGTTTTACATGATTTCTTTTCTCTTTATTGCCTTTTTGAAGGACTTCAAGCTCCAACATCGGACATAAGAACAACAGCCTTATAGATGCTACTCAAACAGTCTCATGATTATGAAAAGACAAATCCCTATGTAGCAGCCTAGTTTCAGTTTGAAGATATAACCACACAAAACGTTAAATAAATAATATAAAACTTATTGCTATGACAAAAGAACTATATGGACATTATAATGGTATCTTAGGGCTGAGGAAAAAATAAGCAAGGAAGGACAGATCTGGAAGGGTTCAGATTTTGTTGGAGAAAAGTGCAGTTCACTCCATTGGTTAATGAAATGTTCACTGGTTTGGCCAGGATTGGAGCTGGTCTCCAGTTGCTGGGTGAGCAGCGAGCTCAGGGGTGCAGAGATGGTCAGCAGAGAGTGGGGACAAGAGAGTGAAGACAGATTTTGGTGATAAGAGACCTTTAGAAAACACAGGCTAAGTGAAAGCTTGCAGAAGGAGCAGCAGCTCACTATGTGACCTGCGAGGCCATACACAGTTGTGTGCAGCCCACATGGGGGACTCTGGGGACCAGAGCTGGCAGGAAGCCTTCAGAGCACAAAAACTAGGAAGAAGAAGTTTCTGGTTGCATATCTAGAGGACTGATTAAAGGTTATTGTAAGGTTGGTGCTGAAAAATCTTAGAATATCCAAGGTCTGGAAGGTTGGCTGGTGCTAATTCCCGGGTGTCTTCCTAGCCGCCCCACCCCGCTGATGGCCAGACTGCGCTGGAAATTGCCTAGACCTCCTGCAATATCCCTCTAGCCACCTCTGCCTAGAAAGCTTAGCACCGAGCTCCCCTGAAAGGAGAAAAGCTTAAAAGGCTTTTATCACAGAGCAAACGTTGGAGGGGTCCTTTGGAGCTATCAGGCAATAAACTGATAAGGGATACATCCTGTAACAAATCCTTTAAAATATCTCCTGGTGTTCCTGCTTCTCTAATTAAGCTCTGAACTGATACACTATTTCATTGAGATTCGGTGAATACTCAGTGAAATAAAACATGAAGTTCATGGCATATTGTTAGCTTTCAATAAACATTAGATATTGGTATTCATAAAAATAAATATAAGCTAACCATTTATAAAAAAAAAAGAAAGTTTTATTCGTGAAAAACAAAATTAAGTGTGAGGTACACAGATAAAAATGAGCTTGGAGAGTTGATGTCTGATCTGGCTTTACGAAGATAAAAAGAAATTCAAATGAGCATATATCTGGAGAGGGGCTCTTTCTCAGAAGAGAAAATGAATTGAGCAATATGACATTACTAGCACAATATAGGGGACTGCGAATGTGATTCTTACTATAAAATGGTGCTTTTTGAGACGTGATCATAAAAATTCCCTGTCTTTCAAAAGACAGGTTCTAGAGTGCCTCCCTCCTCCAGCCCCACCCCCTCCACCGATTCAGAATTACAGATGGAGGGGCCTGAGGATCTGTTTATTAAACATTTAGATCTCAAGGCCACGCAGGCTGGGAACCTCCTACACTACAGAGTGACATAGCATCTTGAAATTATATCTTTCCAATTAATATGAAAACATTCTCTTCGCAAAAAAACCTGGGAAAATTTTTTCCTTAGCTTTTTTACGAGAGAAATTCGTTTGCCAATACCACCCCCCAACCATTACATAATTAACATTCTCTAAACTGGATGAGTTAGTTAATTCCTTGTCATCAGTCATTCAGAGATTTATTGAGATTCTTCATCAGTGTTAAGTCTCATAAAATATTAGATCATGATGAGTTCAGGAAATTAAAACCACATGAAAAAAAATCTCTTTAAAAATGTGTATTTCAGACTTTATTACTTTCTTTCCATAAATAAAATTTTTAATGTTTTGTTTTGTTTTTAACTCTGGTCTTTCTGCCCCAGTAGTACAACACTCTCATGCTATGAACTGTCTCCTCTTGAAAACTTTCCTGGCTTATTCCATGACCTGTTTGAGCCATTCGGGAAGTATTTCAAATCGTCATGAAGAAAGGATCTCTATTTCTCTATACTTAACCCTCGATTTTTTTT
Organism: Canis aureus; assembly: GCF_053574225.1. Classification (NCBI taxonomy): domain Eukaryota; kingdom Metazoa; phylum Chordata; class Mammalia; order Carnivora; family Canidae; genus Canis; species Canis aureus. The sequence goes on from NC_135622.1 coordinate 37,004,768, forward strand.
TTTTTTTAATGTAAAATTATGGTGCACCTGGTTGGCTCTGTTGGTTCGGCGAGGGACTCTTGATTTAAGCCGGGGCTGTGATTTCAGGGTCATGAGATTGAGCCCTGAGTCAGGCTCGGCCTCAGCACAGAGCCCGCTTTAGATTCTCTTTCTCCCTCTCTCTGCCCCTCCCCCTCTTCACATGTGTGCTCATGCTCTCTCTCTCTTTAAATAAGGAAATTAATAGAATATTTTTTTAAAAATTGAAAACTAATAAAAAATTTTTTAAAAAATAAAAAGGTAAAATTATGAATGCCTTAGCCTCCATTAAAGCAAAGAAACTGAAAACAAGTAATGTTTTAAATTCTCTTGGTTATAAATATTGTAATAAATTAGACTATTGATTCCTTTGTGCAAAATTTAATATTCTACCTAGATGTAACCATATGTTAGTAAATTTTATTTGGCTTAATTAAGAAGAGGACTAGCAACCAAAACTTTTTCATTTATTCTTTTCCTTTGCTTGAGTTTATTGGCTTTGGTTAAAAATCCAATGTCTTGTTAAATTATAATTTTGACTTTTCTTCAAATCTTTAAATTCTTAAGTTTGATTTTTTCAGTTTACATAGTTAGCTCTTTAAGTACTATACCTAGCACTTCCCATTCTTTACTATTATTCTAAAACTGATTTTATTTTAACACCATTCTTTTTTTTAACTAGAGAAATTAAATGCCAAATATGGGCACAGTTATGTTTTACAAATCTGAATAATAGAGTTCTTTCAAATTCAAACTCATTTTTTTACTTTAAAACATGCTCATTCTTTTCCATCATATATTTTATAAATTGGTTTTAAATCAATTTGCTTGTTCTCTCTGGACAATCTATAAAAGATGTTTTGTTGAATTCCAATTCTTTTTTACAATTGTTTTTTGATGAGATTCTTACATGTATAATGTCATCACATTACTTTGAATCAGCTTTACCTTTGGGAAAATTTTTATTATATGCTGTTCTTCAAAGCTGAAAACGTTTTTGAACTAATATGAACAAAACAAACCTTAAAAATTAAAATAAAGTGTATCAAGGTAGAAAACTAAACTAGAACACATGTGAAAGAAATATTTAAACACATGCTAACATATCGCAACATAATAAAAGAGGACTCTGGATTTCAATTCTAGTGTGGTAAGGATGCCAATCTTTTTTTTTTTTCTTATGGCAGATTATTTACTGTAAAATAATTTGTTAATATCTTGCTGTCTAGAATGCCATTCCTTTTTTTTAGAATGCCATTATTAATTGATCCAACAGATAACACAGTTTATGAAAATGCTAATAACAATATATTGAATGATTATCATCTATGGACAAGTGAAATATATGGCATTAATATTAAGGGATGGGATGAAGGAATTGAGAATAATCTATAGTAAAGTACCTACACTACCTATGAAGTGATATAGTGTTATTTGAAAGTGACCTAATATTAGTTGTATTTCTATATTGCAAACTCTATGGCAACCACTAAAAACATTTTTAAAAGTATAACTTGTAGGCTAAGAAAAGAAAAATTAAATCACATAGAATGCTTGATTAACACAAGCAGAACAGAATGAAAGCGGAGAAAGCAGAACAAGAGTGAAAGATAAAAAATAAGCAGAAACAAGGGAATAAATAGAAACAGTTACAGATGTGATATTACCAATCCAACTGTGTCAATAGTCACTTTAAAATTCAATGCTCTGGTCTGAATTTTGTTGTTATGTGGTTCTTTAGCATTCCAACTACAACCTCCATGACAGCTGGGACCAACTGTTTCCTCCATCTTGTATATACAACTGTATATACAACACTTGGCTTTAAAAGCATAAAACAGTGAAAAAATAAATAATTAAATAAAAATAAAATTGAATGCTCTACATACATGAATTAAAAGAGACTGACAGAATAGATTATAAAAACAAACAATTCTACACTTTCTATAAGAAACCTGCTTTATCTGTAAAAATACAGATAGATTAAGGTGAAGGGATGAAGTCACATATGTTTATTTTTGCTTTTGTCTCCTGTGCTTTTGGTCTTAGATCCAAAAAGTCATTGTTAAACCAAGGTCAAGGAGCTTTGCCCCTATGTTTTCTCCAGTAGTTTTAGTTTCAGGTCTTGCATTTAAATTCCATTGAATCTGTAGATTGCTTTGAGTAGTATGGACATTTTTATGATACCAAATCTTCCAATCCATGAATATGGAATATCTTACTATTTGTTTTTGTTTTGTTTAATTTATTTAATCAGTATTTTATAGTTTTCAATGTATTGATCTTTTACTTCCTTGTTTAATTTATCCTTAACATTTTATTCCTTTTGATGCTATTATAAATGGAATGGTTTTCTTAATTTTGTTTTCTGATAATGCTGGCCTCCTAAAATCAGTTTGAAAGTGTTCCTCCCTCTTCAAACATTTCTGTATAGCAAAGAAAACAACCAACAAGATCGAAGGCAACTTATGGAATGGGAAAAATATATGTAACCATATATCTAATAAGGAGTTAATATGCAAAATATATAAGAAACTCAAAATTCAATGGCAAAAGCAAAAACAAAAACAAACAAACAAAACACCAAATAACCCAACTGAAAAATAAGTAAAGGAAAAAATAATAATAAAAAAGAAAAGAAAAATAGGTAAAGGACCTGAATTGACATTTTGCAAAGAAGGTATACAAATGGCCAAAAGATATATGAAAAGATGCTCAAAATAACTAATCATCAGGGAAATACAAATTAAACCCACAAAGATATATCACCTCATACAAGAAAGAATCTCTGTTATGAAAAACAAGAGGTAACAAATGTTGGCAAAATTGTCGAGAAAATGAAACTCTTTTATACTATTGGTAAGAATGTAAATTAGTGCAGCCACTACAGAAACAATATAGGGGCTCCTGAAAATTTAGAAAGAGAACTATCATATGACCCAGCAAACCCATTTCTGGGTATCCAATGAAAACAAAATAATGGTCTCCAAGAGATAGCTGTACTCCCATGTTCACTATAACATTATTCACAGTAGGCAAGATGTGGAAGCGACCCAAGTATCTATTAACTGATAGATCAAAATACGTGGTAAATACAATAGAATATTATTCACCCATAAAAAAGAAGGAAATTATACCATTTGCAACAACATAGATGAAACTGGAAGGCATTGTGCTAAGTGAAATAAGCCAGAAAGAGAAAGACAAATATTGTATGGTATCACTTACATGTGGAATCTTAAAAAAAAAAAAAAAGAAAGAAACACACACACACACACACAAAACATAAAAAGGGTAGAATGGTGGTTGTCAGGGCCTAGGGGTGGGAATGAGAGATATGGGAATAGTTTGGCCAATTTTCAGTTATAAGATGAGTAAGTTCTGATGATCTAACATACAGCCTGGTAATAATACTGTTTTGTATATTCAAAATTTGCTGAAAGAGTAGATCAAGAGAGCTAATGCTTTCCCTCCCCCAAAAATGTAAATATATGAGGTGATGGTTGTGTTAAGTTGATTGCAGAAATCATTTCATTTCTCAATGTATATAGAAGTTCAAAGGTTTTAGAGCAGTGAAACCAATCTGCGTGATACTATAAAGGTTGATTCATAACATGTATTTGGTAAAGTCTATAAAACTATGTGACAAAAGTAAACCCTAAACAATGGAATTTAGCTAATGATAATTTATCGATATTGTATCACCAATGGTAACAAAATCACCACACTAACACAAAATTTTGTTAATAGGAGAAACTATGTGCAGACATGAGGAGGGCTGTAGGATAGGGGAACTCTGTACTTACTACAAACTTTTTCTGTAAATCAAAACTGCTCTAAAAAACAAAGTCTATTAGAAAAAACAGGATACAAAAACTTTTGTATTTCCATAAATCAGAGATAATCAGTATAAACATCAGTATATTTTATTCCAGTATTGTCCCATATTTTACAAACATAAAAAATTACACTACAATATATTCAAAAGCATAAGATACCTAGGAATAAACCTAACCAAAGAGGTAAAGGATCTATACCCTAAAAACTACAGAACACTTCTGAAAGAAATTGAGGAAGACACAAAGAGATGGGAAAATATTCCATGCTCATGGATTGGAAGAATTAATATTGTGAAAATGTCAAAATTACCCAGGGCAATTTGCATGATTAATGCAATCCCTATCAAAATACCATGGACTTTCTTCAAAAAGTTGGAACAAATTATTTTAAGATTTGTGTGGAATCAGAAAAGACCCCGAATAGCCAGGGGGATATTAAAAAATAAAACCATAGCTGGGGGCATCACAATGCCAGATTTCAGGTTGTACTACAAAGCTGTGGTCATCAAGACAGTGTGGTACTGGCACAAAAACAGACACATAGATCAATGGAACAGAATAGAGAATCCAGAAGTGGACCCTCAACTTTATGGGCAATTAATATTCGACAAAGGAGGAAAGACTATCCACTGGAATAAAGACCGTCTCTTCAATGAATGGTGCTGGGAAAATTGGACATCATTTATTACATTTTAATTCACATTATAGCATAATATTCCTTATGACATTAGAAATTGTTATGATCTCATGGTTTTTCATGGACAGAAACATTCCATTACTGTTTGTACTTTGAAGTATAGGGTCATTATGGAGATCAACACAAATGTAGAAGTAATTGATTGAAATACACACACACACACACACACATCCATAATTACATAATACATGTAGAAATACTGTGATTGATTCCTACCATATTTCACCAATAAAAAAGATGGAAAAATGGTGCCAGGAATTTGTGGAAATGTTTAAGAAAGAAGTTACTAATTATACCCTCAATTTGATAATAGAACTAAGTAACATTATTCAACCTTTATTCTCTACCGGTCATTGGTGAAAGTCCTTTCAGGTATCTTTTGATTAAATCACAATAATAGTTTAATAAGGAAAGTACTAGTGCTATCTACACTTATGGATTAAGATGCTGAATCTTAGAGAGCCTCAGTAACTTGTCTAGCCATCCAAATAATAAATGTGAATGCCAACATTCAAATTCAGTCTAGCTCAAGATCTCATGGTTATCACCAGGATTTTCTACTGCCTCAAACCACTGAATTATCCTTAGTTGTGGCTGTGGGAAAATCATTACTATTGTTTCAGTCATGTAGATACCCTCAGTAAATATTATATGTGACAAATAAATTAACGAGTTTCAAAGTTAGTAAAATGTCTGTATGTTATGCCAACTACTCCTAGTAAGCCTCTTTCACTTTTACTTTATGACTAGATAATCTAAGAGATAATTATAGGTTAATTTTGTCCAAATTAATTATTGAAATGAAGAATCAAGGAGATAAAAGAAAAAATAGTAAAAGGAAATAAATTGGTTTTTCAATTCTCAAGTTTCAATATATATTTGAAAATGTAGCCTATGAACTTTATACCATAGATAAATGATCTGGGAAGATTCCAAAGAAAAAAGAGAGAAAGAGGTGATCAAAGGAATTGAAAGAGAGAGAGAGAGATCAAGAAAACTTCCAACAAAGTAGGCAAATAAAATGAAGAAAAAACGAAAATAATTTATGGGCTGCTTTCTTTTCTTTTCTTTTCTTTCTTTTCTTTTCTTTTCTTTTCTTTTCTTTTCTTTTCTTTTCTTTTCTTTTCTTTTCTTTCTTTCTTTCCTTTCTTTTTTGAATCCAGTTCTTTATTTAGTCCTTATTATGTTTATTTTTTTATAAATTTATTTTTTATTGGTGTTCAAATTGCCAACATATAGAATAACACCCAGTGCTCATCTCGTCAAGTGCCCACCTCAGTTCCTCAAAGAGTTAAAAATAGATCTGCCCTACGACCCAGCAATTGCACTGCTGGGGATTTACCCCAAAGATACAGATGCAATGAAACGCCGGGACACCTGCACCGATGTTTATAGCAGCAATGGCCACAATAGCCCAACTGTGGAAGGAGCCTCGGTGTCCGTCGAAAGATGAATGGATAAAGAAGCTGTGGTTTATGCATACAATGGAATATTACTCAGCCATTAGAAACGACGAATACTCACCATTTGCTTCGAGGTGGATGGAACTGGAGGGTATTATGCTGAGTGAAGTAAGTCAATCGGAGAAGAGCAAACATTATATGGTGTCATTCATTTGGGGAATATAAAAAATAGTGGAAGGGAATAAAGGGGAAAGGAGAAAAAATGAGTGAGAAATATCAGAAAGGGAGACAGAACATGAGAGACTCCTAACTCCTTATTATGTTTAAAGCACGAGTTACACACACTATTTGAGGATGCATGGCAGAAATTGTTGTATCCATAAACGTAGAGTGGTCTGGGATTAGTTTCATATCAAAGTAAAGAGTAATATCTCTTCTGCCTTCCCTTGTATAAAGTTTTACTAGGCTTTTAAAATTCTTTTCTATTGTGTATTTTCTTTTAAGATTTATTATTTTTTGAAGGGGGGAGGGGCAGAGGGAGAGGGAGGAGCAGACTCTCCCTGAGCAGGGAGCCAAACTCAGGGCTCAATCTCAGGACCCAGAGATCATGACCTGAGCTGAAGGCAGATGCTTAACTTACTGAGGCACCCAGGAGCTCCTCTATTTTGTGATTTTAGGATAAATTTATGAGCCTGTATTTAGTAATGCTAAGAAGAAAAGCAAATTGAAACAAAGTCTGAAGCAACACACTGTAATGTATCCCAAGAAAAAGTAAAATACAAAAGCCCCATGGACATTTGAGTTGTAATTTACCATTTTTATATGTAAGATTTCCTTGAGAGATTTAAAAAATTATTTTGTTTCTTATTTCCCATCTGCTGCAGAATTTTCAAGTTGCTACAGTTCAGTTGTACTGAGAATGTCTAGGACCTTTTTAATATGGGACTTACATACTGGTAGGAAATTACCCTGTTGTCACGGTTCACTTGATAGCATTCGGTGGGCCAGTAGGTCATGGCTTAAGGACTTACACCATAGTGGTAATTCATAATCGGTCCTCATTGCACTCCAGCGTGGTTCTGGGTCAAAGCACCATTATCCTTCACTTCAAGTTCCTTCATGTTTTGACTCATTGTTTTTACTTTGATAAATCCTCTCTTGAGAATAGAAAGTGCTGTTTATCCTGTTTATCTGCTATGTGTAAGGCTATAGATAGTGGGTAAGAAGTCACTTATCAAAACAAGCTAAATTCTTCCACATTTATTCCATTTAGTCTGCAAACACACACACACACACACACACACACACACACACACACACATACACATCCTCAATCATCCCCTCCTCAACAGGAAAGCATAAAATATGGGGGGCTATGAACAGTGGTTAAGGATAATTCATATTTCCATTTCCTAAAATATGTAATATCTGATCTTCATTAAAATTGTGCTCTTAGGACCCCCTCTCAGCTAATGACACTGTTTTATACTTAATTAAGAAAATGAAAGTACTCAGAAGTTCTCTTTGCACTATGCCCATGCACCTGTTGTCCTTTTTCACTCTTATACGAGGCAAGAAAGCACTCTGCTTCTGTCAATGGAAAAACCCCATGCTTGGGTAATAGGTCCCAGCTATGCATTCCACACATTCTCAAGGCCTTCAACTTACATGGTTCATTTCTGCTGATATCATTAATTTCTCCCTTCCTCCTGGATCTTTTCTATAAACGGACAGCAAGATTTGATGTCTGGAAAATCAATCCATTAATCAATCAATTAACCAATCAATAAACAAACACACACCCTTTAGATACTCTAGCTCTTCTGCTACTTTCTCATTTCTCTGCTCCTTTTTCAGAAAATATTTAAAAACTCACAACTTTTAAAAGAGTGGTTTATATTTTCTGACTCCAATCCACACCCTAACATTTGTATTTTAAGCTAGTCATGAAAGGTAAAACAATAAAACTTCTAGGATATCTTAATATATATATATATATATATATATAGTGAATATATCTTCATGGCCTTGTGGGATGTGAAGATTTCTTAAACAGAACACAAATAGAATTAACCGTGAGGAAAATATTGATAAATATTCATCTTGGAGCTCATAAACTGCAACCCTACTGAGGCTTGAACTTATTTCAATCTCCAAAGACTCAAAAATATAAATAGATTTTACCTGACTTGCAGAGGATGATCTACTCAAACTTGATATTCCTTGGTATATATTAAGCAGTACAGGCAATATTCCTGGGCTATGCCTCACTTGAATTTCATTTAATGAACAAACTTTCTTTTTTCTTTTTTCTTCATTTATTTCCCAGGTCAAATTATGGCCCACAGAGTGATGAGAACAGGGGTTAATTTTCGAAGAATTAATGAAGGATAAAAATCATAAGTGTGAAAAAAAATCATAAGTGTGTTTTAAAATATAGGATAAAAGAGAAATACTAAGAATTGAAGTAAACGTTGAAAGACATAGTGCTCTGACTAACCATATTATGGCTTAGGCTTGATTTTTATTTTATTGTTTTCCAAATTGAGTTAAAATGTTCTCAATCATAAGTTTTCCCCTTTGTAAGTATGCAGTGTTTGTTAAACAACTGAATAATGTTATTTTGCATATTATTTTAGCTGCATTCTACAAAAGCTTCATCAACACAACAGTGTATAAACAACTAGGCTGGAACCTGAATTTTGATTTTCAAACTCTCCTGTATTCCTGTGTATCTAATTTTGTTTCTGGAATGTATATATAATTCATTACATTGCTATTTCCATTTGTTTTATATTCAATGAAAATACTTTTAGAACATTTTAGATTCATCTCTTTTTTTTACATGAAAACGAAGTGGAATTAGCTGAGTGCTTTAAAAAAGTATGCTACTTTAAATACCATTTCATGTTAGTTATTGTCAACATTTATATGTATTATGTATTAGTAAAACATATTTTAAAATCCTCAAAAGCTATTCCTGAAAGTGGGATAACTATATATTTACTAGAGACCCTTACAATAAAATTTCATAACCATTGAAAGTGATATTCTTCAAACTACTTCTCTATTCACATATCCTCTTGAAGATAATATCTGAAATTGATATTCAATAATGCATACTTTGAATTCATCACAGCCTCAACAGTTTTACAAGCAAGAAAGAGAAATTGGTTTCATACAATTCATAAGAGAAAATGCACAGTCAGCTTAGAGAACATAAAATGCAAAGCATGAAAAGAAACAATTGCTTCCATTTATAAAAATAGTAGCTATTAATCTAATTGGTATAAATTTATCAAACCTCACATGGAAAAAAGATTTAAACTCTAAAGGTTTATATCCAGAATGGTAAGAACTAAATCATTGCACAGACAATCTCAAAATAGGACTATTCCTATGGTTTGTTTTGTTTTTTGTTTTTTTTTTACTTGGAGTGTTCATTTTACTCTAGTTATTTGTATGGTAAAAAAAATAACTCTGAAATGTATTCATGCACATTTTGGACAAAAGCGGTACCACTTTGTCTACTATCATTATTTAACAGAAATTTGTTACAGTTATTTTGAATGGGAAAAAAAATCTATATTACTAAAAAATATTTTTTCTGGATATTTAGATTCTCATTTTAGATTTTCGAAGTATAATGTGTTTTCTGTTCTCACTTTTTCATGCTTGGTCCGTTACATCTTTCTAAACTGCAAGTCATATGAAAGGTTATTAACTACAGAAGTGCATGAAAAATATGAGGAGTTCAGGGCAGTTCTAGTTTTGCTTCATTATAAACTAGGGCAACACTGTGATAGCTGATCTAGGGAATAGGTTAGGTATTTGACAAGAATTAGGTAAATCTTGGACATACCATCCCATTATAAGTATAATTTGCTATACAAAACAAAACAAAAACCCTTATTTACAGTCTAGGCATATTTACCCTGAGGGTTTGTAACTTAAAACAGAGAAGTAAAGGGGAAAAGAAACATTTATCTATCACTAATGGCTGTTTTCATTTTGAACCAAAAGGACATGTCTGTACTTTTCAGTAATAACAGAATCTATCTCCAACTGTCAGTCTCAGAGAAAAAAATGTTGTTCATATAAAATTCATAGAACTAAAGGAGTCCTTGTCATAATGCTTTCGAGAGAGCACTGTCAAATCTATCTGGGCCTTTAGTTTAAATGTCATTTCTAGTCAACTGCAGGGACTCTGAAAGTGTGTCAGCATCAGCTTTTTCCTAGGGGTATATTGGATCTTTCAGAGAATTTATGTTTCTTAATAAAAGACAATCTACTGCCAATCCTTGTAAAGTACCCTCCCAGATACTGTCATTTGTAAATGACTTGCAGGAGAAAATATGCAAGAATCTTTAATTGGTTTTCGAGTGGTAAAAATGGACAGATTGTTGGATCAGAGCTTCATGAATAATAAGGTTAACCCATGGGTAGGGGATCCCTGGGTGGCACAGCGGTTTAGCGCCTGCCTTTGGCCCAGGGTACGATCCTGGAGACCCGGAATCGAATCCCACGTCGGGCTCCCGGTGCATGGAGCCTGCTTCTCCTTCTGCTTATGTCTCTGCCTCTCTCTCTCTCACTGTGTGCCTATCATAAATAAAATAATAAAAATGAAATAAAATTAAAAAAAAAAACAAACCCATGGGTAAGTGACAATGGGATGCTCCTATATACCTACTCACTGTAGGGAAGGGTTAATTATGAATCAAAACTGTCCTGGTATTCTTCCAAAGGGATCCCAACATTAGAGGATTCAAATAATTCCATACTACACAGGGTCTACATAAAACACCATTGTGTTATGGTAAGCCTGAAAATGATTTTATAGGAACATTTGAATATCTTAATCTTTTTCAGCAACTCCTCCTAACACAAATACTCATGCGTATTACCGCTTTTATAAAATGTATGCCATAAAAGGGATTTTTCTTTTCTTCCCAAAATGCTTTGGAACAGTTTCTTTTGCTGGACCTGATCTTCCACTCAAAACATTTATGGAGTCATTTTTTTCCTCACTCACCAAACCCCAGACAAAGCTGTAATTATTACAAAAACTATCTATGATAGTAATCCCTTCTATATATTTCAGTTAGTTTGCATTTGGAAATTAATATTGTTTATTTGAAGTTTTCTCCCTTTTTCATGAACAAATTTTCCCAATGTTGATTTATATCACTGCTTTCTTTCAGATACTGAATTCCATTTTTATTAGAACTTTCTATTGTGTTCTAGTTATTACTTTTTGTTATTATCTTTTCAAACTTTCTACTTCCTCTTCTCGTTAGATTTCTTATTTTTATTTTTCTAAGTTACACAGTTGGAAGTATACTTTATTCATTATCATCCTATATAATTTTTATTCTAAGTATACAAGACCACACATTTAGCAAAATACTGCATTATCTGTGTTCCACAGTTTTGATCTGTAGCATTTTTATTATTCTTTTGCTACATTGTAATTTTTACCATGGTTTAATTCTCTACTGATGTATACCACAGATCTTCACCTGGATTTCTCTTACCTATACTGCTATTTGGACACTGTCTTTGGGGTTTTAGCTTGTGAAATTGTAGAGCTCATCTGTTTCCTGTTTCTCGGGATCATTGCCAGATGTAAAAACTATTGTTTGAAGTAAGGGGATAAACCTGATGATGCCTTTTACTCTGTCTTTGCTAGAAATGCAAATCATATCATAACTTAAAAAAAATTAAAGCCCATCATAAAGCTGAAAATGCATAGAAAACTAAAAGAATCCAAATGAGAAAGCATCAGCCCCTCCTAATAGAGAAGGAACCTGCTTTGGCTTTTACCTTTAGATGAGCAGTGGGAGAAGGTAGGGACTGCTATAGATGGGGATTGACAACAAAAAAGCTGGATTTTTAACAAATGTTTAAGGCCCGGTGCAGACTAGCATGTTGGTTTTCGAAACCTTAAGAGAACCACCTGCCAACTTTTCCATAACAAACCCTCACTGTCTTGTGAGATTTGATTTAAAAAGTTACAATCCAAACTTCTTGTTGTGATTTAGTTCTAATTTCAAGGCATTATGGTCTGAGAATATGCAGGGGACGATCCCAATCTTTTGGTGGGAAATATCAGAAAGGGAGACAGAACGTAAAGACTGCTAACTCTGGGAAACGAACTAGGGGTGGTAGAAGGGGAGGAGGGCGGGGGGTGGGAGTGAATGGGTGACGGGCACTGGGGGTTATTCTGTATGTTGGTAAATTGAACACCAATAAAAAATAAATTAAAAAAAGTTACAATCCAACTATATACTCTTTATATGAGAGACATTTTAAATACAAGACACTCTGATGCTGAAAGTAAATGGATGGAAGAAAGAGGCCAAGCAAACAGGAAAAATAACAAATAAAAAGACAAGAAGGGATATATACCACATAAAATACCTTTGAAGAGAAAATGTATTGCTAGAGACAAAGCCAAAATTTATTATGGATAAAAGTGTTATTTCATAAGGAAGAAATGATTGTGTGGGACTTGATAAACCTGCTTCAAGGTAAATTGAGCAAAAATGTCAGTATTAAAGGGAGAAATAGCAAAACCCACATAATTATTGGAGGTGTTAGGAACAACAGTGGATAGAATTCTAGAAATTCCCCAAGATTTCTGTCCCCTGGTTAACCAATCAAACACTAATGTTGGTGCTGCTATGAAGGGACTTTACACATGTAATCAAGGTTACTAATCAGCTAACCTTAAAATAGGGAGCTAGCCAAGATTATTCAGGTGAACCCAATGTATTCACCTGAGACCTTAGAAGCAGAAGAGGAAGGCAGAAAAGTCAGGTAATGATGTCAGTAAAAGATGAGAGTAGAAATGAGGCAGAAGGGGAGATTAGAGAGATCTGAGGTGTGAGAAGGGCTTGAAATGTCTTTGCTGGCTTTTAAGATGGAGGAAGCGAGAGATGAACCAAGGAATGGCTGAAAGCAACCTCTGAATGATGGCCATCAAGAAAATGGGGGATCTTTGTCCTACAGCAGCATGAAAATGAGTTCTTCCAACAACCAAAGGGAACTTGGTAGTGGATTCATCCCCAGAGCATCCAGAAAGCATCCCACAGCACTGGAACTCCTTGTTTGGCCTTGTGAAAACAGAAAAACACAGAGCCATGCTCTGCCTGGGTTTATGACCTACAGAACTGTGAGATAATAAACAGATGTTGTTTTAAGCCACTAAATTTGTGATAATTTTTTACAGCAGCAATAGAAAATGAATTCAACATCCTTTCTAAGCAAATCATAGAGCAACTAGAGAAAAGAATAGGCAAAGGCATAAAACTCCTGAAAGATACAACAATCACCTTGACCTAACTGATATTTATGGGACAGTACATCAAAAACCTACAGTGTACACATTCTTTTTGGATGTATATGGAATGCTTACCATTATAGATCATATGAGGCCCATTAAAAAATAAACTTGAAAAGATTAAAATCATATAGACAGTGCTCTCAGAACATAATAGAATTAAATTAGAAGTCAATAGCACAAGAGAATCAGAAAACCTAATTACTTGAAAATTAAATACAGACCTCTAGGTCTCCCATGGTCAAAGAGGAAATTACAAGAAAATTAGAAATATTTTTATAATAACAAAAATACAAAAATATCTACGTGTGAAGGGAAATTTATAATGTTAAATGTGTATACTAGAAAAGAAGAAAGATCTAAAAATTAGTGACCTTATGATACAAACTCATACTTCAGTAAATGAGAGAAAAAGTAAATATAAAGTAACAAGAAGAAAGGAAGTAATAAGGAATAGTAATAATACTTAGAAAATAGAGAAAATCAAGGAAATTAGAAGATTATTTTAAAGATCAGTAAGTTAATTAGCCTCCAACTGGATTAATAAAAAAATAGTACCTAAGATATAAGTTACCAATATCTGGAATGGGAGAGAGTATCATAACAGATCCTGTATGTCAGATCCTAAATTACAGGATCATGACAAATGCTAGAAGCTTGTATTGGAATATTATGCATACTTTATGCACAAATTTGATAATTTAGGCAAAAAAAATTCTTTAAAGACACACATTACCAAAACTGATCCAGAATGAGATTTAAATTGAACTCTAAATAGGTCTGTGCCACTTAAATAAATTAAAAATATAATTAAAAGCCTTCTCTTTTTAAAAAAAAGTGGAAAAAAAAAACCTTAAAGCACAGAACGGTTTCACTGGTGAATTTTATGAAACATTTACTGCATAAGTAATAGCAATCTCAAAACTTTTTAAAGAATAGACGTGAAGGGAATATTTTCCAACTTATTTTGTTAGGCTACCATTATTCTGATGCCAAAACCAGACAATGGCATTAGAAGAAAAGGAAAGAAAGCCCTGAGAAACTGTTTTTTTAAAAATTTAATAAAATGTTAACAAACCAATTTCCATAATTACATAACAAAAATAATGCACCATGACCAAATGTTATTTATCACAAACATTCAAAAATAGTCAATTAGTATTAGAAAATTAATTGCTGTATTAAGCCATATTAACAAAGTGATCATCTGAATCAATGCCAAAAGAAGCATTTGACTGAATTCAGAGTCCATTCATGAAGAAAATTTCTCAGTAACCTAAAAAAATTAAAGAAAAGTTATTCAACAGATACCCAGAATCTACAAAAACAGAAGAATAAAGCATACAGTCATCCCTAATGTTAAAAATGTAAATGCCAAAAGTCTGGGGTAAAAAACGTATAGATATTTTCTCTCTTCACTTTTATTTACCATTTAACTATAGTTCTTGGCCAGTGCAATTAGGTAAGTTAAAAAAGAAAAGTCAGGTTGAAACAGAAGAATTAAAACTTTTATTTGCTAATAATGACTGTTTATGTAGAAAACACTAAGGAATCTATTTAAAATGCTAACAAATCTCATATATGAATGTAGGAAGCTTTCAAGATGCAAGATAAGCATTAAAAGTACAATTCTTAAATTATATCTCATAATAAACAGAAAATGAATTAAAGCTTAATTATTAATAGCACCAAAATAATATATTTAGGAATAAATTTAACCAAAAGTGCACAAGATTTTTTCATGCAAACTACAGAAAATTGTAAAAGAAATGTACAGGAATGAAAGTAAATAGAGGGATACATTATATTCGGAGACTGAAAGATTTAATATTGTTAAAAATGGATTCTTTCCACATTTATCTGTAGATGAAATTCAATCCCATTCAAAATTCTAGCAGGCTTTTCGGAAAAAATTAACAAGCTGATTTGAAAATGTTTATGTAGGCAAATGATCTAGAATAGTCCAAACAATTTTCTAAAAGCAGAACAACTTAGAAGACTTATTTCAAAGTGCAGTAATCAAGACAATGTAATCAAGATGAAGCATTGGTGGAATAGGGTATTGGAATAAAATTGAGTCCAGAAATAGACCTATATTTACATGGTCAATTGAGTTTTCACAAAATTGACAACACAATTCAATAGAGAAAAAAAATCCTGTGAACAAATGGTACTAGGACAACTGAATATCCTATAGTGGTGAGGGGTAGGGATAGGCCTGAACTCTTACCACAAATCATACATAATAAAATATCAAATCATAGATCTCCCCATATTAAAGCTTAATAATTTTTAAATTTTAATTCCAGTATAATTAACATGCAGGGTTACATTAGTTTCAGGTATACAAAATACTGATTCAGCAATTCTATACATTACTCAATGCTCATTAAGATAAATATACTTTTAATCCCTTTCATCTATTTCACCCATTCCCCAACCTCCTCCCCTCTGGTAGCCACCATTTGTTCTCTATAGCTAAGAATTTATATGTGGTTTATCTCTTTTTTGTTGTTCATTTGTTTTGTTTCCTAAGTTACACATGTGAGTGATATCATGTGATATTTTTCTTTCTTTGACTGACTTATTTTGCTTAGCATTATACTCTCAAATTAGAGAGTGTTGTTGTTGTAAATTGCAATATTTCATTCTTTTTTATGGCTGAATAACATTCATATACATATATGTAAACATTCATATATATGTAAATTCATATGTATATATATTTATATATACATTTACATATACATATATATGTATATTCATATGTGTATATATATGAATTCATATGTGTGTATATTTATATATGAATGGATATATATGAATATATATCCATTCATTTACAGATGGACATGGGTTGCTTCCATAATTTGGCTATTATAAATACTGCTGCAAAAATATAGGGGTGCATGTATCCTTTGAATTAGTATTTTTGTATTCTTTGAGTAAATATGCAGTAGTGTGATTACTGGATTATAGGGTAGTTCTATTTTTAATTTTTTGAGAAACAGTGGCTGCACCAGTTGGCAATCCCACCAACAGTGCATGAGGGTTCCTTTTTCTCTACATGTGCCAACATTGTTTCTTATGTTTTTGATTTTTGCTATTCTTTCTGACTCGTGTGAGGTGATATCTCATTGTAGTTTTGATTTTCATTTCCCTGATGATGAGGGATTTTGAGAATCTTCTTATGAGTCTGTTGGCCTACGGAATGTCTTCTTTGGAGAAATGTCCATGTCTTCAGCCCATTTTTTAATTGGATTATTTGTTTTTCTGGTGTTGAGTTGCATAAGTTCTTTATATACTTTGGATATTAACCTGTTATCAGGTAAGTCATTTGCAAATATCTTCTCTATCAGTAAGTTGCCTCTAAGTTTTGTTCACTGTTTCCCTCACTGTGCAGAAGCTTTTTATTTTGTTGTAGTCCCAATAGTTTATTTTTGCTTTGTTGTTTCCATTGCCCAGGGGACCTACCTAGAAATAAAGTGCTATGGCCCATGTAGGAGAAATTACTGCCTCTATTCTCTTCTAGTATTTTAATGATTTCCTGTCTCACATTTAGGTTTGTCATCCACTTTGAGTTTATTTTGTGTATGCTGTAAGAAAGTGGTCCAGTTTTATTCTTTTGCATGTAGCTGTTCAGTTTACCCAACACCATTTGTTGAAGCCATTGTCTTTTCCTCATTGTATATTCTTGCTGTTTGTTGAAGAATAATTGACCATATATATAATCCTAGGTCTATTTTAGGCTCTCCATTCTGTTCCACTGATCTATGTGTCTGTTTTTGTGCCAGTACCTTTCTGTTTTGATTTTTACAGCTATTGCTTTTGTGTGTGTGTGTGTGTGTGTGTGTGTGTGTGTGTGAAAATATGGGAGAAATATTGTTATAATTGTGATAAGCAAAGTTTTCTTAAAGAGGGCACAAGAAGCATCAACTATTAAAAACATAAGCAAATTTCACCAAAATTAAAAACATATTCTTTTCAAAACGCACAATTAATAAAATGAAAAGGCAAGCCACATTGGGACAAATTATTTTTAAAAAATATCTTTTGCAATAAGCTCAAATCTAGAACATATAAAGAACATTTGCAAATCAATAATAATATAATTAAACAACTAAAAAATGGGCAAACAACTTGAACAGACACTTCAGAAGATATACAAATGACCAATAAACACATGAAAAATTACTCACCATCATTATTCATTAAAGAAATGCAAGTTATGACCATATCACTATGTCAATAGATGCAAAACAACTATTTAGTAAATTTCAATAATGATTAATGATAAAAGTTCTTAGCAGTCTAGAGTAAAAGAAAACCTATTCATCTTCATAAGGAGAATTTATTAGTACCTACAGCTCACTGAGTACCCAACAGTGGGATTATGAAAGCTTTGCTTACAAAGTTCAAAAAAATGCAAGGGCATTTGCTCATATTACTTTATTACCTGAGATTCTAGCCAGTGCAATAGGAAAGAAAAAGAAGAGAAAATGTACACACATTGAAAAGAATACAACTGTTTTATTTGGAACATGCTTGTGTATATAGGAAGTTCTAAGATTTAAAAACTTATTAAAGTAAGTCAATTTAACAATGTTGCAGGATACAAAGTCAATATAAAAAATTAATTGCATTTCTATGTGATAACAATGAACATTTTTGGAAAATGAAATTAAACATATACATCATTTAGTATATTATCTAAAGTAATAAAATATAAGCTTAATGTTTACTCAAACTGAATAATGTGCTATTACTTCAAATTCTGCTTAACGCTTGGGTTTTCTATTTCCAGTAAAATGTGCTTTAGGCTTGGTGGAAGCTAATGTCTTCAGTGTAAAACATTATACTCCAAGGAGGTTATAGGTCTTCAAGGCACAAATATTTGTTTATATCTAGTTCAAAATGTACTTATTTTTTATGGTTTTCTAGATTATGTCCCATCAACTTCCCCTGACATCCTGCCCCTCAGTTTGGCATTTTTGGAAATTCCTCAGCCCTTCAAAGCTATCACCTGCATAATCCTGTTTTAGGTCCTCAATGCGGGCATAAATTATAGTATCATAGCAAAGTACACAGAAAATTGAAATTTCAACTCCTGACCAATAAGTATGATAAAATGTACTTAGTAAAAACAGGTTAACCAAGCAAAATCACAGTCTAGACTAAACATAAAGAAAATCCTGCCAATTCTTTTTTTTTTTTTTTAATCCTGCCAATTCTTAAAATGTATCACTCATTACATGAAAATAGAGATCTGGAAATTTTAAATGCCATAAAATTATGATTGATACATAGTTCAAATAAAAGGATAATTCATACATACCGTATTTTAACAAGATGTCTAATAGCATTTAGATTTGTCTCTGAAACCCAGTACATCTCAGATGTTAGTTTTATATTTTATTCACTTTATATTTGTATTTAATTTTTTTCTTACGTTGATTTTTCTCTCAAATTCAACTGTAAATTTCTCAAGTGTACTGGATGAGTCTACTTTTGCCTTCATATTTCTCCCAGCAGTAACTTCAGTGTTCAGTAAATTTTGACAATGAGTATTATACAAAGAAAATTGATCAGGGATGCCTGGGTGGCTCAGTGGTTGAGCGTCTGCCTTCGGCTCCGCGCGTGAACCTGCTTCTCCCTCTGCTGTGTCTCTGCCTCTCTCTCTCTCTCTTTCTCTTTCTCTCTCTCTCTCTCTCTCTCTCTCTCTGTGTTTCAAGAATAAATAAATAAAATCTTAAAAAGAAAGTTCAAAAAAAAAAAAAGAAAATTGATCAGAGATCAGCAACCATCCTACCTTTTTAAACAATCTTTTCTAACTTGTTTTGAGAAAGGAAAGAATTCAACAACTAAGATGGCCTAGTGAATTATATACTCTCAAGCTCTTTTTAATGCATCTTAAATTTTATACTCCTGCCTTTCTCCAAAAGACTTGAGAGTACTGTGTCATTGTGCTCCTGTTCATACTCTGCAATCTGTTTGCTAATTGTAGTTTCAGATCCAGCAAACATTAGGATCCACCTCCTTTGAGCCAAATGCTTTAGATAATTTGTTTAATCTCATCACAAGTGTGTGAAGTAAGTGATGAAAACATCACTCATTTTAAAGATGAAGGATTTGAAACCCAACGAGGTTAAATAATTCACTCAATTTATTGCAACTAGCATAGAAAAGACCTTCAAACTGAAGCTCTCTGACTGGCTACTCAATAACATCCTGAGGTCTGTTGGCATGAATTGATTAAATTGTGGGTATGTGAAAATGATTTGTATATTCTGTATACTAAAATGTATATTCTGTATATTAAATATATATACATATAATAAACATTAAATATATTCTCTCTCTCTCTCTCTCTCTATATATATATATATATATATATATATATATACACAGAGACACACACAGAGACACTGTATATTCAGACTAAGTAGGCAGAAAAACTTCATTAAGGTATTTCTGGGAAATTTCATCCCAGGAAAGAAATAAATATGGTCTGGTATTAAATTTATTTAAAATCCTAAGAAGATATTGGAAGATTTTCTCTAAAAACAAACCATTCAATAGTTGAGCTACCTTTAGGATTAATTAATTGGTTTATATAAACCATATTTATAGAGTCTACTAAATAGTTTAATTCTTAACCACCTTATTAAAACAATATAACCTCCTTTAAAAGCTACTTATCTCTTTTAACTTCTTGTTTCATTGATCTTTTTTATTTCTATCTCATATAGATAATAATTTATTTATCTTGCTTATCTTTAGATTTGTGAACTCCATGATGGCAAGTGTTTTCATATATTTGTTTGTTTTTTCCCTATATCACAAGAATCTTCAATAATACCAGACATATTTTAGTCTCTCTCTCCCTCTCCCCCCCTTTTCTGTATAGATATGTTTATATGACTAGGGGAGTAAATAGAGGGACATGGGATTATATTCTTTTCAGGAAGGAAATCTAATTGCATGAACTTTTAAGGGATACTTTTTCTCTCAAGCCTGAAGCTGAGAAGGATGGACATATTCTTTACCCTTGCTGGCTGATGCAGATGAGTAAGAGAGAGTTAATCTCCCAAAGCCAAGAGCATCAGAGAGTATTCTGAGTCACAGTGATTTGTATTGTCTAGTGGCCTTAGTGCCAGTGGGAAGTCATTTATCCTTTTTCGGCACTGCAGTCTTCAGAAGTTAACCAGCAGACAGTGAAGTAACAGCAATAAGTTGTTTCCAGTAGCAAAATACTCAAGTATACTCATTCCAGAATTGTTGACTTTTTCTACCCACATAAGTAAAGTTTCTGATAAGCAAATGCAGTGAGAAGAGATAAAGAGTAGATTAACCCTAAAGAGTTGTTTTACACACTTTACTTGATAGCAAATGAACAGAACAAGATAAACAAAGAGGTCTGGGAAGTTCTCAGAGAGGCATCCTTGGGCCACTTCAAATTCACATAAATTCAGAGATGATAAAATGATTGCATAGTCAAAAGCAAGGACAACAAATTTAATACTCATCTTAATTGTACTCAGCCTTTCTATTTTGGGTACATACTTATTATTTAATCACATAAATATATGGTATAAAATAATAGTTATAATGCTAAAATTTTTATAAATAAAATGCACAATAGAGTCTCATGATAAAATCATTCTATCTACTTCTTTTGTGACTTCTCTCTGTTTTAGGATATCTGAAATGATATTCACCAAATGGTAATAATGGGTGTTTCTTCATTACGATTCTTTGGATGATTTTTAATCGTGTTATTTATATTTTTATATTGCGAAATGTTTTATGATGCTCATGTACATTCTTCCAGTAAAAATAATGCTGTTATTAGTAAAAGCAAATATATAAAATGAAAGCAAGTAAGTTTAGAACCAACAATATTTTCTGATTTTAAAACAAAGCAGCATCAATAATAACAAGAACCAGCAATCACAGCAGTAATGTAAAAATGTTAAGCAGTTTTCCCTTTGAGAACACTTGTACAAAAGCAAATTATAGTCCTACCATGAACAATGAATGGGTACACAGTGACAGAGAGTCTAATTTATTGATTATTTTTGTAGTTTAATTAATAGACTATATAGATTATAGGGAATCTAATATATATTTCTGCCAAATATTTATTGAACGAACAATAAAATACCAGAAGCTAAAGGAAATACAAAGATTAATAAACCTTAACTCTGACATTAACAAATATATGGTTCAGTGGGAAAGTTAAGGTTTCTTCAAAATTTATCATAAATAAAGTAGATGGAGTACAGGGAAGGATAAAATCATGCTGCTGAGGAAATTAGGAAAAATAGGATAAAGTTATATTGGGATGAGTCAGGGAATGTCAATAACTAAAAAAGAAAATAATTGTACGTGGCAAGCCTCTGAACATCTTTTAAATGTAATCTCTACAACTAATTAATATTATTATTTGTAATAGTTTTGAACTAGTTCTGTAATAATTTAGCACAAATTTGGTGCTTAAAACAACACAAATATATTCTCTGAAAGTTCAGTGGGTTAGAAGTCTGACAAGAGTCTCATTGAGTTACAACCAAGGTGTCAGCAGGACTGCATTCCTTTCTGGAGGCTCTCAGGGAGAATTCATTTCATTGTCTTTTCTGGTTTCTAGAGGCTATCCACTGTCCTTGGCTCCTGGCCTCCTTCCATCTTCAATGCCAGCAAAATTTTATCTCTCTAACCATGTTTTCCTAATCATAATCTTCTGACTCCAGCCAGGAAAAGTTTTTTGGTTAAAGAACCCCTTGAGCCCATCTAAATAATCCAGTATAATCTCCCCCAACTCAATGTCCTTCATTTACCCACATCTGCAAAATCTCTTTTGCCAAGTAAGAACACGTTTAAGATCTGAGAATTGGGACATGGACATCATTTGGAGCCATTATCCCACTGGCCATAGTCTGCCCTCTGGATGCAAAAGATTCATGTCCATTCATCCTATTCCAGGTTTCCAAAGTCTCAGTCCATTATAGCATCAATTCAAAGTCCAAATGTTCATCTAAATTTCACCAGCCTCACATCTTATCATCTAAATCATCTAGATTAAGTATGTCAGGCATGAGTCTAACTTTGGGTATGATCCTTCCTGGAGGACAATTAGTGGGCTTGTGAAACTCAGGAAACAAATTATGCATTCCTAAAATACAATGGTGGGACAGGAATGAGGTAATAGTTGGTAGATATTTTGAGTCAGAGAAATTACTCCTGTCATACAAAATTTTCCTTAACCTTTTTCCATATTTTTTTTTAAATTTTTATTTATTTATGATAGTCACAGAGAGAGAGAGAGAGAGAGAGAGAGAGAGGCAGAGACACAGGCAGAGGGAGAAGCAGGCTCCATGCACCGGGAGCCCGACGTGGGATTCGATCCCGGGTCTCCAGGATCGCGCCCTGGGCCAAAGGCAGGCGCCAAACCGCTGCGCCACCCAGGGATCCCCCCTTTTTCCATATTTTAAATTTAATATTGATATTCATCTGCTGCCATGATACAGGACATAGAAAAAACCTCAAAAGTCACCCTTGCAGCTAAAAAGTAAGGATAATTGAATATACCAGGACACTTGCTGATTATTTTGTATATGGAGCGTGCCACAAGCCCATCAAAACAATCAATTACTATGTGAGGACTTAACCAAGAAAATGCTTTTCCACTTTTAGCATCAAGAAAGCATGGCAAGCATGGCTTCTTCTATTTTTCTTTACATAGGAACAGCCCCATTAGTTCTTGTTTGGGTAGTAGGAGGTAGGGTGAAGCTGGAAAAGATGCTATTCTGTGGTTACAACAGAATATGGAGATTTTGACTTACATAAATCTTGGTTATATTTAATCCTTTTGGAACTAGAGTTCAGAAACTGCTGCCTCTGCTCCTGTAATAGTTATAGCAATAAGTTATCAATAAGCCTTTCTAAGATGCAGTGGGCTAGAGGAGGCTTTTTTTTCCTTGTTACCACAGAATGCAGAAGTACTACAAGAGTACTTCACATGCTTATAAATAATATATTAGAGAATAATATTATATTTTATACAATTATATATGATATAATATAGTATGTGGAACATCATAATTCCCTCCATTTATCTACCACATTACAGAGTATGCAATTATATTTGTACAAAATTAGTTTATAACTAAAATAAATCTTGCCTCTATAAAATGTAAATAAAAAGAGCATTATTTGGCCTCTTCCTCTGATTCCAAACTTCCTTATTTCACAAAAATGCCTATCACTACTAGAGTTTCTCCTGTACCGGGAGTCCAGTTCACACTTTGGCTTGAGAGGGGTTCTGAATGCTACCCCTAGAGACATGCAGAATCTGAGGTCTTTCTTCCCTACTGTGAGATCTTAAGAGTTTTCTCCCTTTACCCTCAGGGACTCCATTAGCAAACCTCTACAGAGCATCTGAGAAAATGTCTTTTTCTGAAATGGGAGGCTATCTTCAGGGATGTGTAGAAATCACTGTACTTTTGCCATGGTCTCTACTACTTTCAATGCTGGGCTGTGCTTCCCTGAGAAATACCAAAAGGCAATCCATGAATGTGTCTGGCAGAAATATGACTAACCCTTAATCCTGATATCCTCCTGCAGCTTTAAGAAACCATGTGCCCTCAATTTCTCTCCTGCTTCCTTTCAAATTAGTCTTATTTTTCCTACTGAGTTTTATCACCTCATTAGTTACAAATGAAAACTCAATTTTTCAGGTTCCAAATATGAAATCTAAGCATGAGAGAGAAATATGAATAAATAAAAATTAAATTATTTTGATACTTGACATAAAAATTTCTGTCTAAGCTATTAGCCCATTAATGGGTAGGAAGAGAATGTTCTTATATTTTTAAGACATTATATAAAATTCTAATAAAGGCAATAAAAGTAGTAGTTTCCACATGTTTTAGTAAAATAGAGCTGCACTGCAGAAAATTCATTCTTATTTGCTGAAAACTGCCAAAAAGGCCTGGAGTTCAGTTCAGGTAACATACTGAAATCTTCCTCTCATAGATCAATAGGTTCAACCTGAATTGTCAAGCATTCTCCTGGGTATATTACTTTTCTTCTTGCTATATTACTTTAACTTCTGATGTATCTATAATTTGACTTTTAAAATGTAGAGTCAAGTTGTACTAAAGACAGATGCTTACTATTAGTTAGTGGATTTGTTTTTAAGTTTATCAGATTGTCAGTTGTCTTCTGGTTATAAATGTATCGGCTTTCATTCTAGTTTAAATAGGTATTGTCTATAGCATAATACAGAACATACTGGTGCTACTATATCCTTATTGGTGTTTTTCTTCTAGTTGATGAATATTCTGTCTCTCAGCCCCTGAACTTTCATTATTTAGTGTACTACCCATAGGATGACTTGATAACAGATCTGCTCTTTTGCCCTTTATGGTTTGCTGTGGAACAGTTTAGTTCAACTACTACTACTACTACTACTACTACTACTACTACTAATTCAAACATGAAAGATTAGTGCAGAAGATAGTCAATGTGCTCAAAATAGTGTGTATGTGTAAATAAATATATATACACACACGCATATATGATGTTGATGCATATGTATATATGCAATATATATAATGTATATATGTGTATACATATATACACATATATACATATATATTTTCAGAGAAAGTGAAGAAACCAAAAAAAAATAGTTTCAGAGTAGAAACTATAGCCAGTGTTTTTGCCCTATATATATTATTGCTAGAGAAGATTGCCCTCTGCTGTTAAACATTTGTGACTCTCTAGCAAAGTTGATTGAATTCTAGTAGAGTTCTTGAAAATTTAATATTCAGAGATTCTCCCCATAAGTGGTGTTCCTCACAATAGGAATGTATTATTAACAACTGTAAAAATGCTAGATAGTGAATAAAACCCTGTCTTTAACCTCATAGGCAACACGATCTGTCTCCACTTTCTAGCATGAGCTTTTATTGCACTCCAAAGAAAGTAAATTTCTAACGACATTGGTAAATATCACTAAAGGTTAATATTATTTCAAAACTCGATTAGTATATTGAAACAAGCTCAAATATATTTCATTGAAGCTTTACTTTTGGCCTTCTTTAGAAAAATCCTACCATGCTACCAGTCAGGGTAAAAAACCCTACAAGGAATATGAATACCATCCAAGTCACTGAATTTTTTTCTCTGATTATATTGCCATTTGAAATATGTAATTGCTTGACTTTTGAGAGATGATATTGCAAAAAATTTATAGGAAAAGATAATAATTTCTCACTGAGAAGTCAGGAAATGATAGCTGAACATGTGGGAACAAATCTTTCTGCTGCCATGCTATGATGAATTTAAGGTTGATCAAGCTTGCTTGGTAATGTGGCAGTAGGGGAATGAAAAACAGGATGTCAGTTCTGGTAACAGTTAACTAGAATGATTACAAATGTCTATAATGGCACATTAAAGTTGACATGTTGTTTACTACAACTTGACATAGAGTCACAAAGAGTTTGTCCTGTGTTGATTTCAAATTTTAATAGAAGCTTCAAGATCTGTTTATTTAGCAATCTTCAGACTCAATGTAAATTCATTGGTCATACCAAGTGTGTCACACATCAAATGCGAAAACATCCATAATCACACTATTCTTTACCAAATATACTTGAATCTCTAATGCACTTATTTCTTAAGAGTTAGAGGAAATGAATGAACTGGTCTCCCAACTATGTAATTTGTAGGTGCATTTTGATTTCATTTATTTCCCATTTTTTCCTTCCTAAAAAAAAGAGATATTTTAAAATTTGCCCAGGAAAATAACTTGCCTTCATTAAGGTTCCATGTGCCGTCCTTCAAACTGTAATGATAAGAAATATTGTCAAGATACTCATTTGCATTTTAACTTAAGAGATTTCTGATTAATTACATGAATGATTTCTCTTATTTTGGTTCTGTGGTAGAGCAAGGACTAAAGTTCATGTTTCCTATTATATAGTGTTCTAGATTCAGAAAGTCTCACAATAGCTTTAAATGTTACTTTGCTGAAAGAATTAAATATATGCTTGACTGGAAATTTATTTCAAAATTTAGTTTCCATTGGAAGAAAAATTTTTTTCTGAGAATTACTTTTCTCTGAGAATTACTTATTTTTTCCCATTTATGTCTATCTTCAGTATTTTATGTCTTTTATGTAGATAAAGATGAGTTATAGTTGCTCTTAGAAATAAGGTCAATATTTGCTTCTTAATAATAATTTATTGAATATACATTTTTCATTATCAGAGAAAAAAACTAAAATATGAGAGGAAATCCATGCTTAGCAACAACTTGCAATTCACTTTGGACATACTAAGACATAATTAAAAAAATGGGTATGACTAGTAAAATAATACAGAATTGTATATGATTCAATGTTAAAGAAAATAAAAAGTAGTGGTTTTATTTATTTATTTATAAGATTTTATTTAATTATTCATGAGAGACACAGAGAGGGAGGAGGCAGAGACACAGGCAGAGGGAGAAGCAGGCTTCATGCAGGGAGCCTGAGGTGGGACTCAATCCCGGATCTCCAGGATTACACCCTAAACTGAAGCTGGTGCTAAACCGCTGAGCCACTGGGGCTGCCTAAAGCAGTGGTTTTAATGTTTGCTCAATATTCAAAAAAAAAAAAAAAAAAAAAAAGACTTGATAATGATGCATTTCCTTGTACATTTTTTATTTATTTGATTTTTATAAGCATAAATGATTTAAACTTTTATATTTATATATAAATTTAAACTTTTTATTTGCTATGAGGTTCTAAGTTAAAAATAATTTAGGTTATGTTATTGTTGCAATTGCTTTTAATATAGAACTGATCAAAAACAAAATTCTATTAGAAAATTTGTTATTCAATACAAAATAAAATATTGAAAATGCTTCTCTTTGAGATTAAAAATGTTTTTATAGTATTTTATATCAATATAGGAATATGATTTATTGCTAGAAGGAGAACACCTCAGAATCAATGTATATTTTTCTTTTTTTTTTTTGTAATTTCTATTTGAAGGGCTAGAAAGGCTCTGCACATAAACAAGTTGATAAAAATGGCAAGCCATTTGATGTGGCAATATTGTTCAAGTATTTGCACCATTTCCAAATTATATACCAAAAATTATATGACATTTTCAATCAACAAACATCTAAATGATAGTTTATCTGAAAACACATTTGAGTTTTCCTTCAATTTTCTTTAAATCAAAGAATTTGATTAAGTAAAGAAAGTAAAGATAATTATTTTCTTTATTCCTGAGGCGGATATATATGCTTTACTGCAACTAAATATCTTAGTATTATATCCATTATTCTTTTTTTTTTTTTTTTTTTTTTTTTTGTGAGAGTTACCTGTCTGTGGAGTTAAAGTGACCTAAAATATACATTTGAAACAATCTCATAAAATTGGAAGTATTTTAGGACTTTTTAAGTGCCTGTCTGCTTTCAGGAATACAACTTAATTTATTTTGTAGATGTTAACAAAAAAGAAAAAAAGAAAGAAGGCTTCTTATAATATGTTTCCATATATAGAAAAGGAGGGATTTATTTATATTAACTTTGAGGCTCTCTTTCATAGATGTGCCACTCTTCTACAATTTCTGGGAGATGCAGTAGTTAATGTCATGAAAATAGAATTGTCAATACCCCCACTACCCTACACTATAGTACTGTATACTTGAATTTGATTTTAAAACTTTTTTTATTTTTAAGATTTTATTTATTTATTCATGAGAGACACAGACAGAGAGAGAGAGGCAGAGACACAGACAGTGGGAGAAGGAGGCTCAATGCAGGGAGCCCAATGTAGGACTCAATCCCAGGACTCCAGGACCATGCCCTGGGCCAAAGGCAGGCACCAAACCACTGCGCCACCCAGGGATCCCCTTGAATTTGATTTTAAAACATCCTAACTGCACTTTATGTATTCCATTTCATGTGTCATTCCTCAACTCAAATAGATATATGTTAGAGCTGGGGAGAATCATCAGCCTTCCTAGAGGGATGGTGCCTTCATTTACTTGTGCCTTCATTTACTTGTTACAATACTTGTTTTCTTGCCCCTCAATGCACTATAGGAAGATTTTTTGATAAAAGTCATACTTCTCTTCCTAAAGTGAAGGAAGACAATTATGGAAAAGGTGTTTGGAAAGGAGCCAATATAAATTTTAAACGCAAGCAAGCAACCATTATGACAACTGCCAATGTAAAACGTGTGTGTGTGTGTGTGTGTGTGTGTATATGTAAAATACATGTATACATATATAATAAATTTATAATATACAAATTAGTATATATGTGTATATATACTTACATATATAAAACATATAAAAGGAGCAAATCTGAATAGGATCTGATGTCAATACAGTTCCTTATGGGGGATGGAAGGACTGATCGGTACCTGTAAAGGTAAGTAGGTGTTTGGCAGCCAAATAGTTGAAAATAAGGCATTCCAAACTTGGCTAAACACAGCAAAGATTTTTAGAATCAAAAGACATGGTGTCTGGGGGAGAATGAGGAGAATAACTTAGCTAAAGTAAAGAACTTTCTTGTGGAGGTTAAGAAATATGGTTGGAGAGGCCTCTTGTACCTCCAGTTGGTGAAGGCTGTGCTTAAACTTTATCCTGTAGTAAAAGACTTGTCTCGATGTAGACTTTGGGCCACCTGCCTTAGAATCACTTGGGAGTACCACTTAAAACACAATCTTGATATTGACACCAATCCTTCTCAAAAGATTCTAAAGTGCCTGGCATCTGCATTTAAAACAAGTACTGAAAATGATATTTATATAGTATAAATGGTGCACCTCTGCTATACGTGTTTGAAAATACTGAATGAAATTGAGCATGGAAACATTTACAACACAGAAGTTTTAGGGCTGCATGAACTGGACTAGTAGACTATAGAGAAGTTAGGTCAGTCAAAGGAGACTTTAGATTTCACATGTGAGTGACAATAAAATGATGATGTCCTTGGTGGAAGGAAGCCATGCTTAGGGAATAATGAGTTTCCTTATTTATAGGTCATCACTTTTCTTCATAATCTAACTATTTGTATTTAAACTCTATTTTGCAGTAGATTAATCATTCAATTACTTATACTGGTTCTTTCAGATTTCCTGTCTGTCATTTATGTTTCTCAGAACAGATAAAAATAAAACTAACAATTTAAATCTAAATACATATGTTATCAAAAACAAATCAGAGTATCAAAGATTTTCTTATATCCTATTATATATAAGCACTGTATCTTTCTAATATTCTGTAAAAGTAAGAAAAATAAAAACCCCAGAAAGTATAGTGCAACTTGCTTCCTTTGGTACGGTTGATAAATGCATCATTCACCCTTTCTTCTAAATCTGCTACCATTTGATTTGGCCTTTCACTGACCTTAATTTCTCTGGGAACAGGCTCTTGTGGAAATGTTTCATGTCAAGTTTGCTCAAAGAAGGAGACAAGGAAGAAAAAAATCGTAATAAAGTTTTGGTAAGGAAATAACTGACATTAAAATGACCTATTTTCTTCAAAACCTTGATTATTGGCTATAAAACCCAGAACAATATTAGAAAATAATATAAAGGCTGATAGAGAAAAAAACAAAGAAAGAAAAGAATGAAGACTAATTTTCATTCTTCTGATTCCTTGTTTTTAACTCAAGGGGAAAAATAAATTCTCTGTAAAGAAATATATATTGTATATAAGAAAAAATTAGTTTCATCTTCAAAACCCAAGAGCAAATGTGTGCAAGTCCTGTTTTATAAACAGATCAAATATTATCCTTCTTACCAACCCTAGATCTTTCATTTGATGTCTGAGCACTTTGCGTGTATGTGTGTGCACATGTGTCCCTCTCACTCTATTTAAACACCAAATTCAGCCTATCCCAAGTCGTTCAAAGTGCTTCCATTTCACCTGGTAACATTTGACTAAAGGTATTGAAATGCACGCAGGCAAAAAAATATATTCACATAAGTTTTACAAAATATAAAACATTATGTGACCATTAAAGAAAAAACTGGTGGATATGTAAGAGTATTCAAGGGGCTCAAGTGAGAAGAGTTTCAACAAATTATGATAAAAAAACTTCACCCTACCCCTTCCCCCATTCTCTTCTTGTTTCATATACATGCAGATTTTGTAATTTACATATAGTCATGACTATTAGCATACTGTGGTTAATTTCAGGATTTTAAGTACAGTGGAGGAAGTAGAATTTTCTCCTTTATCAAGAGAGAGAAAACAGGAAAAAAAAAAAAAAAAACAAGGAGGGAACTATTAAACGGTCTATGCAATATAATGACAAAACATCCAGAGATGGGAGAACATTAAAAAGAGTTAGTTTTCACTCCCGCCTTGTACTTCTGTGTTACATGGCTTAGTTGTGACACAGATAGAGATAAAGAGAGAGTCAGGAATGGTTAAGGCCATGCCGAATGGGACTCTGAGGCTTACATTGCCAGAGGGTGCCACTGACCCCAAATAGAGATTCCAAACACATATGATATTAAAATGTGTATCTGACTGGGTAGGATTTTGTCACAAAAGACATTATCTGGTGATGGTAAATGGCAATAGAAGTGTCTATTAGGTTGTGAAAATATGTGAGGTAACAGTTTTAATATTCAAGATGGTCCACAGTATGTGGAATGGAATCCCAGGATGCTGAAATACAAGAGAATAGTTCCTGGGGAGACTGTTGGGGCTGAAGTAAAGTTACCATCTCCAGGCAGGAGGCTAGTAGAGCTCAACTTGTACCTGTTAACCATGCTGGGAGACATCAGGGAATAAATATTATGTCTTGCTCTGCTTTAAATCCTCAGTAACTGGAATGCAGTAGTCCCTGTCAAATATTTGAAAGAATAGATGATGAAGTAAATAAACAAAGACAGACATAGACCAGGTGCACATATAAGTGGTTACAACAAAGGCTGAAGACTCTGAAGGTTACTCTGCATGTTCATGGTTTGGTCTTATACAGGAACAGTGTGATTTGGAAATTAGACCTAGGGACCAAAGGCAAAAAAGATAAACTTCAGAATCCACTGAGCTTCCTTGCATATCTTCTACTTTAGCTGGTATCCAGAGTTAACGTCCTTAGCTACAACAGATGTACTCATTGGAGAACCATAAACTGATATACCAAATTCTAGGTCCTTTAGGATTCACTCTAATATATATACAAATATTTGTATTTTCTAGATCCATGTAGCTATCAAATCAATGTGCATCCATCAGGATCTGCTAGAAATGACCATATTTGTGCAAATAATTAAGAAAAGTTTTCCTTCAGAAAAAAAAAAAAAGAAAATAGCCTTATATTTACATCTGCATAAAGTCTCTTATTGTATAGAGAGCTTTTTCAATTGGTTTATTTCAAACAACACACTACTGTTGAAGGAAGACCCTGCAGGCTTCTCACTATTCAGAGTGCGTTCATCAGACCCCAGTATCAGCATCATCTGTGAATTGACATGTGAAATGAGAATTTGCATTTAATGAGATCCTTAGAAGATTCGCATCCACATTAAACATTGGGAAGCAATGGCCTATTAATATTAGGCTTAAATATTTATAGTAATATTCTATCTAAATCAAGTAGGAGGCAAAGAAATGTAAATGGAGTGTGAGTGTGTGTAGATATGTTTGTATTTTGTTTTTTAAGAGTCAGGTGTGGATAAAATAAATGAGTGAAAACTTGGTGAACAAAGGAAACTGACACCCTTGTTCAGTGTAGTGGAAACAAAGGAGAGTAGAAGGACTCATTAATTAGAGATTTGGAATTGCAGGCTCCATCTCAACCAGGCCATTGACATAGCCCATTGAAATTGGAGTCATCTAAGAATGCAGTCCCAGATTTTTCAAGATATGGAAATAAATTTGCACAAAGTTACCCAGTTGTATTTTTTTTTTAATTTTTATTTATTTATATAGTCACACAGAGAGAAAGAGGCAGAGACACAGGCAGAGGGAGAAGCAGGCTCCATGCACCGGGAGCCCGACGTGGGATTCGATCCCGGGTCTCCAGGATCGCGCCCTGGGCCAAAGGCAGGCTCTAAACGGCTGCGCCACCCAGGGATCCCCCCAGTTGTAAAATCTACATTCTACTATTAGAATTCTACTAAAATCTAAAATCTACTATTAAAATCTAATTCGATTTTTATTTAAAAGAGAGAAAGGAAGAAGAAACCAACAATGCTCTCTGGATCAATACTTTGTGGAACAATAACCATAGCACTAGTGTGCAGACTGCCATTTGTGACCGGTTTCCATATCACTGAGACAAAACCACATTTAAGTACAGACTGATTTGAATAACCAGGCCATGAAATGGGTGGTAACTATTTGCCTATATTATCTTAAGCCTGATTTTAATTAAAATAGCACCCCAGCCTAGTCCTGAGGAGCCCAAATCTGAAGGCTTTGATGTCTATAAGCATCACATTGATATTTGCACGTCCTGTTTCACAAATGTTCAATGTATACCTAAAACATGCATTATCATTCATATTTTGGTGAGACTGTTTAGACCAAAGAATTTAAGAGCTATTCTATAAATGCCTTTTATTGAGAATGTATTATGGTTCATCACCTTTTTAGCACTTTATACATCCATTTAATCTTCAGAATAATCCTGAGTAGTTGTAGTAGTTTTTCTGCTTCACATTTAATAGAACCATGAAAAAGAAACTCTGGAAAAAAGACTTCCTTTCCGCTGACTCCCAGAAAGGCAATTGTCTCCAGACTGCATAGGTGGTTTCTACCTCCCAGAGGCTACCTCCCAACCTGGTCAACCCCAACTTAAGCCCTAGAGCCAGACAGATCTCTTCTGCAGCAGTATAACTAGCTTACAGCTTTTCTCCCTCATCTCTTATCCTGCACTCAATATATCTGTTGCTTCTTTCCATTTTCCTTTTTTATGGTTCTCCTGTCTGCTAATCCATAAGCTGGCAAATAACAACTATAAGCTTCCCTCTATTTCCACGTGTAATATGAAAATATAACATGAAAATGTTTATATTTTAAAAATGAATACATGGAGGGGTACCTGAGTGGCTCAATGGTTGAGTGCCTACTTTTGGCTCAGGGTGTGATCCTGGAGTGCTGGGATCGAGTCCCACATCGGGCTCCCCATGGGGAGCCTGCTTCTCCCTCTGCCTATGTCCTGCCTCTCTGTGTCTTTCATGAATAAGTAAATAAAATCTTTTAAAAAATAAAAATAAAAATGAATACATGGCATAAATTGATGAATCAATAGTTCTAGATGAATCATAAAGAGCTATGGCAGGACTGTGGAGAAACTTTTGGCTTTTTTTGACAATGGGGACGTATTATATTACTTATACTTCTTCATTACTTCTCATTGTAATATATACATAGGACTAGCTATTATAGTACATGTCCTTGGTTTTAGAAGAAAAGCATTCTATAAAGATTGTTTCCTTTGAATATTCATCAAATAAAACAAAGAATTGAGCATTTTCAGCTTACCCTGTCTCTAATGGATTATAAGAATAAGGCAACTCATCTAATTATAGTTTACCTACTATGAGATGATTGTCAAAATGATTATTACAGAGCAAAGCGAATGAATTTAGTAAACACTGACAACATCCAATACTGTTGACAATGTGGTGTAACAGTAATTCTCTTCATTGGTGGTTGCAATGAAAGTGGGTACATCCACTTTGGAAGACAGATTGGTGGTTTCTTACAAAACTGAACATGCTTTACCATACATTCCAGCAATGGTGTTTCTTGGTATTTCCCAAAGGAGCTGATAACTTACATCCACAAAGAATCCTGCACATGGCTGGTTAGAGTAGTTTTATTCATAATTACCCAAACTTGGAAGCAACCAAGATATTTGTCAATAAATGAATGGATAAATAAACTATGGTATATTCAGACAATGAATTATTATTTACAGCTAAAAAGAAATGAGCCACCATGCCATGAAAAGACATGGAGGAAATTTAAATGCATATTACTTAGTGGAAGTAGTCAATCCAAAAAGTCTACATATGAAACGATTTCTATTATTTGACATTCTAAAAAAGGCAAAACTTTCAAGGAGCTCAACAAACTCCACAAGGAAAAACTCCACAAAATCATGATCAGATAATTTTATCAAAGCACTGAAAACCAAAATAAAGAAAAGCCAAAGAAAAACAGCACAGTACATACAAAGAAACAAAAAGTTAAATAACCTTGGATTTATTATCAGTAACCATGGTTGGAAGAGGTCGTCAAGGGGACATGACCATCGGTTGACCTTTGAGCTAGAAGGGGCAGTTGGAGTCTCCTCACCCTTCACCTCTCCTTGAAATAAAGGGGTGGCCCACCATTCCCATACCTGGAGCCATTTTAAAGGCCGAAACCTTGAGACAGAGCAATATGATTTGAGATCACTTGGAAGTTTATGTGACTAAACCTTGTTAAGCCCTCTCTATAAACATTAAGAGCCAGCCCAATGCCTGTAGTGATCTACTTGCTCTGGGGCTGCTGGAGACAAGCCCTGTTTGTATAAATTTCCTTGCTGGTTAGGTCTGCCACCTACCAATCTGGCATGGCTTGCCTCTTCCTTCAGTTTCTCTGCTTTCTGGGCAGAGGGGCCAGTTTGCAAACCAACAAGAAGGGTTGCAAACCCTTCCCTAAGAGGGAAGAAGAGTGCAACACCTAAACAGTGCTGTAAGAAAAGAACAGGTAGCCTAGAATTCTATAGCCAGTAAAAATGTTCTTCCTGAATGAGACAAAAAGAAGTAATTCTAAATGAAGGAAAGCTGTGATAATTTTTCCATTATAAACATGACATGCTGTAAGAAATGCTAGGGCAGTTTCTTCATGATGAAATGAAATGGTACTAGAGGGAAACTCAGAACTTCAGGAATAAAGGAGAAACAAAGGAAGTAGTAAATATCAGGATAGGTTCACTATTTTCTCTTCTTTGAGGAAAATATATATGCCTGTTTAGAGCATTATATAAAACACTTGTAGTAGAATTTTAATGATTATAGATATAATACATGTGAAAATTATAACCTAACTGAGGAGAAGATAGATACATGGTTCTAAGGCTTCTTTACTTGATGTGGTATAAAATTCAAGTAGTTTGTGAAAAGTGATGTATATTTTATAATCCCTAAAACCATGAAAGGAAATACAAAGAAATATGGCCTAAAGCCAAGAAATGAGTTAAAATAGAATATGAAGTATTGATACCATCAAGGAGAAAATAATTAAAGGGTTTTTGATTCCTATATTTGTAGATATTTTAATGTATTTTTTGAATAGAGACTTTCAGGAATATATATATCTAAGAATTATTACTTCTTGCGGAGCAAAATTGGTTTTACGAAATGGTGCTAATGTAAAGGTAGCAGTTGAGTTTTCAGTGTTATTTTTGACTTTACACATTCTCAAATGGTGGTTAGTTCGAACTAATTACAAATAGCTAGCACAGAATTTGCTTCATTTATATTGATACATATATACGTGACTTGTGTGTGCCACAAGTTTCAGTCTGAGAATAAAAGCTCTAAGACATTAACTTATAGAAATAGGATATAATGAATGCACCTATATACAAGTTTAAAAATTTAAAATATTCTTGATAACTGTTAAATTATATGAAGCCGATACAATTGGACAATATTATAGAAGATGATGTTGGATGGGTAACACATGATATCCGAAATAAAAAAGGAAAGTAGCCATGTAGGAATATAAGGGAAGTCTGTACCAGGCAAAGAAACTCCAAAAATTAGAAGTATGGTAGACAAGTAACAAAAGATTGGAAAAAACGACCACTGACCTAGGAAAATTGATGACCAAAACCACCAAAAGTATTTCAAACAAGGAGTGGTTACTAATAATATTCCCTAAGAAGATATCAGGAGATTTTTTTTCATTGGATTCAGCACAAGGTAATCAATCACTGGTGACCTGGAAGAGAGGTCTCATTAAAATTGCAGATGTGGGGCAGCCCAGGTGGCTCAGAGGCTTAGCGCCCCCTTCAGCCCAAGATGTGATCCTGGAGACCCCGGGATCAAGTCTGACGTCAGGCTCCCTGCGTGGAGCCTGCTTCTCCCTCTGCTTGTGTCTCTGCCTCTGTGTGTGTGTGTGTCTTTCATGAATAAATAAATAAAATCTTATAAAATAAAATAAAATAAAATAAAATAAAATAAAATAAAATAAAATAAAATAAAATAAAATAATAAAATAAAATAAAATAAAATAAAATAAAATAAAATAAAATAAAATAAAATTGCAGGTGTGAAAGCTTGATTGAAGTTGGCTGTTGAACAACTGGGAGATAAATAAATGAATACACTAAGTCAAGAATATTTCTTGAAGTGCTTTGTTATAAGCGTAAAAGAGAAATAAAAAAGTAACTGTGGAAGAAGGGGCAAGATGGCAGAAGGTAAAGGTCCTCAATTTATCTGGCCCCACAAATTTACCAAGATAACTTTCAAAACATCCTGAACACCTATGAATTCATCCTGAGATGTAAAGAGAGATCAGCTGGAACGCTACAGAGAGAAGTTTTTGCTTCTAACAAGGTAGGAAGATGAAAAAAAAAAAATTAAAAAAAATTAAGTGGGGGAGGGGAACTGCGACTACCAGAGCTAAAGTGGAGCCATGAAAGCCTCTAGGGCATGAAACCCCAGCCCTCGAGAAGAGGGAACTTTAAAACTCCATGCTGGAAGTTTCCCCGACAGAAAAGGGCTTAGCAGAGAAATCGGGCAGAATCGCAAGAGGGGGCAGTGAAGCCTCAAGGTTCCCAGAGTCACTATAAGAGGAGGGGCGCCCAGGGGAAAGCTCACTGCAAACCATGGTCCTATATCCGTAAAGGGGTAGAGAACCCCAGCCCTCCAAGACATTTGAGAGAAACCAGTCAGTTACCTAGGCTGGCTCCAAGGCTTCCTTTACCCTAGAGACTGGCAACAGAAGGAGGTGTCTGTACTCTGTTACTTTTGGGAGAGGCGGTCCCTGGGAGTGCAGGTCCAGGGGCACAGGGCTCCAGATCCCAGGGTGCCCAAGTGAACAAAGCTGGCAATCATCCATTCCCCCCTGAGACAGGTAGAAGAGGGGAGGGCAAAGGACAGCTAGAACTCTCCTACCATGGGCACCCCGCAAACTGCAGATCAGTCTACCTGCGCCTGCCCCCAGGAGCATTTATGCCACTGTCTACTGGGCGACTGTGGTTGGTTACTCATGGGGAGCTCAACTCCAGAGCTGGAAATCTGGCCACAGCCATGCTTTTTTCTCTCTTTCACCTTGTGCCTGGGAGAGGCAGGGCCTCTAGGGAACAAAGGCCTCACAGGATAAACAGCTCATACTGAACCCAGCACCTGGCAAGGTGCAGGGCATCTCTGCCCAGGCACAGACACCTGAGAATCAGCACAGCAGATTCTTCCCCCAGAAGACCAGCTGGAAGAACAGGGGAAGAGTAAGTTTATTGGCCAAGCAGCACTGGAAAGCTCCAGGACTGAGGGAAAATAGTATATACAACTAGAGGTTCCTTTTTTATTTTTATTTTTCCATTACAACTTGTTTTTATATAGGACTAAAAATTTCCAGTATTTTTCTCTTTTTTCACCTTAACCATAATATTTTACCAGCTCTTCCTTTTTAGGTTTTTTTCCATTTTTGACTTTCATATTTCTACAATTACAGGTCTTAAAACATATTTTTGACTTCTAGATACACTTCGGTGTATTCAATTTAATTTTGGTAGGTGTACAAGATATGGGCATTTGTTTTGTTTTTATTTTATTTTTTATTTATTTTTT
Organism: Canis aureus; assembly: GCF_053574225.1. Taxonomy (NCBI): domain Eukaryota; kingdom Metazoa; phylum Chordata; class Mammalia; order Carnivora; family Canidae; genus Canis; species Canis aureus. Next base: position 37,042,881 of record NC_135622.1, read on the forward strand.
ATTTTTTTTTTTTGTTCTGCCGTGTTTTGTACAATGGTGGAAGTTAGTACCTTATAAAACACAACCAACAGACACTCACAGCCAGTGGAATACTGTATTGGTTCATTCTGTGAGATTATATTATCTCTTCCTTCCTATTCTGGACACCTCTTTTATCTTGTTTATGTTTCTATGGTCAATGCTGGGGCTTTATATAAGTACTGCTGGTATGTATAAATTTGGAATTGAGCATCTTCTAACATACAGAATAAAATATACTCAGAACCAAGAGGATCACCCTCTAGGACTCCTCAGGTAGATTACATTCTCTCTCACTACCACTTCCTCAACACAATCACCCCCCTCCTTTTTTTTTTGCTCTTTTCATTACTCTTTTTTTCTTTTTCTTTTTTCTTCTTCTTTGTTTTGGGGTTTCAGCTTTTTATTTTTACTACTTTGTTTTAAAATTTGTTTTTCACTTTGGTGGTTCCTTTGTTTTATCTTGTTCTGTTCTTCTTTTTGAAATTAGTTTGTCTCTAATCTCTCCAGAATCACCTAGGATATATTTTACTAAGGTCATGGTTGATATTTTTGACTGAGCCTGCTCATATAGCCAGTCTGTAGTATACAAAATGACTAGAAGGAAGAATTCATCACAAAAGAAATAATCAGAAACAATACTTTCTGCCACAGAGTTACAAAATTTGGATTTTAATATGATGTCAAAAATTCAATTCAAAGGTACAATTATAAGGCTGCTGGTGGCTCTGGACAAAAGTGCAAAGGACTCTAGAGGCTTCTTACTGCAGAGTTGAGATCTAATCAGGTCAAAATTAAAAATAGATTAAATGAGATGCAATCCAAACTGGATGCTCTAACTGCTAGTGTTAATGAGGTGGAAGAGAGAGTGAATGATATAGAAGACAAATTGATGGCAACGGAGGAAGCTGACAAAAAATGAGAAAACCAATTAAAAGCCCATGAGAAAAGGCTTAGGGAAATATATGATAGATTGAGAAGGAAGAATATATGTCTAATTGGGATTCCAGAAGAGACTGAGAGACAGAGAGGACCACAAACTATATTTGACAAATCATAGCTGAGAACTCCCCAAATATGGGGAAGGAAACAGGTATGCAGATCCAGGAGATAGAGAGCCCCCCCAAAAAAATCAATAAAAACTGTTCAACACCTCAACATTTAATAGTGAAACTTGCAAATTCCAAAGATAAAGAGAAAATTCTTAATGCAGTTTGATCAAAAGATTCTTAACTTATATGGAGATAAATATCAGATTAACAGCAGGCCTCTCCACAGAGACCTGGCAGGCCAGAAAGGGCAGGAAGGATATAGTCAGGATCCTAAATGAGAAGAACAACCAGCAAGAATACTTTACCCAGCAAGGCTGTCATTCAGAATAGAAGGAGAGATAAAGAGCCATAATTTTTTTGAACTTGGACACAGTAACTTCTTACAAGATACATCTATGAAGGCAAGGGAAGCAAAAGCAAAAATAAACTAATGGGATTTAATCATGATAAAAAGCTTTTGCACAGCAAATAAACAGTCAACAAAACTAAATGACAACCTACAGAATTGGAGAAGATATTTGCTAATGATATATCAGATAATGGGCTAGTATCCAAGATCTATAAAGAACTTATTAAATTAGATATTATTTGCCAGTGTAGCATTCCTGAAAATTTGGCATCAAGAACTTTCTCCAAATTTTACCTACCACTGAGTGTTCTTTGTAGACCCCTTGGTCCTAAATGGGGAAATTGGCTGGTGAATCAAAGGCACATGCTGAGCATAGAGGGTATGATGTAGATGTGTGTTGTTTGTTTCAAAACTTGCAGACTGTAGAATTTAACTGAAATTTTTAAAAAATATGGTCCTGATGACTTACTGCATCAGAAAGCCACTCTCCAGAACTAGCTACCAAAAATACTTTATAACATCTTTACCAAATTATATACATAATACAAAATGTTGATCTCTTAAAATTCTGAATGTGACAAACCTACTATTCTCTCTCCTTAAAACACTACAACTGGAGAACTCCCCTATGAAATGAGGCAATTTTACTTGCTTAAATATTCTAAAGGGGGGGGGGGGGGAGGGAAGCCATTATTACTTGTGGATAAGAAGATAGCAGTATGTAGGAAATCCGAAAAATCAACAGATAAATTTGACACTTTATTATTCTGGTGATTTATTCTATAAAAACAGGTACACAGAAATCATTGATTTCTGAATATTAACTATCAAAAAGAAGAAATAAGATGTATATAATGACCAAAATCATGTGGTAGCAAGAAATAAGCCTAAGAAAAATCTGCATAAAAATTTCGATAAATATTTTTAAAAATTGGGCAGAAGTATTGCTTTTATGGTTTGGAAGCATTTGTGCTATAAATACCAATCATATCCAAATGAACCCGTGGATTCCATGAAACCTTAACCAAAATCCCAACGAGATTTTTAAAACTATCCTAAAATGTGTATGAAAATCTAAATGATTGAGAATAGCCAAAATAATCTTTGAGGGGAAGAATGCAGCTGAAATACTTGTACTTTCAGCTATTAGTTATTTACATATTAATTAATTAATTTTAATATTTATAGATACTGTGGTTAAAACAGCACAATTTTGTACAATGCTAGACAAATGGATCATTTTAACAAAATAATTCAAAAAACGACTTACACATAGAGACATCATGTATACAAGTTGAAGTTTTGTATGACCTATGATCCATTAAGTCTGCCAGCTAAAACCTTACCCTTGCATGTAGATCAGAAGGTACAAGGATAGTGATGGCAGATTTATTCTTAAGAATCCCAAACTGAAAACTTTTCAAATGTGTAACAGCAGCAAAATTCTTTGTGAAAGGTGATACATTAGAACACTGAACAGCAATGAAAATTTACTACAGCTTCAAGAATCAATATGTATAAAACAAATATTGGGGAAAATAAACTCAGAGAATAACACATTTAGAAATATTAGGGAACAGGCAAAATTATAGTTGAAAATCTGACAGTGATTTTTCTCTCAGGGTTAGGTGGAAAAATATCACAAAGGAATGCACAGGAAAACTTTAAAAGTTACAGAGAGGATAATGGTTAATTTTTGTGTTCCTTGCACAGACCATGAGGTGCCTAGATATTCTGTTAAACATTATTCTGGGTGTGCCTGTGAAGGTGTTTCTGGATGAGATTAACATTTGAATTGGTGGGTTGAATAGAGCAGTTTGGTTTCTCTAATGTGGGTCAATCCCATCAGTTAAAGGTCTGAGTAGAACAAAAATGCTGACCTCCCATAAGTGGAGAGGAAAACCCTGCCTGCCTGAATGCTTTTGATCCCAAACAAGAGTTTTTCCTGAACAAGAGTTTTTTCCTGCCTTCAGTCTCAAGTTGAAACCTGTCTCCTCCTAGATTTCAAGCCTGCCAGTCTAAGAGTCTAAGACTGGAACTTGCCCATCGGTTCTCCTAGAGGTCCAGCCTGCCACTGCAGGTCTTGGAACTCCTCAGTCTCCATAATCATGTAAACCAATTTTGTATAGTCTCTCTTCATATATACACACACACACACACACACACACACACACACACACACACATATCTACATACTGTTCTGATTCTCTGGAGAATTATAATAAGGTGATCATCGGTATCTTTACTTAGGGGTACTTATTAGAAATTTTACTTCATGATCATTCTTCAAAATCTACATGTTTTATCCTCTTCTATATTATGCATTCCTCAATGAAACCTAGAACACATAAGTGAAGTAAATAGTTGCCAATTTCTCTCTAGAAGTATACTTGAGTTTTTCAGTTTTTCTCTGCTGGGGTCTTTCAGTTTTTCTCTGTTGGGGTCTCCTGTGTAATCTGCCTTTGAAGTTTGGCTCTCCCACAAATAAAACTTTTCCCTAGAAGTGAAACTTTTAAATTCTCACCAGATATTTTAAAAATAAAATTTACTATTTTTACTACCATTTTAATTTCATTAATTAAGGTAGTGAGTTTTAATTCTCATAAAACATTGGTATGTGAATATCTGCTGCTGGGGCATGTTTCCCCTTTGGTTCAAATATGGGTGGGAAAAGGAGAAAGCAATCAAAAGAAACAGTTTAAGATCAAAATTTCTCAGGAACATTTTCTGAGGCATTACTTGACTGGATACAGTTCAGCTGGTAAATCCACCACATGTCTTGAAAACTCAGCGGGCATAAAGATGCTCCCATTATAATAGGAACCTCGGGGCATCTTTAGCTATGCAACTTTCTGTTTGCAATATATTTCTGAAAAGAAGATCTATAGCTTCCATCATATTCTCAAGGCATCTCAGAACCATCATGATGGGTTGCTGGTCCAATTTTTCAGGAATGCAGATAGTATTAGTTCTTTCATAGTATTCTTAAGCATTGTATTACAATAAACTATAGGATACTGGATTAGGATTGATAATAGTGAAGGTTACAGTGCCAATTATAGGAACATAAAAAAATCCTGTTATGATTTCTATGCCTCAGACGTGATCATAGTATAGTTGATACACTCCTGTGAGATGTGTTTATAAGTCATCAAGATCATCATATGCTTGAAGTGAATGTGGAATTTAGGAGACAGTATAAAAGATTGCTAATTTTGTATCTATTATTATATTGTTTCTTGGTTCATAGGATACATGATGACACAGAGTGAAAAACAAATGCTTCAAATTACTAAATGATCTCTTTGTTACCTGACATATGTCATGTGGCTTCCCAGAGTGCCACTTTTCTTTCCAAAAGAATACTAAAGCACAGAAATAACTGCATCAGTAATTGGCAATGCACATTACATCTACTTTGTTTTATGAATATCAAGACATGATTAAATGATAAAAAATATGTAGAAAGACTCTATAAAGTACACAGTTCTATAAAATTCAAAGTATTATAGCTTATTCTTATGGTTTGTTAAATATTTGCCAGTGAATTGCATTTATATAAACTATAATGAAATGTATGTTTTTAAAAATGCACTTAATTCTAGAGGCACACTGGAAGTATGTTCTATGTGTCATCATTGTGTATATATTGTATGTATGCACAAGGACATATGCCTACATATGCATGCATATATACACACATGAAGATAAAAGATGTTTAGCTAAAAAGAGCAAAAACATTTGTTCATACATGTACATATGTATGTGTATATATAATCACTAGTTACAAATTGCAATATTCCTACATAAGTGTAGGAGTTCTAAATATTTTCAGTGAGAGAAATATTGAAAATTATGGAACATTCTTTTGTAAGCATTAATAATGTCAGGTACTTAGAGTGTCCAGTTATTTGAGAGATAATCAAATATTTTCAAAGAATAAACATTAAATACAGTGAACTTCATTCATTCTTTTTTTTTTTTTTAAGAGTTTATTTATTTATTCATGAGAGACCCAGAGAGACAGAGAGGCAGACACACAGGCAGAAGCAGGCCCCATGCAGGGAGCCTGATGTGGGACTCGATCCCAGGACTCCAGATTCACACCCTGGACTGAAGGCAAGCACTAAACCACTGAGCCACCACCCAGGCATTCCACAATTAACTTCATTCAAAAAAATAGGCTAAAAATAATTTTTTTGGGTAACTTTGAGAACACTACATCAGTGCTTCAGATTAACTGTATTGCATATACAAGTTTCTTCTGTCTTAAATGCAGAGATACTAGGTGATCAATCACTCCAGGTTCTAGAATGCTCAAGATGAGTGTATATTATGCATGCCAGACTTCAGGTGTATATATAGTGATATAAAAACTTCTAAATTTAAGACTTTTAGTCTACTAAAACTACTGCTCTTTGACATTTTTGTTTCATCTTGAAAAGTTCTTTATTATAGATACTTAAAAGTTCAAAGGGAAACCTGTATACATCATTTTATAGGATTTTTTTTCATTTTGAATGGACCTGAAAAAAGTGAAGAAGTTTTTAATGTTAACAGTCTTTTTTCCTATTTAAATGAGAGAGAAAAATAAGTTAAAATGAGATAAATAGTATATGGGCTTAATTTTCATAAGTGTCAGGCACCATGTTATTCATTGCATTTTTATATAAATATATTGTTAAAGGTTAAATTCTATATGAAAGCTAAAATATATAATAAATATTCATTGCAAATATTCACTTGCAAACAGTGATCTCAAAGAACTATTACATGGCTATAGAGTTGATGATAACCATAAACTTACTGATAACCAATGTTCTTCAGGCCATTAAGATGAAACTGGAAAGTAGGACATAGTCCAAAGAAAATATGTAATTACAAGCTCTTTAACATTCAAAAGTTAGGAAAATAGGATACTTAAGATTCATTAAAGTGGAAGATTTTCTTTAAAACATCAAAATAAACAGGTTCTACGCATAGAAAGCATATTATCACAGTCTTTGCTATCTATTGTCCTATGACCAAAAATGGCAAGTTTGATACCAGGTATTGATACCAGGTAAATACCAGGTATTTTCAGGTATGGATGTGGAAGTGACCTTGAAATATTTTATTCTTGTGATTCTAAGTAGACATGACATAATTCCTCTGTATAGGAGACCAGGGATGGCAGGAACGGAATAAAGGGGAATATTTTTATTTTCATCTAGAATAGGAACTTAGGAAATGTCACCAATCATAATTAGAAACCTAGATGATTAATAATGTTCTTGTAAATTAAATGACAAAAATCTATCTTTTAAAAGATAGATTTTTAAAAACACCTTAGTTGTAAAAATAAAAGTACAAAGGTATTGAATATTAAAGTAAAAGTAGTGGCTTCTGATTGGCTCAGTGGCTGAGCATCTGCCTTCAGTTCAGGGCATGATCCCAGGGTCCTGGGATGGAGTCTCACACCGGGCTCCCCACAGGGACCCTGCTTCTCCCTCTGTCTATATCTCTGCCTTTCATGAATAAATAAATAAATCTTAAGAAAACAAAGTGAAAGTAAATTTTTATTTTTGCAAGAGAAGATTTAAACAACAAAATATGAAAATATATGAAATATTTAAAAGGGTAACGACTAAATTTGACAAAGAAGTATGTACGCTGCACTGTCATAAGAATATGAAAATTTGTTGAACCTTCTGTAATGTTGATGTCAAATCTTAAGTATTTTTACAATTAGTAAGTTACATAGTCTAAAGTTGGAAAGAATTGTGAAGCCCGCAACTTCCTAGAACACTTTCCTTCCTTTGACGGTGTTACATTTCCTTTCTGTTTCTTCTCAGATTCTCCTTTTAATTTGTTCTGTATCTATATTCTTCCAGCAAAAGCACTTCTCAGATATTTGATTCACATAGCTTGTTTATATGTATGTTTGTTGTGTGGATGTATGAATGTGCACTCTAATAATAGATGAAACTGGCACATCTCATCCCAATGATACACCGTTTCTTGAACAGGTCAACAAATAAAGGACTAAAGTAATGAAATGTTAATGTTTTTTTAGGCATCCTCTAGAAAGTGGGAAAGCGAGGAGGATGAAATGTGGCATCAGGGGCCTCTTTTTTGTACCTGAAATTGATCCATGGAGTAATTGACTGCTGTGCTCTGAAATCTCAGTGCAGCTGAGAGATTTAGCTCCTACCATTTCACAGCTAATAGTGATATTACCTAGCAAAAACCAAACAAACTTTTCCCAAATGTAGCCACTCAGAATCAGCTTCATTCATAATAAGAATTTTCAAAAATATACTGATGCTTAAGATTAAATCTAAAAACCAAGTATTTTAAATACTACTCAGCTTATTAAATACTGCTGGCTTTTAGTCCTGGTATCTTTTGAGGTCTAATTGATTGGTATATTTACCAAACTGCTCTGGTTCATGGTGTGCTATCCTTTAAAACTCTCCTTCAAATAATACTGCAATTTTTTTTCCTTGATCACAATTTTCATTGAGTATAATTAGCTCTCCATGGTTTTTGATGATTTCCAAAATTTAAATTCATCCTTCGATGGTAAAGACTTGCTATTATACACCTAAAAAGAAAGCAGCAATCTCCAACTTTCTGTACAATGATAGAATGGTTCCAAGGTAGCTGTGTGAAATGGACTAGGGCTTTTGGAAATGGTCAAGTACTAATATGATTTTAAAGCAGTTTCATTATTTTATACCAGTGGTTAATACTGTAAGTAGGGAAATAGGAATTATAATTGCTCCCAAAGATTTCTAATAATAGTGGAAATAGTTTATTATCTTAAAAGTGAGCAGTTCAATTCTCCTAAATTAGGGTTGCTAAAATTTAATCTAGATTGAGTATAGAGTGGTTTTTTTTTTTTTTTGAGTATAGAGTGTTTTTTAAAAAAATCTTTTAATAAAAGTCTTAAAATACACTGGAACATAGGAGACTTCAAAGGACATGTGGAGCATACATACAAGAAATTATTTAAGAACTTGAACAGCATTAAGGTTAATTAAAAGCATTTTTTATCTTATGCTGAAAATGGTCTTTGAAAGAATTTATATATTTCAAAATTTGATCACTAAGGATTTTTTTTAAAGATTTTATTTATTCATGAGAGACACATAGAAAGGGTCAGAGACATAAAGAAGCAGGCTCCCTCTGGGGAGCCTGATGCAGACTCTATCCCAGGACCCCAGGATCACATCCTGAGCTGAATGGAAGATGCTCAACCACTGAGCCACTGAGGTACCCTGATCACTGCGATTTTTAAAGAAATACAGATTTTTTTTCAATATTTGGAATTATGGCATTATCCAATTGTAATGCCTTGCTTGACAGGAAGAGATCATAAGCAACTAGATGTATAAAAATTAAGCTGTCCTTTAAGAGTCAACATATACACTTCTATTGGAAGTGAAGTAGCCGCACATATCAGAAAGAGTTGGCACCTCTCAGTGGAGCATCCATCAGTGGAAATGCTAGGCAGGTGGGATAGCTGCCTGTGAAAACATCAACACAAGACTGTCCTAGCTGTGCCATTGTCCTTTGAAATATTTAACTAAATCATGACAATGAAAAACTGTCACCAACAACCTATGCATCTGTACCCTTAATAGAAAATGATTAGGGGCATGCATGACCCTCAAACCAAATGTGGCATCAGGGAAGCCACATCATTATCTAGAGCAGAAAGAATAGTTGGTGCTCCTGAGAAAGCCCACTGCCTTCAACTTTGTAGAATTATAGAAAGTCTATTTTATCACAATCTCTCATTGTAACTGAATTCTGATTCTGCATATGATCCAATGATCTTAATTCACTTTTCCATATACTTTCCACATAGATATGGACATTCTTTAACGAATTTGAGACTTCAAGTTCAGTGTTAATAGTTCCTGATCACTTTTTAGGTCTCCAAATATCCTATTAGCCAATTTGAGTACTTTTTGTATTACTTTAAAAGGAGCTGTACAGATGTAACTAACAAATGTGACAATAAAATATGACAATGTATCTCAAGTTAGTAATTTAGTCTGGTAGGCTGTCATTTTTTCCATAAATAAATAAAATACGATTTTTTCAGTAATACTATGTATCTCTTGTTATATCAAAAAATTTCACTAGAAATTGAAGGTAACTTTGGAGGTATAAAAACATTGATTTTTAATAGTAAATATTAGGGTAACAATTGTAGAAGCTTGTATTCCTTTTATTAAATTCATCTTCTGGTTGTCCATACACATTTTGGACTCAAGATGATAAACATCTTGAAAGAAAAAACCAATTACATATTTTCACTGACTATAATTCTTCATGAAAAAGCTCACTCCAAAATATAAGTTGTGCAAACTACAAGCCAAATATTTTTAGACCAAATTTAGCAGTGGTATTGTTAAAAAAATGATGAATAGGTAAGATTGTTAAATCTGAATTACTTTGTCCATCTAAATCAGATATTTATAATCTGTATGTAATGTCAACAGCCTCTCTCAGGGACAGTAAATGGACTTGAAAATCCCTGGATACAGATATTTTATGCATGCATATATGTATATGTTCACTTTCTGGTAAAGGACTTCATTAAATTTTCAGAAGGATTAATAAATAAGGAATTAGGGACACCTAAGTGGCTTAGCGGTTGGGTGGGTATCCTTTGGCTCAGGGCATGGTCCCACAGTCCTGAGATGGAGTCCTGCATTGGGCTCCCTGGGGAGCCTGCTTCTTCATCTGCCTGTGTCTCTGCCTCTCTTTCACTGTGTCTCTCATGGATAAATAAATAAAATCTTACAAAAAAAAGGAACTTTGAACTGATTTTGTGCTTGGTTCTGAAATATGTGGCATTCCTGCCAGAAATATAATAGGAAAGAAAGTATCTTTATTCATTATATCTGCTCTATTGGTCTTCAGATGGCTGTATATTCCTGTTTATCAAAACAGTCCCAATTCAAAACTATTATGGCTTTCTAACTATTGGGTAGAAGATTGCTTTGTGGTTATGTGGAAGATAAGTTATGTGGTTATTCCTATAAATACAGTCTGAAACCAAATGTTTAGGATCTAACTTTAGCTCTACTACTTAATTTTGTGACCTGGACAACTTAAATACTCTGTTTCTTCTACTGTAAAGCAAAGCTAATATCTTCACTAATATCTGTTTCATAGTGTTACTATAATGATCAGTAGGCTAATGTTTTTGAAATTTTAGGAACAGGGGCTACACATGTAATATAACTAACACTTTTTAAAAACTAAAGTATAGTTGACACACAATGTTAGCTTAGTTTCATGTATACGACATAGTGATTTGAGAACTCTGTACATTAAGCTATGGTCACCACAAGTGTAGCTAACATCTGTCACCATACACTATTACAATACCATTGAATATTCTCTATGCTGTACCTTGTATTTCCATGACTTACTCATTCCATAACTAGAAGCTTCTATCCCTCACTCCCTTTGAATGAAAGAGACATTCTCCAAAATCTAACCCTTCTTTAGAAACATTTGAATTTCATCAGTGATGGGAAAAAAAAATCCTTAATGTATTACAGAAAAATGTGCTCAGATAGAAGAAATTTGGAAATACTCAGAGCATTCTAACCACTATAGTAAGCCAGCCATAATGGGAATAGTCAACCTTAATTGAGATAGAATTGACATTATAACACTGAATAAGTTTAAAGTGTACAACATAGTTTGATATAAATCAAATGTAATAAAATGTTTGCCACAAAATGTTAACATCTATTACTTCACATAGTTAGAAATTATGTCAATTATATCTCCAGAAAACTGGAAAAAAAATTACCTGACCTATAGTGGACCACTAATAAATATATGTTTGAGGAAAGAAGAGGAGGGCTTGTTTTGAGATAGACCACTCAAAGATTAGGGAGCAATTCTACCTTGACTATACCACAATATGAAGTTCTTGGTAAGATCAAATAGTTGCCCTAACCCCAAACTTTTTCTTTGGCTATGGAAATGCATTTTTGTATCTCCTTTGAGGAGCTATAATGAATGCATCCTAATTTAGCAATAAACTCATCAAAATAAAGAGAAAACCAAACAGAAACTAGGACTGGTTTTGTGACCAGAAGCTCATAAAACTGTTTTCAGCGTCTTCTATCATCTTAATTAATTTGGCCCTTTTAAGTTACTATTGAACCTTCTGATACTAGCAGTCATGAGAATGTTTTAAACGTACTAAGTCTTTTATTAGAATATGCATATCAATTTTAGGTGTAAGAAAGATTGAGTATCTTCCCCTCAGGTTAAATGGAACTAACCTTTCCAAAACAATTCATCAGAAATCTCCAAAACTTAAAAAAAAAAAAAAAAAAACTCTTAAATTTTGATTACATATTTAAGAAAGCATTTTACAAACTTATAAATGTTCATTACTTAAAAATTACATGTTCTATCAGTACAAGTATTGAATATTATTAAAACTAAATGTTTTTGTTGATAAATATTCATAGAAATTTTATTTTCTTGATTTTTTTATCCATTGTCCTTCAGTTTCCTTCATGTGGAATGAGGCACTTACACTTTAAGATTATTATTAAGAATTGGCAAATATATATCTAGTGCCCAGATAATAACTAAACAAATGCTAGCTACTCTTATCATGACATCCCAATGGGGATATGTCATGATATGTCCCAATGGGGAAAATATATTTTCTACCCTCTGGAGTTCACACATAACACTTTGGAGATCTTTCTTTTAAATTGTTATTTTCTGTAATTACGTTTTCTAGTTTTCTATTTGGTATCTTTATACGTTGCCTGATATTTCAAACTTTATGTGGCATTGAGAAAATACAATGCATTAAGTTGAATTACTATATTATTTAAAATATCAATTATTTGTCATTTGATATGGCCAGAATATTTGTTATTTCTCCATATGTAGATCTTCTGTAAACTATATAATAGTTCTTTTTCCCTACATGAAAGGATTATTGTAAGAAATGGAATCTAGTGTGTGAATATAATTTTAAATCTGAGAATAGCAAGGAGGCTAAACCACAATACTTATTCGATTGGAAGCCTTATGCTTGGTGCTTTTAATTAACCTCAGAAATAAATGTTAATAAAATGATTATATTATTGAGGAAGTATGCCTAGAAGTGTGCTGCAAATAATTATGAAATATTTGTCTGAATTTGAGGGAAAGTCCTAAATGAAATAGTAATATGCTGGTAAGAATATTAGGAGGTATGTCCAAGCTATCTAAATTAAAATGAACTTCCCCTTAATTTCAATTCAAAAGAAGCCTTATGGTATACACAATACCTTTTGCTAAAAGTTTCCATTCTTGGCTAAGAGAAAAGCTCCATAAGTTTTTTATCTTTTGTTTTTCCACATTCTTTGAAGGCTGCCCCACTACCACCACCAATTTATAAGTGTGTAAGGGCATCCCTTGTGCTACTTAAATCTAATTCTTCACTAACAACTGCATTTACTTTTCCTTCCAAAGAAAAATTGGAGAAAGTATGGGTATAATAACAAGAAGCTAGGAAATAATTATATCCAGACATATCTAAGTAATTTCTGCTTTCTAAATCAAAGCAGTTGTGTACATTAAGCATATGTTTGAAGTAATACCTTATTTTACAATGAAAACTTCCCCTTTGAGTTTTTAAATTTCCAGTTTTATTGATCTGTAATGGATAAATAAAAAATGGTATGTATTTAAGATGTACAACTTAGTGTTTAATACATGTATACATTGTGAAGCTGTCACCATGTCCATCATGGGGGCGAGAGGAAAATGGGAAGCTGTCAGTCAGGGGTACATAATGTCAGTTTGCAAGATGATTAAATTATAGAAAAACAATGTACTGTAATGTGACTATAATTAACAACATTCTGTTGTATACTTGAAACTTGCAAAGAGGATAGATCTTAAGTGCTCTTACCACTTTGATTTTCTAATATGGTGGAAGTAGTTTCCACCACTCAATACATTAGCATCAAAAAAAAAATTACAAACTTCTAGTAAACAGAAGTAAAACAATGTCAGCTCATAAGTCTTGTATTACGCTGACCTCAAAACCAAACAATGAGATCTCATAAAATGTAAACTACAGACTAATATTAAGAAGTATAGGACCTGGCAAAAGGGTAGATATGCAGATCAATGGATCAGAATGGAAAGCCCCCTAAATATATATATATATATTTTTAATTGATTTTTAAATAAAGATGTAAAGGCAACAGAGTGGAGAAAGGATAGTCTTTTCAATAATTTGTCCTAGAAAATTTGAACATTAATAATAAGTAAATCTCTATGCTACATTGCATCATATACTAAAATTAACCCATAAACCTAGATATAAACTCTTAAAGCATTAATCTTAATAAAGTATAATAGAAAATCTTTATGACATTTTATTAGGCAAAATTATTTTGGTTAAGACACCAAAAGAAAATGTGAATTGGACTACAGAATTAAAATCTTCCATTAATATGGTGTGTCACTTTAATCTTTTTGTGTGCTATGAGCCATTTTTACATCGCAGGGATAAATCCCACTTGGCCATGGTGTATGATCTTGTCTATGTGCTGAGTTTAGTTTGCTAGAATTTTGTGAATTTTGCATTCATGGACATCAGGGATTTCTACTTATAGTTTTTTTTTTTTTTATAGTATCCTTATCTGGCTTTGATATTCAGGATAATGTTGCCCTTGCAAAATATGGTGGGAAGTGTTCTTTTTTTTTCAAATTTTTGGAAGATTCTGAGAAGGATTGGCACTAATTCTTTAAATGTTTGGCAGAATTCACCAATGAGTCATCTGGCCAGGGACTTCTCTGGGTTGGTAAGTTTTTGATGATCAATTCAAGCTCGTCACTTGTTATTGGTGTTTTGGGATTTTCTATTTTTTCCTGGTTCAGTCTCGGTGCATTGTGCATTTCTAAGAATTTATTCATTATTTTAGGTAATCCATTTATTGGCATATAATTGTTCATGGTAGTCTTATGATCCTTTGCATTTCTGTGGTATGACTTGTAAGGTCTCCTCTTCCATTCATAATTTTATTAGTTTGAGTCCTGTATATTTTTTTCTTAATTGGTCTACCTAAAGATTTGTCATTTATATCTCTTCAAAAACCCAACTATTATATTAATCTTTACTTTTGTTTTACTATTTTCTATTTCATGTATTTCTGCTCTAATTTTTATTAGTTCCTTCATTCTATCATCTTTGGGCTTAATTTGCTCCTCTTTTATTTTTTTCTTAGTCCCTTGAGGTGTAAAGTTACATCGAGATCATTTTGTGTGTGTCTTAAAGTTTTTATTTAAATTCCAGTTAACACAATGCACTATTAGTTTCAGGTGTAGAATTAAGTAATCCATCATTTACATATATTATGCAGTGCTCATTACAAGTTTCTTCCTTAACACCCATCATCAATTTAACCCAAGATCTTTTTTCTTGATATATGCATTTATCGTTTTCTTTGTGGAATTGCTTTTGTTGTATTTCATAAGTTTTGATATGTTGTGTTTCCATTTCCATTTGTCTCAAGATATTTATTTCCCTTTAGATATCTTATTTGATCTGTTGGTTGCTCAGGAGTATGTCGTTAAATGTTTACATAATTGCATTTTTTTCCAATTTTCCTTCTAGTACTGATTTCTAGTTTCAAACCACTGTGATCAGGAAAGATAATTGATATAATTTCTGTTTTCTTGAATTTGTTGAGACTTTTTTTGTGGGCTAAACACTAGGAAATGTTCTATGTGTTTGAGAAGAGCCTATATTCTGTTGGATTGTATGTTTTGTATATGTCTATGTATGCTCCATTTGGTCAATAGTGTTGAGAAATTTTGCATCCAGTTTCAGCATAGATATTAGTTTTCTTTTCCTGTAGTGTCTTTGACTTTGGTAGCAGGGAAACTCTGGCCTCTTAAAATGAGTTTGGAAGTGGTACCTCATTCAGTTTTTTGGAAGAGTTTGAGAAACATTGATATTCTTTAAATATTTGGTAGAATTTAGTAGTGAAACTATCTCCTCCTGGGGCTTTACTTTGTTGGAATATATTAAATTACTGATTGAGTCTCTTTAGTTATTATTGGTATGTTCAGATTTTCTATTTTTATTTCTTAAAATCACACAATCATATCAGTAAATGCAGAAAAAGCATTTGAAAAAATTCAACACTTTCCTAATTAAAAATTGTCAACAAACTAGGTATAAAATAAACTGACCTCAGTGGAATACAAGCTGTATACAAAAAGCCTACTGTTACCATCATTTTCAACATCGTTAATTGAAAGATGTTCCTGAAAGATCAGTAATAAGGCAGGGATGTCAATTCTCATAACTTCCATACAACACAGTGCTGGAATTCCTGAAAGGGTTCAAGAGGCTGGGAGGAGATAGAACTACTTATTTTGATGATAATAATAATGGTTAAAAAAAACAAACAAACATATTTGGCTTTGAGCATAGTTAGGTTTGGACTGCATAGGTTTGCTTATACATGGATTTCTTTCAATAAGTACAGTATTCTAAATGCATTTTTCTCTTAGGATTTTCTTAACATTTTCCTTAGCTTTTTTGTAAGAGTAAAGTATATAACTCATGTAAGATATAAAATATGTCAATCAAATATTTCTGTTATTGATAAGACTTCCAGTCAGCAGTATGCTATTAGGATTTTGAGGAGTCAGAAGTTTTACATGGATTTTTGATGGCATGGGGGTTTGGTGCCCTAAACCTCCACATTTTTCAAGTGTCAGAGCCCATTTATCTGTACACAAAACATGTGAATTTTGCTTTTATGTACATTAAGGCTTGGTAAATCTGGTTTCAATAAACTTGTAAAATTTAGTAAGATCTATTCTCATTGTACGCAAGGTTATGCTATTGAATTTTTCATAAAGATCTTAAACCATACATTTTATGTATATTAACAAAAATAGAACTCTTCTAATTATTTTTGACATTGAAATAAAAGCTAAGAAAATTAGCAATTCTACACTTAAGCTATTGAGATATTGGAATTATTGATACTATTTTTGCAGCCACTGTGTTACTAAGCAGTGAACATACTGTCTTGACATAAAATCACTTAGTTTCTCATCTTGACTCTGCCACTATATGGATAAAACTCAATAGTGATTCTGTGACATTTAATTAAGTCCATGTATTGAAAGCACTTGTCACATAGCCAGCACTTTTTAGGTACTCAGTAATAATTAGATCTCCTCTACTGCAAATGAGGCAAATGAAGGTGCTTCAGTAATTTACCCCAAGGTCACAATTAGTAGTTAGTGAATTAGAACTTAGGTTTTGAATTTAGATTCAGCTTTCTGACACCATATTTCATGATGTCAACATACATAATACCTCTCTCCTTATTGTGAACTAATCTTGATATTTCATTGAAAACTGTTGACTTTTTTGGAGCAGACAAGGAGATATAGCTAAATAAAAGTTCACTATGTGAATAATCATTACATTAAAATAGAAAAATTAGAATCAAGAAGAAAACCATTGAATTTTTCAATATTTTTTCCATTTTATGGTGGTAATAAGACTAAACAACCTGTTACTCAAGTTTTGTTTTGTTTGTCTGTTTGTTTGTTTAGACAACTTTTAAAAATGAACTGGTTGCTTCTTTGGAAGTTGTTATCTGATACTGCTTCTATAATATAATCAGCCTTAAGAATAGGATATCAATATCTAAAAAAATTGGGCAGCCCCGGTGGCGCCGCGGTTTGGCACCGCCTGCAGCCCAGGGCGTGATTCTTGAGACACGGGATCGAGTCCCACATCGGGCTCCCTGCATGGTGCCTGCTTCTTCCTCTGCCTGTGTCTCTGCCTCTCTCTCTAGTTGTGTCTCTATGAATAAATAAATAAAATCTTTTAAAAAATATTTTAAAAAATTTATTTCAGCATTGTTGGCACACAATATTACATTAGTTTCAGGTGTACAACATAGTGATTCAGCTTCTCCATATATTATTAGGCTATGCTCACCACAAGTGTAGCTACCATACAACGCTATCACGATCTCATTGAATATATTCCACATGCTGTGCCTTTTATTCCCATGACTTAAAAACATCTTTTACTAATCCAATGAAATCAGTGACTAACAGGCTATCTGCAGCAACCATATAAATGGTCTCTTTTGGGCCATGATAATTAGACTTGAGAAAATGAAGATGAATTGTTGATTTTTATAATTTTTTAAAATAAACATTTTGGTATGATTTATAAAATTTTTAAATTTAAAATTTACAATTTGTTTCCAAATTTGAGTTAAATAAAATCCCATACACACTTTAAAATAGGATACAAATAATATTTGAACATTTAAGTATTTTAATGGAGCAGAAAGGACATCATTATGAATTTCTTAAGTTTTGTTTTATGAGGTTCAACAAAATAACTAACATAAATATAGTGCTCTGTAGTTTGCAAAGTGTTTTTCATATTACAGGGAACTAACCTTATATAATGGTCAATTAACTCCATAATATAAATTAAAATTGTTATTATTTCTTATCCTTGTTGAGTATATCTTAATAACTATCTAATTAAGGAATTGGAATGACTGCTTCTCATGAAATTGGAATTCTGGAAGAGTTGCTCTGTCCATGTAAATAGCTGCAAAATCTTCACTCCCAAGACCATGAAAATAGCAAGAAAGATTGTGTTTTGTTAGGCTACCGAGGGGGGAGGTGAAGCAGAGGCAGAGTGCCTTCTGAGAAACTGGAACTCTAAACCCTTGGCTCTCATGCATTTGGCATCCAAGTTTACCCTAGTGATTAATCCCCAAGACTGATAGTATATGGTGAAAACACTGGGATGGTAATTAGAAGCTAATGTAAGCCGCCTCTCTGAAGAAACCTGTGCAAACCAGATTCCACAAAGCTTACATTCTGTGGGTAGAGAATTTGCAATAAGAAGTATAAACTATAAGAAGAACCATAGGATGAAAAAAGAAACAGAAAAAAATTTAAAATGAATTTCTAGAAACAAAAAAATTCAGTAAAATTAAAACTCAACAGGAGTTAAACATTGGATTATACACAGATGAAGAGATAATTAATAAGAAAAATAGATCGGAGGAAGGGATTTAGAATGCAGAGCAGCACTGTGGAAATGAGATTAAGATCTGTAGAAGAATAGAAGATGTTCCAAAATACAAGTAATAGGAGTTACAGAGTGTACCAAAAATTGCACAGAGGCATTAGTTACAAGGATAATGGCAGATGATTGCAAAGAATTGAAGAACACTTGCACATATTCATACTGGCAAAGTGCCCACTTGGAAAATTTTAGCAGAAGTTCGGAACAACAAAGATGAAGGATTCTTTTAAAAGTGATCAAAAAAAAATTATGACAATAATTAAGATGACCATGTACTTCTTACCCACGAAGTACAAAAAGAGTACAGAGTAGGGAAGCCTGGATGGCTCAGTGGTTGAGTGTCTGCCTTTGCCTCAGGGCATGCATGATTCTGGGGTCCTGAGATCCAGTCCTACAATAGGCTCGCCGCAGGAAGTCTGCTTCTCCCTCAGCCTCTGTCTCTGCCTCTCTCTATATCTCATTAATAAATACAATCTTTTAAACAAATTAGCACAAAGTTGCAAAACCATTCCCATCCCCCAATTCTTCATACCCTTAATCATCATTGAGAAGTAAGAGCAAAGCAAAGACCTTTTCAGAGAAAGAAAGGAAATGGATGCACTTGAGAGAGAAGGATAATCATCAGAATACAGTGAGCTAAAACAGTGGCAGGAAAATAAATTGCTAATTTATATAGGATAAATCTGAATTGCCATTGGTTTTAAGAAAAAAATGATTAATTTCAGGATTGAGTAAAATGAAGTAAAACTTAGACACCATAAAAATAACATGGAGGGTGGTACCTTTTTTTTGTAATTTTATTTATTTATTCATGAAACACAAAGACAAAGAGAGAGGCAGAGACACAGGCAGAGGGAGAAGCAGGCTCCACGCAGTAAGCCCGACATGGGACTCGATCTCGGGTCTCCAGGATCACGCCCTGGGCTGAAGGCGGCGCTAAACTGCTGAGCCACCTGCGCTGCCCTGGTGGTACCTTTTGATGATCAGTGTTTTATCATTCTTAGTTCCTATATTTTTCTGAAGATCATGGAAATAAAAAGTAGTATTAAACCTCATTAAATATTAATACTGAAATAATCCCTCAAAATATATACATTATGGTTAATAGAAATGAAATGGGCAAAATGGTTAATAGAAATGAAATGGGCAAAATGAACTCAAAAGTCCAAGAGAAGCTAAGAAAAAAGGAAAAAAAAAAGAATCCTTAATATAATGCTTTCCGCATAGTCTGAGATAAAAGAATATGTATTTAACCTAGTATTTTAAAAACTGATACAGAATAATACTTTTAAAAACATTTTCATTAAAAAATGCAAAGTATTAAACAAATTTCATTTTCAGTATAATGCATCCTAAACCATTGAGGATGTGGTGTGGGGAAATGCATACAGGTTCATTTTAGGATGGGGGAAATATAAATAATGTTGGAAAGATTTGAATAAATTCTCAGTTTGGAAATATTTAGAGTGTAAAATGTGACTTGTGTATAGCAAGAACATTGGTACCTAAAACAGTGTTTTGGCTATTTGGGCAGACACTAGTATTATTTTTTTAAGTTAAAGATTACTGTTATCCCTGTACCTTCTGTGTAATCTAGGACATTACTTTTAATATAATAGAAACTCTAATAATATAGGCTAGAGCACTGGCATAGCATTTATTTCTTTTAGATATGGTATAGGAGAATTACTTTGTGTGGGTCATTTGGCTTTTACTGATGATGTGGGGCTTTGCTGAATTATGTCTCTAGAAGTCGCAGATTGGAGGATGTGATCATCAGCTTGAAGTCTATTCTGAACATATTTTACAATTATTATGATCAAGGAGTTTGTTCTAATACGTATAGTCAAGTTCTAGCAAGTAATTTATATGATATTTTTACATTTAGGAGTAAAATTGTGAACACTCACTGTAGTGTCTGAAATTTCATAACAAAACCTGAATTTTCATGTTATTAAAATTTCACGTTGAATTGCTAATGTTTGGCCAGAGTAACAGTATATTCCATTAACACTTTAATATAAATAAAACTTACCTAGTACAGATCTTCCTAAACTTACAAAGAAGTCATGTTCCAAGAGACTCATCATGAGTTGAGAATGTCGTAAGTCCAAAATGCATCAAATGCGTGTAACCTACTGAACACCATAACTTAGCCTCAAGAAACTTAAACATGCTCAGAATACTCACATTAGCTTATAGTTGGGCAAAGTCGTCAAACAAAGCCTATTTTATAATAAAGTGTAGAATATGTCATGTGATTTATTGAGTTCTGTACTGAAAGTGAAAAACACAATGGCTATATGGGTATAGAATGGTTGTAAGTCTATCAATTTGTTTACCCTTGTGATCATGTGGCTAACTGGGAGCTGCAGCTCACTGTCCCTGTTCAGCATCACAAGGGAGTATTATACCACGTATTGCTAGCCCAGGAAAAGATCAAAATTCAGAATTTAAAGTATGGTTTTTACTGAATGCATATCGCTTTTCTACCATTGAAAAGTCAAATAATTGTAACTCGAACCATTATATCAAATATTGGCTGTATAACTGGGACAGAAGAATGACCTAGTACAGGTGAGAAAACAATAAAAAAAATGAGATATTGAATATTGGGTTTGGGTGGAGTAAAGGCTAAAGGATAAAGTGTCCCCTAGGAAATGAAACATGATAAGGATGTCAAAGAATGGAATGGACCTTGAGCAAGCTTAAGAGATGTATTTACTAATGTTTCTTTTTGGTGCATAATAATTGCATATTATGCTTATCTTTTATTATGTCTTTCCCATTTAAATGATTTTAACTTCTAATTAAGGACAGTATATGTACTTAATATGTTTGAAGAATAACACATACAAAAATAATATGAAGAAACTGGTATGTTCAGATATTATGTTAAATAAAGGCTAGTGGGATACAAAAATCAGAGACCCAATTCTTACCCCTAAGCTGCCTTTCCTAAGGATACTGAAAATAGCAAATACAAAATATATGATAGAAACAAAGGAAAGTTCTGAGAATAAGTTGATGACTAGAGATAAATAACCTCCGCTCTTATTGAGATTACATACAGTATAGATGTTAAGTACAATTGATGTTTGTGTGTCATTGGAGCACTTGGTGGAGTTGAATAGTGGCAGGAAGCAAGTCTGTGGAGTTCATAGGTGATATATATATGTATTCATTCCCTGTGTAGTATTAACAAGACTGACCATGACACTGAAGGTCTACTCTCAGAAATAGATGCTATATGTGGATAGCACAGTGAATTAAGATACTAATGTGACTTTGACAAGTGGGATCATTGAGGAGTATAGGCTATGAATCAAAAATAGTTTCTGTGATCAACTAAGTTTGGACAACTCTGTGTAGAAGGATGGGCTTCCTTATTTCAGAGCTTCTTGGAGTGTTTAGTTTTGCTCATGTTGGAGCTCAAAAAAGAAAATAAAATATGCAATGTTTGCTGGATATATTGCAACATGGAACTTCTCTCTGTAGAATATTTTTAATTTTTAAAAATATTTTATTTATTTATTCATGAGAGACACACGGAGAGAGGCAGAGACATAGGCAGAGGGAGAAGCAGGCTTCCTGCAGGGAGCCTGATGTGGGACTAGATCCCAGGACCGCAGAATCACACCCTGAGCCAAAGGCAGACGCTCAACCACTGACCACCCAGGCATCCCTCTGTAGAAAATTTTTAAAAATTAATGTTCTGAAAAACGCACTTTGTGAGGCACATTACTATGCATATTAGACTTTGTCTTGGAAATAGTGGTATGCCTAATTATCTTAGATAAATAATAGTTTATGCTGATTAAGGACATTAGATTACCTATTTAACTTTATCATTGTAATTTACAGAGTTGTCTGAAAGCAATTGAAAATTTTGAATAGCATAACATATTTTTTAAAGATTTATTTATTTATTTATTTATTTATTTATGATAGACATAGAGAGAGAGAGAGGCAGAGACACAGGAGGGGGGAGAAGCAGGCTCCACGCAGGGAGCCCGTCGCGGGACTCGACCCCAGGACTCCAGGATCGCGCCCTGGGCCAAAGGCAGGCGCCAAACTGCTGAGCCACCCAGGGATCCCCGGCAGAACATATTTTTGAACATGTATAATAGATGATTGTGGAGAAATGTTTCATTATATTGAGTTCACAGTAAGGGGATAATGATTGATAACTCAAAATCAAATGTACTGTTAAGTAATAAAAATGTTGAAATGTGATGTTTATATGAAAATAAGTGGCTTTGCACAAGCAAGTTTCACTATCAGGTATACCCAATTAACTGGAAAAAGAGACACATGTGATGAAGAGAATGCTGGACTTCTATCTAAGAGGCTTAGATTCTGAGAGATTACATGGTCTAATAACCTGATCTTAATCGTCAGAATGTATGTTGGAGTAAAAGATGTCATTCAGATATCTTAAGTTCACCATTATTTTGAGAATTTTCGGTCATAAGTGAGATAAGGATTTGTAAGATCCTTGTAGGATCAACTACTCATATGATTCATCATTTAGCAGATAGGTTGGTTCAGTGTTTCCCAAAATTTGTTACATCTGGTGTGCTTTTAAACACCAATGCCTATGCTAAAAATAATAATCATCAATTTATAGCAGCTTTTGTATGGATTCAGGTGAAAGTATTTTTCAAAACTTCAGTAATTCAAAATTTGAGAACCATTGAGTCAGCAATCATTATTAGCGATTTTCTTTTCAGAGAAAATAGATTGGTATTATGATCCAAGCCCCAAAATTATAGCCAATGGGCTACATTGCTTATAGATGCCTGAATCTGCATATAGGAGAGTATGATGAATCATCCCAAGGCATGCCCTGTTGAGTAAATTGATAAAAGGGAAAGGTTTATATATTTTCCAGATGGGTAACCTGGTCTTATATAATTTTGGAGCTAAAATTTCTCTTAAATATATATGATTACATACTTTCATTTTACATACAAAGTTGTTGAAACTCAGGGAATTAAAATAGGATTGTGAAAGACAATGTTACTGAGTAGTTAAACTTATAAATGTCTCCAGGTTTCTGGAAAAAAATTTTTTTTTAAAGACTACACAATCATTGTCACTAAAAGCTTTTGGAAGGTATAAATGGACCAAAATTACTGTTATTCCTCACTCTATTCCTTCCTTACTTCTGAAAAGATTTGGTCTGGGATAGTAACCTAAAATTTCAATTTTGTGTAGCATTAACCTTGCCAAACTACTTTTCCATCAGTTATTTTGCTTGACATTTTAACAACCCTGTAAGGTAGGGTATATAGTGTTTATTTTGCAGTTCAGGAAGCTAAGGCCTTATGAATATTGGTTTTTGCCAATAGGGAAGTGTTCATTATTATAGGTTTTGTCTTTTTGGCATAAATTGGGACTCGAATTACCATCCTTACTGCTAAGCCCTTCCAATCAGATGCATATTATGAGTGACTTCTAATTAAAGTGAGCTACATGAGGAAAGAGACAGTGCAGAGCTTTCATTTTAGCGATGTTTTTGGAGAGACCTTCATCTGAGCAGCAGCAAGGATGCATGTTTAGGTGTCTGACCCTGGAAAGTAATAGCCCTGGAAAGAGCAACAATCTCATTATACCTTTGCTACAGCTTAATCTTATTTGTCTGTCTCAACAATTTGGTAAGCTACCTAACAAACTTTAACAAATCCTTTTACAATTTAAACTGGTTTTAGTGGGTTCAACTGTTTGCAACTAACAATGTGGGATTGACTTGCCTGGGGTGACACAGTGGCAGAGTTGGGGTTAAAAGCAAAACCATGGGGATGACAAAGCTTCTGAGGGAGGAAAGCAACATTTTGTTGTAGACTGTATATCTGGCATTCAATTACACAGCTATGAAATCAACACTTAGACATTTATAAATATTTTTTCATATTTTTAGACTTTGGGACATAAAATAAGTTCACATTTTTAGTAGTAAAATTTTGCATTATATTTTTTGTGTATCCTAGAATTTTTAAATGAAAAATTATCTGGTTCATGGGGGCCACTTATGAATTGTTTGATAACTTCTGTAATTGCTTTCATGGTTCTTAACAGTTCTTGCTTCTAATTCCTTTCCAATCAAATTATTTTCAATCTGTATTCTGTGAATCTATTTTAAGTGATCATTCTCACTAAGCCTTCAGCAGCATTATATATTTTTCTAAAAAAAAAACAACTTTTATAGGTGAAAAATGGAAACCCATTATTCTATTATTTTTGACTATTCATATTTATTGGCTTATAAATCTATGCTAAAGATTTCAAAACAACTAATATGTTCAGCAATAGAGAAATGATTAAGAAATGTTAGCAACCTCCTGTTGTAACACAGCCAGGAAAAGCGATACTTCTAAAGCACATACAAAGAATAGAGGAATGATAACAATAATCACTTAAAAAATAGAGATATTTTGCTTAACAAGAAAATTAAAAATACAGGATGCAAAATAGAGCATCTATTCTGTATCCTTCAGACTACATGTATACTATTTTCTCTATGCTATCTATTTATACCAACCATATTGAAGTTTCTCCAGCATATACTCAGAACTCATAAAGATATTTCCATTTGTAATTTCATTAGTGTTGAAAGGAAGCTGCTAAATGTCTATTCTGTGTTACGTTCTTGTATTTTCTGGAATTCTAATAACTTTGAATAATATAATTAACATGAAAAAAATTTTCCCCTCATTATATTCTTATGTTTAAATAGGTTCCCAGAGAGTATATCTGGTTAGTGAGTTGCACATATCAGTTATTTTTACTGCATAAGAAAAAGAAACACTGATACATAAAAGATACATACGTATACATTGCAGTCACCATCACAACAGTTTTAACATTGGGAGCCCACTGTTTTTTTATAAAATATAAATTGTATTCTACTAGGTTTGTGCTATAATGTTCAGGCTTCGTGAGAACAAGAACTTTACCTATTTTATTTATTTCTGAATCCTCACATTCAGAATAGGGTCTGGAGTACACTATGTGTTCGTTGAACATATTTATAAGTGGGGTAAAGTATGTGCTTGTTGAACATAATTTTAAAATTTTTCATAGTATATTTCCAGTATTGGTTGATTGATCATATAAAAAGTTATAAAACTCAGTTTTGCCAACTAATGTTGCTTCAAATGAAGCAACTTGCAAATATAATATATACAAAGAATTGGGCAAACATCTTTTCATCTACTCACCAGGAGCATCATACTCTTTATATTTCCTTTATTGATTTTATATATTCTAGTTTTATTGAATTAAAAACAAACTGAATCCCTTTCAGGTAGAGAAATATGAGTGTGTGTATATTTCTGACTGCACCCAAATTACCCTATTCAAGTATTCATTTTTTATTTACTGAGCACCTGTTCCACCTACAGGGTATTTACAGAAAGCCTGTGCTTATAAGTATGCATAAAATCATGGTTTCTTACTTCAACTTCACTCTAACATGAGTGATCTAACATTATGTAACTGCTAGCTATTTGTGTTTCAGTAGTTGAACAGAGGCAGATATAAAATGTTTTGTAAAAGAAAAAATCCTATGTAAACAGAAAGGTCATTCCAAGGAAAGAGAATTCCATAAGCTACACTAAAGAAAGTAGCAAAGGTCTATTCTAGAAGCAGTGATTATGAAGTGTATCATATGTATAGATCTATATAGATATATGGACATATATAGGTATGTGTGTGAGACCAATTATATATATAAAATGTGAGAATATAAAATTTGAGAAGCTTTCACCTGGAATATAGGATGATAGAGTACTATGCAAAAAAATTTGACTTTACACAGAATTATGTAAATGAGATAAAATTATGAAACCTATAGGATTTAGGGGAAGTTTTGTTTAGCCTGTGTTGAGAATTTTAGTAGCAACAGCTCTATATTCACCTGAAAGAACTTTTTTCTTCTTTTAATGGGGGAAAGCAAAAAGGAGTGTCATTATTTAGAAGAATAGCACTTGTTTCTAGTCTTTGTAATGTTTCCTAAAAAATCTATTGTAGATTCTTCTGTTTTGTGGTTTTGTGGTGGTTATAAGCCTAGGTTTTGAAGCCAGACTAATTATTTAATTTCGCGTCAGAGAAGTGCCATTCATCACCTGTCTCTTGAACAAGTTACTATAACCGTCCATTTCAGGATGCCTTTTCTGTAGAATGGGAATATTAGTAACTTCTGCATTGTAGGGTTATTTTGTGTAGTAAGCAATATTCTGTACCCAGATCACTTAGCTAAGTGCCTGATCAATAACATGCTCATAATAAATACTATCACCACTACCAGCAACACTATCCCCATCACCCCACTTCCATTACAAGATAACCACTACCACTAGCTCTGTCACTGCTGATGTATCATCACTCCTATTTCTCCAGTGTTTGCAACAGGAACGAACCTCACTTGTCTTTACGGTCCTATCTCCAAGTTACTAGGAATTCCCAGTGTATCAGGATGCCTGGGTGGCTCAGTGGTTGAGCGTCTGCCTTCGGCTCAGGGTGTGATCTTGGGGTCTCAGGATCCAGTCCAGCATCAGACATCCCACAGGGAATCTGCTTCTCCCTCTGTGTATGTCTCTCTCTGTATCTCTCATGAATAAAAAAATACAATCTTAAAAAAAAAAAAAAGAATCCCCAGTGTACCAATGTGTCTAACCAGGGCTTAAAAACAAAATCTTTATTCTGGATCTGGAAAACTATGATTACTTCATTAATGTTTCCTTAGTAGAATGAATCCTACCATAATCAATTGGCAGTTGATACCTGTGATTTCTCTACAGGATATAATCAAGATGGCTATGAAATATGGGGGAAAACATATGTTCAATATAATGGAGACATGGCATAATTCAAACTCCTCAGATATTTTTATATAGGGGAAACATTGATTTCTCTATACCTTTAAATGAAAATGGAAAATTAAAGTGCAGGGTTCTTTCTTGTGGATTGAATAGCATCTTTAGGGTTTACATCTTAGAAACATCATAGACTTTCAGATATTGAAGGAATCTGAAAAGTTATCTTTGTTAAAATACTGATTTTTATAGATCAGAAAACTAAGGCTTAGACTGTTGAATAGAAAGCATTTGAGTAGAATAGAAATTATTGAAGGACAGAAGTGTATTAGGTTGAATAAATAGAATATGTGAATTAAATCAATAAATTGGGAAGGGAGAGTATGAAGAGAAAGTGGTATATTAAAAAAGAGCAGACTGGAGAGCTTGTATGTGCAGAAATAAGAAAAAGCCAAGAACATGTTCAGAGTCCAAGGAAATGGAGCAGAGGGCAGAACTAAGACTGAGACAAGCAGGCCCCTCCCCAAGTTGCCGTGGTTACAGGTCTTCCTTCTCCAGTTAGCTCAATATAATGGAAAAAAATACTTGCAAATGAAGGACACAGTAATTAGCCACACACATGCTGGAGAAAGAATTGGAATAAATTTGTGCTCTCTTTAAGGAAGAGATGCTATCACAAAAGACTGGAATAGTATTTTATAGTAAGCAAAGTTTGTACTGAGTCCATGAGGTTATGCATCTGTTGAGTCCTGCCAAACCGGGCAGTTATTTGTGCAAACTAGAGATAAACACAATGTGGAGGCTACCTATGTGACCTGATGCTAATGCTATGTGGAAGGATCCTAGGCTGGCAAAGGAAGCTGCTTTCTGGCCATTTTAGGGGAAAAGAATAGTTATTAGCAGTTAGGGCAGCTTGATGCCTTCCCTGTTCTGGTACCTTGCTTCTGTGAAAGAGGACAAATATTCTAATGAGTTACCTGAGAGGAGTTGATTTTTTTTTCCAGTAGAGTAGCATATAGCACTTTGTTTCTTTATTTTTTATTTTTTGCATATAGCATTCTTTGAATAAATTCATTTATATAATACACATTGAGCAAGTTCTAATTACCAGCAACAGCTATGGAACTGGGGACAAGCAGTGAACAAAGGAGGCAAAATTACTCTCTTGGAGTTTATGTTCCAGTGATGGAAAGCAACAATAAATGAAATAAATAGTTTATACTCTATGCCCTTCCTCCCCACGTTAGTAATAATTATCATGGAGACAAGCACATCAAAAAAGGGGGTCTAAAGAGCAGGAAGCATAGAGAAATCTTAGAGAGGGTGACCGGGAAAGCCTACCTGAGAAGGCAACATTTGAATAAAGATTTGAGGAGATTAGAAAACTAAGCATTACCCTATCCGAAATCAGGAAGAGCCAGTGAAACAGTTCAGTGGGGGCCAAAGCTCTATGGTGGGATCATGCCGGTTGTATTTGTCAAACCACAGGGAGTGTAGTGTGGCTGGAACAGCATGAGAAAGGAGTGGTGGCAATTACAGAGTTAAATGCAGGAAGGTGGTCTGCAAGCCCTCTAGGTCCTGTTCACATTCTATAGTCTTGTCTCTTTAACTGGTGAGAGGGAAGCCTTGGAGAACTTTGAGTAGAGGGCCGATGTGACCTCTTCTATGCTTAACAAGGGCCCCCAAGGCTGCAGTGCTGGTAAAGACCTTGGGAAGACACAGTTTAGGAGACAAGCTAGTAATTGAGGCATGCAGCAAAGATAGCTGTCACCACTGGCAGCAGCTGAGATCAGATAGTGCAAGGATTGCATATTTTGAAAGTTATGTCTTTAGAATTTGTTGAAGGACTAGATGTGAAGTGTAAGAAGACCTCAGAGAGGACTCCAAGGCTTTTAGCTTAATGAGAAGAGATGTTTCATACTTCTAAAGCTCAGATCCTCGCACAGTCTAGATGTGATCTCTTAAATGAAGATAATTATGATTTTGGACAGTAGAGTAGCCTTTTCCAACTTTAGCATTTAGTCTCTAAATATACTGTTGAGGATGTGCCAGGCATTTTGCTAATCATTAATCAAATGAAAGCAGCACAAGATTCATTGTTAATTTAAAACAAGTTTATTAGCAGTTAGGGCAGCAGTTTCTTAATATCTCTGGGTTCTTTTTTTAAAAATAATAAATTTATTTTTTATTGGTGTTCAATTTGCAATATCTCTGGGTTCAACTGAAGAACAAAATCACAAAGACCAGCAATCCTGGTACAATGTGTGGACAGGTTAGAAACGTGGGAATGAGTAGGAATTGCATGCAAATCAACTGCTGAATAGGTTTCTCTACGTGGTCATGGTATGGATTGGTGAAAAGAAAATGAAGGTATTCTCTAATTTTGTTCACATTTTTTCCTATTGAATTTAACATAAAGACCAAGTAAAGATTACAGAGGTAGATCTTAATTTTATGCAGAAATATTGATTCTAAGAATAATGTATATTGATGCTTTTATAGATTTGGGAAATTGCAATCTTCTCTAAATTGCAAACATAATTTTTTCTTTCTATAGGAAATTCTTCTGAGGCTCTACGTAAAGTCCCATCCCTCCCCATTCCTCTCCTTTTCCTCATTATTATCTAGTGTTTTAGACCTCAGAACTTATAACCATATCCTCAGCATCTGTGTGCATTTTTCTTTTTAGCTGTGATCTTTAGCTAAAAGGAACCTAAAATGACTTGGTGGAGTTGATGGATCTTCATATAGCCAATAATAAAATCAAGGACATCACTTTAACTCTTTTATCTCTGTTAATGATTTGAATCTGTGTACTTATAAAAGACTGTATAGAGGAACTCTTTTTTTTTTTTTTTTTTTTTTTTTTTTGCTTTCCTAAGTAGAAACTTGGCTTATGAGTCACTGGGTAAAAAATCCATCTCTGCTTATAAAAATACATCTAAAACTGGGGTGCCTCGTGGCTCAGTTGGCAAATCATATGCCTTGGATTTAAGTCATGATCTCAGGGTCTGGAATGGAGGCCTGTGTGGGCCCTCTGCCCAGCAGAGAGTCTGCCTCTCCCTCTGCCCCTCCTCTGCTTGTTCACAGGCACTTTCTCTTTCTCTTTCTCTCTCTCAAATAAATAAATAATAAAAAATATATCTGAAACTGATTGTATTCTCAGTTGGAATTTTATACAATATTTTACTAGGGACAAAAGTTATTTTACCATGAATATAAATCCAAAGAGGTAAGCGCACGTGGTAATAATTCTACATCTTACTCTGGAGGGCAGTTCATTTTCCCAAATCAATCTTTACTGTTTTCTCTAATGAGTATTACAATATTTTATATTCAAAAAAATTTTACAAGTAATGAGTGAACTTGTTTTCAGAGTGAAAAACATAACAATTGTACAGATTAAAATGTGAAATTCCCAACTACTGACACTTCCTATCCCTGATATAATTCCTATCAACAAGTTTGTTAAACTACAATATATATTGTATTACAGTATTTTTCATCTAAGTATATGGTTATCTTTGTGCTTACGTGTAGATAGACTCAAATTGTCCATGCTCATCTAGTATCACATAGTATGGATGAGGCTTAATTCATTTCATCATTTCTTTATTGTTGCACCCCTAGAGTATTAAGCTGTAAAAACTAAAAATATAATAAATATACTCATTATAAATACTGAAATGAGTATAGACGTAGACGTAGATATACTGCCTTCAGGGGTATATGTACATCGGGGTAAGTTTTTAGATCTGGTACTTTAAGCCAAAGGACATTGGCATTTTGAATTTTAGAAATACTATCAGGTTTGCCTTAAAAAATGATTTACAATATCAACACCAGAAAAAAAATGACATTATTTCAAACCACAGAGTTTATTTAGATTTCACTAATTTTGATGCACTCATTTGTGGGTGTTTTATATGATTCGTGTATAGATTTGTGTAGCATCCCAATCAAGGTACAACACTATTTCATGATGACAAGGTTACATAATGCTATCTCTATAACCATACCTATCCCTTCCTAATCTTTTGGAATTGTCTTTCTTAACTCAGCATAATTCCCTTGAGATTATATCCAGTAGTTTGGTTTGTTTTATTTATTTTTTTCCAGGTTGTTGTACATATCAATATTTTTCCCTTTTTATTGCTGAGTAGGATTCTATGATACAAACACACTACAGTTTGTTTAACCATTTACATTTTAAGGATATTTGGATTATTTCCAGTTAGAGACTATTACAATATTTTTATACAGGCTTTCCTGTAAACATAAGTTATCATTTCTGGGATAATTGTCCAAGTACAAGTCTTAGGTCATATGGTAAATACATGGTTAGTTCTATAAGAACTGCCAAAC
This sequence comes from Canis aureus, assembly GCF_053574225.1. Lineage (NCBI taxonomy): Eukaryota > Metazoa > Chordata > Mammalia > Carnivora > Canidae > Canis > Canis aureus. The sequence continues at coordinate 37,074,615 of NC_135622.1, forward strand.
TATTTTCTAGAGTGGTGATACCATTTATATTCCTACTGGCAAAGCATGAGAGGGATCAGCTTTTTTGATCTTCACCGAAATTTGGTGTTATCACTATTTGCTTTTCAGCCATTTTGATAGATAATTTTTAAAACTCATAAGGCAGAATAAGTATATTTAGCTAGAGGCATGACAAGTCAGACATCTTTTTTTTTTTAAGATTTTTATTTATTTATTCATGAGAGACACAGATAGAGAGACAGACAGAGACACAGGCAGAGGGAGAAGCAGGCTCCATGCAGGGAGCCCGACACGGGACTCAATCCCAGGACTCCAGGATCAGGCCCTGGCCGGAAGGCAGGCACCAAACCGCTGAGCTACCCAGGGATCCCCATCAGACATCTTATGTATAGTACGAATGAAAATATGTGTATACATCTGCTGGCTATTTGATAAAGTAATTTTAAAATGGTGAATCAAGGTACAGAGGTCAAATTGTAGAAAAGTGATAGATTTGATTCTAAAAGTCATAATTTCAAATTTATTCTGATAAATTTTGATATTTACTTGTTGACTAACCTTGGGTATGTCAGTACTGTAGCTCCTGATTTTCCTTTTCTATTTTTTTAAAGGGTATAAAACACCAATTGCTAAAATCTGGGTGAGAATTAAAATAATGCATTTCAAGTGCTTGTAAACACCAAAGTACCATTGCTATTAGAAAATACTTGATCTGTGTAGGTAGCAATAACATGGCTTTGTCATTTTTGATAGGGGATATGATACTGTACTCCTATGGAAATCCATGAGGCTAAACTAGGTTAGATACATATGATAAGAAACTTTCAGCCACATATGACTACATGTAAATAATGCTAAGTATCCTTTATTTGAATATACCATAGGAGAAACAAGAAATCTTGTGATGATCTCATCAAAATCATTTTTAATTGTTATATTTTTAAAATCTAAAGTATCTTTAAATTATTTTAAGTGTTTTGTAGGTCTTGATCTGAGCCATGAGAAACAAAAGAGAACAGTACCATTGGGGAGGAACAAATAGAATATCAGCTCTCATTGATATAAGAATAAAGGGGGGGAAAGTCTGTTTTTTTGGTTTCTGCTACCCTCACATAGTAGATTATTTTTGCAATTGTTAAGAAGTCACCCAGAAAATTGCACAGACTACTGAAAATGCAGCATCGGCTTATTTTAAATTGCTGAGCTAAGAGATTTGATAGCCAATTCAAGAAATAGGTGTTTTTCATGATCACACTGTAGTAACTGCTGCAACCCTCTAATAAGTACATAACCATTCCAAGGTATAATATTTTATTAATACTAAACAAATGCAGTGATGATGATGTAATGGCCAATAAACAGTTTCTTATTTTGCTTGCATGCCTGTGGTGGTATGAGGAATCTTAGCAGTTATTTTCATTGTCAAATTTTGATGATTTCCATGTAGTAATGCCTCTACACCATCTCAAAATATGTATAATGCAGTACAGCCATTCCCTCTTCTCTGCAGTCTTACTTTCCAGGGTTTCATTTACCCATTTGGAAGCAGATAAATGATCCTTTTCCTGACTTAGTGTCAGAGGTCATCAGTAGCCTCTCACAACACATACATCCTTCTCACTTCATCTCATCATAAGGCATTTTATCATTTTACATCATCACAAGAAGTATAGTACAATAAGATATTTTGAGAGAGAGGAAGACCACATTCACATAACTTTTATTATATTGTTAGTCTATTTTATTTTCAGTTATTGTTAATCTCTTACTGAGACTAATTTATAAATTTTATCCTAGGTATGTATGTATAGGAAAAACATGATATATATAAGGTTCAGTACTATCTGGATTTCAGGTGTCCACTGGGGGCCTTGGAATGTACCCCTCATGGACAAGGGGAGGGGGACTACTATAGTTCATAAAATATTTTATCAAAATATTTTTTATCAAAATTTTATTTTTATAATATTTTATCAAAATACAATATTTTGTTCTATTGTTTCCAGAAATTACTGTTAAGAGTGTTAGTGAAGAACTCTTTTTATAGAACTAACTTTATGCTGAGTGCATTAGAAATAGTCAGTTTATTCATTGCAATACCTCTAATTCAGTTTTAAGACAATGTCACATTAGGATGTAGGTAAAACTGTGAACTTAATAAAGAATAACTGGACAGCCCAGGTGGTTCAGTGATTTGGCACCGCCTTCAGCCCAGGGCCTGATCCTAGAGACCTGGGGTGGAGTCCCGCATCAGGATCCCTGAATGGAGCCTGCTTCTCCTTCTGCCTGTCTCTGCCTCTCTCTCCTCTCTCTCTCTTTCTCTCTCTCTCTCTCTCTCTCTCTCTGTCTCTCATGAATAAATAAATAAAATCTTTAAAAAGAATATGGGGATCTCTGGGTGGCTCAGAGGTTTAGCGCCGCCTTCAGCCCAGGCCGTGATCCTGGGGTCCCTGGATCGAGTCCCGCATGGAGCAACCTGCGTGGGGCCTGCTTCTCCCTTTGCCTGCTCTCTGCCTCTCTCTTTCTTTGTGTCTCTCATGAATAAATGGACAAAATCTTAAAAAAAAAATTTTTTTTAAAGAATAACTGACACAGTGCTCTATTTCTAAATCAGTGTCCCAAATTCCTTTCATCCTCATGACATTCAAGAAAACATCTCTGAAATACATTTTATGAATAACTTCAGTTTTAGTATTTGCATTTACTAAGCTGTGTATGAGTTGGTGTCTGGCTCAACTCTTCTTGTTGGGTTTATTTCTTGAGCTTTTCCATCTTATAACTATTCTCTCCTCTCCAACCCCCCTTTTTTTTCTCCTAGCTCTACTTCATGAGGCACTTAGAATTCTTTACTCACTACATGTATGCAGATTTATATATATATATATATATATATATATATATATATATATATATATTTATATATATATATTTTAAATAAGAAACCCACAAGAGGAAATTTCTTTTTTTAAAAATTTTTTTATTTATTTATGATAGTCACAGAGAGAGAGAGAGAGAGAGGGAGGCAGAGACATAGGCAGAGAGAGAGAGAGGCAGACATAGGCACCGGGAGCCCGATGTGGGATTCAATCCCGGGTCTCCAGGATCGCGCCCTGGGCCAAAGGCAGGCGCCAAACCGCTGCGCCACCCAGGGATCCCTATATCTTAATCTCTTAACAAAGAAGCCTCATTAAAGGAGTTATTTGCCTTCATTCCTCAGTGTCTTTGTATGGCTTATAATTTAGTTGCTTTAACTGTCTGTGTGTTCTTTCCTACAAGAACATTTTTGTAGCTGCATATTCTCTCAATACAAGCATATATCACAATAAACCAAATTCTTACCGATGGATGTTTGGTAGCTCTAGATTTTTCAATATTTTTAAAATGCTACGACAAACTCTTGTAAATGTAGTTCTTATTCTTATGGAAAATTCTTAGTTATGATTCTCAAATGCTATATTTCTATCTTTAAAATGCTTCTCGGGTGGCACCTGGGTGGTGCAGTGGCTGACTCTTCATTTCAGCTCAAGTTGTGATCTCAAGGTCTTGAGATTAAGCCCCACATGGAGGCTCTGTGCTCAGAATAGAGTCTGCTTAAGATTCTGTCTCCCTCTGCCTCTCCCCTCTGTGTGCACAGGTGTGTTCAGGCACTCTTTCTCAAATCTTAAAAAAAAAAAAAAAAAAAAAAAGTGCCTTTCGGGAGCATTGTGGAAATTCATAATTAAACACATGTGCACCCACAAATATCCATCAGCAGGATAGGAAATTCAGTTGTTCTCCACACTGGCCAACACAGGAGATTAGTTTTTTTTTTTATTTTAAAGATTTTATTTATTCATGAAAGAGAGAAAGAGAAAGACAGAGTGTGAGCTTGCAAGCGAGCATGAGTGGGGTGACGAGGGGCAGAGAGAGAAGCAGACTCTCAGCAGCATCCCAGAACCCTGGGATGATGACCCGAGCCAAAGGTAGATGCTTAATGGGCTGAGCTACCCAGGCACCCCAGGAGATTAGGTTTTATTAAATGTGTACCACTGTAATAGAAGAATATAAATTTCAGTACTTCCACCTCAGGTTTAATTTTTCTACATACTTATTTATCTTTCAATATTCTGGAAGCTGTCTCTGTATATGTATATATCGACTCAATCTACATTTTCAATAGGATCAAAGATTATACTTTGGAAATATTTTGGCAATACCTGGCATTAGATCAATTAGGAGAACATCACACTATTTAATGAATGGGCCATAATGGTTCAGGATTGGGGGGGTGGGCATAAATCTAAAACAAAGGCAGAATTGAGAAATTATGAATCAGATAAATGCCTGGGTTTCATGTCAAGTGACCCAGACAAAGGTGGAACATTGACTAAAAGGAGAATTGGTCTGAGATAAGATTCAAGGGTGCATTATTAGAGGTAGATAATTTGATAGAGCAAGTATATCCAAACAGAAATGGCCCATGATTAAAGACATGGGGTAGTATCTCAGCTTTTAGTTACTTCTAGATTCATACTCACTGAACATCATCATACTTAGATGTTCAGAGCAGAGTGTTGTCCATGTCAAAATATAACCTGAATCACTCAGTCAACACCCAGAGGGATTATGAAATATATATGATGTATTCTATAGTATTTATACTAATGTAGAAAAGAAAATGCCTGTAGATAATTCTAAACAATAGGATTTGTATCCTGCCTTACAAAGTTTTGGTGAATTGATATTTGTATTTTACCAATGAATTGTGAATATCAGAATTTTAGCAAGTGAAACCATCACATAAAGATTTGAAACAGGATTTGAAATGATCCAAATTCTCTATTCTGTACCAAAACTTCTGACTTCTTTCAATTACAGAAACTAAATTACCTCACAGACTAAGATAAGGTAGCTGTCTAAACAACAACTTCCCTCTACACCTGATCTACATTGTGTTTTATACTTCCTGCCACAAACATCATGGCCCAGAAACATGACATACTGGGATGGAGAAATGGCAACTTGGCCAAAACAACACAAGGCAGTATGGCAAACTCTAACTGCAAAATGGGGCCTGGCTCCATTCTGTTACATATTATAAGGGCACTTGAGAAATGTGTGTTTAATCTGCAGGTGCAAGCTTCTATAGGGGTCTGTCAAGAGGGACAAGATGGAAGACTGCAGAGACAGGCTATATCTAGGTAGACCTCCATGTCACTCAGGTTTAAAATAGAGAAGCTGGAAAGGCTTCTACCCAATCTACCCAAGTACAGACAAATAAGAATATGAAAAGAGGCAGGATCTCAGAATGGTTCTAAAATGTAAACTTAAAGCTCTTTTGTTTTCATTTTTAATAAGTGCAAGTTATGTCAAACACACTGGAATTTTGACAGGCATGTTTCTACATCTATATCACTAAGTACATTCATTTCTTCTCTGAATGATGTTCTACGTAATGATGTAAATGTTTCCAGTGTTATCACTATAAATGCAATTCATATATAACATGATCATTCTTTTATTGCTTTTTTGGTGACTGTAGCATCATTTCTTTTTCAATGTAGTCTACCACTTTGCTAAATAGGCCCTCCAGTAAATCAGTAGTATGGCTTTGTTTTTTCAATGTAGGCTTAAGTTTCTTATTGATTACTTCTGGAAAAGTGAGAATCCTACAAATTGCATTAGCTGAAAAGATCAATGGCCCATTAGACTGGCATTTTATAAAGACCTAGACTAGATGCTTCAGCAGAAGGCCAGAAAAAAATTACCTTTCATAAAGCACCTGTCCAATTGTTCAATATTATACCACAGGGGAAATTTTTTTCCTAATTCCAGCTGGTTATCATTTTATGCTTTGAAACACAACGATTGATGACCCTTGTAATTTTAGCCTGCCTTATAAAACTGCAGATAGTTTATTATTTATATTCACATAAATGCCCGTTCTGTTGTTTTAATCTTCCTGAGGTATTGGCCACCATAATTTTCAGTGTCAGCAGACTTCAAAAGAAATACATTAAAAAATGATTTTTGAGAAAAACAAAAGTTTTGAGTTTAATGGAAACAAAAATATATAGGGTGAATCTACCTGACAGTAGTGTATTCTAGTTTGCCCTGCCACAAATGTGAGATAGAGCAGCGTGGATAGAGGGTAGCCATTGAAATAGTTTTCTGTAAAATGTCTATAATACTTTTTTTACTGAATTTTTTGTACAGGTAATGTGACCTGTTTATTTGTTTCACTTACCTGATACCTAATGTTTTGTTCTTTTCTACCAAATGAATAGAAGATTCTCCTATGTTTTATTAAGAGAATAGGGAAGATTGTACTAATCAATGTATTAGAATTTAAGGAGATGGGATTTGTCTTTTATCTGTCACTAATTAGCTTAGTGGCCTTGGAGGAATCCCCTTCCTTTTGGATTTGTTTGGTTGTTAGGTTTTAGAATCTTCACTATCTGTAGACATTGTTTTGTCCTAACAGCCTCAGACATCACTGAAGTTTGCAAGGGTTTATTCCTATCAATAATTGCAGATTGGAATTCACTAAGCCAGATATCCAGTATTAGGTATTATGTTCTAAGTTACTAAGTTCCCCATTCCTCCTCAGTCCTCCCACTTTTGAGAACTTCATTGAAGTCTCAATAAAATTATTTAAAGTCTACATCATGTTCTTGATTCACATGCCAACTACATTAGGGAGTTTTACTGGATGGAGTTCTCCCATTTTTGTTTTTGTTCCTTCATGCCCTTGCCATGGTCCTTCTTCCTGGGCTCAAAGACTATAATGAGAGTCTTGTTCCAAGAGAGAATTGGTCATGTAGAACAGAGATGTTGCCACACATCTGTCTTCAAGTACTATCAGCTATCTGAGGAATTTGCTTTCTTGTCCTAGACAGAAAGGGTGACAGCCATTACCAGTGTCAGTCTACCTGTCCAGTCTTCTCAAGAGAAGCCCTAGGGTTTGACAAGCTGTTACTTGATGCAGACCCCAACTTCTCTCATTCCAGTGGTGTACTAAAGATCTCCAGCAGGCTTTAAGACCAAGATTGCCTGTGGTAGGATGTTTCTCATTGGCCATATAAAAAGAGCTGAATGAGATTAACTCTGAGGACTCATTTAAGCCTCACTTTATATGATGTGGTACTTCAGTACAATGCATAATATACACAACACTTTCATTAAATATCCATTGCTTGATCAATAAGAATAAATAGCAGAGCATGAAGTACAGATAACTGAGATTCATAAAGAGAAAATCTAAGTCTTAAATTATTTAACAAAATAATTCTGCCTTCCAGATAAGGTACTTTATTGCTATTAATGGTGCAAGGTTCATAGGTAGGCCAAATGAGTGGCTGAGAGTAATACACTTTGTAGACATAGGAATTTTTTATCCTCCTTTTTTTCAGTTGCACTGGTATCTTATTTGGAAAGCAAGATGCCTGAAGAGATGGGAACAGTAGAATAGTTTTTCTCTCCTGGAAAGGATGTTTTCATCAAAACAGAGTATGTCGAGTTTACTATAAACGAACAGCCAGTGGTGAAGGCCTCTGTGTGCTTTTCATGTTCTTTTTGATACTGATAGCCAGGGGAAGCCTGGAAATCATCAGTTTTCAATCCTTTTTACTAGATAGTAATGAAAACACATATCTGGGTAATTTTAACCAATAAGAAATAAAATACTATGATTCAACCAACCTTCTTATCACAGATAAGAAGGGAAGTCATAAATGTTATGTAACTCATATTCTGTTATAAATAGCTGCTGTTTAAATAATATGACTAAATTATTGAGTTTTATTATTACTATTTTTAAAGATTTTATTTATTTATTCATGAGAGACACACACACAGAGAGGGAGAGAGAGGCAGAGACACAGGCAGAGGGAGAAACCAGCTCCATGCAGGGAGCCCGACGTGGGACTCAGTCCCAGCCTCCAGGATCACACCCTGGGCTGAAGGCTATGCTAAACCACTGAGCCACCCGGGCAGTGCAATTATTGGGTTTTAAGTATACAGCTCATATATTGCAATTAATCTTATTAAATTCTGGAAGTGTTGTTAGCATTTCTTTGGCAGGCAATCAATCCACAGACAGGTAATATTTTTCTTCTGACTATTTTCCACAAATATAGAATACTTTTTATCTGACTCCCATATAGGGGCTTCAAATTATTCTGCAGACTTCAGTCATATTTTGGAAGAAGTTTCTGAATTCCTTGTGGAAATGTCTCAAGTTCTGTGAGCATTTATTTAGCAAATTAAAATTGGTTATTTTGTAATTGTATAGTCTAGGTAGTGGGTCCAAACCTCCTGAGGTGATAGATACAGGAATGCAGCCCAGGGTTGGAAATACATAAATGTACAGATAGGTCTACATCTATCTCTATGTATTTCTATGTACCTGTATTTCTATAATCTATTAATCTAGAGATTTGTGTATCTATATATACAATTATTTCATCTTTTACAATTTTGATTTTGATATTCTAATAGATGATGATGTGTAGCCAGTTTTTTTAGTAATTTACAAACTACTGTAATGATTTTCAAAGTTTCCGTGCATAGGGATCACTTAGGTGTTCATCAAGAAAGCAGGTTCTCACGGTTGCTACCATAGAAAATCTTATCCCATAGCACAAGATAGGACTCATAGCTCTATTTTTTAAACAGCCTCTGTAAGTAGATCTTTTGTAGGTCATTCATAACATATCTATTGAAAAAATGACCAAAGCAATATTAACAGAACAGGGAGTCATAAGTAGGATTCAGTAGGAGGAAAATAGGGAGTCTATTTTGAAACATGCACAAGAGGACATGTCTGGTGAAGATGAATGTGTAGACTGGGAAACTGTGACAAACATGGACTTTTTATGATGTCTACTTGAGACAAATAACAGGATACAGGTGAGAAAAAGTGTCTAGGGAATTCCTCAATATAAACAATTAGGACTTTTTATCATAAGAAATGACATTCTTGGTGAAATCAAACATCTAATTAATTATTCTGTTCCGGAATTTTCTCTGTTAGAATGCAGAGTTTCCTATTATCAAGTATCCTAAGACAAGGACATTTATGGATACGTTTAATTTATAAAATTTTACATTTTGATGTGTATATTTGTTTTAATCAAGTAAACCTAGAGCAGTACAAGTTCATCTCTTTCATCATAAATACCAATCACAATTGTCTATAGTACCAATTGAAGCAAAAGCAAAAATTTAAATATACTTAGTGAAGACAGCTTTTATCCAGTGATGAGGAAGAAAGAAGGTTCCTTGATATATTCTGTAACTAATTTAATAAAAATTTTATAAAACAGTAAGTTTGGGGGCCAGTTGCTCTATCAGCCTTTGGTCACTCTATAATCACTTCTCAACATAGTCTGAAATTAAAGTTATAAAGTAGGCATAATTTCATAACCACCCAAGAGCTGGAGAGAGTTAAAAGCAATATAAAATCTTAGAGGTAATGTTATTTTTTAATGCAAATGAGTTTCACGTTGTTTTGCTCAAGGGAGAGTAATGCCCAGGATGTTCTGTTGTCATCAAGAGCAGCTGAAAGGCATCATGATCAATTTAAATTTCTGACACGATGCAACAGTAATGAAATATGAGTGCATGTAATTCAATACAGGAATTTGTGTGTGCATGAATAATGGCTAATGCCTGTGTGGGTTTTTTTTTTTTTTAATTAAAAAATATTTTTAGCTGTTACCAAGACTTTGGTGATTTTCCCAAAAATATGCACAGAGGACTGATTTGGTATTGGTACTCTTATTTACAAAAACCTATAAATCCTGAAGGCCATATCCATACTATGGTATGCATATATATACTCACAAGTCCTCTTTTATTTGTATATTTTAAAGATAAGCTGAAGCACTATATAATCAATATTGAGTGTTGAATTCATGTTTTTCAACTTCACTGAAGAAAACTTGGGCATTTTAGTGAATTATCTACATCTTAAGGACTACTAGGTAATTATAATTTGAATAAGTTTTAATATGTGAAAAATATATACCATTGGATTATTTAATTCATTTATTATAATGTTAAAACTTTTTTTGTTCCTACATGTACATATTTTCTTGTAAGCCAATAATACACATAGTCAAGAAAATGTAAACCACTATGCTTGGTACTGACTGTTTATGTCAAACAACCAGGATTTTCTTCCACAGGCATGACTAAGTGCGGGAATTAGTACAAAACATTCATTTTTCTAAAATCTATTCTTTTGATATTTTCCAGTAAATGTTGAATATCTTAAAAGGCAATTATGTTAATAGTAGTAGCTAAAATCTACTAAATATCAACTGTGTCTTATAACAGAATGTGATTGCTAATCTAGCAAGAGTCCTGCTAATCAAGTATTTAATTACAATTTTGCAGATAAAAAAATGTTATCCTAAGAAAAATTAAGTAATTTTGTTCGAGAATTTTTGCTATGTCCTATGGCAGCATCAAGATTTCAACCCATTTTTAAATGGCTTCAAAGCCTAATATTTTGTGTTTTTTTTTTAATAAGGCTTTTTTGAGTGCTTTGTGAAGAATATTCATCTCAGTGGAAACAAATGGGATATTACAGAACAACCATCTTACCCCATAAAATTGATAATAAATTTTATAAACACTGGGTTATAATTAAACAAATGGCTTTACTATAAGATTTCTCAATATGTTTAATAGGCAATATAAACTTCCAAGAGGGAAGTATATGGTGTTTCTTCCTAAACTAATGTGAAGACCAATCCTTTTTCAGAAGGGTAATTTTCTATGAATTTGAACTATGAATTTTTAACTTGTATATGTTCTGCTCTGCTCAAGTGCCAGAGTGGGGCGTATTTATAAATTAGATAAGTTTGTAGTTTGCATAAATACTAAAAATAAATACTCATTGACTGGCCAACTGATCAAGTGATTAGAATAACTGGAAAAACAAGTCCATTTTTGGTCTTTTGCCAGTGTCGGCTTGGTTCGCCAGACTCTACCTTCCTTATCTTTAATGAAGGCTGTGAATACCCTACTTGTGAGTTCAGTATTTCCTTGTCATTAGGAGGATGTCTCAATTCAATTTGAAGGGATCTTCACAAAATCTGGTGCCAATACAGACATGGCCAGCTGTGTGATGCCAACCTGCCAGACCCTGTCCTGTGTGATTAACTGAGTGCTCACTTTCATCTCTTTGGACTGAAAACGTCCCTTAATTTTTTTTTCAAAGATTTTATTTATTTATTCATGAGAGACACACACACACAGAGGAAGAGACACAGGCAGAGGGAGAAGCAGGTGCCATGCAAGGAGCTCGATGTGGGACTCAATCCCATGACTCCAGGACCACGCCCTGGGCCAAAGGTAAATGCTCAACTGCTGAGCCACCCAAGTGTCCCAAAACTTCCCTTAATAATACATGATTAATAAACATGAAATTAATGCCCAGCCTAATAATCAGAATTGCCAAATAAAGTAATTATGAGAGAAAAATCCTACATAATCAAACAGTTTTTTTTTTTTTAAATATAACATCTAGCACTAATTACAGTGTAGTAGAGAGTACATATCCCTACAGGTGGGAGTGTGAATCTGTATAATGTTTAGTAGAGCAATTTGGCAATTTAAATTTCAAAATTCAGAAGGACTCGACACCTTAGAGATGGTGATTTCTTTGGGAATCTGGAAATAAACATTTTTAAAAATTTGAAGGCAATTATTTGTTGAATTTTTATGTAGAAATTCAGAATGAATAAATGAATTATGGTATATACATTATGACCTATAGTTATAAAATTATTATTAAAAATGGCATAGATGATGTTTATGATATCATGTTAAAAATAACATTTTATATGTAGATTCTCTTAATTTGTTCAGTATGCAAATGATCTGAGATGTTTTGCAAACTGTTTACTGGGTAGTAGGATTCTGATTCTTTTTGTACTTTTGAGTTAAAAAACTCCCTAAAGAACTGTGAAAAAAAACATTCAGACATAGCAATATATAACAAGATAAACACTTCTATGATGCTTTAATAAATCTACCTATTTAGTTCGATTATTGTCAAATTATATTTTCCCCATATCTGTGTAGTAAAAATCTACACCAACATATTTCTTTCAAAAGCTTCTTTGAAAACAAACAAAACAAACAAACAAACAAAAAAACCCAAAAGCTGTTTTGAGGGACGCTTGGGTGACCCACTGGTTGAGTGTCTTCCTTGGGCTCAGGGCCTGATCCTGGATTCAGGATCAAGTCCCACATTGGGCTTCCTGTGGGGAGCCTGCTTCTCCCTCTGCCTGTGTCTCTGCTTCTCTCTCTGTGTGTCTCTCATGAATAAATAAACAAAATCTTAAAAAAAAAGTTGCTTTGAGCTTCAAATTACCAAATATTACTTACCAAATATTACTAATCTTTTCATTTTTACAACCTATTTTCCCAAATGATTTTTGAGGGCTTTTATCAATATAAGTCTTCACAAATCTGCAATTAGGCATATGACTTTTGGTTGTCTCCTTATTTCTTTTAATTAAATTTTTATATTCCAAACTTCTACCTCTCCATATCTATCAATTCTAATATATATACAGATCTACTTAAAAACAGTCATTTCAAGAAAATCATGTTAAAAATTCTACAGCGGTTCTCCATTGTGAGACAAACTACATTCAGCTTTATCAAACAAAACCAAATTAAGTCCCAATGGTTTGAATAGCTTTTCAAGAGAGCTTGATGTCTGTCCTGGGTGCCCTTCTATTTCTTTTTTTTTTTTTCCTTCTATTTCTTATTGCTAGTTCTGCTCTTGGAAATTTCTAGGAAGGACAGCTTTGTAATCCCATCTCCTATTTCTAACTGGCCTCAACCTCTTTAGTTCAGAGAGATTCTTTATGTTAGTGATAATTTATTATTAAAAGTTTTATGTTTGTGTGTGCATGCACGTTGATTGTTAATTATAAGTTGCTTGAAGTGTTTTTTTAGTCCTGTTGATGGGGACTTTACTGGATTGCCCTCTTCCAAGAATGGGAGTTAGATAGACTTTGAACTTTTCAGTATTGTCTGGCTTCTAGTTCAATTTATATATTAAGCTATTTGCTCAGGTTTGGAAGATAAAAATTGTTCAAATAGTGAGGACCACCTCACTCAGGAGCCATATCCGCTTCTAAAGTATTAATACCAGACGGAATTTTCACTAGCTTTTTACACTATTTCTTATTTAGGTATAGTATGTTCAATGATTCTCTGCTATTGACAGCCTACCTTCCTGCAACAGTATTTCAATTAGCCTTTTAAGCTAACTATTTATTGAAGGTAACTTAGAAGCCAGTCTAGTACCACAATGACATTCAGAGCAGTGATTCAATTTCCTGGCTCACCAGTTAGGCCAGAAATCACAGTCTTATTATGTTTCAAGAAATTTATGATAAAAAATACTTGCTTTAAAATACTCAAACAGCCTGAGCCCTGCAGGTTGCCAGGAATTTAGGACATACTTTACAACTGCTCATTTACATCTATGCCACAATAAAATCAATTTTTTGAAAGAAGTGGATGATAGCGGGTTGGCAAGGGCAGAGCAGAAGATATTAAAATTCAAGTAGTCTGCCTACAAGAATTTGATATTTCATGCCAAGCACAAGCAAAAAAGAACTCTGATGAATCATTACTTTCAAAACAAAAAAATTGTGAAGTTTATAATTTTCCTTCATAGCCGTCTAATATAAACTATTATATTTCTTCAAATTAACTTAATTTACCTAAACTTCATCCAAACCATGAAAGGTAGATATTAATCTGGACTTTTAAGGTATAGAAATACTCCAAGTTCAAGTAGTTAAGGTTAAACAGATTTCAAGTTCTTGGGCTGAGATTATAATGCATATCTCACTCCCAAAAACATATTGCTGATGTTACATCACAGCATCAGTAAAACCAATATATATTTGGGAACTCATTTAACATAGAAATTAAATAAATGATAAGTAACTGTTTCAAGCATTACTACTGAAAGTTCATAAATGTTTTAGCATAATGCTAATGTACTTCTGAGTAAAAAAATTAAGCGTACATTCACTAAAAATATAAAATATAGAAAAGAAAAAAATATAGAAAAGAATTCAAAACAGACTATGAAGCAAATAACAAAAAAGTATACATTATATAGAGAATGCAATGCATAATTCTCTAATAAACCTATTATTGAGAGGCAGCAGTTACTACTGAGTATATATTTGCATGAGATTAATTGTTCATCCTCACCATCATTACACTTTTAATAAATTTTGAAATATAAGAGAAACCAATTGGAGCTGGCCCAATCTCTATTGGATGGCAAAGATACAGCCATTTTTATAACAATTTAAATAGCTTTTTTAAAAATCACAGTTAAGAGTCTAATGCTCTTAGCACAATAGTACAAGAATTATTCTTTTAATCCTCACAAGAAAAGGTCAAAATGATGCTGACATATATAATAAAAATTCTATGCAATTTCCATTTGAAATTAGACTGTAATGTCATCAAAGAATAACAAAATCTCTCCAGATAGATAGATAGATAGATAGATAGATAGATAGATAAATAGCTTACATCACAGTCTAATTTCAAATAGAGGATGTGAGAATTCTTGTAGATGTACAGACCTCTGAGATAGGGCTCCATGGATAGGTATGGAGACATTAAAAAAAGAGAGTGAAACATGGAGCACCTGGGCAACTCAGTAGTTGAGTTTCTGCCTTTGGCTCAGGGTGTGATCCCAGGGTCCTGGGATCGAGTCCTACATCAGGCTTCCTACAGGGAGCCTGTTTCTCCCTCTGCCTATGTCTCTGCTTCTCTCATGAATAAATAAATAAAACCTAAAACAAAACAAAACAAAAACGTTTAAGTGAAGTTAATGATTCTGTTCCATACTCCACTGCTGTTTTGAGATCAACCAGATTTTTAAAGGTAAAGAACTTGGATTCTTCCCTGTGATCCTTATTCCTGGACCTTAATCTGCAACAGTAACTACTTTTCAGTTTTCCTATGAGGTCTTTGGAGGGGTCAAAGATGAGGGCCATCAATCTCCTCCCCTTCCAACGCCATTATGAGGTAAAGTCATCACTGGCTAGGTGTAAAGCAGAGATAAATGGTACTAACACCAAGAGATTATAGAAACAACTTTTTGACTTTCAGTTACACATAGCAAGGAAAAGGATTAACAATAAAAATGAGATAGTATAATTTCATAGTTTTTTATTACATCTTATGATATCAAAAGCATTTTCTTATGTCATTATAATTCCTTGAAATTATGACTTTAAAGCTGAATACAATTTGTATGGAGTTTCAGTGACAGTAAAGTTTTTATTCATTTGCTTTGAAGATATTACCAACATTTTTGTTTTTATTTTTTAAATGCACTGAACACTTTTATATAGAGCTCTGTGCTTTTTCCGTAGAATAAATTCCCAGCATTTGATTTACTGAGTCAAAAAATATTAACATTTAAAATACTCCTGATATACATTGCCAATTTATCCTCCAAAGAGACAGTCCTTTTTATACCTCCTGGCAGCAGAAAAGGCTACACTCTTGCCAACACTGCATATGATCATTAAAAATGTATCCAAGGTCTTAAATTTGAATTATTTTGATTATTGAGACCTAACAGCTTTATTTGCTTTTTCTAATTTTTCAGTTATGAAGAATAATAAAATTATTTTATTTATTATAATGCATTATGGGATTGTCACCATCACTCTGAATTTCCAAAAGTGATTGTCTAGGAGCAATATAAAATAATGAAAAATGCAAATCCTTTTGATACAGAATAATTTGGGACTCAAATTCTAGTCCTGATTCTTACATTCCTACAGATTATAATATTTCTGTGCCTTATATTCCTCATCTTTAAAATAATAATATTTTCAAAACTTTTTGATATCTATGTAAAATATAATACAATTATACAGTAGATACATAATTAAGTCCTAAACAGACATGATTTCTTTAAAGATTTTTTATTTATTTATTCATGAGAGACACAGAGAGAGAGGCAGAGACATAGGCAGAGGGGGAAGTAGGCTCCCTTTGTGGAGCCTGATGCAAGACTTGATCCCAGGATCCCGGGATCGTGAGCTAAGCCAAAAGCAGACTCTCAACCACTGAGCCACCCAGACCCAACATGAATTTCTTTCTTATGCCAATAATACATAGAGATAACATTTTACTAAATACATTTTGTCAAACTTAAGCAATTTTTTGAGAATTGTCTATAGTATCATTCTCTTCAAATGAATTCTGGTTGTTTTGTTACATCTAAGGTCGGTCAATTTCTGAGATCTTGGTGTTGGTTTTGTTTGCAACCTATCTCAGTGTTCTGTAATGAGTGCAGGTGGAGGAGCGGAAAAAAATGTCTAAAGGCAAGTCATACTTTTTAGAAGATTGAATTTCATGGTGACTACCCCCTTTCTAGACAAGTGTAATGATACTGAGGACTTGCTGAATTTTTTATTCATCTAAGAGGCATAATGCTATATAGGAAGTTATGTGAATATTTAGAAAGATACTAGTTTTTTGGTTTATTTATTTATTTATTTATTTATTTATTTTTAAGGATTTTATTTATTTATTCATGAGAGACAGAGAGAGAGAGAGAGAGAGAGAGAGAGAGAGAGAGAGGCAGAGACACAGGCAGAGGAAGAAACAGGCTCCATGCAGGGAGCCTGACATGGGACTCGATCCCGGGTCTCCAGGATCAGGCCCTGGGCTGAAGGCGGTGCTAAACCGCTGAGCCAGCTGGGCTGCCCTGGTGTTCTTATTTAAAATCAAATAAAAATAAAGAAAGAAAAGGATCTTCAGAGGTGTTTTTTCCATACTCCATATTTTACTAGATTTAAATGAAATTAACCCCTTAATATTTCTTAAGTTTGGTAAAATCTAAAATGGCAATTTTATAGAACCTACTCAGGAAATTAGGAAGTCTTTCACATAAGCCTTTAAATACTTTTAATCAGGAAACTTGGCCATGGCAGACTGCTTCTGTATTTTGTGGGTTTTTGTTATCCCGATGTTTATAGCAGCAATGGCCACAATAGCCAAACTGTGGAAGGAGCCTCGGTGTCCATCGAAAGATGAATGGATAAAGAAGATGTGGTCTATGTATACAATGGAATATTACTCAGCCATTAGAAATGACAAATACCCACCATTTGCTTCAACGTGGATGGAACTGGAGGGTATTATGCTGAGTGAAGTAAGTCAGTCGGAGAAGGACAAACATTGTATGTTCTCATTCATTTGGGGAATATAAATAATAGCGAAAGGGAATATAAGGGAAGGGAGAAGAAATGTGTGGGAAATATCAGAAAGGGAGACAGAACGTAAAGACTGCTAACTCTGGGAAACGAACTAGGGGTGGTAGAAGGGGAGGAGGGCGGGGGGTGGGAGTGAATGGGTGACGGGCACTGGGGGTTATTCTGTATGTTAGTAAATTGAACACCAATAAAAAATAAATTAAAAAAATCAAAATGTGGTCTGAGGAATGACAGCATCCTTTTCACTGGAAACTTGTTATGAATGCAGAATTGTCCTCCCAGCTAACCTACTACATTTCCAAGTATTTCATAGGCACAGCAAATGTAGGTCATTAGCAAAGAACAAATGCTTTTAGAAATCTGTATTCAAGAGTTTATATTAGTATTAAAATAAGAAATTGCTACAATAAAGTCTCAGCAGACCATTTACTCATCAAAATATTATTGGGATATACAATGTATTGGAGACTCATAAACCCAGGATGACCCTGAAAAAACTCTGCCTTTGGCTCAGTCCATGATCCCTGAGTCCTGGGATCGACTCCCTGCTTCTCCCTTTACCCATGTCTCTTCCTCTCTCTCTATGTCTCTCATGAGTACATAAATAAAATTAAAAAAAAAAAACCTCTAAAGTTCAAACAAGTTTGTTTTTTAAACTTTATTTTGAAAAATTTATAGACAAATATTGTACAGAGTTTCCTATATCTATCATCCAACCTTCATCAATAGTGGTCAGTTCTGCAACTTCTGTATTATATCCAAACCAGGATATTGACATTAGTATATATTTATTAACTTATCTGTAGGCTTTATTTGGTTTTTACCACTTTATAACAACACACATTTGTGTGCAGTGGGGAGCTATGTGTGTAGATCTGGGCAATTTTATTAAGTATGGGGATTTATGCAACTACTACTAAAATCAAGACACAGGATGGTTCCATTAACACAAAAGAACTCCCTATGCTATTTCCTTGGCCTTACATATGTCCCCCACACTCTCATCCCTGCCTCTGGAAACCACTAATATATTCTCCATCTCTTTAGTTTTGCTGTTTTGAGAACGCTGTATAAATGGAATCCTACAACATGCAACTTAGGCAGGTGAATTTTAACTTGCTTTGGAGGTCTATACAGGTTCTTGCATGTATAAACAGTTCTTTTTTTTTTTTTTTTTTTTAATTCCAAACAGCCAAATAGCAGAGTACTTTCTAACCATTCACCAGTGGAATGACCTGTGGGAAAATTTCCAGTGTTTTGCTATTCCAAATAAAGTTGCTATGAACATTCATGTGGAGACATTTGTGCAAATATATGTATATTTCTTTGGGATAAACGCTCAAAAGGGCAATTGCTGGGTCATGTAGTGAGCACATACTTAGTTTTATAGGAAAATGCCAAGCTATTTTCCAAATTGTCTCTAACAATTTACATTGCCACCAATAGTGTGTGGGAAATCCAGTTTCTCTGCATTCCTCACCATTTGATATTATCACTTTTTAAAATTTTATTTTAGCTGTACTGCTATGTATGATGATATTTTATTATAGTTTTAGTTCTATTTCCCTAATGGTTAATGATTTTGAATACGTTTTAATGTGCAAGTGTTTATCATCTTTATTTTCATATTTATTTCCTGTTTGGTGAAATGTATGCTTATGTGTGTCTCCATTTTATAATTGAATAGTTTGATGTTACTGTTGTAGTTTGAGTTATTTATACATTCTAGATACTAGCCTTTCGAGTTGGTAGTTGCCACTTCTTTCCACTGAGTCTTTCACAGTAAATAAATAAATAAATAAATAAATAAATAAATAAATAAATAAATTTAGTTGTGCTGAGTCCAATTTATTTTTATTTATGGATCATGTCATATCTAAGAACTCTTCATTTAGCTAGATGCTAGAGATGTGCTCCTATGCTATCTTCTCTAAGTTTTATTATATATTTTACATGGAAATCTATGATTCATTTTGAATTTCTTTTGTATATGTTGATAGATTGTAGGTTGTGGTTCTTTATGTACATATCTATTTATATCCAGTTTTTCCACCACTATTGATTGAAAAGATTATCCTCCACTTAAATTGCTCTTGTACTTTTTTCAAACATCAGTTGGGCAAGTTTGTGTTAGCATAGATCTGAGTTTTCTATTCTGTTCCATTGATCTATGTATCTATTTTTTCCACCAAAACTGTCCTGACTTGCTTACTGTTGATATATAGTAAATCTTGACATAACATTGAAGAATTCTTACCATTTTTTTGTTTTTAGTATTTTTCATGACATTTATGTTAATATATTAGTTCCTTTCCTTTTTCATATAATTTTAGACATAAGTTTGTCTGTGTATATATAGTGTTTTGGTGGGCTATTGTTAGAAATTGTATTAGTCTTCACACCTAACTTAGGGAGAAGTAAGTCTTTACTATATTGAATCTTCAAGTCTGTGAATCTTCAGGTCATTTAGTTAGATATTTTAAATTTTTTCATCAATGTGTTGTAACTTTCAGCATATAGATCCTGTATATATTTCTAGTTGGAATCATAACTAGGTATTAATTTTATCTTTTTTCACAGTTGAAGTATAATTAATATTAAATGTTATATTAGTTTCAGGTGTGTAACATATTGATTCAACAATTCCATATATTACTCAGGACTCCTTGCCATAAGTGCAGTCACCATCTATCACCATACAATGTTATTACAATATTGACTATAGTCTTTATACCTCACTTTTTCATCTCCATGACCTACTTTAAAAATAGGAGTTTATACCTTTTAATCCCCTTAATCTATTTCACCCATCCTTCAACCATCTTCCCTCTGGCAACCACCAGTTTATTATTCTCTATATTTAAGAATCTTTTCATGTATCTGCTGGCCATCTAAACGTCTTCTTTAGAGAATGTCTATTCAGGTCCTCTGCCCATTTTTAAATCAGTTTATTATTTTTTGGTGTTGAGTTGTATAAATTCTTTATATATTTAAAATATGAACTCCTTATTGGTTACATCATTTGCAAACAGCTTCTCCCATTCAGTAGGTTGCCTTTTTGTTTTAGGATAGTTTCCTTTGGGGTGCAAAAGCTTTTTATTTTGAGGTAGTCCTGATGGTTTATCTTTGCTTTTGGTTTTCCTTGCCTCAGGAGACACATCTAGAAAGATGTTGCTAAGAGATGTACAAGAGATGTTTGCCTTTTTTTTTTCTTGGAGGAGTTTTATGGTTTCAGGTCTCACATTTGGGTCTTTAATACATTTTGGGTTTATTTTTATGTAAGGTATAAGAAAATGATGCAGTTTCATTTTTTTGCATGTAGTTGTCTAGTTTTCCCAATACCATTTATTAACGACTGTCTTTTCCCTATTGTATATTCTTGCCTTTTTTTTTTTTTTCATAGATTGACCATTTAAGTGTTGGTTTGTTTCTGGGCACTGCATTCTGTTCTATTGATCTATGTGTCTTTTTTTTCCCAGTATCATACTGTTGTGATTGCTGCTGCTTTGTAGTATATCTTGAAATCTGGACTTGTGATACTTCCAGCTTTGTTCTTTCACAGTATTGCTTTGGTCACTGTTTTGTTGTTCCATACAAATTTTAGAATTATTTGTTCCAGTTATGTGAAAAATGCTGTTGGTACATGGGGAAGGATTCTATTGAATTTGTAGATTGCTTTGAGTAATATGAACATTTTAACAATATTCTTTCAATCTTTAAACTTTTTAAAAAAGTGATTGTGGGGGGGGGGGCAAGATGGCAGAGGAGTAGGATCCCCAAGTCACCTGTCCCCACCAACTTACCTAGATAACTTCCAAATCATCCTAAAACCTACAAATTTGGCCTAAAATTTAAAGAGCAAACAGCTGGAACGCTACAGTGAGAAGAGTTCCCGCTTCTAGCAAGGTAGGAAGATGCAAAATAAATAGAAAAGCATCCAAGGAGGAGGCCCCCACGAGGAGCCGAGCTAGGGTGGGGTGGCGAGAGCCTCCAGGATAGGAAAGTCCCATCCAGAGAAGCAGGAGCTTTACCAATCTTCCCTGACGGAAAGGCGCTCGCAGGGAGCTCGGGCGGCATCCCAGGAAGAGTAGTGGAGGCCCCAGTTCCCGGGGTCACCAACAGAGGAGGTGCGCTCCGGGGGAGAGTGTGCCACACACCGGGGCCGAGCTCCCTAAAGGGCTGGAGTGCCCCGCGGGGCCCCGGGAGCAGCTCCGAGGAGGCTCAGGCGGGGGCTCCGCCTGGAGGGGGCTGTGCAGCCCCAGGAGCAGGAGTCTAGCGGGGCAGGCCCCAGACCCCAGGGCTGAGGGGGACACAGCCCAGGATCCGGTGCTCCCTCCGGGACAGCCGGAGGCCAGGAGGACACAGGGCTGCAAGGACGCTCCTGTCGCAGAGCGCTCGGAGCTGTGCAGATCAGCGCCCACCCCTGAGCATCCAGGCCCCTGCGACTGGGAGACTGTGGTAGTTACTATGGGAGCTGACTCCAGGGCTGGAGAGCTGGCCACTGCCACTGTTGTTGTTCCTCCTGGTGTCACCTTGTGCCTGGGACAGAGCGGCCGCCAGGGAGCAAGGGCCTCACAGGATAAACGGCTCCCACTGAGCTGTGCACCTGGCAGGGGCGAAGCAGCTCCCCCAGGTTCACACACCTGAGAATCAGCATAGCAGGCCCGTCCCACAGAAGACCAGCTGGAAGGACAGGGGAAGAGCAAGTACTTAACCAAGCAGCGCTGGAAAGCTCCAGGGGGAAGTCCAGGGACTTATAGTATATAGAATCAGAGGATACCCCTCCTTGTATTTTTGTTTTTTGTTTGTTTGTCCCCCCTCCCCCCATTTTTTCCCCTTTTCCTTCCTTTTTCCAGTACAACTTGTTTTTAGCAACTCTGCACTGAGCAAAATGACTAGAAGGAAGAACTCACCACAAAAGAAAGAATCAGAAATAGTTCTCTCTCCCACAGAGTTACAGGATTTGGATTACAATTCGATGTCAGAAAGCCAATTCAGAAGCGCAATTATAAAGCAACTGTTGGCTCTGGAAAAAAGCATAGAGGAATCAAGAGACTTCATGACTGCAGAATTTAGAGCTAATCAGGCAGAAATTAAAAATCAATTAAATGAGATGCAATCCAAACTAGAGGTCTTAACGACGAGAGTTAATGAGGTAGAGGAACTAATGAGTGACATAGAAGACAAGTTGATGTCAAGGAAGGAAGCTGAGGAAAAAAGAAAAACAATTAAAAGACCATGAGGAAAGGTTAAGGGAAATAACCTCAGAAGGAAAAACCTACATTTAACTGGAGTTCCAGAGGACGATGAAAGGGACAGAAGACCAGAAAGCATATTTGAACAAATCATAGCTGAGAACTTCCCTAATGGGGAGGAAACAAGCATTCAGATCCAGGAGATAGAGAGATTCCCCCCCCCCAAAAAAAATCAATAAAAACCATTCAACACCCCGACATTTAATAGTTAAGCTTGCAAATTCCAAAGATAAAGAGAAGATCCTTAAAGCAGCAAGAGACAAGAAATCCCTGACTTTTATGGGGAGGAATATTAGGGTAACAGCAGACCTCTCCACAGAGACCTGGCAGGCCAGAAAGGGCTGGCAGGATATATTCAGGGTCCTAAATGAGAAGAACATGCAACCAAGAATACTTTATCCAGCAAGGCTCTCATTCAAAATGGAAGGAGAGATAAAGAGCTTCCAAGATAGGCAGGAACTGAAAGAATATGTGACCACCAAACCAGCTCTGCAAGAAACATTGAGGGGGAATCTGTAAAAGAAAGAGGAAGTCCAAGGAAACAATCAACAAAAACAGGGACTAAATAGATATTATGATGACACTAAATTCATATCTTTCATTACTAACACTGAAAGTGAATGGACTTAATAATCCCTTCAAAAGATGCAGGGTTTCAGACTGGATCAAAAAGAAAGACCCATCTACTTGCAAACCCATCTACAAGAGACTCATTTTAGACCAAAGGACACCTACAGCCTGAAAATAAAAGGTTGGAGAACCATGTACCATTCAAATGGTCCTGAAAAGAAAGCAGGGGTAGCCATCCTCATATCAGATAAATTAAAGTTTACCCCAAAGACTATAGTAAGAATGAAGAGGGAGAACTGTATCATATTAAAAGGATCTATCCAACAAGAGGACCTAACAATCATGAATATTTATGCCCTGAATGTGGGAGCTGCCAAGTACATCAATCAATTAATAACCAAAGTTAAGACCTACTTAGATAATAATACACTTATACTGGGAGACCTAAACACAGCGCTTTCTCTAATTGACATATCTTCTAAGCACAACATCTCCAAAGAAACAAGAGTGTTAAATGATACTCTGGACCAGATGGATTTCACAGATATTTATAGAACTTTACATCCAAATGCAACTGAATACACATTCTTCTCAAGTGTACACGGAACTTTCTCCAGAATGGACCACATACTGGGTTAAAAATCAGGTCTTACCTGATACCAAAAGATTGGGATTGTCTCCTCCATATTTTCAAGCCATAATTCTTTGAAACTAGAACTAAATCACAAGAAGAAGTTTGGAAGAAATTAAAACATGTGAAGGTTAAAGACCATCCTTCTAAAAGATGAAAGAGTCAACCTGGAAATTAAAGTAGAATTTAAAAGATTCATGGAAACTAATGAGAATGAAGATACCACCGTTCAAAATCTTTGGGATACAGCAAAAGCAGTCCTGAGGGGGAAATACATCACAATACAAGCATCCATCAAAAAACTGGAAAGAACTCAAATACAAAAGCTAACCTTGCATCTAAAGGGGCTGGAGAAAGAACAGGAAATAGATCCTACACCCAGCAGAAGAAGAAAGTTAACAAAGATTAGAGCAGAACTCAATGAAATAGAGACCAGAAGAACTGTGGAAAAGATCAACAAAACCAGGAGTTAGTTTTTTGAAAGAATTAATAAGATATATAAACCATTAGCCAGCCTTATTAAAAGCAAAAAACACTCAAATTAATAAAATCATGAATGAGAAAGGAGAGAACTCCATCAATACCAAGGACATACAAACAATTTTAAAAACATTATGAGCAGCTATATGCCTATAAATTGGGCAATCTAGAAGAAATGGAAACCTTTCTGGAAAACCACAAACTACCAAGACTGGAACAGGAAGAAATAGAAAACCCGAACAGGGCGATAACCAGGGAAGAGATTGATGCAGTCATCAAAAACCTCCCAAGACACAAAAGTCCAGGGCCAGTTGGCTTCCCAGGGGAATTCTATCAAACGTTTAAAGAAGAAACAATACCTATTTTACTAAAGCTGTTCTGAAAGATAGAAAGGGATGGAGTACTTCCAAACTCATTCTATGAGGCCAGCATCACCTTAATTCCAAAACCAGACAAAGACCCCACCAAAAAGGAGAATTATAGACCAATGTCCCTGATGAACACAGATTCAAAAATTCTCAACAAGGTACTAGCCAATAGGACCCAACAATACCTTAAGAAGATTATTCACCATGACCAAGTAGGATTTATCCTCAAGATAAATACTCGTAAAGCAATCAATGTGATAGATCGTATCAACAAGAGAAAAAAACAAGAGCCATATGATCCTCTCATTAGATGCAGAGAAAGCATTTGACAAAATACAGCATCCATTCTTGATCAAAACTCTTCAGAGTGTAGGGATAGAGGGAACATTCCTCAGCATCGTAAAAGCCATCTACGTGAAAAGCCCACAGCAAATATCATTGTCAATTGGGAAAGACTGGGAGCCTTTCCCCTAAGATCAGGAACAAGACAGGGATGTCTACACTCACCACTGCTATTCAACATAGTACTAGAAGTCCTAGCCTCAGCAATCTGGCAGCAAAAAGAAATAAAAGGCATTCAAATTGGCAAAGAGGAAGTCAAACTCTCCCTCTTCACAGATGACATGATAATGTACCTAGAAAACCCAAAAGACTTCTCCCCAAGATTGCTAGAACTCATACAGCAATTCAGCAGTGTGGCAGGATACAAAATCAATGCCCAGAAATCAGTGGCATTTCTATACACTAACAATGAGACTGAAGAAAGAGAAATAAAAGAGTCAATACCATTTACAGTTGCACCCAAAAGCATAAGATACCTAGGAATAAACCTAACCAAAGAGGTAAAGGATCTATACCCTAAAAACTACAGACCACTTCTGAAAGGAATTGAGGAAGCCACAAAGAGATGGAAAATTATTCCATGCTCATGGATTGGAAGAAACAATATTGTGAAAATGTCCATGCTACCCAGGGCAATTTGCACATTTAATGCAATCCCTATCAGAATACCATGGATTTTCTTCAGAGAGTTGGAACAAATTATCTTAAGATTTGTGTGGAATCAGAAAAGACCCTGAATAGCCAGGGGAATATTAAAAAAGAAAACCATAGCTGGGAGCATCACGATGCCAGATTTCAGGTTGTACCTCAAAGCTGTGGTCATCAAGACAGTGTGATACTGGCACAAAAACAGACACATAGATCAATGGAACAGAATAGAGAATCCAGAAATGGACCCTCAACTTTATGGTCAACTATTATACAACAAAGGAGGAAAGACTATCCACTGGAAAAAAGACAGTCTCTTCAATAAATGGTGCTGGGAAAATTGGACATCCACATGCAGAAGAATGAAACTAGATCATTCTCTTACAGCATACACAAAGATAAACTCAAAATGGATGAAAGATCTAAATGAGACAAGATTCCATCAGAATCCAGAGGAGAACACAGGCAACACCATGTTTGAACTTGTCCACAGTAACTTTTTGCAAGATACATCTATAAAGGCAAGGGAAACAAAAGCAAAAATGAACTATTGGGACTTAATCAAGATAAAAAGCTTCTGCACAGCAAAAGAAACAGTCAACAAAACTAACAGACAATCTACAGAATGGGAGAAGATATTTGCAAATGACCTATCAGATAAAGGGCTAGTATCCAAGATATATAAAGAACTTCTTAAACTCAACAGCAAAAAAACAAACAATCCAATCATGAAATGGGCAAAAGACATGAACAGAAATCTCACAGAGGAAGACATAGACATGGCCAACAAGCACATGAGAAAATGTTCCGCATCACTGCCCATCAAGGAAACACAAATCACAACCACAATGAGATAACACCTCACACTAGTGAGAATGGGGAAAATTAACAAGGCAGAAAACCATAAATGTTGGAGAGGATGTGGCGGAAGGGGAACCCTCTTGCACTGTTGGTGGGAATGTGAACTGGTGCAGCCACTCTGGAAAACTGTGTGGAGGTTCCTCAAAGAGTTAAAAATTGA
Organism: Canis aureus; assembly: GCF_053574225.1. Taxonomy (NCBI): domain Eukaryota; kingdom Metazoa; phylum Chordata; class Mammalia; order Carnivora; family Canidae; genus Canis; species Canis aureus. The sequence continues at coordinate 37,101,206 of NC_135622.1, forward strand.
GCTGCCCTGCAACCCAGCAATTGCACTTCTGGGGATTTACCCCAAAGATACAGATGCAGTGAAATGCCGGGACACCTGTACCCCAATGTTTATAGCAGCAATGTCCACAATTGCCAAACTATGGAAGGAGCCTCGGTGTCCGTCGAAAGATGAATGGATAAAGAAGATGTGGTTTATGTGTACAATGGAATATTACTCAGCCATTAGAAATGACCAATAGCCACTATTTTCTTTGACATGGATGGAACTGGAGGGTATTATGCTGAGTGAAATAAGTCAGTCAGAGAAGGACAAACATTATATGGTCATTCATTTGGGGAATATAAAAATTAGTGAAAGGGAATAAAGGGGAAAGGAGAGAAAATGAGTGAAAGTATCAGTGAGGGTGACAAAATATGAGAGACACCTAACTCTGCGAAATGAACAAGGGGTAGTGGAAAGGGAGGTGAGTGGGGAGTTGGGGTGACTGGATGATGGGCAATGAGGGTGGCAAGTGGCGGGATGAGCACTTGGTGTTATGCTATATGTTGGAAATTGAACTCCAATAAAAAAAGCAACTGTTAGTCATATTGTGTTTTAGATACTTATTTCCACATGATCTATCATTGAGTTTACAGATTGTTTTCTCTCTGTGTTTCCTCTAACAACCTTGATTATTAGTTTTAAGTCTCATCTAATCCAGGATGATGTTATCTGGATATCCTTAATTTATTGGCATCTCAAAAATACTTTTTTTTCAAATAATATCAAATTCGTGTGCCCCAGGAGTGAGAATGTAGACATCTTTTTGAGGGACATATTCAATCAATTTTAGCAATATTCAGAGCCTTTTTATATTTGTTCCTTGTGTTGTGTCAAGGATGCTTTTAGTTGCAAGAGGAAGGACTCAGGAGGACAGGAGCTACCCCAAAACTCTGTTTACATTTTATTACATAAGTTCCTTACGTGTGTGTGTGTTTTATTAAGAACTTTTATATTGTAATAATGTTTTAACTATTTTTTTGAGTGATAGCAACAGACTTCCTATGGAATTCTGAACATAAAATAGTCACTGATTGAAAAGAACATCAATGCCTTGAGGGCCTCTATCTTGGTTTATTAATTATGTCCTGTCTCTTCTCTTCTACTTAATGTTTACTCCAGTTATGCATTGCTACCAGAGTGCTGCACAAGAATCCATGCCAAGATTTCGTAGCTTAAAACAATAACCATTTATTAATAGTATGCATGCCTGTCAGCATTTTACTCTGAGATCAACTGGGTGATGTTTCTGGTTCCCTTGATCTAGTATATTTTCAGCTGGGATAACTGAAGTGATTCACTGTTTGCCATTTGTTCCTCATCATCCAGAAGTTCATGTGGACATGGACTGTTTGGTGATAGCAGAGAGTATGAATGAACGAAAATATGCAGGTGTTTTCATAAGCCTCTGTATCACATATGCTAGCATCCTTGTGGCCAAAACAAGTGACCTGGAGCGGCCCACAGAAAGGAAGAACAAGGCTACATTGCAACTGGGGTTACTGACATGATCATCTACCATGGTGCTGCTATAGTTCTGTGGTGCCAAATAGCATGTGTGATGTGATTTCATCTACAATAAGAGAATGAATCTCTTAGTCTACTGACATACCTCAAACAAAAATTCATGTCCATCTTCATGACACTACATATACATAATACATATGTTGCCTTCTCAGCATTTTCTTCTCTCTTAAATATTAAATATCATTTCCATATATTTGTAGTTGAATATATTATGATTTGAATATCTTGGGAAGCCAAGGGAACTATCTTCAAAGCATTGTTATTATTAGAATACTTAGATAAGAAGCTGCTATGGTATTTAAAATTGATATCACCTTTCCTAGCAGTTGCTTGCTGTCTTCTATCAGGTAGTTTTTACCATTCCCTGTTGGAATAATTCCAGCTGCAAATCCACCAGTGTGCGTTGTTCTTGGCTTCAAACCATTCAGGAAGTCACCGCTACTTCTACAATGTTAAGAGGAGTCTTCTGGCAATTTTTAAGCAGATTTGTTATAAGAGACTATCATTTTTATCAAAGGGCTAACCCTTGCTGTTTTAATGAATGTTACCTCTCTTCATTTAATGCTAGAAGGGGAGATTATTGTAAATAGAAGTTATTTTCATCTGAATAAAATAATTTATAAACTCATGACTTATTTCTCTGGAAACACTTTGAAACAGCAGCGCATCTGGCATGTGAAGATGATGAAGCATTATTAAAACAAAAAGTCTTGTCTCACAGACCTTAATGGATGTGACTGACACAGCCATAGTTTTAAAGCATGAATCTATTTTTAATTTTTAAATACTTTGTTGAAATTAAAGCAGGGATGGAAAATGCACACAACCAGCCAGAGATTCATTGAAATTCTATTTTAATGTTCAACGAACTGAATGTAATTATACATTTTAAAAGTTCGTGTTTTTTTTCAAGTTTCATAGAAAATTAGTTAGCTCTTGTTTTTTCCCAGTGTATTAGCTGTTATAATACCAAACTCTCATTTTCAAAGAAAAACTGAAATGCTGAATAAAATCATTCATTTTGAATGCCAGGCATTTTTATGTCATTTTTATTTATTAATGAAGTATTGTATGGCATGAGTAAATTTATAGTCCTAAACTGTGATGCATTTTTTGAGTCAAAGTTTTCATAGTATCCATCATCGGGAATTGAGATTTCATCACAGCTTATCAAAAGCTAAAAGTTGTCTCTAAAAATAATAGTTGCTTACCAATGTAAAATGGGAATTTCCTCTTGATTTTTTTGTTAGGGGTTGTCACAGGATCTATCAAAACTCATTGGCAAAGTAAAAAGAAATACTCAAAATGAGAAGTTAACAGCCAAAGAGAATATCAGTTTGGTACAAAATTCTCAGTACTTTCCCTGAGATTCACAGGTCAGGTAGTGTCTGAAACTCCCCCATCTTCTTCAAGATATAGCAGGCTCATTGAATCTGGTCTAGAGGACCAATTGGTAAACCCATTTTATCACTGAGCCTTGTAAGGAGCTTCTTCTTTCCCTGAGGCCCACTCAGAGCTAGGAGCCTTTTGGATCATTTGTAAGTGAGTCAGGAACGTATATCCCAAATGTAGGATATATTCCCAGTACAATGTTGAAGGAACCAGCAAGCATTTTACTTCTTTCTTAATGTTAAACATGCCACAAAACCTTTACTATGGAAAGTATAACCCAATATACTACAGGTTTTTGTTAAATTAGCAATATTCTAGAATTTCATGGGAAATTACCAGTCTAGTATATAAGTATGAAGGATAGTTTTCACTCTTAAAATGTTGATTGCAGATTTGTCATAGGACCCCATGGTTCAACTTTCAGATATAGGCCCAAGAGAAATAATATAGGTCTAAATACAATTTGTGGGTCAATGTTCATAGTAGCATGATTCATAATAGTTAAAATGTGAGAACAACCCAAATGCCTATGTGATGGAATAAAAAAATATGGTATATCCGTGCAACAGAATATTATTTAGCAATAAAAAATGATCAACTACACATATATTCTACAACATAGTTGAACCTTGAATATATTATGGTAAATGAAAGAAACCTTACACAAAATACCATATATTTTGTGATTCCATTGTACGACATGATCCAAAATTAGTGAATTTTATACTATGTAGTTATACTTCAATGAATGTTTGTGAAAATTCATCCTACAAAATCATTTCAGAAAATTCTCTTAATTGAGGAGTAAAAACAATCTCTATTTCTACAGTCCTACAGGGTATTAGAATAGGAAGTCCCAACTCCCTAATTTAGATGTGTTCATTGGAGTCTAGCTAGGATTGTTCAAATAATATTTTCAGAAACCAGTCTCTGTAGTAAAATCAGATGGAATTAAAATCAAGAAATTTTTTATACAGGTGAAAGAAAAGTTGATATGTCAGAGGGGAGAATAAGGCAACCCAGAGATTATTGAAAGCCAACTTTAATTCTCCTTTCATAGGACAACTGGAGATGTAGTTTACTGGGATCTGGGGCCCTGGGGTCACTGCCAGAGAAACTATCAGAAGCAGAGATAGATAGAATTGCCTGGTTTCTCTCTTTTATCCTCCTGTTTTCCATAGTGCCTCCTATTGGCTTAACTTGAATAGAAACCAGTATATAGAGTCCATCATCTTCTTTGTTACACAGAGAAAAGCAAAAAAAAAGATAGTAATGGATCTGAGGTAAACTTACCAAGAACTGAAATGTGGGAGTTAAATTCAACCTTTATGTCCAACTTAGCTTTTTATCTATACCATTCTTCATAACACTAAGTGTTCTCTAGGTTCTGCCTGTTTACAGACATTTCTAACACTATTGAAGCCCATCTCCAACCTTGCTTTGTCCATCATGGCTTCAATCAGTGATTACATTCTCTTACAAAACTCTGAAGAAAACATATTTTCTACCATCCAATTTAAAAATACAAATCACTTTCTTAGTTTTTAAATTATCTTCTGTTTAATTTTCCTGGGTCAGTTATAACTACCATGAAGACTACATGAAGCTTATGTCATAGGTAATGATATCTAGAAGAGATAATAAATAGAATGTTTAGAACATTATGGGGGTCCCAAAAACTGTCATTATAAAATATTTATTTTCCATAAAGTATCAAGGCTGAAATTAAAGGATGACATTTAACACACTATGGCAAGTTAATATTCAGAGGCTTTTTTTGGTGCTTCAATTTGTTAATTGTGAAGATACACCCTAGACTTGGCAAGTTTCATTTTGTCTATTGTGCTGACACTATAAAGTTGTAGAGCATCTTCAAAGCTAACCTGAAGTTTCCTCTTTAGTTTTATTCATTCTATACAATGAATAAGGTTAATTTGGTGGCAAAATTCTCTGAAACATGCATAATGTAGACTAGTATGACCTTGATAAGGAGCCATTAAAAACAGTCGTATTGAGCTCAATATCCAGGGAGGAGTCACTGGAACAAATTCTTTACAGCCAATATATTACTAATCTTGAAAAAAGAGTGATAATTACATTCACAAAGACATAGAAATTGATATGTTAGATTGTACCCCTAGTTTACCCAGTACAAAGTTCACTTGTTAATAGGGGTAATAGGGGTGCTGAAAAGCAAGACAAAGGCCTGTATTGTTAGGATATTCTATTTCACTTCAGTAGCTTATTTATGTCTCTGGCTTTGATAAATTAGCCCAAATGTTTCTGGAACCTATTATGTATCCCATCAGGAGATAGTTTGTTGTAGTGTGTTCTATAAGTTTATTATCTGTTGTTCAAAGTAGTATTTCCTCTACAAAGCAAAGCACATAAAAGATTCCAATATCTCTTCTTAGCATCTTGGTTCAAATATTCTGTTTTCATTGGTTCATTTTATAGGAGCTGTTTCAAATTGATATATTACTCTCTTTCTTTCAGGTCTACTCTTATTTTGTGTTGATGGGCCAGCTGGTGATTTGAGCAGCAGCCATCAGTTAAATAATGCAAAACATTAGGCTGAACATAGAATGTTAGTCAAATTTCAATGTACGTATTTACTGATTATTTATGAATATTTTAAAAGGTTGGTAAATTCTGGCTTAAACATTTTTTCCAGGGTTATATATATAACTTTCTCTATTTACACTGTTAGTAATGTGAAAATTAGTGTTATACTGGGAAACGCAATGAAAAGGAACAGTTGTGAGAAGATATCAAGCCCTTATAAGTAGCCAAGCAAAGAGAGGGAAAAACAGTCAAACCAATTAGTCCAGTTGGCTAATTGTCTTTTTTATGAGCGATCTGGACAGCTGTACTGTTAGCTTGGGGGGCATAATCTAATGCAGATTGGACTGAACTTTCTCAATTATCCTGAGTAATTCTAGCATGCTAGAATCACCTTTTATTTAAGGTGATTGTGGCCTTAGTCTCATATACCCAACTCTGGTTTTACACCCAATTGTTTATTAGTAATAGCTTCTTGGGATTATGTCTAATAGTTAATACTATATCCTTGAATGCTATATTTTCCTAAGTATCTACAAGGAGGGCTAAAGCCTCTTTAGGGTGTGCATCTATATATTTCAAAAGTTATTTGTGTAAGTTACTTATTTTTAAGAATTAAGATGGCTTAGTTGACATAGAGGAGGAATTTATTGGTTGAATTATTGAAATAGATATTAATATTATTTTAGGTTTAAAAAATATTCAGTCTCATTATGTGATGTGAAGAGAGTTATCTGCAATCATAGATGGAACTAGGGTCAAAATAAAATTCCACACCTCTGAGAACTTTGAATTCTTCTACTTGAGTTTTAATATTGCAGCTTCTCAAAATTAATCAGAATATATTAGAATATAATTATGTAGCAATCCTTTATCCGGAAAGTTCAAATGCAAATATTGCCTCTTTGTTGAGTACAGAGATTGGTTAGGTAAGAGAATTGCATTTTAACTGAAAGTACTATATTCTTACTCATTTATTCAAGTTAGTGTAATTATTATCTAACTAATTAGGTGGAAACATGACTTCTTCTATTATTCATTAAATGTGAAAATTCTTCCCAGAAAAAAGAACTATAAGTGAAAAAAATGATCTAGGAACTCTATAAAAATACTGATTGAAAGCTGATAATATGTACCATTATAGAAATAGTAATTTACTTTAGGAATAGTTTTGGTTAAGCAAAATGGCAAAATGGAAATAGGTGGATTTTTACCATTGGTTAGTTATTTAGAGGAAGGTTGTTTTGATGTGAGGAAGCACATCTGCTTATCTTCACAGAAATCACCAAATCAAATTGTTGATGTGGAAGATTATAGTTCATAAATTATCAGACTGTTGAGTCGTACCTTTAAAAAATACTATATAGCAATAGCACTAAAAATTAAAAATACTTAATTTGGGGCAGCCCGGGTGGCTCTGTGCTTTAGCACCTGCCTTTGGCCCAGGGCGTGATCCTGGAGACTCGGGATCGAGTCCCACCTCAGGCTCCCTGCATGGAGCCTGCTTCTCCCTCTGCCTGTGTCTCTGCCTCTCTCTATCTGTGTCTCTCATGAATAAATAAATAAAATCTTTTAAAAAAATACTTAATTTGAAATAAGAATTCATAACAAGAGGCTATCAATCATTAAGTATTTATTAAACTGTTAGGCATTTTAAGGCAAAGGAAGAAGAAAAAGATATATTGCTATATGTTTTCATTCTCTTTGAATACATGGCTATTAATTGTGTTGGAAATTTCTTTCAGTTTATAGTAATTCTCAGGAATTTTTATCAAATCATACTATCAAATGTGGAAAGAATTATTTCATATGAACACAAAAGCTAGCATAATTTGCAAATAGCAAAAACCAATGAGTTTTGTATGAAGATCATCAGCCCATTTTTCATAATTTATCAAAAGATAGTTATATTTTATATATGAGGATGACTGTTTTCTTCCCTTGGTTCCAAATCTTTGCTTGATTTAAAACCTTCTAATGCAATCCGTGGACTTGGGCATGTCATAAAATATTTTGTAAGGCACATACATTATACACTGAAACAGATCTCTTCTGTTTTCTGAGTTAGATAAGAATTTGAACATCTGGATACTCTTTAAATTTCAAATAGAAAACATTTTTCTTATATAAAGCATGATAGAACAACATAAACAGTTGACACAAAATTAATTCCAGTATAAAAGTTGTCGTTAATATTAGTAACTTTAAGGATATCTCAGATTTATGAATTAAAATGTATCAAATTAGTCTTCCATGCACAACCCAAAATGGAAAAGAAATATAAATGTGTGTGGGATAAAAGAACATTTGAGAAGAAAGTGAAGCCATCCACAGATTTTTTTATATATTCACATATCTATTAGTAATATTCATGTGTGTATAATAGAGTTGCATAGTATAGTTGCATATAATATACACATTGTACATATATATACCTGTATAATATATATAACTGTGTATAGTTATATGTAAATAGAAACAGGTGTATATATTATGCATAAATGATAGATACAGGTGTACTACTCTATATATACATTTGCATAACTGCTTCCATAATCAAGATATGGAATATTTCCTTTCCTCTAAAAATGTATCCATGCTTCTTGGTAGTCTCTTTTCCCCACCTTTGACCCCTGGCAACTGCTGATCTCTTTTCTGTTATAATTTTACTTTTTCCAGAATGTCTTATAACTGAAATGTCCTATAGTGCACAGGCTTTTGAGGCTGGATTTTTTTCACTTAGCATAATACTTCACTGATTCATGTGGGCTGTTTCATGTGCTCTTTCCTTTCATTATGGAGTAGTGCTTTTTATATAGATGCACCAGGGCTTGTTGATTCATTAACCAGTTCATGAACAGATATTTCTGCTGTTTCCAATTTTCGGTAATTCTGAATAAAGCTGATATAAACAATTGCAGAAAGCTTTCTGTGTGGATGTATGTTTTCATTTGTACAGGAGTGGGGTTCTTGGGTATAGGGTTAGTTGTATGCTAACTCTATAAGAAACTGTTTTCCAAAGTGGTGTACCAGTTAGCATCCCCACCAGTCTTACATGATATTTCCAGTATCCTGCTTAATATCCTCACCAACAATTGATACTTTCATTTTTCTAAGCATTTTAATTGCTCTGTAATGCTTCCCTTTATGATTTTAATTTGAACTTTCCATTAATACTAATAATTTTGAGTATCTTTTCATGAGGATATTTGCCATCCATGTCTCTTCTTTGGGAACATAATGTTTTGCTGTTTTTAAATTTTGGGTTTATCTGTTCTTATTGCTTAAGATGTTCTGGGTTTAAATTATTTATCTTATATGGTTTTAAAAATATTTATCTCAGTATGTTTTAATTCTCTTAAGAGTTTCTTTCAAAGAGCAAAAATTTTCTTAGGACACAAAAAAGTGTGAGCTATAAAAGACAATTGATAAATTGAACCATATGTTCACAGTACAAAACTTGTTACTTTCTTTTTCTGGTAAGTCTTAAAACTAGATCAATTTTATTTTCAAATTGTTCTGACTATTACAGATCTATTATTTTCTTCTATACCATTTAGAATTAGCTTATTTCTAAAACAAAATTAATAGTCAAATATTGCTTGGGATCATGTTGACTCTAAGCATTAATTGGGGGCAAAATTGGCACCCTAATAATATTGAGTCATCTAGCTTATGAACAAGTTAGAAAACTCAAAAGAAGAAAAGAAAGGATCGTATTCAAATATGTTAGGTTACCTTGTTTTACCTTCTTTCTATTTCTTCTTTTATTATTTCTTTTGTCTTTAGAGAACTATATTTTAAGCATTCTTTTAGAGTAGGTTTGCTGGTGATGAATTTGCTCTTTTCTTTGTTAGGAATGGTTTAGTTTCCCTTCGTTCTTGGCGTATATTTTTTTCAAGATATAGACTTCTGACAGGTTTTATTTTTTTATTTTTGCTTTATTTTTATTATTCATTTATTTTTTTTTTTTTTGGAGGGGGGTTGAAGTGTTTTACTACTTCCTTAAGGCCCTCATGGCTTCTGAATGGAATTCCACTGCTGTCCAAAACTGTTTTCAGCTTTTGGTCAGGTATTGCTTCTCTCTCACTACTTTCAAGATTTCTTTAATATTCCTTAGGTTTCAGAAGTTTGAGCATGTGTCTTCCTGTGGTTATCTCTGGAATTATTCTAAGTTTTTACTCAGCTTTTAAAATCTGTGGTATTTTATCTTTTACCAAATTTGAGATGTTTTCATTCATTATTTCTTCTAGGACTTTTGCAGCCCTACCTTCTTTCTCCTTTCTGTATGGGATTCCAATGACATGAGTGTGAAATATTTTGTTATGCTACATGCTCCTGGGTTTTAATTTTCGTCTGTTGTTCTGATTGGGTAATTTCTACTTTTTTAAAAAGGATTTTATTTATTTATTCATGAGAAACACAGAGAGAGGCAGTGACATAGAGGGAGAAACAGGTTTCTCACAGGGAGTATGATGACGGGCTCAATTCCCAGATCGGGATCATGCTCTGAGCTGAAGGTAGATGCTCAACCTCTGAGCCACCCAGGGGTCCCTAATTTTTACTTTTTAATCATTGGGTTCACTGATTCTTTTTCTTTCCCCACCATTCTGCTATTGAACCTATCCATTGAGATTTTAAGTAATTGTATATTTTAGTTTTAAAATAGCCATTAAGATCTTTGTCTTCTATTTCTTTGTTGAGACTTTCTCCTTCTCATTTGTTCAAGCATACTTAAAATTGTTTAGGACCTTTTTGGAATGGCTGATTTAAAATTTTTATCTAGTATTTCTAACATGGCTGTCATCTCCAAACTATCATCTTTAATAACTTTTTGTTTTGTTTTGTTTTGTTTTTTTTGTTTGAGCTCTTCTTGGTTCTGAGTAATTTTCTACCAAAACGTAGAGTGTAGACTTAAAAGACCCTACAACTGAATCAAACCTTGTGTCTTATCTTCCTTCCTTTGACACTATCTGGCAAGAGTAGAGGTGCTGCTAGAATTCCAGGTTCTCTTCAGAGCACCTGAGATGGGTGCTACATGTCACTATGAGTGAGGGCTCCAACTCCTTAAAAGTTTGCCACTTCCACCATCAGAGGGGAGAGACTCATTATCTCCTTAGTAATGGGTGATATAGATGATGCTCCTTGGCTTCCTGTTGAGCATTCTTTAACACCACCTTGCCCATGAGGTTGGGGCACGTGGTTATAACTTGAAGGTAGAGTTCTAGGCTCCCTACTTGCTTTTGCTGATGTGGCTGGTCATGGGTCTACAATATTTTGTGTCATGTTTGACCAAAGTAGAGTGATTATTGCCTAAAAACTTCCATCTGGAAAATTTTCTTGCCCCTTTCCTGGTTCTTTGACTAGAAAAAAATAGGTTGAGTGTTTTTTAGTTTGTTTTGTTTTGTTTTTTTCTTTAAAACAAAGAAAAAATGTTGTTTTTTTCTTTAAAACAAAGAAAAAATGTTCCTGTTGATGTTCCCACAGTTGATTACCAGTTTTTTCAGCTGGAAACTCTGGAATGTCTGAGATTAAAACATAATTATATAACATAACATAACATAAATATATATATATATATATATAATTGTATATATATGATGGAAAAATGCTGGATCCATGTCAAATATGCATAGACCTTTGAGGTTCAGTGAAATACCTACTTGATTCTGTGTAATCTCGCCATGAGCCTTGAGCCTCATACAGTTGAACTTTCAATATTATAACTAATTTCTAGACCTAATATTGCTGTGGTTGATTTCAAGACACTTGCAACTGAGTTATCAATGTTGACTTTGACTTTGCCATGTTGTCTTGGTTTTTTTGGTGGATGGTCTTAGAACATGCTTCTATTTTTGTACTAAGATCTAAACACTGTCCAGTTGTGGATCTAGATAATCCTGTAACTATTTGAGTTTCAAACTTCCCACTTTCCTACTTTCCCACTTACATATTACTTTGATATGTCTTCTCCTATGGCTACTATGTATTTATCAATCAACTGTTGCTGGATTGAATTTTTACCCTCCTGAATTGAAGTTCTATTTTCCAATGACCCCAGAGCCGATCACAATTAATAGAATATGTATCTGTCATACTGGCTTTGATTTTGCTTTCTGCAATTTTTAGTTGTAGAAATTAGAAAAATTCTTTGAATAATTTGCATAACATAGGCTAATATCACTGAGTAAAATGCAGTTAATAAACATCACAGTGGTTAAGCTTTTCCCCTAATTTTGTAATTAGTGATTTCTAAAAACTTTTCTGCATGTTAGTGAAGAGTATTGTATGTAACTCATAAATTAGTAAGCATTAGAGTATGGATTGTTAAGCCAAAAAGTTTTCAAATGTTAATCATTTTGCAGATGAGAAAATTAAAGCCTACAACAGATAAAGTTTTTAAAAACCCACCAAAAATGGCTAATGCTAGATTCACTCTGAGGTTCAAGCCTCCAGACTCTCATGTTGTTTAATATTGTTTTTGTTTTGCTTTGGCTTACCTTAAGAAATGATTATTTTAAGAAATCAAGACACCAACCCAAACTAGAGGTTGTCAATTCATATTATAATATTAATAATGAGAGACTTTTAAAATTTATCTTTAGAACTACACAGTTGATGACTTCTTACAAATATGACTTCCAGTCACCCAGAGACACCTCTCATTTAGTGAGATATAAGCTACTCCCTCACAGATGGTGGTGTGACAGCATTCTCTGTCAGATGTAATTTGACCTAACTTCAACATGTGGCTCTGCTTTTTTGTGAAGCATTCCTCATCCCACCCCAAAAGTGATTTTCCTTCTCTAGTTCATTGTAAAATCCATTTAGCTCTTATCCTATCATTCATTGTCTCTTAGAGACAAGCTCAGTGGAACTCGTTTTCATTCATCATCATTTTATCTACCTAGAATTAGACAAGCTCTGGTATTTACTGTTAGCTATTTTTAATATTAGGGGTGATCTACCAATAATTTCACTATTTTTTTCCAGCAATAAGGTATAACAGTAATAGTTCTTTCCAGAAAATATTAGTTTGGACAGCCGGGTTTCTGCTCTGAAAGCTTTCCTTTTGGTTTGGAAATTGAAGCCAAATTTCTTCCACATTCTTTTTGTTAACCCACCCAATAATAATCCAACTTCATTAATGTAATCTTTCTTCCATGTGTGATATGCATCTGTTTGCAGCATTTTTCAGACCACTATAAAGGATCTTTTTTTTGCAAGACGCAGTGCTTCTGTATAAAATATATTTAAATATGCTTATTTTAGGAAAATATTCAAATTATTCTATGTGGTAATTAGTTAATAGATATACATTTGACTTATAATGGTTACTATATAGGGCACTTTTAAAATGACTATTTCAAGTACTTTTACTAGTGGCTTGATTGACTCAAGTTTCTGCAAATTCTAATGTGTAAACAGACACATGCAGATCCCCATCTGTAGATATATAAAAATATACTTGAATAAGATAAAACTAATATTTTGAAGTTGTTAGCTAAACATGAATTGGACTAAAAATGCATACTAAGGAGGCAAATTATGAATTTATATGAAAGCAAATAAACCAGAAAGAAAATGAACTAGAATAGTTAAGCAATTTTGGAAAAATATAATTGAGAAATCAGTCTACCATTTTCAAAACTTATGAAACTATGGTAATTAAGACTGCAGAATTGGTGGAGAGAGAGATCCATAGATCAAGAGCAGAACAGAAATCCCAGAAATAGACCAAATCAAATATGCTCAAATTGATATTTGACAAAGGTACAAAAACAATTAAAATGGAAGATGGATAGTCTTTTCAGTAAATGGTGCTGAATAAATAGACATTAATAGACAAAACAGTAAACCTTGATCAAAACCCCAGACATTACACAACATTTATCTCAAAATGTATCATAGACTTAAAAGTGAAATGTGAAACTATAAAACTATAACACTTCTCTACTTATTTTCCTCTGGAAGTGTTTTGGGCCTTCTTTTTATTATTTGTATTGCTGACTTTCACTTATGATGCAAGGTGTTTTTTCCCCTAATTATTATCTCTCAGCATCCAGTAAACCATCCATCCATTTATTATTTGATAATATCTTCTACTCTGATTTTGTTCTCTTTTAATTACATGTTGACCATTACATACTACTCATGAAATTGCTTCTGTCTTTGAATATTTATAAAAATCTCTCACTTCATGTATTATTAACTCTTTCTTCTATCTAGTCAGTATTTTAATTTGCCTATAATACTCTTACATTTCTTAAAAACACTATTTTTCCTGAATTTTTATTTTTTAGAAAATTATTATTTATTGTTGATTTAATACCTAATTTCAATTTGGATGGCCTTGAACACAACAGTTAGATTGCTGCTTTGAAAAAAAAAAAGTCTGTTTTTAAAGATTTTATTTATTTATTCACGAGAAACAAAGAGAGGAGAGAGAGAGGCAGAGACATAGGCAGAGGCAGAAGCAGGCTCCATGCAGGGAGCCCCATGTGGGACTCGATCCTGGGACCCCAGGATCATGCTCTGGGCTGAAGGTGGCGCTAAACTGCTGAGCCCCGCGGGCTGCCCGTAGATTGCAGTTTTGAAGCAACATTCTTTTACTGGAAACAAAATTTTTCTTGCCAGAAGAAGTTTGCATCCTGTTTTATCTCAGACATTCTCTGCAAGAAGACTTTTCTTTGAAAAAAAAAAAAAAGGTTAATTATTAAAAAGCCACTCATACTTTACACTGAAGCAGAGGCACTTGTCTGAGATACTTCTGTGTGTAGATATAGTTTGTTTATAGTAAGGATCTGGTGGATCGACTTTTAGAATCCAAATTGCCGAGAATTAGAGAGATTTTCTGTGATGTAATAGTGGATTAGTTTCTAGGACTGCTGTAATATATTATCACCAATGTGACCTCCATCTTCTCATGGCTTTCTCCAATGTAACTGTGTCTTTTCTTTTTATAAGAACACTTCTTAGTGGATTTGGGGCCCACCCAGGAAATCCAGGATGACCTTACCTGGAGATAATTAACTTAATTAAATTTGCGGAGGTTTTTTGTTTGTTTGTTTGTTTTGTTTTGTTTTGTTTTTTTCTCAATAAGGACAAATTCACAGATTCTGAGTTAGACCTATCTTTGGGGGTCACCTTTCAACCTGCTACAGGTAACTTACATTCATCTTTTCAAGACAGTTGAATGAAGTTAAGGTAGTTTTCTATTTTTCTAAGGAGAAAATTTTACTTTTTAACCTGAGCTTTGTTGAGAAATGTTCTTGTTATGATTTAAACGTGAAAACTGGTTGACAGGCCATAGAGACACTTTAGCTGACTTCCTTATCAGCTTTTCCTGATATTTTTTTCAATTTGCTTTTTTTCAATTATGCTCTTGGTTGCCCTGCCATTCTGGAGATTGAAGGTCCTTGTGAGTACCATCATGTAGGTCAATATTCTTGTCCCTGTGCCCCACTGAAAGTATGTTTCATAACTATAGCTTCCTTCCTCATGGTCACCCATCTGTATTCCTCCATCTTCACTCTTTTCTCCAGAAAATGTTCAAAATTGGAGGTTTAACATCTTTCCCTTTTCTCGTGGATGGAGGATTAAATATTTAAGAAATATAAACTATTATTTATATGGAAACTCACATAAGAGGGGTAATAATGCTTACTCTATTTAGGAAACATCAGCTTTTTAAGCCTGAGAGTCTTCTATGAAATACAAATTAAAAATCACCCTTCACATTAATGTTTGAAGATGAAATGCTATAGTATATATGGAACACTGCCCACATGTTAGGAAATATTTGACAAATAGTAGCTGTTTTAGAAAATAAGACTTTATCCAGATATTTAGAGAATTAATAAATTAGTTGAAAATTTGTTAAAGAAATATATTCACTTAGATCTAATAATTGATCATTTCTTTATTTCACTTCATTAAAAATGTAAGTATTATTAGAGACCATATTGTTCTACTCATTTGCTACTGGAACATGAACTAAAATGCAAGGATTTTCTGTCTTTAATTCTAACACAATGTAGCATAATTTCCTGGAACTTGCCAATTTAGCATTTGTCATTTCCTATCCCCTAAACTTTGAAGGGCATATACATTAATACATGAATATAATTTGTGTAGTGCTTCTTTTTAAATTTTTCATGAATTAATCAGTTCAAAGGGAAAGTATTTGTGCAGATCATACCACTTGATACTTAAAAATTCATAACTACAAGCTGGCTTTTGAAAGACAGCCATAATTTAGTGTTATGCTTGAATAAATTACATAGCATTGAAGAAATGCTGTTTATCACTTTAGAAATTAGGAAATTCAATTGCCCCCTCAGGTTAAAAAAAAGGGAGAGAGAGAGAAAAGCTGATTTTCTATTTACTGAAGTTAATTAAAGTATAAAGTTATAATCTTCTCACTCTTTGCTAAACAGGAAGTTACTTTAAATCTAAGTCTATAAAAGTCATACCAGAGTAATAAGACTAGTTATTATCCTTTATTAAGAAGAAGATTTTGGTCTTTGACAGATAGATGGGAAGGTATTTTGTTTCGTTCTGTTCTTCTATTGATAAAACAGTCCATAGCACACAGTAGGCACTCAATATATTGGATTATAATTTAGTATTATTTACCATCAAACTTCAGTTGAATTAATTGTAGGAAAATTGTGACCTACGTAAAGGAATAAATCTAAGATGCTATATCTGTGTATATATAAATAGATTTCAAAACTAAAACTATGTACATGACATATTTAGCTTTGAAATGAGTGTAGCAGATACTTTTCCCTCATATTTGTTTTCCAAGCAACAATTATTTACTGAGTACATAATAAATAAGACTCACAGTACCTAACAAAAGATAGTACCCAAAAAAGTAAAAGTCACCTTTCATCTGTTTAAAGAGACTGATCCTATATTAGTAAGATAAGGACTTGGTAAAAAACCTATGCATTCAACAATTTGGTTAAATGGAATATAGTTATCACATTAAATATGTTCACTATGAAAGCACACCTTACATATAGATATTTAGTGTCAGTGGGACATATTTATGATTGATTTGGCTATAAGTGTAGGTTACCAAAAAATAGATCTAGTACATTGACAATTTTGGTAAAGGAAATAGCAAAACAAAATGCACTGATAATGTTACTACCTCTTTACCTTTTGTAAGAAGTATTTTTAAATTAATTAATCATTTATTTATTTATTTATTTATTTATTTACTTATTTTAGATTTTATTTATTTTTTCATAAGAGACACAGAGAGAGAGAGAGAGAGAGGCAGAGACATAGGCAGATGGACAAGTAAGTTTCCTGGGGGAGCCTGATGCGGGACTTGATCTCAGGACCCTAGGATCATGACCTGACCCAAAGGCAGATACTCAACCACTGAGCCACCTAGGTGCCCCATTATTTGTATTTTAAAGCATGTTTTTGCATTTCATTATTTAATTCACATTACTTTTAAAGTAAAGTAAAATTAGAAAATAGTATTCAAACAACCAATTCTAGGTTTAATTGCTAAATGAGTAAAGTTAGGTTAATTCAATTAAATTGTTAAGAATAATAAGAGCCGTTAGCATTAATTTGGAAATAAATTGTGTTTTATCATGTGAGTATCCTGTACTGCCAGGCACACTTATAAAAATATGTCTTTTTTTAAAAAAATGTATTTATTCATGAGAGACACAGAGAAAGAGAGAGAGGCAGAGACACAGGTAGAGGGAGGAGCAGGCTCCATGCAGGGAGCCTGATGTAGGACTCCATCCGGGTCTCCAGAATCACACCCTGGGCTGAAGGCGGCGCTAAACCACTGAGCCAACGGGGCTGCCCTAAAAATACGTCTTTGTGTCATTCTGGTATGTGTATAATGACATGGCTACTTTAATGCAAACACCTTGACAAAAAATAAAGTCATTCCTATTGAACTTTCAAACTTTTTAATTATAAAAGAATGTGCTAAACAGATTACATCTATGATTACCACATAAATCACTGATCCCTATATCAATAGGGATCTACTGTACATGTAACATGTGTGCATGTTAGCGATGAGTAGAGTGCAGAAATGAAATATAGTAAACATGGGTTATAGATCTGAAAAGAAACAGGATCAAGTATTTATATTGAAAAAACACAACTTTGATAGAAAAAAAATAATTGTGCATTTTAGTCCTCCAATATAAAATTCCATGATGGAATAACAGTGACTGGACTTACTATTTTAAATCACCAGGAAAAAAAATGTACAAAATATATGAAACAATAGTCTCCAAATTGTGAACCAATAGCTTTTTATATCCCTAAGAGAAGATCAATAGACAAGAACCTACAAAGTCAGGGCTTTCTCACTGAAGATACTTATCTGGCTGCAAAGTAAGCAGCATGATCACAAGCAGAACATGATGTCTTCCTTAGAGAGTTGAGGAACAGAGTCATTAAGTCTCTGGTAGATGAAAGTTGCCAGAAAGAGTTCCCAAAATACAGAGAAAAGTCTCAAACTCTGAATTAAGTGGTGTCTTCAATCTTTACTGAATACTTAGTAGTCAATGTATTCGGATCAACTATGAATAGGGCTTTACAGGACTGGGAAATCATCTGAGTTCTCACTAGCCAAAATATATAATCCTTGTTAAGCAATTAGGGCATTTACTGTCTACTCCAGAAGGTGCCTTACTGCTGTTACTAAACATTTATAGAGTAAATGCTATAACAAATATCCTCTTTAAGACAAGTTCTGAATAAATCAAACTGAACCACAGGTAACTTAATTGTGTAATTTGATTAAGGAAAGAAAATTTAGACACATAACAATGTATATCTGAAATCATCAGGTATGCTAAAATGCAGAAAAGTATGACCTAGAACAGAAGAAAAAGGAGTCAATAGAAACTGTGACAGAATTCAGAAAGATGAAGTATAACATAGAAGACAGGATGCTAGAAGAGCTATTTTAACTCTATTTCAGTTTTAAAGGAAAAAAATGAATATAGTGGTGTGATAATTAGTAGATAATGAAGCAAATTAATTTTTTAGAATTGTAAAGTACAATACCTGAACTGGAAATTAACAGGATAGAAATAATGGCAGTTTAGATCAACTAATCACATCAATATTTATCATGTCTAGGAGAAAAATATATTTTATAAGAAGGAATGCAGATTTCTCTTTAAGCCAGAAAAAAAAAATGAGAAACATTTCTTAGAGAGGCGTGAGAAGGGCAAACAAAGGAAGAAGGGGGGAAATAATCTGCAGTGTGTTGCATGCCCAGTGCAGAGTCCCAGGCAGGGCTGGATCTCACAACCCTGAGATCATGATCTGAGCCTAAATCAAGAGTTGGACTCTTAACTGACTGAACCACCCAGGCACCCCGAGAAACATTTTTTAAACATTGAAATTAGAATTAAGTTAGAATTCAATATCACATGAAAATATATTTTATTTTTAAAATGCAGGAGCACCTGGCTGGCTCAGTCAGTGGACCATGTGACTCTTGATCTCAGGGTTGAGGATTCGAGCCCCACACTGGGCGTAGAGATTACTTTAAAAATTTTTAATGTAGTAAAAATTCTGAAAACCAAAAGCTAGAAATATTAAAGGAAGCTCTTCAAGCAGATAGCAAAAATAGATGGGAACTTTGAGCTATATGAAAAAATGGAGAATAAAGAAAAAACATTTAATTTAAGACTTTTTCATATTTTAAAATTCTACTTAAAGTGCAACTGATTAAAACAAAACAATACATTAATGGTATGTTTAACATACGTAGAAGATCAATATATGACAATAGTTTAAAGGATAGAAAAGGGACAAGGAAGTAATTGTATGGTTATGCCAATATGAATTGAGTGATGGAATATCATTTGAGTGAAGATGTGTATTATAAACCTAGGAGCAAGTCCTGAAGAACATGTATTGCTAAAAATAAGGTAAAACGGAATGATTATTTTAAATAATCGTTAATCCAAAAGAAGGCAGAAAAAGAGGGACTAAAAACATAAGTTAAAGGATTGGACAGATCAGATACATACAGGCATACTTTGTTTTTGTTTTTAAGATTTTGTATTCATGAGAGACAGAGACAGAGAGAGAGACAGAGAGAGAGAGAGAGAGAGAGAGAGAGGCAGAGACACAGGCAGAGGGAGAAGCAGGCTCCACGCAGGGAGCCCGATGTGGGACTCGATCCCGGGTCTCCAGGATCACACTCTGAGCTGAAAGCAGCTCTAAACCGCTGAGCCCCCCAGGCTACCTGGCATACTTTGTTTTATTGCACTCTGCAGATACTGTGTTTCTCACAAATTGAAAGTTTACCCAGTCACCCCAACCCCCGCCCACTTCCCCTTCCACTACCCCTTGTTCATTTCCCAGAGTTAGGTGTCTCTCATGTTTAGTCACCCTCACGATATTTTCACTCATTTTCTCCCCTTTCCCTTTATTCTCTTTCACTAATTTTTATATTCCCCAAATGAACCAGACCATATAATGTTTGTCCTTCTCCAATTGACTTATTTCACTCAGCATAATACCCCCCAGTTCCATCCACGTTGAAGCAAATGGTGGGTATTTGTCGTTTGTAATGGCTGAGGAATATTCCATTGTATACATAGACCACAGTTTCTTTATCCATTCATTTTTCGATGGACACTGAGGCTCCTTCCACAGTTTGGCTATTGTGGACATTGCTGCTGTAAACATCGGGGTGCAGGTGTCCCGGGGTTTCATTGCATCTGTATCTTTGGGGTAAATCCCCAGCAGTGCAATTGCTGGGTCGTAGGGCAGCTCAATTTTTAAACTCTTTGAGGAACCTCCACACAGTTTTCCAGAGTGGCTGCACCAGTTCACATTCCCACCAACAGTGTAAGAAGGTTCCACTTTCTCCACATCCTCTCCAAAATTTGTGGTTTCCTGCCTTGTTAATTTTCCCCATTCTCACTGGTGTGAGGTGGTATCTCATTGTGGTTTTGATTTGTATTTGCCTGATGGCAAGTGATGCGGAGCATTTTCTCATGTGCGTGTTGGCCATGTCTATGTCTTCCTCTGTGAGATTTCTGTTCATGTTTTTTGCCCATTTCATGATTGGATTGTTCGTTTCTTTGGTGTTGAGTTTAAGAAGTTCTTTATAGATCTTGGAAACTAGCCCTTTATCTGATACATCATTTGCAAATATCTTCTCCCATTCTGTAGGTTGTTTTTTAGTTTTGTTGACTGTATCCTTTGCTGTGCAAAAGCTTCTTATCTTGATGAAGTCCCAGTAGTTCATTTTTGCTTTTGTTTCTTTTGCCTTCATGGATGTATCTTGCAAGAAGTTATTGTGGCCGAGTTCAAAAAGGGTGTTGCCTGTGTTCTCCTCTAGGATTTTGATGGAATCTTGTCTCACATTTAGATCTTTCATCAATTTTGAGTTTATCCTTGTGTATGCTGTAAGAGAATGGTCTAGTTTCATTCTTTTGCATGTGGGTGTCCAATTTTCCCAGCACCATTTATTGAAGAGACTGTCTTTTTTCCAGTGGATAGTCGTTCCTCCTTTGTCGTATAATAGTTGACCAAAAAGTTGAGGGTCCACTTCTGGGTTCTCTATTCTGTTCCATTGATCTATGTGTCTGTTTTTGTGCCAGTACCACACTGTCTTGATGACCACAGCTTTGTAGTACAACCTGAAATCTGGCATCGTGATGCTCCCAGCTATGGTTTTCTTTTTTAATATTCCCCTGGATATTCGGAGTCTTTTCTGATTCCACACAAATCTTAAGATAATTTGTTCCAACTCTCTGAAGAAAGTCCATGGTATTTTGATAGGGATTGCATAAAACGTGTAAATTCCCTGGGTAGCATGGACATTTTCACAATATTGTTTCTTCTAATCCATGAGCATGGAATAATTTTCCATTTCTTTGTGGCTTCCTCAATTTCTTTCAGAAGTGGTCTGTAGTTTTTAGGGTATAGATCCTTTACCTCTTTGGTTAGGTTTATTCCTAGGTATCTTATGCTTTTGGGTGCAATTGTAAATGGGATTGACTCTTTATTTTCTCTTTCTTTAGTCTCATTGTTAGTGTATAGAAATGCCACTGATTTCTGGGCATTGATTTTGTATCCTGCCACACTGCTGAATTGCTGTATGAGTTCTAGCAATCTTGGGGAGGAGTCTTTTGGATTTTCTAGGTACATTATCATGTCATCTGTGAAGAGGGAGAGTTTGACTTCCTCTTTGCCAATTTGAATGCCTTTTATTTCTTTTTGCTGCCTGATTGCTGAGACTAGGACTTCTAGTGCTATGTTGAATAGCAGTGGTGAGAGTAGACATCTCTGACTTGTTCCTGATCTTAGGGGAAAGGTTCCTGGTGTTTCCCATTGAGAATGATGTTTGCTGTGGGGTTTTCGTAGATGGCTTTTAAGATGCTGAGGAATGTTCCCTCTATCCCTACGCTCTGAAGAGTTTTGATCAGGAATGGATGCTGTATGTTGTCAAATGCTTTCTCTGCATCTATTGAGAGGATCATATCGTTCTTGTTCTTTCTCTTGGTGGGATGAGCACTGGGTGTTATGCTATATGTTGGCAAATTGAACTCCAATTTAAAAAAAAAGAAAGTTTATGGCAACCCTGTGTCCATCAAGTCTATTAGTGTATTTTCTTTTTTTTAATTATTATTATTTTTTTATTTATGATAGTCACAGAGAGAGAGAGAGAGAGAGGCAGAGACACAGGCAGAGGGAGAAGCAGGCTCCATGCACCGGGAGCCCAACGTGGGATTCGATCCCGGGTCTCTAGGATCGCGCCCTGGGCCAAAGGCAGGCGCCAAACTGCTGCACCACCCAGGGATCCCTATTAGTGCATTTTCTAACAGTATTTGCTCACTTTTTGTCTCTGTCACATTTTGATAATTCTCAAAATATTTCACACTTTCTCATTATATTTGTTATAATCTGTGGTCAGTGATCTTTGATGTTATTATTGTAATTGTTTTGAGGCACCACAAAGCATACCCACATAGGACAGCAGACTTAACTGATAAATGTTGTATGTGTTCTGATTACTCCATCAAAGGGCCCTACACCTGTCTCTGTTCCTCTCCTCCTGCTCCCCTGTACCCAGAGGCATGAACATATTGAAATTAAGCCTGTTAGTTACTCTACAACGGCCTTTAAGTGTTCAGCTGAAAAGGAAGGGTCTTATATCACTTACTTTAATTCAAAGCTAGAAATGATTAAAGTTAGCTTGGAAGGCATGTTGAAAGCCAAGGCAAGCCCAAAGCTAGGCCTCCTGAACCAAACAGTTAGCTAAGTTGTAGGTGCAAAGGAAAAGTTCTTGAAGGAATTAAAAGTGCTACCCTATTCAGCACACAAGTAAGAAAGCATAAATAGCCTTTTGTTCATGTGGAGAAACTTTGAGTAGTCTGAATCTAAGATCAAAACAGCCACAACATTTTATCATGCCAAATTCTAATTGAGAGCAAGGCTCTATCTACATTCAATTGTATGAAAGCTAAGAGAGGTGAGGAAGCTGGGAAAGAAAAATTTGAAGCTAGAAGAGGTTGGTTCATAAGGCTTAAGGAAAGGAGCTCTATTACCTAAAAGTCCAAGATAAAGCAACGTTATCCAGAAGATATAGCTGAGATAATAAATAAAGGTGGCTACACTAAAACAACAGATTTTCAATGTGATGATATAGTCTTATTTTAAAAGAACACACCACCTAGGACTTTGAAAGCTAGAGAGGAGCGTTCAATGCATGGTTTTAGAGGACAGGCTGACTCTCTTATTGGGGAGTAATGCAGCTGGTGACTTCAAGTTGAAGCCAATGCTCATTTACTATTCCAAAAATTCTAGGATCCTTAAAAATTATGCTAAATCTACTCTGTGCTCTATAAATGGAACAACAAAGCCTACATGACAGTACATCTCTTTACAAATGTGGTTTACAGAATAATTTAAGCCCAGTCTTGAGACTTACTACTCAGAAGAAAGATACCTTTTAAAATATTCCTGATCATTGAAAATGCACCTTGGTAACTGAAGAGCTCTATGGAGATGGGTGAGATTCACGTTGTCCTCATGCCTGCTAACACAACATCCATTCTGTAGGCCATGGTATCAATGAGTATTTTCCACTTTCAAGTCTTATTATTTACAAATACATTTTGTAGTCTATAGCTACTACCATAGATTGTGATTCCTCTGATGGATCGAGGCAGAGTAAATTGAAAATATTCTGGGAAGAAGTCACCATTCTGTATGTCAAAGCATTCATGATTCATGGAAGAGGTCAAAGGTCAGCATTAACAGTAGTGTGGAAGAAGCTGATTCCAATCCTCAAGGAGCACTTTGAGGGCTTCAATGCTTTAGTGGAGGAAGTAACTGCAGATATGGTGGAAATAGCGAGAGAACTAGAATTAGAAGTGGAGCTTAAAAATACGACTGAATTCTGTAATCTCATGATAAGACTTTAATGGATTAAAAAGTTGCTTCTGATGGGTCAGCAAAAAACGTAGTTTCTTGAGATAGAATGCTATGGTAAAGATGCTATAAAGAGTGTTAAAATAACAACAAAAGATTTAGAATATTATGTAAACTTTGTTGATCAAGCAGTGGTAGGGTTATATCCTTTTGAAAGACATTTTACCATAGATAAGAATGCTATCAAACAGCATTGCATGCTACAAAGAAATTGTCCATGAAATCAAGAGTCAATCAATAAAGCAAATTTCATTGTTTTCTTATTTTAAGAAATTGCCACAGATATCTCAACATTTAGCAACTACTACCTTGATCTGTTAGTAGCCATCAACATTCAGGCAAGACCCTTCACCAGTAAAAAGACTGACTTACTGAAAGCTCAGATGATTGTCACCATTTTTTAGTAACAAAGTATTTTTAACTTAGGTGTGCATATTTTTTATAGATACAATGTTATGCACATTTAGGAGACTACTGTAGAGTGTAAATGTAACTTTATATGCACTGAGAAACCAAGAAATTCATTTTATTTGCTGTACTGCAATATTTGCTTTATTTTGGTGGCCTGGAATCAAACCCACAGTATCTCTGAGGTTGGCCTATATTTAATTTCTTGCAGATTATCTTATTTTAAATTTTAGTCTATTAATATGGTGAAATACATGTATTTATGTTCAAATGTTAAACTAACTTTGCATGCTTGAGAGATGAAATATTTGTCTATGATATATATTTTATTATACTGAGTTTGCTAATATTTTCCTAAGAATTCTTGCATTTATACTCCTGAGATCTACTGGGGCTCTAGTTGTTTTCCTCTTAATTTGTATTTATCTAGTTATAGTATCTGGGGAATATTGACCTAGTAAAATATAGTAAGAATGTTCTTTATTCTGTTTCCTGGAATATTTTATATGAAATTGATATTATATCCTTCTTAAATATTTAAAAAATTTGTTAATGAACTAAATATGTGCTGTTAGAAGGTTTTTAATTATAAATTCAATTCTAAAAAATATATATTCAGGTTAAGTGAGCTTTGGTAGTTTGTACCTTTGAAGAATTTGCAAATTTCATCTAAGTTATCAAGTTTATTGGGATAAAGCTATAAGATTTTTTTTTGTTATCCTTTTAATGTCTGTGGGACCTGTATTTAACTCCTAATACAGGTAATTGTGATTTGTACTTTTAATTGTATAGGTTCGTAATGTATTTTGGTCAGTGTTCGGAGTTGAAACAAGTGAGTGTTCTGCTCTTCTAGGATGCAGTGTTTCATATATGTCAGTTAGATACAGTTTATAATGTTGAGTCCTTTGTATCCCTACTAATTTTTCATAAACTTGTTCTATCAAATATTGTGAGAGGGATGTTAAATGTCCATTTATATTTATGAATTTGTTCCTTTCAGTTTTAATCACCTTTTGCTACATGTAGTTTAAATCTCATGGTTAGATACGTAGAAATTTAAGATTGCTATGAGTTATTGAATATGTGACCCATTTATTGCCATTAAATGACCTTTTATCCTTATAAAAGAAAACCAAACATGGATACTATGAAAAATAAAGATAAACTAAATAAATAACAAAATATGATGATACCACAAAGATAATTTCATATAGAAAATTGTAGTCATGATCATTCAAACTCTGACAATAAAAAAAAAAACGAAAAGATATGAAAAAGACTATCAATCCACCATGGGAATAAAAGCTAATTTTATTAATATGTTATTAATAACATGCCTCTATTCTAGGTATTAAATTATCACCAGCCACAAGGAAGGGAGTGTCAGGAGCAGAAGGGAAAAGCAGAGAAAGTAAAGTTGTAATTAAGGACTAGAATATGATGCAAATGACATATCTAATAAAGGGTTAGTATTCAAATCTATAAAGAACTTAACAGACTCAACAAACCACACATGAAGAATCCAACTTAAAAATGGGCAGAAGACATTAACAGACATCTTTTGAAAGCAGAAATACAGATGCCAACAGATACATGAAAAGATGCTCAACATCACTTATCATCAGGGAAATACAAATCAAAACTACAACAAGATATAACACTTGCCAGAATGGCTAACATCTATAACACAAGAAACAACAGGTGTTAGCAAGCATGCAGAGAAAGGGGAACCCTCTTACACTGTTGGTGGAAATCCAAACTGGTGCAGCCACTGTGGAAAACAGTATGGAGATTCCTCAAAAATTTTAAAATAGAACTCCCCTATAATCCAGCAATGGCACTACTAGGTGTTTACCCAAATAATTTAAAAATACTAATTTAGAAGAATTACATGCACCCTGATGTTTATAGCAGCATTATCTACAGTAGTCCAAATTATAGAAATAGCCCAAGTGTCCATTGACTGATGAGTGGATAAAGAAGAGGATAATATCTTCTTATCTTTGGGCAGCCCCAGTGGTGCAGCGGTTTAGCGCCGCCTGCAGCCTGGAGTGTGATCCTGGAGACCCAGGGTCAAGTCCCATGTCGGGCTTCCTGCATGGAGCCTGCTTCTCCCTCTGCCTGTGTCTCTGCCTCTCTCTCGCTCTCTCTGAATAAATAAATATTTTTAAAAATATCTTCTTATCTTCATATTGATATGGATAATATCTATCTATATATATGATATATAGGAAGAGGATATAAATATTAAATATAATAATCATATATATATGAATATTACTCAGCCATAAAAAAGAATAAAATCTTGCCATTTGCAAGGACATGGATAGAGCTAGAGAGTATTAAATAAGTCCTAGAAAGACAAATGCCATATGATTTCATTCATATGTGGAATTTAAGAAACAAAATAAATGATCAAAGGAGAAAAAAAGGCAAACCAAGAAACAGATTCTCAACTGTGGAGAACAAGCTGATAGTAGCAGAATAGACATGGGTGGGGGGATGGATGAAATAAATGTTGAGAATTAAGGAGGGCACTTGTAATGAGCACTGTGTGTTCTATGTAAACGCTGAATTGCTTGCTAAATTGTATACCTGAAACCAATAATACACCATATGTTAACTAATAGGAATTTAAATAAAAACTTAAAAAAAAAAATCTAGGAGATGAATGTGAATATGAAAAAGCTTAAAGACCCAAGCCTGAGACATTTTCACTATTACACATACATGTTTAGATGTAGGAGATTTCTTCCAAGTCATACTGTCATTCCTAAGACATGGATAAGAAATAAGGTTGCAAAAAAACTTCATCCATTTAGAGGAAACTCCAATTGAGAGTAGCTACTTCAAAATTCAACTTTCATCATGCAGTTAGGCAGTATTGAATTCAGTACTCTAAATTGTGTTTCCAAACTTTCATGTCTATTTTATTTTCTTTCATTTATATATGCTTTGAGTCTATTTGGTGCAGAAGAAATTTCTTATAGTATGTAAAGAGCATAAATTAATCAGGGCTTATATTTTTAAGTTTAAATCTCAGTTTTCTGACTAGAAAGCATATGGGTAAATATCAGTCATATTTTCTTCCACTTCCAAAAATGATACAAATTTCAGATGTTTTCAAAGAATCTGTTAGATTTTAGGCAGATTTTATCTTTTTCCATATTATGATGCAAAAACAATTAGCTAAAAGAGAATCTTAACCGGATTGGCAATACACACGTAGAATCTGAAAACTCCTATTTTGGACTCCTGTTGAACTCCATGAATTTATCCTAATGTCAGATTGATCTGATCAGTCCTGGCTTTTCAAGCGCATATCAGGAAATATTTCTCAAAGGACTGAAATCTAAAACCAGTCTTTTTATATTTAGATGGCAGTGAGCACATAGATTTTCAAGATAATCTTGAAATATATGCAAGTTTTAAACAAGAATTTGAACAGAGCATTTATAACTATTTGAATTCCTACTGATTATCTGTTTAGAATAGTCAATTCAAATTTATATAAAATGTTTTCATTCACTCATCTAATGGTTTGATTATATGAAAAAGTAGTTGTTTCAGTGTAACTATCCTAAATTATAAATATAGTCATAAATTCAACAACAAAATCATTTATGGGGTAATTATAATCATTTTACACAACATAATAACTTTGCACTACATTAAGTAAATAATTAAAAATCCTCATTTGTGAAATTTGTTATGGTTTGTGATCATAACAGTTTATGACATGGACGTTGTCATTATTTTTAATAGCTAAAAATATTCTACTTACAAGTCTCATTCACTTTTATTGCAAAACATCTTTATCATGGAAAATATTCAGATATAATCTATTTAAATTGCTTATCAGGTTATATATTTTCAAACATTTTAATCTTACCATTGTCATGGCAATCAAGCCTATGCAAATTTCTTTCCTAGATACAGTGTTTTAAATATTCCTATTTTGATTAAGAAAGTAGTTCTACACTAATAATTTAGTTCTTTTTTTTTTTATGCACTCCCCATTCTTGTAGCCATATCTTTCCCAAATATTTCACTATTTAAGGAAAAAACATTTGGGGGGTATCTTTTGAGTAAAACCTAAAAATATAAATTTCTCCATTATACCTAAGTAGTTTAATTTCAGAATTCAGAATTTAATCAAAATGAAGATATTTTTTATTTTTTCTTATACAGGCTATGAAAGGTATACTTTTGCACCCTAATTCAGGTTTTTTTGTATATTTTTTATTGGAATACGATATGCAAACATATAGCATAACACCCAGTGCTCATCCTGTCAAGTGCCCCCCTCAGGGCCCGTCACCCAGTCACCCCATCCCCCGGACCACCTCCCCTTCCACTAACTCGTGTTTGTTTCCCAGAGTTAGGAATCTCTCATGTTCTGTCACCCTCTCTGATATCTCCCACTTATTTTCTCTCCTACACCCTTTAATCCCTTTCACTATTTTTCATATTCCCTGAATGAATAAGACCATATGTTTGTCCTTCTCCAATCAACTTACTTCATTCAGCATAATACCCTCCAGTTCCAACCACGTTGAAGCAAGTGGTGGGTATTTGTCATTACTAATGGTTGAGTAATATTCCATTGTGTGTATATATATATGTGTATATATATATATATATATATATATATACACATATATATATATACCACATCTTCTTTATCCATTCATCTTTCGATGGACACTGAGGCTCCTTCCACAGTTTGGCTATTGCGGACGTTGCTGCAATAAATATTAGGGTAAATATGTCTCAATTTTCACTGCATCTGTTTCTTTGGGATAAATCCCCAGCAGTGCAATTGCTGGGTTATAAGGCAGTTCTATTTTTAACTCATTGAAGAACCTCTGATTTTCTTTTTCAATATTCCCCTGGCTACTTGGAGTCTTTTCTGATTCCACATAAATCTTAAGATGATTTGTTCCAACTCTCTGAAGAAAGTCCATGGTATTTTGATACGGATTGCATTGAACGTGTAAACGGCCCTGAGTAGCATTGACATTTTCACAATATTAATTCTTCCAATCCATGAGCATGGAATATTTTTCCATCTCTTTGTTTCTTCCTCAATTTCTTTCAGAAGTGTTCTGTAGTTTTTAGGGTATAGATCCTTTACCTCTTTGGTTAGGTGTATTCCTAGGCTTTTGGGTGCAATTGTAAATGGGATTGACTCCTTAATTTCTGTTTCTTCAGTCTCATTGTTAGTGTATAGAAATGCCACTGATTTCTGGGCATTGATTTTGCATCCTGCCACACTGCTGAATTGCTGTATGAGTTCTAGCAATCTTGGGGAGGAGTCTTGGGTTTTCTAGGCACAGTATCATGTCTTTGTCATCTGCAAAGAGGGAGAGTTTGACTTCTTCTTTGCCAATTTGAATGCCTTTTATTTCTTTTTGCTGCCTGATTGCTGAGGCTAGGACTTCTAGTACTATGTTGAATAGCAGTGGTGAGAGTGGACATTCCTGTCGTGTTCCTGATCATAGGGGAAAGGCTCCCATTGTTTCCCCATTGAAAATGATATTTACTGTGGGCTTTTTGTAGATGGCCTTTAAGATGTTTATGTTTCTTCTTTAAACATTTGATAGAATTCCCCTGGGAAGCCATCTGGCCCTAGACTTTTGTGTCCTGGGAGGTTTTTAATGACTGCTTCAATTTCTCCCTGGTTATTGGCCTGTTCAGGTTTTCTGTTTTCTTCCTGTTCCAGTTTTGGTAGTTTGTGCTTTTCCAGAAATGCGTCCATTTCTTCTAGATTGCCTAATTTATAGGTGTATAGCTCCTCATAATATGTTTTTAAAATCATTTGTATTTCCTTGGTATTGGTTGTGTTCTCTCCTCTTTCATTTGTGAGTTTATTAATTTGAGTCTTTCTCTTTTGTTTTTAATAAGGATGGCTAATGGTTTATCTATATTATTAAATCTTATTAATTATTTCTAAGAACCAACTCCTGGTTATGTTGATCTGTTCTATAGATCTTCTGGTCTCTATTTCATTGAGTTCTGCTTTAATCTTTATTAACTCTTTTCTTCTGCTTGGTGTAGATTTTATTTGCTGTTCTTTCTCCAGTTCCTTTAGGTGCAAGGTAAGCTTTTTGTATTTGAGTTTTTTTTCCAATTTTTTGAGTGGTGCTTGTATAACAACGTATTTCCCTCTGAGGACAGCTTTTGCTGTATCCCAAAGATTTTGAATGGTTGTATCTTCATTCTCATTAGTTTCCATGAATGTTTTTAATTCTTCTCTAATTTCCTGGTTGACCCTTTCATCTTTTAGCAGGATGTTCTTTAACTTCCACGTGTTTGAGTTTCTTCCAAATTTCTTCTTGTGATTGAGTTCAGGTTTCAAAGCATTATGGTCTGAAAATATGGAGGTGACAATCCCAATCTTTTGATATCAGTTGAGACCTGATTTGTGACCCAGTATGTGGTCTATTCTGGAGAAAGTTCCATGTGCACTTGAGAAGAATGTGTATTCAGTTGTGTTCAGATGCAAAGTTCTATATGTATCTGTAAAATCCATTTGGACCAGTGTATCATTTAAAGCTCTTGTTTCTTTGGAGATGGTGTGCTTAGAATATCTGTTATTTGCAGAAAGTGCCATGTTGAAGTCTCCCAGTATAAGTGTATTATTATCTAAGTATGTCTTTATTTCGATTATTAATTGATATGCTTGGCAGCTCCCACATTAGGGGCATAAATATGATTGTTAGGTCCTCTTGTTGGATCAACCCTTTAAGTATGATATAGTATCCCTCTTCATATCTTACTACAGTCTTGGGGATAAACTTTAATTTATATGTTATGATGATTGCTACACCAGCTTTCTTTTGAGGACCATTTGAATGGTAAATGGTTCTCCAACCTTTCATGTTCAAGCTTTAGGTGTCCTTAGGTCTAAAATGAGTCTCTTGTAGACAGAATATAGATGGGTGTTGCTTTTTTATCCAGTCTGAAACCCTGTGCTTTTGATGGGATCATTTAGCACATTTATGTTCAGAGTTACTATTGAAAGATATGAATTCAGTGTCCTCATAATACCTATTCGGTCCCTGTTTTTGTGGATTATTTCTTTGGGCTTCCTCTCTCTTTTACAGAGCCCTCCTTAATATTTCTTGCAGAGCTGGTTTGATGGTCACATATTATTTCAGTTTCTGCTTATCTTGGAAGCTCTTTATCTCCTATTCTGAATGAGAGCCTTGCTGGATAGAGTATTTTTGGCTGCATGTTCTTCTCATTTAGGACCCTGAATATATCCTTCCAGCCCTTTCTGGCCTGCCAGGTCTCCATGGAGAGGTCTGCTATTAATCTAGTAATTCTCCCCATATAAGTTAAGAATCTCTTCCCTCACTGCTTTAAGGATTTTCTCTTTATCTTTTTAATTTGCAAGTTTCACTATTAAATGTTGAGGTGTTGAATGTTTTTATTGATTTTAGGGGGGTGGGATCTCTCTATCTCCTGGATCTGAATGCCTGTTTCTCTCCCCAAATTATCGAAGTTCTCAGCTATGATTTGTTCAAATATGCTTTCTGGACCTCTGTCCCTCTCAGCACCTACTGAAGCCCCAATTATACATAGATTTTTCCTTCTGAGGCTGTCATTTATTTCCCTTATCCTTTCCTCATGATATTTTAATTGTTTTTCTTTTTTCCTCAGCTTCCTTCCTTGCATCAACTTGTCTTCTATGTCCTCACTTGCTTTTTTACCTAATTAGCCCTCATCGTTAGGACCTCCAGTTTGGATCGCATATCATTTAATTGATTTTTAATTTCTGCCTGATTAGATCTAAGTTCTGCAGTCATGAAGTCTCTTGATTCCTTTATGCCTTTTTCCAGAGCCACGAGTAACTTTATAATTGTGTTTCTGAATTGGCTTTCTGACATCGAATTGTAATCCAAATCCTGTAACTCTGTAGCAGAGAGTACTGTTTCTGATTCTTTCTTTTGTGGTGAGTTCTTCTTTTGAGTCATTTTGCTCAGTGCAGAGTGGCTGTATGAGTGGGCTGTGTCAATAATATCACCACGACCTAAGTAAATTTCACCGTAGATGATTCTGCTGAGGTCAGAGACCTGAAGTTGAAAACAAAGATCAGAACAAAATAAAACAAAAGGACACTAAAGTGAAAAACAAATTTTAAATCAAACTAGTAAGATTAAAAGGCCAGAAATCCTAAAGAAGAAGAGAGAAAAAAGAAAGAAAAGGAAAAAAATCAGAAAAAAAAGACAAAAGAAGAAGAGAAAGGCAGGGACTGGGAGATTTTAGTGGTGACAAAGTTGTAGTGGAGGGAGAATGTAGTATACCTGCGGGGTTCTAGAGGGTGTTCCTCTTGGTTCTGAGTGTATCAAGTTCTGTATTTTGGAAGATAGTCCCAAATTTATATAAATCAGCAATACTTGTAGAAAGCCCCACCATTGGCCACCAAAACATAAATGAGATAAGACAGGGGCAGAATGGGAATTAAGAGAGAATATAAAATATAATCTCAGGATGAACCAGCATGGTATCCCACTTGGTTCTGGGTGCACGCTGATCATGTTTTATTAGGTATTAACTTCTGCCGTTGTAGAACAAAATGAGGCAGAGAAAAGAAAAAAAAAAACACAAAACAAAACAAAACAGAAACATATAGTATATATCTCCCCAAATTAGGTTGAGTATGTTGAAGGGAATCTAAAAGTGGAAAATATATCTAGGACCTGTGATTGTAGAAGTATGAAAGTCAAAAAGGAAGAATCTTAAAAATGAAGAGGTAGTAAAATATTGTAGTTAATGTGGAAAAGAAAAAAAATGGAATTTACAGTCTGATATAAAAAAGAGTTGTACTGGAAAAGGAAGAAAAAAAAAAGGAGGGGTACCATCTGGTTCTATATACTATAAATCCTTCAACTTCCCCTGGAGCTTTCCAGCTTGCTCGGTCAAGAACTTGCTCTTCCCCTGTCCTTCCAGTTGGTCTTCTGGGGGAGGGGCCTGCTGAGCTGATTCTTAGGTGTGTGCATCTAGGGGAGCTGTCCTGCCCCCCCACCACACCGGGTACTGGGCTCAGTGGGAGCGGTTTACCCCTTGAGGCCCCTGTTCCCTGGGGGCCCTTCTCAGTCTCAGGCACAAGGTGACACCAGGAGGAACAACCACACTGGCGGCGGCTCCGGCATCAGCTCCCGCAGTAACTACCGCAGCTCCCAGTCCGCAGGCAAAGGCAGCAGGTGCAGCCCCTCCCCGGAGCCCCCGCCTGACCCACCGGCTGCTCCCGGGGCCCCGCGGGGCGCTCCAGCCCTTTCCCCATCTCAGCCCCCGGGGTGTGGCGGCTCTTCCTCAGTTAGTGACCCCGGGCACCTGGGGGCTCCACTGCCCCTCCTGGGATCCTGCCCGAGTTCCCTGCTGAGCACCTTTCTGTCCAGGAAGAATCCGGTGCGGATTTTTTTAAAGTTCCTGCTTCCCCAGGGCAGGGCTCTCCTGTCCCGAAGCTCTGACCACCTGGCCTTAGCCCGGCTCCTTGCGGGGCTCCTCCCCCACTTCCTTCTGCTTTTTTTCTGCTTTCCTACCTTGTTAGAAGCGAAAACACTTCTCTCTGTAGCGTTCCAACTGTTCCCTCTTTAAATCTCAGGTTGAATTGGTAGGTGTTGAGGATGATTTGAAAGTTAGCCAGGTTATTCTGTATGTTAGTAAATTGAACACCAATAAAAAAAAAAAAAAAAATGAAGCCAATATAAAAAAAAAAAAAAAAAAAAAAAAAAAAAAGAAAGTTAGCCAGGTAAGTTGGTGGTGGGGCCAGGTGAGTTGAGGACCCCACTCCTCTGCAATCTTGCCCTCCCTTCAATTCAGTTTTATAAATATTGGTGCTTTGGTCTCTATTTAATCAATACTTCTGACTTTTGTGTAGACAGAATAGATAACCATTTTGATATCCTCCTTGTTCTATTTTAATATGGATTATCATTCTGTGTAGGTAATTATCATAAATGTTTGTGATTAATATTTTAAAATCAAAACTAAGGAATTACTCTATTGAATGATAGTGTCCTTTGCATAAAAGAAATCTGTAGAAAGCTATGGAACTACATAATTGAATGATGAAGAGGAGAAAAATCATTCTTTCAACTTAAACTATTGATATTAATTCACGATGAGTAGTTGAAATATATATTCCATTTTCTTCTATCTTCATAGATGTTTAAACTATAGATTAGCTTTTTTTTCTGTAAAGGTCACTTAGTAGTTTAGACTTTGGGAGCCACATGTAGTCTCTGTCATATTCATTTAAAAATTTATTTAAAAATATAAAAACAGTTCTTCCACGGATAGAAATTGAAAAATAATGCAAGTGGTTTGGCCCATGAGCAATAGCTTGCCAAACCCCGGTCTAAATATTGCAAGAAGAGCCAAATTATTTTTCATAATACTATATGTTTAGCATTCAGGGATTTCTAAAGTAGATAAAATAGACCCACTGGTTCTATGGACTATTGCCAAAGTTAACCCATAGGTAAAGTACACAGGTGAGACACCAATGTAAGATTATATATATATATATATATATTATATATATATATATATATATACACTCATATCTCATTACATTATAATTTGGTAAGATGAATCAACATGGCATAGTGAAAATAGAAATGTCAAATAGGGGCAGCCCAGGTGGCTCAGCGATTTAGTGCTGCCTTCAGCCCAGGGCATGATCCCAGGGTCCTGGGACCAAGTCCCACTTCAGACTCCATGCATGGAGCCTGCTTCTCCCTCTGCCTGTGTTTCTGCCTCTCTCTCTCTGTCTCTCATGAATAAATAAATAAAATCTCTAAAAAAAAAAGAGAAATATCGAATAGGTAAATTGGATTAGGTGTGAGGTTCTGATATAGGAGGAAAAAATGTTCCATTATTTATAAAATGTAGCAAATTACATCTTCAAATGAATTTTTTCTTCTTCAAATGAATTTGAAAGAATTCTGAATTTTCATTTTTAATTAAATCAAACCATCTAAATATGTATCCTTCTAAATCTTATTGAAGAGGGATCACTAAAGGACAGAATTGACAAGCAACAGAATATATAAAAATCAATAAATTACAATCCTGAGATTCTAATCCAAAATATTTTTCTGATTTTGAAAATTGATTTTGCCACACATTTATATACTAGGTAAGTTTTGTTTTTGCCACACATTTATATACTAGGTAAGTTTTGTTGATCTTCTAATAGAATACATTAGTTAAAAGAGTTTTTCTCAAATAATGACTCAAGTATCTGCAGTCTCTGCTAAATGTCTATGTTGCTATGGGCTTATGTGACCTACAGGTTCAGAGACTTGAGGTAACACATTGTTTAATCTGGTAAAGATTGTTTTTCTGTGATTGCTGACACTTGAAAGTCATTAAATATTTTATGCTGTAGGTTGGCTTCATTAGCCAGCGAACTCTAATGAGGTGTAAACTAGATAAATAAATGTACTGGTTCTAACTCCTTGAAACAGAAAGCAGGAAGTTTTTAAGAGGGTGGAGCTATTAGAGTTTTAATAGTTGTGTTTCATCAAAAGTCAGGAATGTCACACACACAATATAACTAGCTTTTTCTGTAACATTTGTGTACAAAATGCCACTGTCTTCAGTTCAGTGTAGTACAGGTGATGAAATGGTATTCCTGCCTACCAGGCCTATATCCTCCATTCATGACAAAATACACCAAACCCCCAGCTGGTTTCTGACAGAGTTCTAGGCCATAGGTTTAGACAATAGGAGATGTTCTATGTCAAGAGGTCATCTTCTGAATCTCTCAGCTTTGTTAAAGATCTTGTTCTGATCATGGTTACTTGTCACTGTGGTTGAAATATCTTTATCAGAGACTGAAATCTTGAAATATATCTGTCTTAAAAATCCCTGGCATATTTGGAATTTTGTTGATCTCCTGTCATTTTGACTTGAAATAAGTCCCTGTGAGAATTTATTGGTATACTAAAAACTGGGCAGTCTTGTGATCCATGCCCAATGTGTGCAAACTGCAATATAAAGAAGGCCTTTGTTTTTTATGAGCCCATAGGCAAATTTCTTTATATACTTTATTGAAAGCCTCACAGCTGAGGTGCTATGTAGTAAGGCAGTGGTCTTCTCAAGTTGAATTGTTTGCTAAGGTACTTGATCATTTGGAAATGCTTTTGATGTTGCTTAAAATCTGTTGCATCCTGCCTATGTCTTCCCCTATCATCTGTTCTTTAGATTTTAGACATTATTTCTTTATTTATATTCCTTGAATATGAATATGCTCTAGAAATTTACCTCACAGTAAATGTCTATATTATCTCTTAGCCTTGACATTTTTTGGTCTGACACAACTAACTTCCTAAGTATGTTAAGTCATGAAATTCAAGATATTAGTAAAAAAAAAAAAAAAAAAAAAAAGTGACTAATCAAACTATGAGACAGTTGGCTGGTTGCTAAAGGCAAAAATTTTCCTAGATATTTAAGAGATGCATAAGAAGCATACTTATCACCCCACAGATATTCACACTCTAACCTGACATTCATCTTGCTTCTCAGTATTTAAAAACTCTGTTGTAGCAGCCCTTTATGCATTCTTAAAACTCACTATAGTCCTCAAGATTGAATAGATTTGATTGAGATCTCATGATTCATTTCTATGCTCCTTCAAATGAAGCCACTGTGAATTATGACTGGCCTTTATAAGCTTTTTTAAGCTTTTCTATCATGATAGAGGCTACGTTAAAACTACATGTCCTAGCTACCTCAGAATATTGTTGAAGATAAAATGAAACTAAGCATGTTAGAACGTATACCATTTTTCCTTAGTCTCAACTATAAGCACAATCTCCAGTGATTTTGGGAAGATTGTCTAACTGGGTAGAGTTCATAGATCTTCATCTTTCCTTCTAATTCAAGAGTTCTATGATGTTGCTAACCAAGGCATAATAAGATAATAAAGGTATCAAGACATTCTTGATAGTGTTTAGGATCCAGAAAAAAAAAAAAATCGGAGACAGGAACCACGAAGTGATGAAAGATTAAGACTAATGGCAACTGAAATCAGAATATAAAGCAAGAATATGAGTAAAATAAGCAGAACATGCTATTTTAATATGCTGCCATCTTTTAGAAAGATATTAATGTTTATTATGGACTATGTACCAGCCTTCAAGTATGATTTTTCTACAGCCACTGGAGATTAGCTAGAGAGAGAATGGGAATTGGAAAAAAAAAAAATTACCAATTACAAGCAGATCCAGATACAAAGCCTGACCATGCTAAGGACAACATTCATCAAAGGTAGAACTTCATCACCCTGAACTCTCTACCTGGATAGTGAGACTATCAAGAAGCAAGAAGGCTAAATTATCCAATGGAAATAATCACTGAATCATATTCCCAGGTGGCAACTTAAAACTGGTGAGTGTCATGCTCATTTTAACAACCGTATATAATTGAATAGGGCCATTTTGATGATGGGAAAGATGACCTAGATAAGTAAGATTCTTTCACTTTCCAATTAATCTGCAGATTAAAAAAGACAATAAACTTGCTCTCAGCACTTACAAGTCTTTATGCAAAGTAAATAAATGTTTATTAAATACCAAGAGGTCAAGAGTGGCTCAAATCACTTCATCTTGGGCATTGCATTATTTTTGCATTTATGTTCATTCCCCTTCTTTTAGTGTTCCTTTAATAGGTTGATATCAGAGCTACTCAACATCATCTTTAAAAAGCCTGATTTTCTAGAATATACCATCCACTCTAAAAATCAAATTCATAAAAAAAAAAATCAAATTCATTGCCTTTTGTGCTGTACATTTTTAAGAATTTGTAGGATACAGAAATTAGTAGCAAATAACTGACACCTTCAAAGATAATTTAAATGAAGTTATTTGTGCTGAACAGGAAGGATCCTGTTCTTCCAAGGACCAAAATATTATGACTTTGAAGGCAAGAAGCTACCCTAGACTCCAAGGAATGCATTGTAAAGAAGTCATACTACTGGGACAGCATAAGATTTAGAGTAGGGATGCCTGGATGGCTTGGGTCATGATCCCGGGGTCCTGGGATAGAGTTCCAATCAGGCTCCCTATGGGAAGCCTGCTTCTTCCTCTGCCTATGTCTCTGCTTCTCTCTCTGTGTTTCTCATAAATAAATAAATAAATAAATAAATAAATAAATAAATAAATAAAATCTTTAAAAAAAGATTTAGAGTAAAGAGTATATAAATAAATTCCAACAAAGGTTGTACACCATTAATGCAGTTGCTTCATGGTAAGAGGTTAGGAGAAAGATGTTCTTCTATCCATATTTTAGAACTCTACTCAATCTGAGAGGCCCATCACTCCATCTGAATATAATAGGATACGAGAATTCCAGCATTGTTATTTAGACCATCAATTCAATTTTTTTATAGCCTCATTGAGGTCAATCTTATATTCCATAAAATTTACCAATTGAAGTATTAAATTAAATGGGTTTTTATAAATTTGTGTAGTTGTACATAGTCAAGCAATCCAGTTTTAAAATTTCTTTTGCTATCCTCTAAATTTCCTTGGATATTGGTTATTGTCAATTTCTACTGCTACTTCTCCTCCAGCCAGAGGCAACCACTGATGTGCTATTTGCCATAATCAATTTACCTCTTTGGTCAATTCATATATATAAAATTGTACATTATATCATCTTTAGCAACTAGCTCTTTTACTTAACACATGGCTTTTGAGGAACATGTATATTAAAGTATGTATCAGTAGCTTGTTACTTTGTATTATCAATTAGTATTTCAGTGTAGAAATGTATCTATTCACTAGTTTGCCTTATTTCCAGTTTTTGACTATTATGAGTAATGTTGATATCAACAGTTACATGCAAACTTTGTGTGATTATATGGTTTAATGTCTCTTCTGTAGATTACTAAGAGTGGAATTTCTGGGTTGTATGGTCAATTTATTGTGTAACTATTTGGAACTGTAAAACAGTTTTCCAAACTAGCTATTGAATTTTAAAGTACCTTTAAGAATATATGAGGGCTCCAGTTGCTCAAAATCCTAGCCAACACTTAATATTTTCTCATCTTTTGACAAAAGCCATTCTAGTATGTGTGCAAAAATCTCTCAATGTAGATTTAATATACATTTTCCTAATGAATAATGGTATTTAAAGCTTATTAGCCATTAAAAGGTAATATGATGAATAATTTTATTCTGGAAAAATGTTCCATGTGCACTTAAAAAAATGTGTATTCTGCTGCTCTAGGACGAAATGTTCCAAATATATCTCTTAAGTCACCAGGTCCAGTGTGTCACTCAAAGTGATTGTTTGCTTGTTGATTTTCTGCTTAGAGATCTATCCATTGATGTAAGGGGGGAGATAAAGTCCTCTACTACTATTGTATTATGGCTAATGAGTTTATGTTTGTTATTAATTTATATAATTGGGTGCTCCCAAGTTGAAAGAAGAAATACCGTTAAAATGTCTATACTACCCAAAGCAATCTACACATTGAATGCAACCCCTATCAATACACCACCAGCATTTTTCACAGAGCTAGAACAATGCAAAATTTGTATAGATCTGCAAATGACCCAAGTAGCAAAAGCCGTTTTGAAAAAGAAAACCAGAGCTGGAGGAATCAAAATTCCAGAGTTTAAGCTCTATTACAAAGCTGTAGTCATCAAGACAGTGTGGTGCTGGCACAAATACAGACACATAGATCAATGGAACAGAATAGAGAACGCAGAAATGGACCCACAATTATATGGCTAACTAATCTTCAACAAAGCAAGAAAGAATATCCAACGGGAAAAGGACAGTCTCTTCAACAAATGGTGTTGGCAAAACCAGACAGCGACATGCAGAAGAATGAAACTGGACCACTTTTTTACACCATACACAAAAATAAATCCAAAATGGATGAAAGACCTAAATGTGAGGCAGTAAATCATCAAAATCCTAGAGAACACAGGTAGCAACCTCTTTGACATTGACCATAGCAATGTCTTACTTAACATGTCTCCAGAATCAAGGGAAACAAAAGCAAAAATGAGCTATCAGGACTTCACCAAAATAAAAAGTTTCTGCATAATGAAGGTAACAGTCAACAAAAGTAACAGAAAACCTTCAGAATGGGAGACGATATTTGCAAATGACATCTGATAAAGGGTTGGTATCCATAATCTATAAAGAACTTATCAAATTCAACACCCAAAAAACGTACTCCAGTTAAGAAATATGCAGAAGACATGAACAGACATTTTTCCAAAGAAGACATACAGATGGCTAACAGACGCATAAAAAGATGCTCAACATCACTCATCATCAGGGAAATACAAATCAAAACTCCCATGATGAGATACCACGTCATACCTGTCAGAATGGCTAAAATGAGTAACACATGAAACAACAGGTGTTGGAGAGGATGCAGAGAGAGGGGAACCCTCTTACATTGTTGGTAGGAATGCAAACTGGTGCAGCCATGCTGGAAAATAGTGTGGAGTTTACTCAAAAAGTTAAAAATTGGACTACTCTAAGATCCAACTGTTGAACTACTGAGTATTTACCCAGTAAATACAAAAGGGATACAAAATACTGATTTGAAGAGACTCATGCATCCTGATGTTTATAGCTGCATTATCAACAACAGCCAAATTATGGAAAGAGCCCAAAGAGCCCAATTAGCCTGATGAATGGATAAAGAAGAGGTGGTAAATATATACAATGGAATACTGCACAGTCATTTAAAAGAATGAAATATTGCCATTTGAAACGACATGGATGAAACTAGTGTTATGCTAAATGAAATAAGTCAGTCAGAGAAAAACAAATACTATATGATTTCATTCATATGTGGAAATTAAGAAACAAAATAGATGAATATAGGGGGAGGGGGGGAAGAGAGGGAAGCAGAGACTCTTAACTCTAAAACTGAGGGTTGGGATCCCTGGGTGGCGCAGCGGTTTGGCGCCTGCCTTTGGCCCAGGGCGCGATCCTGGAGACCCGGGATCGAATCCCACGTCGGGCTCCCGGTGCATGGAGCCTGCTTCTCCCTCTGCCTGTGTCTCTGCCTCTCTCTCTCTCTCTCTGTGACTATCATAAATAAATAAAAATTTAAAAAAAATAAAAAATAAAAAAAAATAAAACTGAGGGTTCCTGGAGGGAAGGTAGGTGGGGCATAGGATAAATGTGTGATCAGTATTAAGGAGGGCACTTGTGATGAGCCCTGAGTGCAAAATATAAGTGATGAATCCCTAAATTCTACACCTGAAGCCACTATTACCCTATATATTAATCAACTAGATTTAAATAAAAACTTGAAACAAACACACAAAAATTAGGTATTTAAAAAATGTATTTATATTATCAGACCTGGTGATATGAATTTGTTCTGTAGATGGCTAAGCATAAGATGTTACCAAATACAGGGTGCCTGGGTGGCATAGTCAGATGAGTGTCCAACTTTTGGTTTCAGTTCAGGTTGTAATCTCAGGGTCCTTAGGTTGAGCCCTCTATCAGGCTTTGTGCTTAGTGAGGAGTCTGCTTGAGATTCTCTCTCTCCCTACCCCTCTTGCTTATCATCTAGTGCTCTCTCTCTAAAATAAACAAATCTTTTAAAAGTTGCCAATTACTATAATCTGGAGATTCAGTAGACCTAGCATTAATTAGTGTCAAAGAAGCCCTGGTTGCAAACCATTATGTAACCACTCTTCTGATGTTTTGTTTTGTTTTGTTTTGTTTTGTTTTTTACATATTTTTTCAACTATTCAGATCTCTTCCAGTCCAATTCTAAAGCATATATCAATTATTTTATATGAAATAGGCAAAGACATTTTTTATTTGCAAAATGACTGATACTGATTAAATTAATGAGAAATAGAATTATGGTAGAGTAAATTAAATGGATTACTATCAAGTCAGTTGTTATATGATCCTTTTTCTAAACACAAATTTTATTTTCATATGAATGAGTTAATGAAATTTAACTGATGTCCTTTTTCAAAGAGACCAAGAGAAGAATGTAGCCATCAGCACTTATGGATACTAATTTGATGGTTTCCATAAAGTCACAAACCATGTCCCCAGAACAGTAAAGTTTATGATACAGAAATGGGCCTGATATAAATAACTTGTAGCCAATCTCAGTATAAGATAGTAATAATTTGTTAGTGGGTAAAAAGATATTTCCCAGTTGCCAGTTAAAAAAAGCACAATATTGTCAATTATTGAACACAGAATTTTTACATGATAGTTTTTATTTTGTAGTAGGACACAAGCAGTCTATCAGTATTAAAGCTTTATTTCCAGGTTGCATTGTAAGTTTATTTGTTGGACTTCCACCTTAACAAAAACACAAAGTAGAATCTTTATTTGCATTAGAAAATTAGCCCACTAAAATAGAATAATAAACTTTTTTAAGCTTTTCATTTTTCCCATCTTAATTCTTGGGTTGCTTGAAGAAATTTTATATAATGCATTAACAATGTAATTTTCCTTGACTTTTCCAAAGTTGCTATAGACCTCATAGATTTCCTCTGTTACTATCTCAAACACTTTCTTAAAAGTTATAATCATAGTTCATGTCTCCATCAAACACTTGATTTTTTAGAAAACATTCCTGATTTTTAATGCCAACTGAATAAAATTTACAATCTCCAAGGTTGAAATTCAAAGCATTATACATGTGATATTGCTTAACTGAGGTGACTTATCATTTATATTCTCCATGAGATCTTTGCTTTCTCTAGAGTGCAAGTTCAGTCTTCACTATCAGAAGATCATTATTTTATTTGAGGTTAAATTAAGGCTACACTAAAGGCTATTCTGAATCTACCATACAAATATTAAAAGCAAGACTTGAAGTGGTCAGATTTATTTGAAAATAATAAAACTGTATACTAGAACAAAATCCAAAACGATGTAAAGAAATACAAAACAAATCCAGAAACCCACAACAGAAATCACACTATCTAGTACCCAATAAATAATTACCAGGCATTCACATAAAGAGGGAAATTTAATCCATAAATGAGAGATAAATGAATAAATATAAAAAGACCCAGAAATTCCATAAATGGTGGAGATAAAAAAAAACACAACTAGCAAACAAGGACATAATATGGTTCCTATACACCAAGATATTTATGTATAAGAAGGTAAAGGAAAATGTAAGCATGATATAAGATAAATAAAAAATTAAAAATTTTCCAACCATACCATAAAAACAAAAACTTATTATCAAAAATTTATAACAAAAATTGAAAACAAAAATTTTCAGAAGGTGCTTGACCTAAAAGGACCCCCCAAGCGACTGCCAACAGAAGCTGAGACGGCTAAGAGACAGAGAGAGAGACAGAGAGGCAGAGGAAGAAGCAGGCTCCCCATGGAGAACCTGATGTGGGACTCGATTTCAGGACCCCAGGATCACACCCTGAGCCAAAGACAGACTGAACCACCTAGGTGTCCCTGGAGGATGATGTAAATCATAATTCATGGAAGAAAAAGAATAACGAAGATGGAGCATTTGGGAAGGACAATATCCTAGAATTCCGAGCAGTTTGGAAGCCATGATATTACTGGAAAATACATTTCTTTCGAAAAGTGGAAACCTTTCAATAAAATCAATGTAAAAAAAAAAAAAAAAAAAAAAAAAGACTGTAAGGGTGTCCGGGCTCGTCGTCTGCTGGGCCAAGCTGGGATGGAGAAGAGCTGTCCGGGACCGCAGGCAAGGCCAAGCTCGACCACCTAAGAAAGTAGTCTGAGGCCAAGCTGGAGCAGCGGATGGAATACCCCAAATTGGGGCCCAAAGACCTGCTTTGGACTTCCACCTGGGTCTCCAGGAGCAGCACTTGGTTTCCTTTCATAAAGGAGCAGTTTCCCCAACCTAAAAAAAAAAAAAAAAAAAAAAAAAACCTGGCTGGAATTAATGGCAGATTAGCCACTAAAAATGAAAGTTCAAAGAATTTAAAGATATA
Source organism: Canis aureus (assembly GCF_053574225.1). NCBI lineage: Eukaryota > Metazoa > Chordata > Mammalia > Carnivora > Canidae > Canis > Canis aureus. The sequence continues at coordinate 37,145,539 of NC_135622.1, forward strand.
GAAGTAGAAACTATTTATAGTAAGTCACATAAACTATTAACAACCTTATGACCACAAATCTAATAACCTATATGAAATGAATGCATTCCTTAAAAGACACATCCGCTAAAATTCATATTAGAAGAAACAGACATGTGAATATTATTACAACTATTAGATAAATTGAATCAATAATTACTTTCCAAAACAAAAAGCATCAAGCCCAGATGTGTTCACTGATGAATTCTTTCAAAACATTTAAGAAGTTATACCAACTCCTTCCGATCTCTCCCAGAATACAGAAGCAAAGGAAATACTTTTTAACTTATTCTATAAAGCCAAAATTACCCAAATAATGAAATATCATACAAAGAGATTATAAGACAAATAAAGAATAATACCTATTATGAGCACAGATGTAAAAATGATCAACAAAATATTTGCAAATCAAATCTAACACTGAAAATAATTATACATCATAACCAACTGGTATTTAACCCAGCTATGTAAGGATAATTCAATGTTTAAAAATCCATTAATATGATCCATCATATCAACAGACTCAAAAAAAATTATTTGACAAAATCCAACACTTATTAATTAATGATGAAACTTTTAAGTACCTCTAATGTAAAAACTTTTAGCAAAGTAGAAATAAATAAATCTACAAAAAATATCCAACTAACATTATACTTAATGGTGAGAAACAAAACTTTCTTGCTAGGATTACCACAAAGCAAAAATGACCCATCTTACTATTGCATGTCAACATTATACTTGAAATCCAAACTAATGCAATAAGACAAGAAAAGAAATGGGAAACATATTTGGAAGGAAGAACAAAAACTGCCTTTGATCGCAGATGACATGAACTTCTATATGAAAAATCCAAAATAGCTGCCAAAAAACCCTCCTGGAACTAATACAGGACTATAGCAAGGTGGCAGGATGCAAAGTTAATGGTAAAAAAAGTTATTCACTATCCTATGTACCAGTAATGAACATGTGGAATTTGAAATTAAAAGCACATAACTATTTATGTTGGGCCTCCAAAAGTGAAATAGCTATTAATCTGATAAAATATAAAAAAGAGCTACATGAGCAAACTACAACTTTCTGATAAACAAAAAACAACTAAATACATGGAGAGATAGTCCATATTTATGACATGCACATCAGAATTGTCAAGATATCTGTTCTTCCCAACTTGAACTATACTTTCAAAACAATTCTGGTTGAAATTCCAAAAAGAAGTGAAAATATTTCTAGTGGACATAATTCAAGTCTAACAATAAACATTCCCTAAACCTGGAGTGAAGTCCCCTAAAATTTTAGTGTGATTTTAGATTGCTGAAGATAAATGACTTGAATGTGTTTGCCCTTCTTCCTATTTCTGAATGAAAATATCTTTTGTGGTTATAAATGTCCTGTTCTGACATTGTACAACTGAATATCTGAGGGACAATTAACATTCCTTGTTATTTCTAGCTCTCTAAATCAAAAAGACAGCTTCATTTCTGTAAAAAAATACCACAGGTCCAAAATAATGGTGTAGTTAGGGCCCGAAGTCATTAAACCAAGGCTTAATATAACCTAACTGCAGTTTCACCCTCCCAAAAATGTCACCTTTAACTAGTCAACATGGCAATTTCCTACTGATAGACACCCTTCGATTCCCCTTTATGAGGGTAACCTTGCCAAAAACAGTGGATTATTCCCTAATCATTTCTTTTTCCACTCCCTCTCTACTTTTGAAAACTTTTTTTTTTTTTTTTTTTTCTGTAACCCTTTGGAACTTCCTTCTGCTTGACATTGCTGCCTGGTCCATGAATTGATTATGAAAAGATGATTAGATCTTTAAATTTTACTCAATTGAATTTTTGTTATTTAACACTCCCTAATTTAGAAACTGCTGCTTATTACAAGATATACTATATTTCATCTTGATTCCATTCATGTAGAAAACCTTTAGATTGGTTGACCTGGGGAGAGAGTAAGAGTCCCTTATCTGAAGGAAAAATAATGAGCCAATATTTGGTAACCACAAAGGTAGAAAGTGATTTTCATGTATGGTCTAAACAAAATATATCTTGATGTTAAACTTCTTCTATAGTGAAAGGGCAATGTTAAAAACTGACTGCTCTATCTTAACCCAGAGTGAGTAGGATACAGAGAAGAGTTTTGAATGACTGATGGTTAGGCAATGGCAAGAAACAGAACTTTGTTATTTGAAATCTAGGATATTTTAAAGGTTATTACCATTCCAAAAATAGCTTATAGAAATTTATAAAATCCTAACACATTTTCATTGAAATCAGAAATAAGTTAGAATTTTATATTATTATTATGCCAAAAAACTTTTGTCAGTCTAAACATAAAAAAATATTTTTTTTCTCTAATGATTTCCTAGGACCTGTAGGGAAAAAAGTCTGGTCTTCATCACTAGGATTTCAAACTCTTCATGTTTTAGAATCACAGTAGAAACTTAAATTTCCCATGATTCCCCACTTAGAGTCTGTTTTGAAAGCCTGGTAGGTTTCTTTACTCATCATGGTGGGTATTTGTCAATTCTAATGGCTGAGTAATATTTCATTGTATACATACACACATCTTCTTTATCCATTCATCTTTAGATGGACACCAAGGCTCCTTTCACATTTTCGCTATTGTGGACATTGCTGCTATAAATATTGGGGTGCAGGTGTCCCGGTGTTACACTGCATCTGTATCTTTGGGGTAAATCCCCAGAAGTGCAATTGCTGGGTCAGAGGGTAGCTCTATTTTTAACTCTTTGAGGAACCTTCACGCAGTTTTCCAGAGTGGCTGCACAAGTTCACATCCCACCAACAGTGCATGAGGGTTCCCCTTTCTCCACATCCTCTCCAACATTTGTGGTTTCCTGCCTTGTTAATTTTCCCCATTCTCACTGGTGTAAAGTAGTATCTCATGGTGGTTGTGATTTGTATTTCCCTGATGGCAAGTGATGCGGAGCATTTTCTCATGTGCATGTTGGCCATGTGTATGTCTTCTTTTGTGAGATTTCTGTTCATGTCTTTTGCCCATTTCATGATTGGATTGTTTGTTTCTTTGCTGTTGAGTTTAAGAAGTTCTTTGTAGATCTTGGATACTAGCCCTTTATCTGATAGATCATTTGCAAATACCTTCTCCCATTCTGTAGGTTGTCTTTTAGTTTTGTTGACTGTTTCTTCTGCTGTGCAGAATCTTTTTATCTTGATTAAGTCCCAATAGTTCATTTTGCTTTTGTTTCCCTTGCTTTCATACATGTATCTTGCAAGAAGTTGCTGTGGCCAAGTTCAAAAAGGGTGTTGCCTGTGTTCTCCTCTAGGATTTTGATGGAATCTTGTCTCACATTTAGATCTTTCATCCATTTTGAGTTTATCTTTGTGTATGGTGTAAGAGAATGCTCCAGTTTCATTCTTCTGCAGATGGCTGTCCAATTTTCTCAGCACCGTTTATTGAAGAGACTGTCGTTTTTCCAATGGATAGTCTATTCTGCTTTGTCAAATATTAGTTGACCATAGAGTTGAGGGTCCACTTCTGGGTTCTCTATTCTGTTCCTTTGATCTATGTGTCTGTTTTTGTGCCAGTACCACACTGTCCTGATGATCACAGCTTTGTAGTACAACCTGAAATCTGACATTGTGATGCCCCTGGCTCTCAATTTCTTTTTTATTTTTTAATATTCCCCTGGCTATTTGGGGTCTTTTCTGATTCCACATAAATCTTAAGATAATTTGTTCCAACTCTCTGAAGAAAGTCAATGGTATTCTGATAGGGATTGCATTAAATGTGTAAATTGCCCTGGGTAGCATGGACATTTTCACAATATTGTTTCTTCCAATCCATGAGCATGGAATATTTTTCCATCTCTTTGTTTCTTCCTCAATTTCTTTCAGAAGTGTTCTGTAGTTTTTAGGGTATAGATCCTTTACCTCTTTGTTTAAGTTTATTCCTAGATATCTTATAATTTTGGACACAATTGTAAATGGGATTGACTCCTTAATTTCTCTTCTTCAGTATCATTGTTAGTGTATAGAAATGCCACTGATTTCTGGGCATTGATTTTGTATCCTGCCACACTGCTGAATTGCTTTATGAGTTCTAGCAATCTTGGGGAGGAGTCTTTGGGGTTTTCCAAGTACAGTATCATGTCTTTGTCATCTGCGAAGAGGGAGAGTTTGACTTCTTTGCGAATTTGAATACCTTTTATTTCTTTCTGTTGCCTTATTTTTTTTTCTTTCTTTTTTTTTCTTTCTGTTGCCTTATTGCTGAGACTAGGACTTCTAGTACTATGTTGAATAGCAGTGGTGAGAGTGGACATCCCTGTCATGTTCCTGATCTTAGGGGAAAGGCTCCCAGTGTTTCCTCATTGACAATAATATTTGCTGTGGGTTTTTCGTAGATGGCTTTTAAGATGCTGAGGAATGTTCCCTCTATCCCTACACTCTGAAGAGTTTTGATCAGGATTGGATGCTGTATTTTGTCAAATGCTTTCTCTGCATTTATTGAGAGGATCACATGATTCTTGTTTTTTCTCTTGTTGATATGATCTATCATGTTGATTGCTTCACGAGTGTTGAACTAGCCTTGTGTCCCGGGGATAAATCCTACTTGGTCATGGTGAATAATCTTCCTAAGGTACTGTTGGGTCCTATTGGCTAGTATCTTGTTGAGGATTTTTGCAACCATGTTCATCAGGGATATTGGTCTGTAATTCTCCTTTTTGGTGGGGTCTTTGTCTGGTTTTGGAATTAAGGTGATGCTGGCCTCATAGAACGAGTTTGGAAGTATTCCATCCCTTTCTATCTTTTGTAACAACTTTAGAAGAATAGGTATTGTTTCTTCTTTAAACGTTTGATAGAATTCCCCTGGGAAGCCAACTGGCCCTGGACTTTTGTGTCTTGGGAGGTTTTTGATGACTGCTTCAATTCTTCTCCTGGTTATTGGTCTGTTCAGGTTTTCTATTTCTTTCTGTTCCAGTTTTGATAGTTTGTGCTTTTCTGGAAATGTGTCCATTTCTTCTAGATTGCCTAATTTTGGCATATAGCTCCTCATAATATGTTTTTAAAACCGTTTGTATTTCCTTGGTATTGGTTGTGACCGCCCCTCTCTCGTTCATGATTTTATAATTTGAGTCTGCCGAAATGTTTATTAACTCTCTTCTGCTGGGTGTACAATTTATCTGCTGTCCTTTCTCCAGTTCCTTTAGGCGCAATTAGCTTTTGTATTTGAGGGTTTTTTTTCTCCAATGTTTTGAGGGGTGCTTGTATTGCGATGTATTTTCCTCTCAGGACTGCTTCTGCTATATCCCAAAGATTTTGAACATTTGTATCTTCTTTCTCATTAGTTTCCATTAGTGTTTTTAATTCTTCTCTAATTTCCTGGTTGACCCTTTCATCTTTTAGCAGGATGCTCTTTAACCTCCACGTGTTTAAATTTCTTCCAAATTTCTTCTTGCGTTTGAGTTCAAGTTTCAAAGTATTATTGTCTGAAAATATGAAGAGGACAATCCCAATCTTTTGGTATCGGTTAAGACCTGATTTGTGACCCAGTATGTGGTCTATTCTGGGGAAAGTTCCATGTGCACTTGAGAATAATGTGTATTCAGTTGAGTTTGAATATAAAGTTCTATAAATATCTGTGAAATCCATCTGGTCCAGTGTATCGTTAAAGCTCTTGTTTCTTTGAAGATGGTGTGCTTAGAATGTGTCATTTACAGAAAGTGCCATGTTGAAGTCTCCCAGTATAGGTGTATTATTAAGTATGTCTTAACTTTGGTTATTAATTGATTGATATACTTGGTATCTCCCACATAAGGGGCATAAATATTCATGATTGTTAGGTCCTCTTGTTGGATAGATCCTTTAAGTATGATATAGTGTCCCTCTTCATCTCTTACTACAGTCTTTGGGGTAAACTCTAGTTTATCTGATATGAGGATGGCTACCCCTGCTTTCTTTTCAGGACCATTTGAATGGTAAATGGTTCTCCAACCTTTTATTTTCAGGCTGTAGGTGTCCTTAGGTCAAAAATGAGTCTCTTGTAGACAGAAAATAGATGGGTCTTGTTTTTTTATCCAGTCTTAAACCCTGTGTCTTTTGATGGGATCATTAAGCCCATTCATGTTCAGAGTTACTATTGAAAGATCTTAATTCAGTGTCATCATAATACCTGTTCAGTCCCTGTTTTGTGCATTGCTTCTTTGGACTTCCTCTGTCTCCCCCTTAATACTTCTTGAAGAGCTGATTTTTTTCTTTCATATTCTGCCTATCTTGCAAGCTCTTTATGTCTCCTTGTATTCTGAATGAGAGCCTTGCTGGTTAGAGTATTCTTGGCTGCATGTTCTTCTCATTTAGGGCCCTGAATATATCCTGCCAGCCCATTTTGGACTGCCAGGTCTCTGTGGAGAGGTCTGCTGTTAATCTAATAGTTCTCCCCATATAAGTTAGTGATCTCTGGTCTCTTGCTGCTTTAAGGATTTTCTCTTTATCTCTTTATCTTTGGAATTTCCAAGTTTCACTATTAAATATCAGGGTGTTGAATGGTTTTTATTGATTTTAGGGGGCAGGCCTCTATATCTCCTGGATCTGAATGCCTGTTTCCCTCCCCAAATTATCGAAGTTCTCAGCTATGATTTGTTCAAATATACTTTCTCGTTCTCTGTTCTTTTCGGTGCCCTCTGGATCCCCAATTATATGTTGATTTTTCCTTCTGAGGCTGTCATTGATTTCCCTTACTTTACCTCATGGTCTTTTCATTGTTTTTCTCTTTTTTTCTTCAGGTTCCTTCCTTGCCATCAATTTGTTTTCTATGTCACTCACTCATTCTTCTACCTATTAACCCTCGTCGTTAGGACCTCCAGTTTGGATTGCATCTCATTTAATTGATTTTTAATTTCAGCCTGATTAGATCTAAATTCTGCAGTAATGAAGTCTCTTGATTCCTTTATGATTTTTTCCAGAGCCACCAGTACCTTATAATTGTGCTTCTGAATTGGCTTTCTGACTTCGAATTATAATCCAAATTCTGTAACTCTGTGGGAGAAAGGTCTGTTTCTGATTCTTTCTTTTGTGGTGATTTCTTCTTTCTAGTCATTTTGCTCAGTGCAGAGTGGCTAAAAACAATTTGTACTCGAAGAAGGAAGAAAAAAAAGAGAAACAAGGAGGTGTATCCTTTGGTTCTATATACTGTAAATCTGTCAACTTCCCCTGGAACTCTCCAGCGCTGCTTGGTCAAGAAATTGCTCCCCGCCTGTCCTTCCAGCTGGTCTTCTGGGGGAGGGGCCTGCTGTGCTGATTCTCAGGTGTGTGCACCTGGGGCAGCTACCCCGCCCCCTGCCAGGTGCATGACTCAGTGGGAGCTGTTCATCCTGTGAGGCCCCTGCTCCCTGGTGGCTCTGCTCCATCCATGCACAGTGTGACATCAGGAGGAACAACCACACTGGCGGTGGCCAGCTCTCCAGCCCTGGAGTCAGCTCCCTCAGTAACCATCCGTTGTCTCCCAGTCCACAGGGGCCTGGATGCTCCGGGACGGGGGCGCTGATCTGCACAGCTTGGGGACGCCGGCAGCAGGAGTGGCCTCGCTGTCCTGTGCCCTCCTAGCCTCCACCTGTCCCGGGGGGAGCACAGGATCCTGGGCTGTGTCCCCCAGTGCCCTGGGCTCCAGGGCCTGTGCCTCTGGAATCACGCTCCCAGGGCCACACAGTCCCCTCCCCACGGAGCCACCACCTGAGCTGCTCCTGGGCCCCATCGGGCATTCGCTCCAGCCCTTGACCGCGCTCGACCCATGGTGTGTGGCGCGCTGTCCCCTGGGGCACTCTTCTCTGTTAGTGACCCCGGGAACCTGGGGGCTCCACTGCCCCTCCTGGGATCCTGCCCGAGTTCCCTGCTAGTGCCTTTCTGTCCGGGAAGATTTGTAAAGTTCCTGCTTCTCAAGGACTTGGCTTTCCTGTCCTGGGAGGCTTTTTCCACCCCCATCTCCCCCCACCCCCTTTGCCCGGCTCCTCACGGGGCCCCACTCCCACTTGATTCCTTTTTTTAATTTTTTTTTTCTGCTTTCCTACCTTGTTAGAATAAAAAACCCTTCTCTCTGTAGCATTCCAGCTGTTTTCTCTTCAAATCTCAGGCCGAATTCGTAGGTTTTTCAGGATGATTTGAAAGTTATCTAGGTAAGTTGGTGGGGAGAGGGGACTTGGGGACCTTTTAGGATGTTGTTCCCCAAGGCCCAAATTAAGTTCACTCCTTTCATTGAGACTTTCCTGGTATATTCAGCCTATGATTGGTCCATTATTTGAATGTTTATTTATGCAAAAACTAATAGTGATGCCTTATAATTGTTCCCATTTTTACTGATCTTCTTTCTCTTCCTTTACCCTCTTCCTTTTCCTTGTTCTCCTTCTACTCCCATTTTCTTTAGTGTATGTGTGTTGTGCCTGTATTTTGTCTTTTCATTATAGAATACTAGCTCTATTAGTTCACTGACAAGATGTATCATGCCCTAGATTTCTCATTAAAAGCAAATGTCTTCCTACGTATATTAAAAACTATTCTATGGGTAGATCAAAACCTGCAGCAATACTTCTTTTGGAGCATTTATGGGATGCATCTGAAATTATTCCTATAATAGGATCATGGGTTATTGAACTCTGGTTTAAAATGCCAGTAACAACAATAAAAATTTCAGTAACAGATCAAAGAATATTTTGCAAATATTTCAGGATTATATAAATTTCAGCATGTAAAATATTAACATGTTAAAATTTCATTACATAAAATTCATCAAAAATAACTTACCTGGATATTAAATTCATACCATCAGTATAGTTTTACTTTTATTAGAAGAAAGGGAAAACTGATATTTATCAATTGTCTATAGTGTACAAGTAAGGCTTTGGGTTAAATGACTCGATATTATCTCCAGTAATCTTCACAATCTTCCATTTTATACTTGCAGATATGGCTCTGACACATATCTAATTCTTTTTTTTTTAAAGATTTTATTTATTTATTCATGAGAGACATACACACACACACACAGAGGCAGAGACACAGGCAGAGGGAGAAGCAGGCTCCATGCAAGGAGCCTGACGTGGGACTCGATCCCGGCTCTCCAGGATCACACCTTGGGCTGTAGGCAGCACCAAACCGCTGCGCCACCGGGGCTGCCCTACATATCTAATTCTGATATGGGTATAACTATTGTTTTTTATTATAATCCAGGATATTAATGTTGATATTCTCCCTCATTTAAATACTGTTTCTTGTCATCCACATAGGTCAATATTCAAATGGATCATATGGAAATGTTTCCATAGCTCAAAATTCTGTTTATTGTAGACTTTTTTACATATTTATATATGTATATATATATATACATTCATATGTATTCATACATGTGTATATATACATGTATATATATTAAATGAATATATACTTGTATAATACACATATTTTATATATTATGTTTATATATATCACTGCTCCTTGCAGTATGTTATATATATATTATAATGAACACTATAGTACTGTTCTGAACTTAAACTACTTGGGTTCTAGTATTCACTCCTTATCCAGGTACTTAATCTTTTGGATCCTCAACTTTCTTGTTTATAATTAAGAATCAAATAGCATGCACTTGTAGGATTAGTCACTCATTTATTCATTCACTGATTTTATATTGAATGCTAATTTGTGACAGCCACACTGTATGCATGTAAATATTTATTACAGTGGTGGGTGGGAGATGGTCTGAGCAGCGAATGAGAAAATGTGTATAAAATTTAACATTATGCCTGGCACTAGAAAGTACTCAATAAGTAAATGTCATTATTATTGTTATCTTCCACTCTAATTAATTAGAACATAATCCTACTTTTAATTATTGTCTGTCCAATATTATAATATCTTAAATACTATATACTTTAAAATCATCTAGCTTTAACATTACAAGCCTAGGAACATAGGACATAAATATATCCAAAATTGAGCTCTAAATTCCCTTTCAGCTCTAAAATATTGTGAGTTTCTGAATGGTATTGAACTAGTGGCTTGTGATCTATACTCTGAAAGCAAGTCATTTGGGGCGCTATAGATATTCAATTTATCATCAGAGGCACCTGATTGAATAGTGTCAGGGGTTTGTTTATTGACAGTGGGATAGATAGTGTTTACTGGTTTTCAGAAGTTAGATTGTGCTAGATTGTGCCTCATTGTAAAGCTCAAAAGAATTCCAGCAGCTTCAATGAAACAATATCACTCTCCTTTGAGAAAATGAAGCTATAAAATAGGTAGGTTGTCACAAGAAGAGATCTCAACCTAACATAAAAAAGGGGACAAATCCCTGATTATTACAAGGATTTTGCATAACACTTGGTGAACCTAAGTGTTAATCTATAAACCAGATTAGGAGCTAAAACTGGATGCCATTAGATTTTTATCCCTTTGGCTCTGTTTTACGTACTTGGAAGCTATATGTTATACCATAGTCCTTCAAAGCTCTTCCTATCTTTGTCAACTCAGTTTTCCTGTACTTTTAATCTTCACTTGGTAAGCTTAGTCTGTCTTTATGTCTTCCAAAACGTATTTTCTCTTTGTTTAGAATATTTCTCTTTAAAGGCTGATCATTGTAAATTTGATTCCACCTTAAGACTCTGAGACTTTCTTAGAGATTAATTTCAAGGCTTTAACTTGTTTTGAACCTTAAGATATCCTTAATTCTAATTGTCTTCAATTATGTTTCTTCAATGGGAGGGTCTACACCTCTGTCTTCAAATAAGAATTTAGATCTAAAATGTTTTTTAGAAGTTTTCCATAGAATCATTCTATTTTTATATTCTATTTTGAATTTCTAATTTGTTACAGATATGCCCACATCTTAGTCTTGCTATAAACATTGCAAACGAGTAAACTGTCTCAATTTATTTATAAATACCACTAATTGAGGAATCATATATTTTGTACTAGACCAATCCAGTCATTTCATTCACAGTGATATTTAAACTACAGTGGTTCCTACCTAAGAGGGATTGCTCTTAAGAGGAGGAGGAGATAAACTGGTTAGATTGAGTTAATTTCATCTATTAGTTTTGAGGCGCCTTTGTGAGGTAGGCCTTACATCCCTTGTCCTTTCATACTGGGGGAAGGGGGAGTGGGGCTCCACAATATGGAAGCTAATCATTACCGACATGATAATAATATAGTCTCAAACATGTATGTGGCAGTTTGGGTTTCTATTCTTTTATTTGTTATGATCAAGATGACTATGTATCCAGCTTGCCTGGTTTAATTCCAGTCTACAACAGTTGCCTGAAATAATTATTATCACCTCTTACATTCTTAAAAGTTCATTTGTTTGGATAATACACTCTATAGTAACACATTATAGGCCATTCAAATGGAGGCAAATTTCTCTTCATTTTGTTCAATCAACCACATGTCCTACAGTCTTCTGAGTCATCTAGAAACATGTCATTTATGAAGAAGAGGACTATATTTGCTGTCAACTACAGTCTTGAATGTGGTCTGTTAAGTGTAGTTATAAAAAGCCAAGGGTGAATATGGATTGAAATAAAAGTGATAACATAAAAAACATGGTATTCACACATTTCTTCCTGAGTTTCTAGTTCCAGAGAAAGTTATTACGTAATTAACATTGACTTAGAGGAGACGTGTGACAATAGAATACAGAAGTGGGAAGAAATGTGAATGTATTCCCCTTCTATTCAGAGAGCAAACTAAAATTATTATGAGGAAAGTAAGAAAAAGGAACTTGAACTATATATTAGAAAGAAATTTCTCTCTAGAATGACCCTCCTAGTTTATGCTTACCTTCTAAAAAGTGATGGAAACATCTGTGTCTTTCATTCTTAAGGCCAGAAATTTCCAAGTCTGTGCTTTAAAGATTGAATTGGTTTTCAAGAATTGTTGAGAGATATAAACCAATAGGATCCTATTATCAATAATCTTATAAATAAATATTTTGTATACTTTCATGTACTTGATTTTTTCAAATTATGAAATTTAATATACTTAATCATTTTTCACACTTTAAAAAAGATGCTTTCTATAAAACCATTACTCTTAGAACTTATAAACTAATGTCAAATCAATAGTTGAGAAATTTCAGCTTAACTATCTGATTATATTCTTGTTAAAGAATGAAGTATTATGAAATTTTCTTGAATTAATTGCACTTACTTATACATTCTTTTGGCATGTTGAATTAGCAGCCTCTTAAACTTACTTACTATGTTAAGAGTGTTATGTTTATACCTTTAAAAATGTAAATGCTACTTTTATTATGAGTGATTGTTTTTCCTTATGCTCTAGGTAAGCTTTAGCTTCTTTGAGTTTCTTGAATGTGCCATTATCTTGCTTCGAGTGTCCTATTTTATTTCTTCTTGGAGCCCTTGTACAAGAGCTAAGTCATATCCATTATTGAGGTCTCCAACATTACTTATTCAAAGAAGGCTTACTGTTTGGACTTGTTAGTTGCCCTCATTATATGTAAATAGTCTCACCTTTGCAATTATTTTTCAAAGTTTGTTTTTCCAACCAGAATGAAAACTCCATAGTGCATGACAAGCCTGTTATTTGTTGTTTCATTTTTCAAAACTGTTTTTGTTACTTTAATTATATAGTGAAGATTATGTGTCTTTTCACTATTAAATGGCTTCTCTTATTAAGTATTTAAGATTCTTGAAAGTTCAGAAAATAAATTCCCAGCATTCTTTCTCTGCTATGCTTCTACTCAGTCTGGAAAGCCTGCTATCATTATTTTTCTCCTATATTGCAATTTTGTCCTCTTTATTGCTTTCAGATTCGCTTCTATTTCCTGTAGAAAATACAGTTGACTTGCTTCCAGGTTAGAGGAGGGGAGAAAGACATAGAATGAAGTCAAAACTAAGTCTAGTAACTAAACGTGAAAACAGGACATGATTCTTAGTCATATACCAGCTGATTACTATCATCCTGCTTATTTGAAAACATACCACTTTTTAAGAAGAACAGAAAGCATAGGAAGGCAATGTAGACAGGAGAGAGCATAATTGCAGATGATCATAAGATTTAATTTCACCACTTACTATTTATGTGGCATTGATGAAGTTTCTTAACCTTTTAAAAGCTCAATTTCTATGTTGTTAAAATGTGAATGTTAATCTTAGAGTCATAAGAGGTAGTAAATTAACACAATAATAGATTTTAGAAAAAAAGAGGGCGAAACATAAAGAAATGCCCAACAGTAAATGGGAAAATTAATTTTCAAAAATTATAATTCATCCATTAAATGATCTGTTATGAACACTGATAGCTCTATTAGACATTATTTTGCCTCATTGCAAAATAAAATATTGCATTTGAAAATATAAAATTAGAACAAGAAAAAGATTGGTTAATTCAAGGAATAGGTCAACACTTGTTTTTTATTTATTTCTTTAATCTTTGCCTTGAAGAAGAATTCCAGTGGTTAAAAGAAGAAAGCTGCCTTTTATCATATAATTTTTGAACTGTAAATATCCCTAGAGATAAGATTTCATTCTTTCGTATTAACTCCATTATTACTAGTTGACTCTTTCTTGAATAATTTGTTTTTGTAGATCATCTTCATTATGAGATTATTTCAATCATATGTATTTAACCCAGGTGACATCTTTGGAATTTACTTTAGAAATTATAATTCTGTGGATATCTGGGTGTCTAGTGGTTAAGTGCCTGCCTTTGGCCTAGGGCATGATCCTGGAGTCCCAGGATTTAGTCCCACATCGGGCTCCCTGCATGGAGTCTGCTCCTCCCTCTGCCTGTGTCTCTGCCTGTCTCTCATGAATAAATAAATAAAATCTTTTAAAAAATAAGAAATTATGATTCTATTGAACATCCAATTGAGTATCTTATCACTAGTTAGCACTTATAAATAACTTTTAAATTTGGTTACTGCTATACAATGATGCATTAGTTAATGCCAATTCAATGCATGGCTGCTTTCTTCCATGAAGAAACAACTTTCTTGTCAGCTCAGTCCAATAGCTCAGTTGCTTTTTTTTTTCTTACTCGACAATGAGTATTTTTCAGAGCTTAAAGTATTATCTTTTACTTCTATCCTTGTTCTCTGTTCTCTTTAGGGAAGCTGTTCTATCCTCTATTTCAACATCATGTATGTAGATATTATTTTATTTTATTTTATTTTATTTTATTTTATTTTATTTTATTTTTAGTTTTTATTCATTTATTTGAGAGCAAGAGAGAGAGCATTTGTGTTTGCAAACAGGAGGAAGGGCAGAAAGACAAGCAGACTCCCTGCTCAGTAGGGAGGTGGATGCAGGGCTCTATCCCAGTCCCCTGAGATCATGTCTTGAACCAAAGTCAGATGCATGATCAACTCAGCCACCCAAGCACCCCTGAAGTTAGGATTTTAATAAAACTGTTGCTGCTTGTGTTAAATTACACTTTATATTCTTCATTATGCTAAATTTTTAGACACCTCAAAATGAGAGAAATCACTGGCTAAGCAAGTCATAGGTAGATATTTATATAAGACACACATACATGTTTATATATATTCTTGGTATCATCAATGTCATAATATATTTTTCACCTTTTTTTGAAAACCATTAAATGCTAATCAAATCACAATAGCCAAACCGTGGAAGGAGCCTCAGTATCCATCAAAAGATGAATGGATAAAGAAGATGTGGCATATGTATACAATGGAATATTACTCAGCCTTTAGAAACGACAAATACCATTTGCTTCGACGTGGATGGAACTGGAGAGTATTATGCTGAGTGAAATAAGTCAATTGGAAAAGGACAAACATTAATATGGTCTCATGCATTTGGGGAGTATAAAAATTAGTGAAAGGGAATAAAGGGAAAGGAGAGAAAATGAGTGAAAATATCAGTGAGGGTGACAAAACATGAGAGACACCTAAGTCTGGGAAATGAACAAGGGGCAGTGGAAGGGGAGGTGGGCAGGGAGTTGGGGGTGACTGGGTGATGGGCAATGAGGGGGGCATGTGACAGGATGAGCACTGGGTGTTATGCTAAATGTTAGCAAATTGAACTCCAAAAAAAATTAAAAATAAATAAATAAAAATGTCAAAAAAAAGGTTTGAAATTCACCTTTTGAAGAAAGAGAGACAATCTTTCATGATATTTTTTTTTCTTAATGACAGAATTCTCCATTGGTCATATAAACAACATTGGAATGAGAGACATTGTTGTATGTGTATAACTCAGATAGTTATATTCTCTAGGTAGAAAAGTATTTTGTAAATAGTTTTCATTTCAATATTGTGAGATTTATTTAGCGATTTAGCTTATTCCAAGTTTTACATACTAATAGTTGGGAGAACACAGGACAATGATCATGCATTCAATATCGACTAATGTTTTAACATATAATTTTTGCTAATCCTGATCCTGATTATAAAGTCATGCATTATTTTTTTTAATTTATCTTTTATTGGTGTTCAATTTACCAACATACAGAATAACCCCTAGTGCCCATCACCTATTCACTCCCACCCCCCGCCCTCCTCCCCTTCTACCAACCCCTAGTTCGTTTCCCAGAGTTAGCAGTCTTTACATTCTGTCTCCCTTTCTGATATTTCCCACACATTTCTTCTCCCTTCCCTTATATCCCCTTTCACTATTATTTATATTCCCCCAATGAATGAGAACATATAATGTTTGTCCTTCTCCGATTGACTTATTTCGCTCAGCATAATACCCTCCAGTTCCATCCATTATTATTAGAAGTAAATTTCTTAGACAATGTAAGTTAATTTTCAGTTTATGGTTTCTTTAAAAAGTCAAAAGCATTAATATAATATTTAACCTCCTTTGGGCAAATATATGTGGATAACAGCATCATATTCCCATTATTTCCCCTAAAAATAAGTAATATTTTTACTTTATAGCCCTCTCCATTTGCTTATCAAGAGAATGGTTGAGTATATGATACTCACTTTTTCTGTGACCAAATCTTTATTGAATATTTACCATGTGCCACATACTGTGCAAGGTACTGAACTTACTATATGTGTTTGACTACCAGTTTCATACATATACTTCCATAGTAAATACGGAAGCAACACCACCAACAAAAATATGTGAAACGCTTCAATAGAAAGTAGGCAACTTCAAATTAAAAAAAAAAAAAAGTGTTGACTCCTACATTGTTTGCTGAGTTTGCTTTGTAATCAATCACTGGCTATTTCATTACATAAAAAGACTAGTGGTAAGCTAAAGAAAGAGGGTGACTAATGGTGATGATTACCATTATTAAAAACAATCTAGAAGCTAAATTTAATATAGTCCAAAATAATAGGATTTCTCTCACTGCCATAGTGGCATTACAAACCGCATAAGGACTTGTATATGTCCCTGAACAAACGATCTGTACATACCATTTTCTCCTGCCTCCTTATTCCATACAATATGATGGACCTCTCCACTTAGTAAATTTGAGGATCATGTGTGTGTAGGAATGAATTAATGCTTACATTTTCTCAGTCCATTTCAGATTAATGTGGTATGGTGTGGTCAGGAGAGATTTCACTGTCTCTCTGATGGTCTTCCTTCTGTTCAATGAGTTCTGTTAAATGATCCCTGTAAGACACATCCTTCATTCCTGGCTCACAAAAATTGAGTTCTAAATAGCATTGTTTTGAGTGTATGGAATTCAACAGATGGTACCAAATGGCCAATATTTTAAACTACTTCCTGAGGGTAGATCTCCAGCTGAGCTTTCCTATGAGCCTCTTTCTCATTGACTTTCAGTGTTCATTCATTTTAGCATTATCATGTGAGGCATATCCATGTTTCCCCAGAAGATGTAATTGTGCATATTAGCGACTATGAAGCTTAAGTATGTTTTATATTGTCTGTTCTTCTGCTTGTGTTATCTTCAAACAATGTCTTATTTTTAAATGATCGGGTTCCAAGTGGTGACTATTTATCTTTTTGCATCAGTTCACCAAAGGGAAAATTACAGGTAGTGATTTGTTGTAGCTATCAATAGATCTTTGACAGACGCCCTCATCTTTGTTGTCAGGCTGAAACATTCTGTTCTAGAACAAAGGAAAAACATTATGCACACAGTGCTTATGAGTCTCTGAAGTCTTTATTGGTACTCTGCTCACCTTCACCTCTTCATGAGGAGAAAAAGTAGATTTATATTAGAAACTATTTTGAAAAATGTCTACTTCAAATGCATTCAAAGGATTTTCCGGTTATTTTATTGCAATTCCAGGGTACCTTCATGTCACTGAAGTAATGTGCTAAGCAAGATAGACATTTTTCTAAATTTGTGGGAGGCTACCTTGAAAAAGATGATGGGAAAATAAATAGGCTATATTCTGCTGTTGTTATTCATGTTAGAGTTAGAGCTCTCTAGTAGTAAGTTACTACTAAATAGTTGTAAATATCCAAGCAGCAATAAAAGATGAGTACCTATCATAGAACCATAACTTGTAATTCAATATTTACGATTCAACACAAGGTCAGTAGGGCCAAACACATAAATATTCACATTTTTTAAATATTCACATTTTCTATATAAAATGTAAAGATTTTAGTAAACAAACTTTTTGTGCCATATGAAATGAAATGAAGTCTTAACCTATGTTTCAAATAAGGGAAAAGTTAGAAGTTACTTCCAACAAGACATCCTGATTTTAAAACTTATAGAAGTTACTATGTATTAAAATTAATATGAATAGTCAGGAGTAGTTAAGTATTTTCAAATGGATCACCCATTTGAGTTCTGAGTCCCGTCTTCCTCTTTGGTTATCTAACTGAAAATAAGGTTGCTATAGCAGGATCCACTTATATATATGCTTATATTTCTTACTAAACCACTTGCATGCATGGGAAGTAAGCACAGGCATAGTCTCAAGCACATATGATCAAACATATATATATATATACACATATCTAGATTGTGTGTATATATACACATACTCTGTGCACCACCCTTTTAACAAACCAATTCTATTTGCTCATAACTACAACTATGGCTCTCTGTAACAGATGGGAGGATATAGTGGAAATGACTTCAGGGCTGCTGGCTATAGATCTGAGCAATGAAGTTTTGATGGTTTGAATCTTTTGTGTTTGGTAAATGAAAAGGGAGCTTTATATTGTGGTTTAATCATTCCACCTTCTCTTTGCCTCAGAAGTTCCTTTTGCTTAAAAGAATAAAATAATCACTGTGTCCTGCTGGAGATGTCTGGTGAACTCTTTTTATTTTGTCTCTTAGAAGATAGAGAAAAATAATCGGCCAGGACTGGATCCAATTGTGAAGTAGGAAAAGATTGTTCTTGATGTCCTTCAAAAAAGATTGTCCTTCTCCATCTGTTCCTACATCAACCTTCTAATCTTTTCCTGGCCTTTTCTCATGCCAATGTGCTGGATCAAGGGAAAAGTTCAATAAAAGGAACCAGAAATGATGCCAAGATAGAGAAAGCTGGTCATAACATGGTCATTTAAGTGTTTAGAAACTAAAGCTGAGGCCAGAAAAATCAGAAAATGATCAGAAAGTCATTCCAAGTAATAATGATATCAAATGCTTCCATACAGCTAGGTACTTGCCAACATTCTAACTGCTTACATATATTAATTCACTTAATATTAATGACTATTCATTTCACCTTTATTCTATAAGTGAGGTAAGTAGTAGAATAGTTTAAACAACTTATGCAAAGAATAAATGAAAGAATTAGGATTTGAACTCAGGCTAGCTTTAGAGACCTTGTGCTTACCCACTATATCATTTTGCTCTCATACTGAAGAACTTAGCCAATATCAACAAAAACATTAATATAG
The DNA here is from genome assembly GCF_053574225.1 of Canis aureus. Taxonomy (NCBI): domain Eukaryota; kingdom Metazoa; phylum Chordata; class Mammalia; order Carnivora; family Canidae; genus Canis; species Canis aureus. Next base: position 37,164,362 of record NC_135622.1, read on the forward strand.
AGAATATGGTCAGAAAATAATCAGCAACAAAGGGGCTCAAAACAAAAATCTGTAGGACTGAGGACATAAATAGAATAAAAACATCATTGTGCAAGCACAGTGCTGCCATAATAATTATTTTTTAATTATTAAATCAATAGTGAATGAAAAAATCATCAGGTAGGATCTAAGAATGAGGTCACAGCTCTCTCTGAACTTCTCTGGGATTGTCACTCCATGAGAACCAATCCTGAGTGGCAGATCCTCAGAGAATCACACCACGGTGAGTGTGTCTGGAGACCATGGAGGCTGTAGGGTAGGACAGAGGATGTTTTTAAGTCCTCACCATTTATATCATTAATATTCCTCCTCTACTCCAGAAACCCCAACCCTCTGGAAATTTATCTGGAATATTTAGAGGCCCAATGCTTTCCTATTACTCCTCACTCTTCAAAAACTCTGCCAACAAGTATCTACTGTGCCACTGTCATTACTGCACCATTGTCATGTGCCAAGCTCCTCTCTGGATGATGACAACAATTTTTTAACAGGCAGAATCCGGCTTTTGCACTGTTTCTTCTGAAGACATACGGACAATAGAAAGGAAGGCAGATGGAGTGAGAGGGAAAGAAGGAAGAGTTTAAACTTTTCAAATACTGGTGATTTTTTATGAATATGAATGATAGTTCAGGTAATAGAGGATAATGAAGGATCAGAAGACTGACTTAGATTGGGTTAAGAAAGCCTTTGTGACGAAGTGAAGTTGAACTCCAGTCTTGATTTTCAAAGACAGCCATCTAAAAGATCTTGAAGGAAAGGTTTCCAAAAGGAAGAAACAGCTCCTGCAGAGGTCCTTTATACTGAGTAATATTTTCAGGCTTATTAGCATGTTATACTTGCTTATTAGGCTTACTAGCAGATAATACTTGCTCTGATGGGGGAATTTCAGATTAATAAAGCTCAGCCTTAAAACACAACCCAGGAAATTCTTTCTCAGCTTCCTTTACATCCAAACACAAGCCAAGTGACAGCTCCACAATCCCAACCACAGGCACATGCAAAGAAGGCATTGGTGCAGACGAGCGCTCAAGCCAAGGAAACACGCTGTATCTAGAAGGTTTGTGTCTGAGCTGTCCAGTTTGGGTACAGTGTTGGTTGACAGGTGCAGTCCCTGCTGTAAAGTTTTATTAGTGCCGGCCAAAGAAGCAGCTAGAATGCAGTCCAATTTTGGATAGCAATGTAAATGGCCATATCAATTGTGGTTTCCTTATTACATCAGTTTCCAGGCATATACATCAGTCTCCAGGCATAGTTTCTGGGATTCTTTTTCAAAGTTTAAGTTTAATCCTGTATCTACAGCCCTTCTAACAATCAGGAAGCCCTGTGTCATTTTCTGTTGAATTGACTGGAATTGGATTCCGTTGCTTGTTATTAAAAATGCTCAATGGTAAAGGTTGGACTTGGTCTAGGAACAAAATAAATAACAAGATGGCTCCTGTTCATCTCTAGCCAGGGTATCCTACTAGTTTGGTCTCTTCCTATAACTACTTATGACTTGATTTTACCCTTCCATCTTTCCTTCCCCCTAATTTCTTCAAGACTCTTAGTTTCTTTTTTTCTTTTCTTTTTTTTTTTTTAGGTTTTATTTATTTATTCATGAGAGACAGAGAGAGAGAGAGAGAGAGAGAGAGAGAGAGAGAGAGGCAGAGACACAAGCAGGGGAGAAGCAGGCTCCATGCAGGAAGCCTGATGTGGGACTCGATCCTGGGACTCTAGGATCACCCTGGGCAGAAGGCAGGCACCAAACAACTGAGCCACCCAGTGATCCCCAAGACTCTTAGTTTCTAAGTGTAACTCAGATAATGGCAAGGAAGAAAAATGTAAGAGATTTTCCTACAGAATACCTTGTATGTTTTTACATTCCCCCACCAAACCTTGTAACTAATCTAGGTCAAAACTGTATTTTTTTTTCTGTATTGAACTCTCTCAGCTTCATATTGTCTTAAGTTGCAATTATTATCCATAGTTCTATCTTAGGTGGATAGAAAAAAGATTCGTAAGAGTTGTTTTCTCTTCTGTAAAACCTAAGTGACCCAAGTCTCTCTGTAGTGGAGGGTACATGACACCATTCAGCTGGTGGCCCCTTAAATGCCTGCTTACAATTTATTTTTCCTAAGGTCTAGCCTTATTAGTATAATGTTTAGCCAAACTAGAAAACATGGTGTTCTTAGGCAAAACAGGCAGAAAATAATCTTAACTCCAAGTACTGGAAGAAATGTACAGATATGACCATTAGCAGGATGGCCATTGATCTATTCACCCCTTAAGGAGGAATAGAGGCGTTACATATCTGAGCCCCTAAAGTGACAAAGAATGACCTAAACAAGCTTCATTCCCATAAGCATCACCTAACCCTGGAAATTTTTGGTTTAGGTTGATACCAAAAAAATAATAAAAATTTATTATGTCTATCTACTTGCCTTTAATGCTTAATCATTACAGAGTAAAATGAAACTATTTGTAGAAATACATATACAGAATATACAGAATTAACTTTGGAGTTTCTTTTGTGATACAACCCCAAATACAGTACATGTTCCTTATCTAGCAAAGCCATAGACCCAAAAATTTAGAAATAGTTTGATAGATACCAATTTTTTTAACTGTGCCAGAGACAGAATTTAAACAGAGATTGTCATTGGCTTTTATAGAATGCTTAAACCAGTGATTTTCAAAATTTTTGGCAGTAATTCACAGTAAAACACATTTGATTTCACAACTCACTATAGGCAAAATGTTAAACACACGGACACATATTATAGACACAGTTATAAAAATAAAACAAAAATGTCACAAATGCTTTCTTATCCTCAAAAAATATAATTTTTTTTATTTTCAATTGTTTTTATTTAGGAAATAAATGGCAATTACCTATTTTATTAATTCAAAACCTGTAATCTGAAAAGCATTGGTTTAAACTCTGTATCTATTATAGTACAGGTGAAATCTATTTTCAGATGCCAAGGAAGCAAATCTGCTGATTATGACTTCAATGGTAAGTTAAAATGTTTTCCAAGTTTTAAACAATTTGAAAACAGCTTTCACAATTTAGTTTATTTGTAAATTGTGGTCAGATATTTTCTTCAAAATGCCCTTTTTTTTCCACGAATGTATATCCATAACTCTCTACATTTTCACATAATTCACACTTGGAGAGTAATTAAAACCAGAATCTTTAAGCTTCTGTATTCAGTGTCACACTAAGGTTAAACAATTGTGTATGTTTCTGTTCACAAAATTTCTTTTCTGGGGTGTAAAAACAGAGAAAGTGAAATCTAACATGTGGGGATACACTGCAGGAAACTTAAAAATCACTGTAGGAAGACATTTTTAGAAATTCTAGAGTGCGATAATTTATTTTCAAATAATCTAAATGCTACTTAATGACATTTTTTGCACTATTTTACACCTACTCTTAGCAGCAAAGGAGTTAACAAAACATTCATTCTTATCTATACAATGCTCTTTCAGTAAACCTTGTAAAATGCTCATTAAAAGTCTCACATGTTTAGAAACAAGAGTACATTAATAGGAATGCAATTAAGTACTTATTGCTTTTGTCATTTAAAGTAAGTTAACCAGATGGCATGAAATCCTCCAAAAGAGATTTTAAACAAACAATCGAGATTTAATTAATATGCACCAGTTAACTCATTAAATATATAGCAACTAGCTCATTAAACTTAAGGTAAATACTTATTTGAGATAGATTGAGATATTTCTTTTTACATTTATCTTCATTTTGCCTGACTGGTCATGCGATAAATGATGATTCTGAGAGTAGAACATTTTAAAGTATAAATTTTTAGAGTTCACATTTTTTTTCTTCAATGATAAAATGGAACTTGGCATTATTTTCACAGAAAATACCCAACTCAGTGACTACGTAATACTAGCAACAAATAAACAATTTTAACTTCATTTAAACTTAGATATCAGGTTAAATGTACTTATTAACCTAAGATACAAATGGCAGTCCTTTCTCCATCTCCTCTTAGTACTATAATGTGGATCACAATATTATTCCCCAGTGAATTTTAAATAATTACCAAATTTCCTTCTGTTTTGGTACTACTTAAAGTAAAATTGAGTCATAGACCTTTGGCCAAGAAATGATTATTCTTTATCTGCTGAGATCATCATCTTTGTCCTTATATTAAACATGAAATGGAGACTATAGGCTTAGCCAGGTCTATCGTACAGGGTCATATGACCAATTACCGTGAAGCATATCTTGTGACCAGAGCAATTGACATCTGTAAATATAAGAATGCCTAGGTCCATAACTTTAAAGACTTTAATTTTGTTTTTGTTTTTGTTTTTTTATTTTAATGAAAAAGGTTGTTAAAGAGTTTATCTAAGCTTCCTGATAACCACAAAGGCAAAACCTATAATCATTACACTAAAGATTATGGTAGAGATGTCAAAACACATTTTGCAAGAAGTCATCAAATCATAAAAGAAGACAGCAAAAAATGATGCCAGAAACAAAAAACAGAAAACAATTAACAACTGTAACTCCTTAACTATCAATAATTACTTTAAACATGAATGAATTAAATTGTCTGATCAAAAGACATAGAATGACTGAACGGAGTAACAACAAAGATTCAACTATATGCTGCCTATGAGAGTCTCACTTAAGTTTGAAGGACACAGTCTGAGAATGAACGAGTGAGATATTTCAAACAAATGATAATCAAAGGAAAACAGGGTAACTAAGATAAAGTAGACTTTAAGTTAAAAAAGATCAAGAGACAAATAAGATCATCACATAAAGACAGAGGGGTAAATTTATCGAGACAATATAACACTTAAAAATAATTATGCACCCAACATTGTAGTGCCCAAATATATAAAGCAAATACTACAGGACTAAAAGGAGAAATAAACAAGACATTAACAGCTGGTGACTTTAAAACCCCACTCTTAATAATGGATAGATATTCCAGACAGGGACTAAAGGAAGAACCAACAGATTTGAATAACAGTATAGACCTAAATGAACCTATGAAACGCATATATATATATATGTCTTTATATGAATATTATCCATTAATATATTAATGAATATTTATTATTCATTAATAAAAGGAAGGAAATCTATCATTTACAACATGTATATAGAAATTGAGGTCGTTATTCTAAGTGACATAAGTCAGAGAAAGACAAACACCAAGTGATCCCTTTTATATGTGGAATCAAAAAATATTAACTCACAATGGATTGGTGGTTACCAGCTCCCTCCAAGTACAGAAATATATATTAGCAAGACACATATATTAGCAAGTGCTCCAGATAACAAGAATGATTTAGAAAATATTGGCGTGGATACAACCAGAGTAGTCAATGTTCTCCTGCTGATTAACCCATGACATAGACTTAATTTTGCTGCCGTTAGCATCTTAGTCATTCTTTATTAAGCACATAAATGTCCAGAAGCTAAGTGTAATGCTTCTTATTTTTTTCTATAAAAAGCATCTCCATAAAATTTAAGTCTCCTACAGTCTTGAAGATGTTTTACTCGTATAATTGAGGTCACTCTCTATAACATTAAAACATTAGATTAAATTAAGTCAAAACAGCAAGAATTCCCTAAGCACTGTATCTAGGGTTCTGAGGTATTCAAATAAGCAGAAACCATAAATGCCTTTCTTTAGTTTACAATTTGTAACGTGGAAGAGAAGTTATGGTGCCATGATAATGCAGGAGATTCCTATGAGGCAGTAAATAATCAAGAATCAGTTAATATTAAAAAGCATCTCAAATAGGCAAGGAAGAAGTGAAACTTTCACTATTTGTAGATGACATAATTTTCTATATAGTAAACCTGACTCTACCAAAAAGTTATTAGAACTGACACACAAATTCAGTAAAGTTGCAGAATACATTATCAATATACAGAATTCTGTTCCATTTCTGTACACCAATAATGAAGCAGCAGAAAGAGAAAATTAGGAATCACTCCCATTTACATTGCATCCAAAATCATAGGATACTTAAGAATAAATCTAACCAAAGAGGTAAAAGACCTGTATTCTGAAAACTATAAAAAAACTGGTGAAGAAATTACACATAAAGAAATGGAAAAGCATCCCATGCTTGTGGATGGAAGAACAAATATGGTTAAAATGTCTATACTATCCAAAGCAATCTGTACATTTAATGCAATTACTGTCAGGATACCAACAGCACTTTTCACAGAGCTACAGCAAACCTAAAATTTATATGCAACCACAAAACCCCAAATAGTCAAAACAACCTTGAAAAAGAAAAACAAACCTGGAGGCATCACATTTCCAGACTTCAAGTTATATTACAAAGCTGTTATGATTAGAACATCATGGTATTGGCACAGTATGGTATTGACACAAAAATAGACACATAGATCAATGGAACAGATAAGAGAACTCAGAAAGAAATCCACAACTATAGGGTCAACTAATCTTCAACAAAGCAGAAAGATTATCCAATGGAAAAAGATAGTCTCTTCAACGAATGTTGGCAAAAGTGGACAAGAACATGCAAAAAAAATAATAATCTGGACCACTTTCTTACACCATACACAGAAATAATTTCAAAATGGATTAAAGACCTAAATGTGAGACACGAAACCACTAAAATCCTAAAGGGGAACACAGGCAGTAATCTCTTGGACATTAACCATACCAACATCTTTTTTTTTTTTTTTTTTTTATTTTTATTTTTTTTTAAATCTTTATTTATTTATAATAGTCACAGAGAGAGAGAGAGGCAGAGACACAGGCAGAGGGAGAAGCAGGCTCCATGCACCAGGAGCCCGACGTGGGACTCGATCCCGGGTCTCCAGGATCGCGCCCTGGGCCAAAGGCAGGCGCCAAACCGCTGCGCCACCCAGGGATCCCCCATACCAACATCTTATTAGGTATGTCTCCTGAAGCAAGGGAAACAAAATGAAAATAAACTATTGGGACTTCATCAAAATAAAAAGCTTCTGTACAGCAAAGTAAACAATCAATAAAACCAAAAGGCAAACTACAAAATGATCAAGGGTTATTTTCCAAAATATATAAAGAACTTATCACACTCATCACCTAAAAAACAAAGCCAGTTTTTAAAACTGGACAGAAGACATGAGCAGAAATCTTTCCAAAGAGGACATACAGATGGCCAACAGACACTTGAAAAAGATCCTCAACATTACTCATCATCAGGGAAATATAAGCCTAAATTACAGTGAGACACCACCTCGTACCTGTCAGAGTAGCTAAAATAAACAACACAAAAAATAACAGGTAACAAGTGTTGGCCAAAATATGGAGAAAGAGGAACCCTCTTACAGTGTTGGTGGGAATGCAAACTGGTGCAGCCACTCTGGAAAACAGTATGGAATTTATTCAAAAAGTTAAAAATAGACCTACCCCATGATACAGCAATGGCACTACTAGGTATTTACCCAAATAATGCAAAAATACTAATTTGAAGGGATATATGCACCCAGATGTTTATAGTAGTATTATCTAAAATAGCCAAATTATAGAAACAGCTCCAGTGTTCATTGACTGAGGAGTGGATAAAGAAGAGGTGGTATATATATCTATGTGTATATTATATACACATAATGTAGTACTACTCAGTCATCCAAAAGAATGAAATCTTGCCAGGTGCAAGAACATGGATAGAGCTAGAGCATATGCTAAGCAAAATATGTCAGAGGAAGACAAATGCCATATGATTTCACTTACATGTGGAATTTAAGAAACAAAACAAATGATTATAGGGGGGAAAGGAGGCAAACCAAGAAACAGACTCTTAACTATAGAGAACGAACTGATGGTCACCAGAGGGGAGATGGGTGGAGAGTGGGTGAAATTGGTGATGGGGACTAAGGAGTGTAGTTCTTATGATGAGCATCGAGTTTTATAAGAGAGAGTTGAATTACTAAATTGTAGACTTGAAACTAATATTACACAGTATGTTAACTGGAATTTAAATAAAAATTTAGGGGATCACTGGGTGGCTCAGCGGTTTAGCGCCTGCCTTCAGCCCAGGGAGTGATCCTGGAATCCCTGATCCCCACATCGGGCTCCCTGCATGGAGCCTGCTTCTCCCTCTGCCTGTGTCTCTGCCTCTCTCTCTCTCCGTGTGTCTCTCATGAATAAACAAATACATACCTTTAATAAATAAGTAAATCATTTTTTAAAAAAAAATAAGATTTTAATGGCATATAAAGGTACTATCTGGAACCTAGGAGTACTGAGCTCATTCAAACACCTACTCAACATTCTCAATTCACAGGAGCCATATTAACTACACAGAAAAACATGGTTTTAAGATATAGGTGAAATTTTCAGTTATTGCCTATCTACCTAGACATGTATAACCATGGAATTGTGGAGCCATAATGCTTCCATGTCTTCCATTCTACAAATGACAGATGCAACCAAAGTTATACTTAGCATAGTTCTATTGAATTTATTACTGTATTCTAAGACAGAAGAACAATCAAAGAAGGCATTAGAAGTATCTATTGTAAAAATTAAGACATTAGAACAATCTATTGCAATGAATACATACAAATAAAATCTGTACTGGCAAGCATATAATGAAAACATTGTTTCTCTCAATTTCAGCAATTTAATAAATCATCTTAAGTTGTAAAATCTCATTTTTCTCAGAATAAAGTTTTACCTTATTTCTAAATATTCATTAAACTTTAAACTTTAAAACTGGTTTTGAGAACTCACTGATATGCTAAATTTACCTCAGTTTACTAAGAAACAATCAAAATAAAGAAAGGAAAGTTTCCTTTTGCAAAACTTTGACTAATTTGACTGCCTAGGGGCTTAATTCAGGCCTGATTTTTGTTACCACAGCAACTAAATGAAAGCACTGCATCAATTGAACAATATGCTATTTTAAAAAAAGGACTAAGCAGAGTCTTTAAAAACTTAAAAAGAAAAAAAATAATTTATAAAAATGACATTCTCAGCCACCTATTTTAAATACTCTGTAGTGGGAGAGGGGAGTTATTTCATCGTACAATGTATTAAAAATAATTTGATTTTTTAAAAAGATTTTATTTATTTATTTATGAGAGAGACAGAGAAAGAGAGAGGCAGAGACATAGGCAAAGGGAGAAGTAAGCTTCCACAGGGAGCTTGATGTAGGACTCAACCCCAGGACCCCAGGATCACACCCTGAGGCCAAGGTAGACGCTCAACCACTGAGCCACCCAGGCACCCCAAATAATTTTATTTTTAAGCAGAAACCTCCTACATTTTCTTAGCTGACTGAATTTATTTCTTCTAGCTGTTTGTTTACATAATTTGATTTATTACATGTGCTGAATAATTATTTAGTTTAATTTGTTAATTTATCAGTTCAAGATACAAGCAAAAATAGAATCTAATGATCATGAATTCCTGCTTAAGGAATGGTTGATCAATCTTAAGTGTGCAAGAAATCTGCCCTTCAAAAGACCATCCTCACTCAAAAGCTATTTCAATTAGTTGGGAATATGAGTATTTTATTAGATTAAACCAGTTCCAGTTAGCAGGAAGGAATTAATAAGGAACATCAACAATGTTCTTGTTGCTATTTAGAAACAGATAACAACTAAACCTCCAGGATAATTTACTATCTTGTTCAGTTTTCTGTTTTAAAACCAGTCTAGAGCCAATGGCTTTGGTGGTAAAGGAGCAAGAAATAAGGTTTCAAGGAGTACATAGCCTGCCAGTTAAAGGCTTAGAAGCAACTACTACAGTGAGCTGAAAAAATAACTTCATCCTCTGGCAGCTAGTAATGCCTCACACTGTGCAAAGTATCAGTGTTACATAAAAGGGCAGGAGGAAGAGTTTTAAGGAATGGAGAGGAAAAGGAGTAAGAAGTCAGAGAATTGAAAGCATTCCTTTCCTTTACCCCTGGGACCATCCTTAGGCCAACCAAACATACTAAACTATTTGATGTTTAAGATGTTTCTATTCTTTATTTCATTGCCCATATTACAATATTTGAGATGATATTCCTCAATTGGACTCACATTTTGCCAATATCTGGCAAGTAGTAGTAACTTAAGAAATAATCATTTAATAAACAAAAAAGTCAACCTATGTAAAAGGAAAGAAAGGACTTCTATGTTGTCATTTCCTTCACTGCACTTGGAGAAAGAAAGGAGAAAAGTGAACATGAGATACCTTTTCAGAGACAGCTCTAAGCATCGTGAATTCAAACTCTTGAAGGCCCAGAGTGTCTGTAGTAAAAAAAAAAAAAAAAAAAAAAAAAAAAAAAAAAAAAATCTCCTTTACACTGCCAGAAAGCCTCCTAACTACAAAAATTTAGGGTGGTTGAAGTGGGTTGGTAAATTCTTAAGTCCTTGTTTTGTATGTAGACTCCCATATAACATCCATTACATACTCAACACATACTCCACTCGTGCACGCCTTAGTTGAATTATGACTAGTTTACTTTTAAAATAGTTTTTGTTTTGAGATAACTGACATAAGCAGTGAATACTTAAAGCATGTAATCTGATGAGGAACAATTATCACAATCGAGAGAACTAAGTTCTCTGTATCATAACCTAAAGTTTCCTTGTATGCTTTTGCAATCTCTGCCTCTTGCTCTTCCTTTCTTGTATCCCCAGACAACTGATCAATTTTCCATAATATAGATTGATTTATGCTTTCTATGTAATGTAAACTGAGTCATCTAGTATGTTTTATAGCGACATCCGTAGAGATTCATTCATGCTGTTGTATCAGTAATAGCCTTTTTAATATAGCCATTTCATTATATTGCTCTGTATGTATACACCACAATTTGTTTATCCACTTACTTGTTGATGAACTTTTGAGTTGTTTGAAAACAGTATTTTTGTATCTGTTGGGTTAAATACCTAGTAGTGACATGGCTGGATCATGGGGTAGGTCTATTTTTAACTTTTTGATGAACCACCATACTGTTTTCCAGAGTGGCTGCACCACTTTGCATTCCCACCAGCTCTGTAAAAGGGTTCCCTTTCTTTGTATCCTGGCCATCACCTGTTATTTCCTGTGCTGTTGATTTTACCCACTCTGCTGGGTGTGAGGTAATACCTCACTGTAGTTTAGATTTGTATTTCCTTGATGATGACTGATGTTGAGGATCTTTTCAAGTGTCTGTTGGCCATCTGTGTATCCTCTTTGGAAATATTTCTGTTCATGTCTTCTGCCCATTTTTAAAAACTGGATTTATTTTTTGGATGTTTAGTTTGAAAAGTCCTTTATATATTTTGGAGACTGTATCAGAAATGTCATTTGCACATATCTTCTCTGATTCTGTAGGATGCCTTTTAGTTTGTTATTTTTTTATTTGCCCCTTCACTGTGCAGAAGCTTTTTATCTTGAAGGAGAGAGAAAGAATTTCTCCAAACAAAAACTAAAGGAATTCATGACCACCAATACACCCTGCAAAAAATATTAAAGAGGATTCTTTAAGTGGAAAGGAAAGACCAAAAGTAACAAAGTCTAGAAAGGAACAAAGAAAATCTCCAGAAACAATGATAAAACAAATAATTAAAATGGTATTAAATTTATATCAATAATTACTCTGAGGGGGATCCCTGGGTGGCGCAGCGGTTTGGCGCCTGCCTTTGGCCCAGGGCGCGACCCTGGAGACCCGGGATCGAATCCCACGTCGGGCTCCCGGTGCATGGAGCCTGCTTCTCCCTCTGCCTGTGTCTCTGCCTCTCTCTCTCTCACTGTGTACCTATCATAAATAAATAAAAAAATTAAAGAAAAATAAAAAAAATAAAAAAAAATAATTACTCTGAAAGTAAATGAACTAAATGCTCCAGTCAAAAGACATTGGGTGTCAGAATGGCTAAAAACACAAGACCTATTTATATGCTGCTTACAAGAGACTAATTTTAGACCTAAAGACACTACAGATGAAAGTGAGGGAATGGATGGGATACCTGGGTGGCTCAGTGGTTGAGCATTTGCCTTTGGTTCAGTGCATGATCCCAGAGTCCCGGGATCAAGCCCCATATCAGGCTCCCTGCATGGAGCCTGCTTCTCCCTCTACCTGTGTCACTGCCTCTCTCTCTGTGTGTCACTCATGAATAAATAAATAAAATCTTAACATAAAATAAAATTTTTAAAGAAGGTGAGGGAATGGAGAAAACTTTGCCATGCAAATGGACAGCAAAAGAAAGCTGGAGTAGCAATACTTATATTAGACAAACTACATTTTAAACCAAAGACCATAGCTATAATTTTAACAAGGAATCAATTAATATTTTAGGTATAACTGTAAAACCAATGTAATATGCTCTAACCCATTTTTTAATATTTAGGCCATAAGTAAATCATGATATATTTTTCTGAATACATTCATAAAATGCATATAAAATATACAATTTTCCCAAATAATTTTTTAAAAAGAAGCACAATTATCTTTAAAAATTCCTTTGCTTTTATATTTACTTCTTAAATATTTTTAAGACACCTAAACAATTGATTTAAAATTCATGCCAACTGAGGGAGTGGCAAGATGGCAGAAGAGTAGGGGTCCTCAACTCATCTGGTCCCACAAAATCACCTAGATAACTTTCCAAAAACCTGAACACCTATGAATTTGACCTGAGATTTAAAGAGAAAACAGCTAGAATGCTACAGAGAGAAAAGTTTTTGCCTCTAACAAGGAAGGAAAGTGAAAAATAAATAAATAAATAAAGTAGGGGAGGGGAACAGTGACTAGCAGGGCTAAAGTGGAGCCATGAAAGCCTCTAGGGCATGAAACCCCAGCCCTTGAGAAGAGGGAACTTTAAAAGTCCAGGCCAGAGTTTTCCCTGATGGAAATGGGATTAGCAGAGAAATTGGGCAGAATCACAGGAGGGGCAGTAAAGCCTCAAGATTCCCAGAGTTACTATAAGAGTAGGGGCACCCAGGGGAAAGCTCATTGCACACTGTGGTCTGATGATATTGGTAAAGGGCTGGAGCACTGCAGCCCTCTAGGGCATTTGGGAGAAGCCAGGCAGGCAGGCAGGCAGGCTCTGGAGTGGCCTTTACACTAGTGACCAGCAACAGAAAGAGATGGCTGTACTCTGTTCCTTTCAGAAGAGGCGGTCCCCGGGAGCAATGGTCCAGCAGCACAGGGCCCCAGATCCCAGGGCGCCCAAGCAGACAAAGCTGGCGATCCTCCTTTCCCCTTGGGATAGGCCGAAGTAGGGAGGGCACAGGAAAGCGAGAACTTGCTGGGTGCCTGGCAAGCGGTGCAGATCAGTGCACCCGCATCTGCCCCCAGGACCAGTGTGGACTGGGAGGCTGCGGTTAGTTACTCGCAGGAAGTTTGACTCCAGAGCTAGTAATCTGGTGCCACCATTTTTTTTTTTTTTCTCTTTGTTTCACCTTGTGCCTGGGAGAGGCAGGGCCTCTAGGGAACAAAGGCCTCACAGGATAAACAGCTCATACTGAGCCCAGCACCTGGCAACGGGCAGGGCATCTCTGCCCAGGCACAGACACCTGAGAATCAGCACAGCAGACCCCTCCCCAAGAGGAAGCGCTGGAAGAACAAGGGAAACACAAGTTTAATGAACAAGCAGCACTGGAAAGCTCCAGGACTGAAAGAAAATAGTATGTAGAACTGGAGGGTCCCTTTTCCTTTTCCTTTTTTTTTTTCCTTTTTCCATTATGACTCATTTTTATATCAGACTAAAAATTACCAATAATTTTTTTCTTTTCCCACCTGAACTACAATATTTTACTGGTTCTTCATTTTTGTTTTTTTTTTCCTTTTTTTACTTTCATATTTCTTCAACTACATGCCTTAGATATATTTTTCACTTCTGGATTCCCTTCAATGTATTCAGTTTAATTTTGGTAGATATACGAGATATGGATATTTTTTTCTGCCTCATTTTTACAATGGTGGAAGTTAGTACCTTCTAACACATGACCAAAATACACCCAGAACCACGTGGAACACTGTGTTGGTATTATGTGAGATTATATTCTCTCTTCCTTCCCCCTTTCATTCTGCCCCCCCTCTTTTATCTTGTTTATGTTTTTGTGGTCAATGTTAGGGTATTATATAAGTATTGCTGGTTTATATAAATTTGGGATTGGGTATCTTCTAACATACAGAACAAAATATACTCAAAACAAAGAGGATCACCCTCTAGCACCCCTTAGGTAGACTACATTCTCTCTCCACTACCACTTCCTCAACACAACCATCCCCTTTTCTCTCTCTCTCTCTCTCTCTTTTTTTTTTTTTTACTTTTCTATCTTTTTTTTTCTTTGTTTTTGGTTTTTGTCTTTATATTTTTACTACTTTGTTTTAAATTTTGTTTTTCACTTTAATGGTCCTTTTGTTTATTTTGTTCTGTTCTTCTTTTTCTTTTCTTTTCTAGTCTTTGACTTCTTTGGAATCATCTAGCGTGTCCTTTACTTAGTTGTGGTTGATATTTTTGACTCTACCTGCTCATACAGCCAGTCTGCAGTATACAAAATGACTAGAAGGAAGAATTCACCACAGAAGAAAGAACCAGAAACAATACTCTCTGCCACAGAGTTACAGAATTTGGATTTCAATACAATGTCAAAAATTCAATTCAGAGGTACAGTTATAAAGCTGCTGGTGGCTCTGGAAAAAAGTGCAAAGGACTCTAGAGACTTCTTATTGCAGGGTTGAGATCTACTCAGGTCAAAATTAAAAATAGATTAAATGAGATGCAGTCCAAACTGGATGCTCTAACTGCTAGGGTTAATGAGGTGGAAGAGAGAGTGAATGATACAGAAGACAAGTTGATGGTAAGGAAGGAAGCTGAAGAAAAAAAAGTGAAAAACAATTAAGAACCCATTAAGAAAGGCTTAGGGAAATAAATGATAGTTTGAGAAGGAAGAATAAACATCTAATTAGGATTCCAGAAGAGGCTGAAAGAGAGAGAAAGGACAACAAAGTATATTTGAACAAATCATAGCTGAGAACTTCCCAAATCTGGGGAAAGAATCAGGCATTCAGATCCAAGAGATAGAGAGGTGCCCCCTCCCCAAAAAAATCAATAAAAACCATTCAACACCTCAACATTGAATAGTGAAACTTGCAAATTTCAAAGATAAAGAGAAAATTCTTAAAGCAGCTTGAAACAAGAGATTCTTAATTTATATGGGGAGAAATATCAGATTAACAGCAAACCTCTCCACAGAGACCTGGCAGGCCAGAAAGGGCTGGCATGATATATACAGAGTACTAAATGAGAAGAACATGTAGCCAAGAATACTTTATTCAGCAAGGCTGTAATTCAGAATAGAAGGAGAGATAAAGAGCTTCCAGGATAGGCAGAAACTGAAAGAATATGACCACCAAACTGGCTCTACAAGAAATATTAAGGGGGGATGGGACAACTGGGTGATGGGCACTGAGGAGGGACTTGGCATAATGAGTATTGGGTGTGTATACTATATGTTGGCAAATCAAACTTCAATAAAAACAAATGTAAAAAAAAAAAAAACAGAAATCTTGAAGTGACCTCCAGGCTAATACTTAAAAAAAATAAAAATAGGGATCCCTGGATGGCTCAGCAGTTTAGCACCTACCTTCAGCCCAGGGCGTAATCCTGGAGTCTCCTGGAATCGAGTCCCACCTCGGGCTCCCTGCATGGAGCCTGCTTCTTCCTCTGCCTGTGTCTTTGCCTCTCTCTCTCTCTTTGTCTTTCATGAATAAATAAAATCGTTAAGAAAAATAAAAATAAAAAATAAAACATAAAATAAAATTTATGCCAACTGATTTTTCAAGACCAAGATTAGAAACTTCTGATGTCATTACTGATTGCTATAAACAAGCTTCCTATTTCACCCATTGAAAAATTTCATAATATTCTCTGTAGTTTTTCATTAAATATTTTTAATATAGCATGCTTTATAATTTGTGTTTTATCTTCCCAACTATTTGCTAAATGGAAGGATATTTTTCTTGTTTCATTGTTTCATTCATGCTCTTAGCATAGTAGCTAATAGATGGTATATAATAAATGTTTAATGTTTATAATGAACATTTTATAAAATATAATGCTTGGTTTTGGCAAGGTGAATGTTTTAAGTACTTTTCATGATCACAAAATCTGGTAGTCATTTTGGAACTCACATATTGTCATATAAACAGAAAACTTGTATTTATCATACTCGATAGTTAATGATTTGCTGTCTCTATCAATTCAATAAGGTGTTCTATAATTTTATTGTCATTTTATTTTACTTTATATGTTATCCTCTTTCTGTTTAATAACCATTCAATTTCTTCCCTACTCCTCTTTGGTATTGATTCTCTTTTATAATATTTATTCTTTCAGTCTTAGATCATTTTTTGTTATTATAGAAGAGAAGAAAAACCCTCTGAATGTTCAGAAGGACATCTTTCTCTGTATGACCTCTTTGCATTAATTTCAACTATCTCAAATAGAGCACTGTCATTTCCTTGCTACTCTTGCCTTTAACAAAACATAGAAAACTTATTGACATTAATAGAATTTGGAACAAAACTATGCATTCTGGGTTTTATTATTTCTTACAGTACTTCTAAACTTTTATTTTGAGATCTAAAAGAGTAGGCCAATCCTGTGCACATAAGTACAATTGACCACTATCACCTTGTATGATGTTCCCTTGTATCATGTCACCTTAAGCCAACAAAAATATGTCAACATGCTTTTTTTCCCCAAAAATATGTTTCTTGTGAGTAAAAATGATTTATGTTTACTCTTTTCTTTGTTCCATATGACTATCAGAGCATTTATGCTACCTGTGATTATTTTTTAAGCAGTATGTTCTGCATACTTTTTGTATGAGAGCATTTTGGAAAATATCCCCATCTCTCTAATCCCTTAATGAATGTTTCCTTGGATAATAGAAGCGTTCAATGCTAAAGGGGTAACATAATTGTATAATTAGTTGAAAATAATATTTGTAGCTATAATAGGCTTCAAACTCAAGCACATTTTTAAAAACATTTTAATCAAACTTGAAAGCAACAGCTATTATTTTTATAACGGTTTCAAGTTAATGAATTGAAGATAAATAGTAATTATTCATTTCTTAACAAAAGACAAAAAAAATTCCTAAAAGATAAAACGTTTGTTATTCCTTTGCAAAAAAAAAAAAAAAAAAATGTGTCCCAGACTGTTTTAAAGGGTTCATCTTAATTGCAGTGCTTCATCCCCACAGTGTAGGTAAATGTTTGTTTTGTGTTAATTAAGAAGTCATTTAAACATCTGCCTTTACTTTATGGACTGCCTTTAAAGTGTAAAATGTGTTTTTCTCATGAGAGCACTTTATGTTCCCAAGTGGCAATTTTAAAATAAAGTGTCTCTTTTTCAGATATAAAGTCTAAAGTGAAAAGGTTTTGCCATCTGTTCTATGTAGTTGTACTTGTGAGCTCATTGTTTGATTAGAAGCAACAAATGCACAGAAAACGTGTCTTCACTTTAAAGAAAACTACAAATAATGTACTGCCTGCTTTTATGATTCCTTTTTATAAAATGCCATTTTAAACTTCATTTAGAATTAGTTGGATCTCTTAAAAGAGAAAGATTATCATTAAATTTAATTTTATAACATTTAGTAAAAAAAAGAAAAAGAAAAAGTTAATTCAGTTTTTCAAATCACAATGAGATCCTCATCTCAATGCAGGGTGAATAAATGATTCCATACTTCTTACTATGTCTATCCAATAAAGAGTTATGAATTCAAAAATAGTTTTCAAGTGGTTTATGATGCCCCCAAAAGTAAGTCCTATCTGTTGAGATATAAGCCAAATTCTTTTATTAGAACTAGTCTCTAAGAACATATAGAAATATTGTTTAATTAAAAATTGAGAGTACCTCACACCAGTGAGAATGGGGAAAATTAACAAGGCAGGAAACAACAAATGTTGGAGAGGATGTGGAGAAAAGGGAACCCTCATACACTGTTGGTGGGAATGTGAACTGGTGCAGCCACTCTGGAAAACTGTGTGGAGGTTCCTCAAAGAGTTAAAAATAGATCTGCCCTACGACCCAGCAATTGCACTGCTGGGGATTTACCCCAAAGATACAGATGCAGTGAAACGCCGGGACACCTGCACCCCGATGTTTCTAGCAGCAATGGCCACGATAGCCAAACTGTGGAAGGAGCCTCGGTGTCCAACGAAAGATGAATGGATAAAGAAGCTGTGGTTTATGTATACAATGGAATATTACTCAGCTATTAGAAATGACAAATACCCACCATTTGCTTCAACGTGGATGGAACTGGAGGGTATTATGCTGAGTGAAGTAAGCCAGTCGGAGAAGGACAAACATTATATGTTCTCATTCATTTGGGGAATATAAATAATAGTGAAAGGGAATATAAGGGAAGGGGGAAGAAATGTGTGGGAAATATCAGAAAGGGAGACAGAACGTAAAGACTGCTAACTCTGGGAAACGAACTAGGGGTGTTGGAAGGGGAGGAGGGCGGGGGGTGGGAGTGAATGGGTGACGGGCACTGGGGGTTATTCTGTATGTTAGTAAATTGAACACCAATAAAAAATAAAAAAATAAAAAATAAAACAAAATGAAAAAAAAATTGAGAGTAGCTACCAGTGATTTTTAAAGTTCATTGATGATTCCTAAGTTTAGATATTTGGACAGAAGTTAATTTTATTAATTTCATTTTTAATTAGTTCCATTTAGTTTTTCAAATATTTTATTTATTTATTTGAGAGAGAGAACGAGAGAGAGATTACAGAAGGAGAGGGAGAAGCAGATTCCTCACTGAACACATAGCCCAATGCAGGGCTCCACTCCAGGACCCTGAGAGCATGATCTGAGCTGAAGGAGGACACTTAACTGACTGAGTCACTCAGGTGCTTCTGGAGAGAAGTTAATTTTAAAAAACCAAGAAAATACACAATTTTTTGTATGTTATATATTCACTAATTGCAAGGGAAAGTGAATTCCCTTGAATTCCCTTCTTAACACACTTCACACACAAGACCAGAATATTTACTGCTATTGAGAATGCTCTAGAATCTTTACTAATTGTGGAATCTTTTGAACGGTTGTGAGAACTCTGAAGATACATGTTTTCTTAGAATTTCCTGTATTTTAATGAGAATTCATCTGTGTTTCAGACATGGGACTAGAAACATGTAGAATGACATAAATGATTTCTATACCCAAAGGCATTCAAAATAAACCAACTTTCCTTCCATTCATGATAGTTTTGCTTGAAGGCAGAGTTAAGCCAATTGATCTGCATTAAAGCTCGGAAAACCAGAGATTGTCTTTGAAGCCATAGTCTTGTTAAGGAGTCTTTGAACCTGAGGTGATTTTTGTTTTAATACTGATGCTATATTACCTAGTTGCTCTCAGGATTCTAGATTATGTCAAAACTTGATTTTAAACATGCTACCAGGGCTACTCTAAGTGCTATGAACACCAAGAATGTCTTACGTTCACTTCAGTATTTCCTGTGCTCATTATGTGCAACAGCAAGTTTAAGTCTCTAAAAAACAATATGAGATTATTTTTGCTAAACTTCATTTAACCATGCTGATTGAAACAGTAGATGTATTAAACCTTATATATGTGACATGCATGTAAAATGTATAAGTAGTCCAAGAAGTCAATTCCAGGACATATTTTGGTTTTTATTATCAAGAATATCTTTATGAGGGTACCTGGGCAGCTCAGTTGGCTAAGTGTCTGCCTTTGGCTCAGGTCATGATCTAAGAGTCATGGGATGAATCCCTGTGTCAGGCTTCCTGCTCAGTGGGAGCGTGCTTCTCTCTCTCCCTCCCACTCACTTTGCCCCTCACCATCACTCTCTCTCTCTCTCTCTCTCAAATAAATAAATAAAATACTAAAAACAAAAGAGAATATCTTTACAGAGATGTTCGATAGTTTTTGAATGGGGCTTTCAAGTTTGGTTACTATTCAGTAAACACTGGGAGACAGAAGGAGGTCAGTTAAGAAGAATAACAGTGGCCCCCAAAAGGGAGGAAAAACAGAAACAAAACAAAAATGATACTCTAAGAATCATAACTTTTATTTTTACAAATAAAATTTCTTGTCAAATCTTTAAATAGCTGAAGGGCAGGATTTTTTAAAATTTTTATTTATTATTTATGATAGTCACACACAGAGAAAGAGAGAGAGAGGCAGAGACACAGGCAGAGGGAGAAGCAGGCTCCATGCACAGGGAGCCTGACATGGGATTCGATCCCAGGTCTCCAGGATCGCACCCTGGGCCAAAGGCAGGCACTAAACTGCTGTACCACCCAGGGATCTCTGAAGGGCAGGATTAAAGCAGTAATTTTAAAGAGATTGATCAAAGAATTATGTATTTTATTTTACCAAGCACATTAAAGATAATATAGTATAGATTTGTAATAAATACTTTAAAATTTTAGTTGTCATTTATTCATTATTTGAAGGGGGGGAAATACTTAAGATAGTTAAACCCATGAAAACCTTATTACAAATGCTTTTTGTGGATGAAGATAGAGATGATAATGTAGGATCAAATGTGAAACAAAGTGCCAAGTGTTGAGAAGAAGTGTGTGAAAAAGAAAGAGATTTTTAAAAAGATTTTATTTATTCAGGAGAGACACACAGAGAGAGGCAGAGACAAAGGCAGAGGGTGATGCAGGCTCCCCACAGAGAGCCTGATGAGGGACTCGATCCCAGGACCCCAGGATCATGCCCTGAGCTGAAGGCAGATGCTCAACTGCTGAGCCACCCAGGTGCCCTACTTTTTCTCATTTTTTAAGAGAAAAGTCTAGGTTACTGATTTAAGCTCCATCTTTGTCTCCAATATATAAGAATTTAATGTAATGATTTTCCGTCTCAGTACTTCTTTAGCCACTTTAGCCACATCCTATAAGAAATGTTATCTAAACATAACTTGCCAAGTTTTCATTATGCTTTTCAAAAACTAAAAGGCCAGAAAGTTATGTACTTCTTAACATCAAATAATTAAAATGTCAGAGAGTATCATATGGTGTTACTCATATGTGGAACAGCACAGAGGATCTTAGGGAAGGGACAGAAAACTTAATGGGAAGTCATCAGAGAGGGAGAAAAACCATGAGACTCTTAACATAGGAAACTGAAGGCTGTGAGAGGGGAGGTGTGGGGATGGGGTAATTGATTGATAAGCATTAAAGAGAGCATGTGATGTTATGAACACTGGGCATTCTATGCAGCTGATGAATTATTGAGCTCTACATCAGAAACCAATGGTATACTCTATGTTGGCTAATTGAATTTAAATTAAAAAATAGAACGATGTTTTCTAAACAGAAAAATGATGAGTTTAGAGTACTTATTGTAATCTAATATGCTAATTTAATTACAGACCATTGAGAAATAGTAAATGCTACATAGCATGGCTTGACCATTCAGTCACTATCACAACTACTCAACTTTGTTGTTGTAACCTGAGAAAATCCTTAGATGGTATATAAATAAATGAATGTGATTGTACTCTAATAAAACTTTATTTTTAAGAAGTGGGCAGTAGGCCATATTTGGCTGACAAGCCACAGATTGCTAATTCTAGTTATATATTATGGATATGTTCAACTTAAGCAAATACAGACACATAAGCATGTACATTATAGAAGTCCTGGCTAGCGTCTGAGATGCGGATACTAAGATCCAAAAGATCTTGGCATCAGCAGTGCTTATGCAATCTTATTTACTCTGAGTAAGCAGAGCAATGTTTTATGGCATTCATTTGATGAGAAGTTGTAGCAGAAAAAAAATCATCTACAAGATTAGTTTTGTTCTTGAATGATTGGTTATCTGTAACATTGACCAGTTAATTTATATGGTAGGTGACTTTAGTATTCAGCATATATGTATATATAGCTACACACACACACACACACACACACACACACGTATGAATAGGACTCCAAAATCTAGATCTCTAGCCCTGATCCATGTTTTAGTCTATAATGCAGTGTTTCCACCTATCGCCAAGCATCTCCATATTCATTAACTGCCTGATTCATCAGTGCTATCTACCCAAAAGACTGTTGATCATTAAGACGATTAATTTCCCACTTTTTAGAAAGTGGCTTCCTCTTTCAGCTTTTCCTCATTTTTGTTCAAACTATGTAATCCTTTGTAGAATGTCACAGATGAAGTTCTAACACGTAAGTGACTTATCCATGTACCAAAGAACATCTTAGATCATGGTCTCATTGGTTCCTTTTGTAAACACTTTTATTGGCTTATAATTTCCATGCTGCAAAATTCAGATGGTAAAGATATAATTCCAAGATTTTTAGTAAATTCATACTATTTTGCCAATCACCACTGAAATCCAATTTTTAAACATTTCTATTATCCCCTCAAATTCCCACATTCCTATTTTTAATCTATTCCTGTTCTTACTGTCAGGCCTAGAAAATTGCTGTTTTGTTGTATATATCTATAATTTTGTCTATTCTGGACATTTCATGTAAATGGAATCATACATTTGCCTGGATTCTCTTGATCAGTACAACATATTTGAAGCAATCCATGCTTCAGCATAATTCAGCAATTCATTTATTTGTATTACTGAATAATACTGCATTGTACAGATATATATCATATCTTTTTTGCCCATTCACCAACTGATGAAGTTAGGATTGATTCCATTTTTGAGCTATTACAAATAATGCTGCTATAAATATTCATATTTAAATCTTTCTGCTAACATATGTTTTTATTACTTTAGGCTTCATACCTAAGAGTGGAACTTAAATTTTTAAAGAAATTGCCTAAATGTCTCTCACTGAGACTGTATATGTATATATGTATTTACATTTATTAATGTTGCCTTATTTCACTTGACTGGAACCTCCTCTTCAGTGATGCATAGAAGTGGAAGTAACAGAGATGTTGCTTTTAACCAGTCTTTGAAAGAAAGCATTTGGTCTTTCTTCTTTAAGTATAGGTTTTTCATGGATACCATTTATCAGGTTGAGAAAACTTGCTTTTATTCCTTGTTTAGCAATAGTTTATATGGGTTTTGGATTTTGTCAAATGCTTTCTTTGTGTCTATTGTGATGATCCTGAGACTTTTTTTTTGCTTTATCCTATTAACATGGTGGATTACTTTAACTGAATTTCAGATATTAAAACTTTGAATGCCTGACATAAATCCCTCTTGGTAATGTTGCATAATCTTTTTCTCTTCTTAATACTGTGCTATTGACCAACACAACCTTAACATTCCCCTCAGCTAGACCAAACCTGAAACTGACTTTTTCCTATCTCTATACCCCCTGATCTCACTTTCCTGAAAGCATTTCCTTTTAAAAAAAAAAATTGTAGTTGTAAATTCTTCATCTGCCCCTTTGAGATGTAAATTGTTTTTAAAAGTCTCCTGCCAGTTTTTACAACCCAGGACACTCTTTCTCAAGGACCTGAGTTACTATCCCTTTGAAAAGTAATTATCAAGTAAGATAGGACTATCTCCTAGTCTCTATAGAGACATAGGTGGGCACCTTGCTCCAAGTTTTAAAAATAACTGTCAAAAAGATTGCAGGCCTTCAGTGTTTGCTAATTGGCCTTACTCAAAGGAAAAGTAAATCCTCATAGCTTTTATTCATTATGTCTCATGTTGTTTCTGTTCCTCTGTTCCTTATTTCTCTCTACTATTGTGCTGAATAAATAAGTGAACCATTTTAAATTTCTCTGTTGATTTTTCAACTATATATATTTTTAAGATTTTATTTATTTGTGAGAGAGAGCAAGCACTAGTGGGGGTAAGGGCAGAGGGAGAGGGAAAAGCAGGCTTCCCACTCCATCTCAAGACCCTGGGATAGTGAGTGGCCTGAGCCAAGGCACTTAGCTGACTGAGCCACCCAGGTGCCCCTCAACTATATTTTTTTGTATGTGCTTAGTTATTGCTCTATAGATAATATGCAGCTGGTTTATTGCAATCTATTCAGATTAATACTAACTTAATTTTAGTATAATAGAGAATTATTTGAACACATCTCTTTTGTCCTTTTCACTATTAGTGTTCTATCATTCTATCTTATAAATGCAAGAATGAGTGTTATTTCTTTATACTTCTGTGGATTTAAAATAAATCTCCTGTCTTTTGTTGGAGCTGAAGAACTTTGTTTTCATTAAAGTAAGTTGACTAGCAATGGATTTTCTCAGGTTTTGTTCATCAGAGCTTATCTTTTGTTTTCACCTTTATTTTTAAAGTGTAGTTTTTCTAGATACCAAAGTTTTGGTTAATAATGTTTCATTCCTACTGGACACCCTTGCACACACACTGTGAACTTGTCATCCCTCTGCCATTTGATCTCCATCATTGGTATTATGAGTAGTCAGCCTTTACATGTAATATTGTTCCCCACTAAGTAATCTCTCAAGATTTCTCCTTTGTTTTGTTGTTCATAAGTTTGACTCTGATGTGTCTAGGTATGGATTGTGTTGTGTCTATCCTATTTGGATTTGTGGGATTAATGATTTTTTTTATATAGGAAGTTTTGACTGCTGTTTTTCAAAATTTTCCTGCCCATTGTTCTCTTGTTTTTCAGACTTCCATTACATGTCTATTGGAATGTTTGTGTTGTCTCAGGGTATCTAAGTATTTATATCTCCTTAATCTCTTTTCTTACTCTTTGGAATGCATATTTTCTATTGATCTGTATTCAAATTTACTGGATTTTTTTCTCCTGCCATCTCAAATTTGCTGTTGAGATCCTCTAATGATTTCTTCACATCAGCTATTAAACTTTCTAATATCAGAATTTCCTGTTTCTTTTTCCCTTTAGCTTTTATCTCTGCTTGCAAAATACCACTTCTGCATTGAAATCTATCAAAATATTTCAGCTCTGTTTTTTAAGACACAATTAACTCCCAATTCTTTAGTGAATGAGTCCCTACAATAAATTGGATATCATTTATCACTTTTTTGTGTCTCCTACCAAGCACTTGGCTATTTTTATTACGGTATATTTTAACATACTATGTAAAAAAAAAATCCCTGAAGGCAGGAACTATATTTACTGAGTTTGTATCCTTTATGCCATCTAATATATGGCTTTTCACATAGTAGATGCTCAACAAAAATGTTAAGTGAATCAAGATTAATATAATTATAGTATGGTTATTACTTAAACTTTTCTAATATTACCATTGTCCAAATAGTTTTAACCCTTTTAACAGTTAAAACATAGTAAATAAAACATATAACAGTGTTACAGTCTGCAAAGAGCCTTATCTGTAAGGTTATCATAAATCGTGAGAGACTTAACCATAGGAAAGAAACTTCGATTTGCTGGAGGGGAGGTGGATGGAGGTATGGGGTAATTGGGTGATGAACACTGAGGAGGGCATGTGATGTGAAGAGCACTGGGTGTTATAAACAAAGGATGAATTACTAAATTCTGCAGCTGAAAATAATGACGTACTATATGCTGGTTAATTAAATTTAAATAAAAATAAATAGATCATTGCATGCTTTTGGTTGCTTTTCCTTGTGTAACATAATTAGGACCATCATTGGAAACAACCCAGGAGCAATAGAGGTCAATGTGAATAGCATCCACTGGGGTTTTGTAGAAAACAACTGTACAGTATGCATGCAGAGGATCTAGATCTTGAACAATAAACCTGGTATTGATTAATTTAACTGGAGGTCCAGAGGTAGAGGAAAGTCAAGCTTGGCTTAATTCTTATAGTTGTGCTTCCAGATCTTTTGCCTGCACTGCATCCCCATAACCATACGTTTTTTTTCAGTTTCTGGATAGCATTTCTCATCACTACAAATGTCTGTAACTGTTTCAAGATTCACAGCCATACACTATGATATCCTGAGACAGCTGAAAATTAAAACTTTCTATTTCTTGTGATGACTTAAGCTGTATTTCTTAAAGGAAATTTATTTCACAGAAATACTAGCAAATCTACTCCTTTTTAGATTGGTATGGTTTGTGTTGCATGCTCATTTCTGAAATGACCAGGGAAATGCCATTAGCTTATCGGTTTAGTTAGAGTTCCTAATTCATTACTTTTACTAGTGTTAGCATTTACTTTTTTACCAGTCAGAGCTAAGCTTAGAGTTGGAAATTGGATGTGGAAGGTATGTGATGAACGAGGAAGAGATTACAGTAGGAGCCAAAATCAGATTATTTTAGAGAAAGTGTGGATTGGTTAAGCAACCAACTATATGAATTACAGCTTGGTATTTAAAAAATGTTAAAAACTCATAGTTCATATGTTCATAATTATTTCCATTAGCCTAATGAATAATATATCTTCAGCCTACTCTTCCAAGATTTTCATCAACCGTATTCCTTCCTTTTTTTATTCCTGGTTAAAGATAAGAACAACATGGTTTATAGCCTGAATCAAAATTTTATCTATATTATTTGCCTTGTATAATCAAATTGCAAATATTTGGGGGTAAAAAGTAAAATAAACATTGTAACTAATTATATTTCATAGTCATGTAGTACAAGTATTATGGTTTAACTGTTCAACTTACCATTTATTTTATACTTGTTAGTATTAAAAGGCCTTTCATACTATTAATTAGTTCTTTATTGCTTCATTCTTGACAAATAGAATATCAACTTAATAGAGGAAGGTATTCATCCACCCGAAAATTTAATGAACTGACCAAGGACACAGTGAGACTGACAAAAATTTAGTATCCATACCAGCAGTGTCAAAATTGCCCTACCAAATCGAGCATAACATGCTCGATTTGGAATTTGGGGTCATGTTAAAGACTGATGGCTCAGCTATAAATCTAGCCAACAGGGAAGTAATATTAATAAGTCATTAAGGTAGCTAAACATAAAACTGACCATGCAACAGTCTAACATTTTTTTTAATGTAAAGGGAAAGTCATTATCAAGATGTGGCATAATGAAAAATAGAATAAATAGATAGTTCCCCAGTTGATGCTCAAATAAAGGAAAGTTACATATAATTATTTATGCCAGCTTCTTACATCTCTTGAGTACAATCTTGATGGTCAGCAATGCTAATAGAATTATTCATTTGAAAGTGCCTTTTTGAATTTGAATTATAGAATGCTTCCAGTACAAAAGATATTTAATCATACTGTATACTAATTTTAAGCTAACTCCTGAAGAAGTGAATCCATCTTCCAAAAAAAGTAACTTAACACTTGGAAGAGACTTAGGAACTTGTAAAATTCTGGTTGTCTGACCTGACAGATTAAAATTAATTTATCTGGTGATTTTTATAATTAATTTTGAAATAAATATGAGTAAGAAATATTATTTTTCTTTGTAACTATATAAAATTTATGGAACCTTATTTTTAAAACTACTGCCTTGGAGTCTGAATGAGGTAGATTGAAATTACATTTCATTTCTTAAATGTTAAATCTCTTGGGGGAGCTGACTTTAACAAGGACATCTAACAGATGATCAAACTCAGCTACATACAGCTAGTTCTGTAACTTATGGCATACCCAGAATTAGTCTTTCTATTCTAAGATAAGGCTGGAGCTGTCTTTCCCATTTCCCTATTTGTTGTACTCCCTAACCTCAAATGAAATGTCAGAAGGATAATGGAACCAGGTAAAAAGGAACATTTCTTCTCTACTAAAATAGAATATATGCATATCTGAAAAGAAAAGAAAATTTATCATGTAGAAAGTGAATATAGGTCATACTTGATAACCAACAATCAATTTATTAAATACACTTAAAAAGTTAGGAATTCTATTATCAAATCAGTATTTGTCTTAAGTGTTTTTATAGTTCCAATATGTAGTTGCTTCTTAGAAGCTAATATTTTGTTTTCAATTATGAAAATCAGCTAGGAATATTGAACACATAAAAAAATATGGATAATACAAACAAGTAGTTTACAAAATAAGAAATCTCGAAAGCTAGCAACATAGCAAGATGTTCTCAAACTTATTAATAATCACAGAAATAAATTAAACCCATAATGAATTATCACTTTATATCTATTTGGCTAAAATTTTGATATGTAGATACTTCCTTGTTGCTAGCAAGCTAGCAATGTTGTGGACATATAGGAACTCTGAAGGTGCTAAAAAGAGTGTGGACTGATACAGTCACTCTGAAAAATATCTTCAAAATAGTTATTTAAATACACATATGACCTATGGTTATGGAGAATATATAATTTCGAGAGTGAAGAGATGCTTTTTATGTTTACTCTAAGACGACTAACTTAAACCAAATCTGTTTCAAGCAAGCAGAAAGTAATGTGCCACCTTACTTAGGACCCAGTAAATTTTTTCTTATGTATATATTCCGAAGATGTCACTCAAAAATCTGTAGATGTAGACATGCAATAATAACCATGGAAATGTGATAAATATATAATTAATATTAATATTCAAATTCTAACCAATATAACTGATAATTTAACTTTCCATTAGTACTTATTTGATTTTTATTGGGTTTAATATTACAATGATAAGGGAGGCTGCTGTGATAGAAAATTAGGTTGAGAACATATTGCTTTAAGGAAGCATGTAAAGAGTGTCTTTTTTGAGAAGGTTACAAATAAGTTGGAACATGGATGATAAAAAGGAGGCATCTATAAGAAGATCTAGAAGAAGAGCTCTTTATGCACAGAGGGGCAAGAGCATAGATCCTGGAGCAGGCACAAGCTCAAGGTGTTTGAGAAAAAGGAAGTCAGTTTGATTGGGGTTGGAGCAATGAAATTAAGAGTACAAGATAACATCAGAGAAGTAGGCAAAGATGTTACTGCTTTTCAGGATCTTATAGCCTGGGTATGTACTTTAGAAGACTTTATTTTTTTTTATTTATTTATTTTTTAGAAGACTTTAAGCATAAGAGAGAAAGACGATTTTTTTTTACATAAAAAAAATATATATATATATATATACACGCACATACATATATTATCTATCTATCATCTATCTATCTCTATATCTTCTTACATAGGATATATATACATGTATAATTTTTGCTGTAGTTTGTAGAAATAATTACATAAGATATATATCTTTTTAATATATATTTTTACATAAGATATATATATATATAATTTTTTGGCTATAGTTTGCAGAAATAATTGTAGACACATGGAAACAATTAGGAAGATATTAGAGTAGGCCCTCAGAGAGATGAAGGTAGTATCAATTAGATAATGACAATGAAGATGAGAAAGGTGGTTAGTTTGGGGATATGTTTTGGATATAGAATTATTAATATTTGTTAGTTTATTAGATATAGGGATTGAAGCAATGAGAAAAATCAGAGATAAATGACAAGATTTTAATTTAAACAAGTCGGAATTTGGCTGTGTCATTTAATGAAATGGGGAAAATACAGAAGGACAAGATCATGGAAGAAAAGTCTTGTTAATTTTTCTAGGCACTAAGAGTCGATCATAAATTGACGATTATATTTGATTCTGAAACTCAGGACGGACCAATAATCACACACTTATGCATAATTAAATTCCTCCTTTATTGCATATGCTATTTCTCTAACATTTAATTATGTGGGGATTTTTATTGTACAGCTACAGAGTAATTCCTTTTATTTAGTCAGATATATAAAGTTTCCTATCTCATGAATCCAGTGTTCATGACTTAAGTAATTTAAGTATAACTTCAATTGTGAATGTTTATTATATCACTCAGTGAATTTTTGTATGAAATCTTTTTTTAATAATAAAACTTTTAAATGTAGTTAGATATCTAGTAGAGACATTGGTCAAAAGCAACTTTGAGGACAAAAAATAATTATCCAGAAAATATAAAAAGCACTTATAAATGAATTATAAAAAAGACAAAAGCTTATTAAAAATAGAAGAAACAGGGACCCCTGGATGGCTTAGCGGTTTAGTGCCTGCTTTCAGCCGAGGGCGTGATCCTGGAGTCTCGGGATCGAGTCCCATGTCAGGCTCCCTGCATGGAGCCAGCTTCTCTCTCTGCCTGTGTCTCTGCCTCTCTCTCTCTCTTATAAATAAATAAAATTTAAAAAATAGAAGAAACACACACTTAGAAGATGCATGAACAGCCACTAAACACATGAAAAAGGTACTCAACATCATTGGTCAAAGAGGAAATGTGACTTAGAGCCGCTACCAGTTAACATTTCACATCCATCCAAAGAGGTATAGATGGACAGTACCAAGAGTTAGGGATGATGTGGTATAGTAGAAATTTTTATATATTGCTGGTTGGAATGTGAAATGGGACAGCCGTTTTGGAAAACTTTTGGGCAGTTTCTTATCATCCTAAAATATGCCTATTTCATGACCCAGCAATATCACTCCTTGGTATATCTTAGAGAAACATGGGTATATATATACACACAAAGACTTAAAGCAACATCTTTAGTAGTTTTTTTCATGAGATTAAAAAATAAAGACAATCCAAAATCCTATCCATAGAATAGTTACAGTGTGGCATGTTAATACAATAAAATTTTATTTAGTAATAAGAAGGAACTGATAAACTCCCCCCAAAATGTCAAAAACATGTTGTATGAAAGAAGTCACACACAAAAGAGTATACAACCTATGATCTAATTTATTCCAAGTTAAGAAACAGACAAAACTAATATATGCTCATTGAAATCAGAACAGTAGTAGACTTCTGACAAGGATTTGAGGGGGGATTGATAAATGGTATGAAGGAATTTTCCAAGTATAGAAATGTTCTATATGTTAATTTTACTGATAATATCATAAGCCCATGTCTAATATCATAAGCTTAATATCTAAACATTTTACTGCATGCAAATTATATCTTAAAAATAAAAATAATAATTTTGTGGTACTTGTTCAACAAAAGGGTTGGTAGCATTGAATGAAAAAATTATAGCTTGCTCTGTCCTCAGTTTTTGAGGTTAACCAAGTTCTTCAGGGGTTTGATATGTGGCTTGTTGAAACACTGTCCTCTCTTTGGATTACATAAGAGTAGGACACATTTTGCTCACAGAGGTACAGCAGAAGCTAGCCTAATGAATCTTGAAATACATCTTTCAAATGATAAAAAAAATAGTTTGTGCATGATCTGTAAAATACAGGATTGTTTTCTGCCATGATTTATTGCAGCACTGCATAAAATTCTAAAATCTTAAGGCCTTATATTTATACAACATTAAGCCCCACAATACCTGCCTTCTAGCTCGACAGGGCCGATTATTCTTTATTGTAATTCATTTTCCATTGCTAGCATATAACTCTGTTATCAATCACACATGATTTATCTGTTTCTTGATTCGAATCACTGTGGTATACCTGGTCCAGGTGACAAAATATAGATTTCAAAATGGAAATGCTTCACTCTCTGTGAAGCAGGTGTTAAAGGATAGAAGAAAAATGAAATTATTCTGGAGAAAAAGAAGTCAAAGTAGAGAGGGAAAAGTAATTGATCTAATTTTTCTAAGGAGTCTTCGGATGTATGTAAATGAGGAGAAAAAATATTTGGAAAACTATTATTTTAACTTATACATCTACCTTAAAAACCACTGTGGGAATAAAATGGCCTTACCATAAATTTGAGAAGCCCTCTCCTCATGTGACCACCCAGTAACTGTGTAGATGACAATAAACATGCTGTTCCATTAATAGATCCTTATTTGAAGATGGTTAAGAAGGGGAAATATCTACGCAGCCCCTCTTTGGTAGACACACAGTGTGTGGTAGAAAGCATGGCTAGAAGCAGGAGCTAGTTTACAAATGTAGCCTTTTTTAGGAATTTAAGGTGAAACACCACTGAACAGTGGTCAGGTCATACATAAAAATAGTGTTCTCACTTTAGAAAGAAATTGAGGAAGACACAAAGAGATGGAAAATATTCAATGCTCAAGTATTTGAAGAATTAATATTGTGAAAATGTCAATGTTACCATGTTACCGAGGGTAACTTACACGTCTAATGCAATCCCTGTCAAAATACCATGGACTTTCTTCAGAGAGTTGGAACAAATCATCTTAAGATTTGTGAGGAATCAGAAAAGACCCCAAGTAGCCAGGGGAATATTAAAAAAGAAAATCATAGCTGGGGGCATCACAATGCCAGATTTCAGGTTGTACTACAAAGCTGTGGTCAAAAAGACAGCATGGTACTGGCACAAAAACAGACACATAGATCAATGGAACAGAATAGAGAATCCAGAAGTGGACCCTTAACTTTATGGTCAACTAATATTCGACAAAGGAAGAAAGACTATCCACTGGAAAAAAGACAGTCTCTTCAATAAATAGTGCTGGGAAAATTGGACATCCACGTGCAGAAGAATGAAACTGGACCATTCTCTTACACCATACACAAAGATAAACTCAAAATGGATGAAAGATCTTAATGTGAGACAAGATTCCATCAAAATCCTAGAGGAGAACACAAGAAACACCCTTTGTGAACTTGGCCACAGTAACTTCTTGCAAGGTACATCCATGAAGGCAAGGGAAACAAAAGCAAATATGAACTATTGGGACTTCATCAAGATAAGAAGCTTTTGCACAGCAAAAGAAACAGTCAACAAAACTAAAGGACAACCTACAGAATGGGAGAAGATATTTGAAAATGACGTATCAGATAAAGGGCTAGTTTCCAAGATCTATAAAGAACTTATTCAACTCAACACCAACGAAACAATCCAATCATGAAATGGGCAAAAGACATGAACAGAAATCTCACAGAGGAAGACATAGACATGGCCAACAAGCACATGAGAAAATGCTCTGCATCACTTGCCATCAGGGAAATACAAATCAAAACCACAATGAGATACCATCTCACACCAGTGAGAATGGGGAAAATTAACAGGGCAGGAAACAACAAATGTTGGAGAGGATGTGGGAAATACCAGAAAGGGAGACAGAACATGAGAACTGGGAAACAAACAAGGGGTGGTAGAAAGGGAGGTGGGCGGGGGTGGGGGTGACTGGGTGATGGGCACTGAGGGGGGCACTTGATGGAATGAGCACTGGGTATTATTCTATATGTTGGCAAATTGAACACCAATAAAAAAAAAAAATAGTGTTCTGACCACAGTCCTATAGCCACCATTCTGGGAAGCTAAACAACCACTGTGGCAATTGACCCAAAATAGTCCAGACTTAGTCAGTGACTGTCAGCTTCTCAAAATTTTATTCCCTCATTCTTGCTTCCAACTCAGGATCAACCAGAGAAAGCCAATGACACTCTTTACACTAATTGCATAGGATATCAGGTTTTTAGTTAGCTCCAGATTATGCACTCCAATCTCCTCCAGTGAGGCAATTAGGGCATACCTGAAGTGTTGCCTCCCCCTCTACCCCATTGTAAAGCTTTCCCACTTGCCTGCCTGCCTTTGAGTTTCCACCAGACACGAGTAATGGTGGTTGATTTATTTGCTTTTCCAAGCTCTGAATAAATAGCTTATACAGGTTCCCATTTAGGTGGTCTTCCTTTCTTTCCACATCACCCAGTCTTCCTTTTGTCCTTCTTTATTTAAAGGATCAAGTAGGAACAGGTAACTCAGTGAAGATTATTGAAAGTAGAAATTAGGAGGAGATTTAGGGATTTGCAATAGTTGACAGTAGAGATTTCTAAGAAGGAAAGGGAGACTAACAGTGCTAATTTCCACAGAAAGTTTAAATAAACTGAAAGAGGAGGAAGCTGAGTGGAGTTAGCCTTTCACAAACCATTGTTAACAATGACAGAGTAATTTCAAGTGCAATGGAAGGGAAAAAAGGCAGAATGAAAACTTAATGTAATGTGATGGAGGTGTGGAGGCATTAACTGTAGAAATCTTTCTAGAACACAATTAGAGATTTTATTTTTTAACAGATTTTATTTTTATAATTAATTTATTTTAGAGAGAAAGGGATCAGAGGGTAGGGGCATAAGGAGAGGGAGAGAGAAACTTTAAGTAGACTCCATGCCGAGCATGGAGCCCAATGCGGGGTTCAGTGAGATCATGACCTGAGCCCAAACCAAGAGTTGGTTGGTCAACTGACTGTACCACCCAGGTACTCCAAAGTTAGAGATTTTAAAAAATGGAGGCCTTTGGATGTGATTTTTGGATGGTGGTGCATGAAGGTTCAGTTATTGTTACTGTAGAGGTGAAAGATAGATAGTGGGTTGGAATGGAATTGGATGGGGAAAGAAAAGACAAAGGGATATAGAAAGACAATAAACAGGAAAGTAACACCATAGCCTAAACTCAGAGAATATTTAGTGCTAGAAGACAGTGATATAGAGACCTAAATCAACCAAGGGAAAAGAAAAATAGCTGTTTACATTGGCAAAGAACCTTAGAGGGACTCTAATCCTGTTATATAATTTAGCAGATAGGATAATGGAAGCTCAGAGAGCCATAGACAAAACAGGAAAAAATGTTGGAGGACACTCCGGATAAATGGAGTCACAGAATCCTAAGTAATAGATAGTTTGTGGTGTGCATTTTTTTTCACATTACCTAGAATCAGTCCAAGTCCTAAATTGCTGTGACACTTTCAGAATTATTTTATACAAAACTAGCTCATTGCTGAACTGAGTAATTGCTTTTTGAAATGAGTGTAAGTGTACTTAAAGAAGTAAGAAAATGTCTTTAAAACAAAACAAACAAATTATGCCTTGAAGTTAGAATAGACTCCCATTTTTAAATCCCTTCTCTGCTATCTACAGTCTTTGTAATTTTAGGCAATTATTTGACAATTCAAATTTCATTTTCTTCATCTATAAAATGAGAATAGCAGTGTTACCTCACAGGGATAGCATCACATCTGGCTCATAGCTGACAGTAAAAATGAAGGAATGCTTTTATATTTGGAGAAAATATACTAATATTATTCATTTGATTATTACTTAGCTTTAATACTTATATGCCACACTGGGTGTTATACTATATGTTGGTAAATTGAACTTCAATAAAAAAAAAGAAAAAAATACTTACATGCCCACATACTTGCACATATATACACATACATACATTTCAACAACCATGTGAGAAGGGCAGGGCAGGACAGCAACCATCATCTCCATTTAATTCAAGAGGATTTTTAAAGTACAAGGATATTAAGCAATTTGTCCAGGGTCTGATACTTAATACAAGCAGAACTCATATCCAGGACTTCTGATTTTCTGGGGCCTTGAAAGCTCTAGATTCATAGTTATGTTTATGAATTTGCATTATTCCCAGAGTTGGAGTATTCTTTCAGTGGCTGTATAAAATCTTGACTAAGTTTCAAAGGGATAGCCACAGTGAGGGTAAAGAACCTGTTCAGCCCAGTAGTAAATTTGTCTGTCTGTATGATAGAGCTCAAGAAGAGCCTAAGGATCATTTTGTCTGATCTCTCATTTTGCAGATGTTGAAAAAATATTTACTGGGACGTCTGGGTGGCTCAGCAGTTAAGCTTCTGCCTTAGGTTCAGGGCATGATCCTGGAGTCCCAGGATTGAGTCCCACATCCGGCTCCCTGCAGGGAGCCTGCCCTCCCTCTGCCTGTGTCTCTGCCTCTCTCTCTCTCTGTCTCTCATGAATAAATAAATAAAATCTTTAAAAAAAAAATCTTTCCTAATTTATACTAGGAGAGCCCCTAAAGCCAGATCCCCTAATCAATAATTGCATCAGTACAAAAAAACTCTATATTATTCATCAAATATAATGTAGAAAAGTGTCCTACTGAAAAATTTGTTTTGGAAATAACTGACAAGAAATTGAGAAATGAAGCCTAATGGAAAAATTTTGTGTTTACAATTTCATGTATTTATTAAAACTATAAATTTTTGCCATCTATTTTTATTTTTTAATGTTAGTAACTTTATTAGTTTTTTTAGATTTCTTTAAATTTAAATTCAATTTGCCAATATATAGTATAACACCCACTGCTCATCCCATTGAGTGTCCTCCTTAGTGCCCATCACCCAGTTACCCCATCCCCCCACACACCTCCCCTTCCGCAACCCTTTGTTTGTTTCCCAGAGTTAGGAGTCTCTCATGATTTGTCTCCCTCTCTAATTTTTCCCCACTCAGTTCCCCTCCTTTCCCTCATAATCCCTTTCACTATTTCTTATATTCCACATATGAGTGAAAACATGATGATTGACCTCTGATTGACTTATTTCACTCAGCATAATACCCTCCAGTTCCATCCAAATCAAAGCAAATGTTGGGTATTTGTCCTTTCTGATGGCTGAGTAATATTCCATTGTGTGTATGTGTGTGTGTATGTATATATATCCTCTAGTATATATATTATCCTCTAGTATTTTGATGGATTCTTGTCTAACATTTAGATCATTCATCCATTTTGAGTTTATCTTTGTGTATGGTATAAGAGAATGGTCTAGTTTCATTCTTCTGCAGGTGACTGTCCAATTTTCCCAGCTGGATATTGAAGAGACTGTCCTTTTTCCAGTGGATAGTCTTTCCTGCTTTGTCAAATATTAGTTGACCATAGAGTTGAGGGTGCATTTCTGGATTCTCTATTCTGTTCCATTGATCTATGTGTCTGTTTTTGTGCGTACCACACTGTCTTGATGATCACAGCTTAGTAAATATAGCTTGAAATCTGGCATTGTGAAGCCCCCACCATTGACTGCCTTTTTCAATATTTCTCTGGCTATTTTTTGTCTTTTCTGATTCCATACAAACCTTAAGATTATTTGTTCCAATTCTGTGAAGAAAATCCATGGTATTTTGATAGGGATTGCATTAAATGTGTAAATTGCCCTGGGTAGCATACACATTTTAATATTTATTCTTCCAGGCAGCCTGGAAGCCTGAAGCCTGGGTGGCTCAGAGGTTTAGCACCATCTTCAGCCCAGGGTGTGATCTTGGAGACCCAGGATCAAGTCCCACATCAGGCTCCCTACATGGAGCCTGCTTCTCCCTCTGCCTGTGTCTCTGCCTCTCTCTCTCTCTCTGTCTCTCATGAATAGATAGGTAAAAAAAAATGTTTTAGATTATTCTTCCAATCCATTAGCATGGAATACTTTTCCATCTCTTTGTGCCTTCCTTGGTTACTGTCAGAGTGTTCTGTAGTTTTTTGTGTATAGATCCTTTACTTCTTTGGTTGGGTTTATTCCTAGGTATCTTATGCTTTTGGGTGCAATTGTAAATGGGATTGACTCCTTAATTTCTCTTTCTTCATGCTCATTGTTAGTGTCACATAGAAATGCCACTGATTTCTGGGCATTGATTTTGTATCCTACCACATTGCTGAATTGCTGTATGAGTTCTAGCAATCTTGGGGTGGAGTCTTTGGGGTTTTCTATGTACAGTATCATGTCATCTGCAAAGAGGGAGTGTTTTACTTCTTTTTTGCCATTTTGAATGCCTTTTATTTCTTTTTGTTTCCTGATTGCTGAGGCTAGGACTTCTAGTACTATGTTGAATAACAGTGGTGAGAGTGGACATCCGTGTCGTGTTCCTGATCTTAGGGGAAAGGCTCCCAGTGTTTCCCCATTGAGAATGATATTTGCTGTGGGCTTTTCATAAATGGCTTTTATGATATTGAGGAATGTTCCCTCTATTCCTACACTTTGAAGAGTTTTAATCAGGAATGTTTGCTGTATAATGTTTGCCATCTCTTAAAGGAGCTTCTTGTCAATTATAACTTTTATTTATTGTGTATATATTACTGATCTAGAAACACTCTGCTGACAAATGCCAATGGCACTGTCCTTTACATTACAATTTTGTACTTTTTTTATAAACATAAAACAAATGTATAGAGGTTTAAATCCATTTATAAGATACTTTTCATAACTTATGTATCTTGCATATTATCTCATTGAATTCCAGAATATTTGTACAGAGCAATTATTATTTTATATAGGTTTTAAATAAATTATGTTTTAAATATTCAAAGAGTATGCTTTATTAATAAACATAAAATATTTGCTATGGCAGGACTTAAAATATAATTGGTGTTTTCAAATATAAGATTTGTGAGGACATATAATCTTTAGCTTGCTAACTTGCTAAATTAGAGATTTATATCTACAGGAAGTTGTATGGTGATGCAACCATCAAGTGCATGGAATGTGTATTCTATTAACCTGTATTTGAGGGCTGCAATAAAATGCTTCCCAAAAATATGAAAATAAGAGGAAAGGGAATTTCTTCTCTACAGATGAAACATGGTGGAATATATGAAAGATATGCAAGGTCGGTTAAAAGAAGCAAACTTTAGGTAAGAAGAAATTAGCTCTAATCTGATGCAAAGGATTAGCATATTTAAAGAAAGAATGTCTCGTCCAACAGACTAGTTGGCTTACTTAGAAAAAAAAAAAGAAAAAGGAAAATCATTAAGATGAACATGAACTGCATCCAGTCAGATACTATTTAGAGAAGAGACAGCCCTGGTTCAAGCACTAAACTGTGGTGTTCCCAGGAAAGACATATACTTATTGTAGAGATAATGTATGCTTTGTTACCTTAGCCTGAGACAAGTAAACATCCATATTTTATAACTCCTGGGGTTCTTAATCCAAGATTGAAAAGCCACCTTCTGCTCTTCAATTCTCTTGTTTTATGCTTGCAAGAAGAATCTTGCAATAGGTCTGTCTGATACGGTAGTTACTAGCCATATGTTGCTGTTGACCACTTGAAACTGTGGCTGGTCCATGATAAGATGTGCAATAAATGAACACAGTGTATTTCAAAGTCATAGTACAAGAGCTAATTATCTTATTAATAACTTTTTATTGGTTGTATGTTGAAGTTTAATTTTCTTTGAAATTATAATATCTTTCACATATTGGGTTAATATAGCATTAAAATTCATTTCACCTATTTTTTAAATATTTATTTATTTATTTATTTATTTATTTATTTATTTATTTATTTTTATTTGAAGGAGAGACAATATGTGAAAAAGCACAAGCAGGGGGAGAAGAGGGAGAGGAAGAA
This sequence comes from Canis aureus, assembly GCF_053574225.1. Taxonomy (NCBI): domain Eukaryota; kingdom Metazoa; phylum Chordata; class Mammalia; order Carnivora; family Canidae; genus Canis; species Canis aureus. The sequence continues at coordinate 37,203,240 of NC_135622.1, forward strand.
GCAGGCTCCCTACTGCGATGCAAGACAGACAAGGGGATCCATATGGGGTTTGTTCCCAGGTCCCTGGGGTTGCCACCTGAGCTAAAGGCAGCACTTAACAGAGTGAGCCACTTAGGCTCCCCTATTTCTTAATTTCTAATATGGCCTCTGAAGATTTTATAGTTACATATGTGGCTCCTGTGTACAGATTTGTGGATCATATTATAATTACTTTAGACATCCCTGGTCTGTATGAATGTAAAACATCAATGTCCACTCCCACCCCCCTGTATTTTTTATTGTACATTACTTGAGTGACATTCTTATTGCAGATGATTTTGCAGGTGAATATGGGTATAAGAAGAGAACATCTGGTTATATGGATTCAAATTTTTTCTTCCTTCACAGGCTATATACTTCTCATGGCATATTTAAAAAGCAGCATTTGGATTTTATACATCAGTTTCATGAATTTGTTTCACCTGAATCTGCCATTGAGAATGATATCTACTTTTGGCATGTTGGGGAATCATAGGTTGTAATGCTGAGGGCCAGATCTTGTACCATGATACTCTGACCACAGTTGGCCATACTGTCAGTTTTGGAAGCTGTCCAATATTTCCCAACATGAATCACATCTGTGTCGTATGTGTTTATGTGTGCATATTTTTCTAACATTGTTATTTTCTAAATTCAGATATTTTATAATTTTGTATTTAGTATTTATTTTTATAAAGCTCATAAAAAGTTCAAAAGTCATTTTTCTGTGTGCCACATACTTTGGCTACTGCCAAGTGGTCAGCAGCTCTTTTTAATCTTTCTTTTTTTAAGATTTTATTTTATTTATTCATGAGAGATACAGAGAGAGAGACAGAGGCAGAAGGGAGAAGCAGAGTCCCTGCAGGGAGCCTGATGTTGGACTCAATCCCAGGACCCTGGAATCACTGAGCCAAGGGCAGATGCTCAACCACTGAGCCACCCAGGTGCCTTCTTCTACATCTTTTAATTTTGTTGTATTTGCCTCTGTTTCTCTAAGCAAAATGTCTATATTACCACTTCTTTATTTTTCAGTTTTAGTGATTATCTATAAAAAACTGGAGATTTTGTTTTCTTTCATGAATTTTACCCTTCACACATACACATAAACATATGCACACTCATTATAGAAACCTAAATTTCCCATTCTTCCATCCTCCAAAGATAGATCTATTATAGTTTTGATTAGATTGTAATTTACAAAGAGTGGAATCTAATGTGTGTGTTCAATCTACCATCTTTAAGGACAATCTGAATGAGGTCTTTACATTAAAGGAATAAAATATCAGAATGTGGAGGTAGGAGCAATATTGCTGAATGAGTAACCACGGTCAGTATCACACTGGGTGAGTGGCAGCATTGAAGAGGAATCACAAGTCCGATGTCATCCCCCATCTTAACCTATCCATTATTCACCCCATGACCTTGTTAACAAACACCCAAGATTAGAATTTTCTGCAAAATTTTTGGAAGATAGGTATATTAATGAAGGATTCATGGGGAAAGAAGAGCTTTTTATTTTGGTGTAGTCCCAGTTGTTTATTTTTGCTTTTGTTTCTCTTTCCTAAGGAGAAATTTCCATAAATATGTTGTTAAAGGTGATGTCCAAGAGATGATTGCCTATGTTTACTTTAAGGAGTTTTATGGTTTCAGGTTTCACATTTTGAGTTTGTTTTTGTGTATGGTAGAAAACAGTGGTGTAGTTTCATTCTTTTGCATATAGCTGTCTAATCTTCCCAATACCACTTTACTAAAAACACTCTTTTCCCATTGTATAATTCTGCCTCCTATGTCATTGATTAATTGATCATATAGGTCTAGGGTTTTTTTTATGAGCTTTTTATCCTCTTCCATCAATCTACGTGTCCACTTTTATGCCAGTACCTTATTGTTTTGATTGCAACAGCTTTGTAGTACATCTGAAAATATGGGATTATGCTACCTCCAACTTTGTTCTTTCTCAAGATTGAGTAACTATTCAAGGCCTTCTGCGGTTCTATATAATTTTTAGGTTTATTTATTCTAGTTCTGTGAAAATTACTATCGGTATTTTGATAGGGGTTGCATTGAATCCGTAAGTTCCTTGGGTAGTATGGACATTTTAATGACATTTATTTTTCTAGCCATGGGCATGGTATATCTTTTCATTTGTTTGTGTTATCTTTAATTTCTTTCATGAATGTCTTATAGTTTTTAAAGTATAGATCTTTCACCTCTTTGGTTAAATTTATTCCTAGATATTTACTCATTTGGTACAAGTGTAAATGGAATTTTTTTTAGTTTCTTCTACTTTGTTATTATTGTATATAAATGTAACAGATTTCTGTATATTAATTTTACATCCATAACTTCACTGAATTCATTTATTCTAATAGTTTATTATTTTGTTGGAGGCTTCAGGGTTGTTTTGTTTTTTGTTTTTTTGTATATAGTACAAAAATAGAGTTTTACTTCTTCTTACCATTTTGGATGCCTTTTATTTATTTTTCTTGTCTGATTCTGTGGCTTGGACTTCTCTGTTGAATAAAGCTTATAAGAGTGAAATCCTTGTCCTTTTGCTGATCTTTGATGAAAGTCTTTCAGTTTTTCACCATTGAGTATGTTAGCTGGGGACTTTTCCATATATAGCCTTCATTATGTTGAGATCTGTTCCTTCTAAACCCACTCTTTTAAGAGCCTTTATTATTAGTGGAAGTTGTAAAACTTATGGTTTGAATTGTTTTCTTTAAGAAATGAGATCACTAAAATTGTGTAACGATAGAATGAGGTGTTTTTTACCCTGATAATATAGGCCATAGATGATACATAAACTAACTTGAAGGTGAAAGTGAGGGAGATTCTGCCTAGACCTATTTATAAGATATTTTAGTCATCTTAGGATGGAATGATGAAGGTCATGATGAAGGTCATTCCATTCTGAGGAGGCAGAAAAAATGGAGGCAAAAAAATGGAGATAAAAAGGAACTGGAAAAATTACACAGTATTTAAATATGAGAAAATAATGAAAATGTAGAAAATAAATATTGATTAAAAGTGACAAGTCTAGCTTGGTAAAAGCATTTTGTTATAAAAATTTTTATTTTTAAGGGTGTTGAACTTGAACTTAGAGTAGATTATATAAGGGCATATGCAGGAAACTAAAATTCACCCACCCCTGTCCATTGCAGCCAAATACACATGACACTCAACTAAATATGACTATATAAGTAGAGAAAATTAGGGAAATTCTATTCACAAATTTTAAATTCTGCAAAATTTGTCAGCATTAATTCTGACCAAATGCTGTTAATTTAGACTTTTAAAAATATTATTCTTGGTTTCCTTATGTATTCCTTAAGCATTCATCAGATGCTTAGTAACTTAGTCAAAAGAAAAAAAAGAAAGGGAAAAGAAGGGCAAGAAGGAAAGATAGAAAAGAAAAACAGAAGAGAACTAAATGACTGGATTACAAATCAATTGAGTTTGTGTTTAAATGATGAATGTACACAATAAGAAAGCCTCAGTTTTCATGGTGCCCAGTAGTGTCCTAACCAGGGCCTCCTTTGATCACAAGGCTTTAAGAAAATAAGAAATTATTGTTCTTTACAAAGAAGCTGAGGACAATTTTAATAGATAATTTTCTAGGCCTCACTATATCCTGTTTATTGTTATGACTGAACACAGGCACACATGATTTGCATTGTATAAAACGCTTTTAGAGAAATCCAACCTCTGCATTTTTAGAATACTAACAATGTTTTTTTTTTTAATTCTGCCATTAGTTTTATAGTTGTTAATATCGAAAGAGTTTGCCTTGAATGGGAATATTTGTCAAATACAGACTATTCTATTTTAGAGTGTATCTAGTAGAGACAAGAATTTTTTGGCATGAGCATTTATATGGAGTACTGGAGGAAATTCACTTTAAAAACTGAAATAAATGCTGTTTTTTTGATAGGCAGTTGCTGAATTCCATAGGTAAATGGGCTTCCATTTTATTATAACAGAAAATGGATACATGTTAGAGCAGTCATTTTTAAACAATTTCTTTTTTGTTTGTTACCTAATGTTGTTCCAGATAAAGGACTAATAGGCGGTTATTTATCAATATGAATTGTTTTTGTCTTTGTTTCCCCCTTCCTTTGGGCTCAAATTTATTAAATTAATGGAATGGATGTTTAAGGTGGGATAGCTGGTTGGTAAAAACCTAAAGAATGTCACTGTTTGAATTAACTTTTCTTGAAAGATGTATGGCAAACTTGAATTCAATTATGAGAGATGACTTATTACACAAAAAAAGAGCATATATCTTTTCCCGCACTACTTTCTAGGGGCAAAACTCAGAGTGAGCTCTTGGACAAGACTGGCATTGTCATCATTTAATGATTTAGGAATGAAATTATTATGCACAATTTTAAGACCTGCAGAGTAATGTTCCAAAGACAGATAATTGGTAATTCAAGATTTAGAATTAAGCAAACCTCCTCTTGCCCAATGGGTAAAAGTTTGCTGAATTCATTGATTCTATCTCAGCCCTCTTCCTGTGTAAATCTCTGTAGTTCTTAGGATTTTTAATCTGCTTTTATTTCTCCCCCTAATTTCATGTGTTTGCCATGATGCTTTATTATATTCATTGTCTTCTAGTCTTACAAAGAGTTCATTCTGTGATTCTTTTTCAATTATATTTATGTTAACTATTTCTTAAATCTCAAAGAACAATACGGATCTATTTTTTACCACCAGTATTTTTTTGTGAGAGGTAATGTGCTGATATTTACTTAACTATTCTGTGTGTATGTGTGTGTGTGTGTGTGTGTGTGTATGTATCCCCAAAATTAGACTGCTTTTTAACTACCTTAGATTTTACTTTCCGAGTGTAAATGCAAACTCAGCTTGGGCAAAAATATATATCACCATCCTTCTCTATCTTGTTAGTCCACCCCTGTCCTTAACTGGACATACTTCACAAAAAGGTGGAAGAAGTGAACGAGCTTGATTCTGGAGAACGGTCACTAAGTTTAGTTTTCTACTGTATTTACAGAGTTCAGGAATTACAATTTCTGATCTCAGAGAGTAAATACTATCCAACCTATTTAAATATTTCTGCAATAGTTCTTGTTTTTCAAAAATAATTATTACAACTATATATGCTGAAATCACTTCAGATTCTCTTGCTGAGTTATATGTATTCTCTCACAGAGCAACAATAACATTTTACAATCAATAACAACAGAACCATGTGTTATTTGGAACCAGATGTTAAATAACTTTCTGGATGGTCTTAACTACAACAAATAAGTCTAACATCAAAGTGCCACCCGCAGAAACACAGGCTGAGCCTGAGGAAAGAAGTGTCTTTTTCTACCAAGCTGTATATGTTAAGATGAAATCTGTACTAGAAGATTTCCACATAATTCTCACATAATTCCATTCTTGATCTTTTGTTGCAGTTTCAGGTTTTCTCTTACTTCGCTATCAAGATAGTCCCCAAAGCATAGGAGATTGAATATGTGCCTTCAGGAAGTACATGACATGACAATTCTAATCTATACTTATCTGAGGACTAGTGAAAGTTGAAGACTTTTTCCTGTGCTTGTTCATCATTTATACATATTCTTAAGTGAATTATCTGTTCAAATCTTCTGTCCATTTTTTATTATTTGCCTTTTAATACTGAGTTGTAGAAATTCCCTTTATATCCTGGACAGTAGTCCTTCCCAGAGAAATATTTTATAAATATTATCTCCCTGTTATGGCTTATATCATCGTTTAATAATAATATACTTTTGTGAGCAAAAGCTTTTACTTTTAATCATACATAAAAATTAACCCAAAATCAAAGATCTAAATATTAACTAAAATTTTAAAACCTCTTGGAGAAAACATAGGAGAAAATTTTAATGATCTTGGGTTAGGCTAAAAGTTCTTAGATAAGCTGCCAAAGCATAAACTATTTTTTAAAATGTGAAAATTGTGCTTTATCAAAATTAAGAACTTCTGTTCCCTTAAAAACTTTATTAAGTAAATGAAAAGATGAACCACTTGAAAGAAATTGGCAAATCACATATCTCAGGAAGAACTCTTATCTGTATATGAAACAGTTTAAAACTGAGTAAGGAAACATACCATGCCATTTTTTAAATAGACGAAACTTTTGAAAATACATTTTGCCAAAGAATATATATGAGTGGTTAATACACACATGAGAAAATGACCAATTAATTTGCTCTTAAAATCAAGCTTTAAGACCACTCCATGCCCATTAGAATGTCTATAACCAAAAATCTGACAAAGTCAAGTTTTCTTTTTTTTTTCTTTCTTTTTTTTTTTTAATTGGTGTTCAATTTACTAACATACAGAATAACCCCCAGTGCCCGTCACCCATTCTAAATAAGCTGAAGCCTCATACATTGCCAGTTAGAATGTAAAATGTTACAGTTATGTTGGAAAACAACTTTGGCAATTCATTAAAAGCTAAACATTCACCTACCACATGAAACAAATATTCTAGTCCTTCTTCATTTTTATCCAAGTAAATGAAAGGAGATGTTCATACAAAGACTTTTAATAAACAAGTAATTCTTACAGTTTTATTTGTGATAGCCAAAATCTGGAAAAAATTCAAATGCCCATCAATAAGTGAGTAGATAAACAAAATAGGAGTATCCATACAATGTTACGGTACTTAGAAATAGACATGAGCAAACTACTGATATATGCAACAATGTGAGTCCAAAACTTATACTAAGTGAAAGAAGCCAGATACAAAATTCTATATATCCTATGATCCATTTATGTAATATTACCAGCAAAGCTAAAACTATACAGACACAAAGCAGCAACAGCAGAAGAAAGAAAATAGATAAAAAAATTTGCCACAGAAGTTCAAGTACTATTTGACACCTACTTTCTAGAGCTGAAAGACTCATACAAATTAATACATCTATTTGTGAGTCCCTCAGATGGATAAAACTGGTCAAAGGCTACAGAGTCAGAAACTGAAAAGGATTTAATAATCCCAAATATACAATTCTCAAGAGAGATAAAACAGGGTGTATATTTCATGTTACATTTATTCCTTGAATTTTGTCAAGTGAACTTTGGAGGAAAAAATGTAAGGCTTCAAGCAAGAAATCGAAGAATCTGTAAGAGACTTCAAATGTTGGCTTCAAGATAGTTTCAGATAGTGTACTGATTTAAACCCAATGGCTCATGAAATGGTCCCTATCCTCTAGTTTTGTAAATAATCCAAGACCTAAAGTGAGAATATTGTCAAAATGGCTAAATCAAGATGGGAAATTATAAGTCTGGCATATCTCCATAATGTAATGGGATATTTTTGAAGAGACCTAGAAAAACTGAAAAGCTAGCATCTAAGATAACATATCACCTTTCAGATAAACAATTGATCCCCAATAGAGACAGAATTTGAAAGGCCTTCATACTCTCAGACTTATTGATTCTATAAGCAAAAGGTCATTGGGAGAACCAATAACAGTATTAGCACATACAAAAATGTGTTAATTTACTACACCTTCCACTGTTGTAAATGTTTTAGCATTCAATAATCCTCTCTGTTCAGTTACCAAGAAATAACAATACAAATGTATTTTCCTTGTGGGTGTAAGTGCCACTATTTCTATAAATCTCACTATTGTTGGAAAAGCAAATCTCTTGGGCTTCTACATATGTTATTTGACTTTCTAATAATTCCAAATTCTTCTCCATGTCTCAACTTCTAACTGTCCTTCTGTCATTCCTACCACCACAATACTTCTTTCTCTTCAATGAAACTAACCTATCACCTTTATTATCAAATTTTTTATTATCAAATTTTAAAGAGATTTACTCTGCAACTAAACCTGTCAAATAAAATATTTAACTGAAAAATTGTGTACAGAATCCCCAGGAAAAATTCTACCTTTGATCATTGTATAGCTGATATTTTGATATTTGATATTTGATTTCCTATAATAAATATTATTCAAGAAATAATTGATAAGTAATTGAGAATTAGCTCAATTTCCAAAATAATTATGGGAAAATGAATCTACTGATATCAGAAGAATAATAGAAGCTAAGCCCATTAGAATTCATATTGACATTTCTACACTGGGATTAAAGATTTACTGAGGAATCATCTTATTTCTTTCAGATTTTGAGAATATAAAGTTTCCTTCTGGTTTTGCTTCAGGTTAATACTTTAAGCCTTCGAATTTACTTTTATTTAGGTAGTCCTAAAAATGATTCCACACATCTATTGACTGAATTGGCTAACTTTCTGAGGAACAGCTTTAGTATTTTAAAGCAACTGTTCATGATTTGAGAGATGCTGGTAATATTATCTTTTCAAATTGAGATTTACTTAATATACAACATTATCTGAGGTATACAAGATGTGGTTTTGATACATTTTTATATTGCAATATGATTACCATCACAACATTAGCTAACACCACTCTCACATCAGATAATTATCACTTCTTTTGTATGTTGAGAACAATTCAGATCTAGCCTCTTACCAACTTTATGGTCATTATGCTATGTATTAGGTCTTGGACTTACCTACGAGTTACAAGTTTGTAGACTTAAATAACTCTCTTCAAATCTCCCTCCCATAAGCACCATTTTATTCTGTTTTAATGAGTTGTCCTTTTTTAGATTCCACATATAAATGATACTGTAGAGTATTTATCTTTCTCTGACTTACCATAATGCCCTCAAGATCCATTAATGTTGCTGCAAATGGCAAGATTTCCTTCTTTCTTATCACTAAATAATATTTCATTGTACATATACCACATTTTCTTTACTCATTCACCAACTGATGGATGCTTTGGATGTTTCCGTATCTTGGCTTTTACAAATAATGTTTCAGTGTGCATAACAGTTCAGATATCTTTTCAGTATCTTATTTCCATTTCCTTTGGATATATACTGAGAAATAGGGGTGTTGGATCATATGGTAGTTCTACTTTTAATTTTTTGAGGAAACTCCATACTGTTTCCCATAGTGGCTGAACCAATTTGCATTTCCACCAATAGTGCATGGAATCTCCCTTTTCTCCACTCATTATTGTCTTCTTGATGATAGGCATTCTAACAGCTGTGAGGTGATATCTTACTGTGGTTTTGATTTGCATTCTTGATTAGTGATGTTGTGCATCTAATCGTGTGCCCTGTTGGAGAAATGGATGTCTTCTTTGGAAAAAAAACAAAACCAAAAACAAAAACAAAACGTCTGTTCAGTTCTGCCTAGTTTTTAATTGGATTGTTTGCTTTCTTTGTTATTGGGTTGTATTAATTCTTTCTATATTTTGGATATTGACCCATTCTCTGATATATGTTTTGCAAAAATTTTCTCCTTTAAGTTGTCTTTTTATTTTATTGATTCTTTTTCTGTGTAGAAGATTTTTAGTCTGATGTAGTCCCATTTTTAAAATTTTTACTTTTGTTGCTTTTGCTTTTGATGTCATAGTTGAAAAGTCATTGCCAAGATCAGTAATGTCAAGGAAATTCTTCACTGTTATTTTCTAAGAGTTTTATCAGATCAGTCTTATGTCTAAGTCTTTAATCCATTTTGAGTTAATTTTTGTGAGTGGTGTAAGATAGGAGTCTGATTTGATTTTTCTTCAAGTGGGTGTCCAGTTTTCTCAGCACATATGTTGAAGATTCTATCCTTTCCCCATTGAGTGGTCTCAATTCTCTTATCAAATATTAGTTGACTGTACATATCGGTGTTTATTTCTGAGCTCTCTGTCCTGTTGATCTGTATGTCTATTTTTATGCCAGTAGCATACCGTTTTAATTACTATGGCTTTGTAATATAGTTTGAACTCACAAAGTATATTATCTCTGGCTTTGTCTTTCTTTTTTCTTTTTTGTTTTTTTAAAAGATTTTATTTATTTATTCATGAGATACACAAATGCCACACAGATGCAGAAACACAGGCAGAGAGAGAAGCAGGCTCCATGCAGTGAGCCTGATGTGGGACTCAATCCCAGGTCTCCAGGATCAGGCCCTGGGCTGAAGGCAGTGCTAAACCACTGAGCCACCTGGGCTGCCCTGTCTTTCTTTCTCAGGATTGCTCTGGCTATTCTTGTGTGTGTGTGTATCCATACAAATTTTATGATTTTTTTTCCTATTTCTGTAAAGAATATCATTGGAATTTTCACAGAGACTACATTGAATCTATAGACAGCTTTGAATGGTATGGATATTTTAACAGTAATTCTTCTGTTCCATGAATACAGATATCTTTTCATTTGTGTCTTCTTCAATTTCTTTCATTAAAGCCTTGTAGTTTTTATTATAAAAATCTTTCACTTTTTTGGTTAAATTTATTTCTATATATTTCATTGGTTTGATGTCATTGTGAATTGGATAGTTTCCTTTATTTCTTTTTTACATATTTTGTGTTTAGTCCTTATAGAAACACAACTAGGTTTTGAATGCTAATTTTATATTCTGCAACTTTACTGAATTTGCTGATGAGTTCCAAATGGTTTTTTGGTTGGATATTCAGGATTTTTTTTTATATAAAGATTATATAATTTGTAAATAATAACAATTTTGCCTCTTCCTTTCTGATTTGGATGCCTTTTATTTCTTTGTCTCGCTTAATTATTCTGTCTAGAACTTCCAGTACTATGTTAAATAAAATGGTGCCTGCTAGTCTTTAAAATATTAAGCTTTTTAATATCTTGTTACCATATCTTGAAGAGTGTACTTAGTTTTGGTCAGAAATACACTCTCAAACAATAGTTTCTATTCAATATAACAAATCAGTTTTATTTAGAACTTGTGTCTTTTTAAATTCTTTGTTCTATTTTTCTAAGAGATACCAATAATATTATACATCACTTCTTGGGTAATTTTGTTTTTTCATGGAACATCTAGAAATATTTTTGTGTGCGTGGACACACACACCCTAAAGGAACCTATTTACATAAGGAAATCACACTCTAAATCAATACACATGTTTCACCTCACTTATAGACAAATGAGTTATGTGTCACACTCAAAATAAGATTAAAGAAATGATCTATTAATGTTGTCTCTTTTGTTTGGCTCAAATTGGACATCAGCAATTTCAATAATTTCTCTATTCACTCAATATTTTTTGAGTATTGATTTCATGCCAGAAAAAGCACTGGGCATAGGATAATCATCATACAAAGTCCCTAACCCCATGGAGACAAAAAAAAAAGTAAATAAATGAAAAAAATTTAAATGTAATTATGGAAAGAAATATAGCAGTACTGAAACAAAAAATAAAAGTTTCGCAGTGGTGGATCTACTTTATAAAGTATAGCCAAGTAAATCATGTGAGAAACATAAAACTCATGGTGTATATGGGACAAAATTGTTAGATGAGCCTAGACCCTGGGAAATATCACAATTTTGAGAGTACTGAGGTTCGGAGAAATCTAGAATTCTTTTTCTTATTCAGAGAAATCTTTTTTTTTTTTTTTTTTTTTATAGTCACACACAGAGAGAGAGAGAGAGAGAGAGGCAGAGACACAGGCAGAGGGAGAAGCAGGCTCCAGGCACCGGGAGCCCGATGTGGGATTCCATCCCGGGTCTCCAGGATCGCGCCCTGGGCCAAAGGCAGGAGCTAAACCGCTGCACCACCCAGGGATCCCTTATTCAGAGAAATCTAGAAATATTTCCAGAGTCCTCAATCTAGTAAGTGGTATAGGATGAATTTAACTTAAATGGGTTTTGTTTCCAACTGCCACATATCATTGTAATACTGAATAAGATTCAGAAATTCTTGAAGAGCTGAGAACTCAGAGTGGGAAACCCAGAAAGAATAGAGAAGCAGCCCTATGAAAATGGTAATCCTTTATCTGTTTGATTTATAAAAATGGGTATGTGTTGATAATTTGAAATGAAAGGGAAGCTAGCAATTTTTTTAAACAAAATCACAGCCTTGGAGTCAGGAAATAAGAAATTGAATGTCAAGTTGACATTTACTGATTGTGCTAACTTATGCTCAGTGAATAACTTAGCTACTGACTTCTTTTGCAAATGTGGATGAAAGTTACCGTATTATGTTGTTAGGATTAAATTAGGCAATATAAGTGAAAGCATCTCACATATTAGTGCTCAGTAATTGTAATTTCGTTTCATATTGTAGCAATGAATTTCATGTTTTTACTTAAAATAATATCTAAATGTTAATTTTCTTTTGAGATGCTTTCTGAATTCTTTTCAAAGCCTTTCATTACACATAAAATCAACTAAGAAAGAAAATGGTCATAACTTGTGTTTGAGAGGAAAGAAAACCCCAGTGACCTCTTCCACATAAGATGGGTAAGAAATCATTTTAATTCAATTTGGAGTAAGTAATGAATTCAATTTATTAAAATTGCTTATATTCTTTGAGAAAGTTGAATACAAATAAAACAAAACTAATAAGTCATTTGCTTCTATATGAGAATCACCTGAATCACGTACAAGAAATTTTACAAATCATTTGACAAAGACACCTAGGAAAATAGTTTAATAATTTCTATACAATTTTTATATGTGAATTATTTATTTTACAAATAACATCTTCATTCTAGTCCCGAGTCCTGTGTTCACATTTGCCAAAATATATTCAGTATACATACACTATGTTTGTATACATGGTATATGCTCTCTTTATATATAGATGTGTGTGCATAGTTAATGTGTACACACACACATAAATGGATAGATGTAGGCATGTATACACATACTAAATACAGATATGAAATATGTATATATATTCATGCATATTATGTATAATATAGTTATGAAAAGTATAGAATTTCAAGTTAAAACCCTAGTTATGGGATGATGAGCCAGTCACTTAATCTTCAGAATCACACTTTTTTTTTTAATCTGGTAAATAAGAATGATAATAATAGCTAAATTGGAAAGGATGTGAATTAAAAGATGTCATACATGAGAAAACTAATTTATAAGTTGAAAGACTACTTATGTATGTAGATGCTCACTGTTCGCATTCATTTTTAATCTGTTGCTGCCATGGAAGTTATTTTTTCAAGTGATAAAGCTCACTTACAGCATTCAGTTTAGAAACCCATGTCTCTCCCTTTCTTTTCACATGCAAGAACTGCCAACATAATACAACCAATGCCAACATTTTTCATTTAATTTATTCCTGTTCACCTAAAAAACAAAAAATTAATCAATAACTAAATAAAACCTGAATTTCTTCCTGTTATATTTCCTTCTTAATTAATGAGATTACCAGCCATCTAAAAGAGGGATAAGCAGCCTATTTTGTGATAGTAGAGGGGAAAATCCTCCCATTAGAATGAAGGGAGAGATGTTAAGATATACTCACGATGGGCAGAGGATCTTTATTTCATGATTCATACCCTTGCTGTATCACGATTGCTAACACTTCCTGAGCATTGAATGTATAAACAACTATGTAAAGCATTGTCCGCTATGTAACTCCTGTAAAGCTTATAACAACCCTGGGATATACTTATCATTTTCTTATTCCATTGTAGAGATAAGGAAACTGATGCTTTGTGAGTTGGAGGACACACAACTAATAAAGGTCAGGCTTGGACTTAATTAGAATTCTTACACCCTTAACCACTGTGCTAGTTAACAGGAAAACAAAGTTCAAATTATGAAGTTAAAACTCCAGTCACAGATTCAAACTAACACAGATTCCACATGATCTCACAAAGTTTGCTACAGATCTGTACTATATCTGAGCCATAATATGATTTCTGCACCCTTTATGGCTTCTGCAAGGTCTCATTGACCTGATTTTGCAGATTGAATTCCATGATCCACTGCAAACTTTTCCCTAAATCACAGGTTTTTTAAATAAGGAATAGAACAGTGAATATAATATTTTTACCCTCTTAAAATAACCATTTCTTATTCTCTGGGGGCAGGATTTTTTATTTTCAAGCAAAATATTAAAAGCGATAGACACACTAGATAATATGCAGTAAAGCATCAATTAATGCACTCAAGTCACTGGCAAACAAAAGTACATCATAAATAACTGATTATTTGAAATTTGTTGCTATTGTCTCAAAATGATGGAATGAAATCAGTATAGCTTGCTTTGAGTTTGGAGAATGTCTGCCTTTTCTATTGTAAAAAGTACAAGGCATTTTCTTTTATGAAATTTAAAAATAACTGACAATTATCTGTATTTCAGTTTTACAAAAGAAGGAGAAAAACAATTCAGTTTACAAAAATTGACTTTGTGTTAAAAATATGTATTTGAGAACGTGTTTTAAAAGCAGTGTCAATTACTTCCTCCCTCTAAATAGTTCTGTTTGGTGAACACTTAAAGAGAAATACTTGCTACTTGCCAAGCAAGGCAAATGTGCTTCTGGCAGTGCAGCCACTAGCTTTAGATTAACTAATTTTTTTCCCAAGTAAAATTTAGTATTGAGAGTCTTTTAAAAAGTATAAGGTGTGATAGCAATAAAAGTACATTTTAAAGTATTTCTTTTTAATTAATTTTTCTTTCTCCTCTATGTTCTCTTACACAACAAATTAATAAATACCAGAAATGCCCACTTTTGAACATCTACATGTAGTCTTGAAAGATCATGTGGTAGTTTAGACTATAACATACTTAAGGGTTTTTTTGTTCTTAAGTTGTTCTAGGGGTAGATTTAAGTGATGGCATTCAGAACATGCTACCTCAAAATATGGCACCTTTGAATTGAATATTTTAAGCTGAAGGAATTTGGGGAGATAGTAGAAACAGGCAGGTCATTTTTACCCTTCCTCCATGCCTTTCCTCCCTGAGTCAGGTCATAAACTCTTCCTGGGAAAGGTACCCTACCTATTCCCAGAGGAACTTCCTTATCTTTGAATCCAAAGGGACACCCAGAAGAATCCTCACAAACAGGCCTTGCTAAGTTTCACCCAGTTTACTATGCTTACCTCATACTCCCTTACGTTTCCTCTTCTCCTATGATGTTCACTCTTCATCAAACCTAGCATAAAAATACTCAGGTCCACTTGCTTCTCTAGTTCTTCATTTTTTTTTATAAAGGCTTTCTTATCATATAAAACATATATTAAATAAATGTGTGTGCTTTTCTGTTAATCTGCCTTTGTAGGTTTACTCTAAGAACCCTAAGATATTCTCAGAAAATGTTTCCCTCTCCTACATGTATCTGAGAGGAAAGCATGAAAATGAATATTAAATGGTATTGACATAAGTCTGTCCCTTCATGCTGAGTGAAAAGTTCAGCCTCAATCAAATTCTTCTTTCTAAAATGTACTAAAAGCCTTCATAAACCACCTCACTGCTCTGTGAAATTCTTTTCTTGTATATTGTGTGAAATCTACTTTTTTTACTTTTCCTTCAGAATTATGTGATGCTACATCTAAAGCAATGATGGGCTACCGATCCTTAGGATGTCACTGTTCTTGCTGATGGCACTGCCTTTTGTGAAGTTGCTGATGGTCAGGATACAGAAGAGCCAACATTACTGTCCTGAGGACATTTTCTTCCCAGTCACTTCCTGCCATCAGTTTTCCAGAACCTACTGGGGATGTTATATAATGACATGGTTGGTTCCGCTCTCCCAAATCCAGGCATATGATACCTGAGGTCAAAGGGATGGCACTCTTAAGAGTAATATTTTAAAGAGTAATATTTTCTATAGCTGCCTGAGATGCTAAAATCAGTGTTGATCTTGGTATGCTTTTATTGACCAAGGTTTTTTTACTTCTTTGTCTGTGGCTATTGTTTCAAGACAAGAGTAGCCCAATACAAGTAATTCTGTAAGACATTCTATTCCCAATATCTGGATGTCTATGGTAGCTGGTATTTTCCAGCAGCTTTTCACAGTAAGAAGATATGCAGAATAAATATAAGATGTATCATTAACTTTGGTACAAAAAGAACAATAGAATTAAATTTAAAAGTCATTGGTAACAATTGTTTTCAAACAGTCCCTGAAATCTTATTAATATTCTCTTTTCCTATGATGAGGAGCACAGTTGTTTTCTTACCTCCCTTCTGGAAGTTCAACACTGTTGGTGTACGTATATGATTTCAGCAGCAAGGGACTTTAATTGGTCCCCATTGAATTGATGCTATCCAATCAAATTATCCATTCTGGGCACCATGATTATAGGTGAAATTTTAAGTTAGACTCATCTCATTTAGATGTCTCTCCCCTGCCCCCATCAAGATCTAAAATGGATTATTTGGATTTAGGGTAAAAAGAGTCCCAAGCTTTTATAGATATATTTTTCTAGTTTTACAAGTGTCATGGCCAATGGCTATAGAAGATGAGAGAGGTCAAAATAAAAATAACTAAGATTTGTTGTGTGCCTGTGTTTCTTAAGCACTGTGATAAAGGCTCATATAGGCTATCTCATTTAATCACTATAATATACCTGGTCTACAGACACATTAGGTGAGGCCATTGGAGTTCAGACTGGTAAAGACACTTGTCCAAGATCAAAGTGCTGATAAGTGACAAACCTTGACTTTGAACTTGTCTGTGACTTATCTAGGGATTTCCTTTTTTTCTCTTTTTGTCTTTCTTTTTTCTTTTTCTTCTTCTTCTTCTTCTTCTTCTTCTTCTTCTTCTTCTTCTTCTTTCTTCTTCTTCTTCTTCTCCTCCTCCTCCTCCTCCTCCTCCTCCTCTTCCTCCTCCTCTTCTTCCTCTTTCCTTTTCCTTTTTTGCTTTGTTTATTCTTAGTGTGATTTTGGAAAAGATTTAAAAATCACCTTAGTTTTCTGTTAGAGGAGCACCATTTCTATTTAATGCCCTATCACTAAAAACACCAAGTAACAATAAAAACAGTTATTCTTAATTGAAGGTGCCCTAAATGCCAGGTATTAAATTTTGATTTGGATTAAAGAGCTATCTTAAGAGTATATGATAATTATTCTACCAAAAGAAAAAAAGGAAATGATACTCTTGAGATGACTAAAAACATATTTAGAATATACTCTTGTGAAACAAGGGATTATATATATATATATATATATATATATATATATATATATATTTGTTTTTTATTATAAAGTTTTTTAAAAAAAATAAAGGATAAAGCTATGGTGAACATATGAAGTATCCATAATAAATTTTCCTTAAGAATAAACAAGCTAGAGGGGGCGGGGCAATATGGCCAAGAAGTAAGGTCCCCAAGTCACCTCTCCCCACCATCTTACCTAGACAACTTTCAAATTATCCTGAAAACCTACAAATTCGACCTGAGATTTAAAGAGAGAACAGCTGGAATGCTATAGAGAGAAGAGTTTGTGCTTCTAACAAGTACAACTCGTTTTTAGCCACTCTGCACTGAGCAAAATGACTAGAAAGAAGAACACACTACAAAATAAAGAATCAGAAACAGTACTCTCTGCCACAGAGTTACAAAATTTGGATTACAATTCGATGTCAGAAATCCAATTCAGAAGCACAATTATAAAGCTACTGGTGGCTCTGGAAAAAAAGCATAAAGGATTCAAGAGACTTCATGAGTGCAGAATTTAGATCTAATCAGGTCAAAATTAAAAATCAATTAAATGAGTTGCAATCCAAACTGGAGGTCCTAACAATGAGGGTTAAAGTGGTAAAAAAAAGAGTGAGTGACATAGATGACAAGTTAATGCAAGGAAGGAAGCTGAGGGAAAAAGAGAAAAGCAAATAAAGACCATGAGATAAGGTTAAGGGAAATAAATGACAGCCTCCGAAGGATAAATCTATGTTTAATTGGGGCCCCAGAGGACGACAAAAGGGACAGAGGACCAGAAAGCATATTTGAACAAATAAGAGCTGAGAACTTCCCTAACAGGGAGGAAACAGGCATTCAGATCCAGAAGATAGAGAGACCCCCCCAAATCAATAAAACCCATTCAAAACCTTGACATTTAATAGTGACACTTGAAATTTCCAAAGATAAAGAGAAAATTCTTAAAGCAGCAAGAGACCAGAGATCCCTAACTTATATGGTGAGAAATATTAAATTAACAGTAGACCTTTCCACAGAGACCTGGCAGGCCAGAAAGGACTGGTAGGATATATTCAGAGAAGAGAAGAAATGAGAAGAACCCGCAGCCAAGAATACTCTATCTAGCAAGGCTCTCATTCAGAATAGAAGGAGACATAAAGAGCTTCCAAGATAGGCAGAAACTGAAAGAATATGTGACCACCAAACTAGCTTTGCAAGAAATATTAAGGGGGACTCTGTAAAAGAGAGAGGAAGCCCAAAGAAATATGCGACAAAAACAGGGACTGAATAGGTATTATGATGACACTAAATTCATATCTTTCAATAGTAACTCTGAACGTGAAAGGACTTAATAATCCCATCAAAAGATGCAGGGATTCAGACTGGATAAAAAAGCAGACCCATCTATTTGCTGTTTACAAGAGACTCATTTTAGACTTAAGGACACCTATAGCCTGAACATGAAAGGTTGGAGAACCATTTACCATTCAAATGGTCCTGAAAAGAAAGCAGGGGTAGCCATCCTCATATCAGATAAATTAAAGTTTATCCCAAAGACTGTAGTAGGAGATGAAAAGGGACACTATATCATACTTAAAGGATATATCCAACAAGAGGACCTAACAATCATGAATATTTATGTCCCTAATGTGGGAGATGCCAGATACATCAATCAATTAAAAACCAAAGTTGAGGCATACTTAGAAAATAATACACTTATACTGGGAGACTTCAACGCGACACTTTCTATAAATGACAGATATTCTAAGCACAACATCTCCAAAGAAACAATAGCTTTAAATGATACACTGGACCAGATGGATTTCACAGATATTTACAGAACTTTTCAGCCAAACACAACTGAATACATATTCTTCTCAAGTGCACATGGAACTTTCTCCAGAATAGAGCACATACTGGGTCACAAATCAGGTCTTAAAAAAGATACCAAAAGATTGGGATTGTCCCCTGCCTATTTTCAGACCATAATGCTTTGGAACATGAACTCAATCACAAGAAGAAATTTGGAAGAAACTCAAAGACATGGAGGTTAAAGAGCATCCTGCTAAAAGATGAAAGGGTCAACCAGAAATTACAGAAAAATTAAAAAGACACATGGAAACTAATGAGAATGAAGAAAGAACTGTTCAAAATCTTTGGATACAGCAAAAGCAGTCCAGAGAGGGAAATACATCACAATACAAGCATCCATCAAAAAACTGGAAAGAACTCAAATACAAAAGCTAACCTTGCATCTAAAGAGCTGGAGAAATAACAGGAAATAGATCCTACACCCAGCAGAAGAAGAAAGTTAATAAAGATTCGAGCACAATTCAGTGAAATAGAGACCAGAAGTACTGTGGAACAGATCAACAAAACCAGGAGTTGGTTTTTTGAAAGAATTAATAAGATAGACAAACCATTAGGCAGCCTTATTAAAAACAAAAGAGAAAAGAGGCTAATTAATAAAATCACGAATGAAAAAGGAGAGATCATCACAAATACCAAGGAAATACAAATGCTTTTAAAAACATATTATGAGGAACTATACACCAATAAATTAGACAATCTAGAAGAAATGGACTCATTTCCAGAAAAGCACAAACTGCCAAAACTGGAAAGGAAAGAAATAGAAAACCTGAACAAGCCAATAACCAGGGAGGAAATTGAAGCAGTCATCCAAAACCTCCCAAAACACAAGAGTCTAGGGCCAGATGGCTTCCCAGGGGAATTCTATCAAACGTTTAAAGAAGAAACAATACCTATTCCACTAAAGCTGTTCCGAAAATAGAAAGGGAAAGAATACTTACAAACTCGTTCTAGGAGGCCAGCATCACCTTAATTCTAAAACCCGACAAAGTCCCCACCAAAAAGAATTATAGACCAATATCCCTGATGAACACAGACATGAAAATTCTCAACAAGATACTAGCCAATAGGATCTAACGGTACATTAAGATTATTCATCATGACCAAGTGGGATTTATCCTTGTGATGCAAGGATGATTCAACTTTTGTAAAACAGTCAACGTGATAGATCATAACAACCAGAGAAAGAAAAAAAAAAAAAAACAAGAACAATATAATCCTCTCAATAGATGTAGAGAAAACGTTTGACAAAATACAACATCCATTCCTGATCAAAACTCTTCAGAGTGCAGGGATAGACGGAACATTCCTCAGCATCTTAAAAGCCATCTATGAAAAGCCCACAGCAAATATCATTCTCAATGGAGAAACACTGGGAGCTTTTCCCCGAAGATCAGGAACACGACAAGAAAGTCCACTCTCACCACTGCTATTCAACGTAGTACTAGAAGTCCTAGCCTCAGCAATCTGGCAGCAAAAAGAAATAAAAGGCATTCGAACAGGCAAAGAAGTCAAACTCTCCTTCTTTGCAGATGACATGATACTCTACATAGAAAACCTAAAAGACTCCTCCCCAAGATTGCTAGAACTCATATAGCAATTCGGCAATGTGGCAGGGTACAAAATCAATGCCCAGAAATCACTGGCATTTCTATACACTAACAATGAGACTGAAGAAAGAGAAATTAAGGAGTCAATCCCATTTACAATTGCACCCAAAAGCATAAGATACCTAGGAATAAACCTAACCAAAGAGGTAAAGGATCTATACCCAAAAGACTACAGAACACTTCTGAAAGAAATTGAGGAAGACACAGAGATGGAAAAATATTCCATGCTCATGGAATGGAAGAAACAATATTGTGAAAATGTCCATGCTACCCGGGCAATTTACACATTTAAAGCAATCCCTATCAAAATACTATGGACTTTCTTCAGAGAGTTGGAATAAATTATCTTGAGATTTATGTGGAATCAGAAAAGACCCCAAATAGCCCGGGGAATATTGAAAAAGAAAACCAGAGCCAGGGGAATCACAATGCCAGATTTCAGGTTGTACTACAAAGCTGTGGTCATCAAGACAGTGTGGTACTGGCACAAAAACAGACACATAGATCAATGGAACAAAATAGAGAATCCAAAAGTGGACCCTCAACTTTATGGTCAACTAATATTCGACAAAGCAGGAAAGACTATCCACTGGAAAAAAGTCTTCAATAAATGGTGCTGGGAAAATTGGTCATCCATGTGCAGAAGAATGAAACCAGACCATTCCCTTACACACTATACAAAGATAAACTCAAAATGGATGAAAGATCTAAATGTGAGACCAGATTCCATCAGAAACCAGAGGAGAACACAGGCAAGACCCTTTTTGAACTTGGCCACAGCAACTTTTTGCAAGATACATCTATGAAGGCGAGAGAAACAAAAGCAAAAATGAACTACTGGGACTTAATCAAGATAAAAAACTTCTGCACAGCAAAAGAAACAGTCAACAAAACTGAAAGACAACCTAAAGAATGGGAGAAGATATTTGCGAATGACGTATCAGATAAAGGGCTAATATCCAAGATCTATAAAGAACTTATTAAACTCAACAGCTAGGAAACAAACAATCCAATCATGAAGTGAGCAAAAGACACGAACAGAAATTTCACAGAAGAAGACATAGGCATGGCCAACAAACACATGAGAAAATGCTCTGCATCACTTGCCATCAGGGAAATACAAATCAAAACCACAATGAGATACCACTTCATACCGGTGAGAATGGTGAAAATTAACAAGACAGGAAATAACAAATGTTGGCGAGGATGTGGCGAAAGATGAACTTTCTTGCACTGTTGGTGGGAATGTGAACTGGTGCAGCCACCCTGGAAAACTGTGTGAAGGGTCCTCAAAAAGTTAAAAATAGACCTGCCCTACGACCCAGCAATTGCACTGTTGGGGATTTACCCCAAAGATACAGATGCAGTGAAATGGCAGGACGCCTGCACCCCAATTTTCATAGCAGCAATGTCCACAATAGCCAAACTGTGGAAGGAGCCTCGGTGCCCATCAAAAGATGAATGGATAAAGAAGCTGTGGTATATGTATACTATGGAATATTACTCAGCCTTAGAAATGACAAATACCCGTCATTTGCTTTGACATGGATGGAACTGGGGGGTATTATGCTGAGTGAAATAAGTCAATCAGAGAAGGACAAACATTATATTGTCTTATTCATTTGGGGAATATAAAAAAAATAGTGAAAGGAGATAAAGGGGAAAGGAGAGATTATGAGTGGAAAATATCAGTGAGGTTGACAGAACATGGGAGACTCCTAAGTTTGGGAAATGAACAAGGAGTAGTGGAAGGGGAGGTGGGCAGGGGGTTGGGGTGATTGGATGACAGGCACTGAGGGGGGCACTTGACAGGATGAGCACTGGGTGTTATGCTATATGTTGACAAATTGAACTCCAATAAAAAAATATACAAAAAAAGTGGGAACCCTGTGTGGCGCAGCGGTTTAGCGCCTGCCTTTGGCCCGGAGCGCAATCCTGGAGATCCAGGATCGAATCCCACGTCGGGCTCTCGGTGCTTGGAGCCTGCTTCTCCCTCTGCCTATGTCTCTGCCTCTCTCTCTCTCTCTCTCTCTGTGACTATCATAAATAAATAAAAAATTTAAAAAATATACAAAAAAGTATTAACAAGCTAATTATTAATAAGTTTATACTTTCAAAAAAAATAAATTTATACTTTCTTTGAAGAAATCTTGTGCTGGGTGGACTAGAGATTCACAGATTCCATTTCTGCCAATATATCGATGTTGGAGATGTTCTTCAGCTTTCTTGGAGATAAAGGCCTGGAAACTTCTAGATTAAGCTCCAGAGAGGCCTGTTCATGATCCAAGAGAAGATAAGAGGACCACTTGCATTGCCTATCATATCTGAGATTATGAGGATATTTTATCTTAAGACCTAGGGCTATGAATTCTGTATTTTGTCTAATATTTCATTTTCCCCTCCCACTCACTAGTATATATCTACTCAATACCTTGGTTATTATAAGAACACACTTTGATTTGCCTTATAGATGTAGTATGTGTTTTACTACTGAAATAGGTCATCCTATCCTATACCAAACAGGTATATATGACTTAAGGTATAGCAAGAGATCTTAGATTTACCCATTAAAAAGTGCTTCTAGCCCAATAAAAAGCAAAATGACATTAGCAGAAGTTCATTGACTCTGTTCTCAGCTTAAACTGCTCAGACATTTGAACTTCAAGTTCTTTTAGATAGTATTCCTCTCTCTTATTCCCTTAGCAAATGTATAACCTCAGTGAAAGGTGTTTTAGTTCATTTTCCCACTGATGCTCCTTATAAAGTTCTTGGAGATGAATATTATTAACCTTACTATGGAGATGAAGAAAATGACTATAAGAATTTGGTAACACATCTAAATTCTCACAATAAGGCATGGGAGATCTGGAATTTAAACAATGGTCAGCTTGATATTAAAGCCTATGAGCTTAAGATCTGCATTAGATCTTATAGCAAGAAGTCTAAGAAGTTATTTGTGGTCTTTCCTCAATAAGTTTTCATTTCTCTTGCCATATAATGGTGATGTCTTATACTTACCTTTCTCAAAAATTCTGATTAGGCAGCATACCACAAAGAGAGCAGTACTTTAAATTATCCCATACTGTCACTTACATTCAATCAAATAACTACACATTTATTGATTTTTCTACTATGTAAGAGTAGTTGCACTAAGCACCACGTGAATCAGCATGAATCTGATATTAAAAGTAACACAGAAAAGAAATATTGCAGAATAGCTTCTGGGCTAACTTCATGTGCAGAGAGTCAATTTTAATTTTTCCTGGACTTCCTGAAAATTTCAACCAAATTGAACACCTATAATCACCAGGCATCTAATTTAAAAGAGGAGGGGAGTCTTCTATACCAGCTACAGTGAATAAATGGAAATATTTTAAAAGAATACATAATAAAGACCCAGTCTCTTCTTTGCTTTATTGCTCATTTTTCACCGCAAGGTAGAAGAATATCATCCTGAGACCATTGGGATATGGTTGGTATATTAGATGTTATTAATATATATTAAACCAGAAATATGCTGATCTAGGCCTCTGTTTTAGTTGTGTAGTTTTTTTCCCATCAAGGAGATCATGAGTAGCTGAGTTGTACACCAAAGATTTATCTGATAAAGCAAAGCACACATTCAACAGGCACTTGCCTGACCCATACAACTTCACCCCTGTAGCTCCTGTCAATTACAAAAGCGCTAGCTATTCCCTGGTCTCTCCATTTTCAAGTTTGCCTGGTACTTATTGGCATGTTTATTAAAAAAAAATAGTTGCTAAGAGAAAGTGTATTTTTTTATTGATCCCACCACTTTATCTGACTCAAAGAAACATATTTAGCAATAATAAAAGTTAAATCATAATTTTGACCAAGTTATTTTTTAAAAGATGTTTATTTATTTATTCATGGTAGATAGAGAGAGAGAGGCAGAGAGAGAAGCAGGCTCTATGCAGGGAGCCCGATATGGGACTCAATCCCAGGACTCCAGGATCACTCCCTGGGCAGAAGGCAGGTGCTCAACCGCTGAGCCACCCAGGCATCCCTCAAGTTATGTTTCTGAGTACAGCACAATCTCTGTTACATTGCACATTGCAAGTACCCATCTATTCTCTTAATCTTAAATGATAGTTCAACCTAAAATCTTATCTATTTGATAGGATGAAAGTGAAAATGAATGAGTTCAGTAAGTAAAGGCTTTGGACAATCCTTGATGTATTTTAAACACACTGACACCATGGCTGCTATTATTTTTAATTGCATTGTGTTTGTGTCATGCAGAGTATGCAAGACAAATGAATAATCCTAGGGAAGAGTTTTGTCTAAAGAGACTGACAACTGTTTTTATCATTTTATCCCAAAATTATAGGTAGAACTTTAAGGAAAGA
Source organism: Canis aureus (assembly GCF_053574225.1). Classification (NCBI taxonomy): domain Eukaryota; kingdom Metazoa; phylum Chordata; class Mammalia; order Carnivora; family Canidae; genus Canis; species Canis aureus. The sequence continues at coordinate 37,228,046 of NC_135622.1, forward strand.
TATTTGGGTCTTTACATTTTATGATGACAGGATAAGGATGTGTATCCTCTTGTCATCTCTGAACTTAGAGGGAGCACGAGATGTTTACATGAATACTTCAATCAAACTAGGACTCACTATAACCATAGGCCCAACGTATGAGGCAAGTTGTTAGATCATCTTAGACCAGACATGGTGCAAGTACAGACAGATTAGAAGAACCCAAAGAGTTCCAGATGAGGGGCTTTACCTTGAGGGACAGAAACAACACCATTGTTAGGAACAATGATATCAAGGGACATGGGCTGTAGAGTGAAGTTCTCTGAATCCTATTAGATATTACAGGTTAAAGGTAAATAAAGAATTTACAGACATCTCATCATTGAAGGGCTTATCCAAAGATGAAGCCAACTGGAAAAGAGATGGAGCTATGAATAATTCCTACATCTCTAGAATAAGGAAAAGTCAAACCAAAGCACTCATGCTCCTCTACCTTCCCTCTTTCTTTGTCCCCATCTCTGTCTCTCATACACACACACACACACACACACACACACACACCACAAACAAGCATACAAAGAAAAAGCAAAACTGACATGGCATGTCATTTTCATGACATGAAAAATAAGCTGGCATTGCTTAAAAAGAAGGTGAAGAAGAAAGTAAAATGGCACAGAAATGAAGATTTCTTTGAGATATAAAAAGAGAGGACTACTACACAACTGAATGCATATTAAGCACCAGAGAGAGCAAGACTAAGAAAAACTTAACAAAATAACTGAAAACAAATAAGAAGTTAAAAATGCATAAAATGAAAGATGTGGCCCCCAACAAAGATGATGGTTTGGAAAAAACCAACCGATATTTTAATGTGTAATTGAGAAAGCTGTCTAGAAGTAAAGAAAATTTGAATCCAACTTTGAAGGAAGGAATATAACAGTCTTCAGAACAATTGATACAAAATAATAAATTTCAAGATATTTCCTGGTAAAACAGTTACGATTTTGAAGATGTCTGTGTGAGAGACAGACAGACAGACATAGAGAGCTAGAGAGACAGATTCTTGCATATCCAGGAAGAAATAAAAATAGGCTATTCTCAACATCTACACACATAAAAACTCCATGCTGGAAGAGAGCAAGCTAGAAAATCTAAGATAAACTACCATAGAGTGAATAAAGAAATTTTCAAGTAGATACTCCACAAAAAGTGATAGTAGTTCTATTACTAAGAACTACTGAGAAAACTAGACTAAACTAAAAACAGTATATGCTTCTTTTTTGGTCTTCTAGAAAACTTGGAGTGTTCCTGTGGTCTGAAGCATTTTGTTAGGTATCATAGTTAGTTGTGAACCTGACTTCCTTTTCCACACCTGAGCTCCCTTCTCAGGCTACATTCTTCATGCTGATCCCTCTTCCTTGCACTCAGACTGCGCTCAAATCTGTCTGCTGAGTTGATTTATATTTGTGATTGCAAAAATCTGGGGCTCCAAAAAATGGCTGATAATTCAAGAAACCTGCAAAAACCTAGGCTTTTAGGAAAAAACATGAGCAAAAATCAGTATAAAATTATATAAAAATTAAATATAATGTTACTAGCCAGGGTTTATTTTGTCCACTACCCTAGGCCACAGCCTCATGGTAGACATTTTACTCTGGAATTCTATGACTGGCCTCTCTAATTAATTGTATTTCATGAAATAGAAAACTTTGGGATAAAGAAAAAAGTTTAAAAAGCAGTTATTCAGATCAGTATTCCTTTTGTGTGAGCCTAAGGGGTATGGAATAATGAAGCAGCCAAATAAGGCAGGGATTTATTCCAGGCTGTGGTTCAAGCACAGATTGGGCTGAGATGATGTTCCAGGGAGTCAGGCTACTTTTTTAAGAAATAAAGGTTCTGACCAGCCTCTAGGCCAGCTTATCTCCATGCTGACTGAGTGTCTACTGCTGGTGTCTGTAAGTAGTAACATTCATGTAACTTCCCACAAAGTAAGATTTTTGGAAAGATTGTTGGAACCTTGAGTTTCTGTTAATGCTAGGTGTCACTGTGAATGAGAGAACATTAGCTCAGGTCTCTTCATCTACTTTCTAGGTTTTTGAGGTAAGAATTTTAAGGGCTAATTATAAAGAGACAACAGGTTTTAAACCTGATTTAATTGTTCTCTCCATCCTCTAGGACTATGGTTTCATTCTACATTATATAAATAGTTAATGAATGGAGACAGAAAGAGAATGGGAGATTGCAAGAAGAAGAGAGGGAAAGTAGGAAGGAAAGTGGAACAGAAGGAGAAAAGGAAGGAAGGGAAAAAATGCTCAGGATCCCAATCGAAAATGTGCCTTTTGACATGATCTCGCAAAAAGAGAACTAAATAAAAGATCCTAGAAACATCCAATCACATTGGTACAGCTACCTAGGGCTGAGTGCTATGAATCAATTGTACAAAGTGTAGTCCTTGCAATATCATTTTCCTCAATTAATATTTATTGAGCAGCTCCTAAGGTACATGACACATGAACAGATATGATTAACTTCCTGTTCTCTACCAGTTTCTAGAAAATGAGGCTGGTACAACCTTCAAAATATCTGCCTGAGGGAAAAAAATGAACTTGCTTTAACAACCTGAACAAACATTATTTCAAGAACTAATTTTCCACTTATCTGGCTCTTACCTTCCATATTTTCAATATCCTGTGGTATCATAGTGATTTAAAATTGCAAGTCACTGAGTACAAACTGGCACAATCTAGAGTGGGCTTTGTGTCCATTTCATTTGTTTAATACTTTATACTTTAAAATTCTAATGGCAATTACTTAAATTAGGCAAAATAGCTATTTTGACCCAAATAATGGAAATTACAATCTTTAAGTGACTTATTTTAGGTCTCTTTGTTTGGACTTCAAAAATTCTGATATTAATACTTATGTTAATGAGGACACCTGTCTCTCAAAATTATGTTGCATGCTACACAATACCTTTGTTACCTCTGATATTTATGGACATCTTTCCTTCTACAAGTTGAAAAAGAAAGAAGTAAAGCAAGTATATCTAACAACTTCTTGAGTAGCAAGTATATCTAGCAACTTCTTATGCTAAACATACTGCATTCATTACTATATTTTTACTCAGAACAAACCTATGGGATGGGGTCAGGGTTCATGTACTATTATTTTTTAAAAAATACCATTGACTATATATTCCCTATGCCTATATACCTCCCATTCCCATGCATTATTCATTGCATAACTGGAAGCCTGTAACTCCCACTCTCCTTAACCCATTTGCCCATCTCTCCCACCCTCTTCCCCTCTGGCCCAGTTTGTTCTCTATATTTATGAGTCTGTTTCTGCTTTTTCTTGGTTGGTGGTTTTTTGGTTTGGTTTTTTATTCCAAATATAAGTGAGATTATATAGTATTTGTCTTTCTCTGTCTGACGTATTTCATTAGCATGATTCCCTCTAAGTCTTGTCACAAATGACAATATTTCATTCTTTTTATGGCTGAATAATATTCTATTGAATATGTATACACCACATCTTCTTTATCCGTTTATCTATTGATGGACACTTACTTTTATCTTTTTTAAAATATTTTATTTATTTATTCATGATAGACAGAGAGAGAGAGAGAGAGAGAGGCAGAGACACAGGCAGAGGGAGAAGCAGGCTCCATGCCGGGAGCCTGACGTGGGACTCGATCCCGGGAACCCAGGATCGCGCCCTGGGCCAAAGGCAGGTGCTAAACTGCTGAGCCACCCAGGGATCCCCTTACTTTTATTTTAAGTGAAGCAGCTGATACTTACAAACTATAAAGTTGCCTATTAAGTGGCAGAGCTTGGATTAGAACCAGGTCATCAGACTCCAGTATCCATGATCCAAACTACATCAATACATTTACCCTTTTTCATTTGAGGAAGCTGCAAGTTAGGTTTATGTATCCTCTAGACTTGTGCATTGTTTCAGATGACCATTTTCTCTGTTTTAATTGCTGGGTTGTATAGACCACATACGTCATGTTTTCTTAATATTTTTGTAAATATATTTTTAAAAGATTCCAAATCATTGTAGAAACATTTTTAATTCTTATTGTATATTTGATTTCAACCTAATTGAACAAATATATTGTTCATGAAATATACACAAGGCTATGAGATCTAAGAGGTAAACATGACAGACTCTGAGTCTGAAGGATATGTGATAATCTACTACAAAATCTTGGAAAACAAATCTAACTGGAAAATGAAATGTGGTTCTTTTTATAATTCATCTATTATATTTATAAGTCTGAATTATGTAGATAAATATCAATGCCAGGTAGAATTACACAAACATCATACAAAAAATGAAACTATCTTCTTTTCTATCAGTAATACTTCACCAATTTCACACAGAGCTCCCAGTATATTGCAGTAAAAGTTTTGAAAATTCCTTGTATCTTTTTACAACCCAGGACACTCTAAAATATAGGGCTATAACATTTTACAACCTTTCTTATTGTAACACCATGTTATTTCTCTCATAATATTGTTGGTAGCAAAATTTGAAGGAGAAAATTTTACAGGCACTTTCCAAGGCAATTGTAGATTAACACTTTCATTATTAAGTTCTTCAGTGTCTGCTTATTTGTAGCTTTCATTAATTGATAATATTACAGGTTAGTGTGCCATCTAGTTTTGCCATTATAAATATGAATGCTGCAAATTTTCACAAAATATCTAAAACAGAACACCAAAATAATAGTATCTTGTGGTGTAAGGAAATGGAGGGTTGGATTTGGAGTTATTGGCAGACAGTTTTACCATGCAAATTACATGAAGAGGTTGGCATATAATGAACTTTGCCCTGAGAATCATGAATTACTTATGTGGCCTCATTCTCCTGCACTTGCAAACTTCTCTGTCTTAAAAATTCTCACTAAGAAAATGGATCATGCTATTACAGTTTCTCAAATTGTTTCCATGAGTATTATATGACTTATACATAACACCTGCCTAGATATTTCATTTACTCATTTAACAAACATTTATTATACTTTACTATGTGCTATGTACTGTGCTAGATAACATATATGAGGATAAACAGGATCAAGGCTATTTTCACCTCGTTGTACTGAGTGACATATACTCTAGTGACATATCCAGATGAGTAAATAGGAAATAATAATATAAAGCAATGAGGTCTACTGCTGAGTAATAGAGAATACCATGAGAAGACACGTAAGGGAGAAGCACTCCAATATTTACCTTGTGTGCTTGAGTGTGTATAACAGTGATATTCAAGGAAGGCTACTCCTACAAGCTGAGATGTTAAGAATATACCCGTTAAGTTAGACAAATGCTGGAGAAGAAGAAGAATACTTTGCTCAGAGAATGACTCATGCTGCGACTGAATGTGGTGAGGCTTCAGATGTTCAGGAGTAATTGAATTAAGTGTGCGGAGTAAAGAAGAGGAGTGGTGGTAGCTGCTTAGAAGGGATAGATGTGAGAGAGCCATACAATGAAAGGTCCTGCAACTCTTGTTAAGGAAAGTTAACATTGGAGTAATTGGAGATCCATTAGTGTAAATATATGTAAGATATGTTGTGTTTTAGAAAGATTGTATGGCAATAATGGAGAAATGATGGAAGGTAGAGGCAAGAGAGGAAAGCAAAAAAGTCAGTAAGAACATGTTGCAGCAATTGAGTCCAGAGAAAAGTGACTTGAACAGACATCATGGCAGTAGAGTAGAAGAATACTTCCCCTTACAGCATACACACACTCACAAACACACACACACGTATATCCCAAGCTTATTGTCAACTATATATTTGTGTTACTGTTTATCCACCAGTAAATCATGAGGTTCCAGGGCTGTGAGCTCTGTTTCCTAACAACATTGTAAAGTCTTGATAGCTCAGCAAGTCCTTGAAGAGAGAGAAAAAAGATTAAGTAAAAATAGTAAATACAATGAAGATAGTCACATTTGCTTTTTCTAAATATTCAATTCTGCTACATTGTAGAACTCTCATGAAATAACTATCAATAACAAACTACTTAAACTCTTTGGGATTAAAGATCAAATATAATATACATATTTTAAAAATCACTCCAAAGGTTTCCAGGAACACAGCTACTGGTTTTTAAAAAGAAAATTACTTTAGGGTTTTTGGTACAAAGTTATGGTAAATATAGTGCTAATAATAAACTTCATTGGGTTGAAAGAGACTTGCTTTTCAAGGAAGAACTTGAGTATTGTAAGGAAAGAAATGAAAGAGAAAAATAATAGTATCCCTCCTTGGTCATTTATCATTTTAGTTATTAGAAATCATCTCAGGCCACATGTCTCACTTTATCTTTTACTTTTATATATATACAATATAGATTATATATATATATATATATATATATATATATATATATATAATCTTCATTATCTTTTATGGCAATGTGTCAGTTATGAATTCACTACCAAAAATAATATAGTAATGCTTTGTAACATGATCTAATTTCCCCCCAGGAACTCAACGTATTTTCAAATGTGTAATACTTTTCCCACTTCAGAAGGCAAACTATTAACTATTTTATCAAAACCTTGAGAGCTGACAAAAGTGGAGATCACCATGAATCAAGTGCATTTTCAACCTGGCCTTGTAAGGAAACTGATTTGTGGTCATAATTTCCTAGGTTTTATCTAGAATTTAATAAGAGTAGATAAAAGTCACAATAAATCAAAGGAATCTTACACAACTAAAATGGAAGTCAAGAGTAATTTTAATAGTTGTCATATTTTTCTGTTTAGTTAAATTATAATAAATAAAAATAGTTTATAAAACTCAAAATGGAGAAACTAGCAGCAACAATTTCTTAGGAAGTTAGTTTACTTTTCTTTTGATGATGACAACAGGTTCATTACATGTGGGAAGTCAGGTGGGCCCTTTTAATTGATAAAATGGTGTCTCACAGCCAACAATTGGTTTTGAAATATTTTGACACATATATTGGTTCCTTTTATTTTAATTAAATACGTCTTTGTGATTCAGTATAAGGTTTGTCATTTGGTCAATATGCCCATGTTATTTCTAGTCTCTAAAATTGGTTTAGACATTATTACCCTTGAAGATAGATTTCCAGACAACAGATTATCTGAAATCATCCCAATGCCACCTTCTCCCTGTCCTACTTCCCAGGACATGCCCTGATAAATTCAACTGTCCTGTTCCCTTGAAGTGGGAATACCTGACCACATCACTTAACTGCAATGTCCAGTAAAGGACTCTAAAGAGGATGCAGCTCCAAATGCATTGTCATGATATCAGAGATGTCAATGGCATGAAATTAAAAGAAGCAGAAGAAAAGTTCTAGTGCATATAATTTTCTCTAATAATTTAGTCTTTGAATTCTGTTTGTATTTCCTCCTCCTTCATACCATATGTGTCAAAGACTATTTATTTTATGCAAGCAGTTGGTATATCACCTGACCATATTAGCATTTTATACACATTAGTTCATGGTTTCACAGCACAGCTCAAGGAGCGATTAGTTAGATACAAAAAGAAAAATAACAAAGGTTACTGAGAATCAGCACTGAAATTGTTCTTGAGCATGTGTCCAACTCAAGCAGTGTACAGGACTGTAGGAGTGGGGGAGGGGGCAGTCTGTGACTTTATAGAGAAGATGCAATATAACGTGAATCAGTAGTGACTCTTATAAGTTGCTGGGTAAAAACACCTCAAATTCTGTTTTTCCTCAAGGAATGCTGTGGCAATGAAATTCTTTGTATGGAGAGAACACATGTTGCTAGATTTCTCAGAACTAACATCATGGGTTGGAAATTTCCTCACATATCAATGTATTCCCTACCATATATCTAGGATACAGAAATTCAGCAACAAAATGAGAAACTTAGCGCAATGAGACTTATGCTTTCAGTCTGCAAACTTTTCACAAAAATTATTAGAATGTTGACAACTTCCTATGGTATAAAATATGAAAATCTATAGTTGAGTGAAAAACTATGAAAGATGTATGTCCAAAACCTTAAAATATTGTGCCTAATACCAATGTATAGTACTTCACATTAGTTTCTTGAAAAGGAAATAAGATGTGTCATCTATATACAGATAGTTACAAATCGTTTGATAGAAATATGTTTTCAGGACACCTAGGTGGCTCAGTTAAGTGTCTGCTTTAGGCTCAGATCATGATCCTCAGATCCTGGGATCAATTCCCACATCAGGCTCCCGACAGAGCCTGTTTCTCCCTCTCCCTGTCACTCCCCCTGCTTGTGCTTTCTCTCTCCGTCAAATAAATAAAATCTTAAGTATATATATGGTTTTGAAACTTGAGCTACTCATACTGAATTAAATCAACAACCATGACCTCATTGACTATATTAGACTAGAACTCATCCAAAAACACCCAATATATAGTGATCCAAAATATTCGATATGTATTTAGACAAAACACTGCATAAAATATGTAATCAAAAAGTCAATGTACATTGAAAAAAATATGAAAAACGTACAAATTATAAGTGGATACAGGAACTATAATTTTTTTCCCTGTTTCATATCTCTATCATGTTTTATTTTTCCCATGAATAAGAAGATATAGCGGGATCCCTGGATGGCGCAGCGGTTTGGCGCCTGCCTTTGGCCCAGGGCGTGATCCTGGAGACCCGGGATCGAATCCCATATCGGGCTCCCGGTGCATGGAGCCTGCTTCTCCCTCTGCCTATGTCTCTGCCTCTCTCTCTCTCTCTCTCTCTGTGACTATCATACATAAAATAAAAATTTAAAAAAAAAAAAAATTTAAAAAAAAAAAAAAAAAAAGAAGATATAGCTGGAAAGACAGGAAATATGAGAAAGTAGATAAATATATTTAGTTAATTATATAATAATGGAGTTATAACTAAGTAGAATTATAGGATTCCTGCCTTTTAAAAAATAAATGTTGTCACAGGGTTTTGTTTAATTTTTGTCACTAGTAATGAGCAAGTAAATTCTTATAAAGTATTTGTCATGTTATACCACTGTGGTTGTTTTAGCGAGCTAGAGCATGTAAAGATGTCAGACTTTACCTAACATGGGACCAGAGAACAATGGATGGCTAGAAAGAAGGAGAGGTAAAAGGTGAAGCAAAATGAAGTGATGGGAAGGAAGAGGGAGAAACTATATCATGTAATAACTAACCCAAAGTAGTCATTATATAGATGAAAAACTAACCAAGAGGAAGGAAATATGATAATTTATTTAAGACTTGATGTAGAAAGAATGCTTTATTCTTGCAATTTCTCCTCATTCTCCAAAATTTTCTAAGGCAAGGATTTTTCCAACCATCCCAAATGCAAATTGTTTCCTTCAGTATCACTTGCAATAATAACCTCTTATTTATTTTTTTTTTTAGTCTCCATATTTCTCCAGTGTTGTTGCAAATAGTTTAGTATTTTGGAATGAGTCAAAGTCTGTGTTGCCATTATAGTAGTGAATAATATACTCTGGCTCCTTCCTCTAGAAGTTTAAATTTAGTTGTAGATATTGCCCCCACAGTAGAATCTCTTTTGTTTTAAACAGTAACACAAAGTCTAGTATTCAACCAGTTGCAGAGAGAATTGTCTTGCAAAGGCAATGAACAATGAAAAGCAGATACAGGTTAAAACTTGGGATTCCACCAGAAGAGGAAAAATATCTTTTAAAAAGAAAGGGAAGACAATTTCATCTGTCTAATAAATCAAAAAAGCATAAAATATATATTATTTATTTTGCAAGCAGAGGTCAAAAGCCCACTATTTTTCAAGAGAAAGCATATCATCCTTCCATTTCAATTAACCTTATAAAGCAGTCAATAAATATTTTTGAAAAATATTTCTGGCTGCTGTAAAGGCAGGCCTTATTTCAAAGGAAAGTTTTTATTAAGATAAACAGAGACCTGTGCTAAGTAAGGTTAGTGCTTACTCAAATTTCCAAGTCAAGAGTCTGAAAGATGAGGTTCTTGAAAAAAACTAGCTTGAGGCCTGACTTGAAGACTCCTCTTACCTCCTATAAGACACTTCACAGGTCAAAGAAAAAACACATTCCCGTGTTTATCTCCTTTATTACTCACAAAGACCATTTCACTTCAGACACTCTGGATACCCAATATGTCAGGGGCTTTCCCCACACAAGCAATTTTTTGTGGCACTAGCTGTGACTCTATCCTATAATTCAGTTCAACTCTGACACAATCTACATGAAATTAACATGGGATCCCACAAGTTACAGACTTAGTTATGTAAGACTGCTCCTACTTCAGATAACTGATCACAAGTCCCAGATTGTTGCCTGTACTAGCTATAGATTAGAGTTCCCACAACACTCTCTTTGGTTTAACTAATTGACTAAAATGACTCAAAGAATTCAGGGAAACTCTTGCTTATGTTTATGAGTTTATTATAAGGATATAACAACAGATACAAAAGAACAGCCAGATTAAGAGATATATAGGGCAAAATATATAGTGTAAGTAGCTTCCATGTCCTCTCTGTAAGCACTTCCACGTGTTTACCAACCCAGAAGCAATCTGAATCCTGTACATCGGGAATTTAATGGAAACTTCTTCATACAGACATGATCGACCATTAACTCAGTTTCTAGTCTCTTCCTCCTGGATGATGTGGGATTAAGTAGAAAGTTCCAAAGTTCTTATCATGTCTTGGTCTTTCTGGGGACTAGTCTCCAATATGAAACTACCACCAAGAATCACCACATTAGACCAAAAGACATTCCTGTCACCCAGGAAATTTCAAGGGATTTAGGAGCCCTGTGCCAGGAACTGGGAATATATATCTATTTCCTATTATTTCCTATGTATGTTACTATTATATATATATATATATGATATCATATATACGTATATATATCAGTATATATCAGTATATACGTACCTATTATTTCACAACAAGAAATATCTAGAGATATTTGAAAGAGCAAGGCCAGTCTCCTGAAGCAATAAGTGGTTTCTTTTCTCTTTTTTTCCCTTTTGATATACTCAAAATTTTTATATATTGCAGCATTCTGTAAATAATGTATGTCTAGCTTTTAACTTATGCTTAGGCAGAATTGTTGTAGAATATTGTGATTCTAAAACTAGCAATGTGGAAAACTGGCACAATATTAATTTTAAGCCAATCTAATTGAAGATCTAATTATCATAATACACAGGAAAGTTTTTTGTAACAAGATGTTTTAATGCCAATGTTGTCATTAGTTGAGAATGTTTCAAAATTTCTTTAGGAAAGTAAAAATAAATTGGAGAAATTGGTACATAAACAAGAAAGAAATGAATCTCAAAAATTAAATGTTTTATTTTTAAAAAATAGCACCACAAAAAGCAGAAATACTATTGTCACTTTAAAGTCTTATTATTAATAAAAATTGTAAAACTATTGAAAAAAACATTTGAAAATCTCTTACATAAGAGAATGCTTATTCTAATCTTCAATTAATGTATGCTTCAGGATCACGTCTGTGAGTGGTCCCTATCTGCAGAACATTTTAGCACAATTTCATAATTAAGATACTCACTATAGAAAAACTATTTCATTTGAATGAGTTTTAATGACAGCAATAAATTTAGAGAAGAGAATGGGATCTAGAATAACTAATTTGATCTGCATTAATGCCACCATTATGTACGGACCATTTAAGCAAGGTTTAGTATTAGAGTTTTAAGATTTAAAACATATTATTGAAATTACATTGTAGAAATTTCTTTAAGGATAAAAACTAGAATTAAGACAGGTCCTTAAACAAATATCGACTGCTTCATAATAAAAATAAGTTATTGTCATTTCCATAGATAGACTAGTGAGAGTTATTTCAAGAAGTCATTTAAAAATCTTGAAATGAAAGGTTCAGTAGAGATTACAGATGGGAAGATGCTAGTCTGCTTAAAACTAATTTGAGTTAGTTTTAAATACTTTATATGTATATAAAATTTTTAGCTAATAGCTATATATGTACAATACATGAGTTTTTGAATGGTAGAATGTTTTTCCCTTAAAAATCATATAAGTTGCCCATAATACATTAGGTTTAATGTAAGTATGATAACATTTTAATGGATTCTAAATTCATACCCTTTTCTACAGGCTCTAGTTTCAGACAGAAAGAGAATGAGTTAAAAGAAAGGTGGGAAGAAAGAAGGAAGGAATAAAGGAAAGGAGAAAGGGAAAGAAGAAAGGAGCAAGAGCTCCTATGCATTTGCCAAGGCCTATATCTTCTTGATACCCAAATGGTGAGTGGTTTTCATTGTCACAGTTGCTAAATGGATTGGGTTGGGGGCAGAGAGCAAGGTGTTGTGATGACATGTCACCAGGTGGAATATAAGTACTTGGGATACCTACAACAAATTAATTTCTCACTGTAGCTAAGATGAGTGCTAGTGAAAGGACAATTCAGAACAGGTTTACAAAGGTTCTTATCCAAATAAAACAAAGACTACCCTGTAAGTATACAGGATCATTTCCATTATCAGTGATGAAATATCTGATGCATTATGGGGGCAAGTGTTTAGATAAAACAAGTCAACTAGAATGCAGCCAAAGCTTCCATGGAATAGGCAATAGGTAATGCAACAGACATGGCCTAGGATTTTTTAGGCACTGACCTGACATGAAGTGCTACATCATGCATCCATGTATTCATCCTTTCATCTGTTTAATAAAGATTTATAGAAGAATGACCTATGCAAGCCACACAGTCACAGGACATAGGTATCCATTTTTTTTGGACATAGGTATTAAAATATAAAAATGATGGCATGACTTCTACCCTTAGAACTGAGCTACAGTGAGGAACAAGGTGTAGGACAAGTTCTGCATATAAATAGCTAAAATACAATAATCCACATAGTAAGTGTTATGTCTGTAATAGACAAACTGCTGTCCAATTTCACCTGAGAGAAAGGTCTAATAGAGTTGGGAGATAGGATGCCTCCAATAGAAGGTGCCTTTGAAGAGTGAGTTTGTAGCATTAGTTGGGCAGGGTGCTCTATATCAAGAGCTATGAAGGTGTAAAGGCAATTGGCCCAGGAATTTACAAGAATCAAAACAAATGTGCATCCAAAGATAGTTTGAAAGATAGAGTGAACTTTTGCATGTCTATTGATTCAGCAATTCTGTTTCAGTAACTAGCCTGAGAAGAACAAATGCACATGCACAGGATGTAGTGGATTTTAAAGAAATGTTGTTAAATAAGAAAAATACATAGAACCCAGATAAAATCTTGTGTCATTTGTGCAAAGAAAAATTATATGCGTACAAGTGATATTTTATATATTTGTATACATATGATCATGCCACATGTATGTTTTCTAAAACAAATAAAACTAATAGCTTTGGTTTCCTCTGAGAATTAGAATAGAAGTAATAGTATGCTATTTTTAATAGGGAAAATGGATTTGTGCATTTCTCATGTAATCAAAAGCTAATTAAAATATTAGATATTAAATAATACTTTTAGATAAATAATCCATTTTCTCCAAATAACTTAAAGCAGAGGCACTCTCATTTTTTTCAGTCCTCTGAAATGACCTTAATTTGGAGGTTTTTTTTTACTGATTGCACATTTCACTTTGAGTAAATACCTTTACTTCCTATTTAGATTTTTTCTTAGTAACAATAAAGAACATCAGGAACATAAAAAGATGGGTACATATCGAGAACAAAAAATTATTGTTAATTTCCCCCTTCCTATTTTAGGAACATACTCTCCCTGGGATGTGGTAGCTAAATTTTTCTGGGTTATTTTGCAATATATTAGAAGAATTTCCAATAACAGAAAAAACTGTTGGGAGAGAAGAGAGGTGAACAGAAATGCAATTACCATACTGGATTCTGGCCAATATAACAGAATCATTTCTTTGTCAAAAAGTGCTGGGAATCTGTTCAGGTGTATGAGGTCAGAACCTCTGTTTTGCATCTCATTGAGAATCATGGCCTCTGTCATCATTGTAGGACTTAACAATGTGTTCTGAGGCTGGCTGACAGGGTCTCAGTAGAATGGAAGGTGCCACTTATTTCATTCCCTACCTCTTTCCACTGTCTTAGCAATTCCCCTTTTCCCCTGAAGGATAACCTATGAAGCAGAGACTGTGAAAAATGTGCATCCATGGGAATGGCAGTCTGATGCTACTGAAACCAGGCAGTATAAGTACCAGTTGTGAAGGAAGAATCATAGCAGCAGGGAGATGGAGACACAGGAGAGAACCACTCTACAAAGGCAATGGAACTTGTTTCAAAGGGCATATCTGATTGCTTCATTATTTTTACTAATATTTAGAGAATTTTAGCAATTATATTGAGATGGGGAAAAACTGGCATAGCCTTGAAGTTTTATTTCAACCTGTAAAATATTTAGAGCTCCCTCATATATCCTTCTAAATAATGTAATTTGCTTTTATTAGATATCTTTGCTTTATTTCAAACTTTGGTCCCTAAACTTCGTTTTGTCTTTTGAATTATTAAATTTTATAGAAAAAAAATCTGCTCTCTTACACTTACTATAGCACTTTCCTATACTTGAAATACTCCCCACTAGTCAAAAAGCATCCTGGAAAGGCACTTTTGTAGAGCCAGAAACCTTGGCTTTTGGATTTCCCCAGAGTTATACATCAAGATATTAGTACTAACACAACTCTGTGTGGTACCCAGTGGTCTGGCATTGTTCGATTCCTACTAGATCCCAGGATGGGTACTTTTTTTTTTTTTTAAGATTTTTATTTATTTATGCATGGGAGACACAGGGGCGAGGGCAGAGACACAGGCAGAGGGAGAAGCAGGCTCCATGCAGGGAGCCTGATGTGGGACTCAGTCCCCGGTCTGCAGGATCATGCCCTGAGCTGAAGGCAGCGCTAAACCGCTGAACCACTGGGGCTGCCTCCAGGATGGGTGCCTTATTTGGTTCTTCAAGCTGGTTTCTCTATGTGCTATTATAAAAAAAATCTGAACAGTAGAACAGGGAGGTATTTTGTGGCATAAACACCAGAGGAATATTTAGACGAGAACATTTGCTGATCCATATGTTTTTACTATAGTTGTTATTTTCATTTTCACAAAGGTAGGGATCTGCTCTGTAAACAATGATCTTAAAATTATTTCTGCCTCATTCACAGGTTTACTTGTGAATATAACACAAAAGTACAGAAAAAAAAACTTTTGAATTAGGATCACTTTATTTGATTTTATTATGTGAGCGTGAATTTATACAATCATCTCCTAATTAGAGCTTATGGGGCATCATGATGTGTGTATCTGTTTTGAATGATGGTAAGGTAGGGGTAATACTTTTACCTGGCTCTATCATGAAAACGGGCCTATCCTAGAGGGATGGAGGGTTATAATAATAGGGCTGTAATGACGGAAGGAAGGGCCACAAAGGAAAGGAAAGAGAAATCAGTCCACAGATGAAGGAGAAAATAATGAGGCTGAAACAGCCCTGGGACACAGAAGAAAATTATGCCTCCCAGAAGATATTGCTTATATGATGGAATATATGTTTAAACAATTATAATTCCAAATTTTCCTGAAGTTAGAAGAAACGTAAAAGTTAACACCCACTTTCCCACAGACATAATGAAAACCCATTATTTTTTTAAAAGATTTTATTCATTTATTTATGAGAGACACAGAGAGAGAGGCAGAGACATAGGCAGAGGAAGAAGCAGGCTCCTTGCAGGGACCCCCATGCGGGGCTCCATCCCTAGGCCTGAGGATCACACTCTGAGCCAAAAGCAGATGCTCAACCACTGAGCCACCCAAGTGTCCCATGAAAAACAATTATTGAAGGACTATGAAATACCTGTACATATGTATCATATATGCACATAAATACTTCAAAAAAGACCTAAGTTAAACTAAAGCAATCTCAATTAAGACTTTTGTTCTAGATGCATGGGCATGTGGAAACATTATCTTTCAAAACATGGAAAATACTCAACAACTTGTCCTGAATGCTTTGCCTCTCACTAGCCTAACAATGACGACTAGATAAGATAATTTCTTGAGGTTCCAAGTTTCTGTAATTTTCAAACTAATACTTATAATCATTCATTATTCCCCATAGGTTTCACTAATAAGTTATTGGACAGTATGATTATCACTAGGATTATTCTGGCCACCTTCTACCCACAAAGAAAACCAGTACATTTTACAATTAAGTAGTATAGCTTATTAGTTAAAATAATAAAATTATCATAGGGCATTATTACATGTAAACTGCAAAAAAGCATCTTTGCTATTCTGTCTTCTAATAGGATATGACATGTTAATCTCTTTAATTGTAAAATCCTTGGCTATACAGCTATGTAGAGCACCATAAACCTTTGTCCACATTGGGAAATTAGTTAAATATCTCCTGATTTAGTGTGTGTACTAAAATGTTAACTCACATTATTCTGATTAGAATAAGAAGTCTTGATTTTGTAGGACATGTGTTTATGCAAAAATAGATTAAAGCCTAATTTGATAAAAGAATCCCGAAAGCTTTATTTATATTTATTAATTTCTGTAAATAGTAAAAACAAACTGAATTTAGCTTCAAGGTTATGAACTCTCCATGATGAGACTAAAATGAGTTATATTTGATAGTGAAATCTTATCATTGTATCTAAATTATAGTTATATTTTATGAGATATACCTTAAAGATTTTTAAGGTTCTTATTTGCTGTTAACTCTGAATTCTAAAATAAGTAGTGAAAATATTCATATTCAAGTATGGGCTAGACATTATTATAGTCTCACTAATTGTGAAGGCCAGTGGAGAATAACTTCATTAATTTTTCAATGAAATAATCATTTTATTGGAATTGTTTATTGGCAAAATTTATTGATAGGTATTTCAAGATGATTAAAGATCAACCAAATAGCATGTAAAAGGGAAGTAGTTACTATATTCTTAGTTTTATGTTCTTTAGTTTGGCTTCCCATTGCCTAGCTCCTTCCATGGATTCATCCATGCTTTGGTAAATAACTATTGACATGTTAGTCATTGTTAGTAACCATCAAAATGAATTGTTATGACTAGAGTGGATTTTTTACATTCAGCCTTAAATATGGGCTCATTAGACACACTTAACACTTGAAAGTATTCAAAATATAACCAAATGTCTTATGATTGTGGCTGTGACAGAGTAACTTATAATACCAGACTAACTCTTTCTCCATAAACAACCATAAGACAGGGCAAAATAGACTAAGCAACACTTTTCAGACATCAGGGAATAGACAGAATTTGATTCTTGGTAGAAGAGAAACACATGAGATAATCCCTACAGTTATTCCAGTTTTCTGCCTTAAACTACTTTCCAGAGAACAATTTTAGGAAATGGAGTCTAATCAGAGCATGGCAATCTTGCTGAGCTGAGGAAGCAGACAGCTGTGCTCAGCTTACCATAGTGGCTGGAAATTGAAGAGTAGGATATTGGGAAGAAAGTTCCTGTACAGAGAAGCATCTGGTTAAGGCTTTGGACAAACCTTAAGCTGCACTTATACTAGGTGACATCGCATATGGTCTAGTTACTGGGAAGCTGAGCAATGAACAGGTTCTCCATGGGCCAAAAAATACAAGGAGATGTGGGAATTCTAGCCTGACAGGATAGAGAGATCATACTGAATACCTCAGGTTTTCAACTGAGATTCTAAAAGGTCATTCCTCAAAAGAACTACCTGAGCCATTTAATAAAGTCTAACCTAGGCTTAATCTAACAAAGTTTAGAATCAAGGCTTATTTGTACCACATTAATCTACCAGTGAATTAATTGCCTCCTAGAATGAAACTCATCACTCTTTAAAGGAAGACAACAAAATCCAGGCTATAAGCATTGTAGCATTCAAAATATTAAAAAAAAAGAAAAAGATGGTGCTAGACCTATAAAGAAGCAGAATATTATTTCCAGTAAATAAGAAACCAAAAATAATGTGAATAGAACCACAAAGAAACTTTTGAACTATAAACAACAGATAAATAGCATCAATATTTAATATATTTATAGAACAGATAAATATACTGCTTGAAAAATAAAGGAGACTTACATTAATGGAAACGGTAAAATAAAAATTGGAAATTCTTGAATTAAAGCATAAAATACTTAAGGAATTTAACAGATGAAAAAACAGTCATTGGAAAACTGTGAAGGAAAATATAAATGAAGTTGAAAAAAGTATGAAAAATTATCTGAACAGAAATTTGAATGAAAAGAAAACTAGCAAAAATAGAGAATCTGTTGATTATAGAAAGATATCAAAAAGCTTAACATTGCAGTGATTTTTGAGTATCAGAAATAGAGAAATAAGAATAGAAAAATTGGAGAAACAATGCTAAAAGTGTTACTTGTAATAAAGAATGTTAACTTACAAATTCTGAGTTCAATGAATCTTGCACAAAAGAAAACAATGAGAGAATGACATCTAGCATGTCTTAGTCAAACTGCTGAAAAGAAAAGATTAAAAAAAAAAAACTTTAAAAGCACCTGGGGGATGAAGGAATTACATGCCTGAAAACAATGATAAGGAACACCAGTAGTAACTATATAACTATTTCAGAATATAAAATAAGAACACTTTCCAAGTCTTTTAATGAAAGCAACATTATTGTTAAAATCAGAAAAATTCTATAAGTAACAAAAATGTTTCTGACTTACATACTTTATGAATATTTTCAACTGTCAAAATTCTTTAATTTTAGCACTTAAGATCTATGGATATCATTGTGGGTAAAATTAATACCTCAGATCTGAAAAATCATATTAAAAAAGAATATAGTAAATATTCATATTTTCATTAGTATACTTCTTTAGAGAACATGAAATCCATCATGGAAATCTACTTACTTTTATTGTAACAAGAGAAATGGCAACATGAGTACAGTTTACTATTTTATTAACAAGAACAATGGCACAAAAGAATACAAATTTGGTGCATAACAAGGTATTGTCAGTGAATAAAGAGAAATATCATTGACTTCTCTTTACTATCTATTACATGCCACCTCCTAAAGAAGTTTCTTAAGCAAATTAAAGATTGGAGTAGGATGTATTTCAATGTCTTACCCATTTAGTTTAACTGATAAAATGGGTTTTAATACAACAAAATGCAAAAATTCCCATTGCCCATAAGTAATTGAATAAACTATCCCTCACTCTCTGGAGATTTCCTGACAATAGTATACAATGCAAGATGTGGAATTTATAGGATAAATTCAATTAGATTATAGTCTTTTGAGCTTTCCACAAATTTTCCTTCATATTTTCAAAGGAGTTTCATTAGTTATTTCAATGCTTAAACTTTGAGTGCTTTATTATTATAGATTCTTCATGAAAAGGAAATATGACTCATTTCAATAACAATTTGTAATTATAAATCATCTTTTCTCCTTTGAGTACCTCAGGTGCTATACTATTTCATTAAACAGATGGCTCTAATCTAGTACTAGGAGATAGAAATGGCAATCTTCTATGATTATAGAAAGAGGTCATACATGACTAGGGAAGACATCACATTCTTCTATTTTACAAACAAGCCACAAGTTTTTGTAATGCTATTTTTAATGAAATTATATTTATTATTGGAGATCTAAGTATTTTTTTCAAGGCATGAGAAGGTGTCCAACATTAATTGGAGTCTTAAGAGAAGAATCACAACGTGAACACTTTAATGCAATCTCACTGATACCATAAAGTGCTAACAACGTAGTATTTTTTCCTTTTGAATATTAAGAACTAGGGATCCCTGGGTGGCGCAGCGGTTTGGCGCCTGCCTTTGGCCCAGGGCGCGATCCTGGAGACCCGGGATCGAATCCCACGTCAGGCTCCCGGTGCATGGAGCCTGCTTCTCCCTCCTCCTGTGTCTCTGCCTCTTTCTCTCTCTCTATGTCTATCATGAATAAATAAATAAATCTTTAAAAAAAAAAAAAAAAAAAAAGAATATTAAGAACTAGACTTGAGCAGTTATTTCTGAGATGAGGAAAGTTTTCATAGGCATGTGAGGCATCTCTGGGATAGAAACTAAACTGAGGGGGATCCCTGGGTGGCTCAGCGGTTTGACGCCTGCCTTTGGCCCAGGGCGTGATCCTGGGGTCCCCGGATCAAGTCCCCCATTGGGTTCCCGGCGTGGAGCCTGCTTCTCCCTCCTCCTGTGTCTCTGCCTCTCTCTCTCTCTCTCTCTGTCTATCATAAATAAATAAATAAATCTTAAAAAAAAAAAAGAAACTAAACTGAGAGAGAACAAAGACAGCTGTGATGTGATATAGTTAAAAAGACTTGGTATAGGCAGAAAAATGCACCTCTGGTGTGTGTGTGTGTGTGTGTGTGTGTGTGTGTGTGTGTGAGAGAGAGAGAGAGAGAGAGAGAGATTCTTTTCCAAAGAATAAATTTGTTTCAGTACTCCTGTACAGATGCCCATGAATTATTCTTATAAGTACATAACTGTTCTGGGTGATGTATATTAAACAAGAGAATGGAGAATAGTAAAGAAATGCTTTGTAAAGAGTTAGCCCCAGGCACTCTTGCAGTGTAGATAGTGGACATCCTATGCAGATAATGCTGTTTTACTTAAATTGATCTCACTGACTTGAAATACCCTTTTCTTTTCTTCAGTGAACTGCTATACATCTTTTAAGATCTCAGTGTCAATTTTTCTGCAAAGCCCTATCTGACAACTCCCCAACTCCCAAAGTAGAAATAAAATTCTTCTCTGGCCTGGCCCAACCAGTTCACCTTGTAAGCACGTATTACCTCCTAGGAAACTTCATTTAGCAGCATGTTTACATGCCTACCTTTGTAGAACTTTGAGCTGCCATGTGCAAAATCCATACTGTATAACCCCATCCAAAGAGTACCTAAGAGAGTGTAGGTATCAAATCAATGATTAGAAAATTAAATGAATATAAACCTTGAAAATAATGATCTGTATTGACTTCATTTTCCAGAAACCAAGCTGCATTTTTGAAAATTTTATTTTTGGAACAGTTTTATTCAGGTATACTTTAATAAAATATAATTCAAACTTTTAAAGTAGAGAATTAAATGGTTTTTAGTATATTCAAAGAATTGTGCTACCATTATTACTAATTTTTAAAACAATTTTATCTCTTCTAGAAGAACCACCATACCCATTAGCTCTCTATTCCTCCCCAATTACTGCTACTGATTAATATAAATTCTATTTCTATGGATTTGCCAATTCTGGACATTTTATTAATAAATATAACTGGAATCATGCAATACATGATCTATTCTGACTCATTTCTTTCATTTAGCATAATGTTTCCAAGGTTCGTTCATGTGGTAACATATCAGTACTTTTAATTTCTTTTTATTCCAAATAATATTCCATTACATGGTTATGCCACTCTTTGTTGATTCATTCATCAGTTGATAGAAATTTGGGCTGTTTTCACTTTTTGACTACTGTGAATAATACTGTTATAAACATCCATGTAACAGTTTTTATGTAAACATGGATTTTCATTTCTCTTGAGTATATATCTAGGAGAGCATTTGCCTACTAGTTTGGTAACTTTACCTTTAATTTTTTTGAGGAACTGCCAAAAATTTTTTCAAAGTGATTAGCACCACTTTATACTCCCACCAGTAATGTATAAGCAAGCATTCCAATTGATCTGCATCAGCAGCATCAGCACTTGTGATTGCTTGTCTTTTTATTTTAGCCATCCAATTGCACATCCCAATATATGCAGTCATATTTTATTGTACATTTCTAAATGTAGAGGGATTTTAATTTCTCTAAAAACTAATGATGCTGAGCATTTTATGTGCTTTTTGGCAATTTGTCTATCTTCCTTAGAGAAATGTCTATTCAGTGTCTTACAAGCTTGCAAGTTATTAAATTCATATTAAATTCATAATTAGTAGTTATTTTGTGTGTGGAATCCTTGTGTCAACAATCATCTCATTTGGAAATAGAAATAGTTTTATGAATTTCTTTTCAATATGAATGCCCTTTATATTTTTTCCTTTCCTAATTTTTCTGCCTAGAACATCCAATACAATGTTGTATATAAGTGGCAAGAGCAGACATCCTGTTTAATTAATTTAAGAAAAGTAGAAAGCACAAAATCAGTAAAATTAAGTGTACTTTTCTTACTTCTCCTTATAGTCTTTCTTTTCCACTCACAGAGTCCCCTTTAACATTTCCTTTAGGGCTAGTTTGGTGGTCATGAATTCCTTTAACTTTTGTTTGTCTGTGAAACTCTTCATTGCTCCTTCTATTCTGAATGGCAGCCTTGGTTGACAGAGTAGTCTTGGTTGCAGATTTTGATTTGTTTATCAGCACTTTGAACATATTATGCTATTCTTTTGGGCTATAAGTTTTCTGCTGAAAACTCAGCTGGTAGCCTTATGAAGTTTCCCTTGTATGAAACAGTTTTCTCTTCATGGTTTTTAAATGATCTATTTAACACTACATTTTGTCATTTTAAATACTTTGTGTCTTGATGTGAACTACCTTGGGTTAATTTGGTTGGACAATTTCTATGCCTACTGGATCTGGATTTCTGTCCCCCCCCCCCCCCCGATTTGGGAAGTTTTCTACTATTATTTCTTCAAATACATTTTTTATCCACTTTTCTCTGTCTTCTTCTGGGATATAATGCAAATGTTACTATACTTTATGGTGTCATTGAATTCCCTATGCCTATTTTCATTTTGTTTTTCCTCTCTCCTATTTAGCATTATTCTGTCTTCCAGGTCACTGATAAGTTCTACTTCCTATAGTCTACTATTTATTCCATCTAGCATTTATTCCATCTATTCCATTTAATTTGAGTTACTAAGTTCTTCATCTCTGATTAGCCTTTTAAATATTTTCTCTTTGTTAAGAGTCTCCCTGAGGTCCTCCACTCTTCTCCAGTTCAGTAAGTATTTTTATGACTATTACTTTAAATTCTCTATCAGTCATGTTACTTATCTATGTTTTGTTTAGTTCTTTTGCTATGATTTTGTCCTATTCTTTCATTTGGAACATATTCCTATGTCTCCTCAATTTGTCTAATTCTCTGTTTCTGTTTCTATGTGTTAGGAAAGTCAGCTATGTTTCCTGCTCTTGAAAGTAGTGACCTTAGGGAGAAGAGATCCTGTAATGCCCGATAGTACCATGTCTCCTATTCAGAACATGGTGATTCTGAGTAATCTCCTGTGTGTGTTGAATGCGTCCTACAGTTTTGTCTGAACTGCTTTTGCCTTCAGTCCTGTCATCCCTAATGGCTCTCTTTGCCTGTAGAGGGCAGAGTTTGCTCTCTGTACTGTTAGTGGGCCAGTCTTGGGTCTCCTTGGGCTTGAATTGAGTCATATGAGGCCAGAGATCCAATAGGACCAAATTGTAGGATGTTTTCCCTGTGTTATCCCCTGGGAATCTTTCTTTAGTGTGGGAAGCCTATGGTCAGATCTAATATATGGCCCCCAGCCCACTGCTGGGGCTGTAGTGGGACTGGCATATGTGGTTTTTTTGCCTCCTTCCTGGGGCAGGAGTCAGTTTGAAGTGACACTGGCTCCTGTCAGTGCTGGTTGCAAACTGTCTTGCTCATGGCACTGCTTTGGATATGCTCTGGCCAAGGAATATGAGAGGAGCTGGTCCACAGGAGAATGTGGGGGTCTTAGCCAAATTTCATGGGATCTTCTGTGGGAGGAGACTTGGAACAAAGGCTGAGTTGGAGGGGACATGTCCACAGATCACAGGGTTGGGGCACACTGTTAACAAGTTAGGTGGATGGTACTCAGCTTTGCTAGCTCCTGCAGGCATCCAGGTATCTAGGCTGGGGTAGGGAAGGGAAATAGTACACCAACTCTTTTGTTCTTGGAGAATTCTCCCAAAGATATGTGACCCTTCAGCATGTGTTCTGAGATTAGTAAATAAATCTCCTTTCCTTATCTCCAGCATTTTTCAAACTCTTGCTTCATTCTCCATCTCCATGGGACTGTTTTTTGCACTGCCTTTTTAAGGATTGGGACTCTGTTTCCTATCATCCTCTGCCTCTCCCAGAGGCAAACATGCTGATTTTTAAATTTCTAGGTGCTAAGTCATGCTGATTGTAAGAACTCACAAAATTATGCCCTTCTGGTTTTCAAAGCCAAATGTTTTGGGGACTCATCTTCCCTTGTGAGTTCCCTATGTGTAGGTGCCTGGTATGGTGTCTTCTCTCTCCCCTTTATGTACCTGTACCATCCCTCCCTCCCAGGGACATTCTTGCAGCCTCCTTTAGCTCATGACTGGTCTCTGTCCATCTTACCATTTTCGATGTGGCCTCTACTCTACATTTAGCTGTAGAAAGTCCGTTTTGCCAGTCTTTCCTTATTTTCTAGGTTATTTGCACTGATGTGGGTGTCAGGCCAGAGGACAAAGTAAGCTTAGGTTTTTCTAAGCTGTGAATCTCTCTGGAAGTTCTCCAGAAGTGTTGAATTGTATGAAATATTTTTCTTCTCTGTCAACTAAGATAATGATGTGTTTTTGTCCTTTATTCTATTAATTTAGCATAATACAGTGATTGATTTTCATATGTTAAACCAACCTTGCATTCCTGGTATAAAGGTCACTTGGTCATGGTGTATTATTGTTTCTAGTATATTTTGAAGATTGTTACAACTATATTTAAAAGGGATATTTCTCTACAGTTTTTTTGTGTATGTGATTTTTTTTAAAGATTTTATTTATCTATTCATGATAGTCACAGAGAGAGAGAGAGAGAGGCAGAGACACAGGCAGAGGGAGAAGCAGGCCCCATGCAGGGAGCCTGATGCGGGGCTCGATCCCGAGTCTCCAGGATCGCGCCCTGGGCCAAAGGCAGGAGCTGAACTGCTGCGCCACCCAGGGATCCCCTGTGTATGTGATTTTTTTTACCTGATTCTAGTAGAGGGTAATGTTTTTTTAGAATGAGTTTGAAAGTGTGAAATTGCCACGAAGTTAAACGATCATTGTACTTGTGCCTTTAAGTAACTCTCCTAGAATTGTTTTGAATATTTAGCTAATTTACGGACTCCTGATGGTTCTTGCCAGTGTTCTCAGTTGTGTGTGGTGTGTGTGCTATTTTGTTTAGATTTTCTCTATAGTATATAGTAGTATTTTCCCTATTGAGTTGCTTTTTATTTTTTTAAGTTTTTATTGAAATTCCAGTTAGTTAAATTACCATGTAGTGTAATATTAGTTTCAGGTGTATGAAATAGTGATTCAAAACTTGCATGCAACATCTGGTGCTTTTTAAAGAACTGAAATGGATGATACTTTGCCATGTATAATTCTCTTCCATTTTCCAATTTTTTATTAATAAGATATTACAATAGAATTATCAGAGCTGCAACAAGGCAACCGTCCCTGGGCAAGGAGATTGGATGAAACTGTTTTGTTGTTGTTGTTGTTGTTGTTGTTTTAATTGATAAACACAGAGAGAGAGAAGTTTTTACAAAAATCATATTTATTGGCTAACTTGAGATTAGAACTCATGTTTCAATGCTTGCTCACTTTCTCTATCTTGTTTCATGTTCAACTGCCTTAATAGCAGAAATTTTCCTCTATATTAAAAGAGCTATTCCAGATATTTAATTATTTGTCTAATGTATGCAAAATCATATAAAATAAAGTCACTTCATGTAATATAAAAAATTTTCACTTATAACATTTACATATCCACACCAAAAGAGTAGAAATTGTTGTGTATAAGTATTGCACTATAATTAATCTAATTGATCATAAAATATGCTTAATTTCACTTAAAATCTAACTATAGTTTACTTCTATATTTTTTTTTTTGCTGTTGCAAACTATTAGAGAACTTGTCAAAAGTTCAATGAATCATTCTTCCATATTCTCTCATAAAAATTCTTTAATATTTGGGGCACCAGGCTGGCTCAGTTGATAGAACATGAGGCTTTTGATTTGGGGGATATGAGTTCCTGCCCCGCATTGGGTGTAGGGATAACTTAAAAAATATTTATTTCATCTTTGACTAGTAGTACCATTCACACTAACTTGATAACTTTTTTTAACTTGGCATCTTTCAACTTGGAATGAATCATGTGATTTTGGAATTTTCTTACAGAAAAGTTAATTATTGTAAAGTTAGTGTGAGGCTATTAATAAACATCAAATGTAAAGTTACTAAATGTTCTAGTTATTGGCAGTCACAATCAACATCTAAGTCAATTATCTGAAAAGTATGCTCACCATTGGATCACATCCAAATATTGGAATTCTCTGAATTCTGGGGAAGGGGTTTGGTGTTACCTTGTTCAGTAACAAGGAGTTATAGAAAGTTTTCATAGGATAATCAATCTGTTGTAGGTTGTATACAACTGAAGATTAAATACCTATTTTTGTTATTTACATATTAAATATTGTCTGTATGAAAGAAGGCCTTATCATGTTTAAAAAACACCAAAAGAGAGGATAAAATGGAAGAAACTTCTGAAGGAAATAGTGATAGAGAATGAAATTCTGAATTTGAAAGAAGGAAGACTTAAATATATAAACCAAATTTTCATAAAGGTGCAACTGGAAATGATTCAAATGTCAGAATTAAGTTACTCAGATGAATATTGAAATAATTGAATTTAAGAAACATGATTAAATTTTAGTTAAAATAAGATCCAAGATGAAAATACCTAGGACATAGTTAGAAGCACATTAGTGGCTGATACACTGATACATGGACTATAGAGGAGCTAAGATTCTAACATGTATATTAGTGACTAGCCTATATCTCTATTTGTTTTTTGAAAGTAGTACATACCTACATAAAGCTGGGCGTTTAGGATTGTCCATTGCATTCTAATACCAACAAGACATCATTGAAAGTCCTTGAACACATTATACAAATACAGGAGAGAACTATGGGGAAGTCTAAGGGAGGAAGAGCACACATTGTGGTTTCTCGGAACCTGATTCCCTGGAAAGCTTGGAGTGGGAGGTGCTGCTTACAAAATTGAGGCTGAATATTACTGGAGAAGACCATCTCAAGGGGAACCACTGAGTGTCAAAAGGTATCATTGAATTCCCAGAAGTCATATAGAAACTGACTTCTATATAATCCTGGTGAGGAAGAAGCTCCCAGAGCAACTCATGTGACTCAAGTGTTGAGTTTGGTAGAGATGATTGTATCTCTTGGCTCCATTATTCTTTTTTTTCTATCATGTGATCCCCCAATCTGCCCAGAGGATGAACTTCACTATTTCTGCCCCTGTGCCTTCTTCAGTCATTGACATCCCAGTAGAAACTCAGTATAACAGAAATTTTGAACTATTCCCTGCTCCATTTGTGTTGATGGACATCTTCCCTGCTGTAACCTAATATAATGGAGGAAAGACAGAGGAGGATCAGACTTTGAGCAAGATGGGTCATCAGGAGTTCCCAGAACTATAGTAGAGAAAGAATGAACTGAGCATTCTCAAAAACATTGAACTGACAAGATGGTTAATAACACTGTTCCTTCTCAGAAAATAGAATCTTAGCCTCTCTTTTGTTTGCATTTGCTATAGCCCAGATCAGATTAAAAGGGCTTTTAGAGATGAAATTCCAATTTATACTTACACACTTACAACTCCACAATTATAGCTTCTTAGCAGTTTTCAGTTTGTAAATTGGAATAAATATCATTCTCATATCAATAAATCACTTTATTTTCAAACATACATGTCTAAACCCAGTGGAAATCTTTTCAACTTCCCTTCCATCCATACTACCACCCTCTACTTTTTTAGTAGTAAATGTTCTCTAATGTTCACTTGTTTGAGACTATTTGTTAATTTTAAGAAACCTAGTGCTTTCAGCTATCATTATATTTGTCTGATCTATAACATTATTAATGGATACAGTTTCCCTGACTCTGTTTTATGTTATTTTATCCATTTTTCTCTATGGAAATATGGGTCGATAGTTCTTAAGGCTTAGTAAAAACACTATAAGCCTTTAGGTTTATTTTTTCCAATTTCAGAAAGTAATTTTAGAAAGAGAAGCCATATATAAATACCATGTAGCCATATACACACACATACATATACATCTATATATACCAGAGACAGCATGAGCACATAAAGGCAATTGTTTGTTAAGATTCCAAACAGGTTATTGTTATTCAGCAAGACAAGTGGAGTTCTTCCCAAAATGTAACTGTCCCACTGCAAGGGGAACATCCCCTAGAGGAAATGCCCTTTCTACCAACTCCCTATGCATCCATTTTTCAGACACATTTCAATATGAATGACACTTAAAAATCCATACCTGAGACAGAAACTAGATGAAACTATGAAACCTGAGTTGGCTCCAAAATCTAACTAAGACAGCTCCAGTTGAGTAGACTTATTCATGGACAATTTGTCCATATTTTTAGATACATTAGTTTGATGGCAAGAAAAGCCAAAATTATCATGTGAAGTGACAGAAAAATTTGGCAAAATGCACCCTATAATTTTATTTTGACTGTATTCTCCAGCATATTGAGGATGTTATACACTGGGAGTGGATAAATAAGTACTTATGGGAGCTTTTCTTCCCAGCTGGCTCAGGACTTGACAGCCCTAGAATTTTGGCAAGGGATTTAAAACAAACAAAACCAGCTATAACAAAAGTTAACAATGATGAAGGAGATAAACCTTCCTTTCTTCTCATGTTGTCCTGGCTAAGACTGTCATTTAAGTATCCAAACAGCTGTGCCCATGCTACTTGGCCAGCTGATCAAAAGTAAATCTGCTTATAAGACTCACTCCACCAGAAATCTAAAAGAAGGCTTACTATGGGTAAGTTTGATGGCTCATTCCCTGTGTCCCTATCTCTTTATGAAACTATCTCTATTATCTGTGAGGGATTAAATATTTTTACTCTACCATAGTAGTAGTGGCCATAGTAGTAGCAGTAATAATAATGTGTATAATTTATTAAACATGATGAAATAGGCACTGTTGTAAATGCTCAATAAGCATTATCACATTTAGTTATCATATAAATTCTTAGATGCTGGCACTATCAATAAATCTGTTTCAAGGAGGATTTATTACATTGCCTAAAGTCACACAGCTAACAAAAACTGGAAGAAAAATTGAAACCCAGCTTTCAATATAAAGTATAGCAATAACTATATCTTCCAAGATTCTCAACCCTCAACCATAGACTTGATCATTTGTTCCTTACTTTTCGCTGTTGTAACTCACTGAATTATTGACTATAGCTTTCTGCCTAGAGGGGGATATCCAACCTTCCTAATGTTAAGTATAAAGCTGCCCTCGAGTATTCTCATGGATGTTGACATGGCTATAGACCTTTCCATAGTGGAAGGTGAGGTGGCTTGAGAATTCAGAGTCAGAATCCACATGGCATATTAGTTATGCCACTAATAAGGATGAGGCAACTGAATTTACATACTCCCCCCCCCGCCTTTTGAGTAATTTCCATCTCATTCTCCTATTGATGTTTCAGTATCAAGTCCAAGTAGGAGAACGGAAGGATTTCCCTGTAGTTCCTTGGAGTGTTGTAGGTTAGGTAAAAAGGTAAGAAAAAGTACTAAAAAGAGAAACAAAAAACATGGATGCAAAAATGAACATCACTACAGTAACACAGAACACATTTCCTAGATTTCACAGCCAAAAAATTCTGGCAAGCAAAGGAATCTCTATATTATTCCAATCAAGTGGCAGTAAATGGATAGCTAGCTGTTTCTTGCCAAAAATGGCAATCCTGCTCTGGCCCTGAGAGATAATACACAGTCCTGAACTACACAGCCATTTCAGCTGCCTCACAATAATTGATGTACATTAAGCTATTATCATTGTGAAAGAAGTGATTACAATTTTTTCCCTGTGGCAAATCTAAAAACCCATAGAAGAAAACCATTGGCTTGTCTAGGTGTAAAAGCCATTACCTTTGTTGTCAGCATTTGAGACACAGACCAGCTGGTTTTCAAAATAGTTAAGACATTTAGGATACATGCAAAGAGATTAGCCCTACTTGCTGGCAATGTAATTACTCTGTTTATTCATTTTAATGATCCTATAAAAGAGAATGAGATATGATGCTAGTGCAGAACAAAGGAAGGGGTCTGGAAAAGGCAAGTATGCCACTCTTTAGGAGCAGAATATAAAGCTGGTGAGCCCAAGATAAGCCAGTTTGTTGGAGGCAGCCTCCTGTTTTCTATGGAGTCAGGAAATCAAGCAGATCTGGAAGTGACTGTTCTTCACAGGCATGTTTTTAGCCCTGAGCCAGTTTATTTAGAACTCATCTTTGATGCAGAAAACCTGTGATCATAGCTTTTGAATATTGCTTAATTCTGTTTGGTCTTGTTTTATAAGTTGACCTATATAACAACAGAGATTTAGGCTCTAGAGATGCACAGATGTTATTTAATTCAAACTTCAACCATAGGGCAGAAATCTTCCAGAATAATCCCGATCAGTGGTTATCCCATATCTTGTTGAACTTTGTTGATGATGAATCAGTTCTAGTTTTGGAAGCACCCTTTTCAATATTTGGGTTTATCTAGAGATTATAACATTTTTCCTTAAACTGCTGAGTGTTTCCATTCAATCAGTTCTAATTCATTCTGAGCATTCTGTATTAATTTTAGTTTTTTTTGCTCTATCTATTCCTATTTTCAATGTGCCAAACATACAAACATACATCCTTTAGATTTTTTTCCAAAAAGCAACATTCGCCCATGTAAGGAGAAAATTGTTGTAGAATTAATATGTGATAAACACTAGGGATTCTACAGAGAACAAGACACGTGATGTATTATAAAGTTTATAGTTCACTGTGGTTACAAGTAAGTCAGCAGTTCAATAAATCAGGATGAAATGCTATAAGTGCTGTGACAGTACTTGGGAGGGGGCATCCAACCATCTATCACTTCACATGTTCTTCATGTGTGGTTTATGGATATACTCCAGATATTTTCTAAGTTGCCAGCTGTTTTAAGAAGTAGTTAAAAATAAACCTAATACTGTTTTAACAAAAATACCTGCTAATCTTTTTTCACAGAAACTTTATCAAATTTAGGTAATTATCAAATTTTCAAATTTAGGTAATAACATTTATCTATGTTTAAATTTGTCTTATGGATTTTGGCCAAGAAATACAACCACCTTAACATTTTTCTTCTATCATATTGTGTATTACTTTCATATATTATTTTTAAATGACCAATACCACTCCCATAATGATCTATTATATGATAAAATCTCTGTATTCCCCAATTAACCTTTGCATTTTTCTATCCTTATTGCATTTTTCTTTAGGTTTTGTTTATTTATTTATCTTAGAAGGTGGAGAGGGGAGAAGCAGAGGGAGAGGGAAGAAGTAGACTCCATGCTGAGTGCAGAGCCCAACAAACTTGGGGCTTGATCCCCTGCTGAAACCGACAGTTGGATGCTCAACCAACTGATTCACCCAGGCACCCAACTTTGGGCTCTGTACTCAGACTGGAGTCTCCTTAGGATTTTCTCCCTCTCCTTCTGCCCTCCCCCTCTCATAAATAAATAAATAAGAAGAATCATAAAATACCAATAAAGCCAACGTTACACAGAGTGGTACATCCAGGACTAAGAATCATATTCTTAACAACCAGTAGTATTTAAGTACGTTATAGCATAACCAGAATTTAAGTATGTATGAATGGTATGTATATGCCTACAAGCAAAATTATTAATCTTGGTTTTCTTATTATTGACAAGTTCATACCATTGGCTTATGAAATAACAGCTCAGAAGCAAATACTGACTGCTGCTAACTCAAATGTTATGTGATTAACTGAGAGAATATACAGTGAATTTGATTATGATGGATTTTAAGCAAAATACAAAAATGTGCAAAATATGCAAAACTCAGTAGGTGTAAATTCAGAAGTTTCAAGTTGACTTGCATTGTAAAAATCATAATGAACTTTGCTTTTCTTGACAAAATTTCCATGTTTAATAAAAGTTAATCATTCTTTAAATACAGCTATGTGAGCACATCAACATAGCTGTAAAAGTCAAAAATCGAACCACTTCAATTGTCACAGTTTTCTTTTGCTCCTTTCTAATAGGAGAACTATAAACTTGGACTTTCAATACAATTAGAGCTCTGATGTGGCCATTTATTTCTAAAAGGCATTCTATAGCATACCAATTGCTGCATCTAGAAGCTCTCCATTGATATTCCATTTAATAAAGTAGCAAGCCAGACACATTTATTTTAAAGTTCAGGTTTAATTAAAAGATAAGACTAGAGTGACAGAATGGCAAGGGAAAAAGGGATGTTGAATTTTTTTGTTTATTATTGCAGAGCAGCTGCTTTTATTTTTAACTAATCTCCATTAATGTCAAATCAAAAGGCAGCACTTCTTAAAGGCTTTTGCATTTGCCTTGTTACCAGCTTCCCTTAGGAAATTACAATGCATTTCCTCATTCTGGGTTGAACTCCAGTACAAGCCCATTATTTTTTTAAATAAATTTATTTTTTATTGGTGTTCAATTTGCCAACATAGAATAACACCCAGTGCTCATCCCATCAAGTGCCCACCTCAGTGCCCGTCACCCAGTCACCCCCACCCTCTGCCCACCTCCCCTTCCACCACCCCTAGTTCGTTTCCCAGAGTTAGGAGTCTCTCATGTTCTGTCTCCCTCTCTGATATTTCCCACTCATTTTTTTCTCCTTTCCCCTTTATTCCCTTTCACTATTTTTTATATTCCCCAAATGAATGAGACCATATTGTTGAGCTGAGAAATGCTGGGAAATAATTGTCATAGAGTTTATTTTTGAAATTAAAACAGATTAATCTATTTAATCAATAATACTTGCTAACACCTACTACGTGTTAAATTCTATTTTAGATTTTGAGGGGTTAAACAGTGAATAAATAGACCAAAAAACAATAAAAATACAAATTTAGGAACAAATTTAAAAAAATCTTGCTGGAATCTGGAATTTATGTTAAATGAATACATATTTCAGACTCAAGGAAAGCCATATACAAATATTAAAAAATTAGGACAGAGCATTGCAGAAAAATAACTGATCATATTTTCAAAGTAGCATCTACACTTACGTAAAATTATCCTGTATGAGTCCCTATACATCAGAACTGCTATTTCTACTGTTTACTGAGCCTTGTAGGACCCTTGATCATTGCAAGGCTTCCCTGGCCATTTTGGTTGGTTGTTCTATAATCACATGGGCCAGTGATGTAATGTAGGCTTGCTTTACCTCTCAGTAACACTCTTTTTTACCAGAACTTTAACTGGAAGCTAAAGTAGTAAAGATTTGAATATGGCATGATACAGATTTTCTGTAATGAGGTTGAGAGGTAGTAGGTATAGGGCAAATGCCGTAGGCTTTGAAGTTAAACATACATGAGCTCCTATCCTCATTCTGGTATCTGTGGGCATTCTGAGAATAGAAATTCTAATTATTCTCTCTAGACTGCAATTTCTAATAATAATAATAATAATAATAATAATAATAAATAATGCTAATAATAATATGATGATGATTAAAGAAGTTATAAACTGGTACATAGAATTAGATTAATTGCATGTTATTTGGGGGGAGGGGGCAAGATGGCGAAAGAGTAGGGTCCCCAAGTCACCTGTCCCCACCAACTTACCTAGATAACTTTCAAATCATCCTGAAAACCTACGACCTTGGCCTGAGATTTAAAGAGAACAGCTGGAATGCTACAGTGAGAAGAGTTCATGCTTCTGTCAAGATAGGAAGACGGAAAAAAATAAAGAAATAAAAAGGCATCCAGGGGGGAGGCCCCCGGGAGGAGCCGGGCTAGGGCCGCGGGGCTAGTGTCCCCAGGACAGGAAAGCCCCGCCTGGAGATGCAGGAGCTGCACCAATCTTCCCAGATGGAAAGGTGCTCGCAGGGAGCTCGGGCAGGATCCCAGGAGGGCGGGGATGCCCTCAGGCTCCCTAGGAAACTAGCAAACACCTGCGCCCAGGGGAGAGTGCGCCACACCCCAGGCCGAGCTCCCTAAAGGGCTGCAGCGCCCACGGCTGGACCCGGAGCAGCTCCGAGAGGCTCGGGCGGAGGCTCCACGTGGAGGGGGCTGCGTGCCCCGGGAGCGCGATTCCAGCAGCGCAGGTCCCGGAGCCCAGGGCACCGGGGACCCACTCCAAGATCGGGCGCTCCCCCCGGGGCAGGAAGAGGCTGGGAGGGCACAGGACAGCAAGGACACTCCTGCCGCCTGACGCTCTGAGCTGTGCTGATGAGCACCTCCCGCCCCCGGAGCATCCAGGCCCCTGCAGACTGGGAGCTGCGGTAGTTACTGAGGGAGCTGACTCCAGGGCTGGAGAGCTGGCCGCTGCCAGTGGTGTTGTTCTTCCTGGGGCCTCACAGGATAAACAACCCCCACTAAGCCTCACAGTGGCCTCACAGAATAAACAGATTAAACAACTACCACTGAGCCCTGCACCAGGCACCGGGCTGAGCAGCTCCCCAGGTGCTCACACCTGAGAATCAGCACAGCAGGCCCCTCCCCCAGAAGACCAGCTGGAAGGACAGGGGAAAAGCAAGTTATTGACCAAGCAGAACTGGAAAGCTCCAGGGGAAGTCGAGGGATTTACAGTATATAAAATCAGAGGATACTCCCTCTTGTTTTTTGTTTCCTGTTTGCTCCCCCCCCCCCACTTTTTTCTTCTTCTTTTTCTTTTTCTTTTTCTTTCTTTTTCTTTCTTTTTTATCTTCTCTCTTTTTCTCCTTTTTCCAGTACAACTTGTTTTTGGCCACTCTGAACTGAGCAAAATGACTAGAAGGAAATACTCACCTCTAAAGAAAGAATCAGAAATAGTCCTCTCTCCCACAGAGTTACAAAATTTGAATTACAATTCAATGTCACAAAGCCAATTCAGAAGCACAATTATAAAGCTACTGGTGGCTCTAGAAAAAAAGCATAAAGGACTCAAGAGACTTCATGACTGCAGAATTTAGATCTAATCAGGCAGAAATTAAAAATCAATTAAATGAGATGCAATCCAAACTAGAGGTCCTAACGACTAGGGTTAACGAGGTAGAAGAACAAGCGAGTGACATAGAACACAAGTTGATGGCAAGGAGGGAAACTGAGGAAAAAAGAGAAAAACAATTAAAAGATCATGAGGATAGATTAAGGGAAATAAATGACAGCCTCAGAAAGAAAAATTTACATTTAATTGGGATTCCCGAGGGCGCCGAAAGGGACAGAGGTCCAGAATATCTTTTTGAACAAATCATAGCTGCAAACTTTCCTAATCTGGGAAGGGAAACAGGCATTCAGATCCAGGAAATAGAGAGATCCTCCCTAAAATCAATAAAAACTGCTCAACACCTCAACACTTAATAGTGACACTTGCAAATTCCAAAGATAAAGAGATAATCCTTAAAGCAGCAAGAGACAAGAAATCTCTAACTTTTATGGGGAGAAATATTAGATTAACAGCAGACCTCTCCACAGAGACCTGGCAGGCCAGAAAGGGCTGGCAGGATATATTCAGGGTCCTAAATGAGAAGAACATGCGGCCAAGAATACTTTATCCAGCAAGGCTCTCATTCAGAATAGAAGGAGAGATAAAGAGCTTCCAAGATAGGCAGAAACTGAAAGAATGTGTGACCACCAAACCAGTTCTCGAAGAAATATTAAGGGGGACTCTGTAAAAGAAAGAGGAAGTCCAAGGGAACAATCCACAAAAACAGGGACTGAATAGGTATCATGATGACACCAAATTCATATCTTTCAATAGTAACTCTGAACGTGAATGGGCTTAATGACCACATGAAAAGGTGCAGGGTTTCAGACTGGATAAAAAAGCAAGACCCATCTATTTGCTGTCTACAAGAAATTCATTTTAGACCTAAGGACAGCTATGCCTGAAAATAAAAGGTTTGAGAACCACTTACCATTCAAATGGTCCTCAAAAGAAAGCAGGGGTAGCCATCCTTATAACAGATAAATGAACTTTATCCCAAAGACTGTAGTAAGAGATGAAGAGGGACACTATATCATACTTAAACGATCTATCCAACAAGAAGACCTAACAATCGTCAATATTTATGCCCTGAATGTGGGAGCTGCCAAGTATATCAGTCAATTAATAACCAAAGTTAAGACATACTTAGATAATAATACACTTATACTTGGTGACTTGAATGTAGTGCTTTCTACAATCAACAGGTCTTCTAAGCACAACTCCAAAGAAACAAGAGCTTTAAATGATACACTGGACCAGATGGATTTCACAGATATTTACAGAACTTTACATCCAAACTCAACTGAATACACATTCTTCTCAAGTGCACATGGAACTTTCCCCAGAATAGACCACATACTGGGTCACAAATCGGGTCTGAAGCGATACCAAAAGATTGGGATTGTCCCCTGCGTATTTTCAGACCATAATGCTTTGAAATTAGAACTAAATCACATGAAGAAGTTTGGAAGGATTTCAAACGCATAGAGGTTAAGGACCATCCTGCTAAAAGATGAAAGGGTCAACCAGGAAATTAGAGAAGAATTAAACAGATTCATGGAAACTAATGAGAATGAAGATACAACCATTCAAAATCTTTGGGATGCAGCAAAAGCAGCCCTGAGGGGGAAATACATCGCAATACAAGCATCCATCCAAAAACTGGAAAGAACTCATATACAAAAACTAACCTTGCACCTAAAGGAGCTGGAGAAAAAACAGCAAATAGATCCTACACCCAGCAGAAGAGGAGAGTTAATCAAGATTAGAGCAGAACTCAATGAAATAGAGACCAGAAGAACTGTGGAACAGATTAACAAAACCAGGAGTTGGTTCTTTGAAAGAATGAATAAGATAGATAAACCGTTAGCCAGCCTTATTAAAAAGAAGAGAGAAAAGACTCAAATTAATAAAATCATGAATGAGAAAGGAGAGATCACCGCCAATACCAAGGAAATACAAATGATCTTAAAAACTCATTATGAGCAGCTTTACACCAATAAATTAGGCAATCTAGAAGAAATGGATGCATTTCTGGAAACCACAAATTACCAAAACTGGATCAGGTAGAAATAGAAAACCTGAACAGGCCAATAACCAGGGAGGAAATTGAAGCAGTCATCAAAAACCTCCCAAGACACAAAAGTCCAGGGCCAGATGGCTTCCCTGGGGAATTCTATCAAACGTTTAAAGAAGAAACCATACCTATTCTACTAAAGCTGTTCGGAAAGATAGAAAGAGATGGATACTTCCAAACTCGTTCTATGAGGCCAGCATCACCTTAATTCCAAAACCAGAGAAAGACCCCACCAAAAAGAATTATAGACCAATATCCCTGATGAACATGGATGCAAAAATTCTTAACAAGATACTAGCCAATAGGATCCAACAAGACATTAAGAAGATTATTCAAAAAAAAAAAAAAAAAGAAGATTATTCACCATGACCAAGTGGGAGTTATCCCCGGGATGCAAGGCTGATTCAACACTCGTAAAACAATCAATGTGATTCATCATATCAGCAAGAGAAAAACCAAGAACGATATGATCCTCTCATTAGATGCAGAGAAAGCATTTGACAAAATACAGCATCCATTCCTGATCAAAACTCTTCAGAGTGTAGGGATAGAGGGAACATTCCTCAGCATCTTAAAAGCCATCTATGTTTTTTAAAAAAAAAAGCCATCTACGTAAAGCCCACAGCAAATATCATTCTCAATGGGGAAACACTGGCAGCCTTTCCCCTAAGATCAGGACAAGACAGGGATGTTCACTCTCACTACTGTTATTCAACATAGTACTAGAAGGTACTAGAAGTCCTAGCCTCAGCAATCAGGCAACAAAAAGAAATAAAAGGCATTCAAATTGGCAAAGAAGATGTCAAACTCTCCCTCTTCACAGATGACACGATACTGTATATAGAAAACCCAAAAGACTTCACCCCAAGATTGCTAGAACTCATACAGCAATTTGGCAGTGTGGCAGGATACAAAATCAATGCCCAGAAATCAGTGGCATTTCTATACACTAACAATGAGCCTGAAGAAAGAGAAATTAAGGAGTCAATCCCATTTACAATTGCACCCAAAAGCATAAGATACCTAGGAATAAATGTAAACAAAGAGGTAAAGGATTATACCCTAAAAACTATAGAACACTTCTGAAAGAAATGGGGGAAGACACAAAGAGATGGAAAAATATTCCATGCTCATGAATTGGAAGAATTAATATTGTGAAAATATCAATGTTACTCAGGGCAATTTACATGTTTAATGCAATCCCTATCAAAATACCATGGACTTTCTTTAGAGAGTTGGAACAACTCATCTTAAGATTTGTGTGGAATTAGAAAAGACTCCTAATAGCCAAGGGAATATTAAAAAAGAAAACCAGAGCCGGGGGCATTACAATGCCAGATTTCAGGTTGTACTACAAAGCTGTGGTCATAAAGACAGCATGGTACTGGCACAAAAACAGACACATAGATCAATGGAACACAATGGAACAGAATAGAGAATCCAGAAGAGGACTCTCAACTTTAGGGATAACTAATATTTGACAACAGAGGAAACACTATCCACTGGAAAAGAGACAGTATCTTCAATAAATGGTGCTGAGAAAATTGAAAATCCACATGCAGAAGAATGAAACTGGATCACTCTCTTTCACCATACACAAAGATAAACTCAAAATGGATGAAAGATCTAAATGTGAGACAAGATTCCATCAAAATCCTAGAGGAGAACACAGACAACACCCTTTTTAAACTTGGCCACAGTAACTTATTGCAAAATACATCCATGAAGGCAAAAGAAACAAAAACAAAAATGAACTATTGGGACTTCATCAAGATAAGAAATTTTTGCACAGCAAAAGAAACAGTCAACAAAACTAAAAGACAACCTACAGAATGGGAGAAGATATTTTCAAATGACGTATCAGATAAAGGGCTAGTTTCCAAGATCTATAAATAACTTATTAAACTCAACAGCTAAGAAACAAACAATTCAATCATGAAATGAGCAAAAGACATGAAGAGAAATCTCACAGAAGAAGACATGGCCAACAAGCACATGAGAAAATGCTCCGCATCACTTGCCATCAGGGAAGTACAAATCAAAACCACAATGAGATACCACCTCCCACCAGTGAGAATGGGGAGAATTAACAAGACAGGAAACAACAAATGTTGGAGAGGATGTGGAGAAAGGGGAACCCTCTTGCACTGTTGGTGGGAATGTGAACTGGTGTAGCCACTCTGGAAAACTGTGTGAAGGTTCCTCAAAGAGTTAAAAATAGATCTGCCCTATGACCCAGCAATTGCACTGCTGGGGATTTTCCCCAAAAATTCAGATGCAATGAAACTCCCGGACACCTGCACCCCGATGTTTCTAGCAGCAATGTCCACAATAGCCAGACTGTGGAAGGAGCCTCGGTGTCCATCGAAAGATGAATAGATAAAGTAGATGTGGTCTATGAATACAATGAAATATTACTCAGCCATAGATACGACAAATACCCACCATTTGCTTCGATGTGGATGGAACTGGAGGGTATTATGCTGAGTGAAATAAGTCAATCAGAGAAGGACAAACATTATATGGTCTTATTTTGGGGGGAATATGAAAATAGTGAAAGGAATAAAGGGGAAAGGAGAGAAAATGAGTGGGAAATATCAGAGAGGGAGACAGTACATGAGTGACTCCTAACTCTGGGAAATGAACAAGGGGTGGTAGAAAGGGAGGTGGGCAGGGGATGGGGGTGACTGGGTGACAGGCACTGAGGGGGGCACTTGACAGAGTAAGCACTGGGTGTTATGCTATATGTTGGCAAATTGAACTCCAATAAAAAATAATAAATCCTGATTCAAATGAAAAAATAACTGCATGTTATTCAACATATGATTAAAATTCCAAATCCCTTTCTCTGCTACTCTAACTTCTGTGCATTATCATTAATGCATGTTTCTCCTTAAATTTATCTGGGATCATAAATAATCTATGCTTCTGCCACACATAAAAAGCAATGTGGGTTTTAAAAAAGATATAGAATAAAAATTGATGGTATTGATATGTTTTGTATAGTCTAAGTATTTAAAGTACTTGATACAACCTAAACTTTTTTCAAAAGGCTTAATAGTATAGTTAAGGTTCAGAAGAGAATATCTAAGAAGAGTAAATGACATGGGCTTTATTTCCATACACTTGAGATGAGATAGAGTCAGATATTACAGATGACCTAGGTTCCAGGTCTTCTAGGATGTAGAAAAAAGAAAAATCTGGTGATTCATTAAATAAATTTTGCATTCAGACAGAAATCTCTAAATAGAATTCCCTTATAGAGTTAAATTATTTCTTGAGATAAAGTTAAGGAGATATATATGTCAAACATCTTGGTTTAAGAGACACAGATTAACACAGTGGATAATCTATGGCTTAATAAAAGCGAGAACTGCTGTTCAAATGCATGCATCTATTACTGAATCTTTTAATTTTTTTTTTTCCTTTTTTTTTTTTTTTTTATTGGTGTTCAATTTACTAACATACAGAATAACACCCAGTGCCCGTCACCCATTCACTCCCACCCCCCGCCCTCCTCCCCTTCTACCACCCCTAGTTCGTTTCCCAGAGTTAGCAGTCTTTATGTTCTGTCTCCCTTTCTGATATTTCCCACACATTTCTTCTCCCTTCCCTTATTTTCCCTTTCACTATTATTTATATTCCCCAAATGAATGAGAACATATAATGTTTGTCCTTCTCCGACTGACTTACTTCACTCAGCATAATACCCTCCAGTTCCATCCACGTTGAAGCAAATGGTGGGTATTTGTCATTTCTAATAGCTGAGTAATATTCCATTGTATACATAAACCACATCTTCTTTATCCATTCATCTTTCGTTGGACACCGAGGCTCCTTCCACAGTTTGGCTATCGTGGCCATTGCTGCTAGAAACATCGGGGTGCAGGTGTCCCAGCGTTTCACTGCATTTGTATCTTTGGGGTAAATCCCCAACAGTGCAATTGCTGGGTCGTAGGGCAGGTATATTTTTAACTGTTTGAGGAACCTCCACACAGTTTTCCACAGTGGCTGCACCAGTTCACATTCCCACCAACAGTGTAAGAGGGTTCCCTTTTCTCCACATCCTCTCCAACATTTGTTGTTTCCTGCCTTGTTAATTTTTCCCATTCTCACTGGTGTGAGGTGGTATCTCATTGTGGTTTTGATTTGTATTTCCCTGATGGCAAGTGATGCAGAGCATTTTCTCATGTGTATGTTGGCCATGTCTATGTCTTCTTCTGTGAGATTTCTGTTCATGTCTTTTGCCCATTTCATGATTGGATTGTTTGTTTCTTTGGTGTTGAGTTTAATAAGTTCTTTATAGATCTTGGAAACTAGCCCTTTATCTGATATGTCATTTGCAAATATCTTCTCCCATTCCGTAGGTTGTCTTTGAGTTTTGTTGACTGTATCCTTTGCTGTGCAAAAGCTTCTTATCTTGATGAAGTCCCAATAGTTCATTTTTGCTTTTGTTTCTTTTGCCTTCGTGGATGTGTCTTGCAAGAAGTTACTATGGCCGAGTTCAAAAAGGGTGCTGCCTGTGTTCTTCTCTAGGATTTTGATGGAATCTTGTCTCACATTTAGATCTTTCATCCATTTTGAGTTTATCTTTGTGTATGGTGAAAGAGAGTGGTCTAGTTTCATTCTTCTGCATGTGGATGTCCAATTTTCCCAGCACCATTTATTGAAGAGACTGTCTTTCTTCCAATGGGTAGTCTTTCCTCCTTTATCGAATATTAGTTGCCCATAAAGTTCAGGGTCCACTTCTGGATTCTCTACTCTGTTCCACTGATCTATGTGTCTGTTTTTGTGCCAGTACCACACTGTCTTGATGACCACAGCTTTGTAGTACAACCTGAAATCTGGCATTGTGATGCCCCCAGATATGGTTTTCTTTTTTAAAATTCCCCTGGCTATTCGGGGTCTTTTCTGATTCCACACAAATCTTAAAATAATTTGTTCTAACTCTCTGAAGAAAGTCCATGGTATTTTGATAGGGATTGCATTAAACGTGTATATTGCCCTGGGTAACATTGACATTTTCACAATATTAATTCTGCCAATCCATGAGCATGGAATATTTTTCCATCTCTTTGTGTCTTCCTCAATTTCTTTCAGAAGTGTTCTATAGTTTTGAGGGTATAGATCCTTTACAACTTTGGTGAGGTTTATTCCTAGGTATCTTATGCTTTTGGGTGCAATTGTAAATGGGATTGACTCCTTAATTTCTCTTTCTTCAGTCTCATTGTTAGTGTATAGAAATGCCACTGACTTCTGGGCATTGATTTTGTATCCTGCCACGCTACCGAATTGCTGTATGAGTTCTAGCAATCTTGGGGTGGAGACTTTTGGGTTTTCTATGTAGAGTATCATGTCATCGGCGAAGAGGGAGAGTTTGACTTCTTCTTTGCCAATTTGAATGCCTTTAATGTCTTTTTGTTGTCTGATTGCTGAGGCTAGGACTTCCAGTACTATGTTGAATAGCAGTGGTGAGAGTGGACATCCCTGTCTTGTTCCTGATCTTAGGGGAAAGGCTCCCAGTGCTTCCCCATTGAGAATGAGATTTGCTGTGGGCTTTTCATAGATGGCTTTTAAGATGTCGAGGAATGTTCCCTCTATCCCTACACTCTGAAGAGTTTTGATCAGGAATGGATGCTGTATTTTGTCAAATGCTTTCTCTGCATCCAATGAGAGGATCATATGGTTCTTGGTTTTTCTCTTGCTGATATGATGAATCACATTGATTGTTTTACGGGTGTTGAACCAGCCTTGTGTCCCAGGGATAAATCCTACTTGGTCATGGTGAATAATTTTCTTAATGTACTGTTGGATCCTATTGGCCAGTATCTTGTTGAGAATTTTTGCATCCATGTTCATCAGGGATATTGGTCTGTAATTCTCCTTTTTGGCGGGGTCTTTGTCTGGCTTTGGAATTAAGGTGATGCTGGCTTCATAGAACGAATTTGGAAGTACTCCATCTCTTTCTATCTTTCCAAACAGCTTTAGGAGAATAGGTATGATTTCTTCTTTAAACGTTTGATAAAATTCTCCTGGGAAGCCATCTGGCCCTGGACTCTTTTGTCTTGGGAGGTTTTTGATGACTGCTTCAATTTCCTCCCTGGTTATTGGCCTGTTCAGGTTTTCTATTTCTTCCTGTTCCAGTTTTGGTAGTTTGTGGCTTTCCAGGAATGCGTCCATTTCTTCTAGATTGCCTAATTTATTGGCGTATAGCTGTTCATAATATGTTTTTAAAATCGTTTGTATTTCCTTGGTGTTGGTAGTGATCTCTCCTTTCTCATTCATGATTTTATTAATTTGAGTCTTCTCTCTCTTCTTTTTAATAAGGCTGGCTAATGGTTTATCTATCTTATTAATTCTTTCAAAGAACCAACTCCTGGTTCTGTTGATCTGTTCCACAGTTCTTCTGGTCTCGATTTCGTTGAGTTCTGCTCGAATCTTTAGTAGCTCCCTTCTTCTCTTGGGTGTAGGATCTATTTGCTGTTTTTTTCTCTAGCTCCTTTATGTGTAAGGTTAGCTTTTGTATTTGAGTTCTTTCCAGTTTTTGAATGGATGCTTGTATTGCGATGTATTTCCCCCTTAGGACTGCTTTTGCTGCATCCCAAAGATTTTGAACGGTTGTATCTTCATTCTCATTAGTTTCCATGAATCTTTTTAATTCTTCCTTAATTTCCTGGTTGACCCTTTTATCTTTTAGCAGGATGGTCCTTAACCTCCATGTGTTTGAGGTCCTTCCAAACTTCTTGTTGTGATTTAGTTCTAATTTCAAGGCATTATGGTCCGAGAATATGCAGGGGACAATCCCAATCTTTTGGTATCGGTTCAGACCCGATTTGTGACCCAATATGTGGTCTATTCTGGAGAAAGTTCCATGTGCGCTTGAGAAGAATGTGTATTCAGTTGAGTTTGGATGTAAAGTTCTGTAGATATCTGTCAAATCCATCTGGTCCAGTGTATCATTTAAAGCTCTCGTTTCTTTGGAGATGTTTTGCTTAGAAGACCTATCGAGTATAGAAAGAGCTAGATTGAAGTCACCAAGTATAAGTGTATTATTATCTAAGTATTTCTTCACTTTGGTTAATAATTGATTTATATATTTGGCAGCTCCCACATTTGGAGCATATATATTGAGGATTGTTAAGTCCTCTTGTTGAATAGATCCTTTAAGTATGATATAGTGTCCCTCTTCATCTCTCACTACAGTCTTCGGGGTAAATTTTAGTTTATCTGATATAAGGATGGCTACCCCTGCTTTCTTTTGAGGACCATTCGAATGGTAAATGGTTTTCCAACCTTTTATTTTCAGGCTGTAGGTGTCCTTCTGTCTAAAATGAGTCTCTTGTAGACAGCAAATAGATG
Source organism: Canis aureus (assembly GCF_053574225.1). Lineage (NCBI taxonomy): Eukaryota > Metazoa > Chordata > Mammalia > Carnivora > Canidae > Canis > Canis aureus. The sequence continues at coordinate 37,272,390 of NC_135622.1, forward strand.
GGTCCTGCTTTTTTATCCAGTCTGAAACCCTGCGCCTTTTGATGGGGTCATTAAGCCCGTTCACATTCAGAGTTACTATTGAGAGATATGAGTTTAGTGTCATCATGATATCTATTCAGTCTTTGTTTTTGTGGACTGTTCCACTGAACTTCTTCTTAAAGGGGAATTTTAAGAGGCCCCCTTAAAATTTCTTGCAGAGCTGGTTTGGAGGTCACATATTCTTTTAGTTGCTGCCTGTCTTGGAAGCTCTTTATCTCTCCTTCCATTTTGAATGATAGCCTTGCTGGATAAAGTATTCTTGGTTGCATGTTCTTTTCATTTAGGACCCTGAATATATCCTGCCAGCCCTTTCTGGCCTGCCAGGTCTCTGTGGAGAGGTCTGCTGTTACCCTAATACTCCTCCCCATAAAAGTCAGGGATTTCTTGTCTCTTGCTGCTTTAAGGATCTTCTCCTTATCTTTGGAATTTGCAAGCTTCACAATTAAATGTCGAGGTGTTGAACGGTTTTTATTGATTTTAGGGGGGGATCTCTCTATTTCCTGGATCTGAATGCCTGTTTCCCTTCCCAGATTAGGAAAGTTTTCAGCTAGAATTTGTTCAAATACATATTCTGGCCCTCTGTCCCTTTCGGCGCCCTCGGGAACCCCAATTAAACATAGGTTTTTCTTCCTCAGGCTGTCGTTTATTTCCCTTAATCTATCTTCATGGTCTTTTAATTGTTTGTCTCTTTTTTCCTCAGTTTCCCTCTTTGCTGTCAACTTGTCTTCTAGGTCACTCACTCGTTCTTCCACCTCGTTAACCCTCGTCGTTAGGACTTCTAGTTTGGATTGCATCTCATTCAATTGGTTTTTAATTTCTGCCTGATTAGCTCTAAATTCTGCAGTCATGAAGTCTCTTGAGTCCTTTATACTTTTTTCTAGAGCCACCAGTAGCTGTATAATAGTGCTTCTGAATTGGCTTTCTGACATTGAATTGTAATCCAGATTTTGTAACTCTGTGGGAGAGAGGACTGTTTCTGATTCTTTCTTTTGAGGTGAGGTTTTCCTTCTAGTCATTTTGCTCAGTGCAGAGTGGCCAAAAGCAAGTTGTATTGGGAAAAAGAGAAAAAGAGAGGAGAGAAAGAAGGAAAGAAAAGAGAAAGAGAAAAAAAAAAGGGAAGAAAAAGAAAAAAAAACGAAAGAGAAAAAAAAAAAAGAAGAAGAAAAAGGGAAAGAAAAAGAAAGGAGAAAAAAAGGGGGTGGGGGAAGGAAACAAATCAAAAAGCAAAACAAAACAAAAACAAAAACAAAAACAAAAACAAACAAACAAAAAAAAGAACCACCGGGGAGTATCTTCTGATTCTGTGTACTTTAAGTCCCTTGGCTTCTCCTGGAAGTTGTCAGTCTAGCTGGTGTTCTGGGGGAGGGGCCTGTTGTGCTGATTTTCAGGTGTTAGCAGTTGGGGGAGCTGCTGTGCCCCTGCCTGGTGCAGGGCTCGGTGGGGGTTGTTTACCCCGTGAGGCCGCAGGAGGAACAGCCCCAGTGGCGGGGCAGCTCTGGAAACCTGGATTCAGCTCCGGCAGGAACTCCGTCTGCAGGGCCTGGAGGCTCCGGGGCGGGGCGCTGATCTGCTCAGCTGGGGCAGGAGCGTCCTCGCTGTCCTGGGCCCTCCCGGCCTCTGCCTGTCCCGGGGGAGGCGGGATCCTGGGCTGTGTCCCGGCGCCCTGTGCTCCGGAGCCTGCGCTGTTGGATTTACGCTCCCGCCCCGCAGCCCCCTCCGCGGAGCCGCCCCCGAGCCCCCCCGAGCTGCTCCGGTCCCGCCGTGCGCGCTGCAGCCCTTAGGGAGCTCGGCGCACTCTCCTGGGCGCACAGTTGCTCTGTTAGTGTCCCCGGGAGCCCGAGGGCATCCCCGCCCTCCTGGGTCCTGCTCCACCTCCCTGCGAGCCCCTTTCCGCCTGGGCAGGTCGGTGCAGCTCCTGCTCCTCCGGGACGGGGCTCTCCTGTCCTGGGGACACTCGCCCCGGCCTCAGCCCGGCTCCTCGCGGGGCCCCTCCCCCTTGGAGACCTTTGTTTCTTTACTTCTTTTTCCCCGTCTTCCTACCTTGATAGAAGCGCGAACTCTTCTCACTGTAGCATTCCAGCTGGTCTCTCTTTGAATCTCAGGCCGAATTCATAGATTTTCAGGATAATTTGAAGGTTTTCTAGGTAGTTTGGTGGAGACAGGTGATTTGGGGACCCTACTCTTCCACCATCTTGCTCCTCCCCCCTATTACTGAATCTTTTAAAGGAGAAGCATATTATTAAATGTAGTTCAGTGAGAGTCTGAGATAACTGTGCCTTTGGTTCTGTTGCATTCTGGTTATCTAAATTAATGTAGGAATACTACCTTAAGAGGGAGGCTAATGGGCATGTAACCTCTCCATCCAGCTAGTCCTCCTCTCAAATATCTTATGTTTTAAGCAAGTATTTGTCAGGTATTAAATAGTAGTAAATTCATTATTGAATTCTCTAGCAGGTACCTGTGGTGGTGATAATCTATTGCACTGGGTAAAGTGTTAACCATACAATTTAATCATATCTGACATAGGTACTATATACACAAAAAAGAAAAGACAAATGAGACCAATCTTCCCACTTGGTTATGGTAGCAGAATAGAGGTGGGCAAGCACTGTTCCAAGTCAAATAGTAATGATTACACTGCATCTCCACCCTTCTCAATTTTGCCCTCGGGAGGACTTCAGGAAGTCCCATGGACTCTGCCCCTCCTGTAGTCTCAACCTCCTAGCTTTCCCACAAAAGGATGCTGTTAGAACTGATTGCCTACATTTCTTTTAAAGACTATTAAAACTTGTTCCTCTATATCTAAGTCACTACTAGTAGCCTGAGCTTTTTAGGTCATCCCATATCACTGACTCTCATATCCATTAGACTGCATATGATCACCTGGTTCAGATCTTCTACTTTCCATCATGCTTTCTGGACCCCAGTGCCTATTATCAGCAAAACATACCAACTGTCTCTCTGGTTTTTCTTTTCCTTTTTATTTTCATCTCTCTCTAATGAAAAGTAGATGGTCACTGAATGTACACACATTTTTTCCAGTAACCCATCCACAGCTAGATTTGTAAGGGGAGATTTTTCCTCACTTATCATTGCCTCTTCTCTAAAACAAAACACAAAATAAAAACATTAAATTACATGCCATCTGGGGCACTGGGGTGGCTCAGTTGTTTAAGTGTCTGCCTTTGGCTCAGGTCATGATCCCAGGGTCCTGGGATTGAGCTCTGCATTGGGCTTCACTCTTGGCGAGAAACCTTTTTCTTCCTCTACCTGCTTGTGCTCTCTCTCTCTGTCAAATAAATAAATAAAATCTTTTAAAAATTAAAAAAAATTACATGCCATCAAATAACAAATCTACTCCTTTGGAGTCCCCTATTTCCTGGGTATATACTTTCACTGATTTTTTTTTTTTTTTGCACTTGGCTTACTGCTCCTTCTCTACTCTGACTTCTGTCATTGTTCTTCGTGCTTTTAAAAATTCATCCATCTCCCCATTATTCTCATCCTTGTGTTCCTCAGTGCCAGTGATCTTATCCTCCATCCCATCTCAGTTGATCATTCTCAAGGTCATTGACTAGAGGGTGTCCTTTCCAATTTTTGTTGTGCCTCGTAATACACAATTTAGTATCCCATCTATGGTACTACCTATCTTTCCAACTCACTGTGCTAATATCCCAGACCCCAACTCTTATCAGTGCTCCAGATTCATTGAACTCACCAACTTTTGTCTGTCCATCATTCTCTTCATGTCCTCAATTCCATCCATATCCACTTCACTTTCATGAGTCATCTTTATACTAACACATTTTCAGACATATTCAACTCTTGATTTCTTTCTTCCTCCAACATGTTCTCCTGGCAAAGCCTAATTCTGGATACAGCTTATTCTTTGGCTACTTTATAGGCAAACCCAACAGCCTCAGAAAACAAAAGAGAAGAAAGGGTGACCTAACCAGACTCATTAACAATCAATGTCTTAAATTTCAAATGGAGAGCCTGTGCTGCCTGACACTCCTATTTCATTTTTCTTGTTAATCCATTCTCCTCCTGTCCCAGGCAACTATTTCACACTTCAGCTGATGACCTTTGTTTTTATTTTAGTGGAAAAAGAAAAGCAAACAGAAAAGAACTGCAATGTATTTCCTTGACCAAATCTACTCCTATAACATTTGAATTCATTACTGTGTCTTCTCTTCAGTTGTGATAGATATTCTTTCATCATATCAAAAGAACACTTCCCTTGTGCAACTGAATCCCATTCCCTTTTTCTTATGTAAGGATGTGGATAATAAAATTATCTTTTTCTTCTGAATGTGCAATTTTCCTCTATACTATATCTTTCCCATCAAAATAGATAGTTTTTGATTCCTGTATCTCCTTAATGTACTACTCAGTTTCTTCGTCCCCCTCAAAGGAAGCGTTGATATTTATTATTATCTTTGTTCTCCTCCTATTATCTCTTGAACTCTCTCCAGTTAGCATTATGTCCCCATTTGACCTTTGGAACTGCAATTGAAGATTTTACCAAAGGCTTACACATCATCACCTTCTCAGTAACATTTGACATAGCAGACCATATTCTCCTCCTTAAATCATCTTCTCTTCTTGGCTTCTGAGACACTACACTTTCCTTGTTTTCCATCTACTGCCTTCATCATTCCTTTCCAATCTCCTTTACTGAAATTTCTTTCTTATCCCCATCTATCAAACGTGGATATCCCCAGAGTGCAATCTTCAAGCTTCATCTGTTTCATATCTACACTGTCCCCTTTGGTGGGCTCATTTAAGATTGTGACTTTAAGGGATCCCTGGGTGGTGCAGTGGTTTAGCACCTGCCTTTGGCCCAGGGCACGATCCTGGAGACCCGGGATCGAATCCCACGTTGGGCTCCCAATGCATGGAGCCTGCTTCTCCCTCTGCCTATGTCTCTGCCTCTCTCTCTCTCTTTCTCTGTGTGACTATCATAAATAAATAAAAATTTAAAAAAAAGATTGTGACTTTAAAAGTATCATTTCCATATTGATGACTCAAATTCAGATGTTTAACCATGATTTCTGCCCTCTAATTTCATATTTTCATATATAACTACCTGATTGACATATTCACTTGGATTTCTAGTAGACATCTCAAATATAATATGATCTCTACATTACTTCCCCAAACATGTTTTTTTTTGCTATCATAACCATCTCCATAAATGGCATAACCTGAGATCAAAGACCTTGAAATTGTTCTTGACTATCTGTTAGAAAATGCTATTGGCATTAGATACATGTGTGTAACTGATATTAAGAATATGAACTCTTCCTATCCTCAGCAGTGTTGTCATCTAATCTAAGCCACCGTCTGTGTTTCACCTAGATTTCTATAACAGCTTCTTAAGTTTTTCTTGTCAACATTTACAATTGTAAAGCAGTCTAGTTACAGCAGTGAGAATAATATTTTAAGGGATGATCAAGTCATATTATTCCAAGTAAGTCAAACACCTCCAGTGGTTTCTCACATACCGAAGGTAAAATTTAAAGTTTTTGCCACAGCTTACAAAAGCTACAGATTCTGACTCCTGCTATCTCTACAACTTCATGTTTTTCACATTCCTACCATATCCTGCTTTGCTCCCACTGTTCCAGTTATACTGTGTTCTTTGTTGTTCATCAAGGATCCCAACCACCTCCTGCCTCAGGACACCTGCACTTTCCATCCCCACCCCACCCCCTCCGGAACTCTTCCTCCAAATAGCTGCCAAGTTTCTGCTTCATCCCATTCACGTCTTCATTGAAATATCACCTTCATAGGAGTACCTTCCCTGACCACCTCAACAAATTAGTAGCCTTGATATCACTCTATCCTCTTTTATCCTTTTTATTTTCTTTAGAACTCAAATCCCAAACTGACATTATATATCTATTCAATTTCTTATATCTACTTTTCCCAATTAAGTATAAGCTACATGAAGGCACTAACTTTGTCATTAAAAAATATTATATCCATAGCAACTAAAAAAATCCAGACCCATTGCAACTTCTTAATAACTTTACTGATAAATTAATGAATAAATGAAAGTGTTAAATCAAGAGAAAATAGACAGTAGTCATTCTAAATATACTGATATGGTCCAAGGGTAAAGCCGGTAAGGAGAAAACTGGGAAATTACAAAGGGAATGGAAGGCCAGCTAGGGAACTAGAGCAAGTATTTCAGTATCTATAAATATGGATAAATTTATCTAATATTAAAACTATATGGCTGCTGATCCAGAGCAGAGATATCCACTCCTGGCTCTGGTTGTGAGTGGCCCTCTGACATGGAAATTGGAGATTGAGAGTTTAATTGGAATTAGGTATTGAAAATTTTAAAATACCTGTGATTGAGCAGAAATGTAGGACATCTCAACCCCTCAAAAGGCACGATAGATAGATAGATAGATAGATAGATAGATAGATAGATAGATATAGATAGATGATAGATAAATAGATATAGATAGATGATAGATAGATAGATGATAGATAGATAGATAGATAGATAGATAGATAGATATAACTTACATTCTCGGTGCTAGGATTAAATTGATTTGAAGATTTATCTGACACCTGAATATGGATGACACAAGAACCCAAATATAAAGAAAAGTCAGTTCTTTTTTTTAAAAAAAGATTTTATTTATTCATTAGAGACACAGAGAGAGAAGCAGGCTACTTGCAGAGAGCCCAATGTGAGACAGGATCCCAAGACCCCAGGATCATGCCGTGAGCCAAAGTTAGATGCTCAACTGCTGAGCCATCCAGGGGTCCAAAGAAAAATCAGTTCTGATGGCAATCCTGAGTCATCTTTGAGTTTAGATTTGTTATTTTCTGATTAGAGTATTTAACATAAAAATTAAAATAAGCCATGTGGATGGTATCCTTCGGTGCCTACTAAAATCTCTTGACTCTAACTCTACAACTAGAAAGTGCAAGTAGACAAACAATAAGCAATCAGTGCAATGTGACCCTATTCTGATGGATACACTTGTTGGAGAACCATAACATATTGTACTGGAAGATTCACTAGTGACACCTGCCTTAATGTGTAATGAAAATAGCATGGATTTAGAGAAGAGTTAAGTTGTTCTGTATCTGGTCCTTACTATCTTCATGAGTTAGAACAATTATTTAATGACTTTGACAGCTTTTTCTATATCAGTAAATGCAGATAGTAACATTTACTTTTAAGGTTGCTGTGAAGATTAAGATACTGTATGCAAACACTTAGAGCTGTTCATCCTCATCATATATGTTCAAAAATTCTAGCTGCCATCACCATTTAGTGTGTACCAAATAATTTTTCATAGTCTGTGACATCACATTTTCAAATGAAAATGATGAAATAAAACTTCATAAGTTCTAGGACTATTCTCCCTAATAATCGTATCTTTTTGAAAGTCCCGTATTAGCTTGGAAAACATAGAGGTAATTAGTAATAACTTAGGGATTTTGACTACCCCAGCAAAACCAAGAGACTATATTGAAGAGTAGAGTAATCTTTTAAGCTGGCTAAAGAGAATATCCTTTGACTCAGATATATCTGGATCCCAGAAACCCATTCTTCCAAGTGCGAGAGTGGAAACTACTGAGATACATCTTTGCCACAGTTATATATACAATATGACATCCTTAGAACTTCTCCATTTTTCTACCTCAGAATTTCTCAAGCTAAGTCTCTCTCACTGTTGAAGTTAAAACTTTACATACGAGAAGGATACTTTTTAGATATTTAAATATCAGTTAACAGAAAGATAAACACTACAGTCTTGTAATAAGAGGAGAATATTGTCATTGTGTGTTCGTAGACTGCCCATGGATATACAAATTGTACCTCTCTTCAATGACCTAAAAAAGCATAAACACATCAACATCTAGCACCAAACTCATTGACTGTCCAGAGAAAGCGAATAATGATTATGCCAGGAAAAAGGATTGATCCACTTCCAAATAACCTTGTGTGGAAAACACCATCATATTACTCCAGGATACTCATCTGCCCAAGTCTTAGGAGTAGGGAAGCTGGAATCCTGCTAAGATGTTAGAAGCCCCCTTTCTACCTGAACAAACTCAAAACCCTCTCTTATGGATCTTAACCCCTAGTACCTCCAAATGTGACTCTATTTGGAGATAGGCCTTTAAAGAGGTAATTAAGTTAAAATAAGGTCACTGGAGTGGGCCCTAATCAAATGTGGCAAGAAGAGGAAATATGAACATACACTTACAGAGAAAAGACCATGTGAAGACAATGGTAGAAGATGGTCATTTACAACCCAAGAAGAGATCTCTCAGAAGAAATTAAGTCTGCTAACATCTCGATCTTGTAGTTGTAGCCTTTGGGAATATAAGAAAATAAGTTTCTGTTATGTAAGCCACCCAGTCTGTGGTAATTATTTATAGTAGCCCAAGCAAACTAATAAACTCTCAGAGGTGGGCCAAAACCATATAGTACACTAAAACAACAATAACCCTCAAATGAGTAGTGACTGGTGGGAGTTGGGGAGAGAATTTTGAAGTGTTCTGGTTTGTCTACATAGATTTCTCCCTTCTTATATCCTTATAACCTTAAGATACATTATTCAACTCATAGCTACATGTTTGATATAGTTGGGATTTTTTATTTGTATTTATGTATTTTAAACTTGCATGGTATATTTTATCAGCAGAGAGAGTATGCACTTATTATACTTATTATAGTCTATAGACTATAGTAGAAAAAAAATTAAGTCTAATAAAATCCTAAGCAAAGACACTGACCACCATTTTGATAAGGAGTAAAAGAACCATACCAGTAAGAAAGGCAGTTGTTTTGTCTTTGGTTCAACCTTGTTAAAATATTGCCTGTAAGTTCCTTTTCTCTTCAGATGCTTACAAGCTATGGCTACTCTGTTGATCAGCCAAGGCGAAATCTGGTAAAAGCAGCCTTTGAAGGGACCTATGATATCAACTTCAGGGGTTCTGTCAGACAGTCAGTATTCCACTTTAAAAAGCATCAAGGTCCAAAGACTGATTGATTTTATTTCATTTTATTTATTTATTTTTTTCAGATGACACAATCACCAAGCAAAAGCTGAAACCATTCATGTTGCTTTCTATGTTCCCAACTGAATTATTAATCTTTCTGTCAAGTCTAATTCCTGACCCTCAATTTAATTCTATTTCAACAGTTGATGCCTCTATTAGCCTCACTGCACTTGAATTCTGTTGCTCCCTTGGCTATAGCCTGCTGAGAAACTGTTTTTCAAGTACTTAGCAGAAAAGCTCTATGCTTTATTGACTCAGATTTTAATTTCAAATACTATTCTTACTGATCAGGTACTTGGAAACAAATGTTCTGAGAGGCTTTCCTCATGCATTGAAAGGTGATTGCCAAATTTCATATATGTCCAAGGACATAAATTATAACAAAATATTTTGTTCTTTATACCATTAATAGACTCCTGGAGAAATCAATGGTTCTGAAGGTGAAAAAATAATTTTAAGGAAACTTATAGCAGAGAAACATATGGATTGGCACAAGGAAAAAATAGAAACTAGGGCCAGATTTCACTATTTCTAAATATTATCAGCTATTCTAACAGAATAAACATAAGCAAATTAAAATATAAATTCAGTGTTTCAGCAAGAATATGATGTGATTCAATAATTAACAAAACATAATCCCATGGTGAGAAATCAATATAACTGAATGAGATGACTTTATACTTTGGGATTGCCTCACTTTAGCACACACTTAATTGATGGCAGTGCGATCTATTGAACCAATCAACTAAATTGCCCTGATTCTTATTAGTGTGTCAACACCCATGTAACAGATTTCTAAAGTGTACAGAGCAATGACACTTCAGGAAAAAGTGTTCTTCAGCATTGTTGAGTATATGAATCAATAAAATGTATTGCTGTGTCCCTCAGTGGAAATTAAAGCAAAATGACCAGTGTCTTTTCTAATCCAAACTCTTACTGAACAACACGGACATAAATATCCCCAAAGTTATTTATCCCAGTCTCTCTCTTCCAGTGAGAGAATGCATACCTCTTCACAAGAAAGGTCATTCCACTTTTGGATAAATCTAATAATTAGAGAATTTCTTCTCACAGTGACTTTTTAAAGTAACTCCTCCTTCCCACTGATAGCATGGTGATAACAAGAAACCATACAGTAAATACATTTGCTGCCTGTGCTTTATGACTGCTTTTGAAATTACCTGAATACTCCATCTTTGGCTTTGCCTGCCCATTTCCTCCATTATTCCTCACTTAAAATGGTTTATCTTTCCTTTATGTACCTGACAACATTTATATGGACACACTGTGATGTATTTATATGTTTATACGCCGTTTTCTCTGATAGTATCAACATATTGATACTATTCAATAATACTGATACTTTCCAACACCAAAGGTTTCTTCTCCGGGATTTTCCATGCATCTCTCAGTGATCTTCAACTAAGTCATTCAACAAATATTTGTTGAGTTGTCTCTAGAGCCTTGTGTTGTGGTAGTCAGTGGAGTTGGAATGACACTAATGCAAGTTCTCTCTCCAGAGCCAGTCAGTCTAGGGAATAATGCAGAACAGACCAGTGATTATAATCCAGTATAATGGTGAGATAAACACAAAATACTGTAAGAATCCACTGGAACAGCACATATCTTGCCCAGAAGACTTCCCAGTGGAAATGACATTAAAAAATGAAGTATGCTGGGGCACCGAGATGGCTCAGTCTGTTAATTGATTTTGGCTTATGATATTAGGGTTGTGAGATGGAGCCGGGCTTGGGGCTCCCTGCTCAGCACACAGTCTGCTTGGGATTCTTTCTCTCCCTCTTGTCCTCCCCTCACACTCTTTCTCTTTCTCTCTTTAATAACAAACAAAAACAAACAAATAAATAAAAATGAAGTGCAATGAAGGGAGTGGCCACACAAAGAAGGGCTGGTGATGTCTTTCAGAGACAGTGGGCAAACAGAACAAACAACTAGGAATAAGGAGAGACATGGTATGTTGAGGGACTCACAAGTAGTTTAGAGGGTCTGGAATACAGAGTACATAAAGTGTGAAATGAGGCTATGGCAATAAACAGGGGCTGAACCTTGAAGACATTTGTGTGCCATGGTAAGTGTCTATCTTACTCCATTTCAGCTACTATAACAAAATACTGCAGACTAGAAGCTAATAAACCACAGGAATTTATTTCCCACAGTTCTCAAGTCTGGAAGTTCAAAATCAAAGTGCCAGCATGGTTGGGTTCTGGTGAGATCCCTCTCCCAGGCTGCAAGCTGCTGACTTCCTACTGTGTCCTCACTAAGTGGAAGGGGCTAGGGAGCTGCATGGGTCCTCTTTGATAAAGGCAATAATCCCAGTCAGGAAGTTTGCAACCCCTTGACCTAATCACCTCTCAATGCCCTAACCTCCTAATATCATCACTTTGTGGATTAGAATTTCAATATATAAATTTGGGGGGATGGCACACAAACATTCAGACCATAGTAGTGCATTTCTTTCACGGGGCTGCCATAGCAAATTACCACACATTAGATAGCTTAAAACAGCAGAAATGTATTCTTTCACTGTTATAACGGACAGAAGTACAAAATCAAGATGAAGACACTATTTAAAAATAAGGCTACATTCTGAGGTTCCAAATGGATGTGAATTTTGAGGGGGTACTATCAACCCACTATAATAAGCAGTTGGTGTTTTATCATTATGCAGTGAGAAAATATTGGTAAGATTACGGAGGGTTTATAAATTAGAAGTATCAGAAATGTCTAAAGCTCCTGTGAGGAGAAAAGTAGTAAATTTAGTTTTGGATAAACTGAGTTTCAAATATTTGGGCACATCAGTATAGAGATTTTTTTTTTTAATTTGAGTATAGTTGACACACAGTTATGGGGATTTTAAAGGGCCATTGATATTCAAGTTAGAGCTTTAGTAAAGATATATATGTTATATGTTGATTATACCTGAAGGCAAATCCATGATGTTTTTGTTTATGTTTTTGTTTTTTGTTTTTTTCCTAATGTACCTCGTGTTGGGCTGGAGCCAGAACTTACTGGCTCCTAAGACCAAATTGTTAAATATTCAGTAACATTTTGAGGCCTTGATAAATTTTTGGTAGATTGCAGTCAGTCAAGATGGAACTATTTATATCATGGGGAGTTGGTGGTAACCAATTTCACCCATTTGAAAAGTTGATGAACACTGTAGACCCTTCCCAGAGAAATAACACACGAGTTTTGTGATTGTCACAATTTAAGGAATTCTGATATTATTGGTGCTTTAAGGCACCGAGTGTGGGGGAAAGCTTTATTTTTAAGACCACGGAAATGTGAGCTTGTTTAAATGCTAATGGAAAAGTGTCAGTAGAGAGGAATGTTGAAGATAAAGAGGAAAACAGGACTAGGTTTCTAATGAGGCAGGAGAGGATGGGATACAGGGCATTGTTAAAGGGTCCTCTCTTCATTTCCTTTCTCATCTAATGAAGATGGGCTTTTTCTCATTAGTTTCCTATCCCTGGTGCAACAGTTTGCCACAAACTTGGTGGCATAAAACAACATAAATTTATTATTTTATGATTCTTATAATTTTTTCAGAAACCCAAAAGGGTTCTCTCTGGACTAACATCAAGGTGTTGGCAGGGTGGTGTCCCTTATATATGGTCTGGCAGACAATATGTTTCCTTGCCTTTTCCAGTTTCTAGAGACCACACACAATACCTGACAGCAACATCAGCCCCAGTCCCTCTCATACTGTTCTCTCTGGCTCTCTTTCTTCTGCCTCTCATTTACTTATTAGAGTCTGTGTGCTTATACTGGGTTCACCTGGATAATCCAGGCTAATCTCCCTTAATTCCACCTACAATTTTAATTCCCCTGTGCTATGTAACCTAACACATTCACAGGTTCTGGAGATTAGGACATGGATATCTTTGGGGGCCATTATTCTTACTACCAATCGCTTGCACCTCCCCCCTCATTTTATGCTCACATTCCACTCTTACTTTTCTGTGTTCATCTGAGTGGAGAGGATGAGAGAGGAATTGAGTCTTCCATTTACATAAATGTAGTTGACACTGAGCTGAGTGTTTTTATGTATGTTAACCCACTTAACATTTACCACTCTGAGAGGGGAGGTTCTCTCTTTGATGTAAAATTGATGGACCAATAAAATAACTTGCTTCAGATCACACAGGTAGCAAATGTTGGTCATGAGGTGGAAACCTAGAATTGTCTGATCTAATGCCTAATGAATGATAAGGTTAGTTGATATAGATATGGGTGGTTATATACAATGAAGACATTTACACACACATATACAGAGAGATAAAAATAACATGCACTTAATGGAAAATCATTTAAAAAACAATCATTCTAGAATATACTTTCTTTTCTGCAATACCACATTGATAGCTACCACTCCAAAAGTACAAAGAACTGTACATCAACCAGATATGCTTTATTTATTTAACAATGCCCAAACTATTGGGATTTAAATTGTTTCTAGTTTTTAAATGAGCTATAACTTAAGGAAATAAATAAAATTAAACATATACACATGCATAGGCACACTTTGTTCATTCCTCATTTCATTTTTTCTTCTTAGTATCTTTTCTCCTTCTAAACTTTTTTCTGCCAAGCTAGGTCTACTCAACTTTTAAAAACTAGTCTAAGTTCTTATTCTCCTATGCATGAAAATTTTACCTCTGGGCTCTTGGTTTCTTTTATTCTCTGTACTCAAAGTGTTCTATGCCTTTGCAATTTGTAAAAATGTCTTCTTAGTGTTATGTTTTGATCCTTATATATTGCTGAGATTTAATGTTACAGAGTACTTCTCAGTAAGCATCTAGGGATAGGGCCCACATCAAGTCTAAATTTTCACTCCCCAGCTCCATCTACTGCAGTGCAAACATACAATCACATATAGGCCCTTGTTTGCTTTTGTGTTGCTTTTCAGCCAATAACCAAACATTAGCAGGCATTCTAAACATTTATTTTTTTGAATATGTATATTCTCAGATGCATATGAAAATGACTATGCCATCTAGTTGAACACAATAAAATATTTCAGCTAAACTAATATCACATTCGGTTTTTGTTAGCCAATTCCCTGATTCCTTTTGAATAAGAACAAAGCAGGTGCTTGCTTTCTTTATCATTTAATCTCCAAATTCTAGAAAAGTGTCAATCACACAGTAGTCCTCAATAAATATTTGTTGGATGAATGCATGCTTATTTGAAAGATATTGGAAATATTCAAGAAAATTTAAGCTAGGAGATATTTACGTATTTGACTAGGTTGGAAAACATGTCTTTTTAAACTTTTTTGTTTGTTTGTTTTTCAGATGTGTCTTTCTAAATGGAATAACACAGCAATTTAAGCCTACGTTCTTTTTTAAAAAAATTTTTTTTAAATTTATTTATACATTTGAGAGCAAGAGACTTTGAGAGAACATGAGCAAGAGGGAGGGGCAGAGGAAAAAGGAGAAGCAGATTCCCCATTGAGTAGGGAGCCAGATGTGGGGCTCTATCCCAGTACCCTAGGATCATGACCTGAGCTGGAGGCAAATTCTTAACTGACTGAGCCACCCCAGGGGCCTTTTTTTTTTTTTTTTTTTTTTAATAGAAACTACGTGGAGACACCTGGGTGGCTTAGCAGTTGAACATTTGCCTTTGGCTCAGGGCGTGATCCCGGAGTCCAGGGATCAAGTCCCACCTCAGGCTCCCTGCGAGGACCCTGCTTCTCCCTCTGCCTATGTCTCTACCTCTCTCTCTGTCTCTCATTAATAAATAAATAAAAACTTTAAAAAACTACAGCATTTATGAATTTGTTTTGTATTTTTGTTTATGTTTTTATGCATTATTTAAAATTTTCTTGTTTGGATGACCTTTTGTTTGTACATTATAGTGTGTAGTTTATGTAAAAAAAAAAAAAAAAACAAAAAACAAACTTACCTAGGTCTACCAATTCACAATGATATAGTTTTATGGATTTACAATGACCCAGTATATACTGGCTAGGTAGACTCCATTTTCACAGCAGTATATTAGCATCCACCCTACAAAAGGCATTCCAGAAAATGATAGGAGATCAAAAAAGAGAAATAATGTAATCCTCAAATCTATCCTAGAAGCTGTTTTTTAGACAATTACTGCTGTCCTTGGGATGAATACTAAGGTTCCCCAGTTCTTAATTTTGAATACCTTTACATTCTGTTCACTCAAGCCATTCCAGGCTGCTGTCTTTCACCTTCCCCTCTTCCCTGCCCTCTTCTCCCATTCCCCTCTGCTATCCTTCTGGTGGCTGAGTGGTTCTCTCTCTCTCTTCCTCTCTCCCTCCCATCCTCCCTCCCCACATTTGCTTCAATGTAAGAGGTGAAAGGTGGCTTAGTATTTACTAATAAAAAACCACCTCACGATGTCTTTAAAACCAAAAGGATTCCTCCCAACAATGAGACATTATATCTCAATGTCTGCTCTGATATATTTGCTAATTTGGATTAATTTCTTCGTTAATGCCTAGGCTTCCACAAGAATAATTACTTTATTTGTGCCTCATCTTTGAGTGACTAATGAGTCAATCTGGTACCTTTCCCTAAAGAAAGAAAATCTAATGCCAGCATATGCTTTCTCTGTTCTCCAAAATCTGTCTGTGGGGATCCCTGGGTGGCGCAGCGGTTTGGCGCCTGCCTTTGGCCCAGGGCATGATCCTGGAGACCCGGGATCGAATCCCACGTCGGGCTCCCGGTGCATGGAGCCTGCTTCTCCCTCTGCCTATGTCTCTGCCTCTCTCTCTCTCTGTGACTATCATAAATAATAAATAAAAATTTATAATAAAAAAAAAAATCTGTCTGTGAAGAGGGGGGAAAAAACCCTCTTTTAAATGTTTAAAAAAAAAGACAGTGAAAGAAAGAAGTTAATTAAATAAGCTCTTAAAATGTTATTTGTTTTGTACATAACTTTGACCCAGAAATTTTGAATTTATTTTGAGGGACAGCAGAATTCAAAATGGTAGTAGAGCTCACACTCTCATTAGAATTGGCAAAGATACATATAACAGGTGAAATAAGATATATCTTCATTAAGATATAAAGATAATGAATTAAGAATAAGGACTATTAAGAATAAAGATATATCTTCATCAAAGCAGTAGAAATCATTTTTTGTTTACTTTATTAAAATTTCACTTAATTAAATCCTTCTTATAACAGGACAAGTATTAAAAATCTTAGCATTTGGGTTTGAAATCATCCACAAAATGAACTGTAACACACTAAAGGAGTTGTTATTTGCCAAGTTTCTTTGATCCTTGTGAAGAAATACAAAATAAGACTTATTTTTTTTAAGAGAGTCACTTACTGAATTTACTAATTTTAAATGGTGTCTGGTGGTATCAAATGATGGAAAGATGAATCACTCGTTCAATCTAGTAACAAGATTAGGGTGAAGAAAGGCACTCGCCCTGAGTGTAAAAATTAAGACTGTCCACCAAAAGTTAATTAGAAAAAAATCCATTATGAACAAAAAATTAAAAATAAAAAGTATTGTTTTTTATTGCCAGATTGTTTGCTCCTGAGGCAAAAAGAAAACTGTATGGCCTTCTAGACATGTTTTTACATAAAACATGTATTTTTTAATGGTTAATTTTTCCTAAATATTAAAGTAGTTGCAAAAATATTTTAAAGGGAAATTAGATGTACTGAAACACATTATTTTAAGTTTAATATTTTCTTTATACTAAAAATATTATGATAATTATATATATATATTTTAATGGTTAATATTTTCCAAAAGTAGATTCTGAAAATATTATTAGTAAATTTTCTTCCATTAAAGCCAGGAAACTAAAATTATGCATACATAAAATATCATTTCTTTTGCCTCAAGTTTCAAGGTTCATCACAGAAATGTCTTTATGTAAAATGTTTATATTTTGAAATTTTAAAATATTTCAGTAACATGGTATTTATCTGGATTAATGACTTTTTTTGAGACCCCTGCAAAATTGCATTCAATGTGAATCCCTCACATACCTAACATATTCTTGACTGTGAAAGAGAGAACTTTAATAAACTGAACAAACATGCCAGTAATCACTAACTCTTGTATGCTTAATGTTTGAAGCAAGCTCAACTACCTTTATAAGAAATGCTTATGATTACAGGCCTTTAAAAAGAAATACTTCTTTGACATGAACTCACAAAGCACATAATTAGCCCATGATGATTATTGAGTCTCCCATAGCTCACAGATGTGTTATGCACTGATAATTTTAGCTCAGAGAAGATTTTTCAGTAAAATCACCAAAGATTCACTCCAAAACCACAAACACACATACACAGAAGTCTGAAGATATTTCATCATTCTCTTCACCTTTATGGAATATTTCTAATACACTTCGTACTGGTTCCTATGGGGGATGCAAAATAATAAAATCTACCTCTATGCTTAATAAAAAGTTTACTTTTAACAGGTAAAATCAAGCTCCTTATTCATAATGTGGAATCTTAGCTTCCAACTGTGACAAGTAATCTATGACACAAGCATTGTCTTCATCCCTATTACCATCAGTGATAAGCATCCAGGAACATGTCTTAATCAATCTAGCGCTTCAGCTGGAAGTTCCTATTTAATTTTTTTATCCCTTGAAGTTGTCCTATAAGAGATTAGTGCTGTCTGTACCCCTTGGAGTAAGAAGGTGGCATCATTGATGGAGTGTGTGTACTTCCTTCAAATCTATTAAAGTACTCATTAAACACATCTGTAGCAAAAATAGTGGGAGTTTTTCGTTACTAAAGTTAGCCTTCACAGTTGCTATTGAAAAAGGAGATGTATTTGAATATTTCTTTATATCTAGAGACTATTTGGAGATTTAACCACTTCTCTGTTGGGAGACCAATTCTATGGAAATTGTAAATAACTTTTAGTTATAAACTTGGCCCTGTATTCAACAAATATTCTTATAATCTTTCATCTCTTTAAAAAAAGAAAAGCAAAAACAAAACAAAAAATAACAAGTGTTTTTGTCTTTAATGGAACTTTCATTACAGATTTTCCTTTGATCATTTCTGATGGTTTATTAATGATCTCAATACTCATTATCTTTTAAATGTAGAATTTTATTAAAATACTATATACACTATTATTATTACATCTAAATTATTATGTTTATCTCAGGACTATGTATATTCACACGAATTGCCTTTTTAGTCCTGTATTGGAACTCATTGCTATTAAAATATAATTTATCATGATTCATCTTTTCCAAGAACATGTCCATTTCCTTCCTGTTTAAACACAACCAGCCCACCTGGTTATATGTGCTGCTATACTCCCCCCTGTATTTAGATGTCTTCCAAAGCCCCAACTTGAAAAACATCTTTCTTAATACATGGCCAATCCAATAAATTTCTACCCACTGAGTTAGTCCCATGCTCTTGGATCAGTGCATCTAATCCATATCAAGAGATTCACCTCACTTGTGTATTACTTTCCATAAACATGAGAGGCCACGAGTAGATGAAATGGACATAGAATTGGACAAAATATTGGAGGCATAATATTCTGTTAAAATTACAACAATGGGCAGCTTGTTGCTGGCACACAATTTAGAGAGTTGATTCACTTTCATGCCCAACACTTTTTCCTGGATAGTCCACTGGAATTTGCCAAATGAACTTGATGGCCAAACCAGACATTTCTGCTAAGACTGCCTCAATTTGGGTTCTTGGTTTAGGATTTGAACACCTGATTGTGGGTGATTCCAATACCCTGTGCTTATTTTCCTGCCACCTGTGGGAAGCTGATAACCCAAGATGACCCTGGAATGGAATCTGATAACAAAATTTGAATCCCAAGCCTTTTGGTTTGAGTCTGAAATTCTGTGTTAGTGGCCTGAAATCTTGACCTGATACTGCTGCCTTTACAGGAGTTTTTCTTAAAAGAAAAAAAAAAGAGACTTTATTATGTTTGTTTTATGGAGTCCGCAGAGGACTAGAACAACTTGAGCTAGTATTTTACACTGTCTAATGATAATAACGATAACAATAATAATGACTATGTAAACTAAGCACAAATTGTTGAGGAACAGTATACGTTTAAAAGTGTGGGCTGTGGAGCAACAATTCTGTGGACCTGACATGGGGTTCAAATCTCCCATTTATCACTTATTAACTGTGTGTCTCCAGTAAGTCATTTAACTTCTATATGCCTCAGTCACTTCTCTATAAAATGGTAATAAAAATAGAAGCTACCTAATAAGATTGATTCAGAGATTAAATTAGTTATATATAGTATATAAAACTCTCTCTCTCTCTCTCTCTCTCTCTATATATATATATATATACATATATCACATACACACACACACATGCATCATGTCTAACCCATTCTAAGCTCTCAGTAAATACTAGACATGGTCCTGCAGTGGTGCTAAAGAATTCATCCATTTCATACTTCCAGCAATGCAATTATGAAGATTCCATTAACTTGAAAATTGGTGTAAGTCACTCTAGTGATGAAGAAAACTTGATTTAGAAGGTTAAAATCACTTTGGTAACCTAAAAGCCATTTGGCTAGTAATTGCAAGACCTGGTTTTGAACCTGGTATTTGTTTGACCCCAGAACTATAGAAAATTCCAGAATCATAATCGTCATTATCATAATTCCCTACAAACATACCTGCTTCTCAGTTCACAGATTACTTTACACATACTTTCCTGTTTTACTTTCATAACCACCTTACAAAGTAGACAGAAAAAATATTACTGCCCTGTTTCAAATATTGGAAAAATTCTGAGGCTCAAATTTCACACAGTAGTGAAAACCAAAACAGATTTCTGTGATCTCTGCAAGACCTCGCTCATGCTCCATTCCCTTAAGGGATGCTAAGCAATAAAGAAGATTAATATAATCATTCATATTGCTTATTACTGAAGACATTGGCTTTGATTTGCAGCAAAATCAATACTTTCTAACATGCTCTCTAATAAATTTACAGGTAGACCCCCTACTAGGCAGTTTACACCTTCAAAAGGAAAAGTGGAAGGTCACAAAGATTGTCTCCTGTATTTTCTTATAGAGTGTTTATAATTTTAGTTTTATCCATTTCAAGTTGATTTTTGTATATATTGTGAGGTGTAGGATTAAGTTCCATTTTTTATATGTTGCATATAACTAATTGTTCCAGTACCATTTTTTAAAAAATTTTTATTTATTTATGATAGTCACACACACACAGAGAGAGAGAGAGAGAGAGAGGCAGAGACATAGGCAGAGGGAGAAGCAGGCTCCATGCACCAGGAGCCCAACGTGGGATTCGATCCCGGGTCTCCAGGATCGCGCCCTGGGCCAAAGGCAGGCGCTAAACCACTGCGCCACCCAGGGTTCCCCATTTTTTTTAATAGACTTTCCTTTCCCCAGTTAATTGCCTTGGTAACTTTGTCATGAATCAATTGGAGCATGCTCACATGTGCATACTCTCACACACTCTCTAGGGCTCTTTTTAGCTCTATTCTGTTATCACATTATCTTAATAATGATAGCTTTATAGTGTGCCTTACTATAAGGTAGTACATATACTTCAGCTTTGTTCCTTTTCAAAGTTATTTTTGGGTCTCCCAGATCCTTTGCCCTTTCATAGAAATAAAGATTCACTGTGTTAATTAAAAAAATTCTGCAAGTTTTTTTTCATTTTATACTTTGAATGAGGTTACCATATCATTTTCATTTTTAGTTTTAATGTAGTGGATTGCAGACAGATGAATGCTAAACTGTTCTTGCATTCCTGGGATAAACCTCAGTCATAATATATTATTCTATTTTATCTATTTTACTGAATTAAGTTTGTTAAAATACTGCTAATAATTTGTGCATCTCTCAATGAAGTCAGTTGGCCATCCTGTTAATCTCCTGGAGTTTTTGTTTGTTTGTTTGTTTGTTTGTTTAAGTTTTGCTATCTGTTAGGATAATGCTAGCTTCATAGAATAAGCTGGGCAGTGTGTCTTGCTCTTTAATTTTCTAGAAGTTTTTGTATCAGTGGTATCATTCATTTCTTAAATGTTTGATAGAACTCTATGGGTGAACCACATGGGCCTGAAATTCTATTCTGGGAATGTTTTTAAAACTTTTTTTAAGATTTTATTTATTTATTTACTTACTTAATTACTTACTTACTTATTTGACACAGAGAGAAAGCACAAGCAGGAGAAGCAGCAGAGGGAGAGGGAGAAGCAGGCTTTCCACTGAGCAGGAAGTCCAATGCAGGGTTCCATCCCAGGACCCTGGGATCATGACCTGAGCTGAAGGCAGATGCTTAACTGACTGTGCTACCTAGGTGCCCCTAATACAATTTTGTTAAATATATGGAATGATTTTAGTTATTAATTTCTTCTTGAGAGTGTTCTTGTGTCATTTCATCTGTCATCAAATTCATTACACAAAGTTGTTCATTGTGTTCTCTTGATATCTATATGTCCCATAGTGTTGTTCTTTCTCACATTCTTGATATTGATAATACATATCTTCTCTCCTTTTTCCCTACTCAGCCTTACTAGAAATTAACTTATTTTATTTATCTTCTAGAAAGCCACTATTTATTTTGCTAATTTTTATTTTGTTTTTATGTTTTCATTTATTTATTTCTAATTTTAGTTTTATTTGCTTTCTTCTGCTCAGTTAGCTTTCTTTGGTTCTTCTCTCTTTGTTTTCTTAGAGTGAAATCTTAGGTTCCCTAATCCCTTGATTTGTTTTCCTTATAACAATACACCCCATAACAGTAATTGTCAAACTTATATTTTACTCAAACTCAAGAACTTTTTGCTCACAAGAAATTAAAAACCATAAATATTTTTTTTAAATCCACTCAATTAAAGAAGGAATATGGATACTATAATTGTATTCTCTCCCCTCCACCATTAACAGCAGCCTCTGTAATCTGTTAAACTCTTAAGGCTGCGAATGCTCTAATATATTCTCTAGCCTCAATATATATATTATATATCAATATCAAATGATATTATTATATATCAATAATATATCTCCTAGCCTCAAAAAATCCTAATTTCCAAAATCTGTAATTTGAGTTGATATTATCACCCTCACAGTAGGTCATATAGATATATCTGGCACTTATGTGATCTGATCCATTGTTCTTTTATTAATACAGCAAGAAATATTTTCTGGAATAACTGAATAAAATTACAAGGTGATAAAGAGGATTTGGGTCTTATTATACCTTCTTCTGAAACAAGGTATCCCTGATATAAGCTTTGTAGCTATAGAGTCAGAGACCACCTGCATCTATTTCCTGAATTAAGCATAACTGTATTAGACAATGTGTAAGTTGCCTCATAGCTTTAAATCCTGATTCTCTTTACTATAATCAGAGAGTTTTAATAAAGTTACCAGAAGTACAAAATAAATAAGTCATATTCCAGACTGATAGATATATCCAGTCATCAGGGTGATAATAAATAATATGCCTAAAGTTAGATAGCTCTGTAAATCAACATGGACCCAAAATAAGTGCTGCTCATTGTGGGATAAAAGGAAAAATCAGTGTGGAACGTTACTGGTAAGTACTGGTTGAAGAGAAGGAAATTTACCTGGATTTTTGAAAACAGGAAGATTATACAATATCATAAGGATTAGTGAAAGCCGAGGGCGGGGCAAGAAGGTGGAGGAGCAGGGTCCCCAACTCCTGGCCCCCAACTCCAGTCACCTGGCCCCACTGACTTACCTGGATAACTTTCAAACCATCCTGAACACCTACGAATTCAACCTGAGATTTAAAGAGAGAACAGCCGGGAGGCGACAGACAGAAGGGTTTTCACCTCTAACAAGGTAGGAAGGTGAAAAAAAAATATATATAAAGGAATCCAGTGAGGGGGGCGGGAGGGTGTGCCGTGAGGACCCGGCTAAGGCTGGGAGGCGAGAGCCTCGGGACAGGAGAGCCCTGCCCCGGAGAAGCAGGAACTTTAAAAATCCGCACCAGATTCTTCCCGGATGGAAAGGTGCTGGCAGGGAACTCGGGCAGGATCCCAGGAGGGGCAGTGGAGCCCCCAGGTGCCCGGGGTCACTAACTGAGGAAGTGCACGCCACACCCCGGGGGCTGAGCTCGGTAGCGGGCTGGAGCGCCCTGCGGGGCCCCGGGAGCAGCCGGTGGGTCAGGCGGGGGCTCCGGGGAGGGGCTGCACCTGCTGCCTTTGGGAGCCCACCCGGGAGCGCTATTCCAGCGGCGCAGGCCCCAGAGCCCAGGGCGCGGGGGCGCACAGCCCAGGATCCTGCGCTCCCCCCGGGACAGGCGGAGGCGGGGAGGGCACAGGACAGTGAGGACGCTCCTGCTGCCGGGCGGGCGTCCCCGAGCTGTGCAGGTCAGCGGCCCCCGTCCCGGAGCATCCAGTCCCCTGCGGACTGGGAGACAGCAGGTGGTTACTGCGGGTGGTTACTGCGGGAGCTGACTCCAGAGCTGGAGACCTGGACGCGGCCAGTGTGGTTGTTCCTCCTGGTGTCACACTGTGCCTGGGAGAGGTGGGGCCACCAGGGGACACAGGCCTCATGGGGTAAACAGCTCCCACTGAGCCGGCACCTGGTGGGGGGGGCAGCTCCCCCAGGTGCACACACCTGAGAGTCAGCTCATCAGCCCCTCGCCCAGAAGACCAGCTGGAAGGACAGGGGAAGAGCAAGTTCTTGACCGAGCAAGCTGGAAAGCTCCAGGGGAGTCGAGGCATTTACAGTATATAGAACCAGAGGGTACCCCTCCTATTCTTTTTTTCTTCCTTTTTCCGTATAACTCGTTTTTATATCAGACAGTAAATTTCCAATTGTTTTTCTCTTTTCCCACCTTAACTACAATATTTTACCACCTCTTCATTTTTAAGATTCTTCCTTTTTGAGTTTCATACTTCTACAATCACAGGTCCTAGATACATTTTCCACTTCTAAATTCCCTTCAACATACTCAACTTAATTTTGGGAGATATACAAGATATGTATTTTTTTGTTTTCTGTTTTTTGTTTTCTCTCCCTCATTTTGTTCTACACTGGCAGAAGTTAATACCTTCTAAAACATGACCAGCATGCACCCGGAACCAAGTGGTATATGTGCTGGTTCATTCTGTGAGATTCCTCATTCCCATTCTGCCACCCTCTTTTTTCTCATTTATGATTTGGTGGTCAATGTTGGTGCTTTCTACAAGTACTTCTGGCTTATATAACCTTGGGACTTAGCATCTTCTAACATACAGAACTTTATATACTCAGAACCAAGAGGATCACCCTCTAGAACCCATTAGAGAGACAACATTTTCCCTCCACTACAACTTCCTCACCACCACCACCACCTCCCTACCCCCACCTTTTCTTATTCTCCTTTTTTTTTTTCTTTTTTCTTTTTTCTTTTTTCTCTTCTTCTTTAGGATTCTTGGCCTTTTATTTTTTACTACTTTGTTTTGAAATTTATTTTTCACTTTAGTGGTCCTTCTGTTTTATTTCATGCTGATCTTCATTTTCAATTTCTGGTCTCTGACCTCAGCAGAATAATCTAGGGTGAAATTTACTTAGGTCATGGTTGATATTCTTGACTCAGACCTCTCATAACAGCCACTCTGCACTGAGCAAAATGACTAGAAAGAAGAACTCACCACAAAAGAAAGAATCAGAAACAGTACTCTCTGCCACAAAGTTACAGAATTTGGATTAAATTCGATGTCTAGAAAGCCATTTCAGAAGCACAATTATAAATCTATTGATGGCTCTGGAAAAAAGCATAAAGGAATCAAGAGACTTCATGACTGCAGAATTTAGATCTAATCAGGCCAAAATTAAAAATCAATTAAATGAGATGCAGTCCAAACTGTATGTCCTAACGATGAGGGTTAATGAAGTAGAAGTGAGTGATAGAGAAGATAAGTTGATGGCAAGGAAGGAAGCTGAGGAAAAAAGAGAAAAACAGTTAAAAGACCATGAGGAAGGTTAAGAGAAATAAATGATAGCCTCAGAAGGAAAAATCTACATATAATTAGGGTTCCAGAGAGCGCCGAGAGGGACAGAGGACCAGAAAGCATATTTGAACAAATCATAGTTAAGAACTTCCCTAATTTGGGGAGGGAAACAAGCATTCACATCCAGGAGATAGATTCCCCCCCCCTAAAATCAATAAAAACCATTCAACACCTCCACATTTAAAAGTGACACTTGCCAATTCCAAAGATAAAGAGATAATCCTTAAAGCAGCAAGAGACCAGAGATCCCTAACTTATATGGGGAGAAATATTAGATTAACAGAAGACCTCTCCACAGAGACCCGGCAGGCCAGAAAGGGCTGGAAGAATATATTCAGAGTCCTAAATGAGAAGAACCTGCAGCCAGGAATACTCTATCCAGCAAGGCTCTCATTCAGAATAGAAGGAGAGATAAAGAGCTTCCAAGATAGGCAGAAACTGAAAGAGTATGTGACCACCAAACCAGGTCTGCAAGAAATATTAAGGGGGACCCTGTAAAAGAAAGAGGAAGCCCAAAGAAATAATCCACATAAACAGGGAATGAACAGGTATTACAATGACACCAAATTCATATCTTTCAATAGTAATTCTGAACGTGAATGGGCTTAATGATCCCATCCAAAGACACAGGGTTTCAGACTGGATAAAAAAGCAAGACCCATCTATTTGCTGTCTACAAGAGATTCATTTCAGACCTATAGACACCTACAGCCTGAACATGAAAAGTTGGAGAACCATTTACCATTCAAATGGTCCTCAAGAGAAAGCTGGGGTAGCAATCTTCATATCATATAAATTAAAGTTTATCCCAAAGACTGTAGTAAGAGATGAAGAGGGACACTATATCATACTTGAAGGATCTATCCAACAAGAGGACCTAACAATCATGAATATTTATGCCCCCCATGAATATAATGTGGGAGCTGCCAAGTATATCAATAAATTAATAACCAAAGCAAAGACATATGGAGATAATAATAAACTAATAGTAGGAGTCTTCAACACGGCACTTTCTGCAAATGACAGATCTTCTAAGCCCAACATCAACAAAGAAACAATAGCTTTAAATGATACACCTGGACCACATGGATTTTACAGATATATACAGAACTTTGCATCAAACACAACTAAATACACATTCTTCTCAGGTGCACATAGAATTTTCTCCAGAATAGACCACATACTGGGCAAATCAGGTCTCATCCGATACAAAAAATTGGGTTTGTCTTCTGCATATTTTCAGACCATAATGCTTTGAAACATGAACTCAATCACGAGAAGAAATTTGGAAGAAACTCAAACACATGGAGGTTAAAGAACATCCTGCTAAAAGATGAAAAGGTCAACTAGGAAATTAGAGAAGAATTAAAAAGATTCATGGAAACTGATGAAAATGAAGATACAACCATTCAAAATTTGGGGATACAGCAAAAGCAGTCCTAAGAGGGAACTACTATAAGAGGGAACTACTATCACTATACAAACATCCGTCAAAAAATTGGAAAGACCTCCAATACACACGCTAACCAAGAACTTAAAGGAACTGGAGAAAGAACAGCAAGTAAAATCTACACCAAGCAAAAGAAGAGAGTTAATAAAGATTCGAGCAGAACTCTATGATATTTCATTGATACCAGAAGAACTGTAGAACAGATCAACAAAACCAGGAGTTGGTTCTTTGAAAGAATTAAAAAGATAGTTAAATAATTAGCCAGCCTTATTAAAAACAAAAGAGAAAGGATTCAAATATAAAAACCATGAATGAAAGAAGAGAGATCACAACCAATACCAAAGAAATATAAATGATATTAAAAAGTTATATAAGCAGCTATATGCCAATAAATTAGGCAATCTAGAAGAAATGCATGCATCTCTGGAAAAGCACAAACTACCAAAACTGGAACAGGAAGAAATAGAAAACCTGAATAGGTCAGTAACCAGAGAGGAAATTAGCCGTCATCAAAAACCTCCCAAGACACAAAAGTCCAGGGCCAGATGGCTTCCAAGGGGAATTCTATCAAACGTTTAAAGAAGAAACCATACCTATTCTACTAAAGCTGTTCGGAAAGATAGAAAGAGATGGAATACTTCCAAACTCATTCTATGAGACAAGCATCACTTTAATTCCAAAACAAGACAAAGACCCCACTAAAAAGGAGAATTATAGACCAATATCCCTGAAGAACACAGATGCAAAAATTCTCAACAAGATACTAGCTAGTAGGATCCAATAGTATATTAAGAAGATTATTCACCATGACCAAGTGAGATTTCTCCCCAAGATGCAATGCTGGTTCAACACTCATAAAGCAATCAATGTGATAGATCATATCAATTGGAAAAAAACAAGAGCATTATGATCCTCTCATTAGATGCAGAGAAAGCATTTGACAAAATACAGCATCCATTCTTGATCAAAACTCTTCAAAGTGTAGGGATAGAGGAAACATTCCTCAGCATCTTAAAAGCCATCTATAAAAAGCCTACAGCAAATATCATTCTCAATGGGGAAACACTGAGAGCCTTTCCCCTAGATTAGGAAGGAACATGACACGGATGTCCAGTCTCACCACTGCTATTCAACATAGCACTAGAAGTCCTAGCCTCAGCAATAAGACAACAAAAAGAAATAAGGCATTCAAATTGGCAAAGAAGTCAAACTCGCCCTCTTCACAGATGACAGGATACTGTACATAGAAAACCCAAAGGACTCCACCCTAAGATTGCTATAACTCATACAGCAATTTGGCAGTGTGGCAGGATGCAAAATCAATGCCCAGAAATCAGTGGCATTTCTATACACTAACAACGAGCCTGAAGAAAGAGAAATTAAGAAGTCAATCCTATTTACAATTGCACCCAAAAGCATAAAATACCTAGGAATAAACCTAAACAAAGAGGTAAATGATCTATACCCTAAAAACTACAGAACACTTCTGAAAGAAATTGAGTTTGGGACTGAGAAAGAGATGAAAAATATTCCATGCTCATGGATTGGAAGAATTAATATTGTGAAAATGTCTTTACTACCCAGGGCAATGTACATGTTTAATGCAATCCCTATCAAAATACCATGGACTTTCTTCAGAGAGTTGGAACAAATCATCTTAAGATTATTTGGAATCAGAAAAGACCCCAAATAGCCTGGGGAATATTGAAAATAAAACCAGAGCCAGAGGCATCACAATGCCAGATTTCAAGTTGTACTACAAAGCTGTGGTCATCAAGACAGTATGGTACTGGCACAAAAATAGACACATAGATCAACGGAACCAAATAGACAACACAGAAATGGGCCCTCAACTCTAGGTCAACTAATATTCGACAACAGAGGAAAGACTATCCACTGGAAAAAGGACAGTATCTTCAATAAATGGTGCTGGGAAAATTGGACATCTGCATGCAGAAGAATGAAACTGGAGCATTATCTTATACCATACACAAAGATAAACTCAAAATGGATGAGAGATCTAAATGTGAGACAAGAATCTATCAGAATCCTAGAGGAGAATACAGGCAACACCCTTTTTGAACTTGGCCACAGCAACTTCTTCCAAGATACACCTATGAAGGCAAGTGAAACAAAAGCAAAAAAGAACTATTGGAACTTCATCAAGATAAAAAACTTCTGCACAGGAAAAGAAAACAAAACTAAAAGACAACCTACAGAATGGGAGAAGGTATTTGCAAATGACGTATCAGATAAAGGGCTAGTATCCAAGATCTATAAAGAACTTATTAAAGTCAACAGCAAAGAAACAAACAATCCAATCATGAAACGGGCAAAAGACATGAACAGAAACTTCACAGAGGAAGACATAGACATGGCCAACACACACATGAGAAAATGTTCCTCATCACTTGCCACCAGGGAAATACAAATCAAACCCACAATGAGATACCACCTCCCACCAGTGAGAATGGGGAAAATTAACAAGGCAGGAAACAACAAATGTTGGAGAGGATGTGGAGAAACGGGAACCCTCTTGCACTGTTGGTGGGAATGTGAACTGGTGCAGCCACTCTGGAAAACTGTGTGGAGGTTCCTCAAAGAGTTAAAAATAGACCTGCCCTATGACCCAGCAATTGCACTGCTGGGGATTTACCCCAAAGATACAGATGCAATGAAACGCCGGGACACCTGCACCCCGATGTTTCTAGCAGCAATGTCCACAATAGCCAAACTGTGGAAGGAGCCTCGGTGTCCAACGAAAGATGAATGGATAAAGTAGATGTGGTCTATGTATACAATGGAATATTACTCAGCCATTAGAAATGACAAATACCCACCATTTGCTTCAACGTGGATGGATCTGGAGGATATTATGCTGAGTGAAGTAAGTCAATGGGAGTAGGACAAATATATGGTTTCATTCATTCAGGGAATATAAGAAATAGTGAAAGAAATTAAAGAGGAAAGGAGAGAAAATGAGTTGGAAATATCAGTGAGGGTGACAGAACATGAGAGACTCCTAACTCTGGGAAATGAACAAGGGGTAGGGGAGGGGGAGGGTGGCGGTGGAATGGGGTGACTGGGTGATGGGCACTGAGGGGGGCACCTGACGGGATGAGCACTGGGTGTTATTCTATATGTTAGCAAATCGAACTCCAATAAAAAATATACAAAAACAAAACAACAAATAAACAAAAAAAGGATTAGTGAAAGCCTTCTAAGCAGGAGAAATGACTTAAAGAAAGACATGGTTTAGGAATATTTGGGAGCTAATGAAGCAATTGTTTTTGGTTTTCATTTGTGTAGTCCAGTCAAAGATACAGTTGAAGAGAGAAGATGGTCATCATTCCCAGGTGGAAGAATTGATTTTATCTTTGCATCTAAGCTCAGTGTTGAATATTTATGCACTGCTTCTATAAACTAAGGACTCACTTCTCCACTGAGAATAAACAGAAGGTTTTCAGGCAGCTAGGTGAGAGTGAGAGAGAAACAGGCATATGCAAATAAAGAAATTATAGCCTTCAGAAAACCTTCTAAAATCAGTAGGTAGTAAAAGCCTACCCTCTAACAGCTTAGGAAAACTAATTCTGATGTCCTGTTCAGCCAGAATTAGAGTGCAAAATAATATATAGAATGTACTGAATTACCATATGTGGCCAGTGGAAGTTCATATTTTTAAAAGATGTGGGAATAGCTAAAGCCAAGTAAAAAATAGAAATTTTATGTTTTAAGACTATAAAATAGCAATAAATCTGTTTTTCAAACATAACATACCTAAAATACTTTGTGGTGTATAGATGAACTGAATGTGGCAAAAGCTATTTTTATTTACAGGCTTGATTCATATTTTATTTAGTATTTTGATGAATATTTATTGTGTTTATAAATATCATGTAGATTTATATGCCTTGCCCTCATGTAATACTTTCTATATAAATACTACTGCCAAGCATATGGCATGGGAGAAGTAGGCAGACACTTCCAAAACATATATATATATTTTTTTTTTTTTAATTAGTAGACCTCATTTTTCATGACAGTTTAAATTGTCAAAAGAACTGAACCAATAGTAGAAAGTTTCCACGTACCCTACCTGTGTATAAAGCTTCCCCTATTACTAATGTCCTACATTAGTATGGTACAGCTGTCACAATTAACGAACTAGTATTGATATATTGTTATCTTATAGTTATTTCTTTTTCCTTAGTTTTTACCTAATATCTGTTTTCTGTTTCAGGATCCATTCAGTATGCTACATAACATTTTTTTCCTATATCTCCTTATCTTTCTTGGAGTTGTGACAATTTCTTAGACTTTCCTTGTTTAATGACCTTGACAGTTTTGAGGACTATTGGCTCCGTTATTATATGGGTTGTTACTTTGTTAGAATTAGCCTGATATTTTCTTATGGATAGACTGAGGTTATAGATTTTGGGGAGGAAGAATATAGAAGTAGAGTATATTTTTATTAGTAAGATATAAAAAAATTATATACTATCAACATGACTTATCACTGTTCATGTTGCTATTGATTACCTGAATGAAGTGTCCGTCAGATTTCTCCAGTATAGTTCATCTTTTTCCCGTTTCTCATACTGTGTACTTTTTTGGAAGGAAGTAACTATAACTAATCCACACTTAAGGAGCAGGGGTTATGCTTACCACATTTAGGGTAGACTAGCTACATAATTTATTTTTAAACTCTCATGCATTAGAGTTTTGTTTCCTCTCTGCCATTTGATAAAGAAAAGAAATATATGTTTGTATATACTAAAACAAATATATACACATAGCTTAAGTATTTCTATCTGTAAGCATCTGCATCTATGTTAAGTTAAACATGAGTTGTTACTGAGATTAGCAACTTTTATCCATTGTGACATGGATTATCCTAGCCTTCTGCCCCTGGTGATATCTAAATTTCTTTCTGTCACAGTGAGAAATCTGGTTCCCATTATGCACACTATACATTCGCCTAACTGCTCTTCTCTAGTATGTATGGATAATAGTTATCAGAATTGTTAACCCATGGCCAGTTGAAAATACCCTTGGCACTAAAGTACTTATGTGTACTTCTTTTTCATAATTTGACAGATTCCATTCTGTTCCAGACTTACTTTGGCCACCTCTTTTTTTCACCAATTTTAGTAATGTTTTATTTTAAATACAGTTAGATTCTCTTTTATGATCTACATTCTTTCCTGGAATTCCTCAACCTTTGTGATGAATTTTTAAATGGTATATACATAAGGTTCACTTGT
This sequence comes from Canis aureus, assembly GCF_053574225.1. Classification (NCBI taxonomy): domain Eukaryota; kingdom Metazoa; phylum Chordata; class Mammalia; order Carnivora; family Canidae; genus Canis; species Canis aureus. The sequence goes on from NC_135622.1 coordinate 37,304,156, forward strand.
GTTGTAAATTTCTATAGATTTTAATAAAGGTATAATGTCATTTACCCACCATCACTGTATCATACAGAATATTTTCACCACCCTGAAAACATTGTACTTCACCCCTTGAAGCCTCCCATCTCCCTCCATCTCCATCCTTCAATCCTCAGGTAACTTTTTTTTTAACTACAATTTTTTTTTGGGGGGGGTTGTTTCTACAGTTTTGCCATTTCCAGAATGTTATACAGTTGAAATTATACAATATGTAGATTTTCAGATTGTCTTCTTTACCTTAGCCATATGCATTTAAATTTACTCAATGTTTTTATAGCTTAATATCTAATTTCTTTTGAGAAGTAATATTCTGTTGTATGGATGTATGACCATGTTTATCTATTCATCTTTTTACTTTTTAAATTTAGAATAACTGTATTGTGTCAGAAGATAGCACATTTTGTAATGAGTAATAGATAACCACTTTTTTTTTGTCTGCCAACATATTTTCTTTTTTTAAAGTTTTTATTTAAATTCTAGTTAGTTAACATATAGTGTAATATTGGTTTTTCAGGAGTAGAATTTAGGGATTCATCACTTACATGTATCACCCAATGCTCTATCCATTCACCAATTGAATAAAGTTGCTATAAACATTAAGTGTGCAGGTTTTGTATGGATATAAATTTTTAGCTGATTTGGGTAAATATTTACAGATGTGATTGCTGTATTATATGGCAAGACCAGGTTTTGCTTTGTAAGAAACTGCCAAGTGACTTAGAAAGTGGATTATTCCTACAGACAATGAATATGAGTTCCTGTCACTCCACAGCTTCATGAGTACTTGGTTGCATCAGCTTTTTGGATTTTAATAATTCTAATAGGTGGTAATCTTTGCTGTTTTCATTTGCAATTCCTTGGTGAAAAATGACATTGAGCATCTATTCATAAGTTCTTTTGCCGTCAGAATATCTTCATTAGTGAGTTATCTGTTCAGATCTTTTATTCATTTTTATATTGGATTATTTGCTTTCCTAATGGTTGAGTTTTAAGAGTTCTTTGTATATTTTGGATACAAATCTTTTATCATTTCTGTGTTTTGCAAACAATTCTACTATTCTGTGGCTTGTCTTTTTGTTATCTTAAAGGTTTTTTTTGTAGAGCAGAATTTTTATTTAATGAAGTCCAACTTATCACGTATTTTATTCATGATTCATGTTTTAGCTGTTATACTAAAAGGTCATCACAAACCAAACTACCTATATTTTTCTCCAAAGTTGTTTTCTAGAAATTTTATAGTTTGTGTTTTATATTTAGATACATGATCCATTTTGAGTTAATTTTTGTGAAAGGTTTAGGATATGTGTCTGGACTCTTTTTATTTTATTTTTATTTTTTGATATACTATGTTCAATCGTTTGAGCACCAATTTTTGAAAAGATCGTTCTTTCTCTATTAAATTGCCTTAGCTTCTTTGTGAACATCAGTTGTTGACTATATGCATATGGATCTTTTTCTTTTCTTTTCTTTTTTTGATTCTGTCTTCTGCTCCACTGATCTATGTGTATATTCTTTTGACAATACCATGTTGTGTTGATTATTGTAGCTTTATAGTAGGTCTTGAAGTTGGATAATGTCACACCTCCAACTTTGTTCTTCTTCAAGCTTTTCTAGGATTTTCAACTTCTCATGTTAACTTTAAGACAATTTGTCTTCTTTTTCAAATTCTTTTTGAATGTGGTTAGAGGTTTGTTAATTTTATTGGCATCTTCTAAAAATGAGTTTTTGGTTTTACTGATTTTGCTGTTTCTTGCTTCTAATTTCATTTATTTCTACTCTAATTTTTATTATTTTTTTCCTGATCTCCTTAGGTTTAATTGCCTTTTTTTTCCAGTTTTCTAAGATGTAAGATTTTATTATTGATTTTAGGTCTCCTTGTCTAATATAATGTATTCAATGATATAAAGTTCACTCAAACATGGCGTGTACCTCAGCCCATGAATTTTGATGGATAAAAAAATAATTTTGACATATTAAAACAAATGTTCAATTCAAAATAATTTATAGCTGCACTTGCATTCTTCATTGATTCATGCTTTTATTTTAGCTGTGTGTTGTAAATCTTCAAGTTTTGGGGAACAGGTAGGACAGTGATTTCCAGTTATCTTTCTGTTACTAATTTCTGGTTTAAATCCATTGTTTTCTTGGGTAATTTGAAAGATTTCTATTCTTTTCAACTTGTTGAGTATGTTTATGCCACAAGATGTGGTCTATTTTGGGGAGTGCTTGTGTGATCTTCAGAAGAATGTATATTTTTCAGTCGTGGATGAAGTATTCTACAGATGTCAATTAGATTCAGTTGATTGATGGTGCTATTGAGTTCACCTATATCCTTATTAATTTTTATCCTGCTGAAACTGCCAATTACTGATAGAAGAGTGTTAAAGTCTCCTACTATAGTAGAGAATGTATTATTTCTCCTTGTAGTTCTTGTCTAAAATTAATATAGTTACTCCTATCTCCTCTTAACTAGCATAGTACATGTTCCTTGTGCATTTACTTTTTGTCTCTTTCCTTTTTTATGAACTCTGACAATCTCTATCTTTTAACTGATTATTTAAACTATTGATGTTTAAAGTGGTCGATGATACGGTGGATTAATATCTGCCTAATTTGTTACTATTTTTTATTCATTGCTACTTTCCTTCGTTTCCTTCCTTCTACACCTTTTCTGCTGTCTCTGGTTTTAACTTAGTATTTTATATGATTCCATTTTTTCTCCTCTCTTAGAATATCAATTATACCTTTTTTTGGTACTATTTTTAGTGGTTGACTTTGAGTTTACGATATATATTTTACAACTAATCCAAGTTCTCTTTCAAATTACACTATCCTGTTTCAACAGTAGAACAAGTGCCTTATAATCTAGTATTCCCAATTCTTCCCTCTTATTTCTTGTACATTGTTGTCATTCATTTCAGCTATCTATAAGCTGTAACTATTAACTGACTTGCAGGAATTATTATTAAATTGTTATATGTTAAAGCAGTTAAGAATAAGAAAAATAAAATATATATATTTTTAACCTTTATTTATTCCTTCTCTAACACTCTTTCTGTTGTCACATATATCTGAGTTTCTGACATATCATTTTCCTTCTCTTTGAAGAATATTTCTTGTAACATTTCTTACAGGGCAGGTCTAATAGTGATAAATACCCTTTATTTTTTAAATATTTTATTAATTTATTTATGAGAGGCACAAAGAGAGAGAGGCAGAGACACAGGCAGAGAGAGAAGCAGGCTCCATGCAGGGAGCCCCATGTGGGACTCAATCCCAGGACCCCAGGGTCACACCCTGAGCCAAAAGCAGACGCTCAACCACTGAGCCACCCTGGCCTCCCAAATATCCTTATCCTTAGTTTATTTGAGAAAGTTTTTACTTCACCTTCACTTTTAAAGAATAATTTTTATACTATTTATAATACCAAATTTGCACTATAAATTTATATTATATGCTGGTGTCTTATTTTTAATTTTAACACTTTAAATATTTCATCCCACTCCCTTTTTGCTTGTATGCTTTCTAAGAGAACTCTGGTGTAATTCTTATTCTTCTTCCTCTAGCAGTAAATTTTTCTGCCCCCTGCCATGACTATTTTGCATATTTTCTCTTTGTTTTTGGCTGTCTGCCATTTAAATATGATATGCTTGGATGTAGATTTTTTAAAAATTTATCCTGTTGGGGTGTGTGGGTGGCACAGTTGGTTAAGCATCTGACTCTTGGTTTCAGGTCAGGTCTCATCTCAGGGTTGTGAGATTGAGCCCAGCATGGGGCTCTGCACTCAGCGTGGAGTCTACTTGGTTTTCTCTATCCCTCTTCCCTTGCCCCTCTGACCATGTACTCATATTCTCTCTCTGTCTCTCAAAAATAAATAAATAAGTATTTAAAAAATTACCTTGCTTTGTATTCTTCTGAGCTTCTTGTCTCTGTTGTTTGCTGTTTATCATTAATTTTGGAAAATACTTAGCTATTATGACAAGTACTTTCTGTACTTGTCAAAAGTACTTTTTTCCTATTTTTCTTCTTCTTGTATTCTAATTATACATATATTAAATTTGTAGTTGCCCCAAGTTATATTGAACATTCTGCTCTATTTTTTCCTTCTATTTCCTCTTCGTAATTTAATTTGGAGAAGTTTCCATGGATATATCTATAATCTCACTGATTCCTCAACAATGTCCAATATATAGGTGAGACCATCAAAGGCATTCTACATTTCTGTTACAGTGATCTTGATTTCTTGATTTCTAGCATTCACTTTTATTATTTTTGGGGTTTCCAGTTACATCTCTGCTTACATCATCCATCTGTTCTTGCATGTTATCTACTTTATCCATTACAGTCATTAACATACTAATCATAGTTATTTTGAATTTTCTATATGATCATTACAAATCTGTATCATATTTGAGTCTGGCTCTGGTACTTGTTTTATCTCTTCAGTCTGTATTTTTTCTTGCTTTTACAGTATACCTTCTGATTATTTGTTGAAAGTGAACTTAATGTATAGGGTAACAGGAAGTGAAGTAAAAGACCCTCAGAGTGTAGTTTTATAGTAATCTGACTAACAGCAGGTCTCTATTTGGTGGTTGCTGCAGCTCTAGGTGACAGAAGCCTCCATTTCCTTTGGTATTCTGGTTTTGTTTTTGTTTTAGTCTCTGTTACCTTTGATTTTTTAGAGAAAACTCTCTTAATAGAATCTATGTCTTTCAGCTCTTTTAGTTGTAATCCACCATCATACATCTTGTTAAAGTGGTGTTAGAGTAGGGGCAGATAGTACCTGATGATTTAATAATTAAACCTAAGTCATATATTGGGCCTAGGTCCCTGAGCTGTAGCCTTCAGAAGTGTCTTAGCTTTATTTTTCTCCTTTCTATAACAGAGTAAACTAGCTAGAGTGGACTAAACTTGCCTTTCCTTTAGATAAATAATTGCCCTTTCTTCAGGTAAATAAGGCTCAGTAAAGTCACTTACTATGGAGAGTGTAGGCTCTGTAGTCAGGAATGCTAATAGCCATATTTCAAAGCAGTTACTCTCCCCCCACCCTTTGCCTGAAATCAGCAGGGACTTCTCTAGGATCTTTACTATTAACCTAGGAGGAGTGATTTCTGTGGAGGTAAAATAGACAAAACTGTAGCCTTCCCCCTCACCAAAGGCAGAAAACTCAGGAGCTTCTCAGTCTCAAACTAATCCACACTCAGCTTTTGCAGTTCATCAAAATTACCATTTATGAATTCCTACTACTAAATGGTTTCAGGAATTTCTTTACTAGGTAAGCTGATCTCAGGTATAATTACTTGTATTTACCTTTCTCCAGATGATCAAATAGCAAAGTTGCATTGTGAACTCAGTTCTCTGATGGACCTAATAAAGCAGTCTATACTTAGTGTGTTTAGCTTTTCTCTTGTAATGACAGGAGTGATAACTTCCAAACTCTTCATATATTGGAGCTGAAACAAAATCCCATTCCAAGATCAATAACTAAAAAATGTCTCACAGTCATATGGTATTGATCCTATTGAACTTGACTCTTAGGGGCTTGGTAACTGGTAGATTTGAGACTTTTACTCAACTTTTATTTTTTTTAAGAGAATGCACACATGCATGTATACACCTCTGTGAATGGAGGAAGAGGGAGAGGGAGAGAAAATCTTGAGCAGGCTCCATGCCCACCCAGCACAGAGCCTGACATGGGAGCCTGACATGGGAGCCTGACATGGGGTTCAGTTTCATAACTCTGAGATCATGACCTGAGCCTAAATCAAGAATCAGATGCTTAACTGACTGGACTACCCAGGTGCCTGAAACTTTTACTCAACTTCTAAATGAAGTCCAAATTCCTCCTTATAGTTCCCAAAGACAGATATTTTTTAATAAAATAATTCTTAGAACGGATTCTGGATGTAGACTCTTTAGGCCAGTAGTAGATGATAAGTAGATGGATAGTTGACAACTAATTAAGTAGATCTATCAATTGATTTCCTAATTGAATGGATTTTGGAGATGAATCAATTCAAATCCTTCATTGTATAGAAAGGAAAGAGATCTTTTAGAAGGAAACAATTTCTCTTAGTCGCTGGGAAGCAGCTCAGCCTGGGATAGAAGTTATATATATATATTTTTTTCTTCCAACTTAGTTCTTGTTCCACTGTACTGTAATGTCACTCAAGATTATCTGGGTGTCAAAAAAAAACGATTATCTGGGTGTCTTTTACTAACTAACTAATTTTTTTCTAGCTTAATGTATACACAAACATAAGCATTCTTACTGTATCATTATGAATATTTCATTAGTACTCAAAATATAGAGAATATAATATTAAAATGAGTTTCTCCTCAAATAAAAATGAACATACAAAATTCCCCTTCTGCTTTAGGAAGTCATAAAAACTACAGCATTTGGCAATAAATGGAAACCCATTACATAGTTCTTTGAAAGGATAAACATGAAGAATTAAATCTAAAAGCATTAAAATCCTTCCTGAGGCTTTATTTATATAATACACAAAATCTTATCTCTCATTAAAAGATTTCTTTCATCACAGACCTTATTTGTATTAATAAGGACTAGAAATTTTATGAAATAAAGTCTTCTCTTTATTATTTCTTATAAGTGTGTGTATATTACAATTTAATATACAATATATATGTACATACACACACATAAAATGAACACATGTAATTCATATCATAGAATGCTTCCTGGGAACTTTCATTTTAATAACGGGATACCTCTCCCATCTAATAATTGCTGTCTTCTTGATACTTTAGAAACCTTTAAACATCATTGAAAAACTAAATTGTATTTATTTAATTGTGTGAATTACCATACGATCAATCCCGTGTCTTGGAGCCTTATCTAAATTGGGATTCCCAAAACTGAAAGTGGGTCCAGATGTACAGAAGGCCTCTCATGGGCTGTAGGCTATGAAAGAAAAAAAAAAGAATGAATGGCCTCAGGAGCAAAGGTAGTCACAAGAATCATGAAATGGCAGGGAAGAAAAGTTAACCAAAGGAATTCAGGAAAGAAAAAAAAAAAGGGGAATCTTGAAATAGAAAAGACTATTTTAGAAAGAAAAACTGCAGAAATTTCCTGAGGCTTCATAGCATTGCATTACATTTCCTTTATAGATTGTTTGAGTCCTAGGAACTATCTTAAAAAAAAAAAAAAAAAAAAAAAAGATCGTTAAACAAATGAGATTCTACAATTCAGTTTCCAAAGTTTTTGAACTGTACCTCTTCCCCCAAATAGCAAGATTCTACTGTCATTTCACATAGATCATTTCACACCTACCTCCTTAATTTGACTTTGAGTTCTTTTAGATAGAGGATATTGTTTTACTTCTTTATTTTTATTTTATGTATTTTATTTTTTCTAAGATCCCCACTAAATTATACAAAATGCCAAAAATATAGTAGATATCATGGTGAATGTTAAATAAATGAATCTCTACAACTGTGTTTTTCAATCCTGAAAACTTCTTCCATTTTTGTTCCATTACAACAAACATAAAGATGACCCCATATACACATACTTTCCACCAGATCTGAAAACTCCTCATGTAACTCATCCATACTGTCTAGAGTTTTAACCTTCCATGTCCATTATATATGCTACACTGTTAACGAAGTAATACATCCTAAGTGAATTTTATTATGTCACCTCCTGTTTTAAGCTATACAGTGGCTTCCCTTTGCTATTAGGAAATTACTTTTGCCCTTGTATGGAGCCTGCCTCACTTGTCAGTACTATGTGGCCTCACATTTCCTTATGTATAACATTCTATTTTTAATGGGAAAAATGGGAAAAAGTGTCTGACATATTCTGTAAATATGTATTGAATTAATGTTATTGAAGCAAATAACAATCTTCACAGGAATATCTCCTTTTGAAATACTTTTGTCATTTAAATTCAAGTAACCTACTTCGAGAAAAACAAACAAAAAAAACAAATTCCTAAACAAATGTACCTCAAGGTGAAATGAAAATTTCTTATCAGATATAAATTTGGGCAAAGAGAAAAACCCCATAACTCATCCCATCCCGGGCCTTCCTTTGTTAACTTAAATATCACTATTGGTCAGAGTACCAGGAATAGAATCCTCTCTCCCTTATTTACATGTTGAGTGACCTTGGGCTGTACTAAACCTCTCTATGTCCCAAATTATTTTATCTTTAAAATAATTATATCTAGTAACATTTACAAAAATAGTATTGTATCATGCAGCTGTGCTAAAATATGAATCATTCAATACAACAGTTGCTACAGCATTCCATTTACTCAATGTATGTTAAGTATAATTATTTCCTCTGTTTTACTCTTTACTCATGCATTCACTCCACATTTAATGAATACCTATTTTATTTCTGTATGTATATTCACACATAAAGGCCTTATCTCCAAATACAGTCCCACAATGCCTCTTTGTCCCATTGTTCTCTTTGACCATCTTCAGCTGGACTCTTTCACCATATCTTTGACCATATTTTATATCCTTTTCTACCTTTTGACAGTTCATGTAATCTTTTCTCATATTCTTAGCCATATACTCTTCTTCCTCATTTGGGTCCTGAATTTATATCTGTCTTGATGTTCTTTATCTACTCCTGGACTTCTCTTCTGTCTTCTACTAATTTTCCTATAAGAATTTGATTGGGAAAATAAATTGATTGGGAGAAGAGCTGAAATTGGATGAAGAGATGGAAATTGAGGGAGTTGAAAATGTTAATTTTCCTTAATACGAATTTCTGAGAACTATAGACCATCTTAAATCATCTTTGCTGTTCTTTTATTAGACAGTCTAAGTAATTGCCTGGAATATCCAGAAATTGCACCTGATGCAATTAAAACTTTCTGATACAAACATGCAGCCAAAGCCTATTTAGTTATGTGTGAATCATTGGAAACAATTATCCCCTTGCCTCAGCAGTGAGCTAGTTCAGTGACTATGGGTTATTCAGGAATTTTTCATGCATTGTTAACAAGCCTTTAGCACACTACTAGTTCATTAGTTCTGACTTTGAAAAATATTTCCTCAAACCTCACTATTGTTTAAATGGATTGTAATCACAATAGGATAGTTGAGAATATCCAGGTTTGGGAAAAACTTACCCAAATCAGGCATTGTGGGGAATATGATTATAGAAATGCTCCTGTATATGAGTAATACATCCTCAAAATGATCTAAGATAAGGTTACATACACAACTAGGTATGTTATAATGACTTAATTTTTTTCTTTTCTTTCCTGAGCTGTTCCAACTCAATTCTCATATTCTTTGCTTTAGTTAGTGGTGATGGTGGTGGTGGTGGTGGTGGTGGGGATGATGATGATGATGATGATAATAATGCTAGAAGCTGCTTGATCTTCTATTATTTGAGATGAATATTTTAAATAATCCTTTTCAAGTGATTCTAAGTGCCATTGATCTTTCATGTTATTTCTTCCTTCTCCTTTTCTTTCTCCTCCTCCTCCTGCTTCTTCTACATAATCCTCCTCACACAACTATATAGTAGTAATACATGCATAGTATTCATGATAGTTTTCTTAGGTACATTGTTCTTCTTCAAATAGAATCAATACTTTCAAGTCCAAAACAGCCAGCAATAGTTCAAGAATACAAAACTAAGAGATCAACATGATAAATTAGGGCTTGCCACTGTTTCAATTAGAATATCACTTTCTCATTATATCATTACTGCCTCCTTTGTATTTCTACATTTTCCATAAAGTCAGTGTGGTTAGTCTGATACCATAGCTTCATAGGCTGCTTGATGTTGTGGTGACGCATATTTATCTCTGCTTAGCTGAAGTATCAACACTTGCTTTCCTTTTTCCTTCTAACTTTCCTCCTCTTGATATCTTTTCTCCTGGCTAGAACTCTGAACTAGAGAAAACAGAGATGCCAAATTTGTACTATTTATCCTCTAGCCTAACTTACTATGGTATTTGGTAGAGTATAATAATTCTTATAGGGAATTTTTTTCTATATTTTTTAATTGGAGTTTGATTTGCCAATATATAGTGTAACACCCAGTGCTCATCCCATCAAGTGACCCCCTCAGTGCCCGTCACCCAGTCACCCCATCCCCACGCCCACCTCCCCTTCCACTGCCCATTGTTCATTTCCCAGAGTTAGGAGTCTCTCATTTTCTGTCTCCCTCTCTGATTTTTCCCACTCATTTTCTCTACTTTCCCCTATAATCCCTTTCACTATGTTTTATAATCCCCATGAGTGAAACCATATAATGTCTGTCCTTCTCCGATTGACTTACTTCACTCAGCATAATACTCTCCAGTTCCACCCATGTTGAAGCAAATGATGGGTATTCATCACTTCTAATGGCTAAGATTCCATTGTATATATAAACCATATCTACTTTATCCATTCATCTTTCGATAGACACCAAGGCTCCTTCCACAGTTTGGCTATTGTGGACATTGCTGCTATAAACATTGGGGTGCAGTTGTCTCAGTTTTTCACTGCATCTGTATCTTTGGGATAAATCCCCAGCAGTGCAATTGCTGGGTCATAGGGTACTCTATTTTTAACTCTTTAAGAAACCTCCTTACAGTTTTCCAGAGTGGCTGTACCAGTTCACATTCCCACTAACTGTGCAAGAGGGTTCTCCTTTCTCCACATCCTCTCCAACATTAGTTGTTTCCTGTCTTGTTAATTCTCACTATTCCTGACATTGCTTAATTCCTATAGATGTCTCTACATGTTTTCTGTTCTCTACTCTGGTATTATAATTAATCAGCTCTGATTGCCCTCTCCAAGATGGACAAATTTACAATCTATTGGGCCCATATCCTACATTTTGTTGTGTTTTGAAGTTTATTAGAGATGTTATTTATTTTTATGTGGCTTGTCTTATATTTTTAACTAGATTTCTATGTAGTAACTTTAATCCACTAATTTTTGCATACAGCCCACCCAAGTCGAGTTAACTATTGAATGCTTAAAACCCTATAAGCAAGCTAGACATAGATTTTCAATAAGTGGATAATAATAAATTTTTAAAAATCAGAAGTTTGGCAAATTTTTTAGGATCACTATGGCCAAGAGATTTAACCACACTGGCACAATGTCTTTTTCTTTCTTTTGCACTCAAAGTATGATTTCCATATATTGTGAGTGACATTAACAACCTGGGGTTGCATTCATGTGGGATCAAGTTACATTTATCCAATAAGAAGCAAGTTCTGTTAACTGTGAATGGTAAATAATGGTGATTATCTCATAATTCCATATTCCTGGTAATACCTTTATTATAAATTTCTTATTTATATATTCAAAATTATCTTATAATTTTGACATTTGATTCAATATTGCTCTGAGGCAGATAAGGATAATGTAATTGTTTCCATTTATAAATCAGAAAACAGTCAAGATTATTTAAGTGATATACATAAGGTCACAGAAACTAATGACCAAAATATTACTAAACATCCATAAAAAGAAATGACTTTTCTTTGTATTTTCTCCTAAGGATCTAACTGTTACTAGAGAAGTGATGAAATATTAGAAAAGGAGTTACAAAGACAGATACATGGAAATATTCAATATTTGAAATTACATCAATGCTATTTTGTAAAACATCATCTATAGAACCTACTTGCTATATCTGTATCTAGACAACTTCAGGAATAATATTTGAGGAATTGTATTATGCATTATCATATATAGAGAGAAGATTTCTAGTTAGAATTCAATAGTGAATTATATAAAATATAATATAGTAAAATAATTCATATAGATAATTACATAGTACAATATTTTATATGAAATATTTTATTCTCTAGCTTTATGTGTCACTAATAAAACCACCTATTCTATTTCTCTATTTTTATACTTTACCTATTTTGTTGGTAAGTTGTTATGCCCTCCCCTTTATAAATGCTACAGCAAGTATCCTTGTTAACAATTGCTTCCAGCTTGGTTAGTGTCATTTGTTACTCTAATTGCAAAACAAACATTTCATCTTACCTTTGATACTATCTGGTTTCTCATCAGGAGGAATAAATTTACATGAAGATATTACCCATGTAAATGATTCCAAAGTATTGCAAATAAAAAAATAAACTACTGAATCATTATTGAACCCATTATAAGAAAAATGCTATGTAAGGGCAAAATATTATCATTTTATCTGACAAATACCATTAGTTCATTATGAAATATAGCGTTCAATTACCTACAACATGCAACAGAAATGAGAAGCTTTATTAGGTTGTGCTAAAGTGTTATTCTGAGATTGCTTTTTAAATTTATCTGGCACTATACTTTTTTATTAAAAATACAATGAGCTTCACTTAATTCAGAAAATTCATTGTTTCCTATCAGAATAAGCTGATGAGAAGGCAAAAACAACTTAGTCAATAGCAGCTTCCTTAAATATAACTTCTATGGTTCTGTAATGTTACAGTCACAAAAAATCAGTACAGTATGCTTTACATGAAATGATACATTATTAATAATCAGTAGACTATGAAATATTAAGGATGCATGGATGTATATTGCAATTGCTAGGGGAACAATTATTTTTAAAAAGGGAAAAAATAGCTAAGGAGCCAACAAAAATGGAATTCTAAAAAAAAAAATAATCAAATAATAGAAAAAGAGGCAGGAAACAAGGAAGCAAAAACAGGGCATGAGTAGAAAAACTATAGACCCAAACCAAAACATATTAATAATTACATTAAATATTAATGGACAAAAATCACCAAATAAAAGGAAGAGTTATCAAAATGGGTTAACTTTAAAAATTCACATGCTATTCATAAAGGCATGTTAGTTGAAGATAAATGAATATAAAATATGTCAAGCAAAAATTAAACAAAAGTAGTTATATTAATATCCTACATGAAATTAGGCAAAAAATTCTTACCAAATCATTAGCTAACTAAATTCAATGATCTATAAAAAGATAATATATCATGACCAAATGGAATTTTTCCAAAGAATACACGGATAGCTTAGCATCTAAAAACCAGATGAACATAATATATTAATAGAATAAAAGAGAAAAATCTAAGATAATATCAATTAATGTTAAATAAACATTTGGAATAATTACTCTTTTATGATAAAAACTCCCATCAAACAAGGAATAGGTATAAATTTTCACAACCTCATTAAGAACATCAACAAAAAGCCTATAGCTAACATTATGTTCAATCCTGAAGGGCTCCATGCCTATGATCAGAAATAAGCAAGGATAACCTTTCTCCCGACTTTTATGTAACATCATAGTGAAAGTTTTAACAAATCCAGCAAGGAAATAAAAGCCATAAAAGGCCTACAAATAGGGAAGGGATATGTAAAAGTCTCATTACAGATAAATGATCATACGTGTAGTAAATACTAAGAGATTCAAAAAAGCTATTAGAGCTAATAAATGAAATTAGCAGGGTTCATAATGTAATGTCAATATATAAAACCATTTATATATCTATATACTAGGAACAACTAGCAAATTAAAGATTCACAATAGCATCAAATATACTTAGAAATAAATTTTAATAAAAGATAACCAGAAGTTAAGAGCTGAAGTGGAAAACTACAAAATAATTGCAAAGGGAAATTAAGTAAAACAAATAAATGAGATGACACCCTTTTTTTATATACTGGAAGACTCATTATTATTAAGATGAAAACGTTCTCCAAGTTGACTTACAGATTCAATATATTCTGAATGGGGGACATATGTAGAGTCTATTCTCGGGACCATCTCAGAACACCCTGCAGATACTATCCTCCCAATCTTCTACATTCAAAGATGGAACTATTCCATGATAGAATTGACTTTGAGGGTAGCAGTAGTTCTCATGTCCTCTGAAACATTGATAAAAAGGTGTGAAAGGGGATCCCTGGGTGGCGCGGCAGTTTGGCGCCTGCCTTTGGCCCAGGGCGTGATCCTGGAGACCGGGAATCGAATCCCACATCAGGCTCCCGGTGCATGGAGCCTGCTTCTCCCTCTGCCTGTGTCTCTGCCTCCCTCTCTCTCTCTCTGTGTGACTATCATAAATAAATAAAAATTAAAAAAATATAAAATAAAATCATCCAAACTTAAATAAAAAATCTTTAAAAAAAAAAAAAAAAAAAGGTGTGAAAGAAGTAATAACATTTTTCATTCCTTGGCTAATCCTCACTTGAGCATCCACAAATAGTTGTAGTAATCATAATTATAAATAATATGTGAATATATTTTTCTAATTTACAGATCACATATCCAGGCATTATTTTATTTGGTGGCCGTATATACCACTTGCCATGATTCCTCTGAGTATTCACCTAGGAGCTCTATGAAGATGTAGCTTATCTGCACTAATGCATAAAACAGGAAATCATAAAAATACATAAAAGTATGAGAATTGTTAGGGCAAAATTTTTTTGAATTTATTATTTATTTCAGCAATAGGTTCTGTGCTAGAAATAGTGATGGGCAAATTTGACTTTTCCTTCAAGGAAATCATAGTCTTGCTAGAAAAACCAACATAATTCAAATAACACTGAAAATATGTAATTACTAATTAAATATATTTCTAAAGGAGTTTACAGAATAGTAAAAAAAGTGTTTGCTAAGAAAATAAAGCTCTGAGTTTTAAAAATGATTAGAAGTCAATTGGACAAAGACGACAGGGAAGTATGTACTGCTCAGAAAGAACATATGCAACAGCTCTGCAGTATAAGTGGGCAACATAGTATTACGAAATTGACAGAAGGCCACAGTGGCTGAAGCATGATAAGGCAAAGGAGCATGGTAAAAATGAGAATTACGTTCATAACAATTCACATAAGAATTTATAGTACAAAGATTCTTTCCCCTTTATCCAAGAGTGAGGATAGAATCGTTAAAGATTTTAAATATGAGAAGCATTTGACTGGAGTTTTGTTTCAGAAAAAAAGAAAATCAATTCTAGATGGGATGTAGAGAAGAAAATCAATGGAGAGAGAAGTATAGAACTAAAAGAAGAATTGTATTAACCCAATAATATTTGAGTGTAGTGGTACTGGGATAGAGAGAAGAGCTAATGAAGAGATAATTAGAAGTGGTCAAGCCAAGAGACAGAAGTGTTTTTAAGGGATAGAATGAATAGGAATTAAGGTAGGCTTGGATTTGAGTCATGGGATGGAGACTGTCAATGGTAAAAGGCCCTGAATGGAGAAGGAGATGTCTCAAAATAATCACTCAACAGAGACAATGGGACTGTTTCACTGAGCAAGATAACTTGAACAGCATCAGAATACCAACACTGCTCCTAAGCAAACTTCAAAAATAAGGATCTCTTCATTATTTTCATCTTGCACTAGACTCTTCTTTTTTGTTGACCCTGATAACATGATTATCAGAAGTCAAAATTATGGAACTTATTTCCTACAAGTAAAAGTATATGTCCTACAATTTTCCTCAGCAGAAAGTCAGTTTAATGAAGACAAATAATTTTTCTATCTTGTTTGCTTAACTATTCTCAACCACTAAACCAAAGCCTGCCCTATAACAAGTACTCCATAAACATTTGTTGAAGAAAAGATGACTACTCCCTGAATGTGTCCTCAATTACTTCACATTCTTATTTGCTCCCAGATAAAAAGAGAAGTGAAACAATAAGACAACTCACTAAAATTGAGGTTTCTTTTACAGATAGCTCACCATGCATATAAACATAACTGATTTTTGCATGGTTATTTGTACCCTGCAACTTTACTGAATTTGAGATTGGACCTTCATCTTACTCTATATACAAAAATCAACTCAAAATGGACTAAACACTTAAAAATAAAACCTAGAACAATCAAACTCCTAAGAGAAAGCAGCATATGACAGAATCTTCATGGTATTGGGCCTGGCGATGTTTTCATGGATATGACACCAAAGCACAGACAACAAAAGAAAATAGACAAATGGGATTACATCAAACTGAAAAATGTTGGCACTTCAAAAGAAGCAATCAACAGAGTGAAAAATGCAGTACAGAATGAAAGAAAATATTTTATCTGATAAAGAGTAAGTCTACTAAATATATGACATTCCTACAACTTGATAGCAAGGGGGGAAGATAATAACCTGATTAAAAATGAACTAATGACTAGAGTAGACATTTCTCCAAAGAAGACATGCAAGTGTCCACCAAGTAAATGGAAAAATATTGACATCACTAACCATCATGGAAATATTAATCAAAACCATGATATCATGTGATATCACCTCACAGCTGTAAGAATTTGCTATTTATTAAAAAATAAACAAGGACAGTAAGTTTTGGTGAGGATGTAGAGAAACTGGAACCTCTGTACTCTGTTAGGTAGAATGTAAAATGGTGTAGCTGCTATAGAAAACAATATAGAGATCCCTGAAAAAAAAAAAATAGAACTACCATGTAATCTAGCAATTCCATATCTCAAAATTTACCTAAAATAATTGAAACCAGGATCTCTATAGATATTAGCTCTTCTGTATTCATTGCAGCACTATTCACAATAGACAACAATGGAACAACCCAAGTGTTCATTCACAGATGAATAAATATATGGCATATATGCCATATATTCTTTACACACACACACACACACACACACAATGCAATAGTATTCAGCCTTTATAAGGAGAAAACTGCATTATGTAACAACATGAATGAACTTTGAAGATATGCTTGGTGATTCACTAGTCATACAAAGGCAAATACTACATGACTCCACTTACATAAGACATCTAAACTAGTCAAATTCATAGAATCAAAAGTGGAATGAAGGGTATCAAGGGATGGAGAAGGAGAAATGAGTAATTATGAATCAGTGGGCATACATTTTCAGTTAAACAAGAGGAGTGAGTTCTAGAGATCTGTATAACATTGTACCTACAGTCAAAAATACTGTATTGCAGACTTAAAACAATTTTTAAAGAGGATAGATCTCTTGTTAATGTTTTTACCACAATAAAACAACTCTTTTTTTTAAAAAGAAAAAGACATTCCCCTAGTAGCAGTATAGACTTAGAAAAAAATTAACCCTGTTTATATGCCAGTCAGGAATTAAGTTTTCTCTTTCCCTCAAAAGTATGATCAAAGACTTCTGTCCGTAATATGAAAGAAAATGATATGTGTCTTGTTCAAGTAATGTATATTTTATAATTTATGTCCTAAGCAAAATGGATTTCACAAGTATAAAATTATCTAGATGATAAACAGATAAAGAAATTCTAGTTGAGTCTAAATTGGGTTGACTGATAATGCAAGGACCAACATATTAAGGGTTGTTTGGCCCATAAAATGATATTACCTTGGCTGGGCTTAGGATCTGACTACATTTTTCCACATTCCTCTTTTCTGTTGTTTGAGTGTAGATACATTATCAAATTCTCAGTCAAACTACTAAGACTATTTCAGTAAAACAGCAGTACAATTATTTTTCTAAATGATCTCATCGATTTCTCTGGACAATGAATGACTTTTTAACTAAAATGTAATTCTTAGTTTCTGAAATCTCCATGTCAAAGTAAAATATCCAGAGGGGAGGGAAATAAGCTTCCCATAGAGAAAGAATGAAGAACAGTTCACATTCATTTTCCCAAATGCCATATGCTTTGTGGATTTGGTCTACAATCTGGGGCTGAGGGCTATAATGGCCCCTGCTGGGTAAAACATCCGTTAAGAACAGACATTTGTTGGTGTGCAACTGAGGAATGCAGACACTTGGCACTCACAGATCATAGTCTGAAATAACAGTGAATGTGTTGTAGCAGGAGAAAAAAAAGAAATATCTTGGCAACTCAGTAGCATTATGCAAAAAGTAGTTCCAGCCTTTGGAATTATGTTATCAGTAAAGAGTCTAAGTGATTTTTTTTTCCCCCTGAGCAGCCTTCTGTCCTTTTCTTTCCTGGACTTTTTTGTTATGAAAATTCTTTCTTTTGTGATTATATATGTACAGAAAGAGGTATGAAAATTAATTGATGGTATAAAGCAAAAGGTAAATTGGTGTGTAATCTATTCATAGTAAAGAGCTCCTATTACTGGAATTCCACCTATATATAAATATATAGATAATTATAAATATATAATTTATATATAATAGTTACAATTATATAATTACAATTTAAGATATGGATGACTGGATAGATAGATGATAGATAATTTTTACATGTTAGGTTTAAAGAGATTTCTGTAACTTTTTATTCATGTGCCCAACAGACTTGACTCTGTATGTCAACTATTAATGTGAGTTTTATGGAGAGATGGTGCTAGATGAAGACTCTTATTATAAAGTGAATACTGATAGAATACCAAAATGCATGAAAGTGTTATTCTGATTAAGACTTTTAAGGTCATAAAAATGTAATTATGCTACTGAGCATTGTTGATCACATTTGAAATACCTATCATGGACAAGCTGGTTTTCAAAGTGTGGCCCCTCTCAAGATTTACAAAGTCAAAAATATTTTCATAATAATATTAGAACATTATTTCCAATTTTATTCTCTTACAAGTGTACAGTGGAATTTTCCATAATGTGATATGTGATACTGTAACAGAATAAATGCAAAAGTATGTGTGTCCATTCTTTTCTCTCTCCTCTGCCCTTCTCTCTCCATCTCAATCTCATTCAGGGCAGGAGTGCTCCTTATCTGGGCTCACCTCTGATTCGGGAGTGCTATTGGGATCAGAGTGGAGTTCAAGGAAATACAGTATTTCTCTGTTCTGGTTCTTCTGTATTAACAAAGGGACCAGGCCTCAGGAAAAAAAAACTCTTTCCAGGAGTGATGTGTATCGTGGAGACAGAGATCTCTTACGTTCTGACTCAGAAACCTCAGCATGTGTTTTTTTTGTTTGTTTGTTTGTTTTTGTTTTGTTTTGTTTTGTTTTTAAGTTTAGGAGAGCAAGAAACCTTAACAAAAAGCACAGCAAATATGCTGTTCCTAACTTTGTGTTTCATAGCGAGTTTCTTATCAAAATGGTAAAACAAACATAGCCTTAAACACAAATGCAAGATATCAAATTGTGAAAGAGAGGAGAGCCCGCCCCCAAAAAAAGGGGGAATTAAAGATATTTGGTGAAATCATGGACACCTATGGAAAACTGCCAAAATAGAACTCTAGGTAGCATTGGGCAACAGGGGGTAGAGAAAGGGAAATGTGAAAGGATATAAAACAATTTAAAAGAAACACCATTCTGCTTAGATTGTAGTCCAGTATACTCCCTCATATGAGTTTAGATAGGTTTGCACACATTTAGAAATGGTTATGAAATCGTTTTTATGAACTCATAAAGGGATGTTCTGGAGAGATGTATTTATAAATTCATTATGTGAATTAACCATTAACATATTATAGGGCATTGAACTAATGACATATCCTCTCCAGACTTCACTGTTCTCTTTGAAGAAGGACAAAACTATTTGTCCTGACTAGCCCATAGAATGGTTATAGGCTCCAAAATTGAAATATCAGCATCCTTGCTTATGCCTTAGAGAATTGTATAAATGTAAGATACTAACATTGCCTTCCCTTTACTTTTTACCAGAAGTGTATTCCATATTTCATACCATTATGTTATTAAATATTTTCTTACTAGAAGCTACATAAATAATCACATTTAGTTTTATTTTAGATCTTTATTTAATGGGTACTTCAAAAGCCATAGAAATGATAACTCTAACTTAAATAATGGAATTGTTTATAGGTTGTCATTATTTCTACAGTATTACATTCTTTACCACAGATTTATGTTTTTCTCCTAGAGAGTGTTTAGGTGATTCACTCATGTGATTTAAATATTTTAAAACTTATGTATTGAGGTACATCTCATAATGAAAACCAAATTTTAAGTACATCTAATTTTTCCATACGTATTCACCTATATAATAACCACTCAGATCAAGATTTAGAACACGGGAGACAATACTCTTTTCTGCTCTCTCACATCCCATAGCCTCAAAGAATAAACACTATCTAATCAAAGATACTGTTTTTAAATATCAAGTTTGTTTATGATAAAAATATGGACTTATTTATGTACAGCAGATTTCTCTATGAAAATTTGTATATATTACACTTGTTAACAAAACCATCCAACAGGCGCCTGTAATTGGCTGTGTGTTAGATACAGTCTATGGGGCAGCCCCGGTGGTGCAGCGGTTTAGCGCCACCTGCAGCTGGGTGTGATCCTGGAGATCTGGGATCGAGTCCCATGTTGGGCTTCCTGCATGGGGCCTGCTTCTTCCTCTGCCTGTGTCTTTGCCTCTCTAAATAAATAAATAAATAAATAAATAAATAAATAAATAAATAAATAAATAAATAAATCTTTAAAAAATTGATACAGTCTATGATTTTTTGAAGTGTGAATTTATCTATCTAGTTATAAAGTAGCATAGCTTATTCTTTGCAAAGTTACAGTGTAGAAAAATTAACAAGACTAATACATATTACACCAAATAAATTAACCATCTACTAGGTAAACAAATACATTTTGAGTGTATTCAGGTGCCAGCTTTTTTTCTTTCTTTCTTTCTTTTTTTTTTTAATTTTCCATTTAATTCTTTTTTTAAAGGATTTTATTTATTTATTCATGAGAGACACAGAGAGGGAGAGAGAGACAAAGAGACAGAAACACAGGCGGAGGGAGAAGCAGGCTCCATGCAGGGAGCCTGACTTGGGACTCGATCCCAGGACTCCAGGGTCAGACCCTGGGCCGAAGGCAGTGCTAAACCGCTGAGCCACCTGGGCTGCCCCAAGTGCCTGTTTTTGAAAGCTAAATTGTTTGTTTATTTATTTATTTATTTATTTATTTATTTATTTATTTATTTATGTATTTGCAATAGTAGATGCTGGTTCAGAGGGGATAGAGATAAACAAAACTTTGAGGAAGAGGAAACTGTCTATCATCTATGGACAAGTGAGTGTTATATTGAGATCTGAAATTCAGGGAGGCAGAGAATAGAGCATTTAGTAGTAAAAGAGAATGAAAATAGAGAAATGCTGTGAGTTTATGAAATAGCACAAAAAAGTATATGAAATAAAACTGAACCGGCAGGAATGGGAGAAATATTCTGAGCTCTCATGAAAATTAATGTTATATATACAGAAACAGCCTGGAGAAGACCTTGAAAGTATGGCAGGGATTTGAAAGGGTAGAAAACCGAGCTTCTGGGGGGTTTTGAGATGAGAATTGATGTTATAAGAGCAGCATTTAAAGAAGCTAGATGTGTAGAGGCCAAAACAGAATGGAGACTAGAGCAGAAGCCTTTGCAGGGCTCTCACTTTGAGATGGGTATGCTGGCTTTAGAGCTGAGAGGAAGGAATGCAAGAAAAACTAACAGTATGATGTGGTAATAGAGACTAATGAGGCCACCGAAGAAGGCTGAAGAGAAAATGATGCCGTGATTTTGTATCTGGCTGTCTAGAATCATGAACTTCCCTCAGAAGAAAGGAAGGTAGACAAGGTGAGCTAGTCTGCATGAATTCTGAGCTGACTGAACACGAACTTGCACATCCAGACATCCCTCTATCATTTTGAAGTCATATTGCCAAAGCCCTTGCGAGAGGATAAGGCTAGTGGAGGATGGAGTGTGAGTGACTCCAGGACAGAGTTTACCAGGAAGGGACAATGGAGCAACAAAGAGGCAGAGATGGTGCTAGCAAACGCTTTATTTTAAAGGGACAGATTGAACTGACGGATAGTAAATCCAAATGAGTGAAAGGTGTTACTTCAAAGAAAGTCACATGATTCAGAGCAGGCCAACTCAGAACACATCTTTCAGAGTAAGACAGATGCCCCCAAGTTAAAGGTGCCCCCCAAACCGAGAACTATTTTAATCCTACGTCAGTTTGTTCCTTGTCTTTTGTTTTCTTTGCTGTGGGACAGTGTCAAAGGCTTGAGGTATTCAGTAGACCAAAGAGGAAGGAAGAGTATCCGATTGCATCGGTTTACATCTGGTCATATCAGTGAGGAGGAGAGAGGAAAGAACTTCTCTTAGAAGTGATTTTTAAAATGACAGTGAATGAATTCTATAAATGGAGGAGAAAGCAAGAGACTAAGCAGATTCTTGGTCAAGAAAATCTTGACTTGAGTGATATCCACAATTGGGTATGTTAAGAAATGGCTGAAAAGAGAAGATTGCTAGGAGTATAATGTTACAGATAAAAATGACGATAGTAACTAACATAATATACACTTAATGCATACCAGACAGTCTTTTAGAATATCACATAAAGCCAATTATCCCCACAATAGGAGGCATTACAATTCTAACTTTAGAGATAGGAAAAATTAAGCACAAGAAAGTTCAGTGATGTGGCACAAGTTACATAGCCGAGAAGTTGCTGAACCAGGGTGTGAACCGGGAATCTGGTAGCTGGACTCTATAAGGAACAGAAGTTGCAAAATGAAATAGGTAACAATGTTATCTAAAGCTCAGATGATCAGGAGAATATGTTATAATATTCCCATTTATATGAAGCACACATTTATCAATGACATAAGGCTATTAGGTTTGTCAATAAATAGATCTTGAAGATGATCAAAGCAGGTTTCAAAGAATGGAGAACACAACAAGCGAGAGGGTTACTGAGAAAAAACAAAAAGCAACCAAGAAATTATGGAAATACTTTCTCCATCTGTGAAGGAAAGTATTCTTTCATACTGGACACTCCACAACACAGCAGGCCAAACTATCAATAAGTTGGCTCTTCTGTAAATCTACACTAAAGCCCAGGCGGAAATTGAAAACTGGCTCCTGACCCTACCTGCAGGCCCCTGAATGACTAAACTGTGAGTGGAAATAGCTGCTCCTCAAATTAAACCCTAAAAAAGTAATATAAAATTATCCCCATGTGATAGACCCTGCCAGCTTCTAATTCAACATCCATTAATTCCTTATCTTCAATCAAAGAGACCCATTCCCTGCCTTTCATAGAAAACCTTTTCTTAAAAATATTTTAAAATTATGGTAAAATACACATAACATAAAATACACATAAGATTTACCATCTTAACCATTTTTAAGTGTACAGTTAAGTATATTAAGTATAATATTAAGTATATTAAGTATATTCATATGGTTTTACAACCACCATCACCACCATGTCCAGAATTCTGGAGTGACTGACACTCTATCCATTTAACAGCAGCTTTCCATTCCACTTAATCCCTCACTACCTGGCAACCACCATTCTTTCTGTCTTTATCAATTTGACTACTCTAAGTACCTCAGATAAGTGGAATCAGCAGAATTTATCTTTTGTGACTGGCTTACTTCACTTAGCATCATGTCTTCAATGTTCATCCGTGTTGTAGCATGTGTCAGGATCTCCTTCCTTTTTAAGGCTGAATAATGTTTTATCTTATATATACCACACTTTGTTTATCCATGGACACTTGAATTGTTTTACCTTTTGGCTATTGCAAATGGCATTGCTATCAATATGAGTGTACAAATATCTCTTTAAGATCCTGCTTTCAATTCTTTTGAATACATACCCAGAAGTAGAATTGCTGGATTAGATGGTAATTCTATTTTTAATTCTGTGAGTTACTGCCATACTGTTTTGAAGGAGATCCAATTTTGTTTGAAATTGCAATGGAGCCAGGGAGAAAAGCAAGGACTTTATTAACATGAAATTTAGGGCAATGCTTACTTTTTTGGAAGAGACAGGAACATGATAATATTCTAGTTCATACATTTAGTTCATTCACTATCACTTTATATACTTTATACTTATATTTTAATATTTCAGTTTTCTTATGTGATCCATATATTCTTTTGCATATATAAAATATTATGATTTTTTTAAAGTACTTGCTAAAAGATACATGCAGAAAGAAACAGTAAAAGGGGGGAATCCATGGAAGGTCTAAAAGCTAAGGCCTTTCTTGGTTCTGGCTCCTGAGTAGTTTCAATTTCTAAGAGGTCTGAGTACATCTTATCTCTGTTCTTGAAGGTATATGAGAATAACTCTTATAAATAAATTCCCTTTCTTAATCTAGTTTGAGTGACTTTCTGGTCTTTTCTATTTCTTGCTCACTTATTTATGATATTTAATCTTCGGCTATATCACTGAATTATTTTGCATCATTGTTCAAGAGAGACATTGATCTAAAATTTTACTGAATTGTCCTTAGACTTTGCTATTGAGTTTTTTCTGTTCTCCTAGAAGAAATTAGCACATTTACCCCCATTAATTCTCTGGAAGAGTTTGGGAAAGTACATCTGGAGAAATTCATCAGTGAAGACATTTAAATGTGTCAAGAAATTTATAAATTTTAGTTATAGATTTAAATGATTTAACAGGTATTAGACTATTTGGAATTTCTATTTCTTTTGACATATTTTATGTTAACCTTTCTTTAAAACAAATTTTCCTTTCAGTGTAATTTGTCAACTTTTTTGAACATAGAGCTATACATTATATCTTGTTACCTTTTCAATGTTCAGAAAAATCTGTGGTAATAGTCACATTTTTTTCAGAACCCAATACTGGCAACATCTATTTTTTTCTTGAGTATTAATTATTTTTCTTGGAGATGTATCAGTTTTCTTATGTTTTTTTTTAAGAGCTTTTCAAAAAAAAATAAGAGCTTTTCTTAATTAGTATTTCCATGGAATATTCTTTTCCTTTCAACATCTTTGTATTTGATGTTTCTTATAAGCAGCTTATAGTGTTTTTAAAATTTGTATTTAATCATATTACCTTTCATTTAATTTGCAATTATAGCTAACTATAATTAATTAAAGTAATAAAATGTCGTTGAGAATTTTTTTTTAAAGATTTTATTTATTTTTTCATGTGCAACACAGAGAGAGACAGAGAGAGGCAGAGACACAGGCAGAGGGAGAAGCAGGCTCCACGCAGGGAGCCCGACGTGAGACTCGATCCCAGGTCTCCAGGATCACACCCCGGGCTGCAGGCGGCGCTAAACCGCAGCGCCAACTAGGGCTGCCCAGAAATATTTTTAATTTCACTGTTTTAAGCAACTGCTTTCTTTTCCTTTCCCTCCGTCTTCCCTTTCTTAATTTTTTAACTAACCAAAAAATTTTCTCCTATCTGCCCTCTAGAGCCTTCTCAGAAATACATTCTTTACTATTAATTTAGTGATTTTCCAAGAAATGACAATATACAGCACTGATGTGCTGTATTAATTAATTGATTAATTAATTAATTAATTAAATTGGGATTTTTGCTCTTTCTCACACAGTGAGAAGACTTCATACAAATTTTAACTTTGCCTCCTATCTGCTTTGTGTACTACTGCTATCAGTTATTTTTATATGTAAATGATTTTTATTAGTTTTAAATAATCAATAATCATTTAGAGTTACCCATATATTTACTCTTTCTAGTGCTCTTTATTCCTCCCAGCAATTAACTGACCTTTTACCAATGTTCTTGCTGGGAGGACAACCCAGTTCCAGCTGCCCTGTCATAGCCAAAAGTAGAACTGCTGCAGGGGGGTGGTTGTTTTTAGGTATGCCTTCTATCAAATGAAGGAAACCCCTCAGGTTTACTAGCTTGTGAATATTTTTAGTTATAAATGGAACTCTAATTTTGTCACTGTTTTGCGCATCTATTTGGATGCTCAAAGGGTGTTCTCTAATTTCTATTCTGCTCAGGTACAAACTTGAGCTCAAAGCCTTCCTAATATTGAACCAGTTACATTTTTAGGATCCTACTAATTACCATGTAGTATATTTTTCTGTACATTGCTAATTTCAGATTTTTAAAAAAAGTATATCCATATGCATGAATGAGATCAACTAGTAATTTTCTTTCCCATTTCTGGTATAGCTATTATCAAGCAGTGGTATTATTGTTGTCATTATCAATCATTGAAACCTACTATTTCCATTCCATGGTGAACTATTGCCTGCTTTTCCTACCTGAATGAAATGGGGTCTTTAAAATAATTTAAGTTCCCCATTTCCTCTCCTTCTTTCTCTCCATCTTTATGAAAACTTTGGATTTCTTTAAATACCTCTGACCTCCAAACTCCAATCCTAGTTCTATCTAAGGGTGGATTAGTGCTTACTGGAAATTTCCTTACACTATATGCCTTGGATAAATACTTTTACTATTAGCACATTGCTACTAATTTTAAGAAATTGCTACCAGTTGACAGAAGAGGCTTGAAAGTAGTCCTGACTCCCACACTTGGACTCTTCCCAGTATCCAATGTCTTCTATACAATAAAGATAGTAAGATTTACGTCACAGAGTTCTTTGGAAGATTTATTAAGATAGAGCACGTGAAATGTCTGTTTCTATCTAATGTCTAAGTACTCTAATTAGGCACAGGGGGAAATATGGCCCAATGAGCTTAAGATATTTCCTTAAAGACACGGAGTCAACATGTAGAGCTCAGATTCAAATATGCACCTGCCTGACTCCAAAAAGAGATTCTCAACCACTATGTTCTGTATTTTCATATGGTTTACAGGGCTTGGTTCCAGTTCTGTTCACCCAGCAGGCTTAAAGTAAATGAGGATAATGTAAATCATCCAGTGGTCTCTAAGCCAGCACGATGGCATATTGAAAGAAAATAAGACATAACTTCAAACTGTTTGGATTTAAGAATGATTAATTTGGGGATTTTAACAAATAAGTAGATGTCAGTTTCTTCATCTATAAAGTTTATCTATAAAGTCCAAATATTCCTTGAAGTTTCTTCCCTATACTTGTCATTCTCTGTACTCTTTTCTATAAAAAGAAGACAGTAATGGGACACCTGGGTGGCTCTGAGTTTGGGCGGTTGCCTTTGGCTTAGGTGGTAGACCCCAGGATCCGGTTCGGGTCCTGCATTGGGCTCCTGCGAAAAGCCTGCTTCTCCCTCTGCCTGTGTCCCTCTGCCTGCTCTCTCTCTCTTTCTCTCTCTGTATGTGTTTTTCATGAAAAAATAAATAAATCTTAAAAAAAAGAGGACTGTACCATATGCAGTAGGTACAATATTTTAAAGGGGTTATCACAAAGGAAAACACTTGGCACAGCTTCTAGGCCATAGAAGTTTTCTTTAAAAATATATATATATTTTTGAGAGGGAGAGGGAGCTGTCCCCCACCACCATGCTCCCTTGGCTCTCAAAAATAATTGTTGTTCTTTGATAACCAGCAGAGGGAGAGGGACAAGTAGACTCCCTGCTGAGCACAAATCCCATGTGGGGCTCAATCCCAGGACCCCTGAGATCATGACCTGAGCCAAAGTCAGACACTTAATTGACTGAGCCACCCAGGTGCTCCAGCCATAGAAATTTTCTTAATGAACGTTCTTATTTGCCCCTGATAAACAAAGGGATATCGTGAGGGTCCTGAAAGCCTGAAAATGCTTGTGGCAGGGGAGGGAGTTGGGGCAAAATGGTATCATCCACTTTGTGATTTTCAGCTCCTATGCTGTATAGTGTTACTGTTCTAAGACAATTAAATTTATATAAAATAAAATATTTAATATGTCATTATATATTATGTATTATAAATAATTACATTATTTATATATTATTTATCATATATTATTAATATATTTAAAACATATTATATAATTATATATAAATTCATATGTGTATGTATTTACATTTTACAGAAACATGAACAAATTTCAACCTGATGTAATTCTAAAACGTGTTTAGAAACACGTACATTACATCCCAACAAAGTCAGTAGCAATCCTCTTAAAAACACAGCACTCAAATGACCTGTTCCCTTTATCTGGTCTCATAAAGCTAATTGTAAATAAGTTAGAAAGTAGGTATCATTAGCCCCCAAACAAACAATGTATGTTGGCAGCTCTTTCTCCCTATATCATTCTTCTTGATTTATTTGATCTGAAAGACAGTCTAAGTTCTTTGAGAAATGTCTGTAGCAAAACTACAGAAGTAATGTTTTTTAGGACTTCAGATATCCTATACCTTCAGTACCACTTCTTAATAGAAATAAGCTTACATAAAAAAGAAAAAAAAAAAAAAGAAATAAGCTTACAAGCACAGGTCAAATGTTGTTTTGTTTTGTTTTGTTTTGTTTTGTTTTAAATGCAGTGAAGGCAAGAGGTCAAGACAATCCTTGGAAACAATAGAATTACCTGTACTTATAATCCAAAAAACTTATGTGAAACTGTACACAAAAAAGGATGCCTTCCTCTGCCTGCCTCCCCACCTGTCCTCCTGCTGTTTCTGCTGAATCCAAGAGAAATCTGTATAGTTTTTCACAGGTACTGTTGTCTCTTCCTTATTTTTGTTTGCTGGGAATCCATTTTCCATTCAGAATCCACAGAAGAAAAAAAAAATTAAAAAAAAAAAATCCACAGAAGAATTTTCCCCTCACTATTCCCTCTTCCTGCATTATTTTTCTACATACCAGTTTTATAATTATCCAACATATTGTGTCATAACTTCTTGCTTGTACTTACTGTCTCTCCTGCTAGATTCTAAGCTGTGCAAGAATAGTGATTGTTTGGTCTTTCTTTAATTGTTTTTCTTTTATAACCAGCATCTGAAAAAAGTGCAAATGCATACTGGGTACTTTAGAAATTTGAATAAATGAATAGATAAATGCATATTTTATATGTGAAGGGGCTTTCATTCTCTGCTTAGTGTGGAGAAACTAGCACCTTATATCAAAATGTTTCTACTCATTTTTTTAGTTGTATGTGTTATGTTTAAATTTGACTGTGAAAAATGTACATGATTCTTATTTTATGAGTGCATTCAACAATTCATTTGGTAAACTGAGCACCACTGGACAATAATTGTCCTCTTAGGGGCACCTGGATGGCTCAGTGATTAAGCATCTGCCTTCAGCTCAGGTCGTGATCCTGGGGTCCTGGGACCGAGTTCTGATCAGGCTCTCCACAGGGAGCCTGCTTTTCTCCCTCTGCCTATGTCTCAGCCTCTCTCTCTCTCTCTCTCTGTGCCTCTCATGAATAAATAAATAAAATCTTTAAAAATAACAATAATAATCTTGTTCTCACATGGCTCTTCTGCTGTCTTAATAAAAAGTTGAGTAAGAAGCAAATTCAAATATTATTATAAAAAAATATACTCTCCTCTAGTTGAGATCCTGATGTACCAAGTGGGAAATCCAGCTAAGTAGCATCCCTTAGTGAATGTCATTTTAGCAAGGGTTGTTTTGGATGTAATGTGGGGTACAGGCCAGCTTAGTGGTCATTTGCTCAGTTAGTAGGGGACCATCTGGCCAATTGCAGCCTGTGGGTTATAAGCATAAATGTTACTAGTCAGCTTCCTGGAACTTTCCTTAGAAGACATCTGGAGTATATCTTTTGTCCTTTCTTAGTCTGTTCTCACCTTCAGTAGGTGTAATGCTACCTGGTGCAGGAGGACAACAGTTAAACCTGGAGATGACGGAAAGTTGACAATGACAGGAGCCTGAGCTCTGAAGATGAGTGGAACACATTCTTCATCTTTGTTCTGAACTACATACTACTAGAACTTGCCAGTAAAAAAGAAATAAACCTGTATCTTGTTTAAAACTCTATCATTTGAGGATTTTGTAATAACCATAAACAAAATTGTTCCTAACAAATATAGATTCAAATCCACACTCTGTCATTTGTTAACTTTATGAACATGCATGTAAATTTAACATATGGTCCTTAGTTTTCTTATCTTTCAAATAAAAATGGAATACCCCATATACAAGTTTATTGTGAGGATTAAATAAGATAACTGATTTTTAAAAGCATTTAGCATTGTGTCTGATGCCAAGTAAATATCCAGTAAAAGTAGCTGTTATTTCTATTGTAGACATAATAATCCCTATGTCATATGGCTTGAATAAAAAAATCAGCGATTTTTTAAGGTTTCTAGTAAAATACATACAATTATTTTGCTTTAAAAGCCTATGTACTATCTTTATATCTTAGAGGATCATAGTATCCATTTTATTGGAAGAAAATTAAAATTTTCTGTATCTCGTAACAGAAGTAACTCTGTCTAGCAAGTTACCAATCTTATCCACACAAGGCTTATGATGAAGAAAATAACCAAATACGTTAAGCCGATGTAGTTATGTCAGTTTGTACACATTAAAGCAGATATGTGTCTTTGAGATCCAATGTCTTTAGGACAGAGAAATGAACGACACAACATGAGTGTTTGTCACAATATTCCAAAACAAAATAGAGTGAGTTAGGCATAGTACCAGAGCATTCAAAATCTGGCTAGAATAAAAGATAAGACCAAACAGGGAAAGTTAACATGTAGGTCATGAGATTTCATTCAAGAACTGGTATTGGGCAGAAATGTATTTCCAAGTTTCCTAGCAGATAAATTATAGTGGGAAATCATACCAGTCTATGACAAAAAGTATATCAGTTTCTCTGGAGTAAAAAAGAAAGTTCTGTCACATAACAAATTTATTTCACACTAACAATTAGGGAAAAAAAATCTTGTCTCTAGAAGGTGATGATGTTGTGAGCTATAACTAGTCTCAGAAGAGTAAGAATTAGGGCAGCCTGGGCGGCTCAGCGGTTTAGCACTGCCTTCAGCCCAGGGTGTGATCCTGGAGACCTGGGATCGAGTCCCACGTCAGGCTCCCTGCATGGAGTCTGTTTCTCCCTCTGCCTGTGTCTCCGCCTCTCTCTCCTCCTGTGTCTCTCATGAATAAATAAATAAAATCTTAAAAAAAAAAGAAGAGTAAGAATTATGACTCAACTTGGGGAGCACCTGGGTGGTTAAGTCTCCAGTTCTTGATTTAGGCTCAGGTTATGATCTTGGGGCCATGAGATCATGCCCCGTGTGAGGCTCCATGTTCAGTGCAGAGTTTGCTTGGGACTCTCTCCTTCTGGCCCTATGTAAACCTCAAATAAAAAATAAATCTTAAAAAAAAAAATTAGGACTCATCTTGGGTGCTCTTTTATCACCTGACACTACTAAATAATCTCAGTTAACCCTGCAAAAAATCTTTTTTCCCTTCTAACTAGTGAAAACTTTAATAGATATGTGTACTCTAGGGAATATGTATATGGGGTATGTGAATGTGAGTACATACATGTGCGTATGCACGTGTGCACATGCATGTGTGTAGTATGAAAAATAACATGTAGGAGAACTTTAGTTCCATTAAATTATGTCATATGGGCTGAGAATCCCCTTGTCAATACTACTTCTGAACACATACACACACACACAAACACATACTCCCTCTAACACCAAAAACAAACCAGCCAGCCCTCTTTTTTTCTGTGATGATCAGAAAAATTGAATTCAGGATAATCATGAATTTTAATTTATATTACAATTAAGTTACAAGAATTAGGCACCCCCTTATCTTGAGGAAGATAGTCAACATCTTCCCCAATAGTCAATGAAACTCTAGGTAAATCAGCTAAAGTAATCCAAGCTTCAAGATTCCGACTGAATTCATTTTTATAGATTTTGGAAGTTGTATTAATTTAAATAGCTCATATGGGATCTTTACAGATTGGGAAATATTTGAACATATATTATTTATTTGTATTCATCCAAGCTATGTGAAAATGGCATACACAGGAGGACATCTTATTTCCAAAAGTTATTTTTAACAAGGTGATTAACAAGCCTAAAGGAAACTGAGCTCTAATTTGAATTAGAATTACCTATTATAGTTATTTGGACCTTTGTTTTTCTTCTGGGACTTATTAAAATGCTCAAGATAAAATATATATGTTAATTCCTATATTCTTACATTCGAAAGTGGAAAAACAATTGGTTAGAGAAGTGTTTCTTTTCATCACATTCAAAAAGAAGAGGCACTCCACAAACCAGTATGAAATAATAAATCTGCTGTAAATCTCTATTTACTCTCCCTAATCAGCAATTTTGGAAAAGCTTTCCACTGTCTTCTCCATTTGGTTTTGGCACAAGAAGACAAGAAAAAAAAAATGTTGCTTGGGGAGAAGTCACAGAAATAAATCCAGGAACTTCTATTTACCTTATAAGGAAAACACACATAACACACATCCACAAGCAGGTGCATACACAGAGTAAATAAGAGAAGGGAGCCTTTTCTCCTAGAGATAGTCATGTTCGCCAGTATTGGATAAACCTAAAAATTTAAGTTTCCCACGAACTTTCCTTTTTAAAGTATCTGGCTCATCCACTGAAAGACATAGGAAGCCATTTTTCCAGATGATATAATTGAAGGAGTCGGGAAGCTTGGGTAGCTGGGTAGTTTAGTGCCACCTTCAGCCCAGGGTGTCATCCTGGAGACCCAGGATCAAGTCCCATGTCAGGCACCCTTCATGGAGCCTGCTTCTACCTCTGCCTCTCTCTCTCTCTGTGTGTGTCTCTCATGAATAAATAAATAAAGTCTTAAAAAATGAAAAATATATATAATTGAAGGAGTCATCATTTGCTGACCTATTTAAATTCTGGAATTTCTCAAGTGATGCTAAAGACATGGAAGCTTTCAAACAACCTTAATTTTAATGTTTTATGAGTGTTATGTTGGCTCATCTTCACCTTTACATTGAATCACAGCTCAAGGCACATTTGCAGTGCAGTTCTGAAAGCACTTAGATCTTTTCAGACATCCAAAGACCATGTAGACATCTGAGTACAAGCAGCCAGAATTATGCCTAAATGTTTTAGTACAAGGCCACCTAACTATTTTTTTAAATGAAATAAAACATGTTTGTCTATTGTCCTTTGTGGTTCTGCTTCTACTAGAATGCTTGGCTGGCCAGCAAAAGATTTGAATACGTGATGGCATGTTCAACTCTGGGAGTGTATACTTCTCCATGCATTTCAGCCCAAGTTTTAGTATAACAAGGAACTTTTGTGCTGCTGGAAAAAAGATCAGGGCATTGAGCAGCATCTCCTAAAATGTAGCTTCGTCAGTCCTTCGTGTTTGAATGATCGCATGAGAATGTTCTTAGCCCAGAGTCTTAACAAGCTAAGTGCACTGAACACTATGGATATACTCGTAGCACAAATAGAGAAAGAAAAGAAGTGTGATAATCTAATGAATAGAGACCTGATTTCAAGTCTGTATGCAATTATTAGTTGTAGAATCTTAGACAAAGCATGATTATTCTAAATACAATTTTTTTTCATCTGTAAAATGGGAGAAATGATACTTGCCTTATTGGTGTAACTGAGTTGAGGACAAATATCATTTATCCTTTTAAAAAATTTATTTGAGAGAGAAAGCACACAAGTGGGAGAAGAGGCAGAGGCAGAAGGAGAGATCTCAGGCAGTCTCTACATTTTCCCAGAGCATAACATGGTGTTTGATTTCATGACCATGAGATCATGACCTGAGCTGAAACCAAGTCAGACACTTAACCGACTGAGCCATCCAAGCACCCCAAGGACAAATAATATTTAAAATGGGGTAACATATGGCCCAGGACTGTAGCTAGTATAGAGATGATCTAGTCTGTTATTTTGGACATAGTGATTACCCTGTAAATATTTGCTGACTTAAATGGGAAGATGGATGTCACGTAAAGCTTAAATTTAAGGCCCTGTATTATGTGCTGCCTTGACATCTGGTAAATATAAGGGTGCAACAAATGACCTAATGGCAAGTTCCCCTCTTTACTCTGCTCTGTGGACACGATCCCCTGCCCAAACAACCCTCCTGTTATGGGGAGCAAGTATGGTTCCTGATTATCTTTGAGTGGTAGGTTTGAGTTCCCTGCCAGCCCTTTGAATTCTTCAAATAAGTTAATCTCATCCTTCTGTGGAGATCAGGAGTCACCTCATCCTCTTGATACTGCACAGCCTGCCTCCTACAGTGCTCGTTTGATTTGTTCCCAAGTACAACCCCATGTGACCCTGCATAGCGTGTGGTATTCTCTTCCTCAGAATGATACTATCTGTGATTAATAAATTGGTGATTCGTAGTGATTACGGTAACAATTAGTGTTGCATGTGTGACTTTGGCCACCCCTGTAGCCATAGGTTGGGAATCCCTCCCTCATCAATGGGATGAGTAGTCATTTAAAAAATGGATGAATAAAAGAAAGTGAGCAAATAGGGGGAAAAGGAAGGAAAAGTAGGGGAATGCCAATAAGGGTAAACCGAATACAGTTGGACTCTAGATGGAGTGGTATTATATATGGTCAGGCAAAAGTGACTCAAAAGTCACCTCATCTGGAACATCTAGTATATTCAGATGAAAAGAGACAAGGACTTAATATTTTTTCAACATAAATCTATATATAGATTGATGGGAACATTATCTCAAATACACAATTGAAAATTGGCAATTTTGTTTCTTCATAGATGAAAAGAAATAGAAGTAAGGTCTTGCTTGCATTTATTTTAAGACAGATTTCATAAGATCAGCAATATAACTGGTGTCATTTGGTGTATCAGTGTGGGTTGAGGAATGTGGGCAGAGAGCCTGGTTCTCATGAAGAAATCTCACTTCTCTGGAGGCTGACATTTAGCAATTTTGTATTAGTTATGTCTTCTTTGAATTGCTCAGAGGACAGGAGGGCTTCATAAATACAAACTTAATTAAATGTGAAGACTTGGTGGTAGATTTGAGATGAAGAGGTGGGGAGAGCTCACACTGTCACGTTCATCAAAGAATCAGTATGGTTAAATAAATGGGAAAGTCATGATAAATCCCCTGCTAAAGTTCACTCTCTATTTTAGGAAGGTGCTGCATATAATTAAACTACTTATGAAACAGTCCTTTCTTTCTCTACAGGGAATAATCAAGACAGGAGCAGCAGAATTTTCTTTACTCTAGCTTCCTTAGAACTGAATTAAAGTAAATAACTTTTTGACTCATGAAATTATAGATTAATTTGAATTAATAAAATAACTGTCTTCTGAGTGAAAAAAACTTGCATTTATATCCCTCATCTGCCATTATGCCAGGATATGACCATGGGCAAGTAGCAATCTTCTTCATGTAACTGAAGAAATAGGCAGCTTGTAGGAAGTCTCTGAATCTCCTTAATCCAAATGTGCAATACATCTCTATAGTTAATTATTTTTCTGTTTTAGATCATATGTATATCTGTGTATGTATTGATCAGTATCAACCAGAACATCCAATGTTCAATAAGTATTACTTCTTTTCTCTTCCTGCCATTAATTCCATCTTTAAAGGATTCCTGTAAGAACACATATTGAGGTGTCCTAGTTACAAAGGGTCGCTCTACTCTGCCCATACTAATCCCTTTCTCATTCTCCAAGCTCTTCAAGAATACGGGATTTTCATCCTCATTTCATGAGGTCAGAGATCCTACTTCCATATATAGCATCTCATCAAAATTGATCTGTGCTGTAGAGTGATAGTGCTGGATTCTGGTCTGATCTTTTAACTGTTTACATGCTGTGAGTTAAGTTTATTTTTATTTTATTTATTTATTTATTTTTTATTTATCTATTCATGAGAGACACAGAGAGAGAGAAAGAGAAGCAGAGACAGAGACACAAGTAGAGGGAAAAGCAGTCTCCATGCAGGGAGCCCAATTCGGGACTTGATTCCGGGACTCCAGGATCACGCCCTGGGTGAAGGCAGGCACTAAACTGCTGAACCACCCAGGTGTCCCTGTGAGTTAAGTTTAAAGGAAGCATTACCCAATCTCATCCCACTACTCTTTGATTGCTTATACATTAATTTTTTTTTTTTAGTTAAAAGAGATATTACTAAAACAGCCCAATAGAAAGCAAGACCTTGTGAGGAAACAGAAAGTAAGCCAAGCAAATTTTTATTATAAACATCAATTGTCAATATGTTGGCAAATCGAACTTCAATAAAATATATATATTCAATAATATATATATTTTATTGAATATATATATATGCCATCAACTGTGCATATGGTATGTGTGTGTCTATGTGTGCATGTGTGTGCATTCATTTGTCTTTCCGCATTGGGGTAGGGCTGAGTATGGTTTTGAAATGAAAGAAGAGATAAAGTAGGATGGAAAGACATCAAAAGTCATAGCAATTACAATGCTGTTTTGCAGAGGAAGGGCTCTGGCTTTGAATTTTGTGTGTGTAGTTTATTTCTATACATTGTCCAGTGATTATATCAACACCCTCAGCATTCTCTGTTTCTGTCTGACTGATCCTTGTATTTACCAGAAACATCCAGCAGCTTATATTCCAGTGCTTGTTTGTTTATTAATGTGGTTGAAATCCATTAAAAACAAAACAGCAACAAGAAAAAAAATGCATACCATACTCTCAATACTGCCCAACTTAAAACCAGTTCCTAGTCCGTTCAAAAAAGGTCTACTTGTTTTTTTAACCTGGTCACGTATATGAAAAATCCAGATACTCTTGCTTTTCTTCTCCTGTGTTAGAAACTTTAGAGAAACTAGAAATTAGCAAGGGCCTGATGTTAAGTGACCCTAACATAAGTTTATTATAGAGATGGAAGAAAATGGAAAGGAAAATGAAAGTTTTGTTGGGAAACACGAAAATGGAGAGTCTTGTGTGATCTCTCTTTCTTTTGCTTTTGAACAAAATGAAACCAGAATTTCTTTGAGAACAGTATTTTTTGATTGACCAAAGTTTCTTGAATTTGAATATAACTGTAGTGAAACAGGGATTTTGTATTCTAGGGAGTGTTGTGCTGGGGGAGGTGAGAATGAAGGCTATTATTATTTGAAGCCAGATTTGGTGCTTGATAAAGATCATTTTGTTTCATTTGATGACATATATCAGTGTTTCCATTTTTGGAAAGGTAACTGATTCTCCTAAAGGACAAATCACACCTCCAAAGACCCATGTAACAAAGATACTAACCTCAGATTGTGGAAATTCAGAATCTAGTCTTCTCTTGCTACCCCATGTATGAGCCATTGTGAGATACTGCAAAATCATTGTTTTCATTTCTATCCAGCCCATCAATCCATTTTGATTAGCTTACTTCCAAAAGAAGATTTTCCTGGGTGTTTGCACAGGGATTAAACACTTTTCTTCTATTGCAGTATGACTGTAAGCAGAGCATGAAACTAATCTATTTTCCCTTGATTTGGATACTTCCCCAACTGGAGGCTGATTATATGAGTATCTGGGTGGGCTCCTGAAAAAGACCAAAGTAAGAACAGCTGACTATATGGTGAATAGCTTCATTCTTGCATATGCTTCTGCTTAGGCATATCCATTTTCAAGATTCTCTTAAGCAGTCCTTGTGTAGAAACATTTTCATCTTTGTTAATGCTTCTATCAATTGAAGTTACTTCTTAAATTCTATAATGGAATAGATGTATTGCACTCCAATGAGCAAAATGGAGCATATAAAAATAAATACAATTAGGGCTTTGTCTTCAAAGAGTTACAGTGTGGTGGAAGAGTTGTCTTGTACACAAACCCTAGACATAATTTCCTGAGGATTCTCTTTTACATCATCTGCATCCTTATTCCTTCTCGGCAAAGTAAAACTTAACAACCTCATAAATAATTTATTCTAATAAATCAACACTCTTTTGCAAGCTAACAATTGCTTTTTAATAAGAACTCTCTAGAGAAAATAATAACCCAAATGAATAATTCCAATAAAAAAAAAAAAGGAAATTCAGGGAATCTAGGACATTGCTTATGGAGGTTTGATATAGATAGCTAACAACACAGTGTTTCTCAAGTGACATCCACCTGTTTTTGCCTATGTATATGACTAACTGATATGCAATATGTCATTCTTGCATGCAGTCAACTAAATTTTGATCCAGAAAACTTGATGAACTTCCTGGGTGAGACAGTGAGATTATTTTTAATATTCACCTTTTACATATAACTTACTGTGTTTGATATCTTTACAAGGTGGTATTTCAGGGAAAAAAGCATTCTTTATGTGGCCTGAATAACGTCAGACTTTTCACATTAGTATGCAGGCTTTGGGTTAGGGAACAAGGTTGCCAGCCAGCTTGAAGATGTGTTTAGAATACATGCAGTGGTAAGAGCTCTGTCTATGATTCACAGCAGTTGCAATTTTTGCTTTTATTAAGCTAGAGCAATTGAAGAGGAAAGATGCCTTGCTTTTTCTTTAGGGAGGAGTGGGGGAGGGGATGCCTAATATCTGAACCCAAAACCAAAATATTGAGTATATGCAAATTTGCCCTTTTACAGTATGAACCAAAATTGATCATCTCCACACAAAGAGAAGAGAAAGGGACTCTCAAGGTCATGTTTCCAGAATGCTTTATTGTACAATGACAATTCAATGACCTTTTTGAAATACAGGTATATTAAGATCAACCTGATTTATTTAGTCACTGGTAATGTGATCATGGTCACACATACAAATCAGTGAAATAAAAAGAAAAAATTTAGAAGCCAATTCAACTATTTAAAATAAACTATTATCATCTCCATTTGAGTAAATTCACATGAATATCTGAAAAATCTGTTTTTCCTTCAATTCTCCCTTAGAAGTTAATGATTGAAATCTGATTACCTTCTGAAGACAAAATCATAAGATAAGGAAAACAGGTATTTTCATGTTTACTTCTGAAAGTTAGTAATTTGGATGGCACTTTAAAGATAAAGAGAAAAGGAATATGCTGCATAGAAAAATGAATGAATATCATTGTTAATATTTTAAAAAATTAGAAATATATAAAATAATAGACTAAGACTACTCAAATTTTGTACTTAGATATAGTTGAACTAAAATTCTGAGCAAATGTTGAGGTAAATATGTTTTAATTACCTTAATAAAACTTTTAGAAACAGGAATATTTGTGCCACAAACATAGCCTTTAAACATTAAAATTTAGCAATTGCATATAGTGACGTTTCAGCTATGTTTACCTTTTGAAAGCATATCTAGGAATCCCTTTGGTTCAGAAATCACTCAAAACTCAAAAGTTTATAGCATCTCCTGAAAATGTGTGATGTCAGAAATTTCTCCTTGATTAAAGAACAATAATATTCATTTTGGAACATTTATGTATAGATATGATTAAATATATTTCCTTCAACTAATGGTGGCCACTATTAATCATATAATTTTATCTTTTAAGGTTTTTGAACATAGTTAAGATATAGAAAACATTAATGTAAATATTAAATAAAAATATTTAAATGTAAATAATAGGTATTTTCTTATAAATGAAGGTTGTAATACAAAGAGATCTCAAATTATGTTTCCTGTAAAGAACTTAAGAATAAAAATTAACTCTCCATTTTGGCTTAGACTCAAGTAGCATGTTGGATCCTCATTACTAGAAGCTTCGAGGAAATTGTTATCATGTCTGAATATTTGTAATAAGTACAAATGAATGATTTGAGGAAACTAAGAAAGAAAATGGTATAAATCCAAAAGCATGGCATAATCATAGACATAATTGTACTAACAGGGCTATTTTGATTTGTAGTTCGCCTCTCAGAAAGTGCTTAAAACTATTCAATGCAACAAAATAAATGCAATCTCACCTTGTGCTTCTTGTAAATGGAAGATCCATTTCAATGGATGCATCTGCCATGTACTGTGACGTAAAATTTCTCAAATATAACTTAATTGATTCCTTAGACAGCCCATATACATAAAAATGTCACTCCTAGTAATAATACTGCCGCTCGATAGCAAAGAAGAAGAGGAGAGGAGGGAGGAGGGAAGAGAAGGAGGAAGAATCATTTTAATATATCCCATTGAAGTACTAAATAGGTATTTACCATGCTTTTGAAATGTATTGTCTAAGTTAAATTGTAATCTCCAAGCAGTATCACGGAGATATTTACTCCCATTTTATAGATCACTGAGGCTTTGAAAGATTAAATAAGTTGTCTAAGGTCAAATAACCATTAGATGGAATTGTCAGGATTCAAACTCAGTCTGTCTAGTATCAACATCTGTACTTTTTCCTTCAAAGCATCCTGGTGCATAACTGTCCTGAAATGTCAACAGAGTAGGCAGGCTTTCTACCTGATATGAGACTTCTGCCTAAAAAATAAAGATCAATATACCCCACTGATCTGAAACCCCACTCTCTTATCATGATCTCTTTTATTGTTTTTCTTGGTTCAGAAACCTCTAATTTCAATAAAATTACTTTAGAGCATGAAAAATCTTAACAAGCAACACTTAAGGTTGTAGAGAAGCATAGGATCACAAATGACAGCAAGACAAAACCCAGTACCCATGACATAGAACCAGAAAAGTTAATTAAAAGTGCATGTGAGATTAAATAACATTGATATACCACTATACACCTCTTGGAATAGTCAAAATTCAGAACATTGGCAACACCAAATGCTGGGAAAGAAGTACAGTAATGGGATCTCTCATTCACTGCTGGTGGGAGCACAAAATGGTATAGCCACTTCAGAAAAGTTTGGTGGGTTCTTACACAAAACTAAACATACTCTTACCGTTTCATATAGCAGTCCCACTCCTTGGTATTTATCCCTAAGAGTTGAAAGCTTATATCCACACAAAAACCTGCACATGGAGTTTATAGCAGATTTATTTATAATTGTCAAAACTT
The DNA here is from genome assembly GCF_053574225.1 of Canis aureus. Lineage (NCBI taxonomy): Eukaryota > Metazoa > Chordata > Mammalia > Carnivora > Canidae > Canis > Canis aureus. The sequence goes on from NC_135622.1 coordinate 37,344,570, forward strand.
GGAAGCCGCCAACATGTCCTTCAGTAAAAGAATGGATAAATAAACCATGGCATATCCAGATACTGAATGCTATTCAGTTCTAAAAATGAATATCAAACCACAAAAAGATATAATGTAAATTTAAGTATGTAATACTAAATGAAGGAAGCCAATATGGAAAGGCTGATTCTAACTGTGTAACATTTTCATGTTACTGTCTTCATGAAGACAGTGAAAAGATCAGAGTGGCCATGAGTTAGGATGGGGGAGGGATGAAAAAAAAAAAAGGCATGTAGGTGCCAGAAAAGAGGATGTCAGAAATGTACTTGTCCACTCTGCCTTGGTTTTGTCGTGCGTATGTATGTGCAGATGAAGCAAAATATAGACTATGAGCATTATTTAGCTATACAAAATTTTCCCAATACATAAAATATTTATTTTGACTTGAGAGTTTTCCAAGAGGCCATTTGCATGAATCTCATTTATTGGTTAATCATTCAATCATATCTTTCTTCCTTTGCCTGGATGAGCACAGTCTGAAGCATAGGGAATGATGTGCCACTCTGAAAACAGAACCAGTAATGAGAAACCACTGCATGAGATTCTTTTATAGGGTTTTTCATGCTACAAAGGCACCAGCAGAGGTGTTTTTTTTTTTTCTAAATTAACATCTTTCTTGCCTGCCGTCACATTTTTGTAAGTCTTGCCTTACAGTTCCCTGTATCTGCCAACATTTGGCTGCATCAAATAAATTTATTGTTTTCCTAGCTATTCATTTTCTTGTTGACTTTCTTGATATTTCCAGACAAAAATGTTATTTTTTTCTCAAAAAAATATGCTAATGGATTTCCTTTCTCTTGATTCTAAAGATAGGTGCTATACATTTACCCTCAATACAGAACTGAGTATATCAGTGATTTTAAGAGTTAGTCTCACTTAAAAGCCTCTATACATTTCTTTTTCTCTGAGTCGTCCGTATTGCATATATGTAGAACATGAAACATCTGTCTATCCATCTTTCTGTGTTGGTTAATTTTATGTGTCACCTTGACTAGACTAGGAAATGCCCAGATAGCTGGTAAAACATTATTTCTGGGTTTGTCCGTGAGAGTATTTCTGGAAGAGATTAGCACCAGTGGCTTTGTGGTCCTCAGGACTTCAGATTTGGGCTGAATTATATTACTGGCTTTCTTTGTTTTCCAGCTTTCAATAGGCAGATTGTAGGACTTCTTAACTTTCATAAGCATGTGAGCTAATTCCTGTAATTAATTTCTTCATAGATATCTACATATAGCTCTTGGTTGTGTTTCTCTGGAGAACTCTGACTGATACACTATTTATCTTTACATCCACAACTATATCATTTCATATATATGTAAATGAAAGTACATATACAATATATATGTTATAACTATGTTGGAAATCAAAAATAAAAGTTCAACAAATGTTGTATGCAAAGCCCAAATTTTAGGTAGTTATTTTAGCAAAATACATATTATAGATAAAGTAGTGTATCTATTCTGGAAAAGACATGAAGTTTTAAAGAAAGAAAGTAACATCAAAAACATAATTTGAAGCATAGAAGATTTGTTGTTATTGCTGTTTGGGTTGTTTTAAATTCAGTCTCCATTAAAATAGCCTAGGCGGGTAATTTAGGGTTCTCCAAAACCATAGGATAGATGGTTATGTAAATATAGAAATATAAATAAATATAAATATAAATAAAATTGATTGAGGGAGAGAGATTTATCCTAACGAATTGGCTCATGTAATTACAGAGGCAGAGCAGTCCCATGGCCTGTGTGTGGCAAGCTGGACGCTTAGTAGAGTGAATGGTATAATTTCATTTGTAACCCGAAGTCTTGAGAACCAGGAGAGCCAAGGGTGTAAGTTTAGTCTGAATGCAGAAGAAGATCAATGTCCCAGTTCAAGTAGTTAAGTAGGAGAATTTCCCTCTCACTGAATCTTTTTGTTCTTTTCAGATCTTGTCTTGATCCAATGAAGTCCACCCACTTTAGGAATGCAATGTCATCTGCTCAGTGTATTCAAATGTTGACCTAATCCAAAAACATCTGCACTGAGACACACTGGGAATAATGTTTGATCAAATATCTGGGCACTCCATTGTCCAGTCAAGTCGACACATAGAATTAGGTATTGCAGTGGGCAAAATATTTCCAGAATCCCTAAGCTTTATGAAGAAAGAAAATAATCTAAAGTACATTGTCTTGAAAGCTTGACAGTCATTGTTAAATACATTTTTAATTTGTTCTATTAAAGAAACTAATTATCAACTATTAATTATTTCTTATTCTTCAAAAATACTTTGTTGTGTACTTATTACATTCTTCATCCTTAGGTGTGTGTTAGATGGATAATTATAGGAGAAAAACAAATATGCATAGCTCTAGCTTTCAAGGACCTCAAAATCTAATGCATTTGGTAAAACATGGTTCCTGAAGCCACCTATGTCAAAGCTCCTGAGTCCTGGTTAAAATGCAGATTTCTGGCCATCAGCATAGAAGGATAGAATCAGAAAGTGGAAGGTATGCAGGGAAAAGAAGAAGGAACACTGGTTTTAGGAATCTCTAGTTTAGTAAAGAAATCACATAGACAACTACCATATCATATGATGGTTTAAGTGCTTTGATGACACAGAAGAGCAGGTGAATAACCCTGTTTAAAACAAGTAGAAGGTACCCCGAATTAAGATGCATTGTGTGTGTGAGAAAAAAAACAAAGGCAATTAATATTTATTGTACTGATGAACTCACTATGGTTAAATATCTCTCAAAGACTAACCATCCCCCATATGATGCCCATTATGTGTTCAGAAGACTTAAAGCCTTGCTATACTCAGACTTAAATCTTAAAGACTTAAAGTTCCTATACCCAGATTAAGACAAATTCACTCTTGTTTTCTTCTAGTACTTGTATACTTTCATTTTTTAATTCAAATCTCTAATCCATTCAGACGTGAATTTTATCTCAGTATATGGTATAGAGAACTAATATTTTTATTTCAGTAAAAATTTCAAAATATCGATAGCCTTTAAATGTTAAAATTAGGAGATTAGTTGAATCAACTCTTGTACATAGATACAATAAAGCATGCTGCAGCCATAAAAAAAAAAAACGAAGTTCTCTATGAACTTATATGAAGTGGTATTTTAAAGATACTAAGTAAAAAAAGCAAACCTCAGAAGAAAAAAACATATATATACGTACACCCAAATACATATATATAGATGTATGACTGGAGTGAAACTCAAATCAGAAAATGTTTCATCTTAGAGGTAAAATACATGAAGCATTCATTTCACTGTTGAAGTATTGAGACTTAGCGATAGACAGTAGCCTGACAGTGGCACACAGATCAAGTCAGAAGCAATACCTTCTACAGCCCAATGTAGACAGGCTTAGGAGAAAGCTACCATGAGTCCTGCTGAAGTCAGTATTAACCACAGCGTCTTTATTGTGTTAAAGTTCCAGGTAAAGTTGCTCTGCCATACAATGCCTGCTGATGGCTGTGTTAGCAAGAGAGCGACTTAACCCACAAGTTATCTCAGCACATCACTTGCTTCAGAGAACAGATCAGGTCAGTGATTCTAAAAAGGTAAGTGGGGATGATGACTACAAGTCACTTCCCCTCCAAACCATGAAGAACGGGATCCTCATGACAAGCGACGTTCTTCTCTAGCAGGTCATTTATTATTCTGCGCACTGTCCACTTACAAGATTTTGCTTCTTATTTGAATTCAGAGATAAAATTGGAAATTACAGAACTGTGGGAGTTGCTGAACACAGCTTTCAATTTAAAAGGAAGGTATATTGATTACTCCCTTGGATGCACATAGAAAATTATTCAGAATACATCATAAATTAGTTTTTAAAAAACTCTCAACAATACTCAACATAATGCAATTCACAAAACAAAGGTAGACCTTGTCTCATTTTTCACTGTGTAGTAAAGGAGGACAGATAGATGAAGCCTCACAAAAGATTAAGAGATAATATTAATTCACTCACTGTGGATGTGATTATAGTAATTTTTCAGAACTTTTCATCCCAACATGTTTACAGTGTCTTTCTTACTGACTCTATATTTCTAAAACTAATCTCCATTAAATAAAAACACAAAATCAATGTATTGATTTTAAGGCATTCAGGTGGATAAAACTCATTTAACATATGGAGCATGAAGTTAAGTCAGTAACACATTGTAAGTGTGTTTGTGCATGTGCACACGTGTTTGTGTGTATGTGTGTAAAAGAGACACATGTTTCCTATGTTCTTTCTTCTTCTTCCCTCATGGGGTATCAAACACAGGGAAGAGTTAGAGCCCAAGCACAATTACAGAAGTATTTGTGTCTCTGTTACTCCACATACAGCTTCTTCTCTGTCCAACTGGGTTAGTTCTCCAATCCATAGGGCTGAACCTTCTTCACAATTTATTCCTCTTGATTCATAGAAGGTTGTGTAGTTTCAGCCATTCCTGCCCTATTTCTGCCCTTCAGAATACAAGATTTTGCAAGTTATTTACTTGTTAATATATATATTTGCAACTTGTGTGTGTGTATATATTTATATATGTATGTGTATATATATGTGTGTGTATGTGTGTATATATATGTGTATATATATGTGTGTGTATATATATATATATATATATATATATATATATATATATATAGCTATCTTGCCATCAACTCAAGATTTAAGAGTCCTTTAAGTGAACCTGACTGATCTGATCTCCAAGTGAGAACATGCATAGTATAAGTAGAATTAGTCCTTGCTTTTTAAGCATGGTAGTGCAAGACTGTAAAAGTGACCATGTAAGCTGAAACTGTATAAAGTGATCTCAATAGTCAATGAGCAAAATATAAAACATCTTGTGACTATTACAGATATTTTTTCTCCAAGCATCAAAAACTCTCATACTGTCGGTTATAAACATATGGGAAAATTTTAAAAATCATAAAACAAATACTTAGTAAATTGTAATTTTAAAAATTAGTAACATTAAGAATTCAATATCTTCTTTTACTTTTTAAGGATTTATTTATTAGAGAGAGAGAGAGAGAAAGGGCACTTAGGGAAAGAGAGAGAGAGAATCTCCAGCAGACTCCCTGCTGAGCATGGAACCTGAGGCACGGCTTAATCTCATGGGGCATCTGGGTGGCTTGGTAGGTTGAGCATCCAATTTGGTTTTAGTTCAGGTCATCACCTCAGAGTTGTGGGTTTGAACCCCATGGGGCTCTGTGCTCAGCAAGGAGTAAGCTGGAGATTCTCTTCCTCTCCCTCTGCCCCTTCCCCTACTAAAATAAATATATCTTTCAAAAAATAAAGAAATGAAATGCCAAGGATGATTTGAACAGTGTTTTCCTTCTTGTTACACAGTTACAGTACAGAACAAGCATCTTTTCTATGACTTGGTAAATTATCATGTTCTTTTCTAATATGGGATCAACTTCTAACACTTTATCCTTTGTGTATTCAACACTGTAAGATATCTCTGTGAGGTCTTTTATGTAAAGTGTTTTTCCAGTGTTCTTTCTACTAGGATATTTTCATCATTATCACAACTATGTTCTTCATTTGTGTGGTTAAGTCTGCCTTCACTAATTTCCTTCAGGTACCTATAGAATAGGAGTAGTAGGAACATTTTCACAGCCAGCATTTCTTCTCCAAATCCACTTATGTTTTATTTGAGTTTCACTTTTGGTGTTACTTTTCATTTCTTGGTTGCATCCCCATCGTTGTTGGCCAGTACCCTTTCTCAGTTACCCATTTTTGTAAAAATTATATTTGAGTTTGTCACTGGAAGACACAGAGGCAACTCAACTATGCATTTTGTTAGGTATATAATCTGAATAACAAGCAAATGGACAGTAAATAATTATTGACAGATGTGGAAGGAAGTGATGTGATTAGCCACTGATCATGATATATGTCTGTCATTCACATAATAATTTATGGACTTTAAGAGCCAACAGTGAAGTTTGTACTTTTTGTAATGACTAATAGTTAATATATATTGGTAATCGAAATTTGGAATGTACTGTTAAGAGAGTGGTATTATTTCACTAAACTGTGGTAACTGAAATTCATGCATATTAAAACATGCAAAGCAAGGATTTTCTATGTATTTTTATATATCAATATGCATGTATTTATGTATGCTAGTTTCTTTAAATATGACAACACTTGTTTTAAAATAATGCAAGGCAGATGGTCCTAAAAATTAGTTTTGATCTCTAAGATTCCTTATCCATTCCCCCTTGAAAATTGCCATAACAGGTGTGGTGAGACAGTAATCTGGAATGTCAGAGCATATGACAGGAACCACCTTTCCTGGCCAACTGCTCCTTGGCCACTATTAACATCGAATAAAGATGTTCTTCATGAGCTTTCACCCTGTGAAAGTATCTTTTTTTCTGTAAATAAATAGATGTCATCAGCCTATAAATCTGCAAAATTCCATTTGACTTACTAAATTTACTTCATATAAAAATAGTGTTAAGGGCCATCCATGCACATACCACATCTGTCATTAAAATAATTAGATGTTACTATATAGCATGGAAACTCGTGCTCTTGCCACAGTAAAATATAACAAGATGATTGCTGGCTATTCAGCAGCAACTTTACAGGTCTCTCTAATTAATCATCAGATCAACTTCAGAGTATTAAGGAATACTCAGAGATAGGCTCTGAGATACCCCTTGCTCGGAGGTCAGGGGGTCATCAGTATGCAATTTTTCAACAACACTGAAAAATGTTTCTACTTGTTCATTGTCTTTTCATTCTTGTTCTCTTCCCCTTTGATGTCACTAAAGCATCCCTGAATCATGAAGCAATTATCTATTAGCTAAGCTATGTGAACAATAGATGCTGATGAAAAGATCATCTGTGTCAGATAGTGGTAATACTGGCCACTTTTAGGAAAGGTAGCTTGAGCTAGGAGTTGGGAAGAATTGAAATGTTATAAACAGGTCTGATTCCTCTGGGAATTGGAGTAAGAGAATAATAGAAGGACATTGCTACTATAAGTTCAGTTTTTAGAGTCTGAGGCTAGAAAATAATAGAGCTTCTGAGGTCAGTGAAATTGGTCTAACAGAGAAAGCAAATGCTAGTTTTAACAGATTAATTAATAATTGTACTTTATCAATGATAGACTCAAAATGGAAGATGAGTTTAGTACTGGTAATATCCAGCACAGGGATCCAGACACAACCCTCAAAGAATACAACAGAAAACTACCTGAGGAATGGAGAGAGCGGTAAGGTTACCTCAGAACCTGCCACTAAAATAGGGTATGCTTGAGAACAACTGACACATAGTTCTCTAATTCTCAATGTTATAGATTAGCCTTAGATTTGAACATGAAGAGAAATCCACCCAAAATAATTGGCTACATCTGGAATGGGCATTAGGAGCAAATAGTAATAGTTGTCTAGTTTGCTGTAATGAAAATAGTAAAATGGCTTTGTGCCCACTTGAGTGGAAAATTGAACTGTGGTAGATTTAGACAGAAATTGCACTCTAATTGGGAATACTTATTGTACACATGAGAAACATGAGTGTCCCCACCTATAGACTATCCTTTCCAACCTTGGGCTCACTCTGTAGTGGGGAATGGAGGAAAGACTTCACTCTCAAAGTCAGACAGTTAAAGGGTAGAAGACAGAGAAGCTTTTATAATTAATCTTACTCAAAGGTCTCACTCCCTGGCAATTCTTTCTTTGGACTTTCTATTCCAGCGGGGCATTATAACTACTTTAATTATAAGTGGAAGACTTCAGAAATGCTATGTCTGGGTAAGTTGGAAGCCATTCCTAGGGTCTACCAAGATTACCAAAACAAACAAACAAACAAACAAACAAACAAACAAACAACAGCACTTGAACATAAGAAAATCCTATTTGCTTTTCTCTTTAGACTTAGAATAACAGGGTGCCAGTGCCTTAGGTGTGTTCAATTATTTATATCATAGTTATTAGTGTGTGGTTAGTGAGTCCTTATTGAAAGTTATACATGCCAGCAACCTGCAGTGAAGCTTTGTAAGACAGCGTTCCTGCTAAATTATTAAGATACAAAATGAATAATGAAGGGCATTTTAGTGGAAACTTACCTGAAAAAAATAGCAGTGGAAGGTAGGGAAAGAAAAGTGAGAGAGGAGGGGTAATGAGTCATTCTGTCCCTTATGGGAAGGTAAAGCAATCTTTCTCATAAATTAGTGGATGACGGATATATCCATAGTCGATGACACACATACAAAAAGCAATATTTGGGCTATGTGCTCCTTCCAAACTTCTATCTCGGGCTTTTGCTTGTCTTCCCTACCCCTAGACCTTACTTTATTCAGGTATATCTATTGCCTTAGTCTTGTCTTATCAATGTGAAGGAAAAATATAGACAGTTCTTTCCACAAATAAGAGGACAGATAATTTTTTATTGACTTTTCCTTGCTTACCTACTGTCTAGGCCCTACTCTACCTGGGATCCTATCTTATTACCTCCATACAAATATGTGATTTCCAGCCTTTATTATCTGTGTCTCCATGCCTGGGTATCTGGCTCATGTTACACCATCCCTATTCTATAAGTTTCCAATTGTTGCAGTAATAAATTACCACAAAAAGTCATGAAGCAATGTTTGACAAATGTTTGATCTTTCTGTTCTAGAGATCAGAAGTCTAAAATAGTTTGGCAGAACTGCATTCTTTCTAGAGTTGCTAGGAAGGAATCTGTTTACTTGCCCTGTTTAGCTTCCAGAGGCTCCACATATTTCTTGGCTTGTGGCACTCCATCATTCCGACCCCTGCCTCTCTATACATATTTTACCCTCCCTCTCCTTCCTTGCATAGTCAGATCATCTCCTCTGACTTTGATCATCCACCTCTTTCTTTAAGACTCTTGTGATTACCCAAAATAATCCAGGATAATCTCCCCTTCACAGAATCCTTAATTTAACTCACATCTTTAATGTGCCTTTTACCAGGAAAGATAATTTACTGACAGATTCTGGGGATTAGGATTTGAATATCTTTGAAGACCATTTTTCAGACTCGTGCACCTATACACCTATAGATACTATCATTTAATATATCCTGGCCCATGTCTGGGATCTTGTTATTCCAAGTAACACTTATGCCTGGATTTCTCTCACTTGGTATCTCATGTTTACCACAGTTGATTTTGGTTTAGCAGTTTGGATCTTCTTCACCTGCACTGTTTAGCTTGAAGTCCTTCAATCTCTTGACTGGAAACAATAATTTTTTCTTTTTTTATGTGTTCGACTTTGAGCCTTAGAGCCAACCAGTCTTACAACCAAACATCCTTCTCAGAAGGAAATGTAGAAATTCTTTTTTGTTTCTAAAGATTTTATTTATTTATTCATGAGAGATACACAGAGAGAGGCAGAGGCAGAGACATAGGCAGAGGGAGAATGAGGCTCCCTGCAGGGAGCTTAATGAAGGACTCAATTGCAGGACCCAGGGATCACAACCTGAGCCAAAGGCAGACACTCAACCACTGAGCCACCCAGGTGCCCCTGAAATGTAGAAATTTTTTTATCAGTTCAGTTTCTGAGCTATTGTCCTCCCTTCCACCATCCTCCCCATTTGTGATCTTCCACATTCCTATAGAAAGAACATATCCTTGTACTGTCAGGATAACTTAATCTAAGCCTTGAGTCTGTATCTGTTGTATGGTGATCCCAGCATTTATAGCCTGGACATGGCTCATGGCTGAAAGCTTGAGTCACTTTGAGTTGACATTGTGGACATGTGGATTTTCTCAGATGCTTCTGTTGCCATGGAAATCAGTCAGACTATCAAAAAAGTAGAGGTGGAAAGGGAAGGAAAAAGAAAAATGTCTGCCTTATTTGATCTGTTTTTTTTGTTGTTGTTGTTGTCTTTTTGTTTTTTGTTTTTGTTTTCTTACTTGTTTTGTGTCTGTACCTGTAATATAACAGGCACATAGAAGTGTTCTGTAAATGTTTTATTTGCTATTTGTCCCTGTTGATTTCATATGATTTCATATAAGCTATGGACTATTGACTACTTGGCTACTGATGTGGCTTCCAGTTCACCCAAAGTTTGTAAAATCCCCCTACAGAACTGATGTTCTGATTTACAACACCTGGGTGTTACCATTTCAAGTATCTGTCCCAAATGCCCACAAGGGGATTTCTAAATGGTAGTTTCATTGGCCCACAGGTGGAAAAGAAATTTTTTGCTCATTTGTTGTAAAATTTGGTGAAGTGCCTCTTTCTTGAGGAAGGGCATCCTGACCCCTTGAATGACACACCAAATTGAGGAAAAGGTTAGAAGAAAGTCTTAGATAGGTAGAAAATGTACATTCAACATTAAAAGTTAGGTTTATAATATTTGTTTTCATTACACCACACAAAATGTGTTCTGAAATGTTAACATTAAAGGAAGTCTTATACTCATTTTTTAAGGGTTATGTGAACTAGAGAGGTTGAGGCGCACTGTTCCATGTAGAACTTTGCCCCCCCTTGATGTAAACTCAAGTGAAACTTTTCCCTCTTTTTATTGGATGGATTTCTTAATTATGTTTTTCTATTTAGTCTCAATTATATTCAGTCTTAATTATATTTTCTATTTAGTCTCAATCTTTTGTCATTTCCGTGTTAGGGGGTATTGATGGAGAAAGGAAGCAATGAAAAAGAGAGAAAGTGAAAATTATAGAGAAAGTATGGAAATAAAGTGGAAATCTGGAGTAGATAACAAATGTGAGGAAGTTATAACAATCATTGGAGGGGAGAAGGGCGTTCGGTATACTCAAAGAAGAGAACTGCTTGAAAAGTGCAGAAAACTTTATTTTAAGAGTGAGTAGTTATTGGGTGTTAAATCTAATATTTCTCAAATCCCTATGCTTCTGTTCTTCTCTACCACCAGACTTTCTGGACTTTATGTGATTCAAAATATTCAGGTAAAGATTAAAGAATGGAGAACTTTCAAATACCATTTGTCTAAAATGTGTTAAAGGCAAAAAAAAAAAAAAGAACACCTCTGTGATTTAGTTTTATTCTCTAAATTGCTATCTTTTTTTAAGAATGTAGCAAATGAAATTGAGGAAATAAAAATTGGTTGGTTAGTGTTTGTTTTTCTACAAATAAATAGAAATAGATATATAACTATTCTAGAAATAGTTCATATTCCTAGAATTGGTCCACTTTCCAGGGCTTAGATGTATTATTTAAACACCTAACATTATGAGTATTTAGATTTTCATTTTGAAAAATCTTTCCATGAGTACTCAGGGCATTTCTGACATTCTTAAGTAGTACACTAATAAGAAAATCATAAACAATGACTTTTTCCCCTGGACTTTTTATCCAAAATGTTAGAGGTGAAATTGTTCTGGTTTCTTCTGTCTCAGCAATGGGGTTCCTCTGCTCCAGAACAGATAGTCATCTAGATCCCAATCATCTTCTCCATGGGAGCCAGCACTTTCCCACTCATCCATAAGCCTTTTCAACTCTTTTCTAAAAGTTATACCTCTTGACAAGAGATTACAGACCTGCAACTTTACAGAGGAGGGATCTGAACTTATTAGCCTTTCCTTAGAAGAATCCTCTTGGAAATTGTCTACATGTGTTAACAGAAGTTATAGACATTTTAGATTACTAACCCCTTGGCATTTGTCTCTTTTCTCACTATAATTTCATTAATTTTCCACATGTGCCTAGAGTCTGATATCACATCAGTCAATAGCTTTTGATAACAGTTTGCATTTAAATATTTGCTTATTAAATTGCTTTCTATAATTAAAAAGAACTTTGGTCATAAAACAGGACACAGTGAAACCACAGCTAAAGATTATTCCAAGAGTGGGTTTGGTTTAAGGTGAGATTCCAAAAGTGTCAGAGTTAAATAAAGAAAACTTAATTTACTATAACTCACTGATCCAAGACATCAATCAGCAAGTATTTCTCTAGCACTTATTTTTAGATCTGACATTTCATATTCACTTGTATTTTGTTTTGTGCAGCCAATATTATCTCTTTCTTCTTTAAAAATACATAGTATTTGATCCAAATTTAGATATTATCTCTTTCTGATCAACTCCTTACTTATTGAATGTCATGCTGCTAACCAATTATAATGATCCCAGTGCCCTTGGTATGATTGAGCTGTTATTGTTATATCAAAGTAGTCCTATCACCTTGAAATAGTCAAAGCCACTATTCTACAGAATAATGAGACTTAGATGATGACATCTTCCTGTAGGAGTTGATTTGGATATTCATACTGTATTCTTTCACTTGTTGATTCAGCAAATATATAAAAAGTACCAAATATTTGCCAGATATACTAGGCTTTAACCTGCATGTGTACGGGGGATTAGGATGAATTTTAGGATGTCTTTTCCGAATCTATGAATGATTAATTTTGGATATGGAGTCTCATTTGCATGAAACATTATTAGTTATTTAAACATTTTTTCCCCAAAATTAATAAAATAAGGACCTGTACAATGTAGTGGCTCTAAGTCCTGTGGTCAAAGTTCAAATTCTACCACTACTCCTTACCTCTTGGGTGACCTTGGGCAAATTACTTAATGCTTCACTGCGTTAGTTTTCTTATTGATAAAATATTTTAAAATTGAGTTTTTATTAAAGAAGTTAACACTTCCAAAACATTTATCATAAGTATTGGCACATGGTATACATGTTAAAGATGTAAAAAGATAGTGATATTATGCAATAAATCCTTGATGGGGTATTTTTTTGTAATATATGATTGAGTTGACATTGATATTACTCACAAGTTTATTTTTTTAGTGTTTAAACACATTTTTAATAAGCATATTCAAATGTCAGTTCATCACTAGCATTTTTTCCAAAGCCAAGGTTTGAATATATTCTTTGGTTGGTAACTTTTTTTCAGCAAGAAAGATATTACTTACGCTTGACGGACTTATAAGTATATGAAAAATCCTGAAATGTTTTAAGAGTGCCACAGAGCACAAAGCTGTTTATTTGTGTTATGGAGAAAAATATTTGTGGTATTGTTTTTAAAATCTATAACATGTTTCACTTTTATTCTAATTAAATATTCACTTTCTTATGTAATTTGCTCTTATAATTTTTTTCGCAATTCTTAAGAGAACTGCACCAATTTTTTTATTTTTTTAAAATTTAATTTCAATTTGCCAACATACAGTATAGCACCCAGTGCTCATCAGAACTCTTAACTGGAAACAAACAGGGTTGCTGAAGGGGAGGTGGATGGGGGATGGGGGTAACTGGATGACGGGCATTTAGAAGGACACATGATGTGGTATTACAGTATATAATTCACTTAGCCTTTGCTGGTATTATTCTCAAATATTATAGAATATATATATAACTGGTAATTCAAATATCAAATATTTTTGCTGGAAAAACTGATTATTTCATCTTAGATTATGAGTTTCTCTGTTTCACTACCTTTCATATAAATAAATGACTATATATGTTTCTATTTTTCTTAATTATAATGTATTTTTAGTGATAGGTCAGTTTATCTGTCAGTCCATACTCATGTGGCAGTACTGTTCTGACCTATGATGCTTCCTTTAGCATAGTTGGCTCCTCATAGACTAAATGTGCTCCTGCATTACTTATATCTTGTTGAGTCTACACTTGTTTTTCACTTGAAAAAAGTGAAAATTTGGAAAACTTTCACTTAGAAAAAATGAAAAGCTCAATTTGCTATTGACCAAATAAGCCAACAAAAGAGAAATTACTTATGCCTATCATGTTTATGCTAGAAATAAATGTGGCTAGAAGTCATTATCCTCTGGCCTAAAATGAGTCTATATCTTCTGGCCTGGGGAGAAAAATTTGTATTGCCTCTAAAATATGGTTTACCCACACCTATTCTTTTGAAGCTAGTACCAATAGTCTATCAGAATGACAAAAAAAACATCAAATACAGGGGACACCTGGGTGGCTCAGTGGTTGAGCGCGCCTGCCTTCAGCCCAGGACATGATCCTGGAGTCCCGGGATTGAATCCCACATCAGGTTCCCTGCATGGAGCCTGCTTCTCTCTCTGCCTATGTCTCTGCCTCTCTCTCTTTCTGTCTGTGTGTCTCATGAATAAATAAATAAAATCTTTTTAAAAATGTCAAATACAAATCACAATTATATCTTGTATCCTTTTCTTACTTTTCCTGTGCCAGTTTTATTTACATGATTTTGGCTTGCAACCATTTAACGTGCAACCAAAAACATGGAATACAATCTGTGGGTAGCAACAAACATTGATACCAGACTAACCAGTCTAAATATTAAAAATGATTAAGTGTTCAGATTTGCTGAAGTCTATTGTGAATGCATTGCTGAAATTTCTTTTTTTTTAAGTGACCTTCATTCCAAATGGCTTACATTATTTCCCATATAATAGATAGATAATTATCTCTTTGCTAATTTTATTTCCTTCAAGAGGACTTTTCTCCACCATTTCACCTTCTTGCCTTTCCTCACCTTATATTGATGGGTAAGTATATTTCCATTACCTTTGCAGTCTTTTTTTACTCCTCTTAAAATTGAATTTGGTCTGCTGTTCTAGACATGAGGTGTTGGGCTGAGTTATTTAAGATCAGTAAAGTACAGAACTTTATGACACCAATTTAAGCTTTATATGTGAAAAGTTTGTCAAAGATGGAAACCCAAGATTAGTTTTTTCAAAAAAGAAATGATTCTTTTGTGTTTGTGACTTCAGATAATGCATATGGTAGAACTGATAATCACTTTTACCACTGACACCTGTGGTCTCCCAGACTATCTAGCAGCCAATTATCAATTAATCTTGGCATATCAGCTACATAAGAAATTTACCATTTAAATTTCCTTCATCTTAACCTTACATTAAGTGTTTTCCACAATGTAAATATTGAAGCTATTTAAAAACAAATAGTCTATTAAAATTTACATGCTATATAAATTATTTTGCATAGACAGTACAGTTTTTACCTCCATATCTGTTACTAAGATGATTCATTACTTCAAAACATGGCAGGCAAAATGGTTGGTAGTTTATACTTTGGGTGGATGTTAATTGTAATATTCTTAGGTTTAGCTCTCCTATCGAGGAAATTCAGAGAAGAATCAGCAACAACTGAAAATTTGATTGGCATTGTCTATAAATGGACTAAAGCTAGAATATATTGAGGTACATATTTGTCAAAAAAGAGAAGTCAGTGGTTATTACATGTGATAAGCATTTTGGCTATCATTTTATATAAGATTTTATAAGTTTTAGTGTTTTTTTAAATAAATTGTACTCAATTAAAACACAAAGGAAATGAGCAGTTTTCATTCCAGAAGACAGAAAGGAGGAATTGTTGATAGATTTATAGATCTAAACAATTTCATTTATTTTTATATGATTTATTTAAATTTTAACTAAAATTTATTTTCATAGTGCAGTTGTTATATATATCCATAATTTTAAAAATATTAAATATTTAAAAGAGTAAAAAGAGCCAAAAGGCATGAGAGAACTCAGATAAGCCCAATTAAATACTTCATATGCTTAGCACTAGACCCCTTTTGTATAGTTTGCTTAATTTAACACACTTATAGCATAAATATAATTCAGATTCCTGAATGTTTTACTTATTAGAGCAAAAGCATTCCTCATAACATAAGCTTAGAGAAAAAGATTATTTTGGCTGTATAAGTGCCCTAATCATTGCCTACTATTTACTGCATTGTTTTATGATCATTTAGTATACTTTACCTCATAACATAATTTTAACATCAGTTGCATAAACCTATTTCTTTTAATATGCTTCAGGTATTTTCCTTGAGACACCCCCTAGAAGTGGAATTACCTTTTCAATGAGTAGGACCAGTCCTTCCTGCCAGCAATTATTCTGAATTTGAAGTGTATTTATTTGCAATTAATATTTTAGAACATTCTATCACATTTATTTATCATCATAAGACACTTTATGTTAATGTTCCTTTAACAGTACACTATTTTGCATTATAAATTGGGTACGTCTTATACACACTCCTTGGTCTAAGAAATCCTTGAAAGTTGCAATTCAGAATACTAGAATCTTCCTAATAATCCAGTGTTCATGAGAAAAAGGAAATATAAGTTGATGTCCTTAGGAGAAAAATATACTTAAAGATCAAACACTTGGATATTTAACTTATTTCATATTATATTTTCATATCTTCTTTTCTTATGCCCCACACTGAATAAAAATGTAAAATTTCCTTAGTACAACATTCATGTCTTTTACCTTTGGTGTTTTATCTGATTCTCAACACATATATTCATGGTAAATATGAATTGAATTAAATTGAGTAAAAACAAAGTGATATCCATATACATACTTGGACATCAGTGCTTGTTTCTAGGGACTTAACATTGGATTTTTAAATGACCAAAATAATGTTAGTGAATTAATACAACATGCACATATGCACTTTGCTATTTCCACAGGGAGTTTGTAAAACACCACTAATGATTGTAAATACACAATTATAATTGCTCCTTCCCAAAAAAGTAATATTAGATGGAATTATAGCTGTATTTATAAGCCGTAAAATGTGAGAGAGAAAAAATAAAGAAGATGCCCAGAGTATCTCTTAGAAAAGTGAGAACTGGCTGTTTATCTTTCTAATGATGCTCTATGCAGCTTATTTTTTTAACTCCTTGGTTGAAGAAGCAGGAAATATATTCTCTCCTAGAGAGTTTTATCCCTGTGTATGTTCATAACTGCATTCCCTTGAGAGCTAAGCACTATCTTGAGGTATTTGAATGAATGCCTTCTGACAACACATAACTCAGCACAGTTTTCCAAGAAATAATATCATTTTAAATATCTAGTTATTCAGAGAATCCACAAACTACCTATTTTTAAAGAATATTATTATTCCTATGAGAACTAGTTCTCATTTTTTAGACCACTTGGAAATAGGCAATAACAGAAATGTGAAGGGGTAATAAAAGGTAATACCTTTTACAAGTAAAAGAAAATAGAAGTTGTTTCTCTATATTTTATTCAACTTATCTTTATTTAGCAAATACAGATTTACCACCCAATATTTACTGGACTGAATAATAATTGTAAAATTAAATCAATTTTAATTTGTTTAAAAATAATAGATTCTGAGTACTGTTGTGTAAGAATAGTATGCATGGAGCACCTGGGTGGCTCAGTAGGTTGAATGCTAGACTCTTGATTTTGGCTTAGGTCATGATCTCAGCATTGTGGGTTGGAGTTCGCAGTGGGGGCTCTGTGCAGAGTCTGCTTGTCCCTCTCCCACTGCTCCTCCCTCAGTTGGCATGTTCTCTCTCTCTCTCTCTCTCTCTCTCAAATAAATAAATAAAATCTTTAAAAAAATAATGTTACATGGATTGCACAGAGCAAGAGATAGTGACTCTTGACTGGACCTTAAGATTTTTGAAGGCTGTGTTCAGCTCAAGTTTTCATAAAAGATGAAAGAAGAAAAAGACATAGAAAAAAGAAACACATTTCAGACAGAAGGAGAATCACTTGCATAGTTTACCAACATAAAACATGAGAAAGAAGTTGGAGTTGTGGGTAGGTCCAGACCTTGGAGGGACTTGTGTGGGAGGAAATCCTAAAGGTGTTTTGGGAAGCTTTGAATGAGAATGACAGGATCCAATACGCAGCAGTGTGGAGAATGGGCAATGTCTCTGCTTGTGGGTCAGGAGTGTGAGGATACAATTAGTACCAGGCAGCAGTACAGGAGGCTCTTTCCTTATGTCTATGTGAAATTCCCGGAGTCTGCACTGAGTGGCAGAGGAAATGTATAACACACAAAAGATTAAAGCGATGGAAGCTGATTATAGATTGTAGAATCAACAATATTTGATGGACTTAGCAGGGGGATAGTAGAGTACAGTGCTGTTAAGGAAACAAAGGCAAATTTGCCTTAGGTGACTACATTTAGTAAGGATTTCATTTAAAAAACTGAACATGAGGGCAGCCCTGGTGGCTCAGCAGTTTAGGGCCACTGGGCGTGATCCTGGAGACCTGGGATTGAATCCCACGTCGGGCTCTGTGAATGGAGCCTGTTTCTCCTTCTGCCTGTGTCTCGGCCTCTCTCTCTTTCTCTCTCTCTGTGTCTTTCATGAATAAATAAATAAAATCTTAAAAAAATAAAAATAAAAAAACTGAACGTGAAAAGGCTAGACATGTTATTTTGTCTGTTTGATTTGTTTCCATTTTGAACATGAGACATGAAGGTGGACATATCTGGCAGGCTGCTACAATATAGATCTGGATGACAGAAAAGCTAGGTCTACTGTTGATTAACAAACATGTACTTGAAGTGAGAATAGGATTTTTAGGACGAATTGTGGATTCTGAAGAGGGGGAGAAAGGCAGAGACACAAGAATATCTAGAAAAAGATAAGAAAGAAAATAGAGTGTTGCCATAAACCCAGGGGAGGAAGAAATATAATGTCTGGTGAAAAGGAAGTGAATGGGTTAAAGATTGAGGTAACAGGACTTCCAAATTGTCAGATGTGTGATAATTTAACCTGTTTGAGGGAGTGGGCTTGGATTGGAGTCACTTAGAAGGGCCAGGTATTACATATACCTGGATAATGGTTTTAATCTTTATAGGTGGAAACCAGAACTGAATGTATTATATAACAGTGTTTTAGATATATATTCATTCAAGCCTATACATATATAGGCTAGCAGAAACTCCAGAGTTTCTAGAGAAAGCTTATAGATATCATCCCATTCGAAACACAAGGAAAAAAAAAGAAACATTTCTTGAGGTTGTATTGCCACAACAATCGTTTTTTACTAGGAGATTATTTTTTTAGGGGTGACTGTGTGGAGGGTTGGCTGGTAGTGTTTGTGGTGGTAGGTTTATAGTACTTGATTGCTATGAACCACCTCTTGCTACCACATTAAATATGTAGACTCATATGTAGGTAACAGTTCAGGTTTTCTTTTGGTGAATCTGAAGTGGGTTTTAATGAGGATGGCAAGATTTTCCCTTCTAGGAATGTTTGTTCATTCCAGGTATGATAACCCGTTTAGACGAAGTCCTGCCTAGAAAACAAATGGGAGATATGATACTCTTTTGAAATATTTTCCAATGCCATTAATCGGTAATTTCTATAATCAAAGCTCCGATGTAATTATGACTTTTTAAAAATGGAAAACAGTGGAGAAAGATGAAGAAATGAAAAAAAAAAGAAAAAAAAAGATGAAGAAATGTGTTACAACGTTTTGAAATAATACATTTGGATCTCTGGAGATTTACAGCACCTTGCATCTGCCAACAGAAAAGTATTGCTCAAGCTTAAGAAGAAGTTAGAACTTAAGCCAAGCACATGCACTTAAAAAGTTTATTCTAGTCTTACTCCAGACTCTTTCAATAAAAGAATGTTATTTATTCTACTCCATTCTCATATCTTAACATAGTTGACAATGTTAAGGTATTTCAAAGTTGACATTACTGGTATAATTTCTGTGAAATTGTTTTAAAAGATTGTTTATTTATTTATTCAGAGAGAGAGAGAGAGAGAGAGAGAGAGAGAGGAGGCAGAAAGAGAGCAGGTTCCATGCAGGGAGCCTGACGTGGGACTTGATCCTGGTCTCTAGGATCACGCCCTGGGCTGCAGGCAGCGCTAAACTGCTGCACCACTGGCGCTGCCCAACTTCTGTGAAAGTTTCAATGTTTAATTGAAACATGAGGATCTTTAGAAACAGAAAAGCCATTCCTCCTTATCTTTAAAAAAAGTGTTTATATCTGCAAATGACCTCTCAAAGGAAGCCTTCTCAAATGTTATCTTTTTATGAGTAAAGAGAGTAAAATCACTTCATCCAAGTGTAAGTAATATGAATAAGAAAATTCTCATTATAAAAATTTGCTACAGCACTTTTATTTAGCTCAATAGCACTCAAATGGCTATAGTGATAAACTTCAAAGTTGGCTGTAGTGGAATATTCTTCCATTTAACATCAAGCCAATGCTAAAGAAAATTGCTGCCATATTTTCTAAGTTATTAACCTTTACAATGAGATATATTTCCTATGCATAGATAAAAATTTTCTCCTCTATGTTAATGTGAACTTAAGTTAGAGAGACTAATCAAATAAATAAATTGAAATTAAGCCATACAGTGCTGCTTTATGTTATCCTTTCTTACATTTGCCTCCAAGTTATTTATTGGAAAAATAATTGTAGAATATGCTTGAATCTTTTATTGATCACAAGAATGGCATTTTATTACATCAGTAAAAGTGAAGATGTGAGTAAGTATATGCCTTTTTCTTAAAAGTATGTTATAGGATCCCATTGTTTTTTAATACTCCTCAAAAATCTTCATCTATGCCTGAATTCCTTCATCCAAACTCCCTATTCCTTCACTGTAGTTCCAGCCAATTTCCTGACAAAAGTAATCAAAAACTGCTTTATCCATTTATTTCGCTTCTGCCTTACAGCACTTGCCATAGTACTGCATGCTTAAATTGCCCAAATTCCCTCTTTTGATCTTCTCATGACTTAGTCTTCAATAAATGGTTCCATAATTTAACTTCCCCAAAAAGCATTTCTCAGTTATCAAGGTATGCTTGAGTACTTCTTACCCTCTCTAGATACAGCACTTTCTTTCAGCTACTCTCTGAGCTCACTCTGTATATATTCTTGTTCTGCCTAAAACCATTTGCAAATAATTTAGTTCAGACTTTATTTTGATAGTTCTTTATCCTGTTCACATTTACTGCAATAGTTGAACACATAAATTTAGAGTGAAACATCTAGGAAATAAAAGTTTTGTTACTAACTTTTCCTGAGCATATGACTTGTTTCTCTGCAGCTCAGTCTTTGCATCTGTATTATAGGAACAATAAATTATAAATTGTTGTAAATATTAAATTACCTAAATATAATATACTTAGCTAAATGCCTAAAACATTGAAAGAACTGAATATGTATTAACCATTATCATTCTATGTGCTTTTTAAATACATTTTTGGGTAATGTATAATAAAGTGAGACTCAATGAAATAAAATAGGATTTGAAATGAAACAGATCTATGTTAATAATGTCATTTACACCTTAGTAACTGTGTGTCTTTAAGTGTCTTCCCCTTCTTAAGTCTTATAGTGATTATTCAGCAACATCTGTATATCGCAGCAGACATAAAATTTGTTCCATTAAACACCTGTTTAATAAGTAAATGAGATACATTTGTGTATGTATATTGCAGTGTTGGTGTTAATAGTTTTAAAAATACCTTCATTAAATCACTCAGCAGAAAGATTTATTTATCACATATGGAAAGTATACTGTGGTAGGCATTGGAAATAATTTTAAAAAGACCTGGTGTAAGGATCATTATTGATTTGTGTGGTACATAATATAATGCTGCTTAACATTAATCTGGTTAATAATTCTATCTCTGCTCAATCCTAAACTATAATTTATATACATCTGGTGTGTCTGGAAAGCTGATGAAGCAGGCCTTCCCAAATCAATTTCCATAGCTTTCTTTTCCCTCAAGATCCTAGCAAGTCACCTGAGACAATAATAGATATGGCCTTAAGAACAATATAGTCTAAACTATCAGGAGAAAGCATTCAGGGTCAGCAGTAAGAATGCATGCAAGCTGGACTTTGAAATAAGGCCCAAGGGAACAGTGGCTTTGGCAGTAAGTGAGTTGGCTGGAAAGTATCCATGGCTCCAGACTGAGCACTAGAGAACAGGCACTGGACAAAGCTGTTCAGCCTTAGCTGGGAAATAGCAAATCTGGATTACATAAGAAATGATGATTGAGAAAAACCCAGTCATATAATCTAGAAATTTTTCCTCCATGGTAAATGTTAGTAAAAAGAAATAATTATTTAGGGTTTATATATTAGTCACTCAACAACAATGAAAACAGTAATAGTTTATTTTTAATGTTTATCAAATCAAGTGTGCATTTCTAAAATCAAGTTCCCATTAATTATTGACTTCTCCAGAGATAGTATTTAAATGAATTCTGTAAAGTCAATAGAATATGTATTATAACCATATAAACACTAATGGCATTAATAAATTTGTGTGTGTCTTTAGATATATGAACCCTTCAATAGTTTTTACTGTTTTTACAAAACCATGTAGTGATAAAATGACCCATAAACAAAAAGTAAGGCGACACATTTGATTGTATAAGGTACTACCTTGAAACTGGCTTATAAAAGTTAATGGCCAATAAAACTTTTTTTCAGTTCATAAAATAGTGTTTATTTAACTTGCTTTTTGAAGTATCTGACAATTAGAAGTATGCTATTATTATATTGGAGTAAAACCCAATTAAATTACAAAGCCATCTCTTCATCCAGAAATCCTCAGAGAAACAAGAAACAGCTCTTGAATAGAGGTCATATCTAGATTTTAAAGAACATACTTGCAGTAGAATCATGGTGAGAATATAATAACGGGGAAGAATTAATTGGAAAAATAGTTGGAACACTGTAGTGTTATTTTCAAAAACAGATACGATGATTGACACGTGCCCATGAACTTTCTGAACTAAAGTAAATGGAAATCTCTTGCCATTTGACATTAAAATTCCAATAGCAAATGCTTCTGGCTGTATCCCAAGCTGAGTAATTATATTTGGTTCATAGCATAAGCATTTGATGATTTTATGCTTATCAGTCAGTATGTCTTGCTTTTACAATGTCACCAAGGATTGCATTTAAAAAAAACCCACTAATATTAAATGGTAAAATCAGTGGAAGTCAGGGAAAAAAAGGCAACCAACTAAAACTGATTCAAGACTAGATTTAGCTAAGAAAGACAGAGAGGGAAACAGATATCATAATACATAAACACTTAGGCCTTGACCTTGAATGACCTTTGAATTCTATATAAAGGTCTATTCCTATTTGAGAGAAAAAAAAAATATTTGAGTGTGGGCTTTGAGTCAACAATTTCTATCCTTTGTATCCTCACATTAGTGAAAAGGAGAGGGGGAAAAATCTGCTGTAATGTTAAGTGATGAGTGGGCCAATGGCCAGTATTATCTTCTGCCTTTTCACAAAACCTTTGTCTAATTGATGGAACAACATATCTGGGTTTAGGTTTTCTTGGAATCTCTTTGGTTCCATAAGATTAATGGTGTCTGCTAGGGATGAAGCTTAATGATTCTTGAAGTCTATTTGATAACTTACTAATTCAGAATCAAAAAGAAAATATTGCCACATTGTTTTTACTCATTTAATCAAGTTTGGCATGCTAGTTTAATGTATGATGCTGAAAAATGGTGAGGAGACCTGGGGGCTGAGAGTAAGGAATGTGATTCAGAAAAATTAACCTCAAAATGAATATACCAGAAAAACTGAAAAAGTCATCCATGAGCTTCAGGCCTTGAACACATACTTAATTAAAAGGGAAATGGCCAGAAGATGCTATTTGGCATAAACTGCTACCAATTGTACAGCTTGCTCTAGGGAAACCAGTGCTGGGATCCCAGCTACATTTGGTTAGGTTGTAGGATGCATATAAACTGGAAGTCACAATCTGCAAGCTGGACACAGATTGCTACAAAGCACATTCTGCCTAATGGCTACACAGAGGGACTTCCCATCAATACTCTCTGTGGAATGCTCAGTGAGCAAGGAATGTAGGCCACTGAGTCTCATTGCATTATTCCTAGTGCATTACATGTTCTTGAATAACTGGGGGTGAAAGAATGATGTAATGTGTGATATAACTCCCCTTTGCCCTCATTCTTCTGAGTCCTTGAACTAAACCACTATTGGAGAAGATAATCTTTGTAACCCTAGAAACAGTAAAGCATTTGATCTCTTACAGGAGACTGGTATAGAAATGTAAGCCCCTAGATTCCAAAACTCTTGCACTCTGAAAGGCTATGGCATAAAAACGGTTAGTAGAATTTGGGGGTGAATTTAAAGCAGTTTTTAAATATAAAATTAAGTTTCTGTAACACTGTATTTTGGTTTTGAAAAGAAGTTTATTGTACTGAACACTGTACACAGATGTTACTTCATTTGATCCTCAAAATAGGCCCAGTGAAAGAATAGGTGTTTTGTTTCATTGGCAGTAAAGAATTTAACCACATAGAGATTAAAAGATTTTTTAAATATGCTTTACTAGAAGGTGATCAGCAGAGTTAGGACTGGTACACTGGCATTCTGAGTCTAATCCCAGTTATGTGTATGCATGTGTGCACACACATGGGCATACTATACACTCTGCTTTGAAATGGGTCTCCTCAAGTGATGCCATCTACTGCAATGTCTACTCTAAATGATTCACCATGACAATGGACATTACTACATAATTGATAGGAGATAGAAGTCTTGTTAAAGCCATGTACAGCATAAAGTGATTTTTCATTTTAATTTTTAAATCAAATCTTGCAAGGCTATTATGGGATGACTGAAATTCCATTTGACTTGTAGAGTTCTGATTTAAAACAAGAACTAGACGATTTTGTCATGCAAAATGAACTGATATATTTGATGCAATAGAACCACTCCCATACACTAATTGATTTTAATCCTCTGGCTCTTCTTTTGATATAAGAGCAAGGAAAAGAATAGAAGTGAGTAACGCCAAAGGAGTGCTAATGGTACCAGGCTTTGTCCTAAGTGCTCTGTGTACACGAACTTTAAATCCCATGTGAACCTGATCTAGAAGGAGCAATTATTATCCCCTTTCATAGATGATGAGACTAGACTGGAGTAGAATAATTTCTTAAAGGTTGTATAGTGGCTGAGCAACAGAGCTCAGTTTAGCCTCTGCAGACTGACTCCAAAATGCATTCATTTATTTTTTTAAAAATATTTTATTTATTTATTCATGAGAGGGAGAGAGAGAGAGAGAGAGAGAGAGAGAGAGAGAGAGAGGCAGAGACACAGGCAGAGGGAGAAGCAGGCTCCATGCAGAGAGCCTGATGTGGGACTCAAACCCGGGACTGTAGGATCAGGCCTTGGGCTAAAGGTGGTGCTAAACCACTGAGCCCGCCAGGCTGCTCAAAATGCATTCATTTAAAGAAGAAAGTGGATTGCTTCTCATAAAAGTAGGATTACTTAATGGAGGGGAACCAACAATAGATTTTGGTTTCCCACAGAATGAGTTGGATTTGTGGCTCCACCATGGCCTAGCCACTTGTGTTTCTCTCAACAAGATGTTTCTTCATCTCTGCTACAATTTATTGATCTATAAAATGGAGATACCTACAACATCCTTTTCCTAAAACCATTAGGAGGTTCAAGCAAGATGGTAAAGTAAAGCCTACTTGCTTGCCTATTAGGTAGTGACTAAAGGGTAATTGTAAAAGACATGCAGAAATTAGACTTTTAAAATAACTTAAAGCCATTAAGTTTAACAAAAAAAAAAAAAAAAAGGAAAGGAAAAAAAAGAATCTGTGGGGGGCCTGGGTGGCTCAGTCATTTAAACATCTACCTTTGGCTTGGTCATGATCCCCCAGGTCCTGGGATTGAGCCCTATGTCAGGCTTCCTGCTCAGTGGGGAGTCTGCTTCTCCTTCTCTCTCTGTCCTCTCCATGCTCTCTCCCTGTCTCCTTTTCCCCTCTCACATATGTTAATAAAATCCTTAAAAGAAAAAAAAAAAAAGAATCTGAAGCCCAAAAGAATGAGATGACTAGTTTTCTCTAATGCAAAATCAGGAATAGGAGCCAAGCCTCTCAACTCTGCTCAGAATTCTTTGAACCTCAAAAGAGTAAATAAAGGACTTTACCTCATGTATAAGTTTTTTTTTTTTTTCTCAATTTAAGAACTTAACAATTCTAGTATCTTCAGTTCTTTCCATCTGTTTAAAGACATGTCTACTGAAAGTGGCTATTACCAGACTATCTTCTCAATCTTTGGTATATGTCACAATTATAAATACACATAACTATAAAAATGTTTTCTTTCTCTCAGATACTGACAATAAATGGATCATCTTGGACAAAGAAAAAAAAAAGTAGAAAGTAGTAGCAAGCATAGTCCTGTCTGTGCTCTCAAACCAATTGAATCAGAGGAATCATTTGTCTTGCTTCTTAGAGCTAGAATGTCTGCTTATTTATGTATTTGACAACAGCTGTAGATTAAAGTAAGAGGTCAGGGGAACCACAAAATATTATGAAAAATAAAATTAAACCCAAGCAAATGCAAAGCAAACTTTGAAAGCAAACGAACCTTCAACCTAGCTCAGTTGTCCATCAGCAGCATCCCTGAGCCAATCACTTGCTTCATTTTATCAAGACAATGAGAACACAATCTGTCAAGCCAACCATGCTGATCTTAATTAAGGGTTTTCAAAGAAAGCAGCCCTTGGTACCTGGACTGGTCCTGGCAGAGCATGGACTGAAATGAGCCTTGTCATATTTTATTGTTTTTGTATAGCCAAGATGGGCACTCAATGAGAATGCAAGTTATTTAAAGGCAGAGGTCTTAAAAATCTTTTCAGAGTATCTAGCATATGACTGAACACAGAATTATAAAATGAGAAAAAGAAAAGACTCATAGCTGAATTGAACTGAAACATGGCTCCTAAGACTATTAACAACAAGAGTAAAGGGATTTTAAAATACTTTGTTATCATTATTTCATTTTTTATTTGAATAATAGATGTTACCTAAAAATAAGCCTTAACTATTTAATCTTTTTTCCTTATTAATAGAGTATATTTATTTGTCTTCCCTCTGTCATATCCTGAGCCAATCACTTTCCCCAGGCTGCCTGGGGAGGTAGAAGAAAAGGAACATAGAGGGCCATTGAGACACAGGACAAAGACCTATGGGAGGTAGAGACAGCTCCTTCACGTGGCAAAGAGGATGAGAATCACCACCATCAGACAAAAGATCTCCATGGCCTCCAAGAAGGCAAATACCCAGAATGGTATAGGAGAAGAACCATTGCTTCAGAAAAGGGTTCCTGGCATAATCAATGATGAGGCTAGCAAACAATCGCAGTTCCAGCCCAAGAGCCAGCCACCCTTACCATGGCAACCCCAGCCACAATGAACTTGGATGCTATATCCCTTGAAATGGTGCTGGTTTGGAAGTGGCAGCTGGGAATACGTGAAGTCAGGGGATGTGGGGCTGCCAAGATGCTGAGGCCCTCATCTGTCAGTGTCTCCAGTGGTTTTAGCACCACTGCAGACAGTGTGCAGCTCAACAGTTGAGAGGTGCTCCTGACCAAGAAGTGCGTAGAGATGAATCTTGCACAGGCATACATTGTCAGGGGATGAGGGGCTCTTGCAGGAGACTTTCTCCCAGTTCAGAGAAGACAGAGCTATACTTCATATTTTTCAAGCTGACTCAGCTCTGAAGTTATAACAGCAAAAACTCCGAACATTTTCCTGGAAAGAAAGGAAATAATATTTTGCAGTCTGAGATACCAACACTGTTTTGATGGAGTTTTCTTTAATAATGTAGTATATAAGATTCATGATAGTATAAACAAGTTGGCAAATGGCAGAAATCTAGACAAATTTTTTAATGTAACAAGACTGTTTAATGAACACTAAAGGCAAAGGCTACAGGAGCTCAAAGGAAGGTGGCAGCAAGGGCTGCCCCAAAGCAGAGGAGGATAGCCCTTCTCAGAAGTTCTTATCTTGCTAAGGACTCGCACTGTCCCACTGTACTCTTCAGAGCTTCTCAGAGGAGATTCTTTAGATTTTACTTGGATAAATATAAAATAGGTAAAATTCTAAGAATGGAATATGGATATTCCCTTTACTTTCCTTATTATCTAACTATACACCAAGCTGAATAAAAAACATAGTTAATAGTGACACAGGGGAGCTTGGTTCTTGTCTCATGGAGTCGAAGAATGAATCTTATGGACAACAGAGAGTGAGTTCTATTAGGTGGAGATACAGAGAAAGCTCTCAAAAGTGAGAGGGGTCCCGACAGGGTTGCCACTGAGGGCTTTCATGGTCTGTCTTTTATAGGAAACTGTCTAGGGAACTTGGTAAATTTCTTGTCAATATCAGGGTGGATATTTAGAACAAACATGGTGGACTTATAACTATCAGAATAACAAACAAGATGATTTTGTAAATATCATGAGCCCAAACAAGGTGTTCCCTTCTTTCTGGTTAATATCTCCTCCCTAACATTTCTCTATAACTGGGATTTCTGTAAGCCTAGTCAGGTAGCCCATGGCCTTGAGAGCCTTGTCTGTCTTAGTTTGAGCAGGGACTATTGATAACACTTTAATGACATATTTCTGTGATTACTTAGTAGCCATTAAAGGAGGATACTCCATAACATTTTGGAACTAGGGAGCCAGATTTATTTTTTTCTGTTTTTTTCTGTCTTTTCTGTCTTATCTCTGTTTTCTCTGGATGGGTAGGAGCCTGACTCTGGGGCCTTTTCCTTATCTTTCCCTGTCTATTCCCATCTGCCCCTAACTCATTCCTACATCAACGAGACCTGCAAAAGAAGACAAAGACTGATGAAAGAAGTGCAAATAACTTATAAATACACATAACTGGGATCATAGGCTTCTAATTTCTACCTCTACTTTTCTTCTCTTTTGCCTGTGTCTTGCTATATTTTCATTTATCTTCTTAGATCCAACTTTAATACTTTCTAGAATGTGGCATAATATAAATTTAAAATAAGAAAATCACATATAATCAAAGACCACCCTATTGAAAAATATACTGTTATATGTGTTAGTGTTTCTCAAGCTTAATTTAACTCATAGAACTTCTTTAATGTACATTTGTAGTATCTTTATTGATATCCATTTGTAGAGCCTTTATTAATGAAAGTGCATATGCAGATAAGTGCACCTATTATAAATGTACAGCTCAATGAATTTTTACAAAATAAACATTTCTGTAACAACACCAACATCGAGAAAAAAGAAATTTACTAATCTCTTTTACTAACAAATTACTAAGAAATTAGCACCCTAAGAAGTGCTCCTGTTCTGTCTTCCAGTTTCTGCCCCAACAAAGGTACCCACTGTCCTAACATTTATCACCATAGTACAAGATGGTCTTTTAAAATACATTATAAAAATGGAATCATATCATATTTTTCTGTGGCTTCTTTTGTCCAAAATTATGTTTATATAATTGTATTTACGTTATTCATCATATAAACATAAAGTCACAAATTCTCTGAATAAATGATCATTCAGGTTATTTGCAATTTGTAATTGGGCTATTTGTCTTTTTTGTTGTTGAATTGTAAGAGTTCTTTATATATTCTAGATATAAGTTCTTTATCACCCAATCTTCAGTGTGTCTTTTAGCTTTAATTTTTTTTATTCCAATATGATTAATATTGAGCTTTATGTTAGTTTCAAGTGTACAATATAGTGATTGAAGAGTTCTATGCATTAGGTAGGGCTCATCACAATAAGTGTACTCTTAATTCTCTTCAGCTATTTCATCCATCCCCCTACCACCTCCCATGTGGTAACCACTGGTTTGTGTCTTTTAGCTTTCTTTTTTTTTTTTTAAGATTTATTTATTTATTCATGAGAGGTACACAGAGAGAGGCAGAGACACAGGCAAAGGGAGAAACAGGCTCCCCAGAGGGAGCCCCACATGGGACTCTATGCTGGATCCCAGGATCACACCCTGAGTTAAAGGCAGATGCTCAACCACTGAGCCACCCAGGTGTCCCTGTCTTTAACTTGCTTGATGATGTCCTTTGTAGTACAATTTATTTTTAATTTTGATGGTCAATTTATGTATTTTTAGGTTATTTTTTATTTTGTTATTTAAGCTTTAATACTATATCTAAGGACTCTTTGCTAAATCCAAGTTTATAAAGACTTATTCTTATGTTTTCTTCTAAGAGTTTTGTAGTTTTAGTTTTTACATTTAGGTCTTTTATCCATTTTGAGTTAATTTTTGCATATGGTGTGAGATAAATGTCCAATCATACCTTTACATGTGGCTATCTGGTTATCTCACTAGCATTTGTTGAAAAACACTATTCTTTGGGGCACCTGCGTGGCTCAGTTGTTAAGCATCTGACTCTTGATATCAGCTCAGATCATGATCTCAAGGTCCTGAGATTGAGCTTCACTTTCCACTCTGCATTCAGCAGAGTCTGCTTCTTTGTGTCTCTCTCTCCCTCTGCCCCTCCCTCCCTTTGTTGGTGCATGTTCTCTCTCTCTCTAAAATGAATAAATCTTTTTTCAAAAGAAAGAAAATACTATTCTCTTCCTATTAACGGTTTTGTCACTATTGTAAAAAATCAGTTGACCACAGATATGTGGATTTATATATGGACTCTCAATTTTATTCCATTGATTTATATGTCTTCCTGAGCAAGTACTGCAATGTCTTAATTACTGTTGCTGTAAAGTAAGTTTTGAAATCAGGTAGTTTGAGTCATCCTACTTTGTTCTTTTTTAGGATTGTTTTGGCTTTTCTGGATCCCTTATAACCTATACAAATTTTAGAATCATCTATTAATTTATACAAAGAAGTGAGCTGAAATTCTGATAGAAATCTCAGTGAATCTGTAGATCAATTTTTAGTACAGTTTTACCATGTACAGTTTTAGTACAGTTTTACCATGTACAGTTTTACCATGTACAATGTTAAGCCTTTTAATCCATGAACATAGCATGTTTTTCCATTTATTTATATCTTTATAAATGTATTTAGCAATGTTTTGTAGTTTCCAGAGTGTAAGCTCTGCACTTTTTTTTGTGAAATTTATATATTTCTTTCCTTTTAATGCTATAAATGGTATTGTTTTCTAAATTCAATTTTTTATTTCAAGTATATAAAATACAACTGGTTTTTGTATAATAATCGTATATCCTGGACCTTTGCCATAATCATTATTAGTTTTAAGTTATTTATTGGATTACTTTCTATGTATAAAATCATGTCATCTGAGAATGGAGATTTCATTTTACACTTTTTTAAATTTAAATTCAATTTGCCAATGTATAGTATAACACCCAGTGCTCATCCCATCAAGTATTTTTTTCTTCCTCTCCATCTGGAGACCTTTTATTTCTTTTTCTTGCCTAGTTGCCCTAGCTAGAATCTCATATACAATTTGAATAGAAATAGCAAGAGTGCACACTCTTTGTCTTGTTCCTAATTTTAGTCTTTAATCATTAAGTATGATGTTAGCTGTGGAATTTTAGTAGGTACACTTTATAAGGTTGGGGAAGTACCTTGTATTATTATTTTTTCTTTTTTAGTGTGTTTTATCATGAGAGAATATTGGATGTTATCAAATGTTTCTTCTTTGTCTATTGAGATGATCACGTGAGGTTGTTTTTATTTTGTTTTATTTTGGTTTTTGTGTGTGTGGTTTTTTGTTTTTGTTTTTGTTTTTGTTTTTTTGCCTATATGTATTACGGCATAATACATGATGTATTACATCAATTGATTTTTTGGGGTGTTAAAATAATCTTGTTTTCCTGGGATATGTACCACTTGGTCATGGTATACAGTTATTTTTGTGTGTTTCTGGATTTGGTTTGCTAGTATTTTTTTGAGGATTTTTATATCTCTAAGATATAGTAGTACATAATTTTATCTTATGGTGTCCTTGTCTACTTTTGATACCAAGGTGGTACTAACACCATAAAAATAAATTGGGAAGTGTTCCTCCCCTTATCTGTTTTGGAAGAGTTTGTGAAGAACCAGTATTAAATGGTAATTAAGAGAGAATCATTTACAAGATAGAGGTTAGAAGTACTGTTTTTGATAAGCTAGTTTTTAGATAGGATAACATATCCACAATCTTCTTTTATTCTTGAGACTCCTTTTGATTTTTTAAAATAGTTTTAGAAAGGTGGTTTTGCAGATAGTAGCAGAATTAATTTTTTGTTTTCAGTTGCAATTTCCTGATGCCTAGTGAGATGGAATGTTGAAGTATGCTAGAAACAATTTTCTCAACACTGACTGAGACTTAATATCCAGGTATTAGTTCTAAAGTTAATTACATACTTTGATAGGTTTTCATTGTTTCTGTTATGCTGTTGTTGTTTCTCTGTTTGGAGAGGGAGTTGTTTTGTTTTTCTTTTTTGTTTTTTAAGGATATAAGACAAGGTTACAGTATCCTCCAGAAAAAGATTTGCAGGAACACGGTTCTAAAACTATTTGGGTTTATTATGCAGTACAGGGATGGAGAGTGCACACAATGTGGAAACATGGAGCATCTCATTAAGAGGACATTAGAAAGAATTTATTACAAGATTTGGGCTGTGAGTAGGTGTTTTAGGAGAGGGTTCAAACAAGTGAGGCTTTGGTCTGAATTGGATGCTTTCAGGAACTGTGGCTGGTTCGATGATTGAGTAAAAATTCTTACTAAGAAAGAGAGAAAGGTGAAGAGTAAATCTAAAGCTGAGGTAGGTGGGTGTTTGATCTTTTAGGGTTTGCACAGTGGTGTTGTTTTTCTTAGTCCACTTCATGAATTGTTCTTGTTTTTGTCTCACTTCATTATAGTCACAGAATAACCTTGTCTGGATTTGATACTCTGTAACATCATTTATGTCCAGCAGGAGAACACAGTGGCCTAGCTGTAGGTCAGTTCAACTCCTAAAAGCATCAAGGTCTAGCTGTCTTAGTCAAGCAAGTCCTGAATTTTTAGGGGTTAATTTTCCTTTCCTCACAGATGAACTATATAATAAATGGCACATTTATTAAAAAGTCTTCTGGGTCATTAAAATAAAATCAAAGGACCATGGTGATATAATTAAATTTGCAACATTATATTTTATACATTAAAACAAAGTAACTACTCTATGCTACTCTTTCTTTTCCTCATTGTTGTGCTATTGTCCTCAATAAAAAAAATATGTAAAGCACTGCATGATCTAGCGGGGAAGGCTGAGGGAAAAAATACTAAGATTGTGACTAGATTTCATGTTTGAACAATCAATATAATCCAAAATGTGGTCTAATGATTATAATCCCTCATGAAAAACAATTTGTCACTGAAAAGCAATAGCTTTCTAATAATGTGACAAATATTATTTCTAAACCTCAAAAGTCAGCAATTAAGTTTGAGATCCTCTATTTATATTCTAATCTTTCACTAGCTTCTACACTATCCATTTACTAAGTTTCATGTTAACCTTGGAGATTTAAAGGATACTCTTTGGAGTAAATCAGCTGTTTGTCCTTCAGAACAGTGAATTCCACTTAGATACAGACTCATGGGAAGATCTGCTTTTAAAGCACAGCCAGTGTATCATAATTTGCATATTCCTTTATTTCTTTTTTAAAGAAATGTGCTTATTTCTATTCATATTATATTATGAAAGTAACCTGGTATCAGCATTACTGATGAATTTTTATCACTGGTGAAAAAAATATATTTGCCGATGTAAGCTTAGAGTTTGGGTTCACTTCAAAAAGGCATGCTACATGCAAGTTACAGATCAATGTGTGTAATGAAGCAACTCCATACATTTGAAATGATGTTAGATAGCCTGAGCATTTTTTTCCCCTGGTTAAAGTTGCATTAGATAGCATATTTTTTGCACGCCAAATAATTCGTTTTTAAAATTAAATTTATTTATTTATTTATTCATGAAAGAAACAGAGAGAGAGAGAGAAAGAGGCACAGAGACATGGGCAGAGAGAGAAGCAGGCTTCATGCAGGGAGCCAGATGTGGGACTCCATCTCAGGTCACCAGGATCACGCCCCGGACCAAAGGTTGCGCTAAACCGCGGAGCGACCCGGGCTGTCCACACCAAATAATTCTAAAAGGCTACTTAATGGTACTGGTTTGCATTGTCAAAATAATTCTAAATAATACATAAAATTAATTTAAAAATCCACTGACATTTTTTAAAAGTATAAGTACATGCTCTTGAGCCAAAGTTATTGGGCCAATATTCCATCATATGTATAATTATGTTTTATAATATTAATTCTGTTTGGGCAAATGACTCTGCTTTACTCTTACTTATGCAAGATTGAATTAGCTATTCATAAATTACTCTTCTATATAAGTTGTAGATACTGAACCATCATTATATACATACTTGATCATGTAATTAAATAAAACTGTAGGATTCAATAAGCTTATGCATTTTTTTAAGATTTTATTTATTTATTCATGAGAGACACAGAGAGAGAGAGAGAGAGGCAGAGACATAGGCAGAGGGAGAAGCAGGCTCCATGCAGGGAGCCCAATGTGGGACTCAATCCTGGGTCTCCGGTTCACACCCTGGGCTGAAGGCAGCACTAAACTGCTGAGCCACCCAGGGATCCCTGAGCTTACGCATTATTTTGAAATATATATTCCCAAGTTAAAAGGATATGCACTTATTTTGTCATTACCTTTATGGTAATCAAGAGTACACTAGCTTCATAAAATGAACCTGGCATCTTTACCTCGTTTTCTATTTTGTGAAACAACTTGTATAACATAGGAGTTTAATATTACTTGAAAGTTTATATGAACTCACTTCAAAACCTTTTGGTCTTGGCTTTTGTCTTGTTTTGTTTATGGCTAAAGGGGAAACCTTGGCTACTATTTAATTTTGCTTAAAATTTATTGTTAAGTTTTGGAACAAGACATTTTGACACTATGTGTTTTTCCAGAATTGATATATCTTTTCTAAGTTTTAAAATTTGTTAGTATGTATGGGAGCTTACATATGACAATGAAAGTATTAAAAATAGTAGGAATAGGACAAATAATTTAGTAGGAGGGGTTAAATAAACTATTTCAAGGAGAAAAATAAAAATGGATGCCTACTTAACAGTACATCCAAAAGTGGCTAAATGGATTAATTATCTAAATGTGAAAGATAACTATCAGATAGTAGAAAAAACAAACTTGGAGATCTTTATGATCTATAGGCAGCAGAGTACTTTAAAAACAAAACTTCAAAGTCAGAAATCATAGGACAAAAAATTTATGATTGTCATTACATCAAATGTAAGGATAGTTCTTCAGTGCAGGACACAGTGGGGCTTCTCTCTGTGTAAGGTGTGTAAAGGAAATAGAGATTCAATATATTAAAAAATAAGACATGGAATCTTGTTATTTGCAATAATGTGGATGGAGCTAGAGTGTATTATGCTAGATGAAATAAGTCAGTCAGAGAAAGACAAATACCATATGATACCACTCATATGTGGAATTTAAGAAAGAAAACAGGTGAACGTGAGAAGTGGGGGTGAAAGGGAGGTGGGAAATAAACCATAAGGGACTCTTACAATAGAGAACTGAGGGTTAATGGAGGGAGAAGTGTAGGGAATGGACTAGATAGCTGATGAGTATTAAAGAGGGCACTTGTAATGAGCACTGGGTGTTCTATGTTAAGTGATGAATCACTGAATTCTACTCCAAAAACCAATATTGCACTGTATATTAACTAACTAAAATTTATATTTAAAAAGATAAAGGATATCTATCTTTATATCTTTTTATTGATATTTATCTTTTTATTGATATTTATCAATAAAAAAACAGATAAATAAGAAGACATGTATGTTAACATAAAGAGAAGCCAAGAGACATTTTCCAAAACCCACAGTAAATATAATGTTTACTGGAAAATGTTAGAAGTATTCTTTTTAAAATGAGAGTTAAGCAATGATGCCCAGGAGTTTTATTTGGGATTACAGGCATACAACATTGAATACAACAAACTAAAATCCCAGTCCTCATGGGGCTTTTGACAGATTGGACCTTGTGTCTTGAACCTGTATCTAATGGGGAGATGTTAGTCAAAGGGTACATACTTTCAGTTATAAAATGATTAAGTTTTGGGGATCTAATGTACGGCATGGTGATTATAGGTAACAATACTACCTTGTTTACTTGAAATTTGCTAAGAGAGTAGATCGTAAATGTTTTCACCACAGGAAAAAAGGTAACTACAAAAGGTGATGAACTAATTAACTTGATTATGGCAAACATGACATAATGTATATGTATATTAAATCATAATATTGTATACTTTTAATAAACTATCACATTGTACAACCTAAATACATTTTTATTTGTTCATTATACCTCAATAAAGCTTAAGGGAAAAATGAAAAGTATATATATTTTTTAAATTTTGTTTAAATAGTACTAGAAAACCTGAATTTTATTGTTTATATCTAGCAAAATTTGCAGAGACTTTTTTCAAAAACTTACCATTATTTTGATAAACTGGTATACAAGGAAATGATTAAATAAGCACACATGATGGAACAATGGGTAAAGAATCCACCGACTAATTTAGACTGAGTATCAAGTACATGTTGACTTAAAGTAGTATTCTTTTACAGAATCTATTATAATTTAGGGTCTTTTTTTCCCCTTGAATGTTCATTCTACCTTTTCTGACTATAGCCTGATTAAGTCTTACCATATGATTCTAAGAAGCTGATTTTCAGAAAGGATATAAATCAAATAAACAATTTTTAAAATAAATTAGTTAATTTAAATTCCATAAGATTCAGTGAATCAGAAAATGTTAATGGATCTTTTTGTTAAAATACAGCTCGGCTATACATTGGGTCATCGAGTAATAAAACCTGTATTAAAGTAGTTCTATGAAAAAAAAAAAAAAAAAATAAAGTAGTTCTATGAGTATTAAACATCCAGATTCTTCTGTCTGAGATTATATCATATCTAGAAAGAAAGGTAACACTTTGTTCTTTTAAATAAGCTTAAATAATATTGCCTGATGAGTAATGAACAGAGGAGATACAGTAATTATAGTTTTTAATCTTTTTACCATTGAATTAAACTTATCTTGTTAATTTTGACCTTTAGGCATAACGTAGAAAATAAAGCTAATGTTTAAAAAAAACATAAGATAAATGAGGGATCCCTGGGTGGCGCAGCGGTTTGGCGCCTGCCTTTGGCCCAGGGCGCGATCCTGGAGACCCGGGATCGAATCCCACGTCGGGCTCCCGGTGCATGGAGTCTGCTTCTCCCTCTGCCTGTGTCTCTGCCTCTCTCTCTCTCTCTGTGACTATGACTATCATAAATAAATAAAAAAAAAAAATTAAAAAAAAAAAAAGATAAATGAGTCACCAAAAATTAGATTTCATTGACTAATGTGGTTTGTCACTGTTAGTATAACAAACTAAGGAAAAATTGTTCTACTATTAGGGAAACATTTTTGTTTGGGACATTGTTTCTACTTATTTTGAACATCAAAAAGTGACACTGACTGTTTGGCTGAATTAACTGAATAATTGCTATCAGATGATGTTCACGTTACCTACGATTGGGAAGAAAAGAATGTACTGATTTTTTTTAATCCAATAGATTTCTGTTTTAACTGCTCTGATGTTTTAGGAGAAGCCTATTGGAGATATTTAAAATCTATACTGAATTGTGAGACCTCAAGTCTAATTAGTGATAAATCTCAGTATCTTAAAATAAATGAACAGCTTTAATTCAGTGTTTCCAATGTACACGCTAGTTTTTTTGTTTGTTTTGTTTTGTTTTGTTTTTTTTACTTGATACAGAGCTCATTTGCCTATATTTTAGTGAAAGCTTTCTGGTACATTTTGTCTTTAACATTTCCCACATACGTATTTCTTTATAGTTCATTGGAATGGTTGACTATGATTTCTCCTATCATGGTTACAAAAGAATGGGAAAAATTAGATGCACAGAGATTATATGAAGACAAACAAAAAGCTACAATATATCACAGTGTCAGTTAAAAATCAATTGTAAAATGAGATCCAGAGAAACAGAGTGCATATAATCAATACCAGAAAGCCATTATATCAGTAGTTAAGAACTAGTTTGGATGCCTTATAAGATCTGTAATTTAATATACAGCAGAGAAACTGTAATGATTAAGAATTCAGATACCATTTTCTTGACTCAACAAGGGACTTTAACAAAAAAGGTCAAGTTGAGGTGCCATAAAAATGTACTTTCCTGGTAGTCCAAAGTACATTAATTTACAGTTACATATGGATCTGGAAAATTCTAATTTGGAGGAGTGGGTATGAAAGTACGACAATATATGAGACATGACAAACTGCAAAAAGGCGATTTGCTCACCTCCTCCATTGTTCTAGCATCTTCTCCTTCCTCCCTTGCATCTATATTGTTCACATAAGAGGTGTCACATTTTTATGTAATCAAGTTACTTTAGCCACAATTAATGGACCCAATGAATGGCATCTGATGCAACCTTTATCTTAAAATAATAATTCTTTTCTCTAGGATTTGTGGACTTGGAATTTTAAAAGATTCAAAGCAATCTCTTAGGTAACGGAAGCTAGAAAGATATAAGATCTGTTAAGTGTAAAGTTCTTAGATTCCATGTGGAGAAAGTAGGTATGTGTTGACAGCAAAAGGAATAACGCCAACATGCTTAGTGGAAAAGACTTTACTCCCCAGGAGCAGTTCTCTTGGCCAAGGATGCTTATCTAAGCTTCTGCTTTCAGAGTATTGAAACCACATCATTCCTCTACTGGTATCCAAAATTATCAGTGAAAAGTTTTAATGATTGTATCCTTTTCCAGTAAACCAGCAGGGGTACATCTGAATGTGTTTCTAGTTTAATAAAAGTAAAAACTCTATCTCTTGGTTTCGCCTCCATCAAAGGCCTGTGAACCAAAGGATGATCTAATGTATAAGAATAAATGTAGAAGGTCTCAGGTGGTCCTTCTTGTTCTTTAAAGCCATATTGCTATCATTGAAATTAGAATCAGCAGGGAGCTAGTGCTGCTATGGGGTTAAAAGCATCACCCCATACTGGGTAATCAATGGGTATTAGGTCAAGTTATGGTCTTGCAGTGTTTTGCTGGCTGAAAGTACTGTAGGTGAAAGAAACACAGGACAGCTTACTTACAAATTGCACTTTATATAATACATAGACAAAGAAAATCCTTACAAAGAGACTTTAGAGTTGCCTGGCTTTTCCTAATTTAGTACTTGAAGGCATTTAGAGGTCATATCGACCATTGAAAAGATGGACTAGGAAAGAATCTAATGCTTGATTGCAGTCTTATATTGAATTTTATTAAATCTAGAGAGTATTTCAGTTAAGTCAGTATGAAAATATAAAAAATAGTTCAGATGACTTTCTGTGAATGGAACTCTGGGGGAAAAAAAAACAAACAGTTTTCTGATAGGAAGAAAAACAATTTCTTTCCAGGCAATTTCACCACCATAAATGGAATTGCATTTAGCATTTCCTTCTTCAGATCCTATAGTCTTTGAGGAAGGAAATGTTTCCAGGAAATGAAACAAAGATATTTCTTGGCATAAAATTTCTTTCTCTCTTTAATGTAGGTTTTCATAATTCATATAGATCATAACTGTTCCAAATCAATTTAACCTATAAAAATGTTCAACTAAAACTCTGTTATATAGTTATGAAAATATTTATATCCATGGATATCAAAATAATAAAATCAAATTTGTATGTGAAGAAAATACTCAAAAGGTATGAATTCTTGGCAGACTAAATGTTTAAAGTAGTAATAGCTCTATGTACCAAAAAGAAAACCAAAATCTTGTTGTACGGTTGAATATTTTTAATACAAATAATCAGACCTGTGATTGATTGGGGAAAGTTGCCATGTGTCAGCTGCTTTGTCTAGTTCATTTCATGTACATTGTCTAATTTAATTCCCACAAGCTTAAAAAGT
This sequence comes from Canis aureus, assembly GCF_053574225.1. Taxonomy (NCBI): domain Eukaryota; kingdom Metazoa; phylum Chordata; class Mammalia; order Carnivora; family Canidae; genus Canis; species Canis aureus. The sequence continues at coordinate 37,384,126 of NC_135622.1, forward strand.
ACCATTATTCCCACTTTATAGATTAGGAAAGAGAATGTGAAGTTAAAGAAATAACACTTGCTTTACAGCCCGCCTTTTCAATAAGCATTATTTGAGTACTTGTTCTATGTACACTATATGATGTGTGCAATGGAATAAATAATAGTCAATAACAGTCCTTTCCAGTAAAGAATATGTTCCAGAAGTTGCACAGCATCTATCACTGGCGAGAATTGAACCTGGTAGTATGGGACCCAACATCCTTGATCTTTGTGCAATGCTATACCATCTCCCTCCCACTTTCTCCCTGCCCCATCCACAAGAAAATTAAAACACAAAGTGTTAAATGAAATAATTGAAATCAGACCTAACTCTAAAGGAAATTTCCCCATATTGCTGCACCGGTATGTGGGATCTTTTGGTTTTAAGAGAATAAAAGGTCAGCACTAAGGCCAATGAATCAAAAATCTTCTGTCAGGTTAGACAAGCAGTGTGCAATGGGACCTCTGATAGATGGGAACAGAGAGAAGGCATTAGATCATTTGCTCCCTGAGCAATTTCCAAAATATCCTTTTCCTAAGTTCTTAACCTGGTGTATGCAATTCAAAAGGCATCATGATCTTGTAGACCTTTTCCAATTACAGATTTCATTTTTAGTCCCTGAATCATAAAAAAAAAAAAACCTCCCTTTTTATTTCCTGACCAATTCTCGTCCATATCTAAACTCTCTATAAGGTACCATGTTATCTAAAAGGTTATATTCTTTCTGAAGTAAATTTTCTTTGAGGTCTCTTGTTAATTTTCTTTCCTAGCCTAAATCCCATTTATTAAAAGTGTTCCAACAGTGGAATAGCTCTTCTAAAAGATCCTGAAGAGGATAATTTTCATATAGATAAAATGGCTAAAGGAAAGAAATATAGAACCCTAGTTCTGTTGCCTCTTCAATTAGATTGGCATGGTCTACTTAGTTGTAATCTATTTAACTGCTTGCAAAGCTGTTATAAACCCAAACACCACAAAATGAAAACTAAAATTTGCAGAATTTGTGACTTAAACTGTGCTCTGCATCTAAAATATCTTCAGTGTTTTATACCATAAGTGTCAAAGCAAAGGAATTTTTAAAAATGCGTTAGCTTTCATTTATTGGAAGTTTAGTATGTGTCTGGCAATGTTCTATTTTGTATATCAATTTAACCTTTGAAAATTCCTAGGAGATAGAGCTTATTATTCCTATTTTATTGTGTTTATTTTTTATTATCTCTATTTTAAAGTAAAGAAAATGAGGTGAAAGAGAAAGGGATAGCTTGCCAGATTCCCATAGTTAAAAAGTTATACAATTAATATTTAGTCTATAGACATATTCATCATGGGATGATAATGTTTCAACAAAAAAGATAATGTGGTAATTTCTGCGACCCTGCGTAAGACCATGAAAAACTAAAGTCTGTTGAGGCCATGTCTAGATGCCCATCTGCTTTCACTGTTTTGGCTGAAATAACTGCCAATCCCTAATATATTAGCACACCAAGCTATCTGGTTTGCCAGTTTAGAAAATGCACTAATTATAATTAACCTACTATTTCAGCCACTTATTTCTTATTTTATTCAGGCTATAAATATGATTTATTATACAATTTTAGTATTTAGAAAGCATTGCCTTGAATTATTAAATTAAATTTAATATTACTTAATCTGTCCCTTGCACTTTATGACTTTTAATTAATTGCCCATTATTTTTTAAAATTTTATTTCATCAAAAATAAAATCTTTCCTTCCAAACATATAAAAATCAGCCCAGTGCCTGTTACACAAGTGCTTTTAATTTATAACCTTAGTAACCTAAAGTCCTGGATCCGGATCACTTAATAAATTCCATTTCTAAACTTAATCATGCTTTTAGTAATACTGTGACATATAGGAATTCCTAGCAAATTTTGTTCTTTAAATTTAGAAACTATTGTAGCAGCTGCATCACTTGCCATCAGGGAAATACAAATCACAACCACAGTGAGATACCACCTCACACCAGTGAGAATGGGGAAAATTAACAAGGCAGGAAACCACAAATGTTGGAGAGGATGCGGAGAAAAGGGAACCCTCCTGCACTGTTAGTGGGAATGTGAACTGGTGCAGATACTCTGGAAAACTGTGTGGAGGTTCCTCAAAGAGTTAAAAATAGACCTGCCCTACGACCCAGCAATTGCACTGCTGGGGATTTACCCCAAAGATACAGATGGAATGAAACGCCGGGACACCTGCACCCCGATGTTTATAGCAGCAATGGCCACAATAGCCAAACTGTGGACGGAGCCTCGGTGTCCATCGAAAGATGAATGGATAAAGAAGATGTGGTCTATGTATACAATGGAATATTACTCAGCTATTAGAAATGACAAATACCCACCATTTGCTTCAACGTGGATGGAACTGGAGGGTATTATGCTGAGTGAAGTAAGTCAATCGGAGCAGGACAAACATTATATGGTCTCATTCATTTGGGGAATATAAATAATAGTGAAAGGGAATGGGGGGAAGGGAGAAGAAATGTGTGGGAAATATCAGAAAGGGAGACAGAACATGAAGACTCCTAACTCTGGGAAACGAACTAGGGGTGGTGGAAGGAGAGGTGGGCGGGGGGTGGGGGTGATTGGGGTGGCGGGCACTGAAGGGGGCACTTGACGGGATGAGCACTGGGTGTTGTTCTGTATGTTGGCAAATTGAACACCAATAAAAAATAAATTTATTATTTAAAAAAAAAGAAACTATTGTAGCATCTCTCTTCAAAATGTTACCCTTATAAAGAGAGATAAGATTTTTATCCCTAGCTTTTCTCTTTCTACAGACTGTGGCTTTTAGAATAACATGCAAGTTTATACTTGTGATTGCCTTAGTCAAAAGGTACATTTTTGACACAGTGTATTTTTCAGGGGAGCCATTCGATTCATTTTTGGTTTAAAAAAATTAAAAGAAATCACTAATCACTATATCAATCCATTCTGTTTTTTAAATAGCTGCATTGTGATTTGGAACAGTTCTGTGTGACGATAATAAAAAGTTCCCACCCCTTTCTATCCATACCCATATACCAACCCCCACACGCATACATACATAAACACAAATGTGTACAAACATGTACAAATGCAACTTTTATATTCAATGAGAGTTCATTCCCACTTTATTTATGTATTTGTGTACATATATATATGTAAACAAAACTAAATTATTTTATTATTTTTTAAATATTGATTTAGAATACAAGTAAGGAAAGAGGCAGAAGGAGAGGAAGAGAGAGAATCTCCAGATTCCCTGTAGAGCACAACATGGAGCTCAATCCCAGGACCCTGAGATCATGACCTGAGCTGAAATAAAAAGTCTGATGCTTAACCAGTTAAGTCACCCAGGCACCCCAGAAAACTAAATTTAATAGAGCCATAAATACACATGAAGTGGTATTCAATAGGTTAAAGAATGCTGCATATTAAATACTATAAACCACATCCAATCATATATTTAAAGGCAAATAATGTCCAATGGCCTCCCCCTTCCCTTTCTCCTGATCTACAGAGCCTTTGGTGCTAGTCTTACACTACGTCTGAAACCCTTGTTTGTAAAGCCACATTTCAACTCTGTAAGCACATGGAATGAGAGAAAAAGTAGAGCCTGCAAAACTGCAGTGATTATAATTTTATAATGTTGGCTTCCCTGAGCCTGTCTCCAAGAACCATAATTAATGCAATACATCCGTTAGCTTCTCTCAGGGGTAAAAAGAAGGATCTAATTGAAACCTTGTAAAGCAGCTTCACAAGTGAAATGGAAAGAATATTGGCATTTATCTTCCAGTCCCACCTTTCTGCAGTCACAGATTATTAATGCTTCATAAAAATGTTGTAAACCTTCATGCTAATATCATTACAACTGATTAATTTAGGTCAATAATGACAATTGAATCTTTAATTGGTAATGTTTAATAGAATTTCTTTTCTGGAATGAGAAGCTATGGATTCTGAAAATGACTCTACAATTAGTAATAGTCATTTTATGATTCTGAAGAACTTCTAGACCAGCATATATAAACTTAAGACAGAAGGAATATTCCATATTCTAATGAGTAATAAGTTGATTTATATAAAGCCTAGATAAAATAAGCTAACTCATTCTTCCCCCAGACTTGGCTGTGTTTGGCATCACTCTGTGAACCCTGTAAGCAATGCAGGTGGGAGTCTTAGTTTTAATTATGAAAAATAGTACCTGTTTTTTCAACTGCCCTCCTCTAGTCTTTCTCTTCCTCCTTCTCCAATTCCTTTACCTCATACTGCAAAATAGGAAGCCTGTATTCTGAGCTCTACTTACAGTGGTTTTTTTTTCCAGAATATTTAACTGTTATTGAGGGTTTTTTTGCACAGATTTAAATCTCTCATACCCAGTAGGTAGTATCATCAAAGGAGTTACATTCGGTTACTGTAGGAAGTATTTGCTGAACATCTACTATATGCTGAACTGTATATGCTTGACAATCAGGCTTCAGTGTATAGACAGACCTAAGCTTTCTCTTCATGAAGCTTATCTTCATAATCATTCAGTTTATTGTCTAATATCCAATGACTTCCTCATTGACCTATGGGTTGTTTTGGAGTGTATTTCCAAATACATGCGAATTTTCTAGCCATTTATTTTTTGTTATTGATTTCTAGGTTAATTTTATTGTGGTAAGAAGATCTGTCCGCTCTGATTTTAATGTTTTGAAGACTGATGAGATATACTCAAAATATGGTAAATTTTGTTAAATAATCCATGTGAACTTGAATGTTTATGTAATTGTATTGAGCAGTGTTTTATGTATTTCTATTAGGTCAAGTTTATGAACACTGTTTTCCAAGTTTTCTGTATTTTTTATTTTTGTATTTTTCTACTTGTTTGATCAGTTGCTGAGAGAGGCATATTAACTCTCCTACCCTAATTATTGTCTATTTCTTGTAATTTTTTCCCTTTATTTGAGACTCTATTATTAGGTATATACAAGTTTAGAATTTACCCTAAATTAAATTAAATTACCCTAGTGAATCCAATATTTTGTTATTATAAAACGTATCTCCTTATTAATATTAATTTCTTTGGAATAAAGTCTACTTTACTCGCTATAAATCTATTGATGGAGCTAAACCAGCTTTCTCTTGGTTAATGGTACATATTAACGTTTTGTGTTAAATAACTTTTCTGTATCTTTCTATTTTAAGTATATCTCTTATATGCATAATATAGTTAATGTTTAAATTTAAATCCCTCTTTAATTGATTAGCTAATTTACATTTAGTGCAACTACCACTGTTTTGGGTTTAAGTCTACCATTTTATAATTTACTCTCTTATCTAAACTACATTGCTTTTTCTTTCTTTTCTTCTTTTATGTTGATTAAATTTCATTACCCCATTTTTCCTTTTTTTGCTTGATAGTTACTCATTCTCTTTATTGTTATTTTATGGTTATTCTAGATATTACATTATAAACTTTGACTTAGTGAGTTCCTATATAAATATATGCTTTAATTGGTGATTATGATGTAATTTTAAAAAGCATTTCACATCCTAATACAATAGTTTTTTACTTATATATATATGCATTTCAATGTTTTAGCTATATTTAGTGTAAAATTTTTGAGTGTTAGGAATAGATTATTTAAGCATAAAATATTTGTTTTTTTTTTAAAACACTTTTATTTTTTTTTAATTTTTTTTTGAACATTTTTATTTATTTATGACAGTCACACACAGAGAGAGAGGCAGGGACATAGGCAGAGGGAGAAGCAGGCTCCATGCACCGAGAGCCCGATGTGGGATTCGATCCCGGGTCTCCAGGATCGCGCCCTGGGCCAAAGGCAGGCGCCAAACCGCTGCGCCACCCAGGGATCCCTATTTGCATAAAATATTTGTATGTGAGAGTAAAACAACAGTACACAAATTGTTGTGAAAGTCAGGATTAGATCTAATTTTTTGTCACAGAGCAGGATACTGTAAGCCTTGTTTATTAGCTGTCAAAAATCCAAACTATGATCTTAATTTTCATTTTTATAGGAATATTCAGTATCCTGTCAACAGTTTCAAAGTAAATAAGACAATCCCAGGATATTTAAAATTAAATAATTACAACTTTAAAAATTATAATAATAAATATTTTTATATGGTAATAAAGAATAATTTTTAGAAAGTTTTTGATTAAAGAAAAAAAAAACCTTTGGTATGAATTTGATTATTAACCTATAGCTTTCTATTAGGCTGATAATAGGAATCTCCCAGAAATATTACCATGTATTCTAGTGTACAGTTGAGGGTACAGTTTTTTAACTTTTCCCTAAAGGATTTTCTTAATATAATATTATTTTTGGAGAAAGGCAAAAGAATAGTATAGCAGATGCTCCTGTTGCTCAGTCTGTGTTCTCTCTACCTCATCATTTGGTGGATTACTGCATAGTAATAGTGCCTAGCATCTGAATCTCTTTGTCTCAAGATAAGTCTCTGTGGAAGTTTAAATAGCTGAACTATAGCCTTGTGGCTGAACTGTAGTCATAGTGAGGTAATGGCTCATAAAATAGCTCTCTACCAAAAATTGATCTGAGTTGGTATACAAATACCCCAACTACTTCATCCATTAGGGACAATAACTCTGAGATTTCCTCATGTAGTTTAAGTCCCAGTTGGCTATGATGATCATTTGTTTGGTAGTATATCTTTTATTCACTCATTCCCCTCCCTATCTCAATGTCTACTTTGTTATTTGTTTCCTGAAATATCTCACAAATAAGCTATGATACTCGCATCATCTAGGTATAAAATTCTGGAGGAACCCAAATTAAGACAATTGGTACTATAAGTGGCTTAAGATGCAGATCTTCAAGATAAAATTTTGAAATTGCATCACTCAGTGGGCAGATGCTTCTAAGATCCCATTGCTAGTAGTAAGTAGGGTAATGAAAACCCTAGAAATGTTGTAGCATTGCAATAACCAAGTAATGAATTATGATACAAATGAAATAAAATGCACTGGCTTATGTAGTATCTCTAGACATAGTGGACAATAATTATTATGGGAGTGGCAGAAATTTTCGGTCACTAAGTAATTAAAAAAAAAAAACTGAAGGTCATGTCATCTGGTATGACAAGGCAGGCCACCATTAAAGAGAGTCTCCCATCCTGCAACTAGTATGCACACTGAACTGAAAATCAGGCCCCCAAATAAAGGTATAGAGAAAGCTAAATTCACATCCTGACAAGTCTTCTATGCTCAAATCAGAGCTCTGGTAAGGAAAGAAAGGGACTTCAAGAACTTAGAATGATGTATCTACATAGAATGTTTGAGAACCTTGAACCCTGAGATTTCCTATAACTCCCTGAGCTGGCAGAAATGGAACATTCTTCTTGTCAGACAAGAACAGCATCCCTTCTTCTGGAGACCATGCAAAGACTTCACCTGAGGCAGATATCTTGTACAGACATTGTTTCTTTCTCTTCCAGAGCTGCTCCTAATTTCCCTCATTGCTTCTATAACAATAATCATGAGTAAGACTCAGCCTGGTCCAGCTGATAGTCCAACAGCCTTATCCCTGTCATATCAGTCAACTATTGCTGCATAACAAATTACAAACTAGTGGCTTAAAATAACAGACATGCTACAGTTTCTATGAGTCATTCTAGATATAACTTAGCTGGATCATCTTTAGTTTCCCACATAGCTACTATCAAAGTGTCAGGCTTCAGTGTATAGACAGACCTAACATTTCTCTTCATGAGAGAAGAGACTCAACAGGAGACTAACTGGGGAAGCAAATTCTTCCAAGCTCATGTAGTTCTGGGCAGCACTCAGATCCTGTAGGCTGCTGGACTGTAATTTCGTAAGGATATTGCCTGTCTTGTACAATAAAAACAACAACACACATATGCAACACAGAAACCTTAAAAACATGTGATCAAAAGGCTGATGTCAGCTACCACAATGCAAAATCATATCCATGGATCAATTTCAAGAGAGTTTATTCCAGAAGAGGCTGCATCCTCTTGAGGAATACTCTATAAAACAAAACAACTATACATAATAGCAAATTTCATAATCTGCCCTCAGAGGATCCTAAAGAAGTATATCAGGACCCACTTTTATCATGTGAAGCCTGTTACAAAGTCTGGGCTAACAGTATATTGAACCCACAGTGTCATCATAGACCTCTAGGTAGGATGCATAATAGATGGAATACTGACCATTAGTCATCTTGTCGTGGATCTGGTGATTCCAAAGAGCCCTTACCTCTGACATTTCTCAGTCCATGAATGCATAATCAGGATGCATATATTGGTTGACAGGGCTCCAATAAGTGAAACCCAACCTGCATAAGACTGCAATAATGGTAGGAAAGTTCAAGTGGAAGCCTCTGAAACTGCTCGTTTCCAAGAAGGTTAGCAAATTAAAAGCAATGCTGTAGCCCAGGTAGGAGAGCAGAATGGCAATGGCAGAAGCCTGAAGGATATAATGCTGGTGGTTTTTATTTTCACCCTATATAATTGATGAGTTTACATAACTCCTTCCTTAAAAAAAATGGATCATGGCAAATTATAGCAAGTAGCATACACTTAACCAGGTGTTATTTCCAATTACAGCTGCTGTGCCAGATGTGTAACTTTACTAGAACAGATCGATACAGCCTTGAACATTTGATATACAGTTATTGATCTGGCAAACGTGCTTTTTACCTCCAATACTAATCAGGAAAGAGGATTAGAAGGAGTTTATATTTACCTGGAATAGATGGAACTATACATATTTAGTCTTGCCCCAAAACAGCATTAACTCTACTAATTTTAAACAAATATCATCAGAAGGAATTCAGATCACTTAACCACTATACACAATATATATAGCTGGCTCTCTATATTAATTTTATTTTATAGAATTTACAATGATGTTTTCTAAAGTAATTGAGAAAAGGGATGTCAGGGCCCATGGTCAAGAAGAATCCTGTCAAAAATCTAGTCAGACTGAGGGGAATGTTAAACTTGTCATTGTCAGGGCTCACAGAGTGAGTGATCTATTGTCCATCCATCCCATATAATATAACCTAGGATCAAGGAACCCATTTTACAGCAAACGAAGTGAACAACGAACATAGGAGTATGCAGTTCTCTATTCCCAGACATACTTCATCATTTAGAGGCCGCTAGCCTAATCAAATGTTAGCATGGCCTCTTGAAATGCAGAACCGAGACACCAGATTGCGGATGGTGCCATTCAGAGTTGATTGCTACCCTCCAAGGTGTGGGATATAGTTGAACCAATGAATCATATGGTCTTATAACTCTTATAGAATGAATAAATCAAGAAACAGAAGATAGAAATAGTGGTTCTTTTCCCCATACTTCCAGGTACTCACATTAGGATTTGTGCTTCCTATGCTTATAACTTTCAGCTCTGCTGGATCAGAGTTTCTGGTTCTGGTTCCCAGGGAGGACTCTTATAATAGGTGAAATGGTAAAAGTTTCAGAAAACCTAAATGCAAAACTGCTACTTGATTGTTTTGGGTTTCTCCTGACTGACATGTCCAGAAAGCAAAACAAACAAAATGCTACTTTTCTAGCAGGAATAATAGAATAGATTATCATGAGGAGTTAGGACTGCTGCTACATAATGGAGGTAGGGAGAGTTATGACTAGAATTCAAGATATTCCCTGGGCAGTCATCATCTGGTGCTTCTATGATGAGTGATATTCATTAATGGGTAATTACAAGTATGACTTACAAGGGCTTATTATCCAGTTACACAGATCCCTAAAGGACCAAGGTGTATGTTGACTTATTGGGAAAGACCAGTGAAAAGGCTGCCTGAGAGTGAAGAGAATATAGAATCACAGTTTGGTGAGGGAGAGGAAATGTGTTAGTTTCTTTCCCTTCTCCATCCATTATATTTTTTCAGTGAACCTGTGACTGGCCACCACATGAAAAATAGTGATGATTTTGAGTGACTTTAACATGGGATGTGGGAGGATATGTCCAAGGAAAGTAAATGTTGCAGAAGCTCTTGGTCTCCACCCATGTCCCTAAGGCCTTATTATTTAAGTACATACTAATTGATTCTCAATTGCAATCTTATCTCTTGGCCCAAAGGTTTTTTTTTATGATTTCATTTATTTATTCATTCATGAGAGACAGAGAGAGAGAGAGAGAGAGAGAGAGAGGCAGAGACACAGGCGGAAGGAGAAGCAGTCTCCATGCAGCAAGCCTGATGTGGGACTGGATCCCAGGACTCCAGGACCATGCCCTGAGCTAAAGGCAGACACTTTAACAGCTGAGCCACCCAGGGGTGCCAGCCCAAATGTTTATCTGGAACCTTTTCTGCCCTTGTCACAGCAGGCAGCATGTGACAGAAAAATAACACTTCTAGGATCAGTCTTGTACCGCCAACTCCAAGAGCTGATTTAAAAACACCCCAGCTCCCATGGTCCCAAAGGGAAACGTCACTGAGCCCTATAATCTGCAATGGTTCCCAGACTTCTAGTTGTCCACAGTGGCAACTTCCTTGATTGAATCTTTGTCTCAAGGTTTGCCCTTCAGAAAATTTAAATTAAAACAGACAGGCTTTGAGATCAAACTGACTGGGGTTCTAAACTTCATTTGGAGGGACGCCTGGGTGGCTAAGCAGTTGAGCGTCTATCTGCCTTTGGCTCAGGTCGTGATCCCAGGTCTGGTGATCCAGTACCGCATCAGGCTCCCTGTAGGGAGCCTGCTTCTCCTTTTGCCTGTGTCTCTGCCTCTCTGTCTCTGTCTCTCATGAATAAATCAATAAAATCTTTTTTTAAAAAATGCATTTGGAAACAACTCTTTGCAATATATTTCCCTTCTTTTTTCTTCTTCCCATTTCTCCCTTCCTTCATTTTGCAAACAAAATTTATGTTAGAACATAATTCATTTTTGCAACTTAATATTGATAAATTCGTAATAACATTAGCTGGTAATTGTATAGCAATATTCACTTTAAAGAATATTTACCAAGTATAACTTGATAAGGTATCTATTTTTATATCCGGCATATACTAAACTCTCTTTAAAGAGTCTGCTTTTGGACAGCCCCGGTGGCTCAGTGGTTTAACGTCGCCTTCCGCCCAGGACATGATCCTGGAGACCGAGGATCGAGTCCCACATCCAGCTCCCTGCAAGGAGTCTGCTTCTCCCTCTGTCTCTCATAAATAAATAAAATATTTTTTAAAAAGAGTCTGCTTTTTTTTAATTTATTTATTTATGATAGTCACAGAGAGAGAGAGGCAGAGACATAGGTAGAGGGAGAAGCAGGCTCCATGCACCGGGAGCCCGACGTGGGATTCGATCCCGGGTCTCCAGGATCGCGCCCTGGGCCAAAGGCAGGCGCCAAACTGCTGCGCCACCCAGGGATCCCCAAAGAGTCTGCTTTTATAAGTACCTTGCTTTAAAATAGAAGGTTAAAAAAAGTCATTTTGTACTTATACCTGAATAATAGATATAATTAACATTAATTGTATAATTTTACATGATAATTTACATAGCACCTGCTGAGAGTAGTTGGTATTAGAATATATTCACTAAAAGGCATGTATTTGAATGCTCACAGTGGTGTTACTTGTAATAGTACCAAACCGAAACTACCCAAATTGTCATTAAAACTAGAATGGTTAAAAATTGTAGGATAATTATCTAATAGAATACTATGTGGCAATAAAATTAACAATATACAACTATTAGCAAAAAAAATTATTCTCACACACATAAGGTTGGAACCTCATATAAAATGTAGTCAAAAAAAAAAAAATGTAGTCAAGAAGCTAGATGGAGGACTTCTCATGTCCTATTACTCATTGTTAGTTGCAGATCCGAACAGCAAAAGACATACTTTACATTCCCAATAACAGAAGCCTACTTTACTGCTCCAATAGGATGCAAGAAGAATTTCTCCTTGCCTAGCAACCAGCTCAGCCAATAACAAAAATACCACAACTCAGCCAATGAGAAACCATCACCATCCTGAACTCTCACTTTTCTCCAATGGATTTTCATTCAAAGCAGTCCCTCCCAACTTAATTTTTTTCTCTATAAAGTAACAGGCCTCTCCTGGATCTCCAGACCTGCCTATAGTTTGCCATAGCTTGCATGTTCCAAATTGCAATCATATTGCTATTTCTGAATAAATCCATTTTGCTGATAAAATAACTGGCCATTTTACTCTTCGAGGCAATCGTGTTGAGCAAAAGAAGCCTGTCACACACACAAAAAATACATATACCTTTTTTGTTCCAAATAATCTATTCTGTCAGCAGTCAAGGTATTAATTACTTTGGGAGGCAGGCAAAGATAGGAAGAGGGCATAATGAGGGCTTTTGTTGAGTTGACAATATTCTGTGTTTTTGATATGGTCATTGGTTTTACAGGGGTGTTGGGTTTGTGAAAATATAATGAACTTTATATTTATGTATTCGTGTGTGTGTGTGTGTGTGTGTGTGCACATACTAGTAAGTTAAGAAAAAGTAGAGTTAAAATTAAAGATACTGTTCTAAAGGTTATCTGGCACAACTAGGTTTTACAAACAGTAGAGTTCATTATTTGAATACATCAAAATATTTCCTTTGACATTTATCATGATTTCAACTGAAGTACTTTATTACTGCCAGGTAATTGATTTCTATTGTATCACCATCTCTTGGGTAGATTTGTGGTATTTGAAACTCCAACATCCATACAATATGCATCAGAGTACTTTTTTTACTCAGTTAAAATTCATGGCAGGCTTGACAGATTCTGATTCAAAACATTAAATGTATCCTTCAAATTAATTTCTCTGATATTACTTTGAAATGCTTTAAAATTGGCTTTCAACTTTTTAATTTCATTACATAAATCATAACAGACAGACAATATTTCCTGGATACTTACAATCTCATTATATTCTCTTTCCCACCCTCTTTCTTCTTTTGACTTTTTTCTTATAGTTCAGGAAAAATTTTCTTATCATTATACCTTAACATCAGATATTAAACTTTACAATATTTAATATTCTGCCTTGATAGAGATTTGATGGTTGTAACAATGGGGAAAAGGTGACAGTAGTAGACAAGAAAAGATGACTTTCTCCACATTAATAATTAAAGTCATGTAAACTTGGTTTACCAAAGGGTATGTTTACCAAGAACATAAAATATATTTAATCAAAAGTCTATCTTAATCAATCTGCTCATTCAACATTTATAAAGAAACTATTACAACTGACTATTTTGATACTGCTCTGAAAAAGAGCTCATTGTCTAATGGTATATGTAGCAAAAATGTCTCAACCTTTCTACTAGAAGTGCTAACTAGAGTTTGAGGTTCTAGGCAAGTACTGTTAAGCCTTTCAAAGTTAGTAAGTGAGTTATCAGAATTTATTTAGATGGCCAAATTAGTGATTACAGTGATTTTCTACTGTCATTCATTCATTCATTCATTCACTTTTAGCTCCAGGTTTTCTTTTCCACCCCAAGTCAGCTCCTAAAGCATTTTGTTTCCATCTGCAAAAGGCCACAGGTGTTTTCTTCACCTGATAAAGCTGCCAACACAAAATCCAAAATTTATTTTCTCTATTACTTCACCAAAAACTCAATGTCTGAAATTTTAAGTGACATGGTAGGCTCTGAACAAAGATCAAGGAGAAGCAAACAAGAAAACGCTTTCCAAACAAAATGATAGGAGTGAAAAGTGAGCTACATTCAGAAGCTCTTGAAGAGATGAATAGGTGCTGAATGGCAGAGTAGAGAGGAGGGTGGTGTTGGGAAAAGAGATCTGGGAAATTTTCATTGCAATGATAAATTCCTTGCAACTAGGCTTCTTCCCTAAGTGATAATGATCTCTCTGAGAATAGTCAATGCAACACAGAGACGCATAAAGTGAGCTTTAGATGTCACTTGACCCTGTATGCCCAAAGGAATACACTTTGCTTTGCATCAGAGGCTGCTGATAATCCTTTATATCCCATTGCATCAATTTGTCACCCTCGGAACACAGTCATCGTGTTGTTAGGAAGCAGAGACCACATAGAGTCCAGTGATAGATATTCTGGTCAACAGTTTCAGCAAAGGGCTCACCTAACAGCTATTATCATCCATGAGATAAGTGGATGAGTAAGTCTTCAGAGGATTTCAGAGCCCAAATATCTAGCTGCTCTAGCTGATACCTAGTAGAACAAGAATGACCTATCCCTATTGCACCCTACTCAAACTACAGACCGGTAAGTATAATAAATCTTTTGGGTGATTTTTTTTTAAATCTGGCTATAGTAACTAGAATGATCACTATGGGAGACAAGGTATCTAAAATGAAACTCTGAAATATCTCCTGATAGAGCTTGCAGATTAATAAAGCAATATAAGATAAGCACAAGCATTTTTATAGTATAAGACAATATTATTTTCAAAACATGTAACCGTAAAGACACAATGGTCATGATGGTTGTTATCCTGAGAGAGGAAGTGTACAAATTTTGGAGTCGGGAAATACTTCATGGAAAAGGTGGCATTTGAGATGCGTTATGTAGTATTTATTTCCAGGAAAAATTTTTTCATTCATACACAAAATTTGTACTTTCTTGGTAATTTAATATTTTTGGCACCGTAGTGTAAGTCTGACAAATGTAGTTTAAAAATGTTTCCCCATTCTCCATACTCTGTTCACATATGCAGACTAAAAAGTGTGGCATGAGGGTGCCTCTATGTGGGTCCTGTGGTAAAATCTGTAGAGTATATGCAAAGAAATAAATAAGGTGCATTGCTTCACATATTTACTTAAGAGACATTTGGCCTTAGGAAACCTTTGGGGTACCTGAAAGTGCATATACAGTTGAACTGGAGTCATATTAGGACAACAAGCTGCCCAATTGTGTGCTTATTTCAAATACGAAGATTATTTGAATAGCACTACAAGTATAACTTGAGAATTTAACCCACATGTATGAAACATCCATGCTAGAGCATTAGTGAGCTAAGTAGTTAAGGAATGGTAGAACCAAAGTTGCTCACAATTAAAAATACAGATGTTACTCATCTCTTTTCAATCTTCCAGTTAAGTTTTTCTCAATTGCTGGTGAATGTTCCAATGTGAACACCTCTAGGAGAATCACCCTCTGCCCACCAAACCAGAGTCATTATTGAGAATAACCTCACATTGCTAAGATGTTTTACCTCACATACAGAATTTTCTATGTAGTGGAGTGGCCTCCAAGCTAGCTGGAACACAAACTGCAGGAGTTTCAGAATCTGGCTATTTCTCAAAAATATCACAATCCTAAATATGAGACTTATATAGACTGTGTAATGCTTTTTTTATGCAAAATTTATCCTATAGAATTTTTTATGACTGAAATTCATCAGATAATTGTTCATTTTTCAATATTGAATAAAAACAAATTGAAATATCTAAAGAATAATCTTAAATACTCTAATATTCAGATATAACTATGGTATGTGACTCTTAAGTTTATTATTTAGCATGCTTGTCCCTCACCCACCCATTCTAATAGGAAAACACTAAGAAATCCACTGACCCAATTTGTACTATCATAATTTGACACTTCAGCACTTAAAAAGGCTAAGCCACAATAAAAACATATTAGTTTCTCCTTCATTATGAAAGTTAAAACCAACAAATTAGCCCACAAAGTCTCGTTCACTAGAGACTTGCCTCAAGTCCCATATCGATTAATAGCTGTATAAACATATAAACAATTCTGCCCTCTGGATGGTGAATTGCTGCAAAGAGGGATGTGATATTTCATCAAGAGTTTAGAGCATACATGTGAATATTTGCGATTAAAGTAAACTATAATGCCCAGCGGTTTTCAACTGAAGCAATTTGTCTTCCTCCAGGATTACATTTTGCAGTATGTAGACAATTGAGGTTGTCCCAGCTGGGTGGCATCTAGTAGATAGAGGCCAGGACTCCTGCTAAATATCCTACAATATAAGAACAGCCCCCACCACCACTATCCACCCCCCGCAACAAAGAATCATCTGTTCAAAATCTCAATGCCAAGGTTGAAAAACAGTTGCATAGCTCTTATTTAAAAAAAAAAAAAAGTTTTAAATTTAGATTGTAAATGTTCAGATGATATATTTTCTCCTCAGACTTTCAATTTTTAGATGAAATTTTATTTTTATCTAAGAAAATCTAGAGTATTAATGAGTATGAATAATGTTTCTTAAAAACTACTGATTCACCTAAGTTCAAAAAGGCATTGAAAAAAGCAGGTGAATAGAGATGAGTGCTATCTAGGAAAGATGAATTTCTAGACATAAAACTAACTGGAGGGATATTGGAAAGATTAATCTGACATACTTGTAAAATGATACAAGCTTAACTCCTCTTGGGTGTATGGGGGAGTTCACCCCAAAAAATGAAGAATGAAGGTGATGGTTTTAGCAGCTTTTTTTAGGCATCACTAATACCTGGAGGCATAAATTCTTAACTTAGGTGAAAGCCTGTACTTGGCTTCCACTCCCATCATTTTAGCCGGTACATTAAGAATTCACTGGAAGAAACAATCTAGAGATGATAAAACTGGTAAAAAAAAAAAAAAAAAAAGAAAGAAAAAGAAGAGTAAAAAAAAAAGAATTTTATACATGCTAATATTTAAAATAGTCTCATCTGGAGATACACCTTTCTAAGTGGTGGTATCTAAGAAATCCACATTATGGCCATGATATTCTTTTGTATTCTGCTCTTGGTATTTCTCTCCTCTATGACTTAAATGAACTAACCTTGAAGACAGATGACCCTTGTATAAAAGACTGGAAACTGGATAGAAAGAGAAAGTTGTAAATAAATTCCTAATTTAAAAAAGACTGTTATCTTTCCATGATAATGCAAAATGGCTCTTTTTGACTTCTGAAGATTTGAGTTCTGAGAAAGCCCATTTTATAATTTAAAGTGTACAATATAGCTTTATATTTTAAAAGTAATTTTAATAGAATTGATAAATCCTGCATAATTATTCCATTAACCTCTGTAAACATTCTCATTTTCTCCTGCAACTCAGTAGCTGAATGAAAACAGACCCCCAGGACCTCATTTACTTGTTATACCTGTCTCATTTACAAGCCAATTAATTTACTTTTTCAGCATTTCAATTATACAGCTTTATTAATGCCCCAAATAATCTATGGTGAGTAGCTTTCTAAATTCAAACTATTCTGAAACTCTAAAATTCTAAGTTTTCTGTCATGTGATATAAGCCAAAAAGTACGTGTTAATAAGGTATATGACATAAGCCCAAATATGTACTATTACATATTTCATAATCCAAATGGAGCAGTTTATTATCCTTAAACGTCATACAGTTAATATTCTGTTCTCAAAAAACACAATATTCAAATATATATGTGTGTCAGCAACTAAAATAGTGCCTTGTGTATGTAGAAGTTCAACATGCATGTGCTATTATCATAGGGAAGACTGCAACCTGTTCTCAAAGCTATGTTCCTCTTCCTCCTGGGCACATAGCTGGACAGGTGAGTATAGCCACGTTGTGGAGATGTAGCTAATGGAACATGAGCAAAAGAGAACTGTGCATTTCCTGGCCTGGCCCATGAAAACCTGCCGGGCACAATCTTCCCTGTTTGTTTTCCTTACAGTAGCTTAGAGTGGAGATGATCCCAGGGTTACCTGGATCTTTACATTTCTGGCGGAAGGAGAAACGGCTGGCTAAGAGCACCTGCTTTGGTCTATTACATGAGTGAGAAATGAACTTGTAGAGTATAAGTCATGAATTGTGAGGGTTTATTTGCTTTTATCTGTGAGGAAAAAAACCTAAGTAAATTTTCTCTGACCTATGGAATCACAAAAATAAGCTGTTTGGGAAATGTATGTGTGTCTTCTTCATACACACACATACACACATCAGAACCTAAATATACATGTTTTGATAACTTTCAACAAACTTTCTTTTTATGGCATTTATTACTGTTCATGGTAAGAAGTTTAAAAATCTAGATTCAACAAGCTAAGGATTAAAAGCCTCTATCTATCATCTTGTTGCTCGCCTTTCCACCATGAATACTCAAATATCCTTATTCAAATAAATCTTGGACTACCATGGGTGGCAAAGCTTCCTGTTTTGTTTTTTCCTTCATTCCTAATGACTCAACTTCTCGCAACTCCACTTGGTTTCACTTTTTATTCCAAATTTATCTTTCCTGACCTTGACTTTTCCACCATTACTATTCAGATATCATAAAACTTTTACCTCAAAAGTACCAAGCATTTGACTTATTCTAAATATTATATAAACTTGGACTATATTCATTTTGAATGGTCTTTTTTGATTAGATCAATGGCAATATTTCAGAGATTTCTCACCTGATATTCACTTTTATAGAGAACCTTTTTTTTTCATTTTGAGCAGTTGAGCCGAACAAAATCATTGTGTCTTTCTTTTATTGTCTCAGAACTGTTAACCCAAGTAGCGTATATAAAAAATATAGGTAAGAATTTCAAAATTATATGCATCGGTGACATTTCTCTTCATGATGTGAACATTGCTGCATGTTCTTTTCCACTAGGATAGCTTTTACAAGGTACACCGTGTCATTGGCCTTTTATTTCACGAAGAGGCTTGCCATGTTCACAAAAGGCTGACAGCTCTACTCCAACTAGTGAGATTTTAGAGGAGATGGTGACAGTGTGGCTAAGCCAGGCTTCACAGTGGGTTGTCTTTGCAGTGTTAACATGAAAAGCTAGAGAGCAAAAGGAAGATTGAATAGAGCCCTAGATAAAAAGGAAATAAAGACCTAGGGACCTGTCACATAACACTTATTTTCCAGAGTAAAAGTAACTGAGATGGAATAAAGAACAATGACTTTGAAGTCAGGAAGACCTAGATTCACATATTTTAACCTCTCTTAGTTTCAGTGTCTTTATCTTTTACAAAAGGAGACAAAAGAATCTACATATTAAGATTATTATGAAGATTAAGTGAAAATGTGTAAAACAAAAAGGCCAGCTCTGCATCTGCCACTCAGAAGTACTTTTAAAAATATATTTATTGAAGACTCTTAGGTGCCAAGCACTGTCCTAGGCGCATAGGCAAAAATCCTTGCCCCATGGGGCATACTTTGTGTGGGAGAAACTGAAAATTAAGAAGACAAATGAAGTGTGTATTACATTAAGTAGTGAGAAGGAAGGAGAAAAAAAATGTAAAGAAAAGGGATGGGAAGGGGTCCATATAGAATAATAAAATGACCTGATGAGAGGGGATAGTCTAACAAAAAGCAACACTGTAGTAAAGCAAGAGAGTGAGCCATGTGGATACTTGAAGACCATCAATTCCAAAACAATAAAGCAAAACAAAACTAAGGCAAAATCATGCCTGACCTCTTCCTAGAAATGCAAGGAAGTAGATGGAGCAAGGGTGGAAGTAGTGAGGAACAAAGGTCAGAAATACCATGTATGGCTTGTAGGTCTTTGTTAGGACTTTGGCTTTTACTCCAAAGGAGATGGCATGCCTGAAGCTTACTAAGCAGAGAATTGACATGATCTGACTACCTTTTAATAGGATCACTCTGGCTGCTCTTTTGAGAATAGAGAGAGAGGAGACAGGTAGAAAAGCAAGCAGACCAGTTTAAAAGCTTTTATTAATCCTGGTAAAAGATGAAGGTCGCTTAGTCCAGGGTGGCAGCAATAGAGATAATAAGAAGTAGTTAAACTTTGTATGTAATTTGAAGGCTGAATAGGCAGGACTGTGAGGGACTGGATATGGAAAATGAGAGGCAGAAAGGGGTCAAGGATAACTCCAAGGTTTTTACATGACAACTAAAAGAATGTTTAATTCTTTTCTCTTTCCTTTTTTTCTTTTTGACTTTCTAATATTTGGGGGCTTGTCGGTCGACGATACTTAACTATATATCTTCTAAAAACTGGATTCCTAACAATTTTATGAATGAAGCCTGCTAATCAGTAACTGACATAATCAGGCCACATAAGACACTGTGGGAATTGGAGGGAAGATGACCTCAATTATGTTTCAAGAGCAATATTTAAGAAATATTCATAAATATATTGAGGTATTATAGAATTTGAATAAGACAGTGCTAACAAAAGGGATTCATCCTTGATCAGCTCAAAAATCCATTTTACAGTCCTCTGTACTGCGTAAGGTATTATTTTTTTTGTAGAATAGTGCCTTACTATGTATTTTATAAACTGTTACCTCATTTGTTGATGTATTTGTTCCCATATTGGGTTAAAATAGATCCTGGGAATAAATAATAAAACAGTTTTAGTGCAACAAGTTTATTTCTTGCTTATGAAAAGTCAAGTGGGGGTCAGGCCATTTCCTTACCAGGCAGTGGCTAAGAGTTTCAAGTTCCAAACATCTTAGAAATAACTTTCAAGGACACTAAGGAAGAAGAGAGAGATGCAAAGGGAGTTTATGCTCTCAAAAAGTATGGCCCTAGAAATAACATACTCACTTCCATTCACATTTCTTTGGCTGCAACAGTGAAATCAACTTACTATAAGGAATCTAAGAAGTAAAGGAAAATATATGGAGTGTTTGAAAAACACTGTTTTGCCTGCCACTGGTAACTTATCCAGAACTTTTATCTTCTCACCTTATGTATACAGCCTCTAGGTGGGTTATGCTTTTTATCTGTTCTTCTAGTCTTTGTCTTTTGATTGTAGTGTTTAGTTCACTGACTTTATCCTTTCTAATAAGGGGTATTTATGCATCTCAAATTGATCTTTATATATTTTTGCCTTTATTTTAAATTTCCTTATTCCTCCATTATTACTTTCTTTTTAAGTAGTTACTTTTTAGTATACTATTGGTTGGCTTCCTTGTTATTTTCTTAACTTTCTATTTTTGGATTATTTCCTAGTGGTTACCCTATGAATTATATTTGCATCTTCAAACAAGCTTGTTCATATTAAAGCCAATTTAACTTCCATAGTAGACAAATTTTTTTTCTTACTAGTTCTCTACCATTCTTCCATTGTACTTAATGCAATACAAATTGCATATTTATACATTTTAAGCCCATCCCTAATTAAAACCTATGTAAGAAGTTATTTACAGTAAAGTGGATTTCAGGAAATATTTTGACCAGTAAGGCCATGAAGAATATGATGAAGTCTCAGATACTAATTTCATTTTGTTCTAATCTGTTTCAGAGAAGACAACAGATTTTAGTTTGATTTAATATACACTAAGAATTAACATTCAACCTAAAAGTAGAGTTTAATATCAAGCTCACGTAAGTTATCATCAAAGGTCCAGAAAATTCCATGGAAGGTTAGGAGAAGGGAATATTAAACTGAAGCTGTGTACTACAGTTTACAAACCTTTTCTTCCACATGCAGAGGAAATAAGACACTTTGAGATAACCACAGATGGTCAGAAGTTTGTCTATACTGTTCCTTTGATGCTCAGATTTTGCATTTGAATGTTCAAAGACCTCACTCGGGTTCAGTGATTTGCTAGAAGGACTTACAGAGCTCCAGAAAGCTATTATCTCATAACTAAGGTTTATTACAGCAAAAGGGAAAAGGTTCATAGGGCAGGTTCCAGGAGACATCAGAAGTAAGCTTCCAATTTCTTTCTCATAGTGGAGTCACACATATAACACCTCTTTCTCCCAGCAGCAATAGGTGCTGATACAGAGCGTGGCTAAACAGAAAAGTTTATCTGAGCCTTGGTGTCCAGCCTTGGTGTGGTCCATCATGTTGGCATGGCTGATCACCCATGTGGCTAACCTTGGCCTCCAGCCCCCGAGGGCCACAGCATAAACCACAATGTTAGCATAAACCAGTGTGGCCCAGGGCACACATTTCAAACATTCTTATCAGGAAGGGTATCTCAAAGGCTTAGACATTATTTCTGAGGAGCAGAGCAAAGGCTAAACCTTTCTGTGGAATGCACAGAGTGTGGACAATCCAGCTGTGCTGAGTTAATCCTTTACTGCATAGGATCTCAGCTTGAGAAGTCATGGGACAGATCTGACCCTCATGTAAATGACCCACACTGTTGGCAGAGCCTGGTCTTGTACAGGCCCCCCAAAATATGCATCATCTCTCTAAAACAAAAATGTCCCACAAAGAAAAAAAATTCTTTCTCTGGGTAATTATCTCCCTGCAACTAAACAGCCCTGTGGTAAACTCCATAAGCCCTTTTATATAATACATGTTTACTATGTATCTTCTCAATATATACTTGGAAATAAAAATTAACATGGTATCCTTCGTCAAGAAGTCACAGCCAAGCATAGAGTAGTAAGGCAAGAAAAAGTGTTTAAATATGGTAAAGTAGGTGCTGTGGAAAGGATAAGTGTAGGACATAATGATGCACAATGATGGGGCCCCTAACTCAGCCACAGCAGGCAGGGATCACTGCTAATAGGAAGTGACCCTAAATCTGAGTTTTAGGAAAATACATGGAGAAGAAGCAGAAAAGCAAATTATTGCCCCAATTCAGCCCCTCCACATTCATGGAGTTATGAGGTAAAATGCAGTGTGTGGAGAAACTTTGAGAGGGTTAGTTTGGATGAGCAGGAGTGCTGAGGCCACATAAAGCATGATGGAAATGTGTAGAAGAGTCAGGACTACCCAATAATATTCAAGGCTGATCCACTCTCTGACATACTAATCTTTTTAGTGTTTTTTTCCCTCAACAGGAAGTGAGAATTTGAATAAATATCCATGCTGAAGTTTTAGCTGAATAATAATTGAATGTTTTAATGTTATTTAAACAGTCTTGTACCTTTCTCTTAATATAGTCCAGGATTTTTATTCTGGAGTAGCATTTTATGTTTGTATACATATAAATATAAGAAAGCCTCAGTAGGCATTAGTTGAATTTATTAAACTAGTGATACAATTACAATGAAATACGGAAGTTAAAGCTCAGGGGAATAAAGCAACACTTAATAAAGCCATACCAAACTATTAGAGAGATCTGTGAAAAACAATGTCAGATGGAAAATCTCACTTCATAGCCCTTTCCTGCTATTATTACACCCTCATTATGAGTAAGATGAGTCTTTTTGTAGCACTTTGCAAACCCTGCATCCAATAGGAGCACAGAAATGTAGAAATAACTGAATTTCATTTGAATACCTATGAATGCATTTTCAGCTGTTTGCATCTTAGAAATGGCCAAATATGCCTCCTGGTGGCAAACTGCAGGTACATTTCAATTGGAGCTTCCACTTCGCAGATATCACAAGGGTGAAGTCAATTTCAAAATTGCCCCTGAGGTATCAACTCTTCAAAGACTTTCCCATAACACTGTGAGAGGAAGGTTAGAACTCAAGGAAGGTGCTAGGCTAGGCATGAGATAAATCACATGCCACTACCATGAGTGATGATCATTCTTGGAAATAAACCACAGACGCATTAAAAACCACCTACCAATAATATTTTTAAAATACTATAAAATTATGATGGGATTCTTAAAAGGGCTTTGTAGATACTCAGTAGTTACAAAATTTAAGATACCATGCCTTTGGTTTAATATTTTTTTCTCTTTTAAGACACTCAAAAATTATGCTATAAAATAGATTCTTTTAAATTTGCACAATAATTGGAGAGATGCTGACAACATTGTTGTCATAATTAAAAGAGGACAGAGCAAGGGAAGCATTTTCCAGAAGCTAGTGCCCAGAAGCACTCCTCTCTCATGTTCTCAAGTTCTGCTTTTTGAAATCTGTTTCCCATTTCTGTCTTTACCGCATGTATTTGAGCCCATCACGGTCCAAATCCCAATTTAAACACAAAGTAGGTAAAGAGACATCTCCAAATCTGGTCCCAAAAAACACTGAAGGGTTTCAAATTTATTTCCTTAGCATAAAAGTTAAATAACATCTGTCACAAGATTATGTGCTTCCCAAAATGAAGCTGAAATGATTTCCAAAATGTGTTTCAGAATTTTTCTCAATGCCTCAACTTTGGATAACAATTAGAACAAGTTAATTGGTCTTGAATACTCCAATCCAACTCCAGCAATAGTTCCAGAAAGATTTAAACATATGACGAATATGTTTTAACTAATATGGATAATTCTCCTTATTAGTCTTTAAATGAATATGTGCTGTCAGCTGGATTCAGTGGCTGTTTGCCATTTGTGAACACCAGAGATTAATAATAGCCTGCTTGAAAGAATAGATTTATTCTCTGGCCTTACTGGCGGAATAAAAAATGTTAAAGGCTGAATATTGAATTCATTGCTAACAATTAATTCTCCTGGATAATGCATGTGTTATGGGCATGTTGTGAGTGCAAGTGGTCAACATTCATATTAGTCTGAAATATCAGCCCCGTAAGTGATGTTAGAGCTTGACTCCAAACATCCACAATGTACACAGATGACTGAATAGGAGACAGAGCTGGTTAATGGAGATGGGAACAATTCTTTGAAAGTAGTCACCCAGCTGTAATTCACAGGGGAAGTGAATGGATCAAATGACTCTGATTACCTGTCAAAATTATTTCCTATCAGTCCTGTAAAGTACCTAATCCTTATAATAATCAACAACAGATGATCTTTATAGGAAAGTAACGAATAGCACAAGATTTAATATGAAAAATAACATAAATCAAGCTTCAATGGAAACTTCTCAAGGCTGGTTTGCAGCAACATGTGCTAAGTTATTTTGGATTTATGTGACTCTAAAATAATAGTTATTGTGAATAAAGTTGATAGAAGGGTCATCACTGCATTCCTCCCACACAAACAAGTGTCCATATTCTTTGTCAATAATATAGCTATGAGATGCTGTTACACCAGAGGACAGGAATAGGATGAAACAGGTATAACTGTCTGTAGTCTCTGTCAGATTTTAAAATTTTAAATGAAGAAATTACTGTCTAGAACAGGCTTTGGCAAACTGGGGCTCACTGATCAGATCTGTCCCAGTGTCTGCTTTTTAAATAGCTTCATTAGAACAAGCCACACTTGTTCATTTTGTGTTTTATCTATGGCAATTTTCATACTACAGAGCAACAGAGACTGAAAGGTCCCCAAAACCTAAAATATTTGCTATTTGGCCCTTTTCAGAGGAACTCTGTTGGCCCTGGGCTAGAACTTCTAGATCGCATTGAAATGTACCCACACATTAACCCAGCACCCACTGACAGTTTCAGACCCAGTGACATTGAGATCCTAAATTTTGGTGAAACCCTCTAGACTAGAGTTCTCCACGGGGGTCTCTAAGATGAGATCATGCCATCTCTGGCATTATTAATTGCCTAGTATGGTTCTGACATCAGACAGAGTGCCTGAGCTAGAAGAGATCCACAGTCCTTCTGTCTTGGACTTACATGCTTGTGGGAAGACATATATTCCACACATGATTATGCAAATGATTGTTTACTCATTTTAAAAATGGCATTTTAAGGGGTGCCTGGGTGGCTCAGTGTCTTAAGCATCCAACTCTTGATTATGGCTCAGGTCATGATCTCAGGGTCATGAGATCAAGCCCAGTACCTGGCTCTGCACTGGGTGTGGAGCTTGCTTGAGATTCTCTCCCTCC
This sequence comes from Canis aureus, assembly GCF_053574225.1. Lineage (NCBI taxonomy): Eukaryota > Metazoa > Chordata > Mammalia > Carnivora > Canidae > Canis > Canis aureus. The sequence goes on from NC_135622.1 coordinate 37,409,652, forward strand.
CTCTCCTCACATCCCCCTACCTCTCCCCAGTTCATGAACATACTCTCTCTCTCAAAAAAAAATTAAAGTAAATTAAAATAAAGTAAAATAAAAATGGCATTTTAAAATGGATCAATGCACAATAAGAGTTTAGCTTGTCTGAGTTGAGGACAGTGACGGGAATGAGGATGATGTCTGAAGGGTGAGGAGGAGGTCCAGTGAGCAGTGTGCTAGATGGAAGAGTTCCCTGTGAGAGACAGGGACTTGAGACAGGACTTTGATAACTTCAAAGAAGAAAGGCCACATAAGAAAGGCCACAGTCAAAAAAAAAAAAAGAGAGCTGTATTAGAAAGCATCGAGGTACATCTAAACAACTCTCTCTAAAAGTGTACCCATTTGGTGTGGGCTCCAGATTTTAGCCTCTAAGTCTTCACAGTAAAGCCTCACTATGCATTCTGGTTCAGACTAGGAGAGGGCTCAACAAACTGAAAAACTGTGTGCCAGGAAGGGGAGAAATCAAAAAGTGATGACTGCTTGCTTCTGAAGATGCACTTGCCAGCATCTTTAAGGGAATTTGTATGGAGGTGTTGAAACAAAGGAAATGAGCACTGAAGGACTGCTGTCCTTTCTCTGTGCTCTTGTTGGTAATTCCTAGCAGAGGTCTCTTTACTGATTTCATGTGAACAGAAGCCCTTTGGAGTCTTCACAGAAGAGAAGTGGGCTTAAAATTCCCTGTGGCCATCTCAGTAAACACTGGAGACTAACTGTACAGAGAGGAATCTTCCTGCTTTGTTCACTTTCTAACCTGTAAGGAATATTCAGAAACAAAATGGGTGGTACCTTGAATCAAGTGTCTTTTTATCACCACCATGTTTCCTCCTTCTCTCCTCCACAGATTAGCTGCCAGGAATAGCTCCTTGCAACTGTTCAACAGGTGAGTTCCTAAATACACTCAGAGGGTCCTGTGAGGAACAGGGCAAAAACAACTAGAGTAAGTCATTCAAACAATGTGTCTTTAACTGGTCTTAACTTTCCTTTACCTGTAGGGGAAGCTTCCAAAAGGATTATTTGGGCAATGACTCCCCGGATCTAGTTAGAGAAATTATATTCTTTCATCATTCCCCTGGCACTAGAGCCCTCCATGCCTAGAATAAGGATTTGGCCCAGGTTGTCTCCTTCAGGTGGGCAGAGTAGGCCCGCAGAAGCTAAGGCTTGATGATAGGATGGTATCACTCTCCCTCACCTATGACTGGATGATCTAAAACGAGAGAGAATCAAGCAAAATGTACACAAATGAAATAGAAATCATCAATTCATTATGTTTGGCTGGATACAGAATCAGATCAGAGTCTATTTTTCCTGTGTTGAAATGTGTCTTCTTGTGGCACCTGGATCGCTCAGTCGGTTAAGCGTTTGCCTTCGCCTCCGGTCATGATCCTAGAGTGCTGAGACTGAGCCTGGTGTCAGGATCCTTCCTTGGTGAGGAGCCTGCTTCTCTCTCTCCCTCTGCCTGCCACTCTGCTTATGTGTTCTCTCTCTCTCTCTCTCTCTCTGTCAAATAAATGAATACAAAAAAAAAAAAAAAACAAATAAATGGATACAATCTTTAAAAAGAAAATAAAAGAAATGTGTCTTCTCCCTTGCTTTGGTACACATCAAACTGCCAGAGGTTCTCAGCAAATTATCAGTCAACCTTACTACCAAATATCTGACTTCTCACATGCATCTCTTCCTTCCTCAAGCTCTGCATCTCTTTTGACCCTTCTTACTTCTCAACCCATCTCGTTCTTCTATTCTCTTTTAAAAATTATAGATTCTATTGCTTTTGTCCATTTATCCCATTTTTGGTGTATATTGAAATGCAAAAAGTGTTAACAGTGGCTCACATATTTTTGATGACCTATCACATGGTCTTTGAAAAGGGCACCATGTTTTTTAGCTTAGAAATGTGTCATCTTGGGGGGGAGGAGCAAGATGGCGGAAGAGTAGGGTCCCCAAATCACCTGTCTCCACCAAACTACCTAGAAAACCTTCAAATTATCTTGAAAATCTATGAATTCGGCCTGAGATTCAAAGACAGACCAGCTGGAATGCTACAGTGAGAAGAGTTCGCGCATCTATCAAGGTAGGAAGACGGGGAAAAGAAATAAAGGAACAAAGGCCTCCAAGGGGGAGGGGCCCGCGAGGAGCCGGGCTAAGGCCGGGGCGAGTGTCCCCAGGACAGGAGAGCCCCGTCCCGGAGGAGCAGGAGCTGCACCGACCTTCCCGGGCGGAAAGGGGCTCGCAGGGAGTTGGAGCAGGACCCAGGAGGGCGGGGATGCCCTCGGGCTCCCGGGGACACTAACAGACACCTGCGCCCTGGGAGAGTGCGCCGAGCTCCCTAAGGGCTGCAGCGCGCACGGCGGGACCCGAGGCAGCTCGGAGGGGCTCGGGCGGCGGCTCCGCGGAGGGGGCTGCGGGGCGGGAGCAGCTCGGAGGGGCTCGGGCAGAGGAAGAGGCTCCGTGCGGAGGGGGCTGCGCGGTTCCAGGAGCAGCTCGGAGGGGCTCGGGCGGCAGCTCCGCGGAGGGGGTTGCGCGGCCCGGGAGCGCGAATCCACCAGCGCAGGCTCCGGAGCACAGGGCGCCGGGACACAGCCCAGGATCCCGCCTCCCCCGGGACAGGCAGAGGCCGGGAGGGCCCAGGACAGCAAGGACGCTCCTGCCCCAGCTGAGCACATCAGCGGCCCCGCCCCGGAGCCTCCAGGCCCTGCAGACGGAGTTCCTGCCGGAGCTGAATCCAGGTTTCCAGAGCTGCCCCGCCACTGGGGCTGTTCCTCCTGCGGCCTCACGGGGTAAACAACCCCCACTGAGCCCTGCACCAGGCAGGGGCACAGCAGCTCCCCCAACTGCTAACACCTGAAAATCAGCACAACAGGCCCCTCCCCCAGAAGATCAGCTAGACGGACAACTTCCAGGAGAAGCCAAGGGACTTAAAGAACACAGAATCAGAAGATACTCCCGGTGGTTCTTTTTTTGTTTGTTTGTTTTTGTTTTTGTTTTTGTTTTTGTTTTGTTTTGCTTTTTGATTTGTTTCCTTCCCCCACCCCCTTTTTTTCTCCTTTCTTTTCTTTCTCTTTTTCTTCTCTCTTTTTTTTTTTCGTTTTTTTCTTCCCTTTTTTTCTCTCTTTCTCTTTTCTTTCCTTCTTTCTTTCCTCTCTTTTTCTCTTATTCCCAATACAACTTGCTTTTGGCCACTCTGCACTGAGCAAAATGACTAGAAGGAAAACCTCACCTCAAAAGAAAGAATCAGAAACAGTCCTCTTTCCCACAGAGTTACAAAATCTGGATTACAATTCAATGTCAGAAAGCCAATTCAGAAGCACTATTATACAGCTACTGGTGGCTCTAGAAAAAAGTATAAAGGACTCAAGAGACTTCATGACTGCAGAATTTAGAGCTAATCAGGCAGAAATTAAAAATCAATTGAATGAGATGCAATCCAAACTAGAAGTCCTAACGACGAGGGTTAACGAGGTGGAAGAACGAGTGAGTGACATAGAAGACAAGTTGATAGCAAAGAGGGAAACTGAGGAAAAAAGAGACAAACAATTAAAAGACCATGAGGATAGATTAAGGGAAATAAACGACAGCCTGAGAAAGAAAAACCTACGTTTAATTGGGGTTCCCGAGGGCGCCAAAAGGGACAGAGGGCCAGAATATGTATTTGAACAAATTCTAGCTGAAAACTTTCCTAACCTGGGAAGGGAAACAGGCATTCAGATCCAGGAAATAGAGAGATCCCCCCCTAAAATCAATAAAAACCGTTCAACACCTCGACATTTAATAGTGAAGCTTGCAAATTCCAAAGATAAAGAGAAGATCCTTAAAGCAGCAAGAGATAAGAAATCCCTGACTTTTATGGGGAGGAGTATTAGGGTAACAGCAGACCTCTCCACAGAGACCTGGCAGGCCAGAAAGGGCTGGCAGGATATATTCAGGGTCCTAAATGAGAAGAACATGCAACCAAGAATACTTTATCCAGCAAGGCTCTCATTCAAAATGGAAGGAGAGATAAAGAGCTTCCAAGACAGGCAGCAACTAAAAGAATATGTGACCTCCAAACCAGCTCTGCTAGAAATTTTAAGGGGGACTCTTAAAATTCCCCTTTAAGAAGTTCAGTGGAACAGTCCACAAAAACAAGGACTGAATAGATATCATGATGACACTAAACTCATATCTGTCAATAGTAACTCTGAATGTGAACGGGCTTAATGACCCTATCAAAAGGCGCAGGGTTTCAGACTGGATTAAAAAAGCAGGACCCATCTATTTGCTGTCTACAAGAGACTCATTATAGACAGAAGGACACCTACAGCCTGAAAATAAAAGGTTGGAGAACCATTTACCATTCGAATGGTCCTCAAAAGAAAGCAGGGGTAGCCATCCTGATATCAGATAAACTAAAATTTACCTCAAAGACTGTAGTGAGAGATGAAGAGGGACACTATATCATACTTAAAGGATCTATCCAACAAGAGGACTTAACAATCCTCAATATATATGCCCCGAATGTGGGACCTGCCAAATATATCAATCAATTATTAACCAAAGTGAAGAAATACTTAGATAATAATACACTTCTACTTGGTGACTTCAATCTAGCTCTTTCTACCCTCGATAGGTCTTCTAAGCACAACATCTCCAAAGAAACGAGAGCTTTAAATGATACACTGGACCAGATGGATTTCACAGATATCTACAGAACTTTACATCCAAACTCAACTGAATACACATTCTTCTCAAGCGCACATGGAACTTTCTCCAGAATAGACCACATATTGGGTCACAAATCGGGTCTGAACCGATACCAAAAGATTGGGATTGTCCCCTGCATATTCTCAGACCATAATGCCTTGAAATTAGAACTAAATCACAACAAGAAGTTTGGAAGGACCTCAAACACGTGGAAGTTTGGAAGGACCTCAAACACGTGGAGGTTAAGGACCATCCTGCTTAAAGATAAAAGGGTCAACCAGGAAATTAAGGAAGAATTAAAAAGATTCATGGAAACTAATGAGAATGAAGATACAACCGTTCAAAATCTTTGGGATGCAGCAAAAGCAGTCCTAAGGGGGAAATACATCGCAATACAAGCATCCATTCAAAAACTGGAAAGAACTCAAATACAAAAGCTAACCTTACACATAAAGGAGCTAGAGAAAAAACAGCAAATAGGTCCTACACCCAAGAGAAGAAGGGAGTTAATAAAGATTCGAGCAGAACTCAACGAAATCGAGACCAGAAGAACTGTGGAACAGATCAACAAAACCAGGAGTTGGTTCTTTGAAAGAATTAACAAGATAGATAAACCATTAGCCAGCCTTATTAAAAAGAAGAGAGAGAAGACTCAAATTAATAAAATCATGAATGAGAAAGGAGAGATCACTACCAACACCAAGGAAATACAAACAATTTTAAAAACATATTATGAACAGCCATACGCCAATAAATTAGGCAATCTGGAAGAAATGGACGCATTCCTGGAAAGCCACAAACTACCAAAACTGGAACAGGAAGAAATGGAAACCTGAACAGGCCAATAACCAGGGAGGAAATTGAAGCAGTCATCAAAAACCTCCCAAGACACAAGAGTCCAGGGCCAGATGGCTTCCCAGGGGAATTTTATCAAACGTTTAAAGAAAAAACCATACCTATTCTCCTAAAGCTGTTTGGAAAGATAGAAAGAGATGGAGTACTTCCAAATTCGTTCTATGAGGCCAGCATCACCTTAATTCCAAAACCAGACAAAGACCCCACCAAAAAGGAGAATTACAGACCAATATCCCTGATGAACACGGATGCAAAAATTCTCAACAAGATACTGGCCAATAGGATCCAACTGTACATTAAAAAAATTATTCACCATGACCAAGTAGGATTTATCCCTGGGACACAAGGCTGGTTCAACACCCGTAAAACAATCAATGTGATTCATCATATCAGCAAGAGAAAAACCAAGAACCATATGATCCTCTCATTGGATGCAGAGAAAGCATTTGACAAAATACAGCATCCATTCCTGATCAAAACTCTTCAGAGTGTAGGGATAGAGGGAACATTCCTCGACATCTTAAAAGCCATCTCTGAAAAGCCCACAGCAAATATCATTCTCAATGGGGAAGCACTGGGAGCCTTTCCCCTAAGATCAGGAACAAGACAGGGATGTCCACTCTCACCACTGCTGTTCAACATAGTACTGGAAGTCCTAGCCTCAGCAATCAGACAACAAAAAGACATTAAAGGCATTCAAATTGGCAAAGAAGAAGTCAAACTCTCCCTCTTCGCCGATGACATGATACTCTACATAGAAAACCCAAAAGTCTCCACCCCAAGATTGCTAGAACTCATACAGCAATTCGGTAGCGTGGCAGGATACAAAATCAATGCCCAGAAGTCAGTGGCATTTCTATACACTAACAATGAGACTGAAGAAAGAGAAATTAAGGAGTCAATCCCATTTACAATTGCACCCAAAAGCATAAGATACCTAGGAATAAACCTAACCAAAGAGGTAAAGGATCTATACCCTCAAAACTATAGAACACTTCTGAAAGAAATTGAGGAAGACACAAAGAGATGGAAAAATATTCCATGCTCATGGATTGGCAGAATTAATATTGTGAAAATGTCAATGTTACCCAGGGTAATATACATGTTTAATGCAATCCCTATCAAAATACCATGGACTTTCCTCAGAGAGTTAGAACAAATTATTTTAAGATTTGTGTGGAATCAGAAAAGACCCCGAATAGCCAGGGGAATTTTAAAAAAGAAAACCATATCTGGGGGCATCACAATGCCAGATTTCAGGTTGTACTACAAAGCTGTGGTCATCAAGACAGTGTGATACTGGCACAAAAACAGACACATAGATCAGTGGAACAGAATAGAGAATCCAGAAGTGGACCCTGAACTTTATGGGCAACTAATATTCGATAAAGGAGGAAAGACTATTCATTGGAAGAAAGACAGTCTCTTCAATAAATGGTGCTGGGAAAATTGGACATCCACATGCAGAAGAATGAAACTAGACCACTCTCTTTCACCATACACAAAGATAAACTCAAAATGGATGAAAGATCTAAATGTGAGACAAGATTCCACCAAAATCCTAGAGAAGAACACAGGTTACACCCTTTTTTGAACTCGGCCATAGTAACTTCTTGCAAGATACATCCACGAAGGCAAAAGAAACAAAAGCAAAAATGAACTATTGGGACTTCATCAAGATAAGAAGCTTTTGCACAGCAAAGGATACAGTCAACAAAACTCAAAGACAACCTACAGAGTGGGAGAAGATATTTGCAAATGACATATCAGATAAAGGGCTAGTTTCCAAGATCTATAAAGAACTTCTTAAACTCAACACCAAAGAAACAAACAATCCAATCATGAAATGGGCAAAAGACATGAACAGAAATCTCACAGAAGAAGACATAGACATGGCCAACATGCACATGAGAAAATGCTCTGCATCACTTGCCATCAGGGAAATACAAATCAAAACCACAATGAGATACCACCTCACACCAGTGAGAATGGGGAAAATTAACAAGGCAGGAAACAACAAATGTTGGAGAGGATGCAGAGAAAAGGGAACCCTCATACACTGTTGGTGGGACTGTGAACTGGTGCAGCCACTCTGGAAAACTGTGTGGAGGTTCCTCAAACAGTTAAAAATATACCTGCCCTATGACCCAGCAATTGCACTGTTGGGGATTTACCCCAAAGATACAAATGCAATGAAACGCCGGGACACCTGCACCCCGATGTTTATAGCAGCAATGGCCACGATAGCCAAACTGTGGAAGGAGCCTCGGTGTCCAACGAAAGATGAATGGATAAAGAAGATGTGGTTTATGTATACAATGGAATATTACTCAGCTATTAGAAATGACAAATACCCACCATTTGCTTCAACGTGGATGGAACTGGAGGGTATTATGCTGAGTGAAGTAAGCCAGTCGGAGAAGGACAAACATTATATGTTCTCATTCATTTGAGGAATATAAATAATAGTGAAAGGGAATATAAGGGAAGGGGAAGAAATGTGTGGGAAATATCAGAAAGGGAGACAGAACGTAAAGACTGCTAACTCAGGGAAACGAACTAGGGGTGGTGGAAGGGGAGGAGGGCGGGGGGTGGGAGTGAATGGGTGACGGGCACTGGGGGTTATTCTGTATGTTAGTAAATTGAACACCAATAAAAAATAAATTAAAAAAATAAAAATAAAAATAAATAAAAATAAAATAAAACAATAAAAAAAAAAAAAGAAATGTGTCATCTTTTTATCACCTCAATTTTGAGATTGCAGTTAGATCATTACCTAAATTTTCTGGTGGCAGAGTTCCATTCCATCTTCCTCTGATGTTGCTGCAGAATTGTCAAGCCAATCTTGATTTCCAGACTAGGCCAAGAAGTGGACTGGAGAAGTTGTTGGCATTATGTGATGTTGTTGTATGTGATATGCTATCTCTAAGCCACTGCTCCCATATTGTGTCTGTGTCTGGGGCACTTGTACAGATTTTAGAGGCTGATATTCAAGATGTTCCTCAAGGCCAATTACTTATTGGTCCAAGTTCTAACCATAAAGAAGTAAAGCAAGCTATTGCTTGAGCTCTTAACAAAGAAAGTATGGGATTTTCAGCTACCATTTGTAAAATTGGCTGCCTTCACAAGTGGGCCTAAAGAGCAGAGGATTAAGAATAACAACTATATATTCTAGCACATGTAGAGACCAAAAATACTTGCTCTCTATATTTTTCTCTTATTATCAGGTAAGTTTATATTTATTTTATTTATTTGAGAGAGAGAAAGAAAGAAAGCAGGGGAGGGACAGAAGGAGAGGGAGAAGCAGACTCCCCACTGAGCAAGGAGTCTGGTATGGAGCTCCTTCCCAGGACCCTGGGATCATGACTCGAGTGGAAGGCACATGCTTAACCCACTGAACCACCCAGGTACTCCATAATACATTTATATTTAGACTAAAAACCAGAACTGGGCCCTTTTTTATATGCTGCTCCCTAGGATCAGAGCAGCAGATGTTAATAGTATATGTATGTATATATGGGGATCTCTATGTCAGTATGTATGTACTTAAATGTGCTAAATGTAGCAGAGCTTACTGACTACTATCTTACCTTTCCTCTTTCACTCAAACAGGAAACCCAGTTTTAGAAGCTGTGAGTGGTTATCACTTCACACGGAAGCACAGACATAAAACATGCCCTTCAAGTCCCTTCCTATCTATAATTCTTGGCTCTTTCATGCCTTTAGAAATCATTTCATGGAAACCACCATATAATATCTTTTTTTAAAGCTACTGGTGACTCTCAAGAGTTCCTGGAATGCATGAATTTGAAATTTCCTGACACTACTTTTCATATACCTGGAATAGCATCCCAAGAATGAGTCTATTTCTGACCACGTTTTCTTACAACTTATAAGCAAAGAGAACCTAACAGAATTTAGCTGTCCCTTCTCAACTGCTTTATCCCATAGAACAAGCAAAAAGTAAAAAGATATTAAATATTTTCACACATTCCTATCCTCACTTCTGAATTACAGTGCTATTTAAGAAAGTGGGGGCAAAGTAGAAGGACAAGAAAAAGAGAACAAAGGAAGTAAAAACTGAAAGGGATCATGAAAAAATAGTCGAATAACATCAGATTGGAAGTAGGTTCAATAAGAAACCAAAACTTGAGAATTAGAAGGATAAAACTTGATTTTGAATATTTCTCTCTTTCAAATAAATAAAAAGAGAGGATATGATCAAGATTTGATACATTTAAGAAAGTTGCAAAGAGAATACAGACTGACTTAGTCATTACATCCTAAGATATCACAAATGGGTATTAAGGCTTGAGTGTTCTAAGATGTGTATTTAAGGAAGATAAAAGTATGCCAGAACTGATCTACTTATATATTTTCTAAAGATTTTATTTATTTATTTATTTATTTATTTATTTATTTACTTACTTACTTACTTATTCATTCATTCATTCATTCATTCATTCGCAACACAGAGAGAGAGGCAGAGACATAGGCAGAAGGAGCCCGATGTGGGACTCAATCCCAGGACCCCAGGATCACAACCTGAGCCAAAGGCAGATGCTCAATCACTGAGCCATCCAGGTGCCCCTGATCTACTCATATTTAATAAATAGTGAGTGACAAAAAAACCCATAGATATTGTAACTACTTAGAAAATATAATAATCTATAGTGTCATGGTTTAGAAGGTATCCTCTACCACATGATGAATCATTTTTTTCTTTTCAGAATCATATCTTCTTGTTGAGATAAGTGAATTTAAGCATTTTAAGTATCTCCTTATTAAAATAACTGAAATTAGTCTTGTTACTTTAATTTCTGGCGAGCCCATGGAGAGAATTTGCAAATTCCCACAGTTGGAGCAAACGTCTAAAATGCAAGGCTTTTCCAATTGTACATCTTTTGTTAGTAGAATGAAAACTTATCAGAGGAGAAAAAAAAAGTGCTAATATGGTTAAAACAAATCAAAGTTATAGAAATCGTATAAGCAGGCGGACATGACTTAATGAGAAATGATGAATAAGAGACTTTAATTTGATAGATTCTAAAAGGCATAAGCCTCTTCCTTGAGAAGATGAGCCTAAACAATGAACAATGAAGCCCTATTTCACGCTTCAGAGATTATAGGATGATCTGTGTATTCACAGGTAAAAGCAGGAATGCTGTCATGGCCACAGAAGAAAATTTATAATAATGTTTGAGGAATCTCTTGTAAACACTAGAAGTAGATATATGCAGGTGCAATATACCTGTTGAAATTCTTTCTAGAGAAAGATAATTTATAAATCAATAAATATCATATTGGTGAGTGTGCAATCTTCTTAGAAGAATAAGTCAAAATCTTCTTCAAATTCATTTTTTTCAGTGCCTACTCTGTATTAAACACACTGAGGGAATTTGGAGGCCACAAATAAAAGTCACTGCATTTGCTCCCAAGAGCATTACAGTGTACCAAGGGGACTTGACATTTAGATAAAGCAAGACCAGTAAACACATTACTTGTTGGAATGGAGTCAAGGACAGAAAGGAATGAGAGCATAGTCGATGGAGCTCCTAGATAGATCTGGTCAAGAGTTAGGGAGGGAATACTCCCAAATGAGTGAAGTAGAACCACGGTGTGGGTGCTTTTGAGAAGAAACGAATAGAAATTCACAAGTGGTATTATTATACAAGTACATATCTAGCCACATAAGTAGTGGAAGGACATGGATGATGATTTTCTAGAACAAGTTGAAAATTGATTATGAGGTTTGACATCAAATTTTGTTTAAAAGTGCTATATTCCAAAAATGAATGAAATAGACAAAATTCAAGCAAAATTGCTCAAAGAAACTTATCTCCCTTTCCAAGATATATGCATGTATGTATTATATATGTAGTATGCCTATACACATATGTATTGCTATAGCATATATGTGTACTTGTATGTGATATGTGTGTATATATTTATGTATATAAGATACTATGATAGAGTAGTAGTTAATCTTGAAAATCATAAATCCAATAAATGATTTAATACCTATAAATTATAAAATGTGTATGTAGCAGAAATTGTGTGTGTGTGTGGTAGAAATTTTTAAAAAATAAATAAGCACATGACCAATTTATTTTAAGATTTTGGAAACCTGGGAAACCTATGTGTATCAGTGATTGAGCATTTGCCTTCAGCTCAAGGTGTGATCCCGTGGTCCTGGGATTGAATCCCACATCGGACTCCCCGCAGGGAGCCTGCTTCCTCTTCTGCCTATATCTCTGCTTCTCTCTTTGCTCTCATGAATAAATAAATAAAATATTTTTTAAAAAAGATTTTGGAAACCTGAAAGGATCAGTGGACATTAAATAAATGTGAGAAGTATTCAGAATCTCCCTCCTTTCTCCACTCTCCTATGATACCAAGTCTAGACACTGTTGCAGACAGGCTTAGGAAACCTTCCCAAATGGTTTATCTCTGACTTTCACAAACTTTCCCAGAGAATATAATAGAGTGGAAGTTATCCAATTCATTTTATGATATTTATATAACTAAAATTTCAAAACTAGACAAGGACAGGACACAAAAGAAATAAAAGTCAACCTCACAGAGTCAAAAGCTTAGAAACATTGAATTGAATTGGTAAATTAACTTCAATGATGTATAAAAATTTACATATCATGAATGCAAGGCAGAAAATTCTAAATATGCAATTAATGCTAGCAATTATAGAACTGTAGAAAGTGCCCACTACAATGGACAGAATCTCAGATTTTCAAAATCTTTGTAAGATGGAAAGAGAAACATAAAATCACAAATGAGTACTAAAATGTGGTGTGATTCAGAGGGAATTAGTTCAGGAAAAGTATGCCAGAATGAGCTGAATTCTCAAGAAAAGTGTTAACAAATATATATGTTCCACGATGTGAAAGAGAAATAGAAAGTCATAATCCCAGTGCTTAAAGAAAATGATAAAATGCTAGCAGCTGAAGAAAGAAGGCACTCCTACTCAAATCCAATTTTAGTTCAGTCATCTAGAATCAAGAAAATAATGTTTATAATAGAAATGTATTGGAGATCCTAAATAAGTGATAAAATAATCTAAGATTTCTACTTAGCAAATGAAGAATTAGCACATAACTGGATACTAAAGAGACTACAAATGTGGTGTCATAGTCTGAACAACGATGAAAATGGGGGAGAGAGCACATTCAGAAAATGGAAGATTAAACAAATGTTCTAAGTCTTAAAAAGGAGAAAAAGATAAATTATTTGAGAAAATACAATAGGAGAGGTTAGAAACTAATCCAACGAAATTTTTAATCAGAGTCTGAATGGATTTTTTTTTTTTGTTTAGTATATGATAATGCCTGTGATTCAGCTGGACTCCACAACAATACATAACAAGAGTGCCTTTTTTTTTTCTTTAGAGATATATTTATTTATTGACAGAGAGAGAGTGTGTGTGCCTGCATGCAGGCAGGTAGGGGAAGAGAGAGAGAATCTCAGGCAGACTCCACACTGAGCACAGAGCCCGTCATGGGGCTTGGTCCCACAGCCCCAAGATCATGGCCTGCATTGAAACCGAGAGTCAGATGCTTAACTGACCGTGCCACACAGGCACCCCAATAACAAGACTATCTTACTCACATTTTAGATGAAATTGATAGGAGGCTCTCAGCTAGTGGCAGATCCACTGTTAACCTCAAGATATACAGATATGATAGGTACTTTCTTGGTAAAAAACAAAATGGGTGATCTTAAGTTCATTTAATGGTGAGTAAGCTTTGTTGAAACCTGGGGAAGTTGCTGGTGGAATACCATGTGGGTCTATTTTAGGCTTTATAATGGTGTTTTGGGTTTTGTTTTGTTGCTTTGTAGACTTTTTCCAATTTAAAAATATTGAAGAGTTACCAAATTTTCATAATTGAAGTATAGTTGACACACAATATAACATTAGTTTCAGTTGTACAACATAGTAATTCGGCAAGTCTATACATGGTTTTGCGCACACCACAAATGTGGCTCCCATCTGTCACCATAGAACAATATTACAGTTCCATCAACTATATTCCCTATGCCATATCTTTTAACCCCATAACTTATTCATTCGATAACTGGAAGCTTATATTTCCCACTCTCCTCCCATTTTACCCATTTTCTCATTTTCTTCACCTATGGCAACTATTAGTTTGTTCCTGTATTTATGGGTCTGTTTCTGCTTTTTGTTTGTTTTTTAGATTCCACATATCAGTGAAATCCTATGGCCTTTTTCTTTGCCTGAATTGTTTCATTTAGTATAACACAAATTATACTAAATATAATTTAGTATAATTACACCTCCATTCTGGAGGACCTAGTTTGTCACAAATGGCAAGATCTCGTTCTTTTGCTCAATACTAAAGAGAAAATTAGAAAAGATCAGGAAAGTCTTCTCTTAAATCTCCAAGCACATACTAGTGGAGGACACCTTACCCTATGCCTCACTGATCAAAATACAGGTTCGGCACAAGCCAACAAAATAATGATGCTGCTGGCACTAACTCTAATGCAAGCATAATATGTGTGAAATGCCCTAATCACAAGGAACAAAGTCTTGCTGCAAAGGCAGAGCATATCTGATGGAACGGGTTTAAACATGGTGGTTCACACTAATAGGAACACTGAAGAGCTAGAGAAGTCATAGGGTAAAAAGGAGATATTGATATTTTTGATCATATATGGATGCCCTCACACATAATATTTAAGGCATTTGAGTTGGTTATGTAATCTAAAAAGGAGAAGGCCAAGAGAATTTTTAAACATTAAAAAATGTCATGTGAACTAGGGAAAATAAGTCATTAGGATTTGTAGAAAATGTCTGTGTTTTCCCTTTCATAATTTACCATTATTCACAGTCCTTTTCAAAGAGCTAGTCCTTTGAAATTTTATCCAACAGTTCCAGCAGGATACCTCTCTGAATAGGTTCTGTGGGTTTCTCCATTGTGTCTTGTTCACATGTATATTGGTTTTATGTATTTATGGCTGTATCCCTCTGCAGGGTGGAGAGCAGAGACTCTATTTTATTCAGATTTACAGTAAATCAAATTTCAGTTTAACTCAAGCCAGAACTTTGAAGCAATTACAGTTCTTCGATGGAATGGAATGTGGTATTTTAAAATGAAGTGCTCATTTGTAAATGTTTCTAAAGAGAAAATTCGTCTTTCCAGTAGCTCTTGAGAGGGCTTTCCATCAGATTGGACTCAGAGAAGGAGAGATTGACAAGTTTATCATAATGTTTCCTTTCAACACCAATATTCAATGGCTTCCTTTCCAGTCTTGCCCTTCTTTTCTGCAGTATTTGTGATATCCTGTTCCCTTCCCACCACCTAAACAATTGCTCTGAGCCTGGAAACAGCAGAGAAAAAGCCCTCACTGGTAGCCCAAAGATTACTCCATTTACTTCAATAAAACCCCCATTATGGGAGCAGAACTTCTAATTAGAGGCTCAATGATTTTTAACAAGTGGAGCAAACAGGTGAAAGTGGCACAGATTTACAAGACCTGTGTTTGATACTTACCTCAACTTGCTCTATGACCTTTGGTAACACGTATAGCTTCTATGAATCTGCTACTGAATTGTAGTAAACTTTGGTTAGGATCCTGATAGTGAGAGAATCTGTGTCATATAAGTAGCATTATTGGTATTATTTTCAGAATTACTCTACTTTCTTTGGCCTTAGTGTATGTGTACTGGGGCCTTTCTGTGTAGACAGGATGTGTTGAGGATATAATGGCTACATTTAATGCCAGCTTCTCCTTCTGCATCTAAGAAGTTATTTCCCTCTCCTAGTAGAACATAAGACAAAGTTTACATTATTTATTATGCAAAATCTAAAGGTCCACACTCTTTGTATCACAGACAACTGTACTCTTAAAGGTCACTCTCACCTCTGTACATTCAGCGAGAGGAATTGGTATCACATCACTCTGAAGAAGACTGGTTCTGTATATCATCTCTTGTCAAAATAGGTGAAGGTATCTGAGTGCTAGAGACCTTGTTGTCTTTGGAGATCATCCAGAACCTTTACAACTATGCTTTACTATACCTTTACTATGCTTCTTATCACGTGCCAGGACTAGCCACATCGTTTGTGGGACCCAGTGCAAAATGAAAACACAGGGTCCCATGTCCAACAATTACTAAGAATCTCCAAATGTTGGCAATAAAGAATTAAACCAAGCATACGACTTTTCTAAGTACAAGGCCTGTGCAACTGCTCAGGTCACACACCCATAACGCCATCCCTGCCATGTGTCAATGCAGTTATGAAGGTCAACTAGTTGCAAACCACCGTCGAAGGCAAGTGAGCATTTTTACTAATCATGTAAACATTTGAATTAATCAAATTAAACATTTGAATGCAAAGAGAAGTTTCTGAATAGTCTTTAAAGAACTTCACACACAAATCAAAATGTATTTAGAGTGAAGAGAAATTCTGCTTGCACTCTCATTTAAGGCAAAATTGAGCAGCTTCATTCTCCCGATCAGTTGCAGATCCAAACACTAGAAAAGGTGTTACTGTGGTAAGAAGTTTTGATATGAATAGATTAAGTGGAAACTAAATTAGGCAAAGTAATAATAATAATAATAATAATATTAATAAGTCTTTCCCCCTTCATTTAGAGCAAATAAAATTTACTTTATCCTAATATCATAATCTCTGCCACATTCAAATGGGCTGAAAGTCTTAACAGAAATATTTTGAAACATCACAATTAGTTGAAGCCTGTCACCATATTAACTTGCATAAGAAATCTATCAGATGAATTTTAACCAGTTAAACAGAGCATCACGGTAATAATTCTTTAAATTTTAAGAAATCTGTTCATTCTCATCTAGTTGCAGTGCAGATTTACTTATTTGTCTGTTTATAGATCAATTCCCACCACCACCAAAACATTCAGCCAACTAGTGGATAAGTCATATCTCTTCAAATACTAGGAAATGATTAATGACATCCATTGTTGATAACTGGAGACATCTGTGAACTTTAGATAAATTTCTACTTCCCTTCTAACACTTTATGTTCAAAAGTAACAGCTGTTGTCTCTGCAGCTTCTCACTTTCACTTCTGAAATAAAACATAAGACTTTTAAGCTAAAATAACTTCTGCTAACCAATTTCAAACTGTCTTTACAGACTGTGCTCTAAAATATTTTTGGAATTGGATTTATTGTTTGTGTGTTCAGAAATTAATTAATGTAGCTAGCATTCAGTTTTTCATTCTGGGCTCTGTTTGTACCAAGCCCTTCAGACGTTTGAAAATGCAGGATATGACTTCACAGAAGTCTTCACAAGTCTGGCTTCATTATCTAGAACCAGAACACTTAGTATTTGTATATCCATGGCGATGGGACAAATGTCAAGATTCTAAATAATACCTCAGACAGCCCGGCTTCAAAGAAAGAAAAAGCTTTTGAAATATCTAAAATCAGTCTGTGATGGGGCTTTTCGCTCAGCAAAGCTAGTGAGTCAACAGAACGTTCTGTTATCAGTAAGCCCTCCCTTTCCCATTCATTTTTCCCTCTCTCCTGCATCAGACTTCAAAAATCTTGATATTCTAGTACCTTCCCAGCCCCCTTTATGGTTCCCTTAATGTAACGACCTGTTTTCTAGAGAGCTTCTCTCGTAGACTCCTGCACCCCCAACAGTGTCTGTGCAAACTCCCTTGCCTTAGAGCCCAGTTATTTACTTACACTAATAACCAGATGAATTATTTTAAGTCTAGAACTTAAGCCTTCTGCAAGTTTGTGTTCTGTTCCACGCAAGATTCATATGTTGAAGCCCTAATCCCCAAAACACTGGTATTTGGAGATGGGGATTTGGGGAGATAATTATTAAGGTTAGATAGATGAGGTCATGAAGGCGGCAGATTAGTGCACTTATAAAAAGAAGCTTCAATTATATAGTATCAACTATATTGTAAATGAAGCTTCTAAAAATGACATGGTATGGGACATCATGATAGGACATTAGGCAATGGAGGCATTAGGCAAAAGATGCTTTTGCAAACTACTTCAATTAAAGGCAGAGAACAGCAAAAGCTTATTTTCTTCTTGCTCTACATTTTTTTAAATGCTATTATTGCTTTTAAAAAAATCCTCAAAAATACTAAAAAGTTTTTTATATGTGCATATATATACATATATATAATACACACATACATGTATATATATGTATATATAAATATATAAGATATATGTTTTTTAAATACTATATATATTTTATATACTATATATAGATAGTAGATACCTAGCTTTCTCAAACCATCTCATCAGTGTTTTTTCATTCAGTGTTTCAGTCTACCTAATACAGATTTTTGTTAGGAACTAATTTTTCTTCTCTTGAACTTTTCCTTAACTTGGAAACAAATTTTCTCTTTTTATGATATGATTTTTTTAAGTTTTCCTCATATTTCATTAAAATATGAAAAATCATATTCCCCACCTCCTTGATAAGAATGCATCTGGATTAAATTTTTATTATTATCTTTAAAAGGTGATTTTGTGTTTTCTGAAGCAGTAGACAGCTATAGCCATCAAGGTGAGTCATGTGCCAGCCTGAAGAGAAGGCACAGCTGCCTGGAAGTGCCCCTGTAGCAAAGGAGGCTAAACTGGGCATTTGATTTCACCTGTCTATCTTTTTTGGCAAATGTTAGGAAATACTGAATCATAATTTTTCTCATTTTATGTCTCATTCTGCTAATGACAGTTTCTTACCTGCAACACATCTTGCCATGGAGAGTTTAGATAAATTTCCTAAAATTTCCTGGCCACACAAATGAGACAGTCATACTATGGTAAGGCCATTGTTGCTGGGCTTTCTCCCTTCCTCCTCCCTTCCTTCTGTTCTGGGATTTCATAATGAGTGGAAAATCCATTCAGGCATGAGAGTCACTGCTACCTAGCCCAAAGCCATCTGAGCTATGGAGGGTCCAGTCTGCTCATACCCCATTAGAAAGGAATTTCTCATCTTGGCAGAGACTGGGATATAGTTTCTTGCCATGAAATACCACATTCTTTTGTTTTAAAAATTCATTGAGCAGCTACCACAGGGATATGATGAATACAAAGATTCAGATAATATATTATTTTTGCTTCAAAAAGCTCAGCATTTCATTTCTTGTGCACAGGTCTCTACTTGCCCACTCTTGAATATCAGTTTCATGGTAGATTGCAATGACAACTGATGTGTACTAAAGACTTTGCCAAACTTCATCTGTGTTTTCTCCCACCAAATCTACCAGTAAAGTTCCAAGGTTAGAGGTTGGCTCAGTTGGTAAAGCATGCAACTCTGGATCTTGGGGTCATGAGTTTGAACCCCACTTACAAAAAAAAAGTTCCAAGGTTAGAGTTTTGGAACCTTCACATGCTGCTTTTAAAAGAAAGGTCTAAATAATCTATAAACTTAGAAGTTGAGGTGAACATAATGGGAAAAAAAATAAACCGACTGCTGAACGATTGAGAAATAATTGTAGATCTTTTAAATGTTTATAATGCTTGATTAGCAAAAATGTCCTGCTAAAGCACAAATCTGCAGGATCCCTTAACAATTCATTCACTGAGGAAGAAAAATAAGCAGATCAGCTTGTAACTCTGTAGTCAACTGAGACTAACTAGAAACACTGGTGTACTTTAAAACAGTGGTTGAGGGATCCCTGGGTGGCGCAGCGGTTTGGCGCTTGCCTTTGGCCCAGGGCGCGATCCTGGAGACCCGGAATCGAATCCCACGTCGGGCTCCCGGTGCATGGAGCCTGCTTCTCCCTCTGCCTGTGTCTCTGCCTCTCTCTCTCTCTGTGACTATCATGAATAAATAAAAATTAAAAAATAAATAAATAAAACAGTGGTTGATTCCCGAAAAACATTGCCGAGGATGGTAATGAAAATGAATCAGATTCTCCCAGTTTTCTTCTTCTTTCTACTGAGGTAGGAAAAAAATGAGATGATCACAAATTGTTGAGCTATTCCTAAAAGCTTCTCAATGTTATATGTCTAATGGTGGGAGCCTTTTGTTTTTGAATCAGTATTGCCTTGAAGTCACCTTGTATTTGCTATTCTCACATCACAGTGGGCCTAACAAGGAGGCCTAGCTGATGTATTTTATGATGGACCAAGAAAACTTCAGCCTGAAAATACTTCATTTTGCTAATGCTTCAAATTGTTCAGTTAGTAATTTCTTCACCTTGCTTTAGTTCATTGCTCTTTCTCAACTCATTTTCAGTGCAAAATCAAAGAGGATTTTCAAATGTCATCCAATTTTTATTTTTAAGATTTTATTTATTCATGAGAGACATAGAAAGACAGAGAGGCAGAGACAGGCAGAGGGAGAAGCAGGCTCCGGAGTCTCCAGGATCACACCCTGGGTGGAAGGCAGCTCTAAACCGCTGAGCCACCCAGGCTGCCCAAATGTCATCCAATTGAATAACAGTTTGAATGGAATCTACACAGGCTCCTGGTAACAGCACTTTAAGTTCTTTTTCATTATTCTTTTGAACTCACAGTAACACACCTGGGGAAACCAGAGCCCAAGAGGAAGATCTGACTTTCTCTGATTTTACTCAATTGCACATATAACTTTTTAGTGAAAGAGGGCCTTCTAAGTCTTTAAAAGAAAGTTTTCTCAGAGTCGAAAAGATGGAATTATTTAATGAAAGTCTTTATCTATTTGGTACATGTTCATTTATCTTTGTGTATTTACCTTTTACTATCCTTGAGATGAATGAACTATACTCACTTTTCTTTTTCTATATCTCTTATTTTTTAGCATCCCCTTTTTTCTTTTGTGTTTTTACATGTCC
The DNA here is from genome assembly GCF_053574225.1 of Canis aureus. NCBI lineage: Eukaryota > Metazoa > Chordata > Mammalia > Carnivora > Canidae > Canis > Canis aureus. Next base: position 37,430,033 of record NC_135622.1, read on the forward strand.
TAGAGTAATAAAAAAAAGTATGTTTTATTTATTGAAGAGAATCTTATCTGTCTTTATTCTTATTGCAAACATCATATTTTGGATCATATATGCCTCTTAAACCTACATTGCTTTTTACTTACCATGCCCCTCATTTTTTTTGAGGTATTGTATAACTACTGATAAAGAATAGCCTTCCTTTCTAACTTCTTACCTACAAGCATTGTGTCAAGACTGCATCCACAGGAATCTTCTTATCTCTTCTACATTAAAAAGTTCAAAAACTATGCAATTTCCAAACAGACATTCTACTTCACCTGCCTTATTTAAGGACTTGACAATATTTCATAAATTATGTTTTTACAGACTTATTAAGATATGATTAACATACAATTAATGACTCAGTACATATTCAATGTATAATTTGATAAAGTTTAATCTCTATATATATATTTGTGAAACCATCACTGCAGTCAACATACTTACTTGCCCATTACTGCCCAAATTTTGTTTGTGGCCCTTTTTAAACCTTTCTTTTTATCTACTCCATTCCCTGCTCCCAGTAGATCACTGATCAACTTTTTCTGTAGGTACATATTTGTCTTTTTCTAGAATGTTATCAAATAGAATCATGCAGTACATACTCTTCTTTGGTGATGACAAAGTCTGGCTTCTTTCTCTCAGAAAAATAATTGAGATTCATGCTTGTCAATTTTTTTCATTACTGAGAAATATTCCACTATATTAGAATACCACAATCTATGTATTCACTCATCTGTTGATGGAGATTTGGGTTTTTTCTCCATATCATTTTAAAATTAAGTACATATGCATTGATCTACCAAGTACAAGTCATTATTTCAGATGCATAAACTTCTTCAAATCATCTTGGTCAGGTAAAAGTTTCTCCTTTCCTTGTTGTCTAAATAAAAGCTTTACAAAAATTGTGTGGAGAAAAAAATAGATGTCCAGCACAATTTCATACTTCAAAATATGGAGGATATCTATAAATATGATTTCAAAACAAACCTATATGTTTTATGAAATTATCAAAGGAATAGTATAAGACTACTATCTATATCATTAGCTTCTTTAAAACATGAGTTGGAAAAAAAATAAAAAAATAAAAAATAAATAAAACATGAGTTGGGTGGGACTGAGTCAGGTGATGTTCTAGAGAAAGGAGGTGTATATAATCTAGCAAAACTGATAAACCACTATAGCTTCAACAGAGAGGATGCTCTCCCTTTTAAGTCCTATTAGGTATTATGATTCTAAAGACAATCACTGTAGGAATCCAACATTTATTTCAATAGCCTGATTTGTTTCATTTGGAGAGCCTTATTCTTAAGGGGATCAGCAGAGCAAAGCCCTGTGATGGTGGCTAGGCAGAGCATAAAAGATCCCATCTGACAATAGTCTGAATCTGATGCATCCTGCTTCTGCTTCATCTGTCCTCCCCGCTCCCCCTCCCCCCCCCCATCTTGATGTGCCAGGTCAAGCAAAGCACAGGTCAGGAGAAAGAATTAAGCAACAAAAATGGCAAATCTCTTGACTCTGAGTCTGAAGAAATTGCAGCAGATGTGCCTATTTATCAGAAGTGTAACCTGTCACCCACACTTTCCATGGAATCAAACAGCATTTGCTCTAAGGCAGCTATGTATGTGTTTTCTTTGTTTTTTTCTTTCTTTACAAGAGTCACATAGAAGAAACCAACAACTGTCTGCCTGAAGAGCTGTAGGGTAACCTACAGGAGTTACATTCTAGTGAGATATAACACAGAGCCCTGCTCTTCTCTAAAATCCGGTCTGATAGCAGAAGAGAGTTATTCTTTTCAAAGCTAGAAGGGCTTTTGAAACATACTCTCCCTTACTTTTCTGTAACAACTTTCCTTTATGTAGTTGCAGAAATGGTGCTTTGGATAAACAATGAGTAATTATATTTTATCCCTTTTTATGCCTTTTTAACCAATATACTCTAATAAGTATGCATACTGATTTAATATGAGACAGTGTAACTTTTTTTGGTCCTCTTTAACTTCCAACCTTTACTCTGATCATGTACATTTAGTTTTATTTTCATAGTAACTTACATAGCATGGTTACCTGCTTACAACTTAAGAAAAAAAGTAAGAGAGTATTGACAGACATATAACAGAACACCCATACTACGTTCCCCAAGAGATCAGCAGTTCAAATGGTAGTTTCTGACAAGCTTTTTGACTTAAAAAATAGACTATCTTTTCCGTTTCACTGAGGAAATACCTACTGTTTGCCCAACAATCCCTGTGTGCAGTGGATGCACACACCTAAGTAGTTAGGTATTAATTACTAAATCCCAGGTAATTGAACAGCACTGCCCTACCTGCCCTTGACTCCATCAGATGGCATCAGGAAGACCTTGTTACTTTTTAGTGAGACTTATTCTTTGTTTCTTTTCTTGCTCTGCATCTTGTCAAATTGAAGAAACACAGCGTTTCCTTGATTGGATCTGCACTGTGGGGATGCCCTGATCCGCAGTCAAGGGAATAGTTAAAGATACAAAGAAATCTAGACACAAAATACTGCTACTTTCACAGAAAATATCCTGCAGAGAAATGGCATTGATTATTCCTGGGGACATTTTAAGAAGGCTTAATTATGGGTTTTGGAACATCTTTCTTTTTCATTTTCTGTCGTACATGAATAGAAGTGAAAGATGCTTTCACACAGCAAACCCAATGTGAGAAACAGAAAGGACTGAATTGAATAAATCTGGTTCAGTTAAGATCGTTGATTATATTACTATATGGCAAAAGATACTTATTAATCACCTACTATGTGCAAAATCCTTAATAAAATATAACCACCATATGATTTATGATAACCTGAATTTTAAACTCAACTAGAGAGGCAGGCATATACTTATACAAGCATAATAAAGAGCAAACTTATGAAAGACACTATAATAGAATCAAAACCACCCTGGTTTTAAGTGCTGGATGCACAAATACCTGCCAAAAGAGCATTCACCAAAACAATCTATTGATAAGACAAAGTTGAGTTGGCACAGGTGAGAGCAAATACTTTCTCCACAGAGCTTGGGTCCTCTCTAAGGGGAAGGTAAAATTGGAATTTTCTGAGAATTAAAAGTTTGGTTTAAAGGAAAACTTTCAATGGGAGTGAGAGAGGACAAGAGGGGATGGGAGCTTGATTAAGATTGGGTAAAGATCATAATATAACCATTTAGGACTAGTACAAAAAGCAAGGTTAGGAATTTTGAGACAATGGATTCGTAGAATCTGAGGGTAAAAATTGTGGATTCCCACTGAAGAATTGTTGGTTCTTTTGGAAAGTCCTTTCCTGAAATAGTAAAGTCATACTAATGAAGACAATAGTATAGTCAAGTTCTGTTAATATAGACCAGAGTTCTATGAACTACCTAGGTACAAGATTCACCCCTGTGAGCAAAGATGGGAACATGCTTTACATTTTTAAAAGGTTATAAGGAAAAAAGTGACAAGAATCTTTTATGCTGCCTGCAAATCCTATGATATATACCAACCGGCCCTTCCCAGAAAAATTTGCCAACACCTAATGCTGAGAGTCAGTTGGGTGGATGGGAAGGCAGTTTCAGTCTCTAAGCATTATATGGGGTAGGCAGTTTGTGTTCTCAATACTCAAGCCTACCATGGAGAAGAAGATCATTCCTACAGATTATGGATGGTGAGAGATTTGGGTACTTTGACATGGAAATTGGGAGATGAAGTAAGGAATGGTATATTTTAAAAAGCAAAGGGAACAACTTGTGAAAAGGCAAACATGGGGAATATGGCAATTTTTTTTTCTCTCTCTTTCTCTCTTTTCTTCCCATAATCACCACCTCAAGAAGCACTGATTCAGATCCTGATTTTTAACAAGTGGTATAATAAGCAAGCCAATCAGCTTCATCCTTGCTGTGTGAACCAGTCATGAAGGACAACAGAGTGACAAGAACTTAACTATTAAGGAAATAGATCCTCAGGGATACCAATTTATACATATGCCCCAGTTAGCAATGTCTATCTATCTTTTTTTTTTTTTTTTTTTTTTTATTGTTTAAACACTGAATTCCAAACAAGTCTTTTCCTTTAGGAAATCTTTTTATTACATTTTCCTCTCATGAATAAGTATAAAACTAACTAGAATTGAATAACCTAATGGCCCATTTGGAATCTATTAGAAGAGTTAAGCCTACTTGATACACTGTAAATTGCTAATTAATGAAGTGATGCAAATAAATCCTTAGCAATATAAGTAACATTTATTTTTAGTTTGAGTAGTAGATAATACATGATTTTTTCATATGGTCCAGAAAAAAATATATATTATTTTATTCCACAATCTTCATCTACAGTTTATCTTCAACCTGTATTAATCTCACACTGACCCTAGGTCTTTCAATTAATCTGTTAGGAATATCGAATAGAAATATATGAACATTCTAAACAAGTAAAGCTAATATTCAGATAAATCTGGAAATCAGTGTTTAACAATCAATCATAAAATTAGTATCTCCAGATTCTTGAAGTAAAGTTAAAACAAAAGAAAGGTAGATTTTTCCAACAGTGTTAAAAAAATCAAAGTGAGGAAGAGGGAGAGAGAGAAAAGAGGGAGAGAGAAAGCCTTCAGTCATACAGAATGAAGAGATTTAACCAAAACCCTGGAACTAGAATATTCAGTATTTATCAAAATGAAAATTCAAAGCTCAAAATTTTCATTTAAATAATTCTCTTGAACCTTTAGGAAAATAGAAGGGGCATAGAGCACACCATCTCATTTGTTTCTATAAAAGACATGAGTACATTTTTTCAGGAAAATATTAGAAGAGAAACAGACATTTGCGTGATGACTAAGTCCATCTGTTATAAATCATTAAGAATTTGATCTGTTTTGTGTTATTTGAAATGTAGCACAGTACCAGAATTTTATTCCACTGATCAAATAAAGGGAAACTAACAAAATAAATGTCTTCATATGATTGAAGTCTATTGATTATAGACATCAGACAAACTAGGTCATTTGTAGATCACTTGCAAACTAAGCAAATTATGTCTTTGGGATTAATTCTCTGTCAGTGATAATTGCAAATAGGAGGGAAAAGAGGAGGGTAATAAAGGATAACCCTAATACATGTTAGGTAGTGCTTTATATTGACATGTGGAATGATCTGTTAAAAACTCATTTTTACACTCCCCCAAGTTTTGAATTATAACCTTTGTAAAATGGTTCAAGAAATAGATGATACTATAGATAGTTCATTTTTTTTAGAGAGAGATAAAAATGAGTCTCAGAAAGGTCAAGTATGTTTTTCAGATTTCCATACTAGTTCTCCTGGGCCCCCATTTCTCTGCTTTCTACCAAATCCTAGACATGGTAAATGGTATTCCTCCTGCCATGTATTTCTATCACATCACATTACAGTAGTCTGTTCAATAATTTCAAGAGGAGATTTTGAACATCGGAGTGTTCACGTCAGCCAGGCATGGCTGGAAGGCACCTTATATGCAAATAGGAAAGGACATGGTTATTATTCTAAGGACCCTTCCCACTGTTAGCACTCTGCTGTATCCTGTTTACTGATCTTTCAATCCTTAAAGAAGCATACAGGACCTTAGTCCTTCTGTCTTCCTTAGTCTTGGTATCATACTTCACTATTGTCATTTATATGTTGATTCTGGATGCCATATTAATTACCTGACTTACGTCTTCATCAGTCCTTTGAATCCCAATCAATGCTCTGCATTTCTGTCAAATGATTTGGGTCGACTCTCAAATTAGTTTGATAATATGTTTTCAGCTGCTTCAAAATGGATGTTAAATGTCTCTGGAGAGAAGAGTATTATCTTCTGATTGGGTGACAGCTCAGTGCTAGAAAGGTCCTCAAGCTTCTAGACAATCACTTAATGTATCTTTGGTGAGTTTTCTCTTAGGGCCCTCAGTGACTGTCCAAATACTGACAGCTTGCCTCATGCTTTCACACAACCCACTTCCTACTATCCCATCTTCAATATCAAATCCCACCACCCAAAATATCAAATTGTGGCACTGTATTACAACTCAATCCTGCTGGTCTGTCTCCATCATTTCATTGTAAATTGTTTAGGAAGTGGCCATTTCTTAACTAACTTTTATCTCCAGTAGCAAGTACACGAACAATCTAGCCTAAGTAAATAGATGGATATTGATGCATTCCTCTGTTTTTTTGTTCATATTCTTCTTGTTGGAGTTTCTTCTACCTTTTCTCTCACTTGCTTCCTACCATCCTTCCAATTTGTTACTGAAATACTTCTAAACATATTTCATATTGTACTTCTTATGTATCTCCATTTAGAAGACTTAGTTGAATATTCCTAGTCCAGACTACCTACCCTGACTCTGTGCTCATAAGACACCAGTTCAAAACTCCATTATGGTTACTGTATTATCTCCACTAGTTAAATTATATACATGGTACAAAAAAATCAAATGGCACAGAAATACAGCAAATTAAAAAATACCCTCTCTCCACTTCCCTGAAGAACAATGTCAGAGCTAAATAACTAATCTTTTCTCAAACTACACCAATTACTTCAAATCATGAATCAGTTTAATTTGCTTTAAATATCTATTGTGGTCCTTAAGAACTTTTTGTCTTCCTGGAGATTTCAATTAGCTTTCCTTTTGCTTATCCATAGAAGAAGCATATGCCTTAGCCTGATTCCAAGATCATAAGAGTTTTTCATCATAACATTTGTTACATTGAAGGCTCTCACTTCCTATTTCAATTAGAGTTAGTTACTCTCTATTTATACAGCATATCTCCCATCCTGGTATTTTGAATTATGTGCATTTAAATATCCTGTGCATTTTTCTTCCTTGGTCTTTATTTCATTTTTCTTCAGTTTACCTAATAAATCTGAAAAAAAATAACCATTTTGTCCTCACACATTATGGATAGTTTGGCAAGAATGTACAATTTTCTCTTATAGCATTCATTTTTCTTTTTTTGATTTTATTTCTTATTGGTGTTCAATTTACCAACATATAGAATAACACCCGGTGCTCATCCCATCAGGTGCCTCCTCAGTGCCTGTCACCCAGTCACCCCCACCCCCCACCCACCTCCCTTTCTACCACCCCTTGTTTGTATCCAGAGTTAAGAGTCTCCCATGTTCTGTCTCCCTTTCTGACATTTCCCACTCATTTTTTCTCCTTTCCCCTTTATTCCCTTTCACTATTTTTTATATTTCCCAAATGAATGAGACCATATAATGTTTGTCCTTCTCCGATTGACTTACTTACTCAGCATAATACCCTCCAGTTCCATCCACTTTGAAGCAAATGGTGGGTATTTGTCGTTTCTAATGGCTGAGTAATATTCCATTGTATACATAAACCACATCTTCTTTATCCATTCATCTTTTGAAGGACACTGAGGCTCCTTCCACAGTTTGGCTATTGTGGACATTGCTGCTATAAACATCAGAGTGCAGGTGTCCTGGCGTTTCACTGCATCTGGATCTTTGGGGTAAATCCCCAGCAGTGCAATGACTGGTTCATAGGGCAGATCTATTTTTAACTCTTTGAGGAACCTCCACACAGTTTTCCAGAGTGGCTGCACCAGTTCACATTCCACCAACAGTGCAAGAGGGTTCCCGTTTCTCCACATCCTCTCCAACATTTGTGGTTTCCTGCCTTGTTAATTTTCCCCATTCTCACTGGTGGGAGGTGGTATCTCATTGTGGTTGTGATTTGTATTTCCCTGATGGCCAATGATGTGGAGCATTTTCTCATGTGCTTGTTGGCCATGTCTATGTCTTCCTCTGTGAGATTTCTGTCCATGTCTATTGCCCATTTCATGACTGGATTGTTTGTTTATTTGCTGTTGAGTTTAATAAGTTCTTTATAAATCATGGATACTAGTCCTCTATCTGATACGTCATTTGCAAGTATCCTCTCCCATTCTGTAGGTTGTCCTTTAGTTTTGTTGACTGTATCCTTTGCTGTGCAAAAGCTTCTTATCTCGATGAAGTCCAAGTAGTTCATTTTTGCTTTTGTTTCTCTTGCCTTCATGGATGTATCTTGCAAGAAGTTACTGTGGCCAAGTTCAGAAAGGGTGTTGCCTGTGTTCTCTAGGATTTTGATGGAATCTTGTCTCACATTAAGATCTTTCATCCATTTTGAGTTTATCTTGGTGTATGGTGTAAGAGAATGGTCTAGTTTCATTATTCTGCATGTGGATGTCCAATTTTCCCAGCACCATTTATTGAAGAGACTGTCTTTTTTCCAGTGGATAGTCTTTCCTCCTTTGTCGAATATTAGTTGACCATAAAGTTGAGGGTCCACTTCTGGATTCTCTATTCTGTTCCATTGATCTATGTGTCTGTTTTTGTGTCAGTACCACACTGTCTTGATGACCACAGCTTTGTAATACAACCTGAAATCTGGCATTGTGATGCCCCCAGATATGGTTATCTTTTTTAAAAATCCCCTGGCTATTCAGGGTCTTTTCTGATTCCACACAAATCTTAAAATAATTTGTTCCAACTCTCTGAAGAAAGTCCATGGTATTTTGATAGGGATTGCATTAAATGTGTAAATTGCCCTGGGTAACACTGGCATTTTGACAATATTAATTCTTCCAATCCATGAGCATGGAATATTTTACCATCTCTTTGTGTCTTCCTCAATTTCTTTCAGAAGTGTTCTGTAGTCTTTTGGGTATAGATCCTTTACCTCTAAAAAAAAAAAATCCTTTACCTCTTTGGTTAGGTTGATTCTTAGGTATCTTATGCTTCTGGGTGCAATTGTAAATGGGATTGACTCCTTAATTTCTCTTTCTTCAGTCTCATTGTTAGTGTATAGAAATGCCACTGACTTCTGGGTATTGATTTTGTATCCTGCCATACTGCTGAATTGCTGTATGAGTTCTAGCAATCTTGGGGTGGAGTCTTTTGTGTTTTCCATGTAGAGTATCATGTCATCTGTGAAGAGGGAGAGTTTGACTTCTTCCTTGCCAATTTGAATGCCTTTTATTTCTTTTTGTTGTCTGAATGCTGAGGCTAGGACGTCTAGTACTATGTTGAATAGCAGTGGTGAGAGTGGACATCCGTCTTGTTCCTGATCTTAGGGGAAAGGCTCCCAGTGTTTCCCCATTGAGAATGATATTTGCTGTGGGATTTTCATAGATGGCTTTTAAGATGCTGAGGAATGATCCCTCTATCCCTACACTCTGAAGAGTTTTGATCAGGAATGGATGCTGTATTTCGTCAAATGCTTTCTCTGCGTCTATTGAAAGGATCATATGGTTCTTGTTTTTTCTCTTGCTGATATCATCAATTACATTGATTGTTTTATGAGTGTTGAACCAGCCTTGCATCCCGGGAATAAATCCCACTTGGTCATGGTGAATAATCTTCTTAATGTATTGTTGGATCCTATTGGCTAGTATCTTGTTGAGAATTTTTGCATCCAAGTTCATCAGGGATATTGGTCTATAATTCTCCTTTTTGGTGGGGTCTTTGTCTGGTTTTGGAATTAAGGTGATGCTGGCCTCATAGAACGACTTTGGAAGTATCCATCTCTTTCTATCTTTCTGAACAGCTTTAGTAGAATAGGTATGGTTTCTTCTTTAAACGTTTGATAGAGTTCCCCAGGCAAGCCATCTGGCCCTGGACTTTTGTGTCTTGGGAGGCTTTTGATGACTGCTTTAATTTCCTCCCTAGTCATTGGCCTGTTCAGGTTTTCTATTTCTTCCTGTTCCAGTTGTGGTAGGTTGTGGTTTTCCAGAAATGCATCCATTTCTTCTAGACTGACTAATTTATTGGCATATAGCTTCTCATAATATGTTTTTTAAATCATTTTATTTCCATGGTGTTGGTAATTCTTTCAAAGAACCAACTCCTGGTTTTGTTAATCTGTTCCACAGTTCTGGTCTCTATTTCATTGAGTTCTGCTTGGATCTTTATTAACTCTCTTCTTCTGCTGGGTGTAGGATCTATTTGTTGTTTTTTTCTCCAGCTCCTTTAGGTGTAAGGTTACCTTTCATATTAGAGTTCTTTCCAGTTTTGGATGGATGCTTGCATTGTGATGTATTTCCCCCTTAGGACTGCTTTTGCTGTATCCCAATGATTTTAAACGGTTGTATCTTCATTCTCATTAGTTTCCATGTATCTTTTTAATTCTTCTCTAATTTCCTGGTTGACCCTTTCATCTTTTAGCAGGATGGTCCTTAACCTCCACGTGTTTGAAATCCTTCCAAACTTCTTCTTGTGATTTAGTTCTAATTTCAAAGAATTATGGTCTGAAAATATGCAGGGGACAATCCCAATCTTTTGGTTTCGGTTAAGACCTGATTTGTGACACAGTATGTGGTCTATTCTGGAGAAAGTTCCATGTGCACTTGAGAAGAATGTGTATTCAGTTGCGTTTGGATGTAAAGTTCTGTAAATATCTGTGAAATCCATCTGGTCCAGTGTATCATTTAAAGCTCTTGTTTCTTTGGAGATGTTGTGCTTAGAAGACCTGTTGATTGTAGAAAGTGCCACATTCAAGTCACCAAGTATAAGTGTATTATTATCTAAGTATTTCTTCACTTTGGTTATTAATTGATTGATATACTTGGCAGCTCCCACATTCGGGGCATATATATTGATGATTGTTAGGTCCTCTTGTTGGATAGATCATTTAAGTATGATATAGTGTCCCTCTTCATCTCTCACTACAGTCTTTGGGATAAACTTTAGTTTATCTGATATAAGGATGGCTACCCCTGCTTTCTTTTGAGGACCATTTGAATGGTACCTGGTTCTCCAACTTTATTTTCAGGCTGTAGGTGTTCTTATGTCTAAAATGAGTCTCTTATAGACAGCAAATAGATGGGTCTTGCTTTTTTATCCAGTCTGAAACCCTGCGCCTTTTGATGGGGTCAGTAAGCCCATTCACGTTCAGAGTTACTATTGAAAGATATGAATTTAGTGTCATCATGATACCTATTCAGTCCCTGTTTTTGTGGATTGTTCCCTCGGACTTCCTCTTTCTTTTACAGAGTCCCCCTTAATATTTCTTGGAGAACTGGTTTGGTGGTCACATATTCTTTCAGTTTCTGCCTATCTTGGAAGTTCTTTATCTCTCTTTCTATTCTGAATGAGAGCCTTCTTGGATAAAGTATTCTTGGCTGCATGTTCTTCTCATTTAGAACCCTAGATATATCCTGCCAGCCCTTTCTGGCCTGCCAGGTCTCCTTGGAGAGGTCTGCTGTTAATCTAATATTTCTCCCCATAAAAGTTAGAGATTTCTTGTCTCTTGCTGCTTTAAGGATCTTCTCTTTATCTTTGGAATTTGCAAGCTTCACTATTAAATGCCGAGGTGTTGAGCGGTTTTTATTGATTTTAGGGGGCTATCTCTCTATTTCCTGGATTGGAATGCCCGTTTCCCTTCCCAGATTAGGAAAGTTTTAAGCTATGATTTGTTAAATACATATTCTGGACCTCTGTCCCTTTCAGCGCCCTCAGGAACCCCAATTAAATGTAGAAATTTCTTACTGCGGCCATCATTTATTTCTCTTAATCTATCCTCATGATCTTTTCATTGTTTTTCTCTTTTTTCCTCAGTTTCCCTCTTTGCCATCACCTTGTCTTTTATGTCACTCACTTGTTCTTCTACCTCATTAACCCTTGTCGTTAAGACCTCTAGTTTGGTTTGCATCTCATTTAATTGATTTTTCATTTCTCCCTGATTAGATCTAAATTCTGCAGTCATGAAGTCCCTTGAGTCCTTATGCTTTTTTTCAGAGCCACCAGTAGCTTTATATTTGTGCTTCTGAATTGGCTTTGTGACATTGAATTGTAATCCAAATTTCATAACTCTGTGGGAGAGAGAACTGTTTCTGATTCTTTCTTTTGTGGTTAGTTTTTCCTTCTAGTCATTTTTCTCAGTGCAGAGTGGCCAAAAACAAGTTGCATTGGGAAAAGGAGAAAAAGAGAGAAGAAAAAGAAGAAAAGAAAGAAAAAAAGAAAAAAAAGAAAGAAAAAAGAAAAGAAAAGAAAAGAAGAAAAGAAAAGAAAAGAAAAGAAAAAAGAAAGAAAAGAAAAGGAAAAATAAAGAAAAGTAAAGAAAAGAAAAAAGAAAAGAAAAAAAGGGGGGGTAAGCAAACAGAAAACAAAAAATAAAGGGGAGCATCCTCTGATTCTATATACTGTAAATCCCTCCACTTCCCCTGGAACTTTCCAGTGCTGCTTGGTCAATAATTTGTTTTTCCCCTGTCCTTCCCGCTGGTCTTCTGGGGGAGGGGCCTGCTGTGCTGATTCTCAGGTGTGAGCACCTGGGGGAGCTGCTCAGCCCCGCGCCTTGTGCAGGGCTCAGTGAAAGTTGTTTAACCAGTTTATCCTGTGAGGCCACTGTGAGGCTCAGTGGGGGTTGTTTATCCTGTGAGGCCCCAGGAGGAACAACAAGAGTGGCGGCGGCCAGGTCTCCAGCCCTGGAGTCAGCTCCCGCAGTAACTACCGCAGCTCCCAGTCCGCAGGGGCCTGGATGCTCCGGGGGCGGAGGCGCTGATCTGCAAAGCTGGGGGCTGTCAGGAGGCAGGAGTGTCTTTGCTGCCCTGTGCCCTTCCAGCCTCTTCCTGCCCCGGGGGGAGCGCCCGATCTTGGGCTGTGTCCCCAGCGCCCTGGGCTCCGGGGCCTGCGCTGCTGGAATCGCGCTTCCGGGCCGCGCAGCCCCCTCTGTGCGGAGCCTCCCCCCGAGCCCCTCCGAGCTGCTCCGGGTCCAGCCAGGCGCGCGCTGCAGCCCTTTAGGGAGCTCGGCCTGGGGTGTGGCGCGCTCTCCCCCGAGCGCAGGTGTCTGTTAGTGCCCCTGGGAGCCTGAGGGCATCCCTGCCCTCCTGGCATCCTGCCCCAGCTTCGCCTTTCCGCCCAGGAAGATTGGTGCAGCTCCTGCTTCTCCAGGCGGGGCTCTCCTGTCCTGGGGACACTCGCCCTGCGGCCCTAGCCCGGCTCCTCCTGGGGGCCTCCCCGTTGGATGCCTTTTGTTTCTTTATTTCTCTCCCACCCCATCCCGTCTTCCTATCTTGATAGAAGCGGGAACTCTTCTCACTGTAGCATTCCAGCTGTTCTCTCTTTAAATCTCAAGCCGAATTCATAGGTTTTCAGGATGATTTGAAAGTTATCTAGGTAATTTCGTGGGGACAGGTGAGTTGGGGACCCTACTCTTCTGCCATCTTGCCCCGCCTCTCAGCATTCATTTTTCTAATGTAAATCTGATTTCTGTTCATTTGCCTATAAATGGCATGTTTCCACAATCACTTTCAAAACCATCTCATTATCTCCAGTATTCTGAAATTTCATGAAATGTATCTTAGTGGTAGGACTTTATCCATTTACCATCTCAGCCCATCCATGGGTCTTCTCTCTCTCTCTCTCTTTCTCTTTCTCCTCTCTCTCTCTCTCTCTTTTAAGATTTTATTTATTTATTCATGAGAGACACAAAGAGAGGCAGAAACATAGGCAGAAGGAGGAGCAGACTTCCAATGGGGAGCCTTATACGGTGCTCGATTCCAGGACTCTGGGATCATGACCTGAGCCAGAGGCAGACACTCAACCACTGAGCCACCCAGGTTCCCCCATGGGTCTTCTCAATCTGATATTTGGTTTTAAATACTGTGAAATAGTCAGTTAGTACTGTGACTAGTGTCTTTCCTCCTTTTTGTGTGTGTGTTCTCTCTTTCTAAAATCTTTCCTACTTGGATGATGAAATTTGAGTCTCCACATCTCTGATGTTTTCCTCATAATTTCATCCTTCTTAAACTTTTCTGTCTTTTAGATTTGCAATTCAGTTTTATTTTTTAAGTTTTTAAATGATTTTCCTTTCCAGGACTACTTCCTTATTCTCTGATAAGTTGTTTTTTTTCCTCTGGTTTTTTGTTTGTTTTGTTTTTCTTTTTAGTAGAAGCTTGATCATATTTTATCGAATGTAGAATCTCCTGGAATTTCAGGATTTCACTATACATTTTAAAAGGCATTTTTCTGATGCTTGAATTGTTTTTCTTTTGGCATAATTTTTCCTATCTGTTCATCATGATACGTCTCTCATTTTGCTCTTGGCTCCCTGAAAATTTCTAGTCACATTTTGTTCTCAATTCATATCTATGAATTAAGGACTATGTGTTGATATTAGCTATTGACCCTAATTTCCTATGGCATTTTGTGGGTGTCTGTTCCCCTATGTAGAAGAAATGACTAGGAGTTCTATCTCATGGATGAAGACATGTCAACCGATGCACTTCAGTTTGCCCTGAATGAGCATGCAGGCATCCTATGACTATCAAACCACCTGTATTATGCCAAAATAACATGTTTACTTTAAGTTCTTGCCCCCTATAAATACATTTCTTAATTTCTTTAGAAAGCAGAACTTCAGTCGTATATCTTGAGGCTAATCTTTCCAAATATGCACTGTGGAAAGATGTGATCATTTGCCTTTGACATAAATGCCTAACTCTGGTCTATAGCCTACTCTTGTTCTATATGTTTGAAGGCTCCCTAAGGTTCTGCTGGAGAGTGTTTTCTCTTTCTGCCACAGTCTCCTCTTATTCATGTTTCTAGATTGTTACTAGATTTCTCCACTATTGTTTTTTTTTCTCCACTATTTGTTATAGTCCAAATTTCTATACATGTTTCAATCTCTAATTCAATGGTGAAACCCCTCTCACTATAAAAAGTTATGAATTTGTTTCCTGATATGCAACTTCACTGACTTTTCATAAAATTTGAGGTGAAAGTAGGATAAATGTATGCCCTTAGCCTTTTTCTGCTGTACACAACCAACACACTTCCTTAATAATATCCATTTCCAAGCATGCAGTAAGAGTTAGCACTTCCATGATGCCTGGATAACAAACTTTCTAATTTCCTGCCTACAATCCACTCACCTTTTGTCAACAATAAATATAATCTGTGGCATTGGTAATATCTATCCATGCACATATTTTTGTATATATCTCACTGCACTCAAGATTTTAATTCAGAGACATATAGATTACATCTTCTTAGTCTTTAATTTGATAGCAATTGTTTCTCAAATGTTCGATTCTGTAGCTAGTCAGTGTGCATACTTACCAGGCTGAAAAGCCATTTGGTAATCAAAACTATTCTCTGGTGTCGCAAAGAGATGAAAACCTTCCACAATGAACACATTCTGTAATGAACACAATAATATATGTTCACCAAAGTTTTGCTTGCTTTAAACATGGTTTCTTTTATTATTATTTTAATTTATTCAATGCTGGTTCTAATTTGCCTGGCCAGAGAGGATAAACTTAAAGTATAACAATTATGAGTAAAGCAATATTAATTATAAGCAAAAATGATTATAATTTCTTGTTCAACAGCATTTCTACTCTCATTACAAAGGAATTCAAAGCAGTTGAGAACCATTATAAACTGCATGTCTGATCTTTGGTTTTATAGATCTCCTTATTCATTCTTCCATATTTATATTAGCTTTGTATAATAATGACACAAATTTCTAAGACTAAAATGCAGGGAACTGTCTGGCATTAATAAGAATAATACTAATGTTTGTACAATGTCTCTTCTGTAGTAGTGTTAGTGTGCATGAATTAATACCTACAGGGTGCTAGCAGAAAGAACGAATAAATGTTTGGGATTGCTATTTAAAAATGAAATTTTAAAAAATATTTTATTCTCTCCTTAGTATTACTTTAAAGAAAACAAAAGTTTATGTTTGCTCATTCAACCTCAGTCGAAGTGGGGAGCAGTGGGTTGGGGTGAATCAGAGAGTTAAAGACTTGTGTGTGCTCTGTTTTAAAATTCATTGTGAAACACTACATATATACTAGAGGGAGTAAACAATACTAAAGTAAAAACTTATGTATCCAGCTTTGGTTTATTTACTTTTAAAACAAATACTTTATTTATTCATGAGACACACACACACACAGAGAAGAGAGAGAGAGAGAGAGAGGCAGAGACACAGGCAGAGGGAGAAGCAGGCTCCATGCAGGGAGCCCAATGTGGGACTCGATCCTGGGACTCGATCCTGGAACTCAGGATCACGCCCTGGACCGAAAGCAGGCACTAAACCACTGAGCCACCCAGGGATGCCCCCAGCTTTGGTTTTAGAAGTAAAACATTACACATGCTTTTGGAGAATCCTGAGTATACAACCTTCCCTTTAGTCCACATATTCCTCCTTACCCACTGACTCCCGGATACTTACTAATTTCTTGCATTACTGTATTTATTACATAATTATATATCTTTAATAATATATAGTTCATATTTTTAAATTTATACACATGGGATCATATTGGATGTATCTTATTTTGCCAACTCTTTGGCAATTATTTAAAATTTTTGAGACTTCCTTTGTAGCCGAATATATAGTTAGTTTTCGCAAATGCTCCATGTATATATTTAAAGATTGTGTACCCTTCAACTACTAGATATAAGTTTTTTTCATTTGTTTTTATTGAAGTTCAATTTTCTGACATATGGTTTAACATCCACTGCTCATTCCATCAAGTGCCCTCCTCAGTGCCCATCACCTAGTTACCCCATCCCCCTACACACCTCCCCTCCCGCAACCCTTTGTTTGTTTCCTAGATTTGGGAGTCCCTCATGGTTTGTCCTTCTCTCTAATTTTTCCCACTCAGTTCCCCTCCTTTCCCTTATAATACCTTTCACTATTTCTTATATTCCACATATGAGTGAAACCATATGATGATTGTTCTCCTCCAACTGACTTACTTCATTCAGCCTAATACCCTCCAGTTCCATCCACATCAAAGCAAATGGTGGGTATTCATCATTTCTAATGGCCGAGTAATATATATATGTGAGATATATATATATATATATATATATATATATACACACATATATCACATCTTCTTTATCCACTCATCTGTCGAAGGCCATCGTGGCTCCTTCCACAGTTTGGCTATTATAGACATTGCTGCTATGAACAATGGGGTGCAGGTGTCCCGCTGTTTCACTACATCTGTATCTTTGGGGTAAATACCCAGTAGTACAATTGCTGGGTCATAGGGCAGCTCTATTTTTAACTCTTTGTGGAACCTCCACACTGTTTTCTAAGTGGCTGTACCAGTTCACATTCTCACCAACAGTGCAAGAGGGTTCCCCCTTCTCCACATCCTCTCCAACATTTGTTGTTTCCTATCTTGTTAATTTTCCCCATTCTCACTGGTGTCGGGTGGTATCTCTTTGTGGTTTTGATTTGTATTTCCCTGATGACAAGTGATACGGAGCATTTTCTCATGTGCTTGTTGGCCATGTTTATGTCTTCTTTGGTGAAATTTCTGTTCATGTCTTCTACTCATTTCATGATTGGATTTTTTATGTTGAGTTTGATAAGTTCTTATAGATCTTGGATACAAACCCTTTATCCATGTCATTTGCAAATATCTTCTCCCATTCTGTAAGTTGCCTTTTACTTTTGTTACTGTTTCTTTTGCTGTGCAGAAGCTTTTTATCCTGATTAAGTCCCAATAGTTCACTTTTGCTTTTGTTTCCTTTCCCTTCATAGATACAGGTTTTAAATGACTTTTTTTTTATTTAAAGATTTTTATTTATGAGAGACAGACAGAGAGAGAGAGAGAAAGAGAGAGAGAGGCAGACACACATAAAGAGGGAGAAGCAGACTCCATGCAGGGAGCCTGATGTGGGACTCGATCCCGGGACTCCAGGATCATGCCCTGAACTGAAGGCAGGTGCTTAACCACTGAGCTACTCAGGCATCCCTTAAATGACTTTCTAATCAGACTTATTAGTTAGGTTATTCAAATATTCTCTTTCCTCATTTTTATCTGCTTATTTACAAAAACAGGCATGCTAAAATCTCCTCCTCTGGCGGGGGATTTGTAAAAGTTTCTTGTTGGAGATTTTGATCAAATTCTCTTTAAGTATGTTAAATTTAGGAACATAAAATTAAAAATTTTAGCATAACATAGTATCTGGTGAACTATATTAATTTTTATGTGATTACTACAGAATTTATGTTAATATAGGTCCAGCAGCTTTCTTTTGGTTAATATCTGGAATAATTTTTGCGTCATTTAATTTTCAATATTTTAAGCTCTTACGTGTTAGATATGTATCTTATATAGCCTATGTCTACATTTTTATGACTATTCTAACATTGGCCATTAATCTCACATTTTTTAACCAATGTACATACAATTATTTTGATTTATGATATATTTTAACTTCAGATACTGTTCTTCCTTTTATTCATTGGTCAGTCTATTTTGCCCTTGTTTCCTGTCTTCTTTTGAAGTAGTTATTTTTCATACCATTTACATATATATTTTTTCTATGTCTGTAGAAATTCTGAATTGTCTTCCTCCTTCTCTTAGTTATGTCCTTTCATATTTCTCTTTTTCCTTCCGTCTTCCCTTCTTCCCATTCCTTGAATAAAGGGGCACCTGTTGTAGTATTCCAAATTATTGCCATCTGGATATCTGTTGTTGTAGTCTCTTGCCTTGTTTATATTTTCTTAACTTTTAATTTAAAATCATTACAGAATAAAACAAAAAGTTGCAAAAACATACAAAAAGTTCCTATACCCCTTTTACCCAACCTCCCCCAATAGTAACCTCTTGCATTACTATCATACACCATCAAAACCAGGCAACCAACATTGGTATAATCCACAGAGCTTACTAAGATTTTACCAGTTTTATAAGCTCTTGAGTGTGGCTATAGTTTTATATAACTTTATCATATATGTAGCTTTGTGTAACCACCACCACATGCAAGATGAAGAAATGTTCCATTACCATGGGGCTCCCTTGAACTGTGCCTTTATTTTTCTTTATATATTTTAATAAGCCATTTATATATGTGACTGAATTTTATATAAAATATTCTATTTTTCCAATGTTCAAAAATAAGTCAAAATGTTTAGGCTACAATCTCATCCAACACTGTGCAGGCCTAGAAAAATATGTCTATTGCCTAAAATCAACCTAGAGCTGTCTGTTTGCCATCTGGTATACATTACAATTCAGCTAAATATAATTGTGTATCTGATGATATGATATATGTCTTCATCTAGTGTTTGGTATTTGTTTATCTGGTGATGTAGACATTTGCATTCTATACTCCTTATTATTTAGACATTTTGTAGAAAAGGTTGAGATTGTTTATTTCTAAGACTGTTGATCATTTACTATGTAGAATATTTAGAGTAAAACACAGTAAGTCAGAGGTCATTCTTTTCCTTCTAGCAATCAGAACATGCCATCCATAAATCTCTTCTCTTAGGCTCCTGACTCTTGTCAATGTGTCAATGTATATGAATTTCAACTGTGATTTCCCCACGAAGGATACTCAATATTTATCATTCCCACTATAGTCAGCACAACCTCAGGCCTAAACGTCTACCCTGAGTCTGTTGAGCAAGTTCAAAACCTGTGTGTGTTTCTTAACTTATAATCCAATGTTAAATGTGTTTCCTGGGGAAACAATGCTGTGTTTACTTTCCTGATTCACAGTCTCTGAAGAATGACCATAACCCTTTGTGCAGGAATTTCACTTCATATTTCTAAGATAATAATAACAAAAATTATCTAAAATGTGTTCTGGGCCCTTCCCATATGTGTGGAACTCTGCAATGCACTTAACAGGTATTGCACATTCTAGCCTAACAGCAACCCTGTGGGATAGGTAATATTTTTTTTATTGATATGAAAATTGAGGCTGTGGGAGATTAGTGTGCCTGGTAAAGGTCATGCAGAAGGAATAAGCTCAATTTTAAGTGAGATATGAATGTAAATAGTCTCGTACTTTGTTATGCTCTGGTGAACTAGTTTTTAGACCTTGTATGCTCAAAATGGGGAGAAAATGATAGAATATATGATAAAAGAGCAAGATTCAGGCCATATTGAGTCTGAGAGATGAGTACCACACATTCTTTCTGATCAAGTTCATATATAGTGTTTTTCAATTAAAAAACAATAAAAAGCCATAGGCCAAGTAGTCTTTGAAGTGTTACTGTTTAGAAAAATGAGCCACATGCAAAATATGCCTCCTTTGTGAAATCTTAGTATAGATACTGGTCAGTGTATCCCATTGTTGTTAAACGCAGGGGCATAGGAAGGTTAGGATCACTACAACATCACATCACTAGACTGGACAAAAGTTGACAGAGATAAAGATCAGAGTCCTTTAAAAGAATAACTCAGAGCAATGTAGCTGATTTATTTTTATCAGTGATTAAAGAAAGCAAACTTCATATTATATCCAACAAAGGTGTGAAGAAGGAACAGTTAATGAACAACCTTATGGTTGGCTAATAGATTATTTCATGAGATCACAGATGAGGGCAGGCTCATTATGAGGTGTCTGTTTAGAGTCCACTTTTAAAGATATGGGAGTTGGCAGGCGGTTTTCTTGCTGGAAGCGTTCATTGCTATTCCTGGTCACGTAGGAAGAATGGAGTGTCTGACAATGATGGACCGTGCAGCAGCAGCCTTGCTGCTTGGAAATTAATTTGAAGTCCTCTTCTAAAGAACTGCTATCTTCTGTTACTACACAGAAACTTGATTGTAGTAATAATGTGTGCCCAACTCCATAAGAGGCATCGTGCAAGGCAGAAGCCTAGGATTTCCAAAGAAAAGCAAAAAACTGCAGAAAATAAAGAGGAATTTTTTAGGGAAATGTCTGAATTCTTATTATCAGGGTATTAAGTGTATACTCTGTGGTTGTACTTCAAATAGCCAGGTTTAAGCCACATACAATATGCAGTATAAGAACTTATATCAGAAAAAGGTCCATGTGTGCTTGATTTAATACTACAATTAAGACTAATACTAATACTAACAGGCCAAATATTTATTGATTTATTGGTCTAGTAATAACACATTAATAATGATAATGATAAAATAAATGTATAATTATGAATTCTTAGTATGTGCTAAGTATTATATCAGATAATTTATAGGTTTTGTATCACTTAATTTTTGTCATGACCTTAAAAATAGTATTATCTCGATTTTACAGGTGTGGTAGAAAAGTCTTAAAGGTTAAATAAATTGCCCAAGGCGATATTACTTCAGAGTCTATACATTCAGTCACTATGCAATATGTTCCCTATCTCTCCCATTTGTATCACAAGCTCATTGACAGTAAGGGATAGTGAACTAATAATACTAGCAGACATTTGGTACTCAACTGTCTATGTGCAAGGCATCCTTTAAGATATATATGTATCTTGAACATATATACTTACATATATATCTATATTACTATAATGAGTGTATATTATAAGTATATATTACATATAATAATATCATTTACATAAATATATATGTATGTATGTATTCATGTGATTTTTACAACCACCCTCTAAGGCAGGAATTTGATGATGATGATGATGATGATGATGTATTACATTTTGCAGGTGAGAGAACTAAAACACTGAAAGATTGGATCACTTGGTCAACTTGGCCCAACGGCTTCTCCTGTACAGACCAGATGGGTGCTATACTCCTACCCACAATGCTCTACTATCTATGCTAGTGATAAGAACATACAAACAGAAGGGAAAGGAGGGAAACTGAGTGGAGAAAAATTAGAGAGGAAGACAAACCATGAGAGA
Organism: Canis aureus; assembly: GCF_053574225.1. Lineage (NCBI taxonomy): Eukaryota > Metazoa > Chordata > Mammalia > Carnivora > Canidae > Canis > Canis aureus. The sequence goes on from NC_135622.1 coordinate 37,451,650, forward strand.
CTCCTAACTCTAGGAAACAAAGGATTGCAGAAGGGGAGGTAGGTGGGGGTTAGGGTGATTGGGTGACAGGAACTAAGGAAGGGGATGGGATGACCATTGGTGTTATATGTTGGTAAATTGAATTTAAACAAACAAACAAACAAACAAAATGAGAATAAGTACAAGGCAGCAATGTTTTGTGAACATTTTTTTTTTAAACCAGGGCCATTTGCTGCCTCAGCCTTTGACAGTGAGAATGCTCCCTTCTCCACATTTTCATGAAGAAATCAGCTATCAAGTGCTATGTTCTGAATACCTTCATCCTTGCAAAGTTTATATGTTGGAACCCTAATGCCCAGTATTATGTTATTAGGAAGGTAAGGCCTTTGGGAGGTACTTAGGTCATGAGGGTGTCGCCCATATGAATGGAATTAGTACCTCTTTGAAACTGACCCAGAAAGCTCTCCTGTCCCTTTCACTATGTGAGGATACAGCGAGAAGGCACATACTACAAATGGGAGAATAGATTCTCACCAGAACACAAAGATGGTACCTTAATCTTAGGCTTCCAGCCTCCAGAATTGTGAGAAATAAATTTCCATTGTTTATAAACCACCCAATCTGTTGTATTTTGTTATGAAAGCCAGAAAAGACTAAGAACTAGTGTTAACAACAACAACAACAACAACAACAACAAAAAAGCCCATGTGACTGACATATAATTAAGGCTCATCCAAGATCAATGAAAGAAAGTAAGGCACATTTAGAGAGAAAGCAAGGAGGAGTGCCTTCTAAGTGAAGAGGACTGCCATCACAACCTTAGATCACTGACTTGATACTTTAGGCTACGTATGCTTTTTGAAGAGATAATACAAAATGATTTTGAGTATACATATATCTATAGAATGTATATGTTTTATACATATAGATGGAGTTTGTGTTGTTTGTTTTTTTTGTATGTGTATATGTAGTACATCCACTCCTATCATAAAAATATTTAAATTTGGGGAGAAAAAAAAACACTCCAGGTTTTGTAGAAAAAGAAAAGGGTCTGGGATTCTTCTTTAAAAAAAAAAAAAATCACATTCCTTGGATTTTTGGCAATCAATTTTATCCCAATTTAATTTTGTTTTAGAAAAACTATGATAGATTCAGGAGCTTAGGAAATGTAACTGTTTGAGATATTCAGAAGATTATCAATTTAAAAATAATATCAATTCTGGAATAATATCAGTACTCAGCTTCTCCATGCTGTGCTAAGTTAGTGTAACCAAAGTAGTGCCGGGGATCAAAACAGAATACCTAATGAGAAAGTACTGTATTTTACTAACATCATGCTATGAACTTTGCTGGGATCCACATAGATTAAAAGAAAAAAAATTGGGGAGGGAGGCAGACTATTTTATTGTTGTATCTGGTAGTAGTTGCTGATAGAAGTTTAATGATTAAGATAATAATTAAGATAGCAAGCTTCCTTGCTATTCTGACTCCGCCATGTATCTGCTTTGTGAATTTATATATACTTATCTGTGACTCAGCTTATTTGTCTGAGAGATGGAAGTAATAGTTTCCACATCACAGAGTTGTCATAAGGATTAAATCAATTAATATCTGTAAGTTCTCAAAATATCCATGACACATAATAGGTTAAATATATGCCCCCCCCACAGCCAAAACAAATTACTGGAAAACTCTAGCCCTTCATTGGCATTTAAAAACATAAAGAATATTAGCAACTTTTCTTAGCAGATTAAAGGCTTAATTAGGGATATTTCTCTTCTAGAACCAATGAGAGGTAATGCAGGAATCTATAGACCTCCATATGCAAAGTTATAGGGAATTTTAGTCTGGTTTTCCCAGGAATGATGAGAATTGGAACAGATGTGATATACTATATCACAAACAGTCTGTTCTTACAAACTTTAATAAAATATACTAAAGCAAAGCTTCCATAGGAAAGTGACAAGCTAGGTACATTTTGTCTTCACAATGCATGAGCCACCAAAATCTGCATCCTCTCCTTTCTTGATTACCCCATCTTCCTGATGCTGACAGCTGCCCAGGGCTGCCCAACACTACACTCCAAACCCTTTCACCTGAATCTACTCTCCTGAATGCATGACAAATATATCTCTTCATCTTAAACTCCATCAAAGTATATTTTACCTTTGAGCCCTGTTTTAGCTGGCCAAGGAAAAACTTGATCTGTTTGTATGGTAAAGACTGCCAACAACTCAATATATACTAAGTATTTAAATTTTTCCAAAATATAATTTTTTCCCAAAGGCTAAGTGTTTAATGCTTATTCTAGGAGCAAGGGGATTAACTTCAATGCAGTATAGAAGTGGGAGGTGAGCAAGTGGTTTCCATTATATCATACCAGCTCCTTTGATTTGATGGCTGCTACAGTCTTGTTTTCTGATAAGTAGTAGAGCATAATAATTAAACAATGGTTACTATTGCTTATATTCCAGGCACCGTACTAAGTGCATACCTTTTTTGCATTCTCAGAACGTAGTCCACAAAGTAGAAGCAGGAGTAATTATTAAATTTATTGCTGAGGAAACTGTTTACAGAAACTAGGGATTTCATGAAAGGCAAATAGCTTATAAATTGAGGAGCCCAGACTCTAATCCAAACTATTTGATTCAAAAGCCCTTTGTATCAGAACAGCACTCGTTCTGTTACTTCCTTTTTGGGAACGTAAGTGCCTTCAAAAAACACCTAATTCTTTTTTTTTTAATTTTATTTATTTATTCATGAGAGACATAGAGAAAGGGGTAGAGACATAGGCAGAGGAAGAAGCAGGCTCCCTGAGGGGAGCCCAATGTGACTCAATCCCAGGACTCCAGGATCATGACATGAGCAAAAGGTAGAGCCACCCAGAAACACCTAATACTATTATTCAAAACATGTCCTTTACATACAGAAGACTAACATAGTGGATGGCACAGATCACTACCGTGGATCACAAGAGCTTCAGACCTTTCTGGGAAAGAGGTGGTTTTTCTATCAAGCCAAATTATGATTATTTAAATGCCAAATATGATTATGATTATTTAAATGCCAAGAGTCATATTTATATATAGTCACATTTATTTTCTATATGTTTAAATTCCAAAGTGAAGAAATAGTATTGTGCCTGAGGGACTCACTGTCCCTGTGTTCTGCTCCTAGGTTTCCAATCTCTCCCAACTGCACTCGCAGACTCTCCCCTGTATTTGCATGTGTCCTCTGTCTCTTTTTGTTCAACACCTACCTGTTCTCCAAATCTTCTTCCACGTAGACTTTTCTGCTTCCTGCATTGAGAAACAAACAGAAATCTCTCTTTCTTCTCTGATCTCCAAAAGTCAGATAACTATTCTTCTTTGATATCAGGTATAGTAGTCAGCAAGGGCTGCCAAAACAAAATATCACAGACTGGGTGGCTCAAACAATTGAAATTTGTTTTCTCATACTTCTGGGAGCTGGAAGTTCAAGATCAAGGAATTGGCGGGATTGGTTTCTTCTGAGGCCCTTCCCAGAAAGCTGTCTTCTCCCCATTTCCTGCCATGACCTTTCCTGTGTGTGTATATGCTTATGGTGCCTCCTTTTCTTCTAAGAACACCAGTCCTATTAGATTAAGGTTCTGTCCTGATGATCTCATTTAACCTTAATTATCTTCTTAAAAGCCTCGTTTCCAAATACAGTTACATTGGAGGTTAGTCCTTCAAAATATGAATTTGGAGGACACACAATTCAGTGGATAGTTTTAGATTTAACTTGATGTAAAGAATCAGAGTTGTTGCAGCAAGAAGTTAACTCACTACTAGCCTGAGAGCATCTTAGAGAGAAAGTCAGTCTATCCAATTCATCTCTTTAATTCCTGCAATATTTGGTACAGTGCTCTACAACTAATCTTAGTAAGTTTCCCTCACTGAACATAGCGTATTTACACTCTTAGGCATTTCATATACATATCATTCAAGACCAGCAACAATATTTCGCGGTAAATAATACTCTCTCCAAATTAGAGATGACAAAATTGAAATCTGTATATAGATCAGGCATCTTGATAAAGTTCTCATGATTGGCAAAGGGCAGAACTAAAACAAACCTAGATCTATTTTAGAACAAAGCTCAGGCTCCTTTTCTTTCAAATCTACTCTTGTGATATTTGTTGAAACAAATCAATGTAATTAAGGTAGGGCCACTAAATGGTGGTGACATTTTCTTTTTCCCATTCCCTATGAGCAGGGGAATTGAAAAGACTTTTCTCTGATCACTTTTGTTTAGGCAGACAGAAGAAAGGATAAAAAGTTTGGAAATTTAAATATAGCAGAAACTAAAGGAACACATTCCTTTCCAGACTTCTACAGAAAGCAATATTGAAGAGATTAATAAAGGCAAAAGAGGTGAGAAAGGATAAAGAAGGTACCTGACTTAATAATGACAGTATATTTCAACCCAGAGTAAAATAGGAAAACATAAAACATGGTTGGATTGAACAGGCATCCAGGTTTATGCATGGCATCACAGGGGGTGTGTTTTATAGGCAATAAGAGATCCACCTGCTCCACAATTGTCCCTCATTATCCATCCACAGTGCCGGAAATTACCATACTATTGTAACTCCAGTGGTTTAAGATTTTAGAAGATACCAGTCCCAGTTGCAGTGTAATCTCCATTAAAATGTGAAGATCAGTACTGTAGGAAAATGAGTTAACCCATTAATGTACTGACATCAACATTTAATGCAAGCTACAACGTAAACATCTGGGTTTTTTAAAACATGGCAATGAATTGTGTGTCATTACAAAGCAAGCATATATTGTAATTCTCAGACTTAGATGTCCAGGTAAAACAAGAAATCTTGAGAGGCTAGGGATGGGCATATACCATGGGATGCTTGGAAATGGGTGGGGCAAGAGATGATGGGAGAGGAATCTTGAGGAATGACACAAAGGAAGGCAACTAAAGTGAGGTTGTGACGTTAATAAAAGCCACCTGTTGATTCCCTACAAGAATAGACTCCTAAAACACTGTGGTTGAGAGTTTCGTGGATCTTGGCATTCTTAGAGGTAAAGCAGAGGGTGGGAGTTGATTGGGACAAAAAGTTTGAGTGGTAGACTTGAATCGAGCAGGATAAATGAGTGACATTTAGTTACTTTCTAGCTCTTTGCCATTTATACTCAGGGACATCATTTGTACAGCTTTCTGCAAAGCAGCAGCCAAACTGTGATGAGAATTGGTGCTTTCCATTTTTCATGCATTAATTTTCTATTTGGCTGATATGTCCAGAAAACCTTACCTGTCTTTCCCTAAATGGTCTGGATAATTGCTTCACTTCTTGGCTTTGCTTTGACTATGAGAACCTAGCCCATTTAAGGCATTTTTCTTTCAACTCGCACTCACAGGGCTTAAAAAGGTACTGCTAGTGGAGCAAGGAGGTCAAAATGGGCAGTTAGACCTGACAATTCACATTGCCCAAGCTCCTGACTCAGCTAGTTGAGGTTTGTAAGAGGGAGAGAAAAAAAATGGCTTCTAAGCCACTTTAAAGTGTAAATAATTAACTACATGTCAAAGTCAGCTACAACTGGCTCCCTCTTTCTGCCCACCCTTTCCTTTCCAATGAATTGTCTCCTGACAAATCTGTAGGTGGGAAGATGGTCTGTAGATGGCACATCTAATACTGTCCTGGCTAATCCTCTCCACAGTGGTGCAGTGGCTGAGTACAGATATCCTATTGTCTTTCCAAATTCAGGATGGTTATTTCAGAGAATGAATTAAGATTATACAGTAGATTAGAGGACCAGGATGGAGGCTTAAGGCAGAATCTGTACATGGGCACCTGCCATTGGCTTCAGACTTATTTGGAGTCTTTGCTCCTCACACCCAAGAAAGTCTTAGAAAGGATTGTGACTTGCAGGAAACAAATGGGGAAATTATAAAGCTTTGCCTCACCTGCTTTCTTCAACAATTGAAGAAAATCTTATTTTTATTGGTAAAAATACAATGATCAAACTTCAATATCTTTGCATATGAATTACACTTTTAAAGCTAGAAACTTTATCACACTACTAAGAATATAATGTTTAAAAAATAAGGCTTAAAGTATTAAAGTCTGCTTATTGCTAAGAAAATTTCTGGATTCAGAAATTTTAAATCAAAAAGTATTTTAAATCAAAAAGTGTAAGTATTCTCACATACAAATTTGTTATTGAGCTAGAAGATCTTTAGTAATATATTAATTGTGTAAAACTCATGAAAGATCCATAAAGAAATATAAAAATTATCTCAGAGAATTAGAGAAAAATTCTAATTAAAAAAAATTGGAGATTGAAGCATGGGAAGCATCTTAGCTTTTGAAGATGTTCAACAGAAACTTCAAGTCTGAGACCAACGAATGAGAAAAATGTCCAGATATAGAAAAAAATACAGCCACATCTGCCATTTTAGTTGCAGCATCTTGGAGTACCAATGGGTCTTGAGCTTATTAGTAAGGTGGACGACAGTCCAATCTTGATGGGCATCAGATGGCAAAGTATTTAGAGCTGTAGCTTCCTTCATCTCTGTTAAAATGCTATCACAATCCTTGATAGGTGTACTATCTTGTTATTGTTGTTTTTCTCTGGATTTAGAAAACTTCTAATACGGTACTATGGTCTAAATGTTTGTATACTCTCAAAATTGATGTTTAAATCCTAACCCTTATGGTAATGGTATTAGGAGGTGAGACCTTTGGAGATGGTTAGGTCATGAAGGCAGAGCCTTCATATATAGGATTAGTACAATTATAAAAGAAGCTTCAGAGAGCTCCTTTCTCTCTTCTACCATGTTAGGACACAGTGAAAAGACAGCTGTCTATGAATGAGGAAGTCCTCACCAAACATTGAATTTGCCAGTGCCTTGATCACAGACCTCCCACCTTCCTGAACTGTGAGAAACAAATGTTTGTTGTTTGTAAGCCACCCAGTCTATATATTTTGTAATAGCAGCCTGAACAAACTAAGTCACATGGGATCTAGAAGCGTTCTGTAATTTAGCAAAGGCTTTAATTGATAATCCAACCCGAGACTACACTTATTAGACCCCCAAAAATTAGCATTTCAAAATTTAGAGGAAAATTCATAGCAGTTTAAATAAATGAAAGTATGTCCATAAAATAAATAATCATCTATTTAAATAGAAGGAAACATTTAACATGAGTCAAAGACACTCATACATTTTTCATAAGTAAAATAGATGCATTAAAAATCAGATGGTGTAGTATAATTCCTTGGTTTAAAAAATATATGTATAACACAAACATGTAAAAGACTAAAAAAATATAAATAATGTAAACCAAAATGTTATCAATAATTTTCTAGACAGCCTACTGGATTTATTTTACTTTAAAAATATGCATTTAAACTTGTTTTACAGAAAATATTTTATAATAAATATGAACTTATTTTTAATAAAACATAATATAAAAATCTCAGACTGATTGCAGTGGTCATGTAGGTTAAGTCTGTGAACATATGTCACTCTTCACTCCAAGATTCATCATCAAAGTCCTTTATTATTATTATTTTTGAGTGTGTGAGTGGACTTGCTTGTCTGATTTTTTTTACATTTTTTAAAATTTAAATTCAATTTGCCAGCATATAGTATAACACCCAGTGCTCGTCCTATCAAGTGCCCTCCTCAGTGCCTGTCACCCAGTTACCGCATCCTCCCATCCACCTGCCCTTCTGCAACCCCTCGTTTGTTTCCCAGAGTTAGGAGTCTCTCATGTCTCTTAAAGTGAAAACAAAAAAACAAAACAAAAACAAAAAACAAACAAACAAAAAAAAACGCTAGGCATTCAGAGATTTTTAGCAATTGGAAGCTATGTCTGTTTCCTCATCTCTGAAAAGAGGGACTAACAAAAAACTTTCCTTGTTTTCTGAAGGTTAAAGATGCCTTAACTTTATATTATCTACTATAATTAAATCATGTTAAAAATCTATTATTCATTCAAAATCATGCATTGGGCATCTGCTAGCAAACATTGTTAGATGAGAGTTTCACAGGTAAATGCCAAAATTAAACTATTCAATTTGTTTTTTTGAGAATAGTTTTTTGAATTTGAAAATGAGAACACATTATTTATATAGATACACCTCAATTTGTATATAAAATATCCTTGCCTAGAATGAAAAATAAGACTGCACCACAAATATAAGAAAAGAATAATTACTATCTATATACATATTTATAAATCTGAATATAATAATTACTAAGGTTTAGAAAAAGTATATTTGGAACCAATTTGGACTTTGATTTAAAAGGTTTATTTTTTATATCAATGTGGTTTTATTTTTTATGAAAATAATACATGTACATTATAATAAGTTCAAATTATAGTGAAAACTGAAAAAAGCAGTTATAATCCTTTAACATAGACTCATGGAACACTTTTCCATACATTTATGTATGCATATATAGTTACTTGTAATATGTATAAGTATGTAAAAAAGTATAATGGAGCTACACTAAACTCTTTTTTTAACTGCTTTTTAATACTGATAGATAATAAGCATCTTTTCATGTTCTTAAATACAAATTTATATAATAATTATAATGATTGCTAGTATTCAATTACATTATAAAAAATCATAAGGTGATAGGAAAATTGAAAAGTGAATAAAGGATACAATTTATATTCTCAATGTGGGGGTTCTTCTATTTGTCACTATATAAAGTTGGGGGATATAGTAATATGAGCTAAAACAAGAAATTTTTATTTCTATGTTTGTGTAAACTCTGCAGATAGCAATTCAAGTTCTTTGCGAGTATAGATTGCTCTTATACATATACATCATGGGAAGATACTTAAAATGTGTCTTAGTTTGCTAACCTACAAGATCTGGAGTGTTTTAGAAATAGTGAAGTTCAAAGGAAGTAGTAGTGCTAGGGTATGGGGATTGGGTGAGCCTTGAAGTTCTGAAAAAAAGGTGTTGTCTTATTCTGAGCCCTAAAATCAAGGACTATTAGATCAGAAGTCATCTTAGAAAACTGTGCATTCAACCCAATATTATGAGGCAGGAAATTGAGGGCCATGAAGGTTAGGTAGCTTGTTTATATTCATACAGACAAGAGGAGGAACATGGAGGATCACAAGCAGAATCTTCTGACTTGAAATACAAGAATCTTTTAAGTACACCACACCACATATTATCTTTAAGCTTCCTTTTTCCAATGCTCTTTATTTTGTCCTTGATACTTATAACATAAATTAAAAATAAGATTATTAAAAGATGATGACTATTTGCCCTTGACCTGAGAATGTTTATTTGGACAAGGGCGTTTATAAGAAGTAACATATCAATCTCTGTGCAAGACATTTATGGACATTTTTAGCACATCTTTTTTTTTTTTTTTGTAATGCTCCTCTAACATCCCCAGCTCATCAGACTGAAAGCTTTCTTTCTATCAGGAGTCAGTGAATGCTGCTACCTGAATCTGTCTGCTTTGATTGAGGAAGTGATTTGTGTAACCATGGAGTAAGACACTGTGGTTTTTTGCAGCCTGCAATAAGCCTCATCAGAAAGCAAAATTGCCTGTGTTACTAGGACAGATCTGGGGGGAGGTAGAAATGGTTCTGTGGTACTTGGTGACAAGCTATGCTGGCACTAGTGATGTAAGATGTCACTTAAGGTAATGAAAACCTCTAGTACTAGCATGGTTAAAATGCTTGCCACTGCTTATAACAAGCATGCCAAGCTCCAAGAAAGCTTTTTATGATATTGTTCTTGTCACAGGGGAAATGAATCCATAGCTCACTACTGGCTTCCACAAGGATTGGCTGCTATGATTGCAAGAACTGAGAAAAGCCTTTAGTTGGCAGAGCAACTGGTCCTGCTTTTAGAGGAGATGCTGAACAGCATAGTGACAAGAAAGCCCTGATAGCTGCATGTGGCTTCTCTATGATGAAGCTCATATTTATTGGAACTTTGAGATCACCTAGTTATACCTCTCAAATCATCTAGTTGTATAGTCTCAGAGAGACTGAGAACCAGAGAATTAAAGAGTATTAAAGGACTAGTCCAGCCCTATACTTAAACCTAAAAACAATGTCTCCTCTCAAAACCAATATTCTCCTCACCATGCTCTGAGACCCTAAACTTAATCTGAAATAAGAAATTTCTACATATATGAAAATAACCATCACTTCATAAGTAGGAATTTGAAAGACTGTTTCCTCCAAATCACTGGGCCTATAATTCGGAGAAATGGCTACTAGGTTTTAGCAGTGCCAGAGAAATAGTTTAAGTAGCCTTGTTGTTTATTCACCTGTGATAATAGTTATCTGAACAGTATACTTTTAGCATTATCTCTTTGTGAAATATAATGTTTAAAATATTTTAACCAAAAAAACATAAAATTTTCTAATCAATGTGTTTTGTTAAATGTAATAGACAATTTGGGAGAACTGGAAGACTCAGTCGGTTAAGCATCTGCCTTCGGCTCAGGTCATGATCTCAGGGTCCGGGGCTCGAGCCCCAAGTCGAGCTCCCTGCTCAGCAGGGTATCTGCTTCTCTCTCTACCCCTGCAGCATCCCCTGTTTGTGTGAGCTCTCTCTCTGTCAAATAAATATATTAAATCTGTAAAAAATATATATATGTATGTGTATATATACATGTATATATGATAGTTTGATAATCTAGAAAACCCAAGTGATTCCATGAAATTAGATAAATTAGTTTAATTGTTTATCTCAATATAACATTGATTTCCTCTGCACTCTTGGTTAGAAAATAGGATGATTTAGCCTGAGGCTGTCCAAGGTGCTGAAATTTCTTCTAGGGTGAGAATCATTACAGTATTACAGCAAAATCTTCTTCAAGTAATTTTTTCTAGGTTAATTGAGATATTATTGGCATCTTACATATATAAATTTCAGATGTACAATGTGATGATTTGATACACGTTCATATTATAAAATATTACCACAAAAAGATTAATTAACGCTGTCCTCATATAATTACCTTTTGTGTGTGTGTGTGATGATAACATTTAAATTGACTCTTAATAAGTTTCAATTTGGGGATACCTGGGTAGCTCAGCTGTTGAGCATCTGCCTTTGGCTCAGGGTGTGATCCCAGAGTTACAGGACAGAGTCCCACATCAGGCTAGATTCTTTGGCCTTATTCATCTTACAACTGGAAGTGCCCTTTGATTAACATCTCCCTAATTTTCCTACCCTAGCCCCTGGCAACACTATTGCACTTTCTATTTCTATGAGTTAGGATTTTTTTTAGATTCCACAAATAGATAAGAATGTACATTGTCTGACTTATTTTACTTAGCATAATATCCTCAAGGTCCATCCATATTGTCACAAGTGGCAGAACTTCCTTCTTTCTCATGACTGAATAATATAAATGAAAGTGTTAGAACATTTATGTAAGATGACTCTATTTATCATCTAAACTGGCACAATTTTGTGAATAAACTGGAATGTTAAAAATTAAGCTTTGAGGGACTCCTGGGTGGCTCAGAGGTTTAGCGCCGCCTTCAGCCCAGGACATGATCCTGGAGACCCAGGATCGAGCCCCACATCAGGCTCCCTGAATGAAACCTGCTTCTCTCTCTGCCTGTGTCTCAGCTTCTCTCTCTCTCTCTCTCTGTGTCTCTCCTGAATAAATATTTATTTTAAATTAAGCTTTGACCATAGATGTAAACTGGGATTAGCCCAGGTAAGTGGGAATATAAGGTTACTTGCTGTTGTAAATAAAATATGTGTTGCCAGCAAAACTCATATATTGAAGCCCTAACTACACAATGTATCTCTGTATTTGAAGATAAGGCCAATGAGGAAGTGAAAGACTAAATGAGATCATAAGGGTAAGGCCCTAGTCTGATAGGGCTGGTACCTTTTTAAGAAGAATAAAGCACAGAAGAATGTGCCCCTTGAGGAAAAGTTGACCTCAGCAGAAAGTACCTTGAAGTATACCACTGGATGCAAAAAAAAAAAAAAGATGAAAAAATGGGAAAAAGTAGAGATTTGGGCCAGCCTAATAAGGATCCACTAATATAGGAAGTTATAGTTAAAGGATCCTAACAGAAGGATCTCTGAGGAACACATAAAGAATCTGCCATAATCCAAAGGTTCTATGTCTAGATTAAAATTTACCAGTGAAATATGACCTTTTCTACACTTTATCCCTCTAGTTATCTCCTTTTACTGAACCCCCCACTCTAGCGCTCCCAAATTGCTGTTGCCTACTTGGGGAGCAAGGAAGAGAGAAGAAATCTATAATATCTCTATTGTTCTTTGTAGGCCTCTGAGGATAATAAGGCCTGAGATGGGGGAAGAATATTTAAATGGTATGATTTAAAAAAAAAATTTTGGCAGACAAGACTGGAGTTTTTATTACCTAAACAAAGGTTAAGTATTCATGTAGTATGACTAAAAATACTCTGAATCCTGCAAGAGTTTACAACCACCATTAGGGAAAAATATCAAGAGAGTGGTTTTGAAAGGAAATTTTGAAGAAAAAATTAATTTTAATGTTTGTACAATACAAATATCTGGCTTTTTACATATTATAAATTGACTTTTTTGTCATTATTTGATTATTTTTCTCTCTTCCTTGATTACAAAGTCTGAAAAGAGAAATATCTGATTTGCCTATAACACTGTCCCTGGAATGTAACAGGTATATACATAAATATTTTTAAATGATTGTATGAGAAGGTTCAAACTGTCCTTCCTTGTAACTCATTACTAAATTGCTTTTGGTGAACTAAGCATTATAGTCTTCCCATTGCCTGGGTTAAAATGAAATTATATGCCATTTAAAAAATTGTTTTTTTTCCCACATAAATTTTTTTATTGTGGCAAAGTACACATAACATACATTTGGTGGTATTAAGTACATTTACAGTATATGCAATAATCAATTCATTCATCAATGCATACTTGGATTACCTCCACCTTTTGACTACTGCTAAGAACTTGGATGTACAAATGTCTGTCTGCGGTCCTGATTTCCTGTCTTTTGAGTAACACAAGTGGAATTGCTTGATCATGTGGTAATTCTGTGTCTACATTTTTGAGCAATTGTCATAGTATTTTCCATAGCAGCTTCACCATTTTATATTCCCATCAGCAATGCACAAATATCCCAATTTATCCACTTCCTCATCAATACTTGTTATTTTCTTTCTTTCTTTTTTTTCCCTCCACTATGGCCATCCTAATGGGCATGAAGTAGTATCTCCTTGTGATTTCAATTTGCATTTCTACAATGATTAGTAATGTTGAACATCTTTTCATGTCCTTATTGGCATTTTGTATATCTTCTTTAGAAAAATGCCTATTCAAATCTTTTACTTATTTTTTTTTTAATTGGGCTATTTGCTTTTTGTCATTGAGTTGTACAAATTCTTTCTATTTTGGATACTAATCCTTTATCAGAATATAATCTGCAAATATTCTCTCCCATTTTGTGAGCTGACTTTTTACTTTCTAGAAAGTATCCTTTGGTGCAAAAACCTGTTTTTAACTTCGATGAAGTTCCAAGTTATCTATTTTTTCCTTTCCTTTTATTGTCTCTGTTTTTTTTTTTCTGCCTTACCCGAAAGAGAAATCCTTGCCAAATCCGATATTATAAAGCTCTTTCCCTATGTTTTCTTCTATGGGTTTTAGTTCCAGCTCTTAAATATTGATCTTTGATCCATATTGAGGTAACTTTTATACATGGTGTAAAGTAAGTGACCAATTTCATTTGTTTGTATGTTGATATCCAGTTTTATCAATACCATTTTTTAAAAACACTCACTGATGATCTTAGCGTGTCATTTTACCATATATATGGGGGATTATTCCTGGGATCTCTATTTTATTTTACCAAAATTTGTATTTTTTTAAAGATTTGTTTATTTATTTATTCATGATAGACAGAGAGAGAGAAAGAGAGAGAGAGAGAGAATGAGGCGGAGACACAGGCAGAGGGAGAAGCAGGCTCCATGCCGGGAGCCCGACGCGGCACTCGATCCCGGGACTCCAGGATCGTGCCCCGGGCCAAAGGCAGGAGCCAAACTGCTGAGCCACCTAGGGATCCCCCAAAATTTGTATATTTTAAAGTTAGAGTATATCTTCCTTCAAGCAAAATAATTACCAAGACTAAAGTGAAGGTGTTTCTTTCCCTTTTCCCTGGAACAAGAGAGATGAGGAAGACACCAGTGAGATCCAGTTCCTGAGGAATGAGGGAGAAAAATTGTTGAGAATTTTAAAAAGACAGAGAAAGGAAGGGTAACTGCTGGGGTGGGCATCCCTCATCCACAACTTGACCCGAGAAAGCAAAATATCTTTACATTCCTGGGTTCTCTCTACTACAAATTCTTTTTCTTCTTTCTGCTTTATTATTGACGTGTCAGTGCTGAAGTTGGAACCAAGACATCTCCAAGCTTGTTAATAATGTGGATCAATTAGGTCTTTGTGCTTCCCCATTTCTCATTTTAGATGCAATCTCTCATTGTCTCCTTTCACTCAAACTCCTATACATACATTCATATGTGTGTAAAGTAAAGAGCAAATAACCTGGCACCCATTCTTTGAAGGGAAAGTAAAAGTTTGTAAGATGACATAATCAGCTTTGTAGGAGTCATTCAGTGATATTTGTGTTGTCTTACGTGAATATAAACTGCTGTGAAATCAGCTGAAAGCTAGGTAGCTGCAGTTTGTGTAGGACTATGCTTCCTCCTCAGTCTACTTGTGCTACTCAAGGTGTCACTTATGCTCTTGGTCACAACAATGAGAGTTGGTAGAGAATAACAATACAAAAATAGTTGGCAGCTGAGCTGCCTGAGGTTGGAACATGTCCCACATGATGACAATGATAGAGTTCCAGCTGTCAGCAGGGTATCACCACCCCCAGCAAGGGTATAGAGGGAAGCACGTGAGGCAGATGACTGAGGGAACAGCAGGGACGTATCTTGGGAAAGATGAGAAACACAAGTTCAGAAAATAGAGCCTGAATAATTTCCATGAGTCCTTTTTCCTTTGGTGATGTGAATGACCATTAGAAGCTCTATAGCTTAGGTCAATTTTAAGGAATCAGAAATTAGAGATGAGTAGCTTTGAAAAAAAAAAAAGGGGGGTCTAGCTGAGTCCTGATTAAGTATATAATGGTATGATTGAGAAAAACACAGGAACAATTAGAGCTCAAACAGTTGAAATTTTAAGATATTTTAATTAAATACATAAATAAATATCCTCTTTTATAATTTTTTCCCCGTAAGAACATAAGTAAACCCACTTGACCTTAAGAGGTAATATAGTGACAGCTTTAAACAATATGTGGTAGATATTTTTTTCAGATAGTGGGTTACATGCATGCATTTGTCTGCCCCCTCTCTACAACATATACTACAATGATGCTAAAGGGATATAAATGTTGTAAATCCTTATTAAAAAGGAGTAAGACAGTTCATTCATATCTGCATATTGGGAATATAAAAAATAGTGAAAGGGATTATAGGGGAAAAGAGTAAATGAGTGGGAAAAATCAGAAAGGGTGACAAAACATGAGAGACTCCTAACTCTGGGAAATTAACAAGGGGTAGTGGAAGGGGAGGTGGGGGTGAGTGGGGTGACTGGGTGACGGGCACGGGGGGGTACTTGATGGGATGAGCACTGGGTATTATACTGTATGTTGGCAAATCGAACTCCAATCTAAAAATATACAAAAAAAAAAAAAAAGAAAAAAAATAGTAGAACAGAGTAGACTACAGCCTAAAAGATGTGGAAAGCTGGCAGGAAATAAGCACAATGGAGCTCCTGAACTGTTTGAGCCCTGAGAGCATGCAGAGGACAGAGGACCAGGAGAGGGTCAAATGAGGCTGGCAGTAAACAATCCATCTAAGTCTGCTTTCCAGTCTCACTATGAGAAAGAAAGGAATGCTGTCAACAGATCCAGAACAAACAAAACCTGTCAGAGAAATTGTGGTTTCAATATATTATATTAATTAAGACTTGATTTCAAGAAATTATTGGAGATAAGAGAGAACTGTAAACAGAGCTCCTTTCCTTTCATAACAAAAGATCACAAAAATAAGAATTCCAGAGATATTAAAGAATTAAAGCCATGAAGGTAATAGGAAAAAATACAAGCTTTGAGGCAAGAAAGGCAATTCCAAAAATGATACATAAAGCAAATGCCAGGAGCACATGGGTGACTCAGTTGATTAAGCGTCTGCCTCTTGGTTTCGGCTCAGGTCATGATCTCAGGGTCATGAGATCAAGCCCCATGACGCTTTGCATTGAGCACAGAGTCTCCTTGAGTATCCTGCCTCTCCCATTGCACTCTCCCTCCGTGTGTGTGTGTGTGTGTGTGTATACTCTTTCTCTCTTTAAAATAAATAAATCTTAAAAAAAAGCAAATGCCAAAATTTATCAAACTAGAATTGAGATAAGATTTTGAAAGGAGAAAGAATATAGAAAATTTAGACAGTAAGTGGGAACTTAGCTGAAAATATTTGCAACATTCATGACTCAAGGGGTTAATATCCAAAATATATTCAAGCTCCTAAAAATCAATAAAATAATGCAAATAGCCAAGTAAACTTAGAGAAAATGGTATAAACAGGCAACTTTTTATGGGTATTGAAGTTGTTTGCAATATTCCCTAATATAAGTAACACTGCAGTAGATAGCATTATACACTTCATTTTCACATGTGAAGGTGCTTGCAGGTAGTGGAAGGTTGGTAGCAAAGTGTTTAGAAGTTTTGTTTTAGTAGATTGTGCCAAATTGCCCTCCCAAGAAGCTGTGCTAATTTACACTTCTTCCAATACTGCATGTCTCCAGTTCCCTGCATCCTAATATTATTATAAGTTTTTCTTTTTACTAGCCTAATGGCTGAAAATGGGATATTACTAGTAGATTTTGTAGTTCTTGCATTGCCAGTTATGAGTAGAATAGTTTCTGCATTCAGTGGACAACTCTATTTCCTCTTCTAAGAGTTATTTTTATTGGGTTATTTGCTACGTGGATTTATCTTATTCTTCTTTTACAATATTCTATAACTTAGTCTTCTAAAAAACTTCTTTGAGAAGGAATTGCTGTCTATTGCTTACAATCCATCAAGAGAGTGTAGCAGGGATCCCTGGGTCGCTCAGCGGTTTAGCACCTGCCTTTGGCCCAGGGCGGGATCCTGGAGTCCTGGGATCGAGTCCGGCCTCGGGCTCCCGGCATGGAGCCTGCTTCTCCCTCTGCCTGTGTCTCTGCCTCTCTCTCTCTCTCTCTCATAAATAAATAAATAAATAAATAAATAAATAAATAAATCTTTAAAAAAAAAAAAGAGTGTGTGTAGCATATGCGTATTATATATAGAAGTGGGGTTAACCAGAATAAGGAAAAAGAAATGATTACAGGGAAGCCTGGGTGGTGCAGTCAGTTAAGTGACTGACTCTTGGTTTCAGCTCCAGTGGGGATCTAAGAGTTGTGAGCCTGAGCCTCATGTCAGGCTCTGTGCCCAGTGACCAGTCTGCTTAAGACTTTCTCTCCCTCTGCCCCCCCACCCCCACCTACTCACAGTCTCTCTCTCTCTCTCTCTCTCTCTGTCTCTCTCTGTCTATCTCTCTCTCAAATCCTTAAAAAAAATGATTACAGGTGGCTGCCCCTCTGGAATAATGTTTAGAGTAGAATACTTACTGCTCATTTTTATGATGAAGCCCATTGGATTATTTGATTTTTTAAAAATTTCATTTATTTATTCACGAGAGACACACACAGACACACACACACACAGAGAGAGAGACAGAGGAAGAATCAGGCTCCATGCAGGGATCCTGATGTGGGACTCGATCCTAGGTCTCTAGGACCATGACCTGGGCCAAAGGCAGTGCTAAACCACTGAGCCACCCTGGCTTCCCAGATTATTTGATTTTTTAAAAACCATATATACTCATTACTAGATTTATTAAGTTGTTAATTAATAAAAAAAAAAGCAGTCTTTAATATATAACATGTCCTGGATCTTTTCTTCCTTTAAGAAATTAACGCCATCTGAGCATCAATCTCTTCATGTGTAAAATAATGCCTATCTCATAGCTCTGTTCTGAGGATTAATATTTTATAAATGTCTAGTGATTCTTGGATGGTTTTTCTTCCCTCCTCTTGTTAGTAACTTTATCCTTTTTTTAATAGTCTGTTTGATTGCTATTAAACTTTATTAAATCAAAGTTGAATCAACACATTTATTACCTACTAGTTATAAGCTAGTAATTTTAAATGCTATGTGTAATTTCCTATCAAAGGATATTACAATGAGGTTGGAAATAAATGATATAATTGCATTAGAATAAATCCAGCACTTTGATCTGACAGTAAGAAAAATGGAATACGGAGGTGGGGCAAGACGAGGGAGGAGTGGGGTCCTCAACTCACCTGTCCCCACCAGCTCACCTAGATAACTTTCAAACCATCCGGAAACCTAGGAATTCGATCTGAGATTTAAAGAGAAAACAGCTGGAACGCTACAGAGAGAAGGGTTTTCACCTCTAACAAGGTAGGAAGGTGAAAACAAATAAAATAAAAATGAATCAAGTGGGAGAGGGGCCCCGTGAGGACCCGGGCTAAGGGGGGCTGTGAGCCTCCGAGGCAGGAGAGCCCTGCCCCGGAGAAGCAGGAACTTTAAAAATCCGCACCGGATTCTTCCCGGATGGAAAGATGCTGGCAGGGAACTCGGGCAGGATCCCAGGAGGGGCAGTGGAGCCCCCAGGTGCCCGGGGTCACTAACTGAGGAAGAGCCGCCACACCCCGGGGGCTGAGATGGGGAAAGGGCTGGAGCGCCCCGCGGGCCCCGGGAGCAGCCGGTGGGTCAGGCCGGGTCTCTGGGGAGGGGCTGCACCTGCTGCCTTTGGGAGCCCACCCGGGAGCGCGATTCCAGCGGCGCAGGCCCCAGAGCCCAGGGTGCGGGGGGGCACAGCCCAGGATCCTGCGCTCCCCCCGGGACAGGCGGAGGCGGGGAGGGCACAGGACAGTGAGGACGCTCCTGCTGCCGCAGCCCGAGTTGTGCAGATCAGCGCCTCCCCCCGTCCCCGGAGCATCCAGGCCCCTGCGGACTGGGAGACAGCGGGTGGTTTCTGGGGGTGGTTACTGCGGGAGCTGACTCTAGAGCTGGAGACCTGGACGCGGCCAGTGTGGTTGTTCCTCCTGGTGTCACCCTGTGCCTGGGAGGGGGGCCACCAGGGGACAGGGGCCTCACCGCGTAAACAGCTCCCACTGAGCCCGGCACCTGGCAGGAGGGCGGGGCAGCTCCCCAGGTGCACACACCTGAGAGTCAGCACAGCAGCCCCTCCCCCAGAACACCAGCTGGAAGGACAGGGGAAGAGCAAGTTCTTGACCAAGCAGCACTGGAAGGCTCCAGGGGAAGTCGAGGGATTTACAGTATATAGAACCAGACGGTACCGCTTAATTTTCTCCCTTTGTACAATACAAATCATTTTTATAGCAGACTAAAACTTTCCAATATTTTTTCTTTTCCCACCTTAACTATATTTTACCAGCTCTTCATTTTTAAGTTTTTTTCCTTTTTGACTTTCATATTTCTACAATTACATGTCTTAGATATATTTTCCACTTCTAGATTCCCTTCAACATAATTTAATTTTGGGAGATATACGAGGTATGTGTTTTTGTTTTGTGTTTTCTGTTTTCTCTTGTTCTACAATGGTGGAAGTTAATACCTTCTAAAACATGTCTAGCATGCACTGAGAACCGAGTGGGATACCATGCTGGTTCATTCTGTGAGATTATATTCTCTCTTCATTCCCATTATACCCCTCACATTCTTGTTTATGTTTTGGTGGTCAATGTTGGAGCCCTCTACAAGTATTGCTGGTTTATATAAATTTGGAACTAAGCATCTTTTAAAATACAGAACTTAATAAACTCAGAAACAAGAGGATCACCCACTAGGACACCTCAGGTATACTACATTCTCACTCCACTACAACTTCACCACCATCATCTCCCAGTCCTCCCCTCTTTCTGTTTTTTTTTTTTCTGTTTTCTTTTTTTCCTCTTTACTTTTCCTTTTATTCTTCTCTTTTTTTCTTTTTTCTTTCTTTTTTTCTTCTTGGAATTTTTGGCCTTTTATTTCTTACTACTTTGTTTTTAAATTTGCTTTTCACTTTAGTGGTCCTTTTATTTTGGTCAGATTGTTGTTTTCATTTTCTGGTCTCTGACCTCCTCAGAATCATCTAGGGTGAAATTTACTGAGACTGTGGTTGATTTCCTCGACTCAGCCCACTCATACAACCAGTCTGCACTAAGCAAAATGACTAGAAGGAAGAACTCACCACAAAAGAAAGAATCAGAAAAAGTTCTCTCTGACACAGAGTTACAGAATATGAATTACAATTTGATGTCAAAAGCCAATTCAGAAGCACAATTATAAAGCTACTGATAGTTCTGGAAAAAGGCATAAAGGATTCAAGAGACTTCATAACTGCATAATTTACATATAATCAGGCCAATATTAAAAATCAATTAAATGAGATGCAATCCAAATTTGATGTCCTAATGACAAGGGTTAATGAGGTGGAAGAAAGAGTGAGTGACATAGAAGAACAAGTTGATGGCAAGGAAGAAAACTAAGGAAAAAAAAGAAAAACAAAAGACCAAGAGGAAAGGTTAAGGGAAATAAATGATAGCCTCCAAAGGAAGAATCTACATATAATTGGGGTTCCAGAGAACGCTGAGAGGAACAGAGGGTGAGAAAGCATATTTGAACAAATCAAAGCTGAAAACTTCCCTAATTTGGGGAGGGAAACAGGCATTCGGATCTAGGAGATAGAGAGGTCCCCCCCTTAAAATCAATAAAAACCATTCAACATCCCAACATTTCACATTGAAATTTGCCAATTCCAAAGATAAGGAGAAAATCCTTAAAGCAGTGAGAGAAAAAGAGATTCTTAACTTATATGGGGAGAAATATTAGATTAACAGCAAACCTCTCCACAGAGACCTGGCAGGCCAGAAAGGGCTGGCAGGATATATTCAGGGTCCTAAATGAGAAGAACCAGCAACCAAGAATACTTTATCCAGCAAGGCTCTCATTCAGAATAGAAGGAGAGATATAGAGCTTCCAAGATAGGCAGAAACTGAAAGAATATGTGACTACCAAACCAGCTCTACAAGAACTATTAAGGGGGACTCTGTAAAAGAAAGAGGAAGCCCAAAGAAATAAGCCACAAAAACAGGGACTGAACAGGTATTATGATGACACTAAATTCATATCTTTCAATAGTAACTCTGAATGTGAGTGGGCTTAATGATCCCATAAAAATGCGCAGGGTTTGAGAATGGATAAAAAGCAAGACCCATCTATTTGCTGTCTACAAGAGACTCATTTTAGACCTAAGGACACCTACAGCCTGAACATGAAAGGTTGGAGAACCATTTAACATTCATATGGTCCTCAAGAGAAAGTTGGAGTAGCAATCCTTATATCAGATAAATTAAAGTTTATCCCAAAGACTGTAGTAAACGATGAAGAAGGACACTATATCATATTTAAAGGGCCTATCCAACAAGAAGACCTAAGAATCATGAATATGTATGCCCTTAATGGGGGAGCTGCCAAGTATATCAGTCAATTAATAACCAAAGCAAAGACATATGTAGATAATAATACACTAATAGTAGGAGACTTCAACACGGCATTTTCTGAAAATGACAGATATTCTAAGCACAACATCAACAAAGAAACAAGGGCTTTAAATGATACACTGGACCAAATGGATTTCACAGATATATACAGAACTCTCCACCTGAACGCAACTGAATACACGTTCTTCTCAAGTGCACATGGAATTTTATCCACAATAGACCACATACTGGGTCATAAATTAGGTCTCAACTGATACCAAAAGATTGGGATTGTCGTCTGCATATTTCCAGACTACAATGCTGTGAAACCAGAACTGAATAACAAGAAGAAATTGAAGGAAATTCAAACACGTGGAGGTTAAAGACCATCCTTCTAAAAGATGAAAGGGCTAACCAGTAAATTAGAGAATTAAAAACATTCATGGAAAAAAATAAAAATAAAAATAAAACATTCATGGAAATTAATGAGAATGAAGATACAACCGTTCAAAATCTTTGATATACAGCTAAAGCAGTCCTAAGAGGGAAATACATCACAATACAAGCATCCATCAAAAAACTGGAAAAAACTCAGATACAAAAGCTAACCTTGTACCTAAAGGAACTGGAGAAAAAACAGCAAATAAAACCTACACCCAGCAGAAGAGAGTTAATAAAGATTCAAGCAGAACTCAATGAAATAGAGACGAGAAGAACTGTAGAACAGTCCAACAAAACCATGAATTGGTTAATTGAAAGAATTAATAAGATAGAAAAACCATTAGCCATCCTTATTAAAAAGAAAAAAGGACTAATATTAATAAAATCATGAATGAAAGAGGAGAGAAAACAACCAATACCAAGGAAATACAAACGATTTTAAAAACGTATTATGAGCAGCTATACGACAGTAAATTAGGCAACTAGAAGAAATGGATGCATTTCTGGAAAAGCACAAATTACCAAAACTGGAACAGGAAGAAATAGAAAACCTGAACAGGACAATAACCAGGGAGGAAATTGAAGCAGTCATCAAAAACCTCCGAAGACACCAAAGTCCAGGACCAGATGGCTTCTCATGGGAATTCTATAAAATGTTTAAAGTAGAAATAAACCTACTCTACTAGGCTGTTCCGAAGGATAGAAAGGGACAGAATACTTCCAAACTCTTTTAATGAGGCCAGCATCACCTTAATTCCAAAACTAGACAAAGACCCCACCAAAGAGGAGAATTATAGACCAATATCCCTGAGGAATACAGATGCAAAAATTCTCAACAAGATACTAGCCAATAGGATCCAACAGTACCATAAGAAGATTATTCATCATGACCAAGTGGGATTTATCTCCAGAATGCAAGGTTGGTTCAACACTCATAAAACAATCAACGTGATAGATGACATCACCAAGAGAAAAAAACATATGATCCTCTCAATAGATGCAGAGAAAGCATTTGAGAAAATACAGCATCCATTCCTGATCAAAACTCTTCAGAGTATAGCGATAGAGGGAACATTCCTCAATATCATAAAAGCCATCTATGAAAAGCCCACAGCAAATATCATTCTCAATGGGGAAACACTGAGAGTCTTTTCCCTAAGATCAGGAACATGACACGGATGTCCACTTTCACCACTGCTATTCAACATAGTACAAGAAGTCATAGCCTCAGCAATCAGACAACAAAAAGAAATAAAATGCATTCAAACTGGCAAAGAAGAAGTCAAACTCCCCCTCTTCACAGATGCCAGGATATTGTACATCGAAAACCCAAAAGACTCCACCCCAAGATTGCTAGAACTCATACAGCAATTTGGCAGTGTGACAGGATACAAAATCAATGCCCAGAAATCAATGACATTTCTATACACTAACAATGAGACTGAAGGAAGAGAAATTAAGGAGTCAATCCCATTTACAATTGCACCCAAAAGCATAAGATACCTAGGAATAAACCTAACCAAAGAGGTAAAGTATGTATACCCAAAAGACTACAGAACACTTCTGAAAGAAATTGAGGAAGACAAAAAGAGATGGAAAAACATTCCATGCTCATGGATTGGCAGAATTAATATTGTGAAAATGTCTATGCTACCCAGGCAATTTACACATTTAATGCAATCTCTATCAAAATACCATGGACTTTCTTCAGAGAGTTGGAACAAATAATCTTAAGATTTATGTGGAACCAGAAAAGACCTCAAATAGCCAGGGGAATATTGAAAAAAGAAAATCAGAGCTGGAGGCATCACAATGCCAGATTTCAAGTTGTACTGCAAATCTGTGATCATCAAGACAGTATGGTACTGGCACAAAAACAGACACATAGATCAATGCAACAGAATAGAGAATCCAGAAGTGGACCCTGAACTTTATGGTCAACTAATATTCGACAAAGGAGGAAAGACTATCCACTGGAAAAAAGACAGTCTCTTCAATAAATGGTGCTGGGAAAATTGGACATCCACATGCAGAAGAATGAAACTAGACCACTCTCTTTCACCATACACAAAGATAAACTCAAAATGGATGAAAGATCTAAATGTGAGAAGATTCCATCAAAATCCTAGAGGAGAACAGGTAACACTTTTTTTGAACTTGGCCACAGTAACTTCTTGCAAGATACATCCACGAAGGCAAAAGAAACAAAAGCAAAAATGAACTATTGGGACTTCATCAAGATAAAAACCTTCTTCACAGCAAAAGAAACAGTCAACAAAATTAAAGACAACCTATGGAATGGGAGAAGATATTTGCAAATGACATATCAGATAAAGGGCTAGTATCCAAGATCTATAAAGACCATTTTAACTCAACAGCAAAGAAACAAACAATCCAATCATGAAATGGGCAAAAGACATGAACAGAAATTTCACAGAGGAAGACATAGACAGAGCCAATAAGCACATGAGAAAATGCTCTACATCACTGGCCATCATGGAAATACCAATCACAACCACAATGAGATACCACCTCACACCAATGAGAATGGGGAAAATTAACAAGACAGGAAACAACAAATGTTGGAGGGGATGTGGAGAAAGGGGAACCCTCTTGCACTGTTGGTGAGAATGTGAACTGGTACTGCACTATGGCAAACTGTGTGGAGGTTCCTCAAAGAGTTAAAAATACAACTGCCCTATGACCCAGCAATTGCACTACCGGGGATTTTCCCCAATGATATAGAAGTAATGAAAGTCCTAGACCCCTGCATCCCAATGTTTATAGCAGCAATGTCCACAATCACCAAACTTTGGAAGAAGCTTCAGTGTCCATCAAAAGATGAATTGATAAAGAAGATGTAGTATATATATAAATATATAAAATATATATATATATACACACACACAATGGAATATTACTCAGCCATTAGAAATAACTAATACCCACCATTTGCTTTGACATGGCGGAACTGGAAGGTATTATGCTGAGTGAAGTGAGTAAGTCAGAGAACAATCATTATATGGTTTCACTCATATGGGGAATATAAAAAATAGTAAAAAGAGATTATAGAGGAAAGGAGAGAAAATGAGTGGGAAAAATCAAAGAGGGTAACTAAACATGAGAGACTCCTAACTTCGGGAAATGAACAAAGGGTAGTGGAAGGGGAGGTGGGCAGGACAATGGGGTGACTGGGTGATGGGCACTGGGGCACTCGATGGGATGAGTACTGGGTGTTATATGTTGGCAAATTGAATTACAACAAAAATATGCATAATAAAAAATTAAATAAAAAATCAATACAAAGAAATAATCATGCCTATATTTATTAATCAGTGCAATCTATAGGAACTCATATGAAACATTAGAGGGGATGCTGAGATGAATAAGACATGATGCATGCCATCTAAGCACTTATATTTCAGTTAAAAAAAGTACAAGGCAGACTTTGAATAATATTGTCGAAAATGAGCAAAAGGGGATGCTAAGGAAAAAGAAAAAGAAGAGAAAATTATTGGTTGTTTGAGATCTTGAAATGGTCATGACAAGGCATCATTCGATCAGGGCTCATAAGGATAGGAAGGCTTTTGTTAAAGACATGGGAGAAGCAAATATTCCAGAAAATAGAGGCCTGGAAAGCTAATAATATGTATCAAGAATGGTGAGAATTTCAGGGTTGTGTGACTTGGCAGAGGCAGTTGGTAATGTTACTGAAAACAGCTTTGCTCAATTGGAGCTAATATATGCATATTATTAATATATGCATTAATATATGCCCTGCATATGGACATTTGTCTTTATACCTGTGGATGCCTATGCTCCCTTCCTTAGGCAATAACAAAGTACTTGCCTAAGTACTACCTTGTAGTCCAGTTAGGATTATCAGTATTATATTACCTTTCATCCTCCCCCACCCCCCACCAAAAGTTAGACCTGTAACCCAATATAGGTCAATCCATCTTATCACTTGGGATTTTGAGCATTGATCAAGGAGGCATATGAAGATGAGTCAGTTGCTTAGAGCACTTTCACACAAAGATTCATGAGTCTCACCATTAATCCACCCACTCTATTATTCCCCCCAAGGTCCAGCTCTTCAGTATCCTGCTAATAAACTTCCTGTGTGTGTAGTGTTTACAAAGTTTTGTTTTCATTTTGTTTTGCCTAACAATCAGAAACAGTTTCTACTGAGTACAAGCAAAGAACTCTAATTGAATAACCTGTCAAAGTAGTCTGTACATAATTTGCGAACAATGGGGACATTTTATTGAAGATTCATATGATAAAGATGTCATTTAGGAAATTTGAAGCAACGAGAAAGTAAAGAATCAGAGTGCAAGCAAGAGGAAATGTCATGTTGTGTGGATTTAAGAGGATAGAGGAGAAAAGGGATGTGAGACGTTATGGAAATAAAAGTGATATAGGTGGAATGAACACTAGACATTATTGATTTTACAATAAAAAAAAAACTGGGTTTGAACCCCAGGTCCTGCCCAGCCTCTGACTTATTTAGGTAGGTTACTTACACACACTGAACCCTTATTTCCAAATTTTTATAATGCAGACAATAATAACTCTTAACTGTCATGTTTTGAGGATTTAAGTCACAATATATGCAAAGTGCTCAAATTAATCTCTGTCATATAGTAGGTGCCAAATAAATGTTCTATATGACTATAATTTCAATAGAACTTGCAAGTTATTGAATCTGACACATAAACTAAATGGCAAAGTCAACACTGACCTCAAGTTTTGACTTGGGGAAATGTAGTACATGATGGTAATGGGCAAGGAAGATAAATTTTTAGAAGTAGGTGGATGAGAAAACCACACAACATTCAAAAGAAATTTAATTTTTAGCATGTAGATTTTTGAGATAAAGAGGAAATAAATAATTTTCTCAAGATTTAAAAGAATACTGAAGCATGAAGAAAAAATTTTAGACTCATCCTCATAACTGTGGGAAATTGAAAGATGAAATATCCACGTGGACAACTACACAGGAAATATTGATGGTAAATTCTAGCATATGTTTCATAGAAAGGATGACTGAGTAAGGAGAGTCATGAAGTATATAGAAGGGAACATAACAGCATAGAAGCTAAAAGAAAAGACAACCAGACACAGGGTTTTCTTACTTCATTGCCTCAAATGTCTCATAGGCTGCAGAAAGGACACAAAAGATGGGGATTAAAAAGAATCGATTTAATTGTCTCATTAGTGAGACTTCTCAGATATTTGCTTCAGCAAAGTCATACAAGTGGAACTAGATGTAAGAGACTTTGAGAATAATGCCTCATTATGTTTAAGGATAGCTTTTATTTGTTTTAGAAGTTGTTTTGGGAGTGGCAGAGGGTATAATAAAAAAAGGAAAGCAAAGGAAAATTTTATACTAATAATTACTACTGGAATAATTAGAACTGATTTGAGAGTATAATAGCAATTATACAGTTTAATGTAGTCATCCAAATTAATGTGTGAACAAATCCTTTTACAAAAAAGAAAGGGCATTTAGAAGCCACATACTCCAAGTGCCAACATGGTGATTCTATTATGTTTCTGCCAATTGTCACAATGTTGCAAATGTTTATAATATTTTTTATAATAAAAACATTTCATCTTAATAACAAATTCAAAATCAATCACAGAATCATAGTCTTTATTACTGGCATTTTCTGATTTTAATAAACACTGAAATTTAAAGATCTATTTTGACAGGATTTTCAA
This sequence comes from Canis aureus, assembly GCF_053574225.1. Taxonomy (NCBI): domain Eukaryota; kingdom Metazoa; phylum Chordata; class Mammalia; order Carnivora; family Canidae; genus Canis; species Canis aureus. The sequence goes on from NC_135622.1 coordinate 37,479,408, forward strand.
GACAGTTAATTTATTTCTCATGCCAGCTTTCTCTAGAAATAAATTCCTTTCTCTTTCCAAAGAACCCATCAGTATTTTTTTTTCATCACGCTAGCTCACTTTTTCTGAATATGTACTTTTAGTTTTCTGCTTGCAGTCATGATATATTTAATAATGAGAGTCATTTCCTAAAACTCTTATTAGATAAGATAAGGGATGCCTGGGTGGCTCAGTGGTTAAGTATCTGCCTTTGGCTCAGGGTGTGGTCCTAGAGTCCCTGGATCAAGTCCCACATCAGGCTCCCTGCAAGGAGCCTGCTTCTTCCTCTGCCTATGTCTCTGCCTCTTTCTAGGTGTGTCTCTCATGAATGAATGAATGAATAAATAAATAAAGCACTTTATATTTAGATCATTATAAACTTTCAAATAAGCTGAAATGTAAAGGCAGACACATTAGCAATCATCTCTTTTTGAACCCTGGGCAAACTGTAGCCACAATAACTCTCAATAACTCAATGAATAAGAATTCATTGGCATTCTTGCTGGGAAAGCTTGAACCAAACCCTGGCACTAGAGAAGAAAGTCTTAGATTGACTTGTATGTCTCTCCATGGATAAGCATGGACTGAATCCACAATTTATATTATATTATCTATATATCATCATTTCCCCATAAATATTCAAAAAAGACAGACACAGAGAAAACTATCCAACCTTATTTATCATCGTACTCATATCTAGGTATTTGCATTAGCAGTTACTAATTTTTTTCTGAAACAAAAGATGTGTTGGATTTTTGGAGATGTTGCACAATTTCCTAGAGAAAAGGATTATTTTAAATGAAGTTCTAAATTAAAGATTTTCTATTTGTTTGCTTTCTTCCTTCACTTTCCTTCTTTCTTGTGGCTAAATCTCAAGACTCTTGGTGAGCCGAAATCTAAGGTATTGACAAGGAATGTGAAAGTTGACCTCTAAGGTCAAGTTTATACTAACAAAGCACATAATTATTAGCTCGTTCAAATATAAACAAAAGCTTCTGATTCTATCTCTGGGTATTTAGGGCTAGAATAAAATGTTTGTATTGGTGATAGTCAAGAAAATCAAATTAACAGGAAACCTACCTGATTGGATTAATTTTATTTTCTTGATGACATCTTTCCTCTTTCATTTATTTAACCTATTCACTGATGTAGCAAACACTTATTTTGCATTTAAGATATTCTAGGTAACTTGAAAGGTACAGGGAAACATGGCTCTACCCACAGGAGCATATTGTTAGGAATCATTTCACAGAGAAGGGCCTAGTGAAACTAGGTCTTTTTTTTTTTTTTTAAGATTTTATTTATTTATTCATGAGAGACACAGAGAGAGAGAGAGAGAGAGAGAGAGGCAGAGACACAGGCAGAGGGAGAAGCAGGCTCTATGCAGGGAGCCTGACGTGGGACTTGATTCCGGGACCCAAGGATCACGCCCTGGGCTGAAGGCGGTGCTAAGCAGCTGAGCCACCCGATTGCCTGAAACTTGGTCTTGAAGACATAAAATAATTGCAAATCCTCTTCCTAGCCAGTGAGGCTAACTCCTTAATTCTGATGGAAAAAAAAAATGAACAAACAAAACAGTTAATTCTTCCTGAATACTTATAATACATGCCAACGTGTGGCTTGGTCTCTCTGGGATAAGGCACTAATGTTTTGTGGTAAAAATTTATAAGCAACATTTTGAACAAATAACTTTGGTGGAGAGTCTAACTGTGCTTCTGCCAACTTGTGGTGACACCACACTTTTTGATTCATCAGGCATTTGGATTCCACAAAGAAACTATAATTATATGTGTGTTTAACCTCAGGCCCAGAAAATTGTCTTTTATCATTGAAAGGCTTTTAAAAGTTGAAATGTGAAATGAAGAGTTCCAGTTCTCCCAGGAGCTTCCTCTTGTCTGCTTACCTACCTCCCCATTTCTGCTTTACTTTTGGGACAATGGAAAAAAAAGAGTTTAAACCAGGTAAAAATAAAAAGAGATGAAAATGAAGGAGAAAGGGGGTTGGAGGGTACCGGTGTCCAACCCGAGGGCATGGTGTTGTGCAACCAAAGAAATGATTTTCAGAGGTACATGGCTCTCAGCTCTGTCAACGTCCTTCCCCAAGCAGCTTTGTCAAAGTGAGGTGCATGTAGGGACAGGCTCTCTGCACAACATCTGTGCTCTGTGAGTGGGCCCTGCTTACCACTTCCCATTATCTATGCAGTCTGAAGATGGTAGGCATTGACTCTAGATTTTCAGAATCAGAGTTCTGGGCTCCTCTGGCTTACCAATGTGTCCTCGTTGTTTCAGATTTTAGAAACACATTTGTATTCAGTTCTCCTTCAGGGAGAACAAAAGCTGTTGCTGGTGGAGATAAAGCATTGAAGAAGTTGTAGGTAAACTTTAGTCTTCCATCCTTCTGATATATCAGTGGAAATTCACAGTATGGACTTTTAATATAATCTTCTTTCTAAGCAACTGGGAATAGATGTACTTTTCATTTAATTCTTTAGTTTGCCTTAATTTTATATGGCTTTTGTTTCCTTAATCCAAGTATACATAAAAATGTATATTCTTTAAAAAAAATGAGAAGAAGAAACAAAGTTCACTGATTGAAATGTTTTCAACTTTGGAAATTCCAGATGAGAAACATCTCCTTAGTATGAAGGCTCATGAGCTATTCAGCTGTTTAAGGAGTACAGGAATGAGTGGTATGTATGAAAGAGACAGTCCTTTCCTCTCCTTTTCCTGTGTGTTTCAGGATCCTTTCCTGACATGGAAGTAGATCAAAAAGTAGAAAAGGCATTAAAAATATATAACTCCATGAGATGGAATTACTTATTTCAAGCACATGAAGTACATTTTGAAAGCAAACCTCATTTCATCTCCAGGTGCATGCAAAGGATAAAGAAAAATATTTTCCATAGGATACTGGAGAAAATAAAATAACCTATAATATTACAGAAAATTGTATGTTTAGATATCTAGCCAATAACACCCAAGCTATGATTTTGCAAAATATAGAATAATGCTCATATCACTTGTGCTTTAAAAAAAATACTAATTCCTGGTAATCTGTTCAAATTCTCAGAAAAACAAGAATGATGGCATGCTACCATTTAATCATCAAACAGTTACCATTAAGATCAAGGCAATAGGTAGGAAATTATCACTTCTCCTCTCTCATTTAATGTACTGAGTTCTTGGGATCCCTGGGTGGCGCAGTGGTTTGGCGCCTGCCTTTGGCCCAGGGCGCGATCCTGGAGACCCGGGATCGAATCCCACATCGGGCTCCCGGTGCATGGAGCCTGCTTCTCCCTCTGCCTGTGTCTCTGCCTCTCTCTCTCTCTCTGTGTGACTATCATAAATAAAAAAAAAATAAAATAAAGAATAATTGCTCTTTTTTCAACATAGACTTATCAGGTCCATCTCAGTTACACGAATCGAGGAATGTATTTGTGTATGTGTTTCTCTAACTAAAAAGAAACTCAGAATAAACCCTAAGCATTACTACCATAATTAGCTCCTAATTAATATTCTTATTCCTGATATTGATGTAAACCTACATGTCCATTGTTTTTCATTGATGTTATTTTACATTGCTGGCAGTCTAGTGACTCTTCAGAGAATCTCATCGATTATATTCACAAAGTTCTTAGTATCAATTGCTCTACAATTAAGAAACCCTGTGAAGATCATCAAGCCTCACTTTTGACAGTTCAGCTTTGGACCTTTTAGGAACTTAGCAAACCACTGTGATAAGTACGGCTCAAGTTGGTTATTCATATAAAACTCATGTTCCCATTTTGTTCTTGTTGAATGACTTAAACTGTTTTTGTATTCTTGCTTACCCATTCTAAGCTTCTCTTCTCTGAAGCCTTTTTTTCAATCACTTGAGTTTCCAAAAACTTCTAGTAAGCATTCCTGCCATAAAGGCATTGGGATCATCACTATACTGATACAAATAACTAAGACCTATTTTTGTAGAGCTCTTTGTCTAATGGTCAGAATATTCAGTTTCTGACAATGAAAACAAAGATCTGCAAATAAAAGTTCTGTGATCATTTTTTTTTCTATTTTAGAAAGGTCATTGATGACATGTATGCCTTGCAAGAATAGCCAGTATGTGCCCCATCATTCTTTTCTTCCTTTGAATGATAGGACAATCTCCAAAAAGTAGCAACAATTAAAATTGTTGAATCCTTATTAAGAATCTTCCAAACATAATAGAAAATATATTGCAAGAGTAAAATAATACAGAAGACATAACTAGAATAAAATCAAGGACACTTTTCTAGGAAACATATATATCATTATTAATTTGTAGGAACATTGTGCCTCCATGATAGATCCACAGTGGATGGATGACAAAAAGATTCATGTTATTTTATTATCACTTAATCTTTGGAAAACTGAAAGCCATTTATTTATTTAAGATCATCCCATGGCTTCATCCTCTCCTTCCACATGTGCAGTCTCCTAAAACCAAGAAAGAACTGAGCTGGTTGCTAAGTAACAACTAAGGTATTATGAATGGGTGCAGAGATGCAGCTCTTGAATCAAGTATTAATCAACAGGTTTTAAAAACAAAGAAGTATGATAGTAAAATCACCCATTAAGTCATATGTTTGAGGAAAGGGTCAAAGCTAAATTCTAGTTTAGATAGGGATGATTTTGTAGAAGAAGGATTTTTTTCCTTAAAATATTAGGTTTTTAAAAAAATAAATTCAACTTAATGAACCATTAGGGAAACACTAATGTTTTGTAAATGACTTGTAAACAGAAAGCATTTGAAGTAGATTTTTAATCCAGCCAAAAAGTCATAAGAAGAACAAAGAAAAAAATTCAATGAAGAATTAAATTGAAAATTGTGTGTGAAAGTTAAAGAAATTGGGAATGCATATTACAATTTTTTTGGTATCTCCAAGGGAGCATATTCTTGATTTTTGAGACTTGGAAGATTCCAGATAGCATATCTGAATAAACTATAAACTTATCCATCAAACTCATATTCAAAATTATGGGCAGATTGGACCTACTTTCCCATTTTAACGCTTGCGCCTCATACATTCTAGGTTTATAGGATTAAAATTAAAAATGCCCCAAATGGAAACACATGATTTGGTTGCCATCTGATGTATCAGTGGCATCAGGATAGAGCAGGAAAAGACTGAGAAGTTGGTTGGAACCCTCAGTCGAGGGTGCCTATGACTGACTCCAGAGAAATTGCTATGGCGATAGGAAAAGGAAAGAATGGGGAGGCCTGGGTGGCTCAGTGACTGAGCTCCTGTCTTTGGCTCACCACACGATCCCAGGGTCCTAGGATCCAGTCCCACATCAGGCTCCGCACAGGGAGCTTGCTTTTCACTCTGCCTATGTCTCTGCCTCTCTCTCTGTGTCTCTTGTGAATAAATAAATAAAATCTTTTTTAAAAGGACAAAGGAGAGAATGGGTGAGATTATGAAGTTTCTCACACATTTTTGTGTAGGAGTGCCAGTCCATCAATGGAGATCACATACTGGCTAAGAGGTCACTGGGTTTGGGGATCAGAGAAATCTGGATTCAAACCCTGGCTCTTTACTCTCTAGTTTTGTACCTTTGTGTATTAGTTAAGCTCTCCTTAAAATTTAGCCATGTTTGGTGCGTTTATTATTATTTTGCAATTTTTAAGCTTTTTTTAAATTGAAGTGTAGGTGACACACAATGTTACTTTAACTTTAGGTGTGCAACATAGTGATTGGACAACTCTACCTTATGCTATGCTTACCCTCAAATGTAGCTACCTTCTGGCACCATACAACACTACTAAAACACCATTGACTGTGCTCATTTCCTTTCATTTCCCTTGACTTACTCATTCCATAACTGAAAGCCTGTACCTTCCACTCCCCTCACCCATTCTGCCAATCTCCCTACCTCCATCCCCTCTGGCACCCACCAGTTTGTTTGCCACATTTATGGGCTTGTCTCTGCTTTGCTTATTCTTTTTTTTTTTTTTTTAATTCCACATATAAGTGAAATTGTATGGTATTTTCCTTTCTCTTTCTGAATTATTTCATTCAGCATAATACTTTCTAGGTCCATCCCTGTTGTCCCAAATCGTAAAATTTCATTTTTTTATGGCTTGTAACATCCATTGTGTATGCATGCCACAACTTCCTTATCCATTCATCAGTTGATGGACACTTGAATTGTTTCCATGTCTTAGCTATTGTAAATAATGCTGCAATAAACATAGGGGTACATGCACCTTTTCAAATGAGTGTTTTTATTTTTGTCAAGTAAGTACCTACAGTGGAATTACTGGCTCATACAGTAATTCTGTTTTTAATTTTTTGAGAAACTTTCATATTGTTTTCCATAGTGATCACACCAACTTATATTCCTACTAATAGTGTACAGGATTCCTTTTACTCCACATCCTTGCCAAAGCTTGGTATTTCTCGTTTTTTGGATTCTAGCCATTCTGATATCTCACTGCGGTTTTAATTTGCATTTCCCTGATGATTAGTAATGTTGACATCTTTTCATGTCTCTGTTGGCCATCTGTATTCTGTATGTCTTCTTTGAAAAATCTATTCAGGTCTTCTGCACATTTTTTCCTCAAGTTATTTTGGCTTTTGTGGTGTTGAGTTGTATAAGTTCTTTATGTATTTTGGATACTAACCTTTTATTGGATACATCTTTTACTAATATCTTCTCCCGTCCAGTAGTCACCTTTTTGTTTTGTTGATGGTTTTCTTTTTTTTTTTTTTTTCATTTTTCTTTTGATATAGTCCCAAATATTTACTTTTGCTTTTGTTTTGCTTGCCTAAGGAGACATATCTAGAAAAAATGTTGCTAAAACCAATGTTTAAGAGATCACTATGTTTTCTTCTAGGATTTATATAGTTTAGATCTCACATTTAGGTCTTTAATTCATTTTGAGTTTTTTTTCTCTTTACTTTTTGCATATGGTGTACAAGAGTAGTACAGTTTCATTTTTTTTTTGCATGTAATTGTCTGGTTTTCCCAGCACCATTTACAGAGGAGACTATTTTTCTCCTATTGTATATTCCTGCCTTCTTTACCATAGACTAATTGACCATATAAGTGTAGGTTTATTATGGAATTCTCTATTCTGTTCTATTGATTTATGTGTATATTTTTCTGCCAGCACCATACTATTTTGACAAAACTTTGTAGCTTATCTAGAAATCTTGGGTTGTGATACCTCCAGCTTTGTTTTTTATCAAGATTGCTTTGGCTATTTGGAGTTTTTGTGGTTTCATACCAATATTAACATTTGTTCTACCTCTGTGAGAAATTACCCACATATATATATCTTGGATATATCCATATATCCAAAATATCCATATTTTGATAAAGATTGCATTGAATCTGTAGATTGTTTTAGGTAGTATGGAAATTTAACAATATTCTTCCAATTCATGAGCATGATAGGTCTCTCCATTTGTGGCATCATTTTTTTAAAGATTTTATTTATTTATTTATTTATTTATTTACTTATTTATTTATTTATTTATGAGAGACAGAGACAGAGAGAGAGAGAGAGAGGCAGAGACACAGGCAGAGGGAGAAGCAGGCTCCATGCAGGGAGCCTGACATGTGACTCGATCCTGGGTCTCCAAGATCACACACTGTGCTGAAGGCGGTGCTAAACCGCTGAGCCACCCGGGCTGCCCATTTGTGGCATCTTTAATTCCTTTAATCTTTAATTCCTTTAATCTTTAATTCACCTCATTAGTTAAGTTTATTTCTAAGTATTTTATTCGTTGTGGTAAAATTATAAATGAAATTGTTTTCTTAATTTTTATGTTCCTTCATTATTAGTGTATAGAAACCCAAGTGATTTCTGTATATTTTGCATCCTACAACTTTACTGAGCTTATTTATTTTAATAGATTTTTGGTGAAGTTTTAGTGTTTTCTACGTATAGTATCATGTCATCTGCAAATAGTGGTGTTTTTACTTCTTTTTTGACAATGTGGTTGCATTTTATTTCTTTTTCTTAGCTGATGCTAGTGAGAGTGGACACCCTTGCCCTTTTCTTATTCATAGAGGAAAAGCTCTCAGCTTTTCACCCATGTTAGCTGTGGGTTTTCATATATGGCCTTTATTATGTTGAGGTATGTTCCCACTAACGTCACTTTGTTGAGAGTTTTTATCATGAATGGATGTTAAATTCTGCCAAATAGTTTTTTTGCATCTTTTGAAATGATACAATTTTTACCCTCATTTTGCTAATGTGGTGTATCAGATCGACAATTTGTGAATATTAACCCATCATACATGTCCAGAATAAATCCTACTTGATCATGGTGAATGATCCTTTTAATGATTTTTGAAATGTGGTTTGCTAGTATTTTGTTGGTAAATTTTGCATCTATGTTCATCAAGGTTATTAACCTGTAGTTTTCTTTTGTAGTATCTTTATCTGGTTTGGGGATCAGGGTAGTGCTGGAATTGTTGGATTTGTAGAATGATCTTGGAAGTATTCCTTTTTTTTTTTAAATAATAAATTTATTTTTTATTCCTAACCTTCCTTCCTTTCTTTCTTTCTTTCTTTCTTTCTTTCTTTCTTTCTTTCTTTCTTTCTTTCTTTCTTTCTTCCTTCCTTCCTTCCTTCCTTCCTTCCTTCCTTCCTTTCTCTTTCTTTCTTTCTTTCTTTTCTTTTTTTTCTTTCTTTCTTTTCTTTTCTTTTTTTTCTTTTGAAAATTTTGAAGACAACAGGTATTTACTCTTCTTTAAATGTTTGATAGAATTCACCTGTGAAGCCATCTGGTCCTAAACTTTTTTGCGTGTGGAGTTTTTTGATTACTCTTTCAATTTCATTGCAGTAGTTGGTCTATTCAAATTTTCTATTTCTTTCCACTTCAGTTCTGGTAGGTTATTTGTTTCTGGAATTTATCCATTTCTTATAGATTGTCTATTTTGTTAACATATAACTTTTCATAATATTTTGTTCTAATCCTTTGTATTTCTGTTCTGTGAGTAGTTATTTCTCTTTCATTTCTGATTTTATTTGAGCCCACTTTTTTTTTTTAATGAGTCTGGCTAAAGGTTTATCAATTTTTTCAACCTTTCAAAGAATCAGCTCTTGGTTTTATTGATTTATTGATCTATTCTATTGTCTTTTTTTGTTTGTTTTAAGTTTCTATGTCATTTATTTCTCTCTAACCTTCGTTATTCCCTTATATTGGCTTTAAGCTTCATTTATTGCTCTTTTTCTAGAGTTAGGTATGTTAATTTGTTTGAGATTTTTTTTTTTTTTTGCTTCTTGAGGTAGACCTATATTGCTATAAACTTCCCTCTTAGAACCATCTCAAAGATTTTGAACTGTTATGTTTTCATTTTCATTTCTAGCCATGTAATTTTTTTAAGAATATTTTATTTATTTGAGAAAGAGTACATAAGCGGGAGGAATAGCAGAGGGAAAGAGGCAAGCAGGCTCCTTGCTGAGCACAAAGCCCTACATGGGGCTCGATTTCACAACCCTGAGATCATGACCTGAGCAGGAATTAAGAGTCAGATGTTTAACTGCCTGAGCTACCCGAATGCCTCTCTCCATGTAATTTTTTTATTTCTTTCATATCTTGGCTGACCCATTCTTCTTTTTTTTTTTTTTTTCACTATCCTCCATGTATTTATGCTCTTTCAAGATTTTTTCTTGTGGTTGATTTCTAGTTTCATGATCAGAAAAAATCCATGCTATGACTTCAATCTTCTTAAATTTGTTGAGACTTATTTTGTGGCGTAAGATGTGATCTACTCTGGAGAATGTTCCATGTGCACTTGAAAAGAATGTGTATTCTACTATTTTAGGATGGAATGTTCTGAATATACTCGCTAAATCTGTCTAGTCCAGTGTGTCATTCAAAGTCACTATTTCCAGTTGATTTTCTGTTTGAATGATCTGTCCACTGATGGAAGTGGGTTGTTAAAGCTTCCTACTATTACTGCATTACTATCAATTAGTTCCTTTATGTTTGTTATTGTTTTATGCATTTGGGTGCTTTCATGTTGGGTGCATATTTACAATTGTTTTATCTTCTTGTTGGATTGTCATTTTTGTTATTATATACTGCCCTTCTTTGTCTCGTGTTACAGTCTTTTTTTTAAAGCCTACTTGTCTGATGTATAGGTATTGCTACCCAGCCTTTCTTTTCACATCCATTTGCATAATAAGTGTTTCTCCAACCCCTCACTTTCAATCTGCATGTGTCTTTGGGTCTCAAATGAGCCTCTTGTAAGCAGCGAACAAATAGGTCTTGTTTTTTAATCCACTCTGTCACTCTATGTGTCTTTTAATTGGAGCATTTACTCCATTTACTTCAAAGTGATTATTGATAGCTATGCATTTGCCATTTTTTAAAACTTGTTTTATAGTTGTATGTGTTGTTCTCCTCTCTTACCTTCTTCCCTTGCTCACTTCTCTCATGATAAGTTGGCTTTCTTTAGTGATATACTGGGATTCCTTTCTCTTCATTTTTGCGTATCTATTACTGATTTTTGATTTGTGATTACCACTAGGTTTGTACATAACATCTTGTGCTTTGTTAAAAGGATATTCCTCTGTCCTCATTTTGCTTGACTTTCTGTGTTTATTTCTATGAATTAGGCATAACAGCTGCTTCTAAACTTGAAGAAATATTTTGTTGACTGTTTCTTTTGCTATGCAGAAGTTTTTATCTTAATTAAGTCCCAATAGTTCATTTTTGCTTTTGTTTCCCTCGCCTTCATGGATGTATCTTGCAAGAAGTTGTTGTGGCCAAGTTCAAAAAGGGTGTTGCCTGTGTTCTCCTCGAGGATTTTGATGGATTCTTGTCTCATATTTAGATCTTTCATTCATTTTGAGTTTATCTTTGTGTATGGTGTAAGAGAATGGTCCAGTTTCATTCTTTTGCACGTGACTGTCCAATTTTCCCAGCACCATTTATTGAAGAGACTGTCCTTTTTCCAGTGGGTAGTCTTTCCTGCTTTGTCAAATATTAGTTGACCATAGAGTTGAGGACCCATTTCTGGGTTCTCTATTCTGTTCCATTGATCTATGTGTCTGTTTTTGTGCCAGTACCACACTGTCTTGATGATCACAGTACAACCCGAAATCTGGCATTGTGATGCCCCCAGCTATGGTTTTCTTTTTTAATATCCCCCTGGCTGGCTATTCAGGGTCTTCTCTGATTCCAAACAAATCTTAAGATGATTTGTTCCAACTCTCTGAAGAAAGCCCATGGTATTTTGATAGAGATTGCAATAAATGTGTAAATTGCCGTGGGTAGCATAGACATTTTCACAATATTAATTCTTCTAATCCATGAGCACGGAATGTTTTTCCATCTATTTTTGTCTTCCTCTATTTCTTTCAGAAGTGTTCTGTAGTCTTTTGGGTATAGATCCTTTACCTCTTTGGTTAAGTTTATTCCTAGGTATCTTATGCCTTTGGGTGCAATTGTAAATGGGATTGACTCCTTAATTTCTCTTCCTTCAGTCTCATTGTTAGTGTATAGAAATGCCACTGATTTCTGGGCATTGATTTTGCATCCTGTCACACTGCCAAATTGCTGTATGAGTTCTAGCAATCTTAGGGTGGAGTCCTTTGGGTTTTCTATGTACAGTATCCTGTCATCTGTGAAGAGGGCGAGTTTGGCTTCTTCTTTGCCAATTTGAATGCCTTATTTCTTTTTGTTGTCTTATTGCTGAGGCTAGGACTTCTAGTGCTATGTTGAATAGCAGTGGTGAGACTGGACATCCGTGTTGTGTTCCTTCCTAATCTAGGGGAAAGGCTCTCACTGTTTCCCCATTGAGAATGATATTTGCTGTGGGCTTTTATAGATGGCTTTTAAGATGCTGAGGAATGTTTCCTCTATCCCTACACTTTGAAGAGTTTTGATCAAGAATGGATGCTGTATTTTGTCAAATGCTTTCTCTGCATCTAATGAGAGGATCATAAGGCTCTTGTTTTTTTTCTATTGATATGATCTATCACATTGATTGCTTTATGAGTGTTGAACCAGCCTTGCATCTTGGGGAGAAATCTCACTTGGTCATGGTGAATAATCTTCTTAATATACTGTTGGATCCTATTGGCTAGTATCTTGTTGAGAATTTTTGCATCCATGTTCATCAGGGATATTGGTCTATAATTCTCTGTCTGGTTTTGGAATTAAGGTGATGCTGGCTTCATAGAACGAGTTTGGAAGTATTTTGTCCTTTTCTATCTTTTGGAACAGCTTTAGTAGAATAGGTATGGTTTCTTCTTTAAACGTTTGATAGAATTCCCCAGGGAAGCAATCTGGCCCTGGACTTTTGTGTCTTGGGAGGTTTTTGATGACTGCTACAATTTCCTCCCTGGTTATTGGCCTGTTCAGGTTTTCTATTTCTTCCTGTTCCAGTTTTGGTAGTTTGTGGTTTTCCAGAAATGCGTTTTTTTTTTCACACTCTTACGATTACTTTATTGAAATTTTATAAAAACTCAGCCAAGTAGAAGAAAAAGGTACAACCCAAGAGTACAGTTCTCTTTGGTGCTTTTATTCTCCTTGCCCCTGTGGCACTGATGTTGACAGCCCCTTGCTCTCCACTAACCAGGCAGCATGGAAATATTCTTAAAGTGAGTTCATATGGATTTCAAGCTGGGGCCAGATCTCGCATTTCCTGAGGCTTCTCAGGCAGGCAAGTTATTGACTATGGAATACCTCTCTGTCAGAGGTAAAAGCTCAGTTTATTCAATCTCTAGAAAAGTTGCAATCTTCCCCTGGTCGGACACATTTCTTCTAGATTGCCTAATTTATTGGCGTATAGCTGCTCATAATATTGTTTTAAAACCATTTGTATTTCCTTGGTATTGGTTGTAATCTCTCTTTTTCATTCGTGATTTACTGAAAGACAACCTACGGAATGGAAGAAGGTATTTGCAAATGACATATCAGATAAAGGGTTAGTTTCCAAGATCTATAAATAACTTATTATAGTCATCAGCAAAGAAACAAACAATCCAATCATGAAACGGGCAAAAGCCATGAACAGAAATTTCACCAAAGATGACATACACATCGCCAACAAGCTCATGAGAAAATGTTTTGCATCACTTGCCATCAGGGAAATACAAATCAAAACCACAATGAGATACCACCTCACACCAGTGAGAATGGGAAAAATTAACAAGGCAGGAAAACACAAATATTGGAGAGGATGTGGAGAAAGGGGAACCCTCTTGCACTGTTGGTGGGAATGAGAACTGGTGCAGCCACCCTGGAAAATTATGTGGAGGTTCCTCAAAGAATTAAAAATAGAACTGCCCTACAGCCCAGCAATTGCACTGCTGGGGATTTACCCCAAAGATACAGACGCAGTGAAATGGCAGGACACCTGCACCCCAATGTTTATAGCAGCAATGTCCACAACAGCCAAAATGTGGAAGGAGCCTCAGTGTCCACTGAAAGATGAATGGATAAAGAAGCTGTGGTATATGCATATAATGGAATATTACTCAGCCATCAAAAGAGATGAATACCCACCATTTACTTCAACATGGATAGAACTGGATGGTATTATACTGAGTTAAGTAAGTCATTCGGAGAAAGACAAACATATGGTTTCATTCATTCAGGGAATATAAAAAATAGTGAAAGGGATTATAGGGGAAAGGAGAGAAAATGAGTGGGAAAAATCAGAGAGGGAGACAGAACATGAGAGTCTCCTAACTCTGAGAAATGAACAAGGGGTAGTGGAAGGGGAGGTGGGTGGGGGGTTGGGGTGACTGGGTGACGGGTACTGAGGGGGGCACTTGATGGGATGAGCACTGGGTGTTATGCTATGTTGGCAAATTGAACTCCAATAAAAAAATATACAAAAATAAATAAATAAATAAACTTGAAGAAATGTATTTGTCTATGGTCATTCCCTGTTAGATTGTGTGTACCTGGTGACTTTGGCTGGCTTGATCTGTGGCTGGAGTGGATTGAGGGTCCCAGGGCTCTCTGTGCAGATAGGACCCTGGTAGAGTAGCTGGAAATGAGGCTGATGTGCTCCAACTGGGGGGGAGGGGGTACTCTGACAGGGTTGCCAGAACCAAAACAGGAATGAGCCAGAAGGTCCCAGAGCAGTATGTGCTGGAATTGTCCTAACATGCCGTCTGGAGTCCAAGTGGCATGGGCCAGAGTGTTCTGGGTTGCTTTGTACCTATGTCACCTTGGCACAATGCCTGGAGTTCTGGTGAGCACTGACTGGGGGTGTACCAGTGTGCACTGCTCTAGGGATGTCTTAGTGGAAAGGCTTGGGCCGGTGTGAACTAAGGGCCTGGGATTCAGGTAAGTGGTAGGCCAGCTAGGATGCCTGGATCCTGCTCCCATTCATGCTATTAAGGTAAAGTAGAAACAAATTGTGGTATTCACCAGCTCCTCTGACCCAGAGAAAGTTACAACAGCTCCCTTAACATTTAGCAGGGTTCTAGGGTTGACTCCTTTATAGTCTAGTTGCTCTTATAAATTGGCTTTTTCTTCCTGTGCCCAGGGCATCCTAGGCTAGTGTGAGCTAGAGGCCCAGGACTCATGGAGGCAGCAGGCCAGCTATGGCATTCACACCTTGCTCCTGCCAGTTCTATCAAGGTGGAAGGAGGAAACTGTGGTATTTGCCAGCCAGCTCCTCTGATATGGAGAGAGTGCCAGCAACTCCTTTGCTGCTTGTCAGAGTTCTAGGCCTGGTTCCTATACATTCTAGTTACCCTTCTAAACAGTGGCTTTCTTTCTGTGCCTCAAAGCAGACAAATCTGCTCTCAACCTCTCAGTACTATTGTTTCCCTCTGTGATGTTGGATGTGGGGATTCCCCGAATTACTGTGTCTCTGTCTCTTTTGCTTTTCTCTATGTGGTCTCTTTATCATTTGTTGTGCACAAGCTAGTCAGTCTGTCACTGGTTCTTCTTCAGAAGGAATTGCTCTAAGAATAGGTATAGATTTGGTATATTCATGGAGGAGGGGAGTTCTTGGGCCAAAACTGGATCATGTCCTGTTTCTCCACTTCACATGGCTCTTGGGAAAGTCATCACACATACTGAGTTTCCTCATGTATAAAATATAGATAATGTTTCCCATTCTAATATATTTTGAGAAATTTTGTGGGTTTTTTTAATTGTGTCTTACAGTTCAAGTTTGTAGATTTCAATAAGCAACAATTTTTAAAGATGTGGTAATGTTCCAGTTAATATTTATCTGTCTTTCATGGCCCCACACACTGCATCTGCATCTTTAAATCCATAAATAAGTTTCCTTAAGTATCATACTTTCCTGGTCTTTCAAGCTTAATGATAAGGGGGAAGCACAAGAAAAATTTCAGTAGAATACAGTTTTTATTTTGTAAACACTAATGTATTAAATTTGCTATACATTGAAGCCAATAATATATAGTATTATTTGAATTGTATATATGAATTGGATGTTATAACTAGTTGATTTTTTTTCATTGTGTTAGAGGTATTTTACTGAACAAGGCCAAATGGTTACCTCAGTATTACAGCCAATATAGTCCAATGGACCATTTCTCCCCAAGTCTGTGTTGTACTTTATTATGTGAAGTCTGCGTTTCTGTGACTCTTAAATCTGTTGATGAGGTGGGACGAGTGCACTTGCTTTCTGTGGCAATAAAGATTTTCTGTGCCTCACAAAAAAAGAAAAAAAAAAGATAATGTTTCCCACTTCTTAGAGCTGTTGTGAGAAAATATATGTAAATCCCTTAATAAAATACCAACACATGGTAATTGCTCAATAAATGTTAAGGATTATTGCTTATTACTATTATTATTAGTAGTAGTAGTAGTATTATGCCCTGAGAAACTTGGATTGTAACTCATAGAAGTGGGCGGGTTACTATTCATACTATTAATTAAATAAAATGTCATAATCCTGCCATAATTTCAATGTACAGGAAGCCTATTCAAGGAGAGGGGTTGATTGAGCCACTGAAGTAAAATTCCAACAGAATTTTACTTGTTTATAATGTAGTTTGAAAGAAATCTTGACTCAAATTCTGCAGTGCAGAGGGAGGATGACAAAGGATTATAAAGATGTCCTGATGGTGCTTATGAATTCTATACATTATCTACTTCTTACTTACCTCTCAAAAGCCTCTTTGCTAAAGATAAGTGTCATTATGTATGCAAATTAGAGAAACTGCCATGAAAAATAATTCTTATTCTGCTCATAGTCTTAAGTGCTTTTAATAAATGAATCATTTGAAGTATTCACAAAGGCCTACTTTAAAGAAAAAAAAAAACATATGAAAACAATATAAAGAGAAAAAGTTACATACCTAGTAATTAAAGTCTTACTTTCTTAATACTCCCTTTGACTGAAATCAAAGCATTACTCAAAATGATAAAGAGGTATTACTGTGAGCTAAATTTTTGAAATGTAAAACTGTATTTTCTGTTCATTTTTGTTTTGTGTAATACTACTGAATGAATGCATTGCTTGTGTCCAAATACACGTCTGAAACAAGGCCTTTTCTTGGTTTATATCCCATTGAGAGAATTGCAGCCTCATTTTCTCTTTCACATTATTTAATATTTGGCTGCAGCCACTCTTCGGCAGTAGGTAGGGTATTTGATAATCCTTCTGTGTTGCATAAACATTTTTACTTCAAAGAGATTGCCTGTCCGTATCCCACTGGAATTATTTCAAGCCAGATGTCTAATTCTGTCCAACATCTTTAATGTTTTCAAAATCATCTTGGGTGTTGTTAATGGAGTATCATTAGGTACAATTTGAAACTTTTTAATGGGCGGTACATGCATTCAGACATTTGTGCAACATGTGCTCTTGCTTCTTAAATCTTTGGGGTATTTTCTTTTATATACCATTCTTCTAACATCTTATTTTCTCTGCCAGGTGACTTAATTATGTAGTCATGGTAAATATTATCTTTTAATTTGACAAATATTTATTAAAACTACAATAGGATCCAAATATTGTACAAATCACTGGGATGAGATGGGAAGCCTGCATCACAGAAGCTATGGTCCATTTAGGAGGGAAAGAGAAATAGAGAAATTTAGAAACAAATTTTAGTGTGCCATGAAAGCCCAGATCTGGGACCTCTTAATATTGTTTGATGAGAGAAGGAGCATTTTGATCAAGGCCTCAACTTCCCAGAAGCATGAGGAAAATAACCTCCCAAAAGAGGCATACTTAAGTAAAGATACATGTGGATATGGTTTGTTCCAAAAACAAAGTAATTCTACACTAACCAAAGGAAGTTTGGGAGAGAACAACGTGTACGATGATAATAGAGCTGGCTTTCTCCTACAAAACCAGGAAACTATTAAAATAGTAAAACTGGGTGGAGCATGGTCAGATTTATATTTGAGAAAAATCTGAAGATCATGTGTTGGACAGATTATATGGGAGATAAACTTAAGTAGCCATGGCATTTAGGAAGTACTTGAGTCACTACCCATGAAGGATTGAACTAATACTAGAAATGGAGACAAGAAAAATAATTCAAGCATGTAATAATCAGAAGCATTGCAGTTTGAAATCTAACACCTCAAAAGGGCTCAATGAATGCCTTTTAAATGAAAGAACAAAAAATTAATGCATTAAAATTGATTTCACATATAAAATTCAGAACACTGAAAATGATGGGATCATTTCACACTTGTATATATTATTTTTTTCACTTTTTTCTCTGTATTGAAAGCAGGGATATTTCAAACCACACACAAAGGATTCCTATTTGTATATTTGTGACGGATTGGTGCATTTTCTGTTTTAAATGTCCATATTTAAGGAAAGGTCTCTCCAGATACCTCAGGATCATGTTATTTGGCTGGATTAGTAGTGGGCACAGGGTTTAAGTCTTCCCTTTCACTGCTGACCCCAAATATTCCAATTCAGTGAAGTTCTGAGAACATGTTTATATTCCAGGTTCAGGTCATAATATATGAACAGCATTCCATAGATTCCTCATTACCAAATGAAAACATATCAAGAAACTGCATTAAACCAGAATCTCTAGCCATTTTTAGCATATGTCTTCAAGAATGAGGACTGCCTCACTCTACTACCAAATCACCTCAACACTGCTCTTCTTTTAGTTTTCTTCACAGCTCTTCTTACCTTCAGAGATAGAATATCACTTATTTTTCAATTTCAGGTAATTTAATTTCAATATAATACTTCTATCTAACCTACAGACCATTTCTTAGTTACCTCAATAATATCCTTTATAGTATTTGTTTTCCAGTTCAAGATAGATCCAGGAACTCATATTGCATTATATAATATATTTTAGTCTTCTTTAATCTGGAAATTATTCTTAGTCTTTATTTTTCATAACGTTGATATATTTCAAGAATAAGGGCAGTATTTTAGTGTGTCTCCCTCAATTAGAATTGGTCTTTAAGGTGTCACATTCCAAATACATGATATACATTGATACTTCATAAAGGGATTATCTAGTTTCTGCACAGTATAGTTTATATGCATTAATATAATTTAACTGTAGAAATTTTTATTAATTCTAAGACTGTTTCAATATCCTGCCCTCATCAAACCTGATCATCCTCCAGGATGCTAACTTTAATGAATAATTATTCCTGCATCAGTTTTTACTATGATAATTGTAAAACTGTAATTTTCTACATTATTTCTTTCATATTAGTTGACATTTCATCATAAGAAAGCTTTCCCTCACCTCATCTGTCTGCCTGACTATCATTTATCATAATATCTATCAATCTGAATATCTCTCAATGTGGATTCATGGATTCTTATTATGCCTTAATATGGATATTCAAATCTGTTAACTCTTCCTTGTAAATCACAACTTTAAGCAATAAAAAGCATTCTTTATCTCACTGAATGTTTTCATTTTTTTTTTTTTTCCTTTTTGGCTTACTTTTCCTTAGTCTATCTGGTTGCTTACTTTCAGTTTCCCAGCATACTTTTAACTATCTCTTAATTTTGTAGCCTTTTGACTCAATTGGCTTTAGACATGCCATATACATGGTTAGGTTTTTCTAACAGTTTAGAAATCCTTTTCTTTAGTCAGTTAAGCTCATTCATAATTACTGCTATGTCTGATATGCTTTGTCTCAAATCTATCGCTTTATATCATACTTACTCTGCATATTATATTTACTTTGTTTCTCCTCACTGTTATGTGTTTGCTTGGGTATTTAGGAAAGTTTGTACATTTTATTTAATTTTTTAAAGACTTATTTATTTTTTGGAGAGAGAGATGGGAGGGGGAGGGCAGAGGGAGTGATAAAGAGAATCTCCAGCAGAAATCCCTGCTGAGCCTGGAGCCAAAAACAGTGCTTGGCACATGACCCTGAAATCATGATTTGAGCCAAAATCAAGAGTCAGAAGATGGGGTGCCTGAGTGGCTGTCAGGTCAAGTTAAGGCACATGGCTCATGTGCCTTTGACCACAGTCAAAGGGTTCTGGGATCAAGCCTCACGTCAGGATCTCTGCTCAGTAGGGAGTTTGCTTCTCCCTCTACCTCTTCACCAACCTCCCACCCTTGTGCTCTCTGTCAGATAAGTAAGTGAATTCTTTTTTTTTTTTAAGAGTCAGATGCTTAACTGACTAAGAAACTCAGGTGCCTCTGAAAATTTGTACATTTTAAAATAGCAATTACTTTTGGGTTTATTTAAAGATTTTATTTATTTATTTCACAGAGATGGAGCACAAGAAGGGGGAGTGACAGGCAGAGGGAGAGGGAGAAGCAAGCTCCACTGAGCAGGGAGCCAGACCCCAGGACCCTGAGATCATGAACTGAGCAGAAGAAGGCAGACACGTAACTGACTGAGCCACTCAGGGGCCTTAAAATAGGAAATATTTTTGTAGTCATACCTTTTATAGTGCCCTTAATACCCATTTTAAATGTGATCTTTTTTCTATATGCATTGCCAGTTTTAAATGGCATTATTTGGATCAAGCCCCGTTTCTGGCTTCGAACTCAGAGGAATCTGCTTGAGATTTTTTCTTCCTCTATCTCTCCCCCTCCCATCTTTCTCTTGCTCTCAAAATAAGTAAATAAATACATAAATAAATGGCATTCTTTAATATTCAACCCTTACATAAAAATTAATAAAAGTAGAAACAAACGTATTTCTACTTAACCCTTTTTCTCCTGCTTCTTAGTTGCATTCTTCCTACCTTTCAGAAATATATGTTTATATATTATTCATCCACCATGTCCTTGATCCTTTTTAAGTCTTACATCTAAAATTAAACATGTTACATACTTAACACTTGTTGAGTTTTCCAGGGTGGAGCTCATCCTTAAACAGACTTCTTCAGAAGATTTCATACTTTTGATACTTGAGGAACAGTATGGCTAGAGTAACATCATTGACTCACACTATATTTTCTTGAGTTTTTTGAAACTTTCTCTACCGTCAACCTTGCTAGAGTTGATGTGCCCTTGAAATTTTTGGTGTCCATCTTGCTTTCTTATTCCTACAAATAATTTACTCATTTTTCTGTTAGGCACAAAAAATATTTGTCTTTAAAGCCTGTAATTTTACCTTAGTATATCATGGAGTGCTTGCTCTGATCTAAGTTTTTCCAGGGGACACAGAGTCCTTTCAATATATTGATTTGGGCATTTGGCTTTTGTTTGAAAAATTTTAAACTATTGTTCTATTAGTTCCATTGTTTTTTTATTCTTCTTAATGGATTTCAGTTATATTTTCTTTGTATGCCTTCTATTTTAACCACATTTTTCCTAGCTTTTTTTTGTCATGTTTATATTCCTTGTTATTTTCCTGCTTTCTTTTTAATGTCCCTCTTAGAGTTATCTTATTTCTAATACTTATTATTTTTTTCTTTAATTTCTTTCCTGAATTCTCTCAACTCTCATTGAACTTCACCTTGTTTGGTATTTGTATATTTTTATTCTTAATTATTGAATTCAGAGTCTATACTTTTTAAGGTACCTGATTGTGTAAGACTACTTAATTTATTTGAGACTGTTTTGTTCTCCTTTTGACCGGATACATAGGAAACTTTCTAACAGATGAACCATCTTCTGTTTTCTTTGTTGAGTGGTTTAATATGGAAGTGCTCTGATTTTGCTTTTGTATTTTGAGGCATTTGCGGACAGGGTATTTACAGTGTTCTCTTATGCCAGTATAGTGATGTGTAGTTTCACTACCGGTTGGTATTGATGATGCAGAAGGAGGGTAGACTGGCTTATTTCATGGCTCTATGATGTTTTTGCAGGACTTATAGTTTCTTCTCTTACTTTTTTTTTTTTCATCCCCCATTACTACCAAGTAGAGACAGGTTACCCCTTCTTTCCCAATAGTAATGATCAGGCCAGTGTGAGGAACTATACAAGTCCCTAATTTGTGTTTAGTGTTTTGGCACCTAGTGTTGGATTTTCTCTTTCTGGGATTGATTTTTATTTTTTTCCTGAACTTTGCCTTCTTCTCTTCACTAGCTGTGCTCCATTCAGACTCTTCCCTCTTTGCATTAATCTCTGCATTTATAAACTTGCAGTCTTGAAGGGAGTTCCATCACTTACTGTTGGAATTTTGTGTTTATTTCCCTACTCACAAGTAACCTGAAATTCATAGCATTCTCCAACTCCTATTAATAGTGACATTATTATTTTAGTTGCAATTGTCTTCCCAGTCATATATTTACTTTTATTTTTAAATATTTGAAACAGTAATGCATATTGAATTTTTATCAATTATATCAATTATAAATATCAATTATATCAATTATCCCATGTTTTCTTAGGCTTTATATTGCCTTTTTAAGTTTTAAACTTTTTATGTAATTTTCTAATTATGTAGTTTTCTACTTATGTAATTTTCTATTTATGTAAGTAATGCTGATTTAGAAGTCTTAGAAAGTACAAAAAATAACAATGAAACAGGAAAAGTAATTCCATATCCCAGAGGCAAACGTGGATAATATTAAAATTTTTCCCTTCCAGGATGTTTTTCTACACCTATTGACAGAGATACTGTACCTATAATTTGGTATCCCGCTTTTTTTTTTACTTAACTGTGTTTCATAATCATTTTTCTATGTAATTTAAATTATTCATAAACATAATTTTCAATGTCTTCCTAGTGTTCCACCATATGCACATTCTCCTAACGTCGATTATAATGTTGATTATTAACAAAAATTCTAGGATGAACATTTTTGTGCATAAATTTGCATCCATATTTCAATTTATTTTCTTAGGATATATTTCTAGTAGGGGAGTCTAAAACTACAGCATCATCTTTACAGAATACTAAATTTTTATTCATTTTCAGCTACTTGGAAGCATGACTTCAAGTGTTCTCTTTTAAAGGTGGGGGTATAATACTTTTATCTTTTGTACATGTCTGGAATTGCTTATTCTTGCCTTCATATAGGATCATAATCTGGCATGTTATCAGTTATTGATCCTCAATGTATTTATTTCCATACTCTTACAGATACTGCTCTGTTAGATTCTGTTACTTAATAATGCAGATTCTTACAGTGTTTTACTCGATGGTAGATTGTGTATTTTTCCTGACTGAATTTTTATCTATTAAACTCACAAATCTGTATTTCTGGTCTAGAGGGCTCCTTTAAACACTTAAGGCTTACATGCAATAGTTAATTGACTCTTTCTACTCTGATATCTCACAGGCATCTCAGTTTTAGCTTGGATCCCAAATGTAACCAGCCTCATAAACAGCACCCTTGGTCTCCATTCCCACTGGAAAAAAACAAACAAACAAACAAACAACAAAACAAAACAAAACAAAACAAACAAAAAAAAAAAACACTCAAACCTACTAGACTCCAGCACTCATATTTGATCATCCATCTAGCAGCTTAGGACAAAAACATGGAACCTCAGTTTCTTATCTTTCCTTATATCCCACATCCAGTATATAAACATATGTTTGAATTGTCCCTTCAAAGCACAACCTAAATATGTTTACTTCTCTCTGTCTTCACTGCCAACACACTGGTATATTATATCTTACCTACAATGCTTCAGTAACTTCATTAAAAATCTCATAGGTATTCCCCCTATGTTCCGTTCTTCCACAGAAGCTTAACTGATCTTTTGCTAAAAATGTTTTCTTATTTTTGTCAATCCTGATATTTAAAAATCTTTCAGTAGTAATGACAAAAGTACTGGCAGTTAAATCCGAAGTCCTCATCCTGGCTAACAGAGTCCTAGATGATCTGCTTCTGCTTTCTCTTGCTTAGTGTAGTCAAAATATAGGGTCTTCTTTCAATTCCTAGAATATACCAGCTTTTCCAGTCTTAGTATCTTTTCAACAGCTATTGTTTCTTTCCAGAATGTTCCTCACTATTCCTGTCTCTGACCTTTTTTTGCTTATTGCTTTTGCCTTGGTTTAAAGGCTGTCTTCTCAGAGGGGCCTTCCCTGACCTCCCAACTTTAAGTGACATCTGGTCACTTTGTCCTGTATCACATCACTTGTATTGTCCTCATCATAGCACTTATTAATATTGATGATTTTCTTTTTTAAAAAATCTTTCATTTATTTTCTGTCCCTCTTATCATAAAAGAAAACATACCCATATTCTTTACCACTGTATCCCTGGAATCCAGAACACTACTCTATAAATAAATTTAAATACAGGAATGCATACTCTCTTTATATTGCAACGTTATTTATGTTGACAAAATTTATCTACATATATTCCCTGACTTCCACATTTCTTAGCTGCTCCATCGATATTTCATCTCCTTGACTTTTTTGCCTTCCTTCTCAGGGACAGTTTTGTCTTCTGAAATGTCCCTGTCTGTAATGTCACTTTTAATCTTTCCTACTTCTTATACAGATAAGGATTTTGCAATTCCATTTTCAGGCTCCCTTCATCCTAACACTTCCTGTTCTCATTCCTCTCCTTTTCCTCTTATTGAGTTTAATTTCAGCTTGTTCACTCAATATTTATTTCTATCCCTGTTTAATCCAAATTATTATATTTTTCATCTGACTACCAAAAGAACATTTTTTTAGTCTTTGGAATAAGCTTGTTTTACAATATTTTTATAAGTCCTCATGATGATTATGATTGTTTATTCATTCGGGAAATTAGGGAGAGATTTAGTTAATTCTTTGCTATCTGTGAGTTTATTAGTTGACTAGCAGATTAGCATGTGAAACTCCTTGCCCAATTCTCACTCACAAGCTTCCTCTAGTATAGATGAACTGAAGTCTAAAATGATGAAGATGGAAATCTTAATTTTCCAGTATATACAGATTTGCTTCCATAGCTCTTTCTCTTTCCATTTTCATCTTCAATGCCTGATTGTGAAGATTACTCCTCCCAACATGCACAGTATCACTGACCCTAACCCCTTTCTCCACTATCTGCCCACTCATTAGTCTTCTATATATTAAAATGTAATTATACAAAGTTAGAAGCTTGTATTCTGGCTACCTCAAAGTGTAGCATATGCTACCAGTATGGTGGCTGGTCATATTTCTTGCATGTGAAGACATTTACTTATTCTAGGGAAAAAAAAACAAGATAGAGGATGAGGAATAATAAAAATTGTCCTTAATATTGTCACATGAGGCAATCAGATGTGGGCTACTGGTAATGCACTCCAGTCTGTTCTTCCCTCAGCCCTATAGTTAGGGAGAAATCCTTCCAATTTTAGAAATGGGTTGCCTCTTTGTCCTAATTTTCAGTGCTGTCAGTTTGAATATTTTGTTTGTTCTCACATGTATTTTTTTTTTAATCTATCCTTCCTCCCTCCTCTCCTCTGGCAACCACCAGTTTGTTCTCTGTATTTAATAGTCTTGTTTTTGTATTTTTTCTTGGTCCATTTGTTTTGTTTCTTATATTCTACATATGAGTAAAATCATATGGTATTTGTCTTTCCCTGACCGACGTATTTCACTTAGCATTATACACTGTAGGCCTATGCATGTTGTTACAAATGGCAAGATCTTATTCCTTTTTTATGGCTGAGTAATATTCTATAGGATATATATATATATATATATATATATATATATATATACCATATCCTCTTTATCCATTCATCCATCAATGGATACTTGGGCTGCTTCCATATCTTGGCTATTGTAAATAATGTTGCAATAAACATAGGGGTACATATAGCTTTTCAAATTACTATTTTCATTTTTTGGGGGTAAATATCTAGTAGTGAATTACTGGATCATATGGTGTTTCTATTTTTAAATTTTTGAAAACCTCCATACCATTTTCCACAGTGGCTATACCAATTGATATTGCCACCAATAGTGCACTGAGAGTTCTTTTTTCACCACATCATCACCAACTCTTGTTATTTCTTGTGGTTTTTTATTTTAGCCATTCTGACAGGTGTTAAGTGATATCTCATTGTCATTTTGATTTGCATTTCCCTGATAGTGATGTTAAGCATATTTTCATGTGTCTGTTTGTCTTCTTTGGAAAAAATGTCTATTTAGGTCCTCTGCCCATTTTTTTATTATTTTTTGGTGTTGAGTTGTATAAGTTCTTTATACATTTTAGATATTAACCTCTTATCAGATGTATCATTTGTGAATACCTTCTCCCATTCAATGGCCTGCCTTTCCATTATTTTGATGGTTTCCTTCACTGTGCAGAGTTTTTTTATTTTGGGGTAGTCCCAATAGT
The DNA here is from genome assembly GCF_053574225.1 of Canis aureus. Lineage (NCBI taxonomy): Eukaryota > Metazoa > Chordata > Mammalia > Carnivora > Canidae > Canis > Canis aureus. The sequence continues at coordinate 37,505,036 of NC_135622.1, forward strand.
TTAATTTTGCCTTAATTTCCCTTGCCAATGGAGATATATCTAGGAAAATGTTTCTACGGTTGATGTCCTAGAAGGAAATATCGGTAGGAATCTCTTGGAGTTTAATGGTCTTAGATCTTATATTTAGGTCTTTAAACTGTCTTGAGATTATTTTTATGTATGGTTTAGGAAAGTGATCCAATTTTTCCAAAACCATTTATTGAAGATACTATTTTCCATTGTATATTCTTGCCTCCTCTGTGGATTAATTGAACATGGAAGTATGGGTTTATTTCTCAGCTCTTATTCTGTTGCATTGATCTATGAGTTTTTTTGCCAGTACCATATTGTTTGATGGCTGCACCTTTGTAGTATATTATGAAATCTGGATTGTGATACCTCCAGCTTTGTCTTTCAAGATTGCTTTGGCTAATTCACAGTCTTCTATGGTTACATATAAATTTTAGGATTATTATAGTTCTGTGAAAAATGTTGGCATTAAATCTTTAGATTGTTCTGGATAGTAGGGATGTATTTTCACATGTATTTTAATAGAAAATTGAAAGAAGCTCCCATGGGGTCCGCCAGCCTGAGGAAATTTTAAAGATGAAGCCCTCTAGCTATTTCTTAGACAAAACAACATTGCTGCTGTTTGAATTCGGATAGTGCTTTACTATGATTTGGCTGTACGTTTTCATCAAGAAGAAAGATCTTCTTTAGGAAAGAAATGGGACAAAGAAAGGGAGTTGCAAATTGGCAAAACTAAAATAAATCCAGGGTAGCCAATAATAAATAATACCAATAACACCAATAACCAATTCATTTTGAATTTTTCAGTTTCCCAAAACATTTTAGAGATTTGCTTTTGAGTATCTTGTATTGCTCATATTTCAGACACAAGTAGTTCCTAGAAGAAAAAAATACATATTTGAGGAGTTTCACCCCAAGCACAAGTCATATATGTAATTTTTCACATCTGACCATAGGCAACTAATTACAAGGTTTTGCCTGGCAGGCATCATGGGGAAAAGTTGCCCTTCCCACATTAGACACATTGCATGGCTAAGGCATTACAGTTTTCTTGAGGAGTTGCAATGAAGGAGTCATGTTCTCTTTAGGCTAGCCTTGCTCATTCATATACCTGCATTCTTAACTCAGGCAGCTCCATTCAAAGGCTTCCTTACTGGGGCCTCAGTTGAAATACTTGCAATACCTCCACCAAGGCCACTTTATTGGGGTGCCTTGGCTGTGGCACTTTCCCCCACTCTCAACTCATTACTGTTCCACTCCTAGCCCTTCCATCTCTCCCTCTCTCAGCACCCTGGCTCAATAAAAAGGTAGGTGCCTTTATTCAGAGCTCCTCTCCAATGAGATGATTCCCCAATCTATGGTGAATGTCATATGACCCCTTTCTTGTGCTATTCTTTGGGAAAATAAATGGAACACTAAGAACAATGCCTTTCTCTTTTGCCTTTTCGACATACTTACTACTGTGTAGTAAGTAAACAAAGACTTGACTGTTACATTTGCTTTACTTGTCGTTCTTAACCATCCCAACCCAGCAACTGACAGTTCAACAGTAATTAATGGTGATGCTTTTGTAAGAACATAAACACACAGCACAACTATTTGGTAACAGTTTTTGGAACTGGTCAGGTTGACTCACTTTTACGTCAAGTAATATGCTGCACTACCCCATAGGTGACCACTAGCCATGTATGACTATATAAATTTAAATAATTAAAATTAAACAAAATTAAAAATTCAGTTCCTCAAATTAGCCATATTTCAAGTGCTTGCTTACTAACCAGAAGTAGTTAGTAACTACTATACAGGACAATGCAGTTATGGATCATTTCTATCATTACAGAAAGTGTTGTTAACTCTACTCCAGAATAAAAAATATATATATAGTTTCTAGGTTTCTGTAAAATGTAAAATCTGTAGGCCTTATCTAATTTTAATTTTTAAGCACACTTAATATGCCATTTCAATCAGAGGTTTGGAATTTCCTGGGATTATGTGTGGTAGATACCTTTGAAACAATTCTGTTTCTTGAAGAGATAAGAAAGGTGAATTTTTCTGTCTTATTTCTCCTGTGTGAACATCACCAGATTTTTCGATCATTCATGAAAATATTTGGTTTCTAAGTATAACCAAGTCATACTATGTTGAACACAAATCAGTACTCCAGAAATATGCTGTTTAGTGCAAAGTCATAGCTAACTCAATAAATCTCACACTAAGACAAAGATACTATAAACTTAGTAATGCAGCATCATATTAATTTAGCTGATTATAAGGGAAAAACTGAAATCTAGTACAAGTTTTATTGATTGCTGGATGTCCTGTGAAGGTGAATTTAAGAGTAGGCCTGAAAGTGACCTGAGCTATTTCAATGAAATATGAAATGTAGCTGCATAGCACTGACTCTTGATCAAGGCTTAAAACAGACTAATAGTGTTGTTTGGTAATCATGGATCCAAGAAGTTTCCAGAGGGGTTGTATCAGCTTGTCAGCATTGTTTTTGGTTATAGTGAGATTGATGTCTTACACCCCATCTCAGTGAGACCCCTGAAAGGTTCTGCCCTTGGAACAGGTTCTATAGCAAGAAATTTACCCTGCTGTTCATGTAGGCCTAAGACACCACCACTGAAACTCTATATTTATCATCCTAGTTCTAAGGTATTCCTGTGCACACATTTCTGATCCAAATAAAAGATTCATTCCAGTAAAGTCTTTATAAGGAAGATAACTGAAGTCTGTCATTGCTTTCTCTAGACAGCCTGCTGGAGGCTGCCTTTGTCACATCCTTACCTTTTGATGTTGTTGGTGTTGTTGCTTATGGTTGTAGTTTATTCATTTTTGTTGCTAAATAATATTTCCTATTATAATCACACCACTGTTTATCCATTTCATAATTGAAGGATATTTGGGTTGTTTTTAGTTTTTAGCTATTGTGCATAATGTTGCTACAAACATTCTTTAACTTTTACTACACAGAAATACACATTTCTGTTGGGAATATACCCAGGAATGAAATGATGAATCTTAGCTTTAGGTTAGTACTGTCTAATAGAAATATAGTTAAGTAAAGTCACATAGGTAATTTAAAATTTTCTAGTAGCCACATTAAAAAAGTATTTAAAAAGGTGAAAATAATAATTGATCATGCATTTTACTAATCCAGTATATCCAAAATATTATCATTTCAGCATGTCATCAATAGGAAAATTATTGATAAGATATTTTACATTCTTGTTTACATATTAAGTCTTCAAAATTCAATGTGCATTTTATATTCACAGGAATTTGGACTAAGCATATTCCAAGTATTCAATAATCAAATATGATCACTAACTACTATTGGGCAGTGCAGCATTAAGGAATATTACCAGTTTTCCAAAGTAGCTATGCCAATTTACATTCCTGAGCATTACAGTTATTCCACATCTTCATCAAAATTGGATACATATCCTTACTTTAATGCTGTTGCTGTATTTATTGTATCTTTATCCTGCTATAAACCATAACTTCATAACCATTGTTACTTTAGATGCTATAAGTCTTCTTTAGCAATCAAGCCCTGTCTGTCACCATAATTACACTAGCTGTGTAACCTTGGCAAGTTATACAGTCCCTTCATGTATAAATGGCCATGATAACAATATTTATAAAGTTGCTGTGAAGAATATCAGTACCTGGAAAAATGAATTACTCAATAAACAAATACTTTTTTGTAGGGGTTCTGCTGACCATGATGCCCCTCAATTTTTAAAATCTAATTGATTATTACATTTTATCAGTCCAAACTTGTACATCTGATTTTTAAATTTTTAATTTCCTGTAGGTCTGGAAATCTATACTTTTTGAGAAGCTCAGGGATTTTTAACCACATTCACCACTTTTTCTTCTACACTTGGTAGTCAATCCCATTCCTGGAATTCTCAAAATCATATACAGTATAAGTATCATGCTTTCTTTCTTTCATTGGGATTAGAGACAGCCATTTTTTCACTGTCTATGATACTCTGAGATTCTAAAGAATCTCTACACACTACAGCACAATTGATACTCTGAAAATTAGGGTCATTCCTCAACTCAGAACCTCCTCAAATTTTCTACCTCCATTGATGCTATGTTTCTGTGCTTCTATGTGCTCTCATCCAAAGACTTTTTGTATGCCTGTGTCTGTTTTGAAAGCTGCTTGTAAGAGAACCACATTTGACATGCTGTCCTGCACCTCTCACATTCCAGCTCAGTTTGCTAAGATGCAGGTTGTAAACCCATTTGTGCATGTTGAAGCCCCCAGTGGTGTGTTTACACCACCATTTATGTTGTACAACAAAATACAATAGGATAGATTAAAATAGAAACTATCACAGCAGATCATAATTAGTAAATATTGTTTGGAGAATCATTTAGGCTATGCTGTTTATGTAAGTGCATACATGTGTGCCCACACAGGTATGTGTATGTGCCTTTATGTATTCTTTTTAATGAAGTCAAATAACTTTATTTTGTTTTGGATAATTTTCTTACTGTAGGTCATAGTTATCAAATTTGAAAATAGTGCTCTAGGGACCATGTATGCAAGGAGGTGAAGGAAGCATTAATCTAGGTGTCATTTGCCATTTTTATCCTACTTCATTCACCTCCTAAGCAAAATCCCTTCATTTGTTAAAACCCGTATGGTTTCCTACTGATGTACCAATACTTTACCCATATCCATGAGGGACATTAGTACTATCTCTGTCCATACTCCAACTCCAGCTCTCATTTTGGGGAACATCTAACAAATTTTTCCTTAGAATATTTAACTTACATGATTTTAGCCTCTAGTATTGCTTATCTGACCATTTCCAGGATCCTTCTTTTTGTCCATTCTTGAGTTCTTTAGCTCTGTTTCATTCTCTAACACAGTCTTTTATTTTTGAGTTCCTCACTCTCTTGTTCTCATTGAACGTACTCTATTCTCCAGTGCTTCAATTTCCTAAGTGTATAATTGTCCTCCAAACTTCTTGTCCTTATTTAGCCAGCCCAGACTCCACTATCATCACTTCCATTTATCACTTGTCAATATCATCAACATTCTCACCTCTCTGGCCATTTGCCTCATCTTTTTGCAAAACCTACACACTTTCCCATTCCCTTGTGCCCAAACTGGTGAGTGCTGCTAAAGCAAGTTAAAAACAACAACAACAAAAATAAAATAAAATAAAACTGTAACTGTACTAGCTGAAATCACTGAAGTTTAAGTGTATTCCATCTAAGCAGTGACCGCCAAATCAAATGCTATTCCTATAACCCATCAGTAGTCAGCTCCTTCACTTTTCCACAGGATAATATTGAGACCTCTATTCTTACCACAGTTCTGGCTCACTGGTGGTGGCCACCTGGATGGACTAAGGGTAGACAAAGACTTCAAAGATGAAGTTGAGCTCAGTTGAGAAAGTGCTGACTGAACAATGATGTCTATCATGTGGAAAGGGAGATAGTGATGGCCTTTTGTCAGATTTTTCCTTTTTCTATTATATTAATGCTGATTCCAAAGTTGCATTTCAAGCCAATAATCCTACCCCTACAGTAATTCTCCTAAGGGAAAGCCTTTGGTTTCTATCAAAAAATGAACTTGAGTTCTGTCAATTTCCTACTTAGTGATGCAATGTGCTCAAAACCCAATGCATGTATTTCTTACTTGATGAGGCAAAAAGATACTTTGCCCCTCCCTAAAAATTTTATCTGCATCCCTACCCTCTGTTCCATCTCCTCTGCCTAAGAAAAATTTCCATTTGCAGTAACCCTTAGTTTACCGTATATGTCTTTCTGCATCATATAACTATGTTCAAGTTTACCACATCTTTAAAAATTAAAAAAAAAAAAAAACATAAGACATCTTTTCCTTTAAAGTCTAAGCTGGTTTCAACACTCAACTGATATATTCCTCATTTAGATCACTAAATAATTTCAAATTTGTCATGCCCAGGAAACTTTTCAGTTATCATCCTTGATGATAACAGCTCAGAAATCTGACAAAGGGAGCCGTACATCTTCTTGAGACTGGCTACTACCTCCCAGATTTCTCTAACTCCATGGTTTTCCATGTTTTCCTTCCATACCTATAGATACTCACTTTCAGTGTATTTTCAGGATTCCTTTTTATATATACCTAAGAATTGAAATAATTCAGTATTCCAATAGGTTTTATTTTCAGGCTTTATTTCTACATCAAAATGGTAACTATGGATTTTTTTCAATCATATTCCTGGAGTCCATAATTTATATTCCCAGCCCAGACATCTCTCCTGAGCTTCAGAATCATGAGTAGAGGAAATTAATTTGAATAATATGGAATTTCTGTTGATTCTTTTAAGTTAAACATGGCAATCTAACTTGGTTCTCTCCAAAACCTAGATGTTATATAGGTACCTCAATTTTAACAACTATAAAAAATATTTATAATCTTTCTTTCTTCAAATATCTGTCTTTATATCTTGGTGAACATATATTTATTTCCCAAGCCAAAACCCAATAATGTACTTTATTTTTTTAAGATTTATTTATTTATTCATGAGAGACAGAGAGAGAGAGAGAGGCAGAGACACAGGCAGAGGGAGAAGCAGTTCCTTGCAGGGAGCCTGATGTGGGACTCGAATTAGATCCCTGTATCACACCCTAAGCCAAAGGCAGATGCCCAACCACTGGCCACCCAGGCATCCCCCCAATAATGTACTTTAAAATACTTCCTCTACTGACAATACACAATTAATTACCAAATTCTGATTATTTTCCTCCTATAGGATTCTTATTTATATTCTCCCTTCTCCATTTCCAAGAAACTTTCTTAGTTCAGGCTCTCAGTATTTCAAGACAAAGGTCTCATTTCTCACCAAGATCTACTTTTGGTCATGTTCAGTGTTTACCACAAGTGTTTTGGTAATTTTTCTTGTATTATGCAAAAATTATCCAGAATTCTTCCTTTGTTTGGCATGTAATAATCTTCACATTTGATCCCTGCAAAGCCTCCAAACTTATTACTTCTCTTGATACAAAAAAAGAGAACTACTTTTTCTATTTCATATATACCATGCTCAGTAATGACATTATACCTTTATATATTCTGTTCCCTCTCCCTGGAATACATGCCTTAGATTGCAAAAGGATAACTCCTGCTTCAAGTATCTTCTTAAAGCCTACCTCTTTGAAAGTCATCTTTTTTGACCTTTACCATCAGATTTGGGCTGCCTTTATTATATTCTCTTCTTGGAGTTTTTACATCACTCCACTGTAGCAATTTTATTGTAGTACCTGAAATCTCTCTTGGCATATAATGGATACTTAGTTGACTATAGGTTAAAAGAACAAATGAATGATTCTCAAGTATAACACAGATAGAAATCAACTGGGCTAGAGTAGTCTTTATTTTCTGTCATCTCTTACTATTATATTATGTGCCTAAGTTTTCTAAGTTCTAGCTGTGAATATATATTTTAAAGTATACTTATATTTGTAGTATTTTATAAAGGTTTATGTTTTTTTTAACTGGGAAAGGAGGAAGCACATTTACTGAGTTATTTAGTATCCAGTTTTGGCAGAGGAATGGACAAAAATATATAAGACAATACTTATGAGCACTTGGAAATGAACAAGAACAATTCTGTGAAATAACTTCTTAAGATAGTTAAAAGCATAAGGTAAAATAATCATTTAGTACATGTATACAAGTTATATAATGCATGTTAACAGTGATAATCATTCATAAAAGTGGAAAGCTATTATAGCATGGAAAGATATTTGGGTAAGTGATTTTTTTAATGGACATTTTTCAAGCTAAATGTAGTCAGAAGAGCAAATCAATGATTAGTTCACTTGATTTAAAGGGCAGCTGTCTGGTTCAAGGGAGGATGGCCTCAGGACTCAGCTTTTCCTTAAAGAAGGCAGCCAGTTGGAAATGCCTGGATATTACAAAGTTTTGGCTGAAAGCAAAAATGACGGTTTCCAAATAATGTAGTTTGCTAGTATGTACCAGAGAAACATGATGTTATTACTTGTACTTCCACAGCAATTTGTTTCCCAGTGCAAGAGAGATCTCTTCCCTCATGCTTACCAAAAAAGAGATAAGAGAAATAAAGATGGCTTCTGCTTTCTACACAGAGTATTGATTGTAGAACAAACCAGTAAGGACGAGTAAGTACTAAATGGAAATCATAATAACACTATGATGATCTCTGTGGACAAAAATCAATAGAAAGGGAATGGTTTTATAAGAGATATACAATGTTATTATTTTAATATCTCAGGTCATAAAGCTGAGGCATTTGAGTATGACATGACATAATAGCTGAACTGACTGGGAAACTATAGTGACCAAAATAATCTCAGCCATCTCTGAGTTGTGCATATCTCATGCCTCCTCACCCACATACACACAGCAATGAGCTCTAGCTACACTTCCTTTCAATTCCTGAAATTCCTTTTTCCCTCAGGGCCTTTAACCTTGCTCTTTCTTCTGCCTGAAACATTCTTCAACCAGATCTATTGGTGACTGGTTCTTTCTCAACCTTCAGGTCTCTGTTCAAAAACACTGCCTATGAGAGGACTTGCCAAACCATCGTATCTAAAGAAACTTATGCTTTACCTCATGCCATTGTCAAGCCCATTACCTTCTTTGCATTTGCAACCTAACTCTACCCCTCTCTGCCATTGTTTCTGTCTTTATTTTTTGTCTTGTTCAGTATTGTCTTTCCCCAGATGCTAAACCATTATTTGGAATATAATCAGTAAAAAATACATGTTAAATGAATAGATGAATATCTTCTAATAACTGATTTTTCTAGTGTGTATATCTTGTCACTTTTCACCATGAGATTGCTAATTACTTGATGGCAGAACTAGGATAATGTTTCCTTTTCTTGCCTATTCTTCCTACAGAAAGCTATACACAGTCTAGTTCATTCCTTTAGATCTTTTCCATTTTTGACTCCTTGAATAAATATTAACACTTTATAGAGGAAGAGCCTTGCTATTTAAAAGTGTTTATTGTTAACATTTTTGTTTGCTTAGCCCCTGGTTGGCCACATTTCTCTGTTGGTATAATAATACAGATGTAAGGCATTGTTAAACTATTTCTCTTTCCTATCTGCTGTTCTAGGAATAGTTACCGTGTGAAAGCTATCTGCCTCCCCTCTCCCCCCAACTCCACAGAAAACACTCTATTTTCTCTTCATCTGAACAGAGAAATCAGGAGAAGGGAGAAAAAGTAAGTCAGCCTTTTGAAGGTTTTTGAGATGCATGATATTCAATTGACTAACTGGTTCTTATACTTTAGTTACTGCCTCATTAGCTATAAAAGAGAATTTATCTTGCATTCAAAGAAAAAGATAAACCATAGCTTTTATCCCATAAGGGAAAATCTAATTATAGCTTAAAGAGTTTATGTGAGTAATATTGATATCAAGTGTAAAAGAGAACTATTAAATTGCTTCACTAAAGTATTAGTAATAGATTTCTTCTAGGTCAGTAAGACTTTGTCCATTTTTCTGGAGAATTAATTATTTATTCATTAGGTTCTATTGGCAACTATGAAATGATTCCCTATTAGCTCAATATGTATATTTTCTTTCTTTTTTAAAGATTTTTATTTATTTATTTGAGAGAGCATGAGCAAGGGCAGAGGCAGAGAGAGGGGGAGAACCACTGAGCAGCGAGCCTGACATGGGGCTCAATTCCAGGACCCTGGGATGACAACCTGAGCTCAAGGAGGATGCTTTACCAAATGAGCCACCCAGGTGCCCCAATCTGTACATTTTCTATATTTTCTATTCCTATCTCATTTTAGAACATTTTTCTGAAAAAAAAAATTGCCATCTAGTACTTGAGTGTATTTGTGGGTTCAAGATTAAAATTTAGATGCTACATACATACACCTGAGAACCCAACATCTAAATTATGGCTTGCAAGAAAACTTATTAGCATTTTAAACAATTTTCCCAAGTGTAAATTCAGAGAAAAATCAATTTACTTTCTCTTTTTTTAATCTAAGGCTTAGGTTGTAATTTTGTAGTATCCAATATCTCTCTGAAGTGCAAGGTATATATTCTCCTTCTTTTCTAACTATGCATTTCATACCTATCCTTTCGAGTTGATCTTGAAAGAAAATTAATGGGCTTCTTATTCAGTATTGCAGTGTTTCAGGTAGCAAATGCATGACAGGTACTTAACCAATTCCTGAGTAGCCAACCAGTGAGTGTGGCATTAATGATTTTGGAGAAAGTTAACTAAGTACATCTATCACTTTGTCATGTGTGGTAAAAGACCGCATCAATCAGAGCATAAGAGGGAACTGTCTTTGCTTCTGTCTGTGGGTACTACTGAAATCTGCTACAGAAATCAATAGAATAGGTATGGTAAGCTGCATTTATGTTGATTAAATAAAACAAATGGAAAAATAGAAGTTAGGAGACTGGTAATATAGCTCCTGGAACAAAGCAGAGGTCAGTTTCCTGAGATAGGAACCATCTTTATGAATTTGACATTCCTGAGAAGATTTTTCCAACAACAGTGTCTTATAAACATGATCTAATTGATTGAACTATTAATTTTTTTCCAAAGTCTGATTTAACCTGATACATAGAAGAGACAAACTGTTAGTCCAGCCATGGGTGTTTTACTCCATCATATAATTCTAGTCTGTATAGAATTCATTTGGGAGATTCTCAGTGCACTTGCACCCTAACATTAAGCCTAATGGCTATCTTTACAGCAGGGTAACTCTTACATCTTTTCACTATTGAACTTTCTCCATCTCAGTACATCATCCTGCCATCTGAAATTGTATTAGCAAAAGGAGATGAGGAGAAAAGGGCCTAATAAGTGAGGAAGAAAATAAGCATTTGCTGAATGAATAACATAAATAAAGGAATTGAGGTAGCAGATAAGAAGTCCAAGATGACAGTGTTTAAGGCACACATGGAAATTATATGAGCAAGGAAACAATATAATTTTGAAATAAAGCTGGGAGTTATTAAAATCTAATAATAAAGAAAGGAATAAGTTACCTTCTTCACAGAAAGATTAAAAATGAGTGAATCGGTTATGAGAATGAGAATTGAGAACTACCTTCAAATAATTTACACATATATACAAAATTTCCCCCCTAAAAAAATTATGACATACTTTCATGAATATCTAATAAAGTAAAAACTAACACAATATTCTTAGGAAAACAAATAGTAATATTTTCAAATAGCCTTAAAGTTGTTAATATCCTTGGACTCAGCAATTCCCATTCAACAACAATATCTGAAGTAAATATTCTGAAATTAAGGAACCATACATGAAACACAATAATGGTGTTATTTATAATAGTCAAAATATCAAGCCAACTCAAAATATTTCTCTATTGTTGAAATGTGACATAGTCATTCAAATATTTTGAAGAATAAGACCTAAAAGATGATTCATTATAAAATGTTAGGTTAATAAAACAAAAACTGCACATAATCCCCTATATATAATTACTACCATTTTTTATAAGTAAACATAAATATACATATACTTATTTTCATGAGATAGAAGTTTTTATTTCTATCTCACTTCTATCTCATTTCTGTTACAGAAATCCTAAAAATAACTGCATTAAGAAACCATAGTGTAAAAACAAAAAAAGAAACCATAGTATATTATGAAAAGAGCTTTGAAATTTTAATAACCTGAATTCAACTTATTCCATTGCATGGCAAAAACATTTAGTGCTTATTGAAGTTTCCATAGGTCCAACCTCCCTTTGGCCTAGTTTGGAGTTTAGAAGTAGTTCTAGTTGCCTGATCAAAGGCCTATGAAGTGCATTGCTTCCCCGTCAAGAAGTTAAGCACCTATGTACCTCTACCATCTTTCTCTTCCTTTGCCATGTTGTCCTTCCAGACTATATGGTCCAGATAGTAGATAGTGTAGCCATAAGATGGAGGAGGACAGTCCAAGTTGGAAAGAGTGAGAAATAGTTTTCCTGTTTTAAGCCAGTGAGATTTCAGGGTTCGTCTGTTCCTGCAACAGAACCTAACCTATCCCAACTAATGCATGTTACTTAATAGCTCGCATGAACTCAAGATATGGACTCGGAAGGATTTATTAACTATTTCCTCATTTGTAAATCTAGGATTAAGTATACTGAAACATATCTCATGGGGCTGCTTTAAGGATAAAAAATTTTACTCATGCAAGATGAGGAAGTTCTAGAGATCTACCATACAGTATGGTGTCTAGAGTTGATACTGTATTATATATGTAAAAAATTGAAGTTCAGGGAAGATGACAGAGTAGGAGGATCCTGAGCTCACCTCATCCCATGGAAATACTGAGATAGTAGCTATACATATGCAACTGATTCTGAAAACTACCTGAAGAGTGGCATAACAGACTTTCAACAATTAATTGTAGACAGGAAGCTATACTGATAATGGTAAGATGGACAGTGATGTGGTTGGGAAACAACTCCTGGTAAGATTAACCACAAAAGGGAGGGACACCACAAGCAAGGAGAAGCAAAACCCCAGCACTGGGATCTGCACTGGGAAGACAAATTCCCATAACATCTGAACATAACATTTGAAAATCAGCGGGCCTTAACTCCAGCAGAGCCAGAATGTGATAGGAAACTGAGATCCTACCCTTAAAAAGTCATCATAATAATTAACTCAGCCTGAGAAACAGGAGAAAAGCAGCAGTTAAAAAATGCCTGGAGTAAACATGAAGATTTCTCCAAGAATAAAAGTACTGGCAGATATTCTTTCCTTCTCCAAGCCGATATAGCTGGATGCTTCTGGAAGCTAGTGCTAACACTCCAAGGCTCCCCTGCAGACCCACCTGCCTAATCAAGTACTTCTCCAAAGCAGCTCTGGCCCTGCCACATACCATAGGCAGCCTCAGAAGGGACAAGTACCATTACAGATTCTTGCCCCAGGGAAAGGGGAAGACAATACCACTCACCAGTATGTCCACAGTTTCAGCAACCCAGCCATTTAGCTGGCCAGACAGGGAGAAAGCTTTGCCATTTGGTGAGCCCACAACTATAGCGAAGAGACTAATTTCATACAACTAGCCTGACTGCAGGCCTTTAGCCCATACAGCTCCCCCCGCCCCCCTAAGGAGCCTCCAGTGGCCTCATACAGGCCTCTCAACAGCATAGGGAACAAACCCTGCCCAGCACACCCACAATAGGCAAAGCAAATCCCTGCAGCTGGCTGGGCTGAAGGTAAATAGAGCTCAGCCATAACAGTAGGGTACACTTGGCCCACAACAGATGTGCCCTTGGAGGACCTGGATCTCATCACCAGAGAGTATTGTACTATAGGACACTACAGGACCTCTTCTACATAAGGCCTCTACTTTCAAGACCAGGAGATATAGCTGACCTCCTTTATACATGAAAACAAACATGGAGAGTTAGACAAAATGAGGAGACAAAGGAATATGTTCCAAATGAAAGAACAAGCCAAAATCACAGTAAAAAACCTAAATGAAATGGAGATAAATAATATGCCTGATAATTCAAAGTCATGGTCATAAATATAAAAACTTAGAAATGTAAAAAGAACCAGTCAGATGAAAAATTCAATAACTGAAATACAAAATACACCAGAGGGAATCAACAGCAGAGGGATGGATCAGGGATCTGGAAGACAGGGAAATGGAAAGCAACTAAGTTGCAAAGAAAAAAGAAAAAAGAGAAACATAAATGAGAATAGGTTAAGGGAACTTCGCAACATTATCTAGTGCATACTTGAACTATAAAACAATCAAAAAGAAATGAATAAACTGGTGAAAAGTACATACCTATCAGTAATTATTTTTTTTTTAAGATTTTATTTTTATTTGTTCATGAGAAACACAGAGAGGAGAGAGAGAGAGGCAGAGACACAGGCAGAGGGAGAAGCAGGCTTCATGCAGGGAGCCAGACATGGGACTTGATCCCGGGTCCTCAGGATCACGCCCCAGGCAGAAGGCAGCACCAAACCACTGAGCCACCCAGGCTGCCCTACTTTATTTCTTTAAGATTTTATTTATTTATTTATTCATGAAAAACTCCATCCCAGGACCACAAGGTCATGACCTGAGGCAAAAGCAGAAGCTCAACCACTAAGCCACCCAGGTGCCCCCAGTAATTACTTTAAATTGACTAAATGCTCCCATCAAAAGACATAGGTTGAGTGAATGGGTAAAGAAACAAGATCCATCTATATGCTGCCTGCAAGAGACTTACTTCAGCACCAAGACACATACAAAGTGAAATGTATGGCAAAATATACATCATGCAAATGGAAGAGAGAGAGACAAAAAAAGCCAGAGTAGCATATTTAAATAAAAAATTATAGTAGGAAACAAAGAGGGCACTACATAATGATTAAAGGAATCAGTCCAACAAGAGGATATAACAATTGTAAATATCTATGTTCTCAATATAGAAGCACCTCAAATACAGAAATCAAGTATTAACAGACATAAAAGGAGAAATTGACAGTAATACAATAATAGTATGGGACTTTTAACATCCCACTCAATCAATTGAAAGATCATCCAGACAGAAAATCAACGAAGAAATAGTAGCTTCCAACAACACATTACACCAGATTGACCTAATAGATATATACAAAACATTCCACCCACACACAACAGAATACACATTCTTTTCAAGTGCATTTGGAAGAATCTCTGGAATAGATCATGTTAGACTACAAGCAATTCTCAATAAATTTAAGAAGATTTGAAATTATATCAAGCATCTTTTCTCTCCACAAAAGTTTGAAACTAAAAATCAATTATAAGAAAACACTGGAAAAAACACAAATATATGGAGGCTAAATAGCATACTACTAAACAGTGAATGGGATAACCAAGAAATCAGAGGAAATTAAAAATATATGGAAAGAAATAAAAACACAATGGTCCAAAGTCTCAGAAACAGAGCACGAACAGTTCTAGGAGGGAATTTTATAGCTATACAGGCCTACCTCAAGAAACAAGAATAATCTCAAATAAACAACTTAACCTTATATCTAAAGGAGCTAGAAGAAGAATAAACAAAACCCAAAGCTAGTAGCTGGAAGAAAATAATAAAGCTACATGCAAAAGAATGAAAGAGCTACATGCAGGAGCTATATGCAAAAGAATGAAATTGGATTACTTTCTTACACCATGCACAAAAACAAACTCAAAATGGATGAAAGACCTAAATGTGTGACTTAAAGCCATAAACTTTCTAGAAGGAAACATATACAAAAATCTCTTGGACATTAGCTGTAGGAACATTTTTCTAGATATGCCTCCTCTGGCAAGGGAAACTAAAGGAAAATTAAACTATTGGGACTACAACAAAGGAAAAAGCTTTTGCACAGCAATGGAAACCATCAACAAAACAAAAGGACAATCTACTGAATGGGAGAAGATATGAATCACAAAGTGATCCATCTGATAAGGGGCTAATATCCAAAATATACATTGAATTTATATAACTCAATGTCAAAAGCAATCTGATTTTAAAATGGACAGAGAACCTGAATAGACATTTTTCAAAGAATACATGCAAATGGACAGCAGACATGTGAAAAGATGCTCAACAACACTAATCATCAGGGAAATGTAATTCAACACCACAATGAGATATCATCTAACACCTGTACTATTTTAGAATGGCTAAAATCAAAAGAACAAGAAAGAAGTGTTGGTGACCACGTGAAGAAAAAGAAACCCTCATGCACTGTTGGTGGGAATGTAAATAGGTGCAGTCACTATTGAAAACAGTTTAGAGATTCCTCAAAAAATTAAAAACAGAAATACCATATGATCCAGTAATTCCACTAATATGTATTTACCCAACAACAGGGAAAACACTAACTCAAAAAAGATATATGCATACTTATGTTTATTGCAGCATCATTTACAATATCTACAATATGAAAGCAACCCAGGTGTTCACTGACAGATGAGTAGATAAAGAAGATGTGGTATATATGCACAATGGATAACTCAGCCATATAAAAGAATGACCAAGGGGGATCCCCGGGTGGCGCAGCGGTTTAGCGCCTGCCTTTGGCCCAGGGTGCAATCCTGGAGACCCAGGATCGAATCCCACATCGGGTTCCCGGTGCACGGAGCCTGCTTCTCCCTCTCCCTATGTCTCTGCCTCTCTCTCTCTCTCTCTCTCTCTCTCTGTGACTATCATAAAAAAAAAAAAAAAAAAAAAAAAAAGAATGACCAGGGATCCCTGGGTGGCGCAGCGGTTTGGCGCCCGCTTTTGGGGCACGATCCTGGAGACCCGGAATCGAATCCCACGTCAGGCTCCCGGTGCATGGAGCCTGCTTTCCCTCTGCCTATGTCTCTGCCTCTCTCTCTCTCTCTCTCTCTCTCTCTCTGTGACGATCATAAATAAATAAAAATTTAAAAAAAATTTAAAAAAAAAAGAATGACCATACAATTTCACTTACATGTGGAATCTAAAAAAACAAAACAAAATCAGACTCTTAAATACAGAGAACAAATAGGTGTTTGCCACCAGGGAGGGGCGTGGTGGAGGAAAGGCAAAAAAAAAAAGGGAATTAAATGGTACAAACTTTCTGTGAAAAATAAGTCACAGAGATGAAAATAAGGTATAAGGAACATAGTCAAAATATTGTAATAACATTGTATGGTGACAGATGGTGACTTCACTTATTGTGGTAAGCGCTTAGTATAGAATTTTCAAGTCAATATTTTGCATACCTGAAACTAACATTGTATATTAATTATACCTCAAAAATTTGCTAAGAGGTTAAATCTTATGTAAAATATTTTCTCTCATATATACATACTCAATACTAAGCAGGGCAAGAGGCAACATTTATCACATAGATTGTGGTGATAGTTTCATGGATATATACTTATCTCCAGTTGCATATAACAAATATGGATAACTTTTTATATGTCAATCATACTTTGATAAAGTATTTTTTAATAAAAAGTTTAGTGAAAAATACATTAAAAATGATTATACAATAATTTTGTCTGTTTGAATTTCATTCAGGCAAAATTATTAAATCTCATATTTTAACTGTTTTTTTACTGTATTTTATTCCCCTATACACATGATCCTTTACAATAGATAGCAATCATTATATGTTCAAGGATTTGTTAAGGAATTCTTCAGAATATAGAAAAAGCATAGAATAAGGAATGTCTCAGACTCAGGAATAGACTAAGATGAGGAAAGGGGACAGAAAGAGATAAGGATAGAAGTAAAAGTTATGTGACCTCTGAAAGCAGAATTTATTTTCATATTAACATAAAAAATGAAATCTCACATTGTTTCAAAGTTCATCTAAAAATAATGATTGTATACTTTAAATGGAGCTAGAAACATGACTTCTTGTATGTCAAAGTTATTAAATGAATCAACTCACAAATTATACATTGAAAAAAACAATGCTTTTTGTTTTCTAAGAAAAAATTTTCTTGTGTGGTAGCAGTGTGAATTAGCAAACCTAACTTAAAGAAAGCAAGGAAAAGATAAAGAATTGTATGATTTAGAGAGAAGAAAAACAACCACCACCATAGCCACAGAACTCATTACAGCACTCATGAAAGCTTGCCCAAACTGTTTTAATAGTACGTTTTTCTCTAGGGTTATAAGCTCCATTAACAGAAACTATGATATAACTTTCAAACTATCTATTTTAGGTCCCCAAACTGCACTGCATAAAGCAACGAACCCCTGGGTGGTTAAGTAAGCACTAAAATTTTGGAAATGTAATAAATGCATCTGTAAGATTTCCAAGATTCCAACAATAATCCCAAAGGGAAAATATACTGATCCAATCACTTCGGTACTGCATCACAAGGCACTGAATAGAAAAGTCAATAAAAGCATCCGAGCACAGAGAGGCAAGCTGTAGTCAATATATGATTTTGAAGGGAACTGTCAGATAAAAAAATCGTTTAGATTTACCAAAATTTACTTCCGAGTATTTGGAGTTTGGGCTACATGGAATTCAAAGCATACATCCCTTCTTATTTTAGTCCCTTTTCCTTTATCCTCTCCTCAAGCTCTTCCATTCACAATAAGCATGCATGTACTTGTGCTTCCCCTACCTTCCCCCTTCTCTCCTCTTCCAAGAAAAAGTTTGCCAGTCTTGAGTTTTCTCTGGCCACTTCATAACATATCAAAAATTTGTAGAAGAAAATTATCACCAAATCCATGTCAGGCTTAAACAAAAATATTTTATAGAAAAAAAGTAAGAGTAAGCAGAAATTATTTATTGTTTTTGCCATTAATTTTATATTCCTAACTATAATTCTTACCTGAAAAGTCTAATGCTTCCCAATATGTATCCAAAAAACTAGACTAATTAACCCCACCATGGATGTACAGCTGATCTTATCTAAACCAGAAACCCCAGCCCTTCAATCATGGTAAGATTGTGGTTGGCCATGGCCTTTGAATCAGGTGGAGCTTTAGACTGAGGCTTTACTGAGTTCCTGTAAGCAAGTCCCTTTACTACTATTCATGATATAGACATGATTGTTCTGAAACATGGCTCTTGAGACACAGTTAATACAAATAACTTAGAATAATTGTTATCAAAAAAATGTATAGTTCTTTCTCTCAATTATCTCCCTCTAGATATAGAATGCCACTTCTACAGAGGTTAGCTCAGATCTTCACTGTATGTCATAGGTCATTTAAGAAAAGACATGGATCTTTTTATTCCTTTAGATAGTCTTATATTTACTGGTCTTATATTTACTGAAAGATCGTTTTTTGAAAGTATAATATTGTGGATGTGTAAATATGCAAAAATATTTATAGTAACCCTTCCGCACAAATATATACACGGAGTATACATGAGATGACAAGCCAAAGACAAATTCCTGTGCCATATTATTTGAGCTAACCCTAAGCTTCTAATTGCTTCATACTAAACACTAAATATCAAAGCAGAAATTAAATGTGGATGCTAGAAAGCACACTTTTCTAAAATATAAGAACTATCAGAAATATTTAATGGGAATAATGAGAAAGAAAATGTTGACCATGGTGAGATGCTTAGAGGAAAAAAAAAAGCTGAAAAGAAAAATAGGAAAGGAAAAATAACCAGAAAAATATGTTCACAAAAAAAAATGAGCCATAAATAGATGACATATAACAAAAGTCAAAGGAAAAAAATGCAAAAACAATAATAGCTTAAGAAGTAGTTTAACATTTTAATCCTTGAAGTGAAAAATAAACATATTCCTTAAAATTAGCATTTGTGAATCTACATCACTAAAACCTCTAAGTGCTCTATGGAAAAAAGTTACCATAGACTTACAGGTGCTTGCTTTCTTAACTGTAGCACTTCTCAGAACCCTTAGCTAATATCCACTTGTAAATATTTGAATATTGAGATAGTATAAAGAGTTTCCAGTGGTTATTTGGCCACAGAATTCTCTTCTACCCCAAAGAAAATATTTAGAAACATCTTGAGGAACAACAGTGTTCTTTGGAACATGTTTTAGGAAGTACACCACTTAACACATGAGCAGTCAAAGCCTATCAATAGAGCAAATTTATGCTGTTTAAAGTAGCAGAAAAGTGTTCTTCGTTTGCATATTGAAGATCACATAACTGAATTGTTATATATCCAGATAATTTTCTTTAAATGTGCTTTCCATGAAGAATACAATTAAACTTCTCCTAAACCCCTATCCACTTTTGCAGCTTCTGTGTAACATAGTGTATTCAGTAACACTGCAACAAGCACACTTTGCTGTTTTTTTTTTTTTTAAGATTTTATTTATATATTCATGAGAGACACAGAGCGCGGGCACGAGAGAGGCAGAGACATAGGCAGAGGGAGAAGTAGGCTCCATGCAGGGAGCACGATGTGGGACTTGATCCCGGGTCTCCAGGATCACAATCTGGACCGAAGGCAGTGCTAAACCGCTGAGCCACCCGGCTGCCCAACAAGCACACTTTGAATAAGTACTGACCAACCCCTGATGATGTGATTGTTCTCATAATAAAATTGATGTGTTTGTAGAAGGGATAAAAAGCACAGGTAGGGTTATAGAATTTGAGAGGCAACAATCACCTTAGTGATCATCTAGTCAAACTCTCATTTTACAAATGAATAAACTTAAGACAAGAGGTAAAATGACTTTTCCAGAGTCTGACAGTCAATTGGTGGAAAACTTTCCTTCATCCAGTCTAATCCATGCCTTGAGCAAGAGAAAATCAAAAGGACTTTTTTTGAAGAAAAAAGAAGACAATACTGAATCTGTTTTGAATTTATTTTTAAACTGGTTTTTAATAAACCTAAAAAGGAAAAATGAATGCACTGAGTGTGATTAATTCCATTTTTCTCACCTCCTATCCCCAAACCATACCAACATCTAGCAAATTCCTATATGTCCAATAGCTTTCTCATGAAATGTCTCTTAATTAAATGGCTGTGAACATCTGAACTCAGAGACTACAAATGAATAAAGTAGTTCTTTATAAAATGATTCTACCCATAACCAGACTTGCACCCTGAATGTCTTATCTTCACCTTGCCTAATGCGCTGAAAGCTAATCACTGGGGCCACAGCTGGACCAGGGCAGCACTTCCCCTAACTACTGCATAAAAACCTCTAGGCAGGACTTAACTACAAACCCCCACCACTGGATGAGTAGAAGTAATTTGCACTTGAGCCTAAAAGAGAGAATGCAATTGATGAGAAACGTTTACTGCTGGTAAGCAATTTTTAGATTGCAGGAACTCTTAAAAAATAAGTTAGAAGAGGACTAGATTTTGAGCATATACAAAAAGGATATGAGCTTGACAGATAGGTTTTGTTTGGCTTGTTTTTTTATTTTTTTTTTTAGCTGCTAAATTTAGTATTGTAAGACTGTCTTTAACGTTTGAAAGCTGAAGATTGAATATATGTCATGTGAACATTGTTCAACACTTACAACTTTTTGTGCTAAAACTGAAAATGCCTTTTTCCACTTGGGTACATTTTTCTAAATGGATTTTCTGTTCCAATGTTCTAGAAATATTCATCCACATATTGAAAGATCTGCCATAACTTTACATCAAGACAAAAAGCTCAAGTAAATGACAAGACAATGAAATGGAAATTGGCTTGTTAATTTGAATTTAGCATGTTTTGGGTATAATGTGATTAAATCAATTCTTTCAATGCCATAGTTATTAAAAGACTGGCCTCAACAAAATTGGAAACTCCTGGAAATTCAACAAATATTTATCGAACAACTTTTCTGCTATGTTCTGCATATACTATTTTGCTGGAACTATGGTGTAATACAAGTGTGGGATGTGTTTTCTGGCTCCAAAAACAATTATTTTCAGCACATACACATGTAAATTATGTAATATGAAATGATATAAAAGTGATACAAAAATGAATGAGATGAAATAGAAGTCATCAATCATATGAATAATACAAACTATTATGTGGTAGGGATTCTTGAAAGAGGGCAAATTAAAGATATGGCTGGAAAGGTGGATAAAATTTAATTTGGTGAAGTGAATGAAGTAGCAAGAACTAGAGTTAGGAACAGTCCAACAAGAAATTGAGAGCAATAAAAATTGTTTTTACATGCAAAAATCAACTCATATCATGCACTATTGTTAAAAGAACAAAAATCACATTATCATTTCAATGATGCAGAAAAAGTTTTTGAAAAAAATCTAAAAATATTTCATGCTAAAAATATTCACCAAAGAGGAGTAAAGAAAACCACCTCATTCGATAAAAGATCTGCTTCTGCCACTTCTATTCTATATTGTACTTGAGATTCTAGCCAGAGTGATTTGCAGAAAAAAACAAGAAAGAAAGAAACAAGAGGCATCTAGATTGGAAAGGAAGAAATCTATCTGCAAATAACACAATCTAGTATGTAAAAAATTCCAAAATATCTTCCAAAAAAATTAGAACTAATGGTTATTAGAATAAACAAGTTCAGTATGGTTGCAAGATACAAGATCAATATACAAAAATATATTTCTATACACTGCCAATGAAAAGAATTCTGTTTACAATGGCATCCAAAAAGGATACAATATACTTGGGAATAGATTTGTTTTTAAAAAGTGCAAAAGTTGTACATTGAAAAATTTAAAATATCATTGAAAGAAATTTAAAAAGATAGTTAACTTGTAAAAAAGAAAAGATCATTAACTTCTGATCACAGGTGTTGTAATAATGATATTAAATTGGCCTGTTAAGGTGTTAACATTCTGCATATTAAACACAATTCATATCACACACCAGCTGGCTTTTTTTTTTTTTCAGTTTTTGCAGATACTGACCAGCTAATCCTAAAATCTATAAGAAAATGCAAAGGATCCAGAATAGCAAAATAATATAGAGCAAATGCACTCACATTTACTGTTTTCAAAACCCACTACAAGGCACAGGAATCAACACAGTGTATTGCTGATGTAAGAAAAGACACAGACTCATGGAATAGAATTGAAAAGGAACAAAATAATTCAATGGGATAAAGAACAGTCTTTTCAACAAAGGGTACTAGGACAACTGGGTATTCACATGTAAAAAAATAAAATAAAATAAAAAATAAAATAAATTAAAATAAAAACAAAAAAGGAAGAAGAAGTTGGATCCCTTCCTTGACCCAGGCATAGAAATTAACTCAAAACATATCAGAGTTAAATGGAAGAGCTAAAACTAGAAAATCCTTATCAAAAAACCCATAGAAGTAAATCTTTGTAACCTTAGATTAGGTTAGGTAATGATATCTTGTCAGAAGTAATCAAGGAGAAGACTGATATGTTGTATTTCATCAAAATGAAAAACAATATGTATTTTAAAGGACACCATCAAGAAAGTAAAAAAACAACCCACAGACTGGGAGAAAATATATGCAGATCATATATCAGATAAGGAACTTGCATTGAGAATTTACAAAAACTCTTAAAACTCAACAGTAAAAGTATAAATAACACAATTTTAAAATGATGAAAGGATTTATATAGACATTTTCCAAAGATTATATATAAATGGTTAATAACTGCATTAAAATATGCTCGACATTATTATCTATTTGGGAAACATAATCGAAGACCACAAGTGAGACTACTTCACATTTGCAAAAATGTCTAAAATTAAAAATAAAAAGTGATAATAAGTGCCAGTAAACTTGTAATGAAATTGGAATCCTCATCTATTGCTGAAATTGGGATCCTCATCTATTGTAATGAAATTGGAATCCTTATCTATTGCTGATGTAAGATGGTATAGCCATTTTGGAAAAGTTTGTTCCTCAAAATGTTAAATATAGAATTACCATATTTGAGCAGTTCCACTCCTACTTAGCCAAGAGAAATGAAAATATATGTCCACAAAAAAATGCACACAAATGTTCATAGCAGTACTATTCATAATAGCTAAAAAGTGGAAACAATTACATTGCTGATCAACTGATAAATGGACAAACAGAATATAATACATCTATACAGTGGAATATAATTGAGCCATAAAAAAGAATCAAGTGCTGATATGTGGCACAACGTGGAAAAACCTAAAAACACTATGGTGGTAATCAAAGTAGTAAAAGAAACCAGTGTCAAAATCACATATTTTATGATATTGCCTATATAAAATGTCCAGAATAGACAAATTCATAGAGACAGAAACTGAATTAGTGTTGGTCTGTGACTGGGAATTAAGGGAACAGAGGAAGAGATGAAGAATAATTATTAAAAGGTACAAAGTTTAAGGGGGTTTTGCATTTGATAAAATGTTCTAAAATTAGAATATAATGATGGATGCACAGTTCTGTAAATACACTAAAAACTAATTATGCACTTTAAGTGGATGAGCTTTATAGTATGTAAATTACACTTTAGTAGAGGGTTAAAGAAAAGTAGAGGTTTAATTTAAATCTCACTTTCACCAGTTACTAGTATGTGACTGTAAGTCATATCCTCTCTGATCTACAATTTTCTTATGTGATAAATTGGGATAGAAATACCTATATTACAGATCTACTGAGAAGACTGAAATAAAAAGCATAAAATCTTTAAAAACTTTAAGAAATGTAAAGGTTGGAAAGTGGGGCAGTTTCCTCTGGGTAATCAATCCACTGTAGCTGGAATGTAGATGATTAAAGACACAATGACAAATTTGATTGATCCTGTATTATGTGCTAGGGCTCTGTTAATGCTGGGCAAAAGCTAATGGTCAGAAAAGAAGGTATAGTTGCTGTATTCTTACAGCTTATAATTTAGTAGAAGAAACAGACATTTTCAAATAATGGTAAAAACAGAAAATTTCATATCAATGCTTCTGAATTAGGTCAGAAAAACTTTCCCCTAAATGTGTGACTTTGGCATGTGGACTATTCCTTTTTAAGGATTTATTTATTTTGAGAAAGAGAGAAATAGACCATGACAGCACAAGTGGGGGGCGGGGGGGCAGAGAGAGAGAGAAACTCAAGCAGACTCTTGGCAGAGGACAGAGCCTGAAGCAGGGCTCATCACAGGGCTTGATGCCACAACCCATGAGATCATAACCTGAGCTGAAACCAAGACTCAGATGCTTACCCAACTGAGCCACCCAGGCATCCCCAGCATGTGGACTGTTTTGAGCTGAAGTCTGTCAAGACCCAGTAGATTCAAGAAAAACTTTGATCTACTCCCCCCTTAAATTATCTAAAAGAATTTAGATAGGAGGTCTGGCCCAGAAAGAGAGCTATTATGAGATAACTTAGAAAAAAAATCTGTATGACAGGACAAATATCTAATTACCAAACATTTGCTCTTCTTATCATCCTGTAAATCACCCATCTGACCTCTGAAGCCCCAGATCCCTATCCTGCCTCCTTATCTTAAAATGGCATATAAGCCTCAATTGCCCAACTTGTCTTTTGGTCTTTTTTAATGATAATTTGATTACTGGACCAGACAAAGAACCATGAGGTGTCTAAGAAAAGTTTTTTCCCCCCTCTCCACACTTCAGTTGAGATCTGAAGCATAAATAAAAGCTATCCAGGTAAAGGAAGAGGAGGCTTTTCCAGGAAGAACTGTTTATTCAAAGCCCTGAGATGGAAGAAAGCATGGAGCAGTCAAAGACCTGAATAAAATTAGGGTGGTGGGGATAGACACAATAAACTAGTAAAAAACAATGAAAAGGAATAGTTAGAGGAGAAACAAATAGCCAAGAGAATTTGATATCATGGAAATGAGAAATAGTGTTCAGTAATATGAATGGTTTCAATATTTATTTCTTTTAGGAGTTCTATTAGGTGGGAGCCTGAAAAAATACCCAGATTTAACAATATAGAAAACATACTTGATTCTAGCCATTTCTATTTCTATGAATTTTGTGGGTCAGAAATCAGAATGAATAGATTGAAGACATAAGAAATGAGCTTAGTTTATACAGTATTGATTACTCTGGTTGTGACAGAAGAGAGATAAAAAAGTTAGCTGAGGGAGCCCCGGTGGCCCACAGTTTAGCGCCGCCTTCGGCCCAGGGCCTGATCCTGGAGACCCAGAATCGAGTCCCACATCAGACTCCCTACATGGAGCCTGCTTCTTCCTCTGCCTGTGTCTCTGCCTGTGTCTTTGCCTCTCTCTGTCTCCATAAGTAAATTAAAAAAAAAAAAAAAAAAAAGTTAGCTCCAAGAAATTTTGTAATACTAAAGATAGAAGACCCATGAGCATATATAAATGATAATGGAAAAGATCCAATAGAGAGGTAGAGATTGAAGATACACAATAGTGTGGGTTCCTGAAATGTGGAGAAACAAGCAGGAGATAAGAGAATCAGAGCAGATGAAAACATGTATGTGGTTTGGCATCAGGAATTTTGGTAACTCCTTGTTTAAAGGCTTCTATTTAATTTGGTTCAAAAAGGGTAACATCCCATATCAAGAATGAGGTAGAAGTAATAGGTTAGAAATTTGAGAAGAATCAAATAGAATAAAAATAACCATTGTAGGAAAACATGGTAAGAATTCTGTGCAGGGGATCCCTGGGTGGCTCAGCGGTTTAGTGTCTGCCTTCTGCCCAGGGTGTGATCCTGGAGTTCCCGGATCAAGTCCCGCATCGGGATCCCTGCATGGAGCCTGCTTCTCCCTCTGCCTGTGTCTCTGCCTCTCTCTCTCTCTCTGTCTCTCATGAACAAATAAATAAAATTAAAAAAAAAAAAAGAATTCTATGCAATGTTGAGTTCCCATTAGAGTGCAGTCATTCTAAATTCATAGTGCTGGCTTTCCTGATAGTTGTGAGAGAGGAAAAATTATTTGCCTTCTGACTTTCTAGATGCTTGGCTGAGACAACCCTGTAATAAGAGACAGATAAACAAAAGAAAAATATACAGAAGTTTAATAACAGGTATATCTCCTATACATATGGGAAGTATCCAGGAAAACTGAGCAATTCCTCAAAATGGCCCAAGCCACCACCTTAACCAACATCTTCAGCTAAAGACAAAAGATGTTTGGGGGCAATGGGAAGACCCTTATGGGATTTTACCAGGGAAGTACATAAACAAAGACACTTTTGTTATGCAGATTTAAATTGCCACCTTCTCCACATACAAAAGTTTCTAGAGATTTAGAATCACTCTTTTCTTCCTAGAACAAGAAAATGACATTCTAACAAATGGACATTTCCCTTCTAAATGTAAATTTTCTTAGAAAAGGGTAACTTATCCTCAGGTCTTCAGTTTTCCTAGGTCTGGTGTTTCTTAAAAATGCTCAGCTTAAAATCATCCTCATGGCAGAGACATATTTTGGCATAGTATATTCTGCTCCCCTTCATAGTACATTTCTTCAGCACTGCTCACCTGCTGCAGTGATGCAGGCAAAGTAAACTGATATACTTGGTATATTATAAGATGGAAGTGTTAAAAATATTGAGTAACAGGGGAATTTAGATTTCTAAGAGAGATATAAAAATGATGAGCCATAGATTCAAATCTGCAAGGTGAGCACAGAGG
Source organism: Canis aureus (assembly GCF_053574225.1). Lineage (NCBI taxonomy): Eukaryota > Metazoa > Chordata > Mammalia > Carnivora > Canidae > Canis > Canis aureus. The sequence goes on from NC_135622.1 coordinate 37,531,997, forward strand.
AGAGGGGAATATAGAGAAAGAAAGTAGATGGTCATGATGATGTAGAAGAGTTACCAGAGTAGGTAACCAGCACATTGTAGAAGTAGAAGATGGTGATCACAGTATGAGACAACCAACCATAATCACAAAAAGAAAATTTAGAATTGCTTTACAATCATAAGATCCCTCCCCACCCCTACACATCCCATTTTTAACCATGTTTTTTTTTTCCCCTCCTTATTCTCTTTATTCTTTCTTCTGGCTCTAAAGATTAGCTCTGTTACTCAGTTACTTCTGTTGCTAATTGAAATATCCAAAGATTGCTAAAGGGTAACATGGAAGGAGGAAATACAACTGCAACCAGAGACAGAAGCCTCATCTGGAGCAACCTGTAAGCAGATGGGCTGTAAGGCTTCATTTGTGCCTTTGTATTCCTTAGCTAGTAGTAGATACTGCAAATTAATTTAAAACTTAGCAGGCTGAGTCTTATAGGCTCAATGATAAAGAGAAAATCAAGTCACCATTCACTGAAGATTGCCAGTAATGTCAACAACAATAACAGTAGTGATGGCAGCTACCATTTATTGAGAGTCTTGCATCTAATCATTTTCACAATTTTATGTAATTCCTCTAGTTTATTACAATATCTCTAAAAGGCAGATGTTATTCATATTTTACACTAAGAAAGCCAAAGGCCAAAAAAGTTAAATTTGTCCAGGTTGCATAACTACTGACAAACTAGTTTTTAAACACAAGTCCATTAGAATCCAAAGCCTATCTTCTTTATACTGTAAATTGTTAGTTTTCACATAGAAAATTGTAGAACTTAACATCTTTATACTTGTGAATATATGCTCATGTGAATCTTCCCCACACAATAAACATTACAGATAAGAAAACTACTAGTTATTCATTCTTCTGATATATGAAGAGACAAAGCCACAAAGATGTTGAAGCAATATTAATTGATATTTCATTATAACTCTCTCCAAACAAGAGAGTTGAATTAAAAATTTTTATTACATACAATGAATGACTTTATTCTAAAATTATATGACTAAAATCTCAGTATAGTAATCTACCATTACAGATGGAAAGAAGAGAAGTAAGCTGAATGCAAAGATTTGGCCAGAGATGTGCAGTCCTAGAATACAAAATATCACTGCAAAACCCACTGAGTAAATTTCACACATAAGAAAATGAGTGTATGAATAGTCTTTGCTTTAGATTTGTAATTATGCCAAGCCATACGTTTTCTTAAACCCTCTTCAGATTTGTTTAATTTTTAAATGTGTTCTTCCAAGAATTGCTTCAGGGAGAAATAGCTAATAAAGGCATTAAAAAGAGATTCCTCATGACATTGCAATTTATATTGCATGTTTTACAAAGTCAGCTATAAAATTTGAAGATGCCACCAGAAAACCTGAAAACTGTAGGCCTCACATTAGCTACTGGGAGATCAAGTATTGGTTTTCCAGACAGAGACAGATAAGATCTTCCTTATGTGAGGTCACAAAAATAAATGTCTATGCCCTGACTCCCCAAAGGTAGATTCCGGGCAATATCAGTATCGCTACCTTGACTAATCTCTGTTATTTTGAAATTCAATTGGGAGCAATAATTTCTAACATAGTGACAATTGCAAACACTTAGAGGTTTTATTTTTCTATTTTTTTCACTTACAGGTTTTAAAGCAATGTCAGTACTTTATATTCAAGAACAAGGTAATGGCCAATGAAATCTGGCTTGCTATGTATTATGGGATGCAATTATTCACGTAAATCTTTTATCAAACACTGAAGAACAGAAAATCAATGAATAATTCTTTCAAAGAAGTATAAGTGCAATGAGACAACTGAGGAATATCAGCTTTAAACACTTAGAGAACTATAATTTTTAAAAATTATTAGTCAATGAAGCATTAATTTAAAAATAGTGCAATTATTTAATCAACATTTCAGGCTATAATATGTACACACATTCTCTAGCAAATTCAAGTGTTTTGGAAGAATGTAGGACATATATTATAAATCAATTAGTTTTAAAATGTTTCTGTATTCCATTTACCTTATTAACCAGTCCTCATATAAGAATAGAACCCTAACAAAGCAATTTTATGATATAGTCTTTATAGAGAATATTATGTCCAATGGCCATCCAATCTGCAGACATTATACAAACACATTTCATAGAGTAGTTGTGATATCTGGTCCCACTAGTTTTGAATAAAAACAATATCACTCAATATTGACACCTTAAAGACCATATTCTAATGTTCACTATACAATTTAACAATAAACTCAGCGACTTCCCTACACTCCCATTATGCCCTCCTTCCTGAGTATATAATCCTGGCTAAGATTATTCTTATCAGTGCAAGAGGAAGCCTAGAATGCCACTTAATGAAAGAAATTCTCAGGAAACTAGGATTAGAAGGGAAATTACTTTATCTAAAAACCTGTTTCAAAATAAAATACACTTTTAGCCCACACACTTAATTGTGAAAGACTGGATATATTTCTTTTGAAGCTAAGAACAAAAGAAGGATATTCATTCTCAATGTATCAATTCAATATTGTGCTGGAAGTACAAGCCAGTGTAATAAGGGAAGAAAAACAAAGGGAATACAGATTGGAAAGCATGAAATGGCACTGTTCATATCCATAGTCCTGACTGTCTCTGTAACAAATCCCAAGGAATCTTGAAAAATATGCTAGAATAAGTGAGTTGACCATGTTTGCAGAATATATCAGTATGTATTTGCACCAAAAATAAGGGAATACATGTGATTATAACAAAACATGCAACATCTATTTGCTAAAAATACTAATAAAAAAATGGGAACCTAAATAAAGGGAAAGATATACCATGTTCTCTGAATTGGAAGGCACACATAGCTAACATGTTAATTCTGCCCAAATTGATCTATAGATTTAATATAATTCTAAACAAAATCCTTAGAGTGTTTTTTGTACATTTTTTCAATTTGATTCTGAGGTTTTTATGTAAAATCAATGAAAGTAAAATATTAAAATGATTTTGCAAACAATAAAATTGGAAGATTAATACCACCTGGTTTTATTATAAAGCTTTAATAGTCAACACAATGGCACTGGAGAAGAGAGGCCCATAAATCAATGGAATAGAATAAAGAGTCCAGAAATAGACCCACACAAATATGATTGATTGCTCTTTGGCAAGATTCAAAGGTAATTCAATACAAGGAGGGTGTTGTTTTTTTCCCCTCCAACAAATAGAATAATTGGTCATATATATGACAAATCAATCAACAATCAATCTCAACCCAAACTTCACATTTCAAAGAAAAATTAATTCAAAATAGATCTCAGGTAGATATATAAAGATAAAACTATAGAATGAAGTCATAGGATAAAATCTGTATGATCTAAACTTTGGTAAAAGCTCTTACATATGACATAAAACAACATGTTCTATAAAGAAAAAGTTGACAAATTAGACTTCAAAATGAAAACAAACAAATGGGGCACCTGGCTGGCTCAGTTGGGAGAGTATGTAACTCTCAATCTCATGGTCAAAAGTTCAAGCCCCACATTGGGCATGGTACCTACTTAAATTAAAAAAAAAAAAAAGTTTGCTATATGACAGTTTCATAGAGAATGAAAATGCAAGCTACAGAGGAGAGAAAAAGTATGGGCAAGTCACATCATCACAAAAGGCTTCTATATAGTGTATATGAAAAATTCTCATAACTCAACAGTAAATAAGCAGCCCAATTAAAAATGAACAAAAGATTGAATAGATACTTTACACACAATAAATGAACACATTAAAAGATGCTCAGCATCATCAGCCATTAGAAACATGCAAATTGGGGTGCCTGGGTGGCTCAGCGGTTGAGCAGTCTGCCTTCAGTTCAGGAAGTGATCCTGTAGTCCTGGGATCGAGTCCCATGTCAGGCTCCCTGCATGGAGCCTGCTTCTTCCTCTGCCTCTGTCTCTGCCTCTCTCTCTCTCTCTGTGTGTCTCTCATGAATGAATAAATAAAATCTTTAAAAAAAAAAAAAAGAAAAGAAACATGCAAATTAAAACTATAATAAGATTCTCCTATATACTTATTTAGAAAGGGACAGGAAGAAAAACAAAAATAAAACAGCTGTTGACAGTTCCCAGGGCTGACACCAACACAGGACAACTGGAACACTCACATAAAAATGCAGACTGGTGCATTTCTTATAAAGATACATAGTTGATCGATCCTTGAACAACAGGAGTTTGAACTGTGTAGGTCCACTTATAATGTGGATTTTTTACAGTATAGTACTATAAATGTATTTTCTATTCCCTATGGTTTTCTTAATAACATTTTCTCTAGCTTTATTGTAAGAATCTGGTATATAATACATATACAAAATATGTGCTAGTCAACTATGTTTTTGGTAGGCTTCAGGTCAACAAGGGACAAGTAGTAACTATGTTGTGGAGGAGTCAAAAGTTATATGCAGATTTCCCACTATGTGGAATGTGTGTCAGTGCTCCTAATTCTCATATTATTCAAGGGCCAACTGTATATCTTAACAGATAAGTTTTATAATAAATGTGTACATTATATGTAATTTAAAGTCATATATATAAATTATATAATACATTATATGCTATTATATATTATATAATAATATATTTATAAATATGTAAAAATATATAATTATTTTAATTTATAAATACCTAAATTTTGTACAAAGTTAAAGACATGACATTGGGCAGCCTGGGTGGCTTAGTGGTTTAGCACCGCCTTCTGCCCAGGGCATGATCCTGGAGTCCCAGGATCGAGTCCCAGAATCGAGTCCCACATCAGGCTCCCTGCATGAAGCCTGCTTCTCCCTCTGCCTGTGTTTCTGCCCCCCTCTCTCTCTCTCTCTGTTTCTCATGAATGAATAAATAAAATCTTAAAAAAAAAGACATAACATGACCCAGCAATTTTACTGCTAAATATCTTCCCTAGAAAATGGAAACTTAAATTTACACAAACCCTCCCATACAAATGTTTACTATACCTACTCACAGTAGTCCCAAATAAGATATAACACAAATGACATTTAATGGCTGAGTGAATAAACAAAATACACTATATTCATACAATGGAATAATGTCCAGCAATAAAAAGAAAGGAAATATGGACACACACAATAACATGGATACATCTCAAAAGCATTAAGCTGAATGAAAGAGGCCAGTCTCAAAAGATTATATATAGGGATCCCTGGGTGGCGCAGCAGTTTGGCGCCTGCCTTTGGCCCAGGGCGCGATCCTGGAGACCTGGGATCAAATCCCACATCAGGCTCCCGGTGCATGGAGCCTGCTTCTCCCTCTGCCTGTGTCTCTGCCTCTCTCTCTCTCTCTGTGACTATCATAAATAAATTAAAAAAAAAAATTAAAAAAAAAGATTATATATAAACTGGTTTCATTCATTCAACTTTCTGGAGAAACAAAACTATATGGATAGAAAACAGCATAGATTAAGAGTGGGGGAAGAATTTGACCACAAAGGGCAAATTGAAGGAGTTTTGGAGACCACAGAGCTGTTCAGCATCCTAATTGTGGTAACCAGTTAACAAAGTCTCTGTAGGTCTTAAACTCACAGTACTGTGTACTAATAAAAGTAATAAGAATATTAATGATAATAATAAACAACTTGTAAAAAAAGGAAAAGAAAAGAAATACTATAATACATGCTTGCTTCTTAAAGAGACAAGAAATTATTTCTTTGTTTCAGTCTCTTAGGTTCACCAAATGGTTTTTAAGACCATTAGAAAAATAAGTTTTCAAGCTAAGAAAAGAAGAAAAATGCCCTTTAGGTGCTTCGTGGCAGACGCCTAGCATTCTGGTGGCCCAGGAACAAAGAAGTTTTGGCCCAAAAGTAGTGTTGCCCTAGAGTGAAACAGCCTTTGCTCTGGCCATCATGCCTTAATGCCATCTAAGTTCTCTAAACACAACTTTGAGAATATTATCTTTACTGAATGCAGACCTGAGATTCAGTGCTGGAATCCTAGCATCCCAAGGTCCAGGTCATTGTCGGCATCCCCTAGTTGAGTCATCCCTGCAGCCATTAACACCCCTGACACTACTATATTATAGTTACTGTTCCCAACAAAGTGTTTCCCAGCATCTGAGTGACTCAGTTGGTTAAGCCTCTGCCTTTGGCTTGGGTCGTGCTCCCAGGAGTAGTGGGACCCAGTCCTGCCTTCAGGTCCCTGTTCCACAGGGAGTCTGCTTCTCCCTCTCCCTCTGCCCCTCCTCCCTGCTCCTGCTTTCACTCACTTACTCACTGTCTCTAAAATAAATTTTAAAGTCTTAAAAACAAAAAAAACCAAAGTATTTCCTCGAAGTCAAATATAGAATCTCCCATCCTCAGAAAAAGTTTACTCAGGTAGGTACACATTAAATTAGCCATATTCTCAGTGTCTGAACTCCTGGTTTCAGTTAGACAAGACAATTCTACCATGAAAGCTAGGAGGGACAGAAACTAATCTTAAAGACATTTAAGAATTGAAACAAATGTTCCTTTCCTCTGCCAGTCTTGGTGCAGAGAACAAGCTCTATGATAAATTCTCTTTCAGGTTTCCCTTATCTCTTGGACACCTGGCCATGGCCAAAATTATATGTACATGTGTAAACAGGGAAAAAGGCTTTGCCCAAACACTCCTGACAGTATCCAAAAATAATAGATATATCAATTGGGGAATGGCTACATACCATATGACTAAAACTCTGAATGCAAGTCTTGGATCTGTCAATCCACATTGTTATACCAGTAGCATGAATTTATTAGTTGGGAAGAACATTAGACATCATTTAACTATCAAACAGAATATTCCAGAAAGAGGATCATCTATGTTCTGTTTAAATACTTGTGTTCCTACATTACAAGGCTAATTCACTCCGAGTTAGCTTTGTTAGAAAGCATTCAACCTGATTTGTTTTTCAGAATTAAACCCAGAGTTTTTATTTATCTGTGTAAATTACTGTTGGTTTTGCCACATTCTTCTGGCTTATTGACATTATATGGGACCTTAGTTCCATTATATATATTAGCCAATCATTCAAATTTGTCCCATATCATGAGAATAAGTCTTTTTATTCAATTCAATTATAACAATTTTTGGGACAGCAGTCTAGCCTTGGATATTCTCTTTCCAAATGTATTTTCCCATTTCTTTCTTCCTATGATAAAGTTTCCATTGAAACTCACTTAGAGGATTCCTTTTTGTTTAATCATTATTTAGTTATCCACTGTCTTTTAACTCCAAAGAAATACTATTAGTAAATTAGTAGTAGATAATTTCCTTTCCCTAGAACAGTAGATGCAAGTTGAAATTTACATAGAAACATACTGTCCATTCAGGAGTGACAAATACAATGCTTATTTTTTCAAAGGCTAGAATATTTTCAGATGCTAAGACATTTTTCTTGCATCATGACCATTGAGAGTGTCAGAATGCATATCATTGCTCCTTTATATGGAGAAAAACTATAGAGCCTATAGAGCATGTGATTAGAAGAATGATTAATTTAAGTAAATGATAGTGTTTAGAATGTTGTATTACAAACCATGTCTTTTTTTTTTTTTTTTAATTTAAGGGCTTTCATTTATTCCCTTTTGAAATTTCTTCCAAATGAAGCCAATTAAAGTGGCTTTTAAATGACTCTCAGGAATACAGTGTAAATATACTGGCTGTAGGGTCAGAGAGTCTAGATTCAGGTCTTAATTCTACCATCTACCTGAGGTGTAAACTTGGGCTTAGTTTGTCCTCTGCAAAATGGGAATAACAATACACTAAACTTTACAAAGTTCCAGTGAAGATTACATTAGTTACATGTAATGTGCTTACTGAGAGCTCCCCAGAAGAGCAAAGCTGTTTATAAGCCAAAGCTGTTTATAAGGCAAAGCTGAGTTTATGGCTTAACTGGGAGAACAAACCCCTACACTGTCTGATTAACATGCTGGAGTTCAATTTATTGAAATTCTTGTCTATGTAAAGCAGGTTTTTCAATGCACATCTTAATGAGGATTAGGTAAAGACCCTGGTAATTTGGGATTGGTGGAAATAGCAAGGAGAGTATTTTGAGGTAAAAGAGTCAAGGAGTCTTAGGTAGTATACCACTGTTGCTTTCTACTGAGGAAGTAATGGGTCTTGGGAATTCCTGTAATGAGCAATGCAGTTATTTGCAAATTTTATCTTCCTGGGCAAGAGTGTTTTGTAATAGGAAAATTATGCTAATGAAGATTATGGAACAGTAAAATCATGCTAAGATTGTTACAGTTTTTAGTGTCCAAGTGATGTGGAGGTATCTTAAAAGAGTACCTGGTACATAATAAACACATTTGTTGTTTTTATGTTTGTTGATATCTACTAATATTAAAATAGATTGTCAAATTTTCTATAAGCCCTTTCAAACTACTAACATGGTACATACCCTCCCCCCCACTCTAGGTTCTGATAGGTATTTGTTTCTAGATAAGCTTCCATTCTTTTGTGTTCACTTGTTGTCCACAAGAATTTTCCCTCACCCAGTTTTACTTGTGGTAAACAACTGTCACTCTGTACCAAAGATGCCACAAAGTGATGAGATACACATTCTACTGAGGGAGAAAGACACACATGGCCATGAAAATTTATAATATAATAAATTAAGTGTCTTAAAAGAGGTATGATTAAAGGATATAAAAATCACAAAGGACAATGAGGCCTACTGTGCATGAGGGAGAGCACTTCACAAAATGAATAGCTACAAGAGGAGACCACGTCTTGAGTGAACTAAAAATTTATAGGTGACAGTTTCACTAAGTTTGGTTTCTCAGAGAGCACTCAAGGTATTCTTAGGAATTTTTGCACCAGCTCTATCTTGGAATACCTTGTACCCCAGCTTTTATTTTAACTGCTACAATGCACTTCTTAGAGAGATACCTTTTTCTTAAAACAGTTATACTACATACTGGCAAGAGCACTTTAGTTGTCGTGTTCAAAATCTAACTTAAAGACACGTGATGAGAATCTCCCAGACCTTTCTTATCTTGTCCTTTATGTCTTATTGTGAGAGAATAGTCTTGGTTTATGCCTACAGTCCAGGGTATCTATGCATAGTGTCTCATTTCTCTCTTTAAATGATCCAGATTTATCAATTGATTATAAGCCACCCTATTTTGCTACTATTCCAGTGAAAAATGGACTGGGAACTAGAAAGCAAGTGCCACTTATCTTGGACACATGACATAATCTATCTGAAATCATAATGATAATTAAATATAAGAGAAGTGAAAATATTGAGTACATAAAATGATCGACAAATTTTTGGCTAATCTAATAATGTTATCTACCATTAACATCATAAGGTTTGGAGGTAGGAAATATTTTAAGATAAATGCAAATGTGCTTTCAGAAATGTTGTCTTCCTGATACAAATAGTTAACATTGATTGAGTTACCAATGCTTACGCTTGTGTGTCAGGATCCATTTGTCTTTCTATCCAATGGGAAATAAAGAACTTTAAGAACCAGAGCATCCTGGGATGCCTGGGTGGCTCAGCAGCGAAGGCTCTGCCTTCATCTCAGGGCGTGAACCCAGAGTCCCAGGACTGAGTCCCCCATCAGGCTCCTCACAGGGAGCCTGCATTTCCCTCTGCCTTTGTCTCTTCCTATCTCTGTGTCTCTCATGAATTAAAAATAATAATAATAATAAAGAAAGAAAGAAAGAACCAGACCATCCTGGTCCAGAATTAATTCACTGTGTAATTGGGGATAAATCTTAACTTAGAGGTACAATGTCCTTATCTCAAATAATATGAGCTAAGGGTTCTCCTCTGAGTGGTGGAACTCTTCTTCCTGAGTGAGAAGAGTGGGGTCACATATTTAGTTTTAATTATTGAGAAACAGAGCCAATCTCATTTATTTTTTTAAAATGTTTTATTTATTCATGATAGACATAGAGAGAGAGAGAGGCAGAGACACAGGCAGAGGGGGAGAAGCAGGCTCCATGCAGAGAGCCCGACGCAGGATTTGATCTCGGGACTCCAGGATCGTGCCTTGGGCCAAAGGCAGGCGCTAAACCTCTGAGCCACCCAGGGATCCCGCCAATCTCATTTAAAACTAACATCTGTATGTGCAGAATAATGTTATTACATCAAGGTGCTACATTTTTATATTGAATGTTTTGTGAGTTGTGTGGGGAGTTTTACACACAGCCAGAACTCAGTTGTATCCATGTATTAGCCTGCTTTGACCTGTTCCAGTTCTTGGGAGCTAGAAGAAACACAACTTCATGCTGGCTCACTGAGATCTAACAACCCAACTTTTGTCAACACTGGGATGGTCTAGTTTCCAAGCTTTAAATACCTAAAATATAGATGGAGAGGTCATATAAATGAAAAATATATATATAATTCAACAGGTCATTAAAATCTGTAATCATTTCCTAGGACTTAAAGCAATAGAAATATATCCTCTCATTAGTTCTAAAGCTCAGAAATCTACAATCAAGTTGTTATGGTGTCATCAAAGCCAAATACTCCTGAAGTCTGTAGATAAGAATACTTCCCATTCTTTGCAGCTTCTGGTGGCCTCAGGTATCACCTGGTTTGTAAAATTATTTCTGAGCTTCAGGCTCAGAAATGGTAGCTCATAGTTATATCATCATTTTGCCTAAATTTGAGTAATTTATATAAAGAGTGGTGCCTATGAAAATTCAATGTGTTTTAATGATAAGTGAGAAAAAGTTTATTTTTCTATTATGCTCTTGGATTAAAAAAAAAACAAGTAATAATTAGTAATAAAACATCTAGAATCTAACAAGTTAAAGAGAAGCCAGGCAATGTGCAAGATGAAATTTTAATGTTGACATCAAATGACTCATGATGAATAGTATAAACAGTAAATGAGTAATTGCATGGTATACTAAATATATTGTTGTGAAACTCTATTACATTTTCTGAACAGTTTCATTTATAACAATGAACTTATTATATTTTATGATCTAATGATGAGAACTAAATGAACTATATTCTGCAGCTTTCTTGTTTCAATATATATCTTTGATCTTCCAATAATGTTTTCTTCTACAAGTAGGAAAGAATCTGAATATGTACTAGACTCTAACGGGATTAGTAAGCTTGTTCTTTTTGTAAATGAGCATTGGCAAGTTTTTTGGAAATAATTTTAATGTAATATTATTTTCCATTCATTTTCTCCAGACTTTTGTATGACAAGGTTTTTCTTTCTTAAAACTGTACAATGATATGCTACTGGTGTTATGAAAATTTTAAGTCCTTTATTAATGAGAAAAATAAATATTGCCTACTGAAAAATTTATTAGTTTTAATTATTGAGAAACAGAGCCAATCTCATTTAAAACTAAGATCTGAATATGCAGATCAATGCTATTACATTAAGGTAAGCTACATTTTTATATTCAATGAAGGAAAGGCTAATAGATTATATTTTTAATACACTGGGGTGCCTATCCCATCTTCCTCTAATCCATGAGCCTAACCCCCAGATGCATGGCCTTCAAAAATATTAGCCTGGTTCAGTGAGTAAAAGATGAAAACAAATAGTCACTGTGCAAAATGTTAAGTTCTATAGTTAAGGTCTGAGTAGAAGGCATGAATATCTGGCCCAGTGAATGCCATTGGGTCCTACATGCCTACCTCCCTCAACCCTTTCCATCAGCTGTTGAAGAATGAACTATACACAGCTCTCAGCAAAATCCCTCTCTAGGACTTTCCCAGGGTTTGCCTCTTGTCATACCACTTCTGGGACAATCCACATACCGTGACATACTACCATTGAGGTATAAAGGTTCAGCCCCCTTGCCTTCATTCAGGACAACTCTGAAGAGTCATGCCAGCTTGGAATTCCCCATAACATTGTCAGAGGCCTTTGTTATGTCTGTAGCACAGTTCAGCTTCCCTTTCTGGACAATCCTGCTTCCTTCCCACCTTCCTACTCCCAAAGATAAATGCTTCTAAGAATAAACTCCCAACAAACTTCCTACATGCAAATCTCTTAGAGTCTGTTCTCTAGGGAAATGGATCTGATAATATTTAGTCCAGGCAGCTCAGAAAAAACCCATTAGATATAATTTGAGCATTATCCTTCAGTATCAATATGAATTTGTCTAATGGAGAAGATAAAAGTAGTACAGTCCCTGTAAAAGGAAAAAATGCAAGAAAAAATAGAGATATAAAAGAATATACCTTATTCAGATAAGTTGTGCTGTCTGAAGAAAATTAAAGAGGCAGTGTAGGGCATAGTAGAAGGAAGTAAGACTCAGACTCTAAAGAGTCTTGGTTGTCCCTCTGAGGAGTTTGTATTTTTCTCTGTAAGGAGTAGGAAATCATTTGTGAATTGTATATACAGGATTACATAATGAGACTTCTTTCCAAAAGAAAACCCAAAGTAGTATAGAAGGTAGATTAAAGGAGAATCAAAAGACAAAAGCAGTAGGGAAACAAAAAGGAAATTAGCCCTAATTTTAGAAGCAAAAGTTTTTGCAGGTTAAACTGAAGAGACAGTGAAAGGGGAGGGGATATGGGCAGTGCAGTGAATATAGAAACTACTTTATCAGGTGACAGGATGTCAGAAATAAAGATGAAGGAGGGATAGAGGTTTTTTCTTGGGTCCATGAAACTGGCTGTAGTTGTAAATGGTTGACAACACAATAGATGCAAAGGTCTCAACATGAGATTGTGGCATTAGGGGAGAAAGGAGACTAAGAAGAGCCCTTCTTTAGTGGTTGACACTCTGCGTTGCGCAAAAAGAAATGGTATTTCCCCCCAAACAGTAATTTAGAAGCTGTTAGCTTATCAAGGGTAGTATTAAGTTTTGTAACAAGGAGAAAAAGGCTTATTTCCCAACAAGAACTTCATGCAGGAATCAATGTGGCATGATCGAAGATGAGGTCAAAAGTCAGTTGGACCACATACCAGAGGGAAACAACATATAGCATCCAAGTGAAGCAGCAACAGACACCGTAGAAAATGCTTTCTAGCAGGACCATGGAGAAGTTATAACTTGCTTATTTTCTCTGACAGCAGGGATCCTAGAAGCAGTTATCTGCTACAATACTTTTCTTTTGTGGGACACTGAAGCAGACTGCATGCTGTAATTGTGTAGGCATATGCCTTGACAATGGAGCCAACAAGCCTGTCAGACTTGACTAGATGGTGAGGGTGTTAACCCTGGATTGCTTCCTGCCTATAATAATAAATGATGCTGGTGCTCCGTGAAGCTCAGTTTAACCATTTCATATCAACAAGAATCATACATATTCATGCAAAATACTGAACATTTTAATTAATTGTCCAAATGCACAATATTTTTTCATTCAATTGAATTGCACAGATATAATTACTTAAAGGATAAGTTTGCTTTTTTTGAGAGTCCATGATTCACCTCTATCAGATCATAGAGAGTACTTATTAAAAATGCAAAATCCAAGAGTTAAGATGGTGGGGGAGTAGGGAGACCCTAAGTTTGTCTCATCCCTCAAACACAACTAGATAGTTACCAAATCATTCTGAACACCTGAGAAATCAATCAAAGATCTGAGAAAACAAAGGTTGCAAGTCTACGTAGAAAAATAGCCATTGTTTGGAAGGTAGGTATTGTGAAAACTTGAATCTGGTGTGTTATAGCTGAGAATACAGTAGAGGGAAGGGAGACTTCTTAAGGAGGCTACTGCAAAGTATTTTAAGCAGTGGAGTGCAGAACTAGAACTTTTAGAAGTCTACTGCTGTGAGGGACGTGCCTGGCTTAAAGATGCTCAGACGGTGAAGCTCAGCAGAATCCTAGGTGTGACAGCATAGTCTGAGGATCCCTGGGGTTGTAAGGATAATGGGTGGAAACAGTGCAGCAGAGTGCCAAGCATAGGAGCAAGGAAGCTGGCTGAGAACAGTGAGTCAAGGTGCCTGCTCTCTGCTGCCATAAACTGTTAACTGTTAGACATCCATGTGACTGCTTTCCTGGGATGGGCCCAGAAAAGGGCAGAAGCATGGAAGAGCCTTCCCAGGAAGAACAGTATGGGTCTGCGCCCCTGGAGTCCCTAAAATTTGGAGTTTTGAAACTCAGTTGGGTACTGAGATAAAAACACAGAGTCATGGATGGGTGAACACAGAGTTCTAACAGAAACTAGGGAGACAAGAGTGATTGATTGATTGCTTTTCTATGGAGGCTCTTGGAAGAGCAGAAAACACAAATTTTCAACTCTGGAGCTAGAGAGCAGGGTGCAGCTCTATTCATCCTGCCAATCAGTGCTGAAAGCCTTCAGGAAACAAAACAACACCACCTGGAGGAATCCTGAGTGACTTACACTGAGACCTTCCTCCCTGTGCACTGGAAGTGCATTTCTACTGGGGCACGTTCACCTGAGAATCAGAGCAAAGGCCCCTCCCCAAGGAGACCAGGACAAACAACACACTTGTACCAAGTTTACCAACCCTATAAGGTTGCAAAGCTTCAGCTCTTAGGGAAAACTGTATATAGCAGTCTTTGTATTTTTATTCTTTACTCTTTTAGTATTATTTTTTTCAGTTATTTTCTCAATTCTTTTTTATTCTTAAAAAATATATATATATATATATATATATTTCATATATATAATATATGCATATATTTTTCTTTCTTATTTTGGGATTTAGTTTCTTTTAACAAGCAGACCAAACACACCCAGGATCTAGGTTTTCATTGTTGTTGTTGCTGCTGTTTTTTTTTTTTTTTTTTTTTTCTTTTCTGGACAAAATGATGAGACAGAGAAATTCCCCACAAAAGAAAGAACAGGAGGTAGTACTCACAGCCAGTGATATAATCAATATGGATATAAGTCAGATCTCTTATTAGAATTTAAAACAATGACTACAAAGATACTAGCTAGACTGTAAAAAAAAAAAAAACATAGAAGACACTAGAGAATTCCTTACTACAGAGATGAAAGAACTAAAATCTAGTCAGGCTAAAATTTAAAATGCTATTACCGTGATGTAGTCCCAAGTGGGGACCATGAAAACAAGGATGAATGAAGTAGAATGAATCAGTGATACAGAAGATAAAATTATGGAAAAAAAGGAAGATGAAAAGAAAGAGAAAGAAAACTATTAAATCATAAAGGTAGACCTAGGGAACTTAGCAATTCCATAAAGTGAAATAATACTGTATTTTAGGAGTCCCAGAAGTGGAAGAGGGAGAAAGGGGGAAGAAGGTCTATTTGAACAAATCATAGCTGAAAACTTCCCTAATTTGGGGAAGAAAACAGGCATTCAAGTCCAAACAGAGAATCCTCTCAATATCAACAAAAATAGGTCAACAACTCGATTTATTATAGTAAAACTTGTAAATTACAAAAATAAAGAGAAAATCGTGAAAGCAGCTTGGGACAAGAGGTTCTTAACCTATAAGGGTAGACACATAAGGCTGGCAACAGACCCGTCCACAGAGACCTGGCAGGCCAGAAAGGACTGGCATGATATTCAATGTGCTACATGAGAAAAATATGCAGCCAAGAATACTTTATCCAGCAAGGCTGTCATTCATAATAAAAGGAGAGATAAAGAGTTCCAAGATGAACAAATACTAAAGAAATTTATAGACACTAAGTGAGCCCTATAGGAAATATTAAAGGTGACCCTTTGAGCACAGATAGAGACCCAAAGTAACAAACACCAGAAAGGAACAGAGACAGTCTACAGGAACAATAACTTTTAGGTAATACAATGGCACTCAATTCATTTCTTTCAATAATTACTCAATTCATGGACTGAACACTCCAATCAAAAGACATAGGGTATCAGAATGGATAAAAAGATAAGACCCATAAGTATGCTGCTTACAAGAAACTCATTTTAGATCCAGACACCTCCAGATTGAAAGTGAGGGAGTGTAGAACCATTTATCATGCTAATGGACATCAAAAGAAAGCTGAAATAGCCATCCTTATATCAGAACAACTAGATTTAAAACCAAGGACTGTAATAAGAGATGAAGAAGGATACTATATCATAATAAAGGCATCTACCCAACAAGAAGATATATAACACGTGAAAATATTTATCTCCCTAACTTGGGAGCACCCAAATATAGTATAAATATAAACATAAATGTAAATCAATAACAAAATTAAAGAAACTAATTTGTAGTAATACAAAAATAGTAGAGGACTTTAACACCCCACTCACAGCAATGGACAGATTATCTAAGCAGAAGGTCAACAAGGAAACAATATACCTATTCTTTTGAAACTGTTCCAAGAAATAGAAATGGAAGGAAAACTTCCAAACTCATTTTATGAGGCCCACATTACCTTGATCCCAAAACCAGACAAAACCCAACTGAAAAGAATTACAGACCAAAATCCCTGGTGAAGATGGATGCCAAATTTCTCACCAAGATACTAGCTAATAGAATCCAATAGTACATTAAAAAGATTACTCACCACAACCAAGCAGGATTTATTCCTAGGATGTACGGGTGGTTCAGTATCTGCAAATCAATCAATGTGTTATACCACATTAATAAAAGAAAGGATAGGGATCCCTGGGTGGCGCATCAGTTTAGTGCCTGCCTTTGGCCCAGGGCGCGATCCTGGAGACCCGGGATCGAATCCCACGTCGGGCTTCCGGTGCATGGAGCCTGCTTCTCCCTCTGCCTTTGTTCTGCCTCTCTCTCTCTCTCTGTGTGTGACTATCATAAATAAAAAATAAAAATAAAAATAAATTTTTTAAATAAAAAAAATAAAAGAAAGGATAAGAACCATATGATCCTCTGAATAGTTGCAGAAAAAGCATGTGATAATGGGGATCCCTGGGTGGTGCAGCGGTTAAGCACCTGCCTTTGGCCCAGGGCGCGATCCTGGAGACCCGGGATCGAATCCCACGTCAGGCTTCCGGTGCATGGAGCCTGCTTCTCCCTCTGCCTATGTCTCTGCCTCTCTCTGTCTCTGTGTCTCTCATGAATAAATAAATAAAATTAAAAATAAATAAATAAAATAAAATGAAGAAGAATTTAAAAAAAAAAAAGCATGTGACAAAATACAGCATCATTTCTGATAAAAACCCTCCAACATGTAGGGATGGAGGGAACATACCTTAAGAACATAAACATTATATATGAAAAACCCACAGTGAATATCATCCTCAATGGGGAAAAATTAAGAGCTTTCCGCTCCAAGGTCAGGAACACAACAGGGATGTCCACTCTCACCACTGTTGTTCAACATACTACTGAAAGTCCTAATCTCAGCAATCAGACAACAAAAATAAATAAAAGACATCCAAACTGGCAACAACAACAACAACAACAAAATCAAGCTTTCACTCTTCATGGATGACATGATATTCTATGTTGAAAACCCAAAAGATTCCACAAAAGAATTGCTAGAACTGATAAAGGGATTCAGCAAAGTCACAGGATACAAAATCAATGCACAGAAGTCTATTGCATTTCTATAGTTTCACAAAAAAGCAGCAGAAAGAGAAATCAAGGAATCAATCCCATTTAAAATTGCACCAAAACCCATAAAATACCAAGGAATAAACCTAACCCAGTAGGCAAAAGATCTGTACTCTGAAAACTATAGAACATTTATGAAAAAAATGGAAAAATCTTCCATTCTCATGGATTGAAAGAAAAAATACTGTTAAAATGTCTATACTAACTAAAGCAATCTACACATTTAATGAAATACCTATCAAAATACCATCAGAATATTTCACAGAGCTGGAACAAACAATCCTAAAATTTGTATAGAACCAGAAAAGACCCGAATAGCCAAAGGAATGTTGAAAAAGAAAAGCAAAGTTGGAGGAGACATTGCAATTCTAGACTTAAAGCTGCATTATAAAGCTGTGATCAGCAGGACAATATGGTAATGGCACAAAAACAGACACATAGATCAATGGAATGGAACAAAGAACCCAGAAATGGAACTTCATTCTATGTTCAACTAATCTTCAACAAAGCAGGAAAGAATATCTAATGGAAAAAAGACAGTCTTTTTAACATATGGTGTTGTGTGAATTGGACAGCCATATGCAGAAGAATGAAACTGGACTATTTTCTTAAACCATACACAAAAATAAACTCAAAATGGATGAAAAACCTACTCTGAACAAGAATCCATTAAAATCCTAGAGGAGAACACTGGTAGCAACCACTTCAACCTTGGCCACAGTAACTTCTTGTTAGATGCATCTCCAAAGGAAGGGAGTTGCTAGATGCATCTCCAAAGGAAAGGCAGGAATGAACTAATGGGGCTTCATCAGGATAAAAAGCTTTTGTACAGCAAATGAAACAATGAAAAAAACTAAACAGCAATCTATAGAATGGGAAAAAGTATTTGGAAATGACGTATCTATACTAAAGAGCTAGTATCCAAAATCTATAAAGAACTTATCAAATTAAACACCCCAAAAGACAAATACCCAGTCAAGAAATGGGCAGAGGAGAGGAGGGGCGAGATGGCGGAAGAGTAGGGTCCCCAAATCACCTGTCCCCACCAAATTACCTAGATAACCTTCAAATCATCCTGAAAATCTACGAATTTGGCCTGAGATTTAAAGAGACAACAGCTGGAATGCTACAGTGAGAAGAGTTTGCGCTTCTATCAGGTAGGAAGACGGGGGAAAAAGAAATAAAGAAACAAAAGGCCTCCAAGGGGGAGGGGCCCCGCGAGGAGCCGGGCTGGGGCCGGGCGAGTGTCCCCAGGACAGGAGAGCCCCGTCCCGGAGGAGCAGGAGCTGCACCAACCTTCCCGGGCGGAAAGGGGCTCGCAGGGAGTTGGAACAGGACCCAGGAGGGCGGGGATGCCCTCGGGTTCCCTGGGACACTAACAGAGCCACTGCGCCCCAGGAGAGTGCACCAAACTCCCTAAAAGGCTGCAGTGTGCACGGCAGGACCCGGGAGCAGCTCGGAGGGGCTCGGGCGGCGGCTCCGCGGAGGGGGCTGCGGGGCGGGAGCGCGAATCCAACATTGCAGGCCCCGGAGCACAGGGCGCCGAGACACAGCCCAGGATCCGGCCTCCCCCCGGGACAGGCAGAGGCCGGGAGGGCCCAGGACCCAGGACACCCCGAGCTGAGCAGATCAGCGGTCCCGCCCTGGAGCCTCCAGGCCCTGCAGACGGAGAGCTCGGTAGTTACTGCGGGAGCTGACTCCAGGGCTCCAGAGCTGGCCGCTGCCACTGCGGTTGTTCCTCCAGGGGCCTCACGGGGTAAACACCCCCCACTGAGCCCTGCACCAGGCAGGGGGCAGAGCAGCTCCCCCAAGTGCTAACACCTAAAAATCAGCACAACGGGCCCCTCCCCCAGAAGACCAGCTAGAAGGACAAGTTCCAGGGGAAGTCAAGGGACTGAAAGTATACAGAAACAGAAGATACTCCACTGTGTTTTTTTTCCTTTGATTTTTGTTTGCTTCCCCCACACTTTTTTTCCTTTCTTTTTCTTTCTCTTTCTCTTTTTCTTCTCTTTTCTCTTTTTTTCTTCCACTTTTCTTTTTTCTTTTTCTCTTTTCTTTCCTACTTTTTCTCTCCTTGTTCTCCTTTTCCCAATACAACTTGTTTTTGGCCACTCTGCACTGAGCAAAATGACTAGAAGGAAAACCTCACCTCAAAAGAAAGAATCAGAAACAGTCTTCTCTCCCACAGAGTTACAAAATCTGGATTACAATTCAATGTCAGAAAGCCAATTCAGAAGCACTATCATACAGCTACTGGTGGCCCTAGAAAAAAGCATAAAGGACTCAAGAGACTTCATGACTGCAGAATTTAGATCCAATCAGGCAGAAATTAAAAATCAATTGAATGAGATGCAATCCAAACTAGAAGTCCTAATGACAAGGGTTAATGAGGTGGAAGAACAAGTGAGTGACATAGAAGACAAGTTGATAGCAAAGAGGGAAACTGAGAAAAAAAACAGACAATTAAAAGACCATGAAGATAGATTAAGGGAAATAAATGACAGCCTGAGGAAGAAAAACCTACATTTAATTGGGGTTCCCGAGGGCGCCGAAAGGGCCAGAGGGCCAGAATATGTATTTGAACAAATCATAGCTGAAAACTTTCCTAATCTGGGAAGGGAAACAGGCCTTCAGATCCAGGATATAGAGAGATCCCCCCCTAAAATCAATAAAAACCGTTCAACACCTCGACATTTAATAGTGAAGCTTGCAAATTCCAAAGATAAAGAGAAGATCCTTAAAGCAGCAAGAGACAAGAAATCCCTGACTTTTATGGGGAGGAGTATTAGGGTAACAGCAGACCTCTCCACAGAGACCTGGCAGGCCAGAAAGGGCTGGCAGGATATATTCAGGGTCCTAAATCAGAAGAACATGCAACCAAGAATACTTTATCCAGCAAGGCTCTCATTCAAAATGGAAGGAGAGATAAAGAGCTTCCAAGACAGGCAGGAACTGAAAGAATATGTGACCTCCAAACCAGCTCTGCAAGAAATTTTAAGGGGGGCTCTTAAAATTCCCCTTTAAGAAGAAGTTCAGTGGAACAGTCCACAAAAACAAGGACTGAATAGATATCATGATGACACTAAACTCATATCTGTCAATAGTAACTCTGAAAGTGAATGGGCTTAATGACCCCATCAAAAGGTGCAGGGTTTCAGACTGGATAAAAAAACAAGACCCATCTATTTGCTGTCTACAAGAGACTCATTTTAGACAGAAGGACACCTACAGCCTGAAAATAAAAGGTTGGAGAACCATTTACCATTCAAATGGTCCTCAAAAGAAAGCAGGGGTAGCCATCCTTATATCA
The DNA here is from genome assembly GCF_053574225.1 of Canis aureus. Classification (NCBI taxonomy): domain Eukaryota; kingdom Metazoa; phylum Chordata; class Mammalia; order Carnivora; family Canidae; genus Canis; species Canis aureus. The sequence continues at coordinate 37,552,758 of NC_135622.1, forward strand.
GATAAACTAAAATTTACCCCGAAGACTGTAGTGAGAGATGAAGAGGGACACTATATCATACTTAAAGGATCTATCCAACAAGAGGACTTAACAATCCTCAATATATATGCCTCGAATGTGGGAGGTGCCAAATATTTAAATCAATTAATAACCAAAGTGAAGAAATACTTAGATAATAATACACTTATACTTGCTGACTTGAACGTGGCACTTTCTACAATCGACAGGTCTTCTAAGCACAACATCTCCAAAGAAACAAGAGCTTTAAATGATACACTGGACCAGATGGATTTCACAGATATTTACAGAACTTTACATCCAAATGCAACTGAATACACATTCTTCTCAAGTGCACATGGAACTTTCTCCAGAATAGACCACATACTGGGTCACAAATCGGGTCTGAACCGATACCAAAAGATTGGGATTGTCCCCTGCATATTCTCAGACCATAATGCCTTGAAATTAGAACTAAATCACAAGAAGAAGTTTGGAAGGACCTCAAACACGTGGAGGTTAAGGACCATCTTGCTAAAAGATGAAAGGGTCAACCAGGATATAAAGGAAGAATTAAAAAGATTCATGGAAACTAATGAGAATGAAGAAACAACCGTTCAAAATCTTTGGGATGCAGCAAAAGCAGTCCTAAGGCGGAAATACATCGCAATACAAGCATCCATTCAAAAACTGGAAAGAACTCAAATACAAAAGCTAACCTTACACATAAAGGAGCTAGAGAAAACACAGCAGATAAATCCTACACCCAGCAGAAGAAGAGAGTTAATTAAGATTCGAGCAGAACTCAACAAAATCGAGACCAGAAGAACTGTGGAACAGATCAACAAAACCAGGAGTTGGTTCTTTGAAAGAATTAATAAGATAGATAAACCATTAGCCAGCCTTATTAAAAAGAAGAGAGAGAAGACTCAAATTAATAAAATCATGAATGAGAATGGAGATATCACTACCAACAACAAGGAAATACAAACGATTTTAAAAACATATTATGAACAGCTATACGCCAATAAATTAGGCAATCTAGAAGAAATGGACACATTCCTGGAAAGCCACAAACTACCAAAACTGGAACAGGAAGAAATAGAAAACCTGAACAGGCCAATAACCAGGGAGGAAATTGAAGCAGTCATCAAAAACCTCCCAAGACACAAGAGTCCAGGGCCAGATGGCTTCCCAGGGGAATTCTATCAAACATTTAAAGAAGAAACCATACCTATTCTACTAAACCTGTTTGGAAAGATAGAAAGAGATGGAGTACTTCCAAATTCGTTCTATGAGGCCAGCATCACCTTAATTCCAAAACCAGACAAAGACCCCACCAAAAAGGAGAATTACAGACCAATATCCCTGTTGAACATGGATGCAAAAATTCTCAACAAGATACTAGCCAATAGGTTCCAACAGCACATTAAGAAAATTATTCACCACGACCAAGTAGGATTTATCCCCGGGACACAAGGCTGGTTCAACACTCGTAAAACAGTCAATGTGATTCATCATATCAGCAAGAGAAAAACCAAGAACCATATGATCCTCTCATTAGATGCAGAGAAAGTGTTTGACAAAATACAGCATCCATTCCTGATCAAAACTCTTCAGAGTGTAGGGATAGAGGGAACATTCCTCGACATCTAAAAATCCATCTACGAAAAGCCCACAGCAAATATCATTCTCAATGGGGAAGCACTGGGAGCCTTTCCCCTAAGATCAGGAACAAGACAGGGATGTCCACTCTCACCACTGCTATTCCACATAGTACTGGAAGTCCTAGCCTCAGCAATCAGACAACAAAAAGACATTAAAGGCATTCAAATTGGCAAAGAAGAAGTCAAACTCTACCTTTTTGCCGATGACATGATACTCTACATAGAAAACCCAAAAGCCTCCACCCCAAGATTGCTAGAACTCATACTGCAGTTTGGTAGCATGGCAGGATACAAAATCAATGCCCAGAAATCAATGGCATTTCTATACACTAACAATGAGACTGAAGAAAGAGAAATTAAGGAGTCAATCCCATTTACAATTGCACCCAAAAGCATAAGATACCTAGGAATAAACCTAACCAAAGAGGTAAAGGATCTATACCCTAAAAACTATAGAACACTTCTGAAAGAAATTGAGGAAGACACAAAGAGATGGAAAAATATTCCATGCTCATGGATTGGCAGAATTAATATTGTGAAAATGTCAATGTTACCCAGGGCAATTTACACGTTTAATGCAATCCCTATCAAAATACCATGGACTTTCTTCAGAGAGTTAGAACAAATTATTTTAAGATTTGTGTGGAATCAGAAAAGACCCCAAATAGCCAGGGGAATTTTAAAAAAGAAAACCATAGCTGGGGCATCACAATGCCAGATTTCAGGTTGTACTACAAAGCTGTGGTCATTAAGACAGTGTGGTGCTGGCACAAAAACAGACACATAGATCAATGGAACAGAATAGAGAACCCAGAAGTGGACCCTGAACTTTATGGTCAACTAATATTCGACAAAGGAGGAAAGACTATCCATTGGAAAAAAGACAGTCTCTTCAATAGATGGTGCTGGGAAAATTGGACATCCACATGCAGAAGAATGAAACTAGACCACTCTCTTTCACCTAGATTACACAAAGATAAACTCAAAAGGATGAAAGATCTAAATGTGAGACAAGAGTCCATCAAAATCCTAGAGGAGAATACAGGCAACACCCTTTTTGAACTCGGCCACAGTAACTTCTTGCAAGATACATCCACGAAGGCAAAAGAAACAAAAGCAAAAATGAACTATTGGGACTTCATCAAGATAAGAAGCTTTTGCACAGCAAAGGATACAGTCAACAAAACCAAAAAACAACCTACAGAATGGGAGAAGATATTTGCAAATGACGTATCAGATAAAGGGCTAGTTTCCAAGCTCTATAAAAAACTTATTAAACTCAACACCAAAGAAACAAACAATCCAATCATGAAATGGGCAAAAGACATGAAGAGAAATCTTACGGAGGAAGACATAGACATGGCCAAGATGCACATGAGAAAATGCTCTGCATCACTTGCCATCAGGGAAATACAAATCAAAACCACAATGAGGTACCACCTCACACCAGTGAGAATGGGGAAAATTAACAAAGCAGGAAACCACAAATGTTGGAGAGGATGCGGAGAAAAGGGAACCCTCTTGCACTTTTGGTGGGAATGTGAACTGGTGCAGCCACTCTGGAAAACTGTGTGGAGGTTCCTCAAAGAGTTAAAAATAGACCTGCTCTACGACCCAGCAATTGCACTATTGGGGATTTACCCCAAAGATTCAGATGTAATGAAACGCCGGGACACCTGCACCCCGAAGTTTCTAGCAGCAATGTCCACAATAGCCAAACTGTGGAAGGAGCCTCAGTGTCCATCAAAAGATGAATGGATAAAGACAATGTGGTCTATGTATACAATGGAATATTACTCAGCCATTAGAAACGGCAAATACCCACCATTTGCTTCAACGTGGATGGAACTGGAGGGTATTATGCTGAGTGAAGTAAGTCAATCGGAGAAGGACAAACAGTGTATGTTCTCATTCATTTGGGGAATATAAATAATAGTGAAAGGGAATATAAGGGAAGGGAGAAGAAATGTGTGGGAAATATCAGAAAGGGAGACAGAACATGAAGACTCCTAACTCTGGGAAACGAACTAGGGGTGATGGAAAGAGAGGAGGGCAGGGGGTGGGGGTGAATGGGTGACGGGCACTGAGGGGGGCACTTGATGGGATGAACACTGGGTGTTATTCTGTATGTTGGTAAATTGAACAACAATAAAAAATAAATTCATTAAAAAAAAAAGAAATGGGCAGAAGACATGAGCAGACATTTCTCCAAGGTATACAAATGGCAAAAAGGCACATGAAAAAATGATCCATATCACTTGGCATCAGGGAAATGCAAATCAAAACCACAATGAGATACCACCTCACACCAATCAGAATGGCTAAAAATAATAAGTAAGGAAACAATAAATGTTGATGTGGATGCAGAGAAATGGGAACCCTCATATACTATTGGTAGGAACACAAGCTGGCACAGCTACACTAGAAAACAGTATGGAGGTTCCTCAAAAAGTTAAAAATAGAACTACCCTACAACCCAGCAATTAGAGTACTAGGTTTTTATCTAAAAGGTACCCAGTGATTCAAATGGGGCACATGCAACCCTATATTTATAGCAGCAATGTCCATAATAGCCAAATTATGGAAAGGCCCCAGATGTCATTGATGGATGGATAAAGAAGATGTGGTGTGTATATCTATATCTGTATCTATATATCCATAGATATATATAATGAAATATTACTCAGCTATCAAAAAGAATTAAATCTTGCCATTTGTAATAACATGGATAGACCTAGGGGGTATTACACTAAGTAAAATAAGTCAGAGAAAGAAATATACCATATGATCTCACTCATATATGGAATTTAAGAAACAAAACAGATAAACATATAGGAAAGGAAGGAAAAATAAAATAAGATAAAAACAGAGAGGGAGCCAAACCATAAGAGACCCTTAACAATAGAAAACAAACTATGGGTTGCTGGAGGGGAGATGGTAGGAGGATGAAGTAATTGTGTGATGGACATTAAGGAGGGTACATGATATAATGAGCACTGGGTGTTATATGTAACTGATAAATCACTAAATTCTACCCCCAAAACTAATAATATGCTATATGTTAGCTAAATTGAATTTAAATGAAAAATTAATTTTTTAATTAAAAAAAATAAAAGCAAAATCCAGGGTCCAAGTTCATCTACTGAATCCAAAGCAGGGTTTCTCAGTTTTGGCCCCATTTATATTTGGAGCTGGAGAACTCCTTGTGGGAGCTATCCTGCATTACAAGGGATATTTAGAAGCATCCTAGCCTCCACTCACTAGATGCCCCCCTACAACATACACATTGTTGTGACAACCAAAAACATCCCTAGATATTGCCAAATGTTTCCTCTGAGGCAAAAATCACTCCTGGTTGAGAACTACCACTCTAGAGAGATGGGGCTGGGGGGTCTGCTTTTCTCCTTTATATTTGATGAAGTGTGGAAAAAGTGTAATCTAGGTCATTAGCAGAGACATAATTCTAGCACCCTGAAGAACTCCTTCTTCTGGTCTTTAGCTACTTTCTGTTTAATAAATGTGTGGGAAGAAGGGAAGAAAGTATGTGGGGCTATATAATATGTGTGGCTGTCTTGTCTATTTTTTATCAGCTTGTATAAGTCCTAAATGACAGCTGCATGACCTGGAATATAAACGATTGACTAAATATGTGGATAAGGAGAGAGCAAGGTACAATACTCTTCTGCACTGAGAAAAAGAATAAATAAATTAATATTGCACCCAAATTATATAAGAAAAGCTAATAAGCATTGGAGATTCAGAATTGAATGATACCTATCTCCTGGTCTCCACAGTTTACAGACAAATGGAGAAAGACAATCATTAACATACAGTGTAGAACCTTGCTTGTGACTATAAGAATCTGATTAAAAGATATTGGATGCAGTATATACATAATGTAATGCCTGGCCCCTCACCCATAGGCCACTGCTGCTCAATTCTCACTTAAGGTGGGCTTCCTACTTTTGTCATTTTTTTTGTCCTTCAGTAAATTTACCTTATTTAGGCATAATCAGTTGGAAAAGCCTTAATAATTATCCCATTTATAAGAAAGAGAAGGAATGAATATAGCTTAAAGAAGGCTGTGCCTGGAATTAAAAGACCAGACACTGGAACAATGTTGTTTATGTTTGTCGGTCATCTGTTTTAGGCTTTGATCTACTGCCAAATTAACTGAACCTGATTAATGGATTTTTATTTGTTTTTAGTTTACTGAGTGCCTAAAATAGTTACAAACCATTGATGAAGAATTATTACCATGCATAATCTTGTTAATGATCTTTAAAAGCAAGTATATATAGCTTATCAATATGAATAATTTGCATTACGAATTTACTTTGTTTATATGCAACTAATCACTGTTTATTGAGTACCTAATATGGTCTGAATTAGTTATTGTGGCAGCTGCAAGAAGAGATAAGACATAATCCCTGATAATAAGCACTTTATAAATTAGTTGGGAAGATGGGAAATACATTGGCATGAATATAAAGGACAATAAAGGTTTTAAGGCATTACACGCAAAATGCTAAATGATATACTATAGAAAAACAGAGGAAGTTAGATTTTCATTCTGGATGGTCAGTGTTGACTTATACAAAATATAGGCAATATAATGAACTGAAGGATTCATGGAGTTCCTATTATATGGTAGGAAGGAGATGAGAACTCATGCATTGGGAAAACAGCATGGATAAAGCCATAAAATCAAGAGTGGGCAAAATGTCTAGCTAGGAGAAAATATAACACTTGAACTGGGATATAAGTTGAAGTGAGTAAGTGCCAGAAAGGGACATTGTTTGGCAAACTTGCCTGTCAGGCTTTTGACACCCTGGGAGATATTGACAGATTTTGATCATGGTTGCAATTGATAATAGCCAGGTTGTAGAAAGTAAATCTGACAGTAGTGAAAATAGAGTACCTGATGGTGGCATTGTAAATGAAAATGTGCAAATAAAAGTAAATGTGATTTAAAGATGAATTAGGCAGGTCTTAGAAGCTGATTAGATATATTTTCAAAAGGGAAGGGAGATTAATATATGTTGAAACTTGAGTTTTACAACTGATAGATCAAGCGTGTTGCCAGCAGAAATGTAGGGAGACCATCCCACTGAGTGAAATAAATTTAAGAGTGAAATGAGATATTCAGTTTTTAAAAATACTAAAATATCAGTTATAGGATATAAGATAATTTTATCTAGCAGTTATTTTGGTAAATTGGGTTAAAGAAGAATTCAAAACTAAATGTGTAATTTGGTAAGTCACTCCTATTGGATGGCTGATAAAATCATGAAAATAGATATACTATCAGAAGATGAGATCTTTCAGAAAAGGCATAAGGATAGAACTTCAAGGTATTGCTGTATTTGAAAGCATGAAGAGAAAATAGAGAACCAGAGAGATTAAGATAATTAGACAATGCAGGGTTAAGAATTTGAGGCAAGAGAGAACTTCAAGAGACAGGAAGTGGTCAAGAGTGTCAAATGCTACACACAGGTTAAGAAAATATTATGGAAAGCTCTAGCCCCTTCTCCTCTAAACTACTGTGGAAATGCTTCATATGTTTACTAATCTCCTACAAGACCGAAAAGAAAGAAAAAAGAAAAAGGCTATGAATTACATGTGAATACATTTATTAGTTAAAATAATTAGGTATCAAGTTTTTAGATGGAAGAAACAAGTTGATACTAATGAGTAAGAGGTAATTCTGACTTCCCTCTGCCTTTGTACTAAGCATGAGAGACCAGACAAAATTGTAGCATGAACCAGAAGGAGCAAAAAGATTACTGTTTCTTTTATGAAATGGTTTTATTCTACTGGTGTCTCTTTAAAAATAAAAATCAACAAATAAATGTCCATTTAAATTGATCTCCTGTTGGAATATGCTATTGGTCTGACATATAAATTAGTGTTTCTTAGATTAAACTGTCCCTCTGGGATAAGACTGAGAAACAACAATAATATTTTATGGATAGTGTGACATAGCTTGCTTTTACAACAATTCTTTTCTCCATTATTTATTTATTTATATCTGTAAGATGGACAATGGAGAGGTCCATAATCAAAGATAGTGATACTAATTTTGAGCTCTGATAAAGTATATTAATGTCTTTAGTCACATGTTGTTATTGGAATTTAAAGACTACTATTTTTCTTTCATCGATCAATTTTAAATGAAAATTCCTCCTACTCATTGCCCTAAATCTGTCCCTTATTAGCTGTGGCCTTGTGAAACTCACTTAACCTCTTTAAGCCATTTTCCTTCTCTGTGAAATGGGAATGTTAATACTCGCCCTTGTTACTCCCAGAGTGCTAAGGGGATCAAATGAGATGATAAAAGTGAAAGTGTTTGGTTAACTATGAAATACCACAAATGTTATTATAAATTCTTTCTGGATGGTGTCACCATGTTGTTCCTATAGTGCCTGACATGAAGTAAAAAATCAATAAATAAGTTCCTGGGAAGTATAATAATGGAAATAGTTGTATATAAAAGTACCTATAAAACATATAACTGAACCACCAAACAGAAAATTGTCATGAAAACAAAGGTAGGCTTAGCACTCATAAGAATAATAATCTATTCCTCAAAACATGACATGGTGTGAACCAGCCTCCAACTGTCCTGTAACTGAAAGCTTTCTAGGGAAAGAGATGGCACACTTTTCAATGTGTTTTTTATTTCATGTCTAACAGCCTTCCTATCCATATCCCAAACTAGAAATTATTTATTAGTAAACCTGGAAAACACAGCTAAAGGAATAGATAACACCAATAGACAAGAGTTCATAAAAATTCAGCAACAGGCGGGGAATGAGGGACAGAAAACTGACCAAATATAAAAACAGGAAGACAATACCCAACCAATGTGGAAGCAAAGAACTGTAAAATAAAACATTGCATAGAAATATCTATTTTTACTGAATATACCAGAAGTAAATGCCAATAGGTTTGACTTCATAATAACAAGGAATACTCTACAGTATTAATTATTTCGTTGAGGCTCTTAGCACAGTAATATTTACAAATGGGGGCAGGGAATGTAAATGACCAGGGGTGAAAGGGAGAAGAGAGCCTAGCTAGTCAAGGGAAAGTGTAAAACACAGCCACTTAATGAAGATCTGCTCCCTCCCCACCCCAAACTTCCTCAAACCTGTTAGCATGGCCATTTTCAGGGTATATATTTCAATATTGTTTTCAACTATCAAATAATGCCTTCTTTAACATTAATACTTTATTACTGATAATAGATTTTTATTTGACTCTCACTTCCACATTTCTAACAACAGAAATGGTGGCATGATAGATAGCTGAACTAATTGGGAAGAGGGTACAGCTCAAGAACTGGTAGGATGCCTCCTATCCAACATAATTCTTTGCTAGGCCTATTATCATCTCTCATATCAGCCAATGTTCTCTTAGAAAGACATCAAAGGATGCCTTATAGTATCATTCACACCATTCAAGTACAAGGGTCCAGTGGTATGTGGACCCAAACTGAATATGGGTCAATCCGAGTATGTCAGGTCACTAAAGCCAAGCCTAAAATAGGCTGAGATGGGCAACAAGTCAACAGAAGAGTTTTGATAGAAGTCATCAAGATATGGTCATTTCAGCATCCCTGCTGAAGACCAGAAAACCTTCCCCCAGCGCATCATTTCCTGTGCATGATGAGAGCCAATCACATTAACAGTTTGGCACTTTGTCTAAAACATCTTTATGGGAAGACTGCATTAGACACAAAAGACTTAGCTGTTCTCATGGTAAAACTCTGCCAACTCTGTGGACCAATGATAGTCAGATATTCCTACCTCTGCATGCAGCAACTCTCAGCTGAGTTGGACAGGAACAGCATGCCCGCAGGAAAACTAGCTCCATTTTAAGTCCAAAGAGAGTTGTTTATCTACTTCTCCCAGAGGGGTAGGGGGATTGAACTGAGAAGCTTCTGGGATCTTATCCATGCTGTTTTCCTTAGGCCAAGAAACTGATTGCTCTCAAAAAAAGGTAGACAAAATCAAAGGTAAATGACTGTCCACACAACTGTATTACATGCATCATCAGTTCCTTCCTCTTAGTCACACAAATGATAGACATGAAAGAGAAGAGATTATTTTTTGTTTCCCTAAAAGCACTTGGGATTATAAATAATATAATAAAAGATCATGTCTTATTGCTCCTCCAATTTCATGTGAGTTTGAAGCATATGGCTTTTATTTTTCTGGGAGTGAGGAAGACCAGAATAGTGAGCTGAAGTGATGATTCCTGGGAGCTATAAAATATTTTATTAAGTAAGAGTACAATGTTATTACATGCACCAGAGACCAGTGTAACATTAAACACAAGTTTTAAATGAGGGTTGGAGTGAGGTAGGGGAGGCATTGTTACACCTAAATAAATTCACAGGTTAGAGATCACAAAACATGGTGTAAAACGCTCTGTCACCTACAACCAGCATTAGCATTCAGTCCTGGAATGCAAGGGAAGATGTTTCTTGTAGTTTGTGTGAAATTCATTTTCTACTCTTGGTTTCACTACGAGCATTTTGGATAACAAAACTACATATATATAAAATACATATTCTTTCCAGCAGTTCTTTTTCTCACAGATATATCTCTGTTTTATTGATTTGTGGCATTTTAAATTATCTTTCAATCCCAGGAAAATTACTCACAAATTTTTTTTCTCACAAATTTCCCCTTTCCTCTCTCTTTGTTATTCATAAGCCTCCCCCTGCAACCTGCTTCAAGAAATTGAATTTATAATAAGAAGTGTTGCACGGCTGCCTTTCTTCTCATAATATGGAAGCACTGAGAAAAAACAGTATTTTTGTCCACTTCTGAAATTGGGCAGGAGGAGAGAAAAAGAGAAAAATAAAAGAGAACATTCTCAACAAATATTCCCACCCACTAACTGTTGTCCTGTCATAAGATGCACATCAAACACAGCTAGACCACGATAGAAAAGCAACCTCAAGAAAGATATGAATTCTTCCGGAAATGCATACTAATGATTCACTGTCTGATACTTATGACTCTTCTCACAAAATTGGGCTTAAATCATTGACCTGGTATGGGGCTGTAGGGCAGAACCCTGTCTTTTAGAAAGACAATGCATTAATGATGTCAAATATGTTGCAGCTTGAAGAAGTTTCAGAGGAAGGAAGGAAGGAAGGAAGGAAGGAAGGAAGGAAGGAAGGAAGGAAGGAGGAAGGAAGGAAGGAAGGAAGGAAGGAAGGAAGGAAGGAAGGAAGGAAGGAAGGATTTTAGTAAAAACTAAACAAATAAAGAAGTTTTATCTGATATGTCATTTGCAAATATCTTCTCCCATTCTGTAGGTTGTCTTTGAGTTTTGTTGACTGTATCCTTTGCTGTGCAAAAGCTTCTTATCTTGATGAAGTCCCAATAGTTCATTTTTGCTTTTGTTTCTTTGGCCTTCGTGGATGTATCTTGCAAGAAGTTACTATGGCCGAGTTCAAAAAGGGTGTTGCCCGTGTTCTTCTCTAGGATTTTGATGGAATCTTGTCTCACATTTAGATCTTTCATCCATTTTGAGTTTATCTTTGTGTATGGTGAAAGAGAGTGGTCTAGTTTCATTCTTCTGCATGTGGATGTCCAATTTTCCCAGCACCATTTATTGAAGAGACTGTCTTTCTTCCAATGGATAGTCTTTCCTCCTTTATCGAATATTAGTTGCCCATAAAGTTCAGGGTCCACTTCTGGATTCTCTATTCTGTTCCACTGATCTATGTGTCTGTTTTTGTGCCAGTACCACACTGTCTTGATGACCACAGCTTTGTAGTACAACCTGAAATCTGGCATTGTGATGCCCCCAGAGTCTAAAACTGCTGCCTTATCTGAATACTGTGCCAAGATGTGGGGAAAAAAAAGCCAATATGCTTCAAATTATCCAGGCAACATGCAAACACATATCCATTTACAAAACTCCTGGTCTTGTCCCACCATTATTAAAACATGGTAGGTTATTCTTGAATCAATTTTAAGAAACTATGGCAAATTTTCTTTTTGCACTAGATGTGGTTAAACCAAATATTAATGGAAATAAAGCACTAGACATGATTAAGTGGAATGACTGAGTGAGGAGTCACATGATGGTGGAAAAGAAGACAGAACAGAGTGAGAGGAAAAGTACTAACTGAACCAGGTGTCATTGATTTAATATTAATTTTTCTCACTAGTACTTTTAGACAATTGAACTAGCATGCCTTCAGAAGAATATCTAGGAAACTGCTTCTGAGTTTAGTAATTTAAAAATAATTAGAAATTTATGGCAGGGGGTGGGGGTGGGGGGCTATGCCAAAGACTAAGGAACAGAATTTAATTCTGAAGTTTAAAAAATGTTACAATCTATCTTCTGTAACACTGTTAATTGAATTCAAAGTGTACTTATTGATTTTGTTCATGTACTTGATATGATGAGTAGTACAAAGATGATTAAATCCGATTTCCTTCCCTGTGAAACTTGCCAACATGATATAATTCAAGTGATATCAAATAAATGTCTTAAGTGAAGTCCAATAAACTCTTAAGTAATTCCAAAGAATGAGACATTACATCAAATCAATATATCAAAAAAAGTTTTCCCAGGGAAAATAGTGATTGACATAAATTTTGTAAATGGATAAAATTTACTGAAACTGAACTAGAAAACCCAAATAACCCATGCCAAAGAAATTAAAATTGTGATTAAAGGCCTTCCTACAAAGAAAATTTCAGTCCTGAAAAGGCTCACTGGTGAATTTAATTCAAAATTTAAGGAAATAATTAAAAGTAATCACATTGAAGCTCTTGCAGAAAGAGAGAATTGAGCAATGAGATCAGCTTTGGTGGTTGGTTGGAGTGATTAATGAGGCAACACAAGACTGAGGAAAATAAAGCACTAGAAATGGTTAAATTGAACAGTATTGATGGAAATATAGCACTAGAAATGCTTAAGTAGAGATAATTAAGTAGAATGGTTGGTTTTGAAGTTAGGGGAAAACAAATAGACTCAATATAATATGAGGGATAGAAGGTAGACAGGTCATGGTGAGGATAAAGGAAAATGATGGAGTATAAAGTGAAATCACGGTGATCAGAAAGAATGATCTCAAATTTTAAGCTCTTAAAACAATTCTCAATGATAATAGAGTCCACATCTTGGTTTCTTGTGATGCCTGTGAATGTCGGGGTAATTTTGAAGTTATCTAAAATAATGATGGATCAAAGAGAAAAGGAGAATTAGTGGGTTGGTGCCAAAGTTAGCATAGAAAAGGCTGTCCCCAGGTTTGTCCAAAGACAACAACAAAGATGGGAAGAGCATTGTTTCTAGGCCATGTCTATCATTTGCCAAGTAATTATTATATGTCAGCCATTGTTTTCATCACACATCTTCATTATGACATTTTATCCTCACTATGGAGTTAAGTAGGTAGTCATAACTTTATAGATGATCACACTGAGACACCAAGCTTAGTATAGTATCCAAGATCTTTCCTCTACACAGTGGTGGGGGCACAACATGAACATAGTTGTCTGGGACTTCAAAGCTCACATCATTTCTACAAAATTGTCAGTTCCAACACACACACACACACAATCCCAAACACAATAAGATGATGAGGGAAGTATGGTAACATTTATTGAGTTCTTACTATATGCCATAGGCAGTGCTAATGATTTTATGTATATCACTTAATATTGGCTCTTTTGGGTTTCTGTGAATGTTAAGTATTTCCATTTCAGGGGAGAAAGGAATTTATACTTAAAGAAGTTTTTCAGATTTTCAAGGTCACCAAGTTAGTGAGGTAAGATTTGTAATAAGGTTTGTCTAACTCCAAAGCTGATTTGCTTACGCTTCTTCTGGGTTCCTGAGTTTTAATAAACAATGTGTTATTGAGCCAGAGTGATAATCTACTCATTTGGAGATAGCAGTAGAAATTAAGAATAGTGTTTTTACCTTTTTAAAATGATATATAAAGAGATCCAGGTGTTAATTAAAGAGATAAAGGAAAAGGCAGGTGTAAGAAATAAGGAAACAAATGGAACACAGAAATATTGTGTTATTTGTAGAATGGATTGAGAAAAACAGCATTACAGGGTTGTTCAGAAAGCCTTATCAGGCAGTTGCATTTAGATAGAAGCTGAACACTTGCCTAAGAGTTGGATAAGACTTTAGGAAAAAGAATGTCCTACAAGATTGCCAGCTGCCCTGAATGCCTTGAGACAATTGAAAATATGTCACTATTCCTAGCATACAGCCTTTCTATTGAAAGTCAAGGAATATTCTGATATTAACCCAAGGCATTCTTGCCATTTTTTGTATCTATTGCAAGCAGCAGGGCATATATTAATGGAGGCTGTAGCAAAGTAATTTCAGAAGCAGTTGCTCCACTGACTACAGTGATGTGACTGAATGGAAATACTCTTAATGGAGAAGAAAGGAATAAAAGGTAAGAAAGGAGGGAGGAAGAGAGGGAGGGAGAGAAGGAAAAAGGAAAGAAGGGAGGGAGGGAGGAAGGAAGGGCAACCCACTAAAGCAATCATTTTGTTCCTGCAGACATGGGATGTGTCAAACTGAACTTCAATTTGTTACAGAAATAGATCTATTTGTTTCTATTCAAGAAGTTCATAAAATCAACTTTGAGATCCAACTGTAAAATTCTAGCATAAACATTTATTTCTACTGCTTTAGGTTAAGAGTAATTTTTTATCTATCAATCCATAAACCTAACATGTACAGCTCCATAGTCCATGCTGATTGTGGCTCCACTAAACCAATATTTTAGGCACTAGAGAAATCATTACCATTGCGCACTCATATTAAACTGATAAAATGACATGATGCATAAAAAATATTAAATTATCTGATTTAGCTAGAAAAGTTTATTTTATATAATTATTTTATAGTATTCAAACTATGTACAGATAAAGGATTCCTAAGATGATCAATAGCAATGGAACATATAATGTTGACAAACATGATAATAATATTAGTGAACATGAATCTTTATTTTCCACTGAATAGCCACCGATTTATTAGATTATTTTACTTTAGTCACTACAGAATGGTAGAAGGATATATATAAGCCAATTAATCACCCAAATAAGGTGAACTAGAATTTTGAGTAATTTCATTAAATGTATTTTAATAAACGCTATTTTATTTGGGCCAACGAAGACACATCTCCTTCAAGAAGAGCTATATCTTGGAGATAATGTTCCTTCAGTTTGCCATTCTAGCCACACAAGCAATTAACAGGACTAAGCTGAAAGATGTTTTCCCAGGCTTATGGGCTTAAGGCCTGCATGTAAAAGGCTCTGGATCTCACTACCCAGTATCACTTAGTTCAGGTTAGAAGTTACAGACTGGGGTCAGCAGACACCTGCATGCCCCTGTTCCCTGGACATGCTTTAAAGAGGCCTGCTGTAACCATAGCACACCTGGGTCTAAACTCCAGAAGGGGCACTTAGCCCCTGCTAGTCTGCATTTTTATAGGTCAAAAGTGAGAACAGACTTTTAAGTGGAAGATAAACAATCTGAAATTCCCTTCCTAAAAGGTTCCTACTATTTAGGGAAATGCTGAAAATGCACTTTTTTTTTTCCTGCCCAGAGGCTGTAGGTAGCAAAGAAAAGGAAAGAGAAATTCAACCTAGCTTTTGAAGATCTCTCCCTAACTGACCTCCTCATAAGTTCATGCTTTTTTTTTTTTTTTTTTTTCATTTTCCTTTCAGATGCCTTCAGGCCAACTCTCCTTGATCCCCACAGAGTTGCCTCAGCACACCTTTGCATACCGGCTACTGCTTCCTCACCATCTCTTCTGCAATATCCTTCAGACCTCCTCTGGAATGTCTTCACTTCCTCTTTCTTAATCCATGACCCTGCCCCTTCTTAAAACCCTTCCTTAAAACTTCAGATCAAATTAACACTTGTTCCTCTAACTTGTAAAGTGTGGACTTTGAAAGGGTCTTTGAAGTATAAATGTCATCTGGTTAGTCCTCATCCTGAAAGTGGCATTTTGTATGAATCTCCAGGGAAGGCAAGGACATTCCTTCTGGGTGATAGGAGAAGGAAACTGAAAGAGATTTTGAGTTGATAAATGGCTAAAAAGCACATCATTGTTATTCTTTGCAAAGTCTGCAGAACTCAGAGTTAAAAATTATTCATAGAGAAAAACAAATTGCAAATGTTTTATTTTCCAAGTATTACATCAAGTTAAAAATTATTGTGAGGAGTGAGGTCAACATATGATGCTGTCACTGCTACTATCTCTCAAAGATGGCAGCTCTATAACTCACTTTTGTATGAAGTGGATTAATTCATTTCTTGTGCATTCTGTGAGCATTCATTCTGTTCTCAGCCCAGGAAAATCCCAGAATGTGAGAAAGAGCTGGAAGGGACCTCAGGAATCATCTCACACCCCCTGCTCCTATTACTCTCATGTAAAAATCAGACAAATCACTTGTGTCACAAGTAAAATAGTTGTGCACCTTCTCATTCACTGCCATGTAATAGGTGAAAAAATAAACATGTTGATACTTATATTGAGCCTACACCATAGCCCACAGGCATGTTAAAACTGTGGGAATCAATTGGAGTTGAGAATTTTTAAAAAGTCAATAAAAGATCCCAAACACATTCCTCTTCCTAACCCAGTTCATTATTCTCAGGAAAAATTGTAGCAGATTATGAGGCAGAAGGCCTGACCATACCTGGTCACACTTGGCTATGTGGGGGAACTTGGCAATTAATTACCTGTTACTGTGCTCTGGTTTTTCTAGCTGTCAATTAGAGAAAATGGTACTTGTCCCCATAGAGCTAAGAGATCAAAAGGGATACACTTGTAAATTCCAACATGGTTTACAAACACAGTAACATTAGTTAACTGTGCTTGCTCTTTGGTGCAAGTAAAGATAAAGAGGTAAAGACAGCAATAACTGCATTTTTCCATGGATAAGTTGAACATTTTTCAATTCGACGAATAGCACATTTCAACAACGAGGATGAAAATGTTGGTTAATCTTTTCCACTGAGCTTGTATTAAACCCTTGCATACGAAGCTCTGCTACTACCCACTATCCATTCTTAAACATCTTTCTGCTTGATAGTAGAAGTCAAGGCTGTGATACAGAAAAAGAATATTTCCTAACAGAAACAAGATTAATGTGTTTCTATTAAACTGTTTACTAACAATGGTCATTGTTACCTATATATTATGATATATTCTAAAATTTTGAAAATATCTCTCCTGTTAAAAATAATCTCAAGGAGGGTTTTAAAAAGGTCCATGATTATGACTAAGAGCTGCTGAATTGTGACAGTATTTAATCATTTCTTTCCCTTATTGTATCATTTATGCAGGTTATTTAAATCTTTTGGTAAAGTAAAAAAAAAGTTTTATATACACTAATATATAAAATGTAATGACTATAATATATAAATGTAAATTTTTTTAAACTCTAAAGGTTATCCAGAAACAAAATCTGGCACTAAAGCATTGCTAAACCATGTTTAAATGGTTCTGTGTACCTTAGGACAAATGAACACCATGAAATGATGACTGCATTATTAACATATAAGAATAGAGGTACATAGCTTGGACATTTCCCCCCATCCAACCCAACTGTAGATTTGCAAGTTTATCAATTTTTAAATACAAAATCCTGACTTTTTCTAAATAAATAATTTCTCTTTACTGAACAGATACCTTTATTGGCCCACCTTTACTTAATTATGGATTAATCATTATTTTATTTATATGATACAAATTTAACTTTGCCTTATTGTTTACAATGTCTAATTGCAAGAATGAACTGAAAAA
The DNA here is from genome assembly GCF_053574225.1 of Canis aureus. Classification (NCBI taxonomy): domain Eukaryota; kingdom Metazoa; phylum Chordata; class Mammalia; order Carnivora; family Canidae; genus Canis; species Canis aureus. The sequence goes on from NC_135622.1 coordinate 37,570,239, forward strand.
ATATGAGAATACATCCTAGCCCTTATAAATGCCAATCAGTTGTGATAGTGAAATTGGTGTCACTATTAATAAAGGACAATTTAAATTGCCTTCTGAGAAAATCCTTCTTATTCCCTTATAAAGTCTAGTTTGGTTTTGACAATAGATTGAGGAGACTTTAAGTATGTAGAAAGTAAGATTGAAAAAAAATTAATTTTAAACCATTATAATTTTACATTACTCTGTTTGGAAAATTAAATTTCTTTTATTCCTGGGAATATAACTAATTGACCAGACAGATTAAAAAGACTATGCTGAAACTGATGGCCATGCCTTGAGAAAATTGAAAATGTCTAAGGCAAAAAGCATACAATTTGCTAAATTAGGGAATGAAAAAAGAAATGGTTAAGATGGGATTTTAAAGGAGAAAGCAATAAACAATCTTTTACAAGGGAAGAAACTGACCAAACAAGGGACTTCATTTTTTTAATTAATTAAGGAACGATAGCTTTTACTGTCTTTTACCTGAAGGATGCAGTGATTAGCTCTGATTTCTGAATCCACTGACCATAATTCGCTGATAACATTTTGAAAGAGCCAGCATGATCAATGGTTTCAGTCTTTACCTCCCTGACTACCATTTATAATGCTCAGAAATTAAGAAAAAAAAATCTATATCCCCAACTTTTGATCTGTACCTAATTATGTTATATCTCCTGATACAAGTTGGGCTTTGAGCACTATAACCTGATTCCAAAGTATCAGACCTACCTAGCTGCCAACAACACAGAGCCTGGACTGAAACAATGGAACTGGAGGCCTTCCCTGGGACTGTCCTATTCGAATACACTACTTAGAACTGCTGATTCCATTTAAAAATGTTTGGGAAATGCGATATTTTGTCAGAAAGTTAGGTTATATTCTAATACAGATGGGGAGGAATGGCTTGGCTTTGTACTAGTTGTTGATCGTAACGAAGACATTTTCCTTCTCTGGGTTTAGTTTCCTATTCTGTAAACCAGATATGGTGAAAATCATCCAATAGCTTACAAAAATGCCAAATAAAGGCAATGAAAAAAACTCCACAGTACAGCAGAGGAGTATTCAGGACACTGCTAGATTGTGTTTCCTACAAGGAGGAAACCTGATTTGTTTGTTTCGACACCTGATTCCACTGAAGTCTCAAATTCAGCTGTACTCATTGTATCTCAGATTCTGTGACAGAAAGTAAGTAACACACCTGATTCCTTCCAAAATGCAGGAAAAGTGAAAACTTGGAAATTCGTTGCACATCCTACCTCAGGCTATTCCTCAGATATAGAGATCAAGTTTTAAACCCAAAGTCTAAGTACTAACCTCATTTGATTCTTGGAGCCAATACAAAGTGGCAGAGAAATGTGAATGTTCTGCTGGTGTGTTTCTGTAGGAAACAAATTCCTCAGTCAGAGTTAAGGGCACTATCCTTTATCATAGCAGTAATCACACTAGAAATATTGTGATCCTCTCTTTATAGAGCTCCTATATCATGAGAGCCCCGAAAGTAGGATAATACTATTAAACAGAAATCTCAAATCTGTTGATGGCTACAGCCTGGTTCATGGCATTTCTAGTGAGGCAAAAGGTTTGACTAGTGGCCTTATGCTCTGTTTCTCCTGTCTCCCCATAAAAATCTCTATTCTCCCCATGTATTTCTCCATTTCTTTCCATATATCTCTCTATTTTTCCAAAGCCTCATAAGTATATAGGTAGTTCCCACCAATGTTCTTAGCTTTGAGGAAGGTGAGTGTCTCCTTATCTAGTACACCACAGTTTTCTAAAAGTATTTTTGCTGTTGAACATTCATTGAGCATTTAATTATTTAATTGAATTTCTACATAAGAATTTTATTGGGGGCTTCCGCAGTTTGACTAAATATATTCTGTAGAATAACGCAGCAACATGGAAAAAACAATTCCTATATTAAAAGTATATTTTGGCCTTTATTCTCAGTCCCTTTAAAACTTTTTAAAAAGCATTTTTGCTTGAATGGCTCTTTTGTAATTGTCCATTACCTAAAGAGTCAAAAAAAGAAAGATTGCAGTCTTGGGAATATATAAAGAAGGAATTAAATTTGTATAATTAGAAAGCATATTGTAGCTTTCCCATCAGAATAGATCAAAACTCTCATTTTCCTGTCATTTTTGCCAAGCCAGCACACAGTTACTATGCCTACCTATTGTCACCAGACTAAAGCTTGTGCTATTATCTACATCATCAAGGAGAAGTCAAGTGCTGTTGTTGATGAAGCATGCCATTCCTCGCCCTTTTATGCTTTATGCTCACAGTGACATATTTAACTCAGATACCACAGGTATGTTTGCCAAGAAGCCCTCTAGCAACGATAATGTTAGGTTAAGGTAATTGAATAGAAAGACTAGGAGCAGTCAGTCATTTAGCAAACTCTTAGGTACATTTACCTAAAAGAATAGTCAATCCAAAAGGTAGATGCAACAAATATAGCACATTCACATATATGCTAGGACAAATAAAAATAGGAATGCTTGGTGACAACATATGGATCACTATTATGATACTTTAGAGTTCTATAAAAGTTGTTGGTATGTTACAATTAAAGTCCACATTGCGCTATTTCTCCAGTGAAGAAATTATAAACGCCAGGTATGATAAAACACTGCATTAAGCAATAAAGGGCAGCTCAAAATGTTCAAACTTGAAAATAAACCCTGCAAAGAAAGGTGAGCTATCAAGTAGTCTTCATTTTCCTGAAGATTTTGTATAACACAAGTATTTCAAGAAAACCAACCCACGAAATAAGTAAAAACTCTACCAGTGGAAAACGAGAGGTAGAGAAGAGGCTTAGTTGAGAAAAGCAACTGAGATTGGTTGAAAAAGATATGACAGAGTAATAGAATGCATAAAGCCTCCTCATTTGCCTTGTGCCCCCATAAACATAGTCATTTCCAAAACACCTCGTCGGCATTCCATCCAACATTGACACCTCTGATCGACATGCCTTTCTGGTTTACGGATGCTTTGTTGTCTACTTTTTCTACTTGAGATCCAACCTTGGAGTATCCAACCTTAAGAGCAGGTACTGAGCCTAATTTTCTTTCAGACAACAAAACCTGACTAAATTATTAAACTTTTCTGGGCCCACGTCAAAATATCTCTGAGCTAGATGAGTCCCTCATCTCTATAGATTCTGATATGAATGCATGTTTGAGCTTTGGTCTAAACTGCTAATGAGAGGGAAAGCACTACTGAAAACAAGGCAATGCCTTTTAAAACCTTCTATTTCCTGTAGTTCAAGCCATATGTCCTTCCAATTAATGGACTTAAGAAAATAAATTCTTTCCCTTGATATCTAATTCACAGGAAAGCCACTTGAACCTCTATATGTATTGTGTACATGAGACGTTTTCTCTAGAATTTATCAGTGCAGAACCAGCTCGCTGTGACTAGCTCATTCTTCTCTCTATATATAAAGAAGTGTTCAGGAATAATAATAGGAATCATTACAGTTATGATGACCAAACACCTCCGTGTTCCAGGTATTGTACTCTGTAATCGTTTTTACCTCAATGGGATTTTCTTATTTTTTCTATGTAAGTCAGTTAGTGATTATACACAATTTCCACTAATCCATCCCTCACAGGTTTTGGCTTCTGATCCTCACACAATTGGATTTCTTTCTCTTCCTATGTATTATTATTCTCCCTTATGAATGAATGACAAAGGTAGTCTATTGCAGGGAAGATTTTGCTGATGCCTGGTGGTTCCTTTTTTCACTACATACTCTCACATCTCTTCTCTTTAATTTTCTAGTGAGTGTCTTCTGATTAAGTTATTGTTTGTAATGACTCAGCTAGTGCCACAGAGGTGGGCTTTCATCTTTATTTGGGAAGAAACAGGAGGGAGGCAATGTGTTTTGCTACATCAGTTTGTGGGGGGTACTGTGCTTCCAATTCCAGACAGAAAACCAACTGGCCTCAGAGGGTAAGCAGACCAATTCCTCTAAACTTCTTCTGGGAAAAAATAGAAAGTTTAGGAGTACGCACTGTCTTTTCTTGTTTCCTACATTTTTTCACTGCTCCCAGCTGTCCCTAGAAACATTTCTTGGGGTTTGTAAATTAGAAACTCATTTTTCCTTTCCTGTGTAGAGAAAAAAAAAAAGTTCTTCCCTACTATGTCTTTTTTTTTTTCACCTGAGTGTCTCCTTTACTACTCACACAGGATACTTCATTTCTGATACTCTCTTTACCTAATGTGTGGAGGTTTTTCTCCACACCAAGTAATTCTCGGACACCTGTGAGGTGTCCAAAGACTCAACTCAGTTCTGACACTATCTACCTGGAGATAGCATCAGAACCTCCAGGTACAGGCTCAGTCCTCCACAAGACTGGACTCCTCACACACAAATTTCAGAGGCCAGTCCCACACCCAGTTTATCACTTGTGCTTCTGACCAATCAGCTTAGATTGGAGGTTCCAATGACCCCTCCTGTGTTTGATTAATTTGTTAGAGCAGCTCACAAAACTCAGGGTAACAGTTATTTAAATTTACCAGCTTATTAAAGGATATAATAAAGCATGCAGATGAATAGTCAGACAAAGAGGTAACATAGAGCAAGTTTTGGGAGGGTCTAAAGGTCAGGAACTTCTGGCCCTGTGAAGTCGGGGTGCATTATCCTCTCGGTATGGATGTATTCAACCAACTTGGAAGCTCTGTGAACCCTGTATTATGGGGATATTATGGAAGCCTCATTACATAAATGTGATCAATTATTAATTCCTTTCCAGCCTCTCTCCCCGCTCTGAAAGATAGGGAATGAAGATGAAAATTCCAAGCTTCTAATCATGGCTTATACTCTCTAGTGACCAGCACTCATCCAGGAGCCATTCAGGAGCCCACCTAGAGTCATCACATTAGATTAAAAGATATTCCTGGTTCTCTTATCACTTAGGAACTTACAAGGTTTATATGAGCTCTTATCAGGGATAGAGTCAAAAACAAATAGAACAAGAGATGTTCCCTGTGTTTTTATCACTTAGGAAATTACAAGGATTTTATAGGAGCTCTGTGCCAGAAACTGAGGTCAGAGACCCATGTATATTTTTTATTATTTCACAGGGCTATGCAAATGATTTACTAATTTCAAGAGGCAACAGGCAGGCGGAAAAATAGGATTTATAGAACACAGACTTGGGCTTAATTACTGGGTCAATCCCTACCAGTTTTGTGACATTGACAGTTTATTAACCTCTTTAAGCACTTGATCTCTCATCTATAAAATGGAGATTTTAATACATACTCTGCAAGGTATTAAAAAAATACAATGAAATGACCTAAGTACATAATACAATTCTTGGAACATAAAAGATTTTCAAAAATATGTTTAGTTCCCTATTCCCACTAATCATTTTATACATGATGCTTACAGTTTGTATGCTTCATCATCATGCAGTACAAGAATATCTCAGAATACCTTTAGTACTCTCACTGGGCTAAGTTAGATTATTTTGTTCATAATATGCCTGGAATTCTTTTCACATATGTAAAGATTTTAGAGTTGGCTGCTAACATGCTGTTAATGCTAGATCATAACTTTAAACTACTTAAAGAGAGAGTTTATGGACATGAAAGGAAAACTCATGGCAGGGCAATGGCAGAAGGTACCTGGAGGCTCAAAAACTCTGTGACAGCTTCCCCAACCCCCACCAAGCTGGGCAGCGAAGGCCTAATTCATCCATGCTTTGGGTCAGCTCTGGCACTAAATATCCATGAAAAGGGACAGATACCAATGAGCAAAACTATCAATTGAATGTGAAGTCTCATGTTTCAGAACACAGACTGTTTTTAAGGCTTTGTTAGAAGGATGCTTCCTTAAATTTATGAAATGGCAAGAGAATTTGCTGCTTCTTAGCTTACTTAGTAAGAGTGTCCAAAATTTCTCTCCCTTAAACAACTATGAAGAATTTGTTGTTCTACTCTGTAGGTAAGAGAATTAGTAGCAAGCTGAGTGATTTAGATTCTAATGTAGAAAATTCAAGATTCAATTGTCAATCATAGTATTTGTTGAAACGCCAGCTGTTGCGAGATGGAAATGCTTAGTACTCTGTGACAGTGAATGCCTCCTAATATCACCAATGCTTTCTCTATCCTTCTCTTTCCTTCCCATCCTTCTGCTTTCCTTCTTTCCCTCAAACATGAGAGGAAACCATTGAGCAGATTCTGGAACACGGCAATAGTTCATGACCACCACTCCTCTCTTTCCACTTCAGCAGGATGGCTACACAGTCTTCATTCTCCCCACTTTCTTTTTTGTGCCTTCGTATTTTTTTCTGATACAGAAGGAACATAAATAAGAGTTTGCTTGACCCAGGAGAGAAATGCTCTGATTCCTACCATCCAGGGAGATTCCAAGAGATGTCCAGAAGAGAAGAGCTGCTTGATGCTACTAGATAGATGAGGCCATAGATAGCCTCAGAATTGCCAGAGTATAGTGAAGAGAACTTAGGGAGGTCCTGTGACCCCCCATACATGCTATTTATGCCTTCTGACCCTCTTCCTTTGAGTGGGGCCAGGGAGTATGACTTGCTTCTGGCCATTGATACAGCAAAGGTGATGGAATGTCACTTTCATAATAACATAAGATTAAAACTAACATCTTGTTAAGAGACTCTTTGCCTTGCTGGCTGTGAAGAAGCAAGGGGCCATGTCTAAAGGCCTACTTTCAGTTGCTACAAGTAGCCTCCAAGATGACAGTCAGTAAAACTGTCCAACAGTCACAAGGACATGAATGCTATTAACAACCAAGTAAGCTTGGAAGTGGCTCCTTTTCTAGCTGAGCCTTGGCTTAGATTACAGCCCTGGCTGACAAATTGTGAGACTGGTAAACCCAAATAATGGGGCAAAACTCCTGATTTATGGAAAACTTGACATAATAAACATGTGTTGTTGTTTTAAGCCACAATTTGTAGCAACACTACAGCAATATAATATAGAGAATGCAAATAGGAGGAAGTACTAAGACAGGGAGAAGAGACAAAAACGTCAGCTACAACTGGCTACCGAGAAGTAAGTAGGACCGAAGATATTTTGCAGGCAGTGATCCCTTGCAAGGCTCTGAAATGGAGTTTAGTGTGCAGGAAGTTCATTAGGAAGCACCCTTGGGATCAACACCTGTAGAAGGGAGGCAGAAGAACCAGTTAGTACAGAGGGAGAGATGGATTTGGGACATGGGAATAATCAACCAACCTGAGACACACTGGAACTGGAAAGGCCTTTCAGAGTTACCATTCACTAGATGAGATGTCTGAGGCTTTATATCCCCACAGTGAACTGTCACTGAATATATGTAGCCCTAGGAAGGTCATAACCTTGAGTAATGTGGTATCATGTGAAAGCTATCTTCTGTAATCTCAGCAAGTGAGGCTACATGCCCTTCATTAAAGAGAGATCTGGGGCTGGCATCACCATATCCATTACAGATGTGCAACTGGATAGACTAGACTGGTGACCAAAGCATAGGTTACTCTGTACCTTGCCAGAACCACAGAAGCTCCCTGTAAATCTGACACTGCTTTGAGAGTGGAGTGATCTCAAATTGATCGTTAACTGTCTGTCACCAAGTTAGAATACAAAAATCAAAATAAAAACCAAATTGAGTTATAGAAAAATTGTCATATTCTCTGTTGTAAGAGCTATTATAATTATACCAAGAGCATAAGAATAGAGGTATGTTTCAAGTAGAAAAACCAAGGAAGATTTCATATATGAGAAGAAACTGATGGTACTCTCAAAAAAATAGAGATTGAAAAAAAAAATCTAATGAACAGACTAGTGCAAATGTACAAGCAGGGTTAGAGGGATAAATAAGGGATGGTAAAGCATTCTGGGGCCAACAAGAGCATGATGTCCCTACCTTTCTTAGATTGTTAGGGTCAAGGTCAGGGAAACATAACTGTAACTCAAACAAAGGGTTATTACAGTAGGGAACTTGTGGTTTTAGACAGAGGATCATAGACACTGCCAAAACAAAACTCTTTATCTTTCCCTCTGCAGTCTCAGATCTGCCAATACCTCCCACTGGCTAACCCAGTGGGAAGCCAGAGGGCGGGATCCCTGAGTGGCTCAGTGGTTTAGTGCCTGCCTTCAGCCCAGGGCATGATCCTGGAGACCTGCGATCGAGTCCCATGTCTGCTCCCTGCGTGGAGCCTGCTTCTCCCTCTTCCTGTGTCTCTACCTCTCTCTCTCTCTCTCTCTCTCTCTCTCTCTCTCTGTGTGTGTGTCTCATGAATAAATGAATAAAATCTTAAAAAAAAAGAAGAAGAAGAAGAAGAAGAAGCCAGAGGGCAAGGAGTCCAGGAGATGCAGCCCAAAGTAGTTAGCCACCCAGCTCATTGAGCAGAAGAAAAGGTAGGTCTGGGAGTGCTAGAAAATTCCATCATGGGTGGGAATTGAAGGTGAAAACCTTAAACTAAGGAAATAGGATGAATAAGGGAGAGAAATAGAAAATTCCAAAACCTGTTTAAACAACACTCAGTAGTCCAATGTGTTCAGAGTATAAGCACCCTAAGGTGGTAGTTTGAGATGGAACAGACTTGGTTCAGAAAGGGAGAATGGGGAAGGGATTGAAAGTATTCTGTCCAGAGGTTCTCATCAGGAAATTCAGCAGATCCTGGTTTTCCAGTAGACCCTGGCAAAATAGGAGAGCATTGATTCTGTGTTATAATCCAACAGTTTTATCCCCTGTATTTACTTTAAGGAGTCAGACTGGAGAATGTGTTTATGGGCTGGTGGTTTTTCTGGCTATGTAATAGTGAGTCATGTTATAACAAGTTTGTATTTATTTTCATCTGGCTATACCCATCAAGGTCTAGTTACTCAGTTGCTTCATTTTTTTCATTAGAGAACAGCCTGCTAAGATCCTTAATCATTGTTCTTGATCACTCTGATTTTCCCTCAGTGTTGAGGGACTGAAGAAGCCCTGTTAAATGGAATATGCCAGGTGCATTCACATCACTGTCACGTGGGAAAAATCTCTTGTGTGGTGTAAAATCACACAGGCATGTGTTGCAGCTAATTAATTGGATGACAACCAATCTCTCAAGTCTTTTCCAACATTATTGCTTTCCCGGCTTTTCACACCCATCATGTCAACACATGTTTCCCCAGTCTGTTAGCTTATCCTTTTGCTAGCAATCTAACACTAATTTACCAACAGATTGTTTAACCTTTCTTCATTCTTTTTGGTTGTTTTGCCTTCTTTGATATTTGTAACATCTCTTGGGGAAATATCTCCTTGGAATTCTATTGACATATAACTTCCTCCATCATCTGGAAGAATTTACCATTGCACAGCAAGTTACATTTTAAAATGGTTATATTTTTCTCCAGAAACATGCCATTTCATTTTTTTATAGTTTCCTCTCTTCAAGTTGGGAAATTACCTATATTGAGCAATTATTTGGTGCCGAGTACTCTACCAAACATAATGCTATGTGATTTCATTTGTTAAATTGCTCCTCATGATGACAGCATCTTATCACTCCTTTTCATGCAACATATGGTTCAAAGTGATCACGTAATTTGTACATCACATAACCAAAATGTTTCAGAGCTAGGTTTAGAGACTCAAGTCTCCTTGACACCAGAAACTATAACCTTTCCCTGTGCTCAAAGTACAAAGCCCTCTACCATTCTCCTTTGTTCTCAACAGGTGGCCAATATGGTTATTCTTAGAAAAAATATAAAATCATATGAGCCACTAACTTTTCAATGTGGCTAAATTAGTGTTAACTCTTCCAAAAGTATTTACATTTTATGAGAAGTATTACGAAGAGAATTCCAAGAAATGACTCTAAGAATGGTTTTCAGGATTGCAATTGGCTGTAGCGGTTACTTTTGGATAAAGAAGTCTTTGGCAGCATTCAAAATTTAGTAGGCAGCTCTCTCAATCTCCCCTATTAGGCTAATTTGTTTCATCAGTAAGAGTTGACAAAGACTGATCATTTTGTTTTACACAGCAAGGTAACATTTTTACCTTCCTGAACAGGATATCATTCAGCTCTCAATTTTTCACCATTGTATTGATTGAATGCTGAAATTCAGTGCCGTGACCTACCAGCAGCAGCAGCAGCAGCCACAGTCCCATCTCCTTATACACACAGCAACATTTAACTTGAGAGGTTCTATATTGTAAAAATGCTTGGTTGTCTTCATGGAACCTTCAGAGGCTCAAGATTAAGACTGTGATTCTTAGCATCTTTGGCCTGGAAGAAACTCCCATTTACTGTAGAGATTTCTTTTCATATACCTCTAGCCAGGAACATCTCTAAACTGGATAATGGTGCCTCATTGACCCTTTAGGGTCATCTGAACATCTGAAGATGTCCTTGGAGGGGACATATTTATTGGGAATCCCTTAGAAATTTCTTTTCTTTTTCTTTTGAGCTTCAGAACTTAAGTGATCCACTATGAAAGGAAAAAAAAAAAAAGCCTCTCCATATTGGATTCAAGGGAGAGTAGCTATCTATAATCAATCCATGAGACCAGCAGCCTATTCTATCCTGATCATTGGTTTCAACATCAACAATAGTAGAAAAGTGCTCAGTACATAGAAGGTGATGAAAATATATGAGCTAGATAAATGAATTCTTAACATCTGTTGACTCTACTAGGATATATGAGATACTTTGCTAAAGGTTAAGGATGCGCATATCAAATAAGACAGCCTAACTGTTAAAACAGAGCTCATAGCTTAAAAGGGAAATACATAACTGAGTGAAGTACAAGGTTTATATCCATTAAGCATTCTAACAAACTTCATACTCTAAACACAATATGCATATTATAAAGCATATAAGGTCAGACTCTATCCATTAGTTGGCAACTGCTGTGTGAAAGCATAGGCTTCATTTTCTATGAAAAAGAAATCAACAACAGAAGAGTGGAAAAAGATGAGGAAGAGAACTTTAGAAAGCACTGAGTAAGCTTATTATTAAAAAAAAAAAACAAACCTCTGCGTTCTGTTTGGTCTGCTATATTTAAAACAAATTTGTTTGGAGTGTAACACACACACACACACACACACAAAACAGCAAGGGAAAATTACAATTGTACACTCTATGAATGATCGATCATAAAAAGAACAAAGCCAAGGACGCCTGGGTGGCTCAGGGGTTGAGCATCTGCCTTCCACTCAGGTTGTGATCCCAGAGTCCTGGAATCGAGTCCCACATCAGGCTCCCTGCATGGAGCCTGCTTCCCCCTCTGCCTGTGTCTCTGCCTCTCTCTCTCTGTGTCTCTCATGAATAAATAAATGAAGTCTTAAAAAAAAAATCAAAGAAGAAAGCCATGTAACCATCACCCAGGTTAAGAATTAGAATATGACAAGCCCTGCAGAAGCACCCACTAATTCCTCCATCAGTATACACTCACTCTTTCTCAAAGGTAACCATTACCCTCACTGTGAATTAATTGTACCTCTTTTTGATCTTTATAGAAAGGACTTATGATCATGTACCCCTTTTTACCTGGCTTATTTTTTCCAACATTTTTTTTTTGGTTTATGTTCATGTTGTTCATGTTGTTCATGTTGTTGCATTTATTGTTTTTGTTCCATACTATTCCAATGCATGAATATCCTATAATTTAGTTTTATTCTTCACTTGAAGAAGCATTTTTTTCCACTATTTTGGTTAATGCTATTATGAACATCCTCATATATGTCTTTTGGTGCATGAATGTGTGAAGTTTGTGTATACATGAGTGCATATATATAAAATATACTTAATAGTAAAAATGTTGGGTATTTAAATTTGTTTATCTACCTACTGATCTTTCCAAATTTAGTAGATAATAGCTAAGTTTTCCAAAATGTTTATAGCAACTGTCACTTTAAATAGCAATACTTAAAACTTTCTCATCATTTTTTCTATTGGGTAGAAATTCTCTTTAATATTACAGAATTATAAATAAAATATAAATTCCTTGTCAGTTATATGTGTAACAAATATATTCTCCATTTTGTGGTTTACATTTATATTATTTTAATGATGTTCTTTGATGAACAAAAGCTACTAATAGGAGTTATTTCAACTTATCTATCTTTTCTTCCATTATTAATGCCATATTGTTATTTATCACATCATTCTTATGTTTTTATGTTTAAGATGTGTTTTATATGAAGCACATTGGTATTTTTTCCACCAATATGCTTCATGATATTTCATAAGGATAAAATATAATCATTCTTATTATTATACTATTTAAATGGAGTTCCTAGCTCATTTATGTTAATGCAATTACCTATATAGATACATAGAACTTTCGTGTTGTTTACTTCCTTTCTGTCTCATGTATTTTGTTTTTGTCTATTTTTGCCTCTTTGCTTTTTAAAGTAATTTTGTTGTTTTATTTTTTCCTTCCATTAACTCATTAGTTACACATTTCATTTAGTCTTTGCCCTAGAGATTACCACTAATATCTATGATTTATTAACCTCTAATGAAATATACTATTGACACTCTCTACATTATACAAGGAACTTTGACTCTATTAATTATCATCTTGATTCTATGTTCCTACTGTCAAGTAATTTGTCTTATTATAAGCCTTAAAGAGTTTATTACTACTTTATACAATCAATATTCTTTTATATACTTACCATTTCAATTGCTCTTCATTAACTCATAAATGTCTAAGCATTCTTCATCTAAGATTATGTTCATTCTATTTGAAAAACATCTTCTCTGTTCTTTAGTGCAGGCAGGACATTTAAAAAATATTTTTTTTTCTTTTGATCTAACAAATGTCTTTATCCTAACCTGCATTTTTGGAAGGATAATTTTTCTTGGCATAGAATTTTTTCTTCTGCAGTTATTATATTGCCATCTTTTCAAAATATCATTAAAATATAATAATTGTTTTTCCTCTGATTGCCATTGTTTCTGCTGAAAAGTCATCTGTCAACCTTATTGTTGTTTCTTTGAAGAAAATGTGTTGTTTTTTTCCCCAACTGTTTTTGAAATTTTATTTTAGCAGTTTTACTGTAATTAAATTTAGGATTGTTATTGCTGTTTTGCAATCTTTTTTTTTTTTTAAGATTTTATTTATTTATTCAGGAGAGACACACCCACAGAGAGAGAGAGAGAGAGAGGGAGGGAGGGAGAAAGAGAGAGAGAGAGAGAGAGAGAGAGAGAGGCAGAGACACAGGCAGAGGGAGAAGCAGGCTCCATGCAGGGAGCCAGATGTGGGACTCGATCCTGAGTCTCCAGGATCAGGCCCTGGGCTGAAGGCTGCACTAAACCGCTGAGCCACCCGGGCTGCCTGTTGTTTCGCAATATTGCTGTTTTGAAATTTGTTGGTAACTATCTCGTCGCTTCAACTCTACTCTCTCTTACTTTTTCATCATATACAAGGTATTTTCACTATAGTCCAAATATTATTTTGGGGGGCAGCCCCGGTGGCACAGCGGTTTAGCTCCGCCTGCAGCCCAGGGCGTGATCCTGGAGACCCAGGATCGAGTCCCACGTCAGGCTCCGTGCATGGAGCCTGCTTCTCCCTCTGCCTGTGTCTCTGCCTCTCATTCTCTCTCTGTGTCTCTCTGAATAAATAAATAAAATCTTAAAAAAAAAACCAAATATTATTTTGGTAACTGTTTACTCTTTTTTTTCTAATAATGTTTTTAGCATTTATATATCTACCCCGTCTTCTGACCAACTAATTATCACTTTAGAAGTATCTAATATGGTATCAATCCTATGCATTATTATTTGTTTCAGTTATTGTATTATTTAGTTCTTGATTGTTGATTTTACATTTTCCAGCTTTATTGACATAAAAAACATATTGTATAAGTTTAAGGAATAAATGTGATTATTTGACTTTTTAATAGTTTCCATTTAGGTGATAAAAATCTAATTCTCAATTTTATTTAATTACTCAAGTATATTAATCATATAAAATCTTAAAGATGCTATAAATACCTCTATTATCTGGCTTTCTAGGTGTCAGTTTCTATAGTCTTTTTAAAATTTCCAGTTTAGAACCAGGCTGGTGTTCAATTGTATGCTTGATTACTTCTGACTAAGTACTAACTAAGCATTATACATGAAATATTATAGAACTATGTTAAGGCTCTCTACGATATTATCTTCTAAGTGGAGAATTTCGTTTTCTCCATGATATACAACTAAGTTAGAGAAAACCATCTCAATACAGAGACTACTAAGATTCAAAGTTTAGTTTCATCCCATAAGTGAAATGAGGGTTACTACTCCTACTCTTCCTCAATAGGTCTTAAACCTCACTTTCTATTCTCCTAATCCTGTACATATATAGAAAGTTCTGGTCAGTTCTTCAGGTTCTTAACCATCTTCAGTCAGCTCAAGGAAAGGAGTGGTACACGCTCTTCTTTCCCAGATATCTTCCAAACATATTCTCATGATCTTAGTATCACTATAATTCCCTCCACAATTTATTTACACTCAATCCAGGTTTTCTAGTTGTTCTCAGTAGGAGATTTGGTCTAAAACCCTATATTCCACCACTGCCAGAAGTGGAGTTCCATTGCCTTTGTTTTAGATTAATGAGAGGTTTATATTTATTTATTTTTATTTTATTTTATTTTTTTGAGAGGTTTATATTTAAATCACCTTTTTTACTTGTATCATTGTGAATATGTAACTCACCTGTGGTATGGATGGCCTGGTCGAACCTGGGGTGGCTAAAATAGAAAATCTCAACTCTTAGTCACCAGAGCCCAGATTTATGAAGCACAACATGCAGCAAGTAACTACCATCAAAGAAGTTTCTCAGTAAGAGTATGCTATTATAAAATATCTGAATAGTACACAGCCCAAAAGTTATACTTCATTTGATCTATGCCAAAATAATTCATAAACTTATAAAGTTGCAAAAGTTTTCCTGGTCAATCTTAGGAATTTCTCAGTATCAGATTCTTTCTAGGTCTTTTCAGAGCATATAGGCACTGGAGAAAGCCATGCCTTCAGTATGCTTGTGTGTTTGTAAAACAGCAAAAGGAAACAAAAACAGACATAGCAGGAAGTTAAATGGATTAAACATTTGCCAACAGAACTCATCTTTGAACAGATAACAAAGAGAATGACATTTTCTATAAATAAATAATAGCAACAACAAATACTACAGTAATAACACACATTCATGGAGTGCTTCCTGTAAGCCGGAAACTTTAAGAACTTATGAATACCCCACATAATCTTCACAATGAGTTTATGAAAGAGCTGTTATTTATTTTACAAATAAAGGATGATGAAACCCAAATATTCCAAGTCCTTTGCCGAAAGTTCTACAGCTCATGAACTGCAGGCCCATGAGACCCTAGAGCTATGTTCCAAACTGCTATGCTCTAGAGTCTATTTTAATAAAGCAACAAGGCCACCAGAAGGTCATGTGGCGAATCATGAGACATTAGACAATGGAGACACAGAGCAGAAGAGTATTTGGATCAAATCCAGATTTTCACGGTCTTAGTGTCTCTTAATTAGAGCCAGACTTACCAGTAACTGCCTCTTACAGGCATATCACTTGTGTGTATGTGTTTGTGTGTATGTTTACCACTGATAAAGTGTTCATAGGCCATTTACTTATACAAATTCAGTTACTTTTCAGATAATACTTTTGTAGTTAAATATAGTGCTGTATGATGCAGACAATTTTTTCTGGTTCTACAGTTTATTAATAGGCAATCTCAGTTGAGTTATTTAACTTTTTCACTAAAAGTTAGTTTCCTCAGCTAAAACTATGAAGAGGATAATACTATTATTTCATGGATGTGATTATACTAAGATAAATCTTTCTATATCTGGCATATTGCAGGTACTCAATTAATATCCTGAGTATTGTTTTGCTTTTGAAACACATAGTTAAATTAATACCCCCATGTATAAATTAAGAAAGACATGGACTTTATGGACTCCACTTGTCTGTTTCCATTTCTTAGGTTCAAGACAAGTACCCAAGGCTGGGTACTTATGTAAATGATGGGGGGAGGTAGGACAGGCTGGTCGTTCAACTGAAAAAGCAGAGCCATGGGAGGAAGCACTTAAACAGTGTGGGAATCCAAAGTTTTAGCTAAGAAAATAATGTTAAGCACTTAGACCAAAGATCGCATACTGAATTTTGAAATGAGAAAAAAAAAAATTAGATCAGAAACTAAAGAACTGATATTAGAATGGGCTGTCAATCATGATAGCAATTGAAGCTGTTAAGAACTTGAAGTATGATCAAAAATATAATGTATATGTTTCTGTTTATTTGGCTCCAGGGAAATGAAATGAGGACAAGGCCTGGGAACTTCTACAGGCTTCTACAAGCAATTGTAAAGAACTTTATACCGAGACTGGGTAACCAGTGTTAAGCACTACCCCTTCCTGAGAGCTGTGAAATAGTGTCTATTTTTTTATTAATATACAGGTCATCAGCATTATTCTGTCTTTCCAAATTCCATGGTATTTTCCTTGTGAGATAACAACAATCTACACACTTTCCTGAATATTGGAAATCATCTAAATAGTTCTGTTTGACATAAGTAATCTGAATTTTAAATGTCTTATTTTTAAAATGAGTTAGGAATTTAATTAATATAATGTTCTACTTTAAAACACTCCTAGATATATGCTGAAATGTTTTGGAGATGTTCCCAATGACTTTCTCCCTGTAATACAGAACACACTAAACATCAGGATTCACGCCCTATAACTTCTACAACAGGATTTCAGCACCAGGGAGAGTTGTGTATTTCAGTAACTGTGTTCATGTTACTTTGGCATTTTGTTTTTTAGAAGCATGCTTTGGCCAGGAATGTAAACCCAACTGTTAATGTCTTAACCCAATTAGGTTTATTAATAAGGCATGTGACTTAATAACCAGCCATTAATAAAAGGAATCTAAAATAAGCAATATTTCCAATAAGAACAACAAAACTCTAGTGAACTGTCTAAACATTCTATGTGAGAGTATTTTTCACGGGATGGACCTTTTGGTTTGCCCCTATGTTTGGCATCTCTCCTTCTACTCACTAATGCTCTTATGTGCTCCACAGTTGTCTTTAGGAGCCTTAGCTAACATTTTATTTTTAGCTATTTTTTACACTGGATTGT
Organism: Canis aureus; assembly: GCF_053574225.1. NCBI lineage: Eukaryota > Metazoa > Chordata > Mammalia > Carnivora > Canidae > Canis > Canis aureus. The sequence continues at coordinate 37,587,365 of NC_135622.1, forward strand.
TTTCAGTCAAGCTGGTTTGTTTTCAGTCAAACCAAGGTATTCATGGTTTTCTGAAACCCTCTCAGTTCCTCTGCAGATACTTATTATCTATGTAAGCAACTGCTATGCTTCTTATTTGTCCATTTGACTTTTTGTTCCAATTAAGAGAATTTTGAAGTAGATCCGGCTATAGTTTTAACCCTAGTAAATATTCATGGTGTTGGCAAGATGTAGGCAATTTTTGGTATTCCATTCATAGTATAATGGGTCACTTCTTTGGATGCCTTAGCTTTTCTATAATCTGACAGGAAAAAATAATGGCTGTCAGGCAAGAATGATTTCTTATAACCAATACATATAATAAAAAGTGACATAAACTGATATAATGTAATCTATCTTGTATTTATTTTTTTTCTCATTGCTGTAAAGCCTCTATAATGAATGCCTGAACATGTAATATGTGTAATTTCCATTATAATGTATTGGCACCATATTATAGGTGACATTTTTAAAAAATAGTTTCTCTGCTTTTAGTTTGTGTTCAGTTCAAATAGTAAAAAGTCATTCCTTGATGTTTACTGCCATAGAGAGTTAAAGCAAGCGAAACATGTCATAAAAGATGTATACAATGTAAGCCTAGCTGTATATCATCATTGTGTCATTTGGTTTTCATGTTTAAGCCATTTACATGGATTACCAGGAACACATTTTAAAATGATGAAAACACTTGGAATATGGTACATGATTCACAATACATCTTTTGTGACCTAAACAAAAATTTTCTAATAGAAAAAAAAAAGGTTGACTTACAATATTAAGAAATAGTGTATGCTTTTATTTCTAGAATAAACTATTTTGTACTTTAACATATATTGACTTACTATCATGTGAATGTCAAAGCTGGGGTTCTATTTTTAATTTGCCAGACTATAGGCTTACATTTTGAGATGTTATATGTATTTAATATATTTTAGCTCATGTACATTGCTCCTCTTATTAATAATATTGGAATAACCCCCAGGATGTGGTTTCTGTGAGATGATTGTGCAACACTGGATAACAAGTGTTAGATACGATGCTATTCATGAGTTCTCATCTAGTGTTTAGTCCTTTTCAATGCAAACCCAGCAGCCTTTAGCAAGATACATTTCTGGCAATTTCCCAGAAGATCTCTCCCTATACCTCTGACTTTCCATTATAGACTTGCTGCTCTGGGCTGTCTTCCTAATTCTTACTCTCTCTGGCTTCCAGTTATTCTATTAGGCACTTGATTTGGGATTTTATAACACTCCTTATCTTTGATACCATCATATTCTTGTATTTCTATATCCTCCCTAGGAAATATTTCCTAAATGTCTACCAAGACTTTTAATGTCAGTCATGTTCTTCCAGTGTCTTACCGCTTAGACTAACTGCTGGCTAGAAAAAATGACTTAGCTATTTGACACTTAGAGCCATGCTACACAAAATATATGATTTCATAAGCTACAATCACCTAGGTATCCTTGAACAATGTTTTCATAGTCATTATACAGTGTAGGCTGGCTGTCTATGCCTACCTGTAGGGTCAGAATGTACCCATATGGGTTGCCATGGAGAGGAGAAAGACAACCAGAACAAAGGATATGGTCATTACTAATAAATGAAGGGTCATTACTAATAAATTTATGTCCAGAATTAATGTTCCAGATGGAAAGACCTAAGATTTAGAAATAAGGATTGCTTAGCAGGACCTACTAAAATAGGCTTCAAACCTGGAGGCTTTGAAGCTTAGAATCAGGAACAGCAAGTGGGTAAGTATGGCCAATGAGGGAGTGAATCAAGTGTGAAATGAATCATGGGGTGAAGAAAGCAGATTCAGCCACATGCCTACAAATGGGGTAGCCCCTTTTGGGAAATTTATTTATAAGGCTCTAAAGGGCATGGGTAAGCTGTGTTTTTATAGAAGCAAAGATAAATCAAACCTTTGTTAAGCCTTTTCACAAGCTATACATCAGAACAACTGGGTACATGTCTCCTATCAGCTCTTTATCAGTATGCACAGGCCAGTTACTTAACGTCTTTAAGTTTTCATTTCCTCCTGGGTAATTGGAAACAACAAAATTTTTCCTATGTTCCTTGCAGTACCATTGTGAGGATCAAATAAAACAACAGAAGTCTAGGGCTTTGGGAGGGATCAAGAGGTTTTGTAAATATAAGCCACTATCATTACTCAAGCAAGATTATGACATCAAGAATTCCTTTTTGAGTTTACCCACCTTTGGAAGATATTGAGAGGCTGATACATGACTCCGCAGAATACAGCAATAACTTCTGAGAAATGTAAAGACCAACCTCAGGAAACAAAATCATTACTGTTCATTTACCTTTGCCAGTGTGGACAGAAAATCAATAAAGCTATGCATATAAAAGCCAGGTTTCCTGCTAATACTCCCAAGCAATGAGGAAATTGGGTTGAACAAATGACTATGTATGTCTTTTTCTTGTTCACAGTCTAATAATTAAGTTTTACTTTGATATTATGCAATATAGGTATATATATTATGTAATATATATGTAATATAAGTATATATATTATATAATATAGGTATATATATAATCTATATACAAATTATGTTAAGTGCATTTAAATTTCTATTTTTAAATGATTTTATTTATTCATGAGAGACACAGAAGGGGAGAGAGAGAGAGAGAGAGAGAGGCAGAGACACAGGCAGAGGGAGAAGCAGGCTCTAGGCAGGAAGCCCAATGTGGGACTCGATCTTGGGACTCTAGGATCATGCCCTGGGACGAAGGCAGGCACTAAACCGCTGAGCCACCCAGGCGTCCCATAAATTTATCTTTCAAATATTATCTGTCATATTTATATACAAAGTTTGGGTGTTATTTCATAAAACATAGTATCTTTTAAAAATATTTTTACTAACATTTATATATATATCGATAGAGTTTGAAAAATTTTCAAACCCCTTGTTAATATTTTCAAGTGCATTTAAGATCCAAGTGTTGGGGATTCCCTGGGTGGCTCAGCGGTTTGGCATCTGCCTTTGGCCCAGGGCATGACCCTGGAGTCCCGGGATCAAGTCCCACATCAGGCTTCCTGCATGGAGCCTGCTTCTCCTCTCTCTGTCTCTGACTCTCTCTCTCTGTGTCTCTCATGAATAAATAAATAAAATCTTAAAAAAAAATCCAAGTATTATTTTTGGTATAGATGTGCAATATATCTTCAGTTGATATCAGTGTGTGGAGATATGTGTATGTATTAAGAAGTTTTAATTCAAGAGTACTTCAGCGCTTCATCTCCAGAGAGAAACAACGTACTTCAGCCCTTTCTTAGTTTCTTAATATAAAAAACAGAGATAATAATTGTTTACTTTTAAAGAATGAAAATCTCAGGTATGTTGTGGGTTAGAATAACTCATATCTTAGAAGACCTGAAACACCTGAGATCATGCCTAACTCTACCCCTGTTAAGGAACTTCCTGAAAGATAGAGCGGAGGTTTCATTTTTGTCTGTCCTAAGGTCTTGGTCTCAATGAGGAGGGATAAACAAGTTTGGGCCATATCTGAAATATACTTGGGGGAACAGTGGGGCCCTGATGACAATCTAGGAGAATCAGTTTGGATAGCAGGTATGATTTGGAACCTTGTCTGAGCAGGGGAGCAGGTGAAGCCAATTGTGAGTCAACAGGCAGGGCCAAGCTGCAGACTTGGACAATATGATGTAAGAACTTTTTAGTTTTTCACTTGTGTCTCTCTATGTAGTCAATAGTATTAGTTCCTCTTTCTCACTTGCTAATTTTCCACTTATGTATTACCAAACCTTTGTCTTTAACTATACATTGTTGAAAGATTACTCCTCTAGTAAGCTCTGCATTAGGAAACTACATTCCCTGTGTCCAGCTGTGTTTGTAAATACTGACTGGCAAGTGCCACTTGGAACTGATGAATACATTTACTGACTTTTCTTTAAACCACTGCTACTTTAACGGTATCTTTGAGGTTTTGCCAGAATGTCTCAAACCATGTGTCTACTTTTTGGACAACAGAAATCTATATAATATTACTTGTCTGACAGCTGATTCTTCATATACAAAACTGAAAATTGAGCCCTTTAAATATGCCACAAGATGCACTTCATTTATTTTATTCTATTGATTTTTAATCATTTTTTTTATTTTTAATCATTTTGTCTCTTTCATCTTTTTTGAAAATTTGGTTCCTCATAGCTAGCAGAGAAATAAAAGTAATAAGCATTCTTACTCACTAAAAACAAAATAATAGGCATTTTTTAAGCATTAAAACTTGAGACAGTGACAGAAGTAATGATTAAAGGGAGGTGTGTGTATGAGTGTGTGTGTATGTGTGTGTGATATTCCTAGAAATCTAGTTGGAGATTGTTAGAAGATTAGAAATTAAAGGAGGAATCGTTAGCATTATGTTTTGCTGCAAATAGCTCTTTTCCAATATAGGTTTTTTACCAGGCAATTTGGTTAGAGAGACTGTCCTATAGAGGTTAAATGCCCTTTTAAGTGAGAAAGAACTATCAGATAATCAAAATTAGTTGCTTCTCACTAAAATTACCTTGAAATTGTCATGGTTTTTGCCCAAATTGGTTCTTTTTTTCAAGTCCAAGATGTCTCATTTTAGGCATGTTATTTAGCCTCTCTGGGTTACATTGTCCTGAAAATAGGATATTAAGATTATCTAAGAGGACTAGATAATTTCTAATAACCTCTGTAGCTCTAAAATGTTACATTCTTTTACTGTTTATTAACCATTTTTTTACTGTGTTGTTAATGTGTGTAAGAGATACTCACATGCACTCACACACACAGTGAGAAGGGATAGTGAGCTTGCAAGAATCAGTCCAATGAGGTAGGCATCAATGAGACTCACTTCCTGCTGAACTTCTATTAACTGCTTCTAATTATTTTACTTTTCTGTTAACTTGAACTTGTTTTTCCCTTTATTTATCTTTCTCTAGTGACTATATAAACTTGTATATAATTCTAAGATTTTCAGTTTCATTATTCTTTATCTTTCATTAAAACAGTGAACATGAATAGTGTGAACTATAAACGACATTCACTTAGGTCAGTATCTTTTTCTCAAATATTTAGCATATAAAATAGTGATAGAGTTTATTTTTGTTCAAATTAATTTATTCTAAAATGACATTCCTATGATTTTGTTTGGCAGGATAAAACATTAATTATGATTTTGGACACTCTTACTTCAAATAGGATCTTGAGCCACAGTTTAGGTCAGAGGCAAAAAAAAAAAAAAAAAAAAACTAGAAAAAAGGAAAAAAAATTATAGCACCCTTGCTGTCAGCACTTGATTTTTAGAAACAGTGAGAAAACACAGAGCAGGGGGTAGTTGGGACTGGGAAGGCAATAATCTGTCACTTCCTAGCTGAAAGGTGACTCTTTTAATGATGTATTTGTTAACTTAAGTGACAGAGGCCATGGAGCCAAATCTGGTTGTAATGACATATTAGGCAGACTAATGGTCCACCTGGCTCCTTGCCCCTTGCTCCTTTTAAACCTGGCAGATGTGACTACTAAACCACTCTTTATGCTCAACCTCTACCCCATACATTGAAAAAATCTACTTGGGAAGCAGAGAATATTAAAAGCTTTACTGAAGTAATTGGATAAATACTTGGGATAAATTGGATAAATTTAGTGTCAAGTCAAACTTACTGTATTCTTGGTCTTGTAGTTGTTAGGTTCCTACTTTCTTGCCTCAGCAGCCCATTCTTAGATCCTACCTCCATTTCTAAGATTTTGACATTATTAGTGAATTTCATTGATAAGACCTCCTGGTGCCCTTTTTTTTTTTCCTGTATGTGCCTCTTTCCTGTTTAGATATATGTGCACATACCTCCACTAATTCTTTCCCTTTTGTACACGTTAAGCCTGTCAACTCAGAATTTACTACATCCTCAGCCCATGCTCGGATTGACAAGCCTGCATTGACTTTAGCTTATGATACTTCATTCATCGGTGTTCCTCTCTAGTCTCTAAAGACTTTGGCTGTATTTATATCCCCAGAGTTCCAAATGACCCAACATCTCTGATAGGTCCCTGATTGGCTGATTCTTTCAACACTAACGGAAACTAGCTATGTTACCAAAATGTTGGACACTTGCAAGATATTAAAAAGGGATGAATAAATAAATAAATAAATAAATAAATAAATAAATAAATAAATAAATAAATAAATAAAATGGGTAAAGAAACAGTAATCTCTCTTGAACGCTGGAAGTTTCCAAGAGCTGATATTTTCAGGATCTCCCTTCTTTTCTCCGTTGTCCCTTTCCTCTTCCATGATCTTTATGAACAGTCATGTCCTGATTTTCTTTCCTGATTTCAATGACTCCAACTCTTCTACTTACTCACTATATGCTTAAGCATGTTTCTCAAGCTCTCTGTGCTTCATGAGCTATAAAATACAATAAAATTCATTTCTGCCTTGTAAGGTTTCTGTGAGACTTCAATAAATGAATTCAGGTAAAGTGTTTAGAAAGGTGCCTGGAACACGGCAATGCCTGGTGAGTGTTCAGCTGTTAATATAGGAGGGAGGCACACTTGCTTTTGCCATAGTAAAATATTTGGGTTTCAAATTCATTGAAACTCTTGGACACATTGTCTCTAATCATTGTTTAAGACAAGTCCCTCATTTAAATCTATTGTAATGTGGAAGCTCATAAAGACTAGATTTACATAGTTCAGTTTCAGAGTGGTATCACAATTAAAGAAACAGAATGGCTTAACCTCCCAAAGAGGTGGACAAGCCAATAGAGAATACCTAAAACAATGTGTCAAATGCACATTTTAAAATATTTTATGCTAATGCCTAGGCTGGAAGAAAAACAAAAGAAAATCTTTGAATTCTAGAAATGACTAGAAAGTCTGAATTCAGAGAGGTAAGTAGGCCTTGAGTGCCATATCTGTCCATTTGTACTTGCTGATCCCCAGTGTTTCAAAGTTTGGGTCTTGACAGGTGTCACAGGAGATAGGAATAAAGCCAGTGTCCTTGAAAGGTGGGAATCACAAAAAGGGATATAAATGTATAACTTATAAAAAAAAAATTCCTCACTGGCAGTCTAACCCTGCTACTAATTTTCGTGAAAAATGCAAAATACAAAAGAATACCAATTACTATAAAGCTATTTATTTAAAGTAACTAAGCTCAATTTTGTAGGGATACGTAAATATGCAGTAAAACTGTAAAGTAAACAAGGAAAAGATTAATTATTCAGGGTGGTGGTTTCCTGCAAAGTATATGTATGTGGAATGTGATACAGGCAGGGCATATACTGAGTCTCAGTAGAATAGATACATCAAATGTTCTAGTTCTTAAACTGAGTAATCACTACACAGGTATTTGTTTCAATATCAGTGTTAACAATTTTTATTTTCACATGTTATACTTGTTCTCTTTATAAAATGATAATAAAAGAGCAAAATAAAGACCTATGTCCTAAAAACATAAAAAAATGTCAATATTGCTCAAATCCTTTCAATGGTTTTCAAAATTCCTAAAAGTAATAGTCCACAGCAACATGAACCCCACCTGCATGCCTGCATGAAATCACATTAATAATGGACAAAAAGCGGAAGAGGGATCAAAGATGTAGGGAGTTCCATTGGAAGCTGACCCAAAACTCACATCTATATTGTACTGCTCACTCTCCCATCTCTGATACCTAGATTCTCCCTGAACACCTATTTTGAAGATTATTTAAACTGATTTCAGAAAAAAAAAAAAGAACAATACTCTTGCTCTTTCCAAGGTGGAAGGTGGAGAGAGAATTGTCCTTGCAAATATAGGACTTATCATTTTAGCTTATGGGGGCTGTGATAAGACCATGAACATTCCCAGATAAACGACCATTTCATTCACCCAATATGGTCATTCATTCATGTATTTAATAAATGTTTACTAACCACCTGCCACATGTCAGATACTGTTATATATGCTAGAGATGAATTGGTAAACAAGACACAGTGCTGTCTATACATATTTTATAATCTAGTGGCTAAGATGGGCGAAAAGTAACAAGGGAAAACAAATCTATGAATACATATGTGTTTTTGGATGAAAAATAACCAGAGTAAGGAGATGCACACCAAAGGGGAGAGCTATTGTAGATTTGCTGGCAAGGAAATTTTTTTTTTTTCCCCTAAGGAAGAGATTTTTATACTGAAGCTTGAATTAAATGAGGGGACAATTTATATGTTCTAGACTGAATGAATACAAGTTATACATGCCCTAGGAGAGGAACTTGTTTAGCCTGTTCAAAAAGTAGTAAGAAAGCCAGTACTTCTGTAGGTGTATGGGCCAAGGGCAGAAAACCAGGCATAAGAAGTCATCATGGTCCTAGGGGCCAGATCCTGCAGGGCATTTTAGCATAAGGAAAGAACCCTAAAGTTTTTTTTTGTTTTGTTTTGTTTTGTTTTGTTTTTTTTTTTTTTTTTTTAATTGGTGTTCAATTTACTAACATACAGAATAACACCCAGTGCCCGTCACCCATTCACTCCCACCCCCCGCCCTCCTCCCCTTCTACCACCCCTAGTTCGTTTCCCAGAGTTAGCAGTCTTTACGTTCTGTCTCCCTTTCTGATATTTCCCACACATTTCTTCTCCCTTCCCTTATTTTCCCTTTCACTATTATTTATATTCCCCAAATGAATGAGAACATATAATGTTTGTCCTTCTCCGACTGACTTACTTCACTCAGCATAATACCCTCCAGTTCCATCCACGTTGAAGCAAATGGTGGGTATTTGTCATTTCTAATAGCTGAGTAATATTCCATTGTATACATAAACCACATCTTCTTTATCCATTCATCTTTCGTTGGACACCGAGGCTCCTTCCACAGTTTGGCTATCGTGGCCATTGCTGCTAGAAACATCGGGGTGCAGGTGTCCCGGCGTTTCATTGCATTTGTATCTTTGGGGTAAATCCCCAACAGTGCAATTGCTGGGTCGTAGGGCAGGTATATTTTTAACTGTTTGAGGAACCTCCACACAGTTTTCCAGAGTGGCTGCACCAGTTCACATTCCCACCAACAGTGTAAGAGGGTTCCCTTTTCTCCGCATCCTCTCCAACATTTGTTGTTTCCTGCCTTGTTAATTTTCCCCATTCTCACTGGTGTGAGGTGGTATCTCATTGTAGTTTTGATTTGTATTTCCCTGATGGCAAGTGATGCAGAACATTTTCTCATATGTATGTTGGCCATGTCTATGTCTTCCTCTGTGAGATTTCTGTTCATGTCTTTTGCCCATTTCATGATTGGATTGTTTGTTTCTTTGGTGTTGAGTTTAATAAGTTCTTTATAGATCTTGGAAACTAGCCCTTTATCTGATATGTCATTTGCAAATATCTTCTCCCATTCTGTAGGTTGTCTTTGAGTTTTGTTGACTGTATCCTTTGCTGTGCAAAAGCTTCTTATCTTGATGAAGTCCCAATAGTTCATTTTTGCTTTTGTTTCTTTTGCCTTCGTGGATGTATCTTGCAAGAAGTTACTATGGCCGAGTTCAAAAAGGGTGTTGCCTGTGTTCTTCTCTAGGATTTTGATGGAATCTTGTCTCACATTTAGATCTTTCATCCATTTTGAGTTTATCTTGGTGTATGGTGAAAGAGAGTGGTCTAGTTTCATTCTTCTGCATGTGGATGTCCAATTTTCCCAGCACCATTTATTGAAGAGACTGTCTTTCTTCCAATGGATAGTCTTTCCTCCTTTATCGAATATTAGTTGCCCATAAAGTTCAGGGTCCACTTCTGGATTCTCTATTCTGTTCCACTGATCTATGTGTCTGTTTTTGTGCCAGTACCACACTGTCTTGATGACCACAGCTTTGTAGTACAACCTGAAATCTGGCATTGTGATGCCCCCAGATATGGTTTTCTTTTTTAAAATTCCCCTGGCTATTCGGGGTCTTTTCTGATTCCACACAAATCTTAAAATAATTTGTTCTAACTCTCTGAAGAAAGTCCATGGTATTTTGATAGGGATTGCATTAAACGTGTATATTGCCCTGGGTAACATTGACATTTTCACAATATTAATTCTGCCAATCCATGAGCATGGAATATTTTTCCATCTCTTTGTGTCTTCCTCAATTTCTTTCAGAAGTGTTCTATAGTTTTGAGGGTATAGATCCTTTACATCTTTGGTGAGGTTTATTCCTAGGTATCTTATGCTTTTGGGTGCAATTGTAAATGGGATTGACTCCTTAATTTCTCTTTCTTCAGTCTCATTGTTAGTGTATAGAAATGCCACTGACTTCTGGGCATTGATTTTGTATCCTGCCACGCTACCGAATTGCTGTATGAGTTCTAGCAATCTTGGGGTGGAGACTTTTGGGTTTTCTATGTAGAGTATCATGTCATCGGCGAAGAGGGAGAGTTTGACTTCTTCTTTGCCAATTTGAATGCCTTTAATGTCTTTTTGTTGTCTGATTGCTGAGGCTAGGACTTCCAGTACTATGTTGAATAGCAGTGGTGAGAGTGGACATCCCTGTCTTGTTCCTGATCTTAGGGGAAAGGCTCCCAGTGCTTCCCCATTGAGAATGATATTTGCTGTGGGCTTTTCATAGATGGCTTTTAAGATGTTGAGGAATGTTCCCTCTATCCCTACACTCTGAAGAGTTTTGATCAGGAATGGATGCTGTATTTTGTCAAATGCTTTCTCTGCATCCAATGAGAGGATCATATGGTTCTTGGTTTTTCTCTTGCTGATATGATGAATCACATTGATTGTTTTACGGGTGTTGAACCAGCCTTGTGTCCCAGGGATAAATCCTACTTGGTCGTGGTGAATAATTTTCTTAATGTATTGTTGGATCCTATTGGCCAGTATCTTGTTGAGAATTTTTGCATCCATGTTCATCAGGGATATTGGTCTGTAATTCTCCTTTTTGGCGGGGTCTTTGTCTGGCTTTGGAATTAAGGTGATGCTGGCTTCATAGAACGAATTTGGAAGTACTCCATCTCTTTCTATCTTTCCAAACAGCTTTAGGAGAATAGGTATGATTTCTTCTTTAAACGTTTGATAAAATTCTCCTGGGAAGCCATCTGGCCCTGGACTCTTGTGTCTTGGGAGGTTTTTGATGACTGCTTCAATTTCCTCCCTGGTTATTGGCCTGTTCAGGTTTTCTATTTCTTCCTGTTCCAGTTTTGGTAGTTTGTGGCTTTCCAGGAATGCGTCCATTTCTTCTAGATTGCCTAATTTATTGGCGTATAGCTGTTCATAATATGTTTTTAAAATCGTTTGTATTTCCTTGGTGTTGGTAGTGATCTCTCCTTTCTCATTCATGATTTTATTAATTTGAGTCTTCTCTCTCTTCTTTTTAATAAGGCTGGCTAATGGTTTATCTATCTTATTAATTCTTTCAAAGAACCAACTCCTGGTTCTGTTGATCTGTTCCACAGTTCTTCTGGTCTCGATTTCGTTGAGTTCTGCTCGAATCTTTATTAACTCCCTTCTTCTCTTGGGTGTAGGATCTATTTGCTGTTTTCTCTCTAGCTCCTTTATGTGTAAGGTTAGCTTTTGTATTTGAGTTCTTTCCAGTTTTTGAATGGATGCTTGTATTGCGATGTATTTCCCCCTTAAGACTGCTTTTGCTGCATCCCAAAGATTTTGAACGGTTGTATCTTCATTCTCATTAGTTTCCATGAATCTTTTTAATTCTTCCTTAATTTCCTGGTTGACCCTTTTATCTTTTAGCAGGATGGTCCTTAACCTCCATGTGTTTGAGGTCCTTCCAAACTTCTTGTTGTGATTTAGTTCTAATTTCAAGGCATTATGGTCCGAGAATATGCAGGGGACAATCCCAATCTTTTGGTATCGGTTCAGACCCGATTTGTGACCCAATATGTGGTCTATTCTGGAGAAAGTTCCATGTGCGCTTGAGAAGAATGTGTATTCAGTTGAGTTTGGATGTAAAGTTCTGTAGATATCTGTGAAATTCATCTGGTCCAGTGTATCATTTAAAGCTCTCGTTTCTTTGGAGATGTTTTGCTTAGAAGACCTATCGAGTATAGAAAGAGCTAGATTGAAGTCTCCAAGTATAAGTGTATTATTATCTAAGTATTTCTTCACTTTGGTTAATAATTGATTTATATATTTGGCAGCTCCCACATTCGGAGCATATATATTGAGGATTGTTAAGTCCTCTTGTTGAATAGATCCTTGAAGTATGATATAGTGTCCCTCTTCATCTCTCACTACAGTCTTTGGGGTAAATTTTAGTTTATCTGATATAAGGATGGCTACCCCTGCTTTCTTTTGAGGACCATTCGAATGGTAAATGGTTCTCCAACCTTTTATTTTCAGGCTGTAGGTGTCCTTCTGTCTAAAATGAGTCTCTTGTAGACAGCAAATAGATGGATCCTGCTTTTTTATCCAGTCTGAAACCCTGCGCCTCTTGATGGGGTCATTAAGCCCGTTTACATTCAGAGTTACTATTGAGAGATATGAGTTTAGTGTCATCATGATATCTATTCAGTCTTTGTTTTTGTGGACTGTTCCACTGAACTTCTTCTTAAAGGGGAATTTTAAGAGGCCCCCTTAAAATTTCTTGCAGAGCTGGTTTGGAGGTCACATATTCTTTTAGTTGCTGCCTGTCTTGGAAGCTCTTTATCTCTCCTTCCATTTTGAATGAGAGCCTTGCTGGATAAAGTATTCTTGGTTGCATGTTCTTCTCATTTAGGACCCTGAATATATCCTGCCAGCCCTTTCTGGCCTGCCAGGTCTCTGTGGAGAGGTCTGCTGTTACCCTAATACTCCTCCCCATAAAAGTCAGGGATTTCTTGTCTCTTGCTGCTTTAAGGATCTTCTCTTTATCTTTGGAATTTGCAAGCTTCACAATTAAATGTCGAGGTGTTGAACGGTTTTTATTGATTTTAGGGGGGGATCTCTCTATTTCCTGGATCTGAATGCCTGTTTCCCTTCCCAGATTAGGAAAGTTTTCAGCTAGAATTTGTTCAAATACATATTCTGGCCCTCTGTCCCTTTCGGCGCCCTCGGGAACCCCAATTAAACGTAGGTTTTTCTTCCTCAGACTGTCGTTTATTTCCCTTAATCTATCTTCATGGTCTTTTAATTGTTTGTCTCTTTTTTCCTCAGTTTCCCTCTTTGCTATCAACTTATCTTCTAGGTCACTCACTCGTTCTTCCACCTCGTTAACCCTCGTCGTTAGGACTTCTAGTTTGGATTGCATCTCATTCAATTGATTTTTAATTTCTGCCTGATTAGCTCTAAATTCTGCAGTCATGAAGTCTCTTGAGTCCTTTATACTTTTTTCTAGAGCCACCAGTAGCTGTATAATAGTGCTTCTGAATTGGCTTTCTGACATTGAATTGTAATCCAGATTTTGTAACTCTGTGGGAGAGAGGACTGTTTCTGATTCTTTCTTTTGAGGTGAGGTTTTCCTTCTAGTCATTTTGCTCAGTGCAGAGTGGCCAAAAGCAAGTTGTATTGGGAAAAAGAGAAAAAGAGAGGAGAGAAAGAAGGAAAGAAAAGAGAAAGAGAAAAAAAAAGGGAAGAAAAAGAAAAAAAAACGAAAAAAAAAAAAAGAAGAAGAAAAAGAGAAAGAAAAAGAAAGGAGAAAAAAAGGGGGTGGGGGAAGGAAACAAATCAAAAAGCAAAACAAAACAAAAACAAAAACAAACAAACAAAAGAAAGAACCACCGGAGAGTATCTTCTGATTCTGTGTACTTTAAGTCTCTTGGCTTCTCCTGGAAGTTTTCCGTCTAGCTGGTGTTCTGGGGGAGGGGCCTGTTGTGCTGATTTTCAGGTGTTAGCAGTTGGGGGAGCTGCTGTGCCCCTCCTGGTGCAGAGCTCAGTGGGGGTTGTTTACCCCGTGAGGCCGCAGGAGGAACAGCCCCAGTGGCGGGGCAGCTCTGGGAACCTGGATTCAGCTCCGGCAGGAACTCCGTCTGCAGGGCCTGGAGGCTCCGGGGCGGGGCCGCTGATCTGCTCAGCTGGGGCAGGAGCGTCCTCGCTGTCCTGGGCCCTCCCGGCCTCTGCCTGTCCCGGGGGAGGCGGGATCCTGGGCTGTGTCCCGGCGCCCTGTGCTCCGGAGCCTGCGCTGGTGGATTCGCGCTCCCGGGCCGCGCAACCCCCTCCGCGGAGCTGCCGCCCGAGCCCCTCCGAGCTGCTCCTGGAACCGCGCAGGCCCCTCTGCACGGAGCCTCTTCCTCTGCCCGAGCCCCTCCGAGCTGCTCCCGGGGCCGCGCAGCCCCCTCCGCGGAGCCGCCGCCCGAGCCCCTTCAGCTGCTCCGGGTCCCGCCGGGTCCCGCCGTGCGCGCTGCAGCCCTTAGGGAGCTCGGCGCACTCTCCTGGGCGCGCAGTTGCTCTGTTACTGTCTCAGGGAACCCGAGGGCATCCTCGCCCTCCTGGGTCCTGCTCCACCTCCCCGCGAGCCCCTTTCCGCCCGGGAAGGTCGGTGCAGCTCCTGCGTCTCCGGGACGGGGCTCTCCTGTCCTGGGGACACTCGCCCCGGCCTCAGCCCGGCTCCTCGCGGGGCCCCTCCCCCTTGGAGGCCTTTGTTTCTTTATTTCTTTTGCCCCGTCTTCCTACCTTGATAGAAGCGCGAACTCTTCTCACTGTAGCATTCCAGCTGGTCTCTCTTTAAATCTCAGGCCGAATTCATAGATTTTCAGGATAATTTGAAGGTTTTCTAGGTAGTTTGGTGGAGACAGGTGATTTGGAGACCCTACTCTTCCACCATCTTGCTCCTCCCCCCCAAGAACCCTAAAGTTTATTACATGTGTGATGAGAAGCCACTCAATAATTCTGAACAAGGAAGTTACAGATCATGTTCTCTATTTTGGAGGCTGATGTGTGGGGACTAACCTGAAGTTGTCTTGGTGAAGCAGCAGGGAGACTACTTTAGCAGCTACAGCAGAAGTCTAGGCAAGAAAGAACATACCTTGGGCAATGATGTAGCAATGGACTTGTCAGACTTATTCTGGTTTGGGATCTATTTTGCAGTTGGCACATATAAGATGTATTGCTATGGGATACAAGAAAAAGAGAGGAGGCAAGGACAATGGTGAGGTTCTGTCATGAGTATCAGGGTTAGTACTGGTGCAATTTGCTGAGAAAAGGAACATTCAAGGAGAAACAGGCTGAGCAGTAGGGGCGGGAGACCAGTTGTGACATGCAAATTCTGAGCTAGTGGAGCTATCACTACACAAGCCTGAAGTTCAGGGTAGAATCTGGGCTAGAGAGAGAATTGGGTGCATCCTGACAACTGAATTGTCCCACGAACCGGATCAGACCTGAGTGGGATCATCTAAGGAGGGAATATGAACACATAAGGGCACTGCTACATGCACAGGTCAGGAGAATGAGAGTGATACCACAGGAGAGACTAGAAATGAGTAGATGTAGGTCAGACAAAAGCCAAGAGGGGGTAGGAGGCTGAAGCCAAGTGAAGAAGTCTCCAGATAATTCTATCATGTGAAAAACATCTTAACACTTAAGGGAGGTAAAGGCTGAGAATTGACCCCCAACTGTGACAAAGATAAAATCACTGGTGATCTGACAAATGGGTTTATGTTTCATACATGGACAAACACCTGAGTGGAACAAGATAGAGAAAAAGTGAGTTGGGAAAGTGAAGGCTGTGCTCTCTCAGTGAGCTCAGTGCAGCTGCTGCTGCTGCTGACCTGTGAGTGACTTGGGGCTAATGATGCATAGAAGGAAGAACTGCAGGAGCAACAGCTTGAATTAAGAAAAAGGGGCTGGGTACCAGGCACACGTGGAATGGCTGGCCTTATACAGGAGTAGAAGTGTTCATCCACTGTGAAAGAAGGAATTTAGAGTCTTTGGGTACAGACATGGGCAGAGGTGTGATAGAGTGATGCAGAAATGTCTGATTGCTGCTATATTCTCAAATGAAAGAAAAATCACCTGGAAGAGAGACTAGATGAATAGGATGATGGGATTTGAAAGGAGAGGATAAGATATAAAATATATAGAGGGAGAAACACTAAATAGGGAAATACAGTACGATGGCTGGACTGTCTAAAAGTTCCACTTATGAATCATGGGCATACATTTAGAGTGAGATCAGTCAGCATGGCTCTGTGTTGTTCTTTTTGTCAGAGCTCTTAAGGGGCCAACTAAAGAGCTGAAACCGAATTTAACTAGAACCAGTATTTGCCAGGCAAGTGTGATGGAGAAAGAAAGGCAAGAGAGTTGAGTGACAACACAAAGAAAGGATTCCAGTGATGGAAAATGGGGCTTAATCTGGGAAAGGAAAGAAGTAAGGATGCTAAAGGAGCAGCAGATACTCAAAGGAAAGCCAAAAATCAGAGTGCCTTATTACTGCACTTACTGATAACTCATATTTGCAATTTTTATTTTGCACCTTTTGGAAATTTTTCACTCACGTAAGTGTCTTTTCTTCGAAAAAGAAAAAAAATGCCTTTAATTACTTCTCTTCATGTTTCCATATTCATTACATGTGTCTTCCCCCAAACTGGAAAGTAGCATAGTTTAAGCTTGTCAAGGAGTTTAGTGAAATCAGCCATGGCATTTGGGATAATATAAAGATTAAAATGGGATATTTGTGTAGGGTACATGTGAAACTAAATGAGATTCTGACAATCCCAAATATGCATGAAAAACTGATGGTTAAGGTCATCCAAAAGGTAATTTTCATGAAGCTTTGAGGACCTGCTGGGAAATGATTTTTCTCAGGGAATAAGAAGCCAAGCAATGATAATTTGACTTACCTCCTGGAGTGCACAAAAAAATAAACTCTATGGCATGGCGTCTATATTTACTTATTTGGATTTGTCACTCAATTTATCCCTTTTGGACTGTTATCTGACAGTGAGGCATTGTAGACAAATATAAGACCAAGAAATAAACAAAAGGGAAAATATCTGATAGAGCAGAACTACTTGTATATCACTGATACACTACCAACAGTGTATTACAACAGAGCCACAGTGAACACCAGGGAATAAACAACACCTAGAAAGTGAGCACATACAAGATTTCCCTATAGGACTGCTAGAAATAATTGTTGGGTGTTGACTTTAGGGAGCCTGAGGTAGGGGCATGAACTGGTACACCTGGGAAGAATTCAGATCTGCTGAAGAAAGCCTAATCAAGCTAGAATGATGGTATGGGTGAAAGAGTGCTAGTTTACTGAAAAACAGGTATATCCATTCATTTGTATGTCATATGCTTTTTTGACCTGATAAAATGATTTACAAAGGAATAATCAGGGAAAGGAGGCCCTTAAGAGGTAGTAAGAGACTGCTAATCTGTGAGATGGGCATCTATGCAAACATCCTCAGTAAGTGCCTCTGGTTTATAGATTCCATTCTAGAAAATGTCTGATGAACTAAAAAGCCTTTAAAAAAAAGTCTGAAGTGAATTACAGAATTAGAATAAACTTCTAAGTGCACACTGTATCAATCTCATTTTTAAACAATTGTGGCTGATAAATATTCTTTTAATAATTTCTTTGGTGTGATTTCCTTTTTACAGGGCAGTCGGGTTATAGCAAAAGGAGACTTCTAAGGGAAGAAAGCACTGTTCTTTATGGTTTCCATGAACTATAAAGAGTTAATATAAGTAAAACGTGTTCTGGAGCTCACTTTTAGTACACGGACACATCACACATACACGCAAATGTATACATACTTCAAGCAAAACACATTGATTAAATAGGTGAACACAAATTTCATATTGCAATACCCAAAAATGACTCAGAAATAGTGTTCTTTACTATCATGTTCATGATGAGCATCTACAGGACCTCTCCCAACTCAGTAATTGCTCCAAACCATAGCTCCTTGAAGGCCAGTGAAACGACTCTCCATGTGTCAGCATACGATCCTTCCCAGGTTACATAAGATCCCGTAACAATGTATGGATGGCCTTTTTCAATATGATGGAATCAGGCAAAAGCTTCCAACCTGGCTGTGCTGAAGAGGAGGGTTGCCAGGCATATACAGAATGCCCAATTATATTCAAAGTTCACATAAATAATTTTTAGTACAAGTGTGTCCTGTACAATATTTGGGATATAATTATATTTTTAAAAATCTGATTCAAATGTAGCTGTGCAGGCTGTATTTTTATTTGCTACATCTGTCAACTCTACCAAGAAGAGTTCGGGCAAATCCATACCTAAGAACCAACCAACCAAATGAGGGACATAAAGGAGGAAAACCCAAGACTTAGCCCACACTTAGGTCCATTCTCTACCAGCTACAAGTGGAAGTGGAACTTAAAGCTAAGCTTTTGCTAAGTACGTGTGGTTTGGTAGAACACCTTTCTCATGTGCATTTACTATTTTTTTGGCAAATTGGAGGGAGTAAAGAGTTGAACTGTCCACTGGAGTTTCATCTTTCCCAAGGCAGAAATCTTCAAAACAGATCAAGGATTGTCACCAATCAATATTGGTGAAAAATTTGGAGAGAGATTTGCAATACTGCTAAATATCTGATAATTTTATGATTAATAAAAAGGATAAAAAAAATAAAAAAATAAAAAAATAAAAAGGATGATGGAGGTTTTATGGAATTTGTATTTGTGTCCTCAGAATTCAACCAAATTACTGGTAGGCACTAAGAAATACCTGAATAATATAGGCATATTAATATCAATATCTCTTTAAGTTTTTAAACATTTAAATTTGTGTTTTATTTTTAACATTTTGCTATGTCTTCTAGCATCATTTAGGAGGTGAAAAAATAGCAAGAAGAAAACAATTTTCCCCCTTAGGAGTTCTTGATTTTTATGATTTTTTTTTATTATGATAGGAACAGAAAGAAAAGAACATGATTTTAACAAGCCAACCCAGTAACATACAAATGAGTGTCATTTCCTTCAAATAAAGGAAAAATGTAATGCATTTTAATAGTGTTCTCATTATTCAAAGCATTTTAGAACTCATGTAGAATCACCATAGGACCCCATCTGAAGTTCTTTTGATTAGTCTCAGCATTTTCTCCATTTAAGATTATAGTTCATTTAAGGAATGACTAGGTCATTTAGAATTATGTCTAGAAAATGGAGTGTTTAATCTAGCTTTGTTTGGTAAAAATAGTTTAAAAGAAATTATATTGACTAGGAATCTGACTTGAAGCAGCAATGTCAAGATACAGGTATATGATATCATTATTTTAAATGTGATACTAGTTAATGACCAACTTGAAGAAATGTGCATATATGATTTTCAAGGTGTTTCATACATAAATTAGTCTATAACTGTAAAAACAGATTTTGGCTGTCACTGAAGCAAGCACTTAAGTCAGAAATCACCTGGGAATCTTGAAAATCATCAGTGGAGGGCCACAGTGAGAGGGAGGCAATAAGATAGTTGACATGATACCTGTGTAGAAATAGCTCTTTATAAAAGAAATGTCACCTTCTCCCTGGCCTAGTGTCCCTGGTCTTTGGAGGTAAATGGTACTGGATGCCATGGTAACATCTAGAAGTGCCAACTGCTTATGATAGGCATAACAAATGTTTGCAATGTTTTCACAATAGAACTACAGGGTCTGAGGAGGAGAAACCTAACTACAGTTTTGCAAATCTAAAGAATTCATTAGTTGGGAGGAAAATCCCAAAGTGACAGATAGTGATTTATTAGCCAAACTCTGCAGAGTATTATTCTTAATCTGATGAGAAATATTGAACTAAACTATGAAGCTCAGTAGAGTTTCTGTTCTTGTTTAAAAAAAAAAAAAGGAAAAGGAAAGTTAGGAGATCTGTTTAAGAACAGTTTATGTGTTGAGGAGCCTGTAACCAAAGACTTTCCAATTTGAATAAAAATATTTCTATGAACTGCTATTATTCTGACCTGATTTATTCGGAGGAGAGAACTTTTTCCCTAATAGACTATATTTTAAAGCAGTTTTGGTTTGCAGAAAAATCGCACAGGGAAAACACATACAGTTTCTCCATCATTAACATCTTGCATTAGTATATTTGTTACAACTGATGAATCCATAGTGATACATTATTACTAACTAACGTCCATAGTTTGCTTTAAGGTTTACTTTCTGTGTTGTGTAATTCTATGGATTTTGACAAACTCATAATGCCATGTATCAATCATTACAGTATACAGAATAGTTTCACTGTCCCCAAAATATACTGTGCTCCCTCTGTTCTCTCTCCCTCTCCCTCTGAACCCCTGGAAACCAGTGATCTTTTTACTGTCTCCATCCTTTTACCTTTCGCAGAATGTCATGTAGTTGGAATCATATAGTCTATGGACTTCACAAACTGGCTTCTTTCACTTAGCAGTATGCATTTAAGTCTCCTTTGCATCTTTGCATAGGCTTCCAGTTCACTCTCTTTTATTGCTGAGTAATATGCCATTCTCTGGATGTACTACAGTTTATCAATTTACCTACTGAAGGACATCATGGTTGCTCAAGAGGATGAACTACAAAATAATAATGATCTCTTTAGAACCATCATCTCAATAAATTATCTCTTGTTCTCTAACTTTTAATGTATTTCTTTCCTTGGATATCATCTTTTTTGTTAAGATTTTCATTTATATTTATTCATGAAAGACAGAGAAAGAGAGGCAGAGACATAGGCAGAGGGAGAAGCAGGCTCGATCCCAGGACCCCAGGATCACAACCTGAGCCAAAGGCAGACCCTCAACCACTAAGCCATCCAGGCATCCCTCTTGGATATCATCTTCATCTGGGTATACTTTGTAAGGAACTTTAATGGTCCAGAATATAAGTCTGAAACTTATTATAGTGTTGAGAAATTTTATTACATTCAGTTTCTGCCACACTCCCAGCATCTACCAAACTCAAAAACATAGTCGGCAAAGAAATGTTTCCCTGTTTCCTTCTTTATTTCTTAAATCAGCCTGACTTCCTCATCCTTGCCATTTCTCAGTTGGACTATCACTGATGTATTCTAATTGGTATTCTCACTCTGGCTTTGCCTTCTCCAAGCTATTCACCACACCTCTACTAGGACCTACCGATCATGATAATTATGACACTTCCTGGTGTAAAATTCTACAGAGATTTCCACTGCTTTCAGGATAAAATCTCAAGTTATAAACACAACATCATAGTCCTTTCTGACAGGGCCAATGACTCTTCACCATCTTATTATCCTTTGCTTCTGTAATTCCAAACTATATTTGGTTCTTCAACTAAGCTTCTTGTTTCTTTCACTTACTACTTCTGTTCTCTGAATATTTTCCCTCTCCCTTATCTCTTTACTTTCCAGCACTTATTACAAACACATATGTCTCCTCCACGAAGCACTCCTTGAAGCTCTCAGTGTTTTACACTGTACTGTAAAATTGTCTTTAACTTAGCTGTCATAGATCTAATTCCTTGAGAGAAGAATCTGTAAAATGTTTATACTTCCAGTGCCTGTCTATAAATTTGATCCCCATGCACAATCTTTCAAATACATTTTCATGCTCCTGAAATTCTGTGTGGGAGCACAAGAGTTCACCAAAGCAACAAAGACAATAATTAGATACCTAATCAATGCAAACTATTTTACAGTTACAATACATTATAACTCAATGGAATTTATCCCAGAAACATAAACAGTCATGCACAGTTCACATTTATTTTTTCATTCAACTCTCACAACACCACCAGTCAAGTATGCATTGGCTGCCTGCATCTTAAGTAAATTTTTACCTTTTGTCCCATAACAAGAAGCCCAAATGTCAGTTGTTTTACAATACCATAGTGACGTAAGCCATTAACAATACTATTGCTAAAATTTTTGGAACAGAAGAATTTACTCTACAGTCAATTCAGTATCCCCTTCCACTCAGAAAAATCTTTCTCAACTTGTTTTTCAACTTAATACACTGATCTCAGGATATATAATGAAAAGAGCTGAAATGCCTCAAAGTTAATGAAGAATACAGTAAGCATACTGCAGAATGAACATTTTTATGACTCATGCACAAAGCACTTGAGGCTAATTACTTTCAGACCAGCCAGTGAATGAAAAGTTGTCCTGAGAGAATACTTAGTTCTATGACCTATGGTGATCTCTCCTTATTCAGAATCTGTGGAGCTACCTCAGAGCTAGTTCTCTTAGGCTTTTCAACCATTGTGGCTCAGAGAGGAATCTAATGAATTAATTTTAAGTTTTCACTGAACCGTGTCCTTTCACTACCTGATCTTACAACATCCAAGGCCAGGACAGGGATGATATGAAAGTTAATTTTCTAGAACTGCCTGGTATGGTTTTTCACAGAGCTAAGGGCAGTCCCAGACCTGAACACTTTGGACCAATCAAAGAAAGCTAAGGGATTTCAAGTTCAGCTTCAGTCTAAAATCTCTGTTGTGGGGCCAACAGAAGACAAGAGAGTTAAGTGATTGACTTAATATCTTCTACAAGTGATGTTTGACTTCCCCTAACACACTCACATGCCTATATAAAGCTTTGTCTTTTTTTCTCCCTCAAAACTTGTTATGCACTGGCTGGCATTTTCTTTTTTTTTTTTTTTTTTTTAATTTTTTTTTTATTTATTTATGATAGTCACAGAGAGAGAGAGAGGCGCAGAGACACAGGCAGAGGGAGAAGCAGGCTCCATGCACCAGGAGCCCGATGTGGGATTCGATCCCGGGTCTCCAGGATCGCGCCCTGGGCCAAAGGCAGGCGCCAAACCGCTGCGCCACCCAGAGATCCCTGGCATTTTCTGTAAAGAGATAGCAAATTTGCAGGGCTAGCCTTTTCTTGACGTTTAATCACATTAATTTTCCAAGGAAAAAAATAAATGTGAGTTTGAGATTATAGCCTTATGTAATGATGGTACAAATTCATTTGTATCTTAATTTAATAGAGGTCATTAGTGTTAAAAACACCCATTTTTCCTTCTGTGTGGCAATTTTGTTGGTAAAAACTGCCTCAGATATTTTAAGTTTTGATTCTTGGTTTTAGAATACAGATAGGATCTGATGACAATGTTCATTAGCCACTACTGGGCAACTAATTTGTCTGATTACAATCCCTTCACCTCTATGAGCCCACTGAGGACATGTTTTGTTCTTTTTTCTGTCTACAGCAATCCATATGCTTGGCCTACAGTATGATAATAACATTAAATGTCATCAAAAAATGCCGCTAGAATTCAATTTCTGTGAAAGAGTATATATGAAAAGTGGAGAGTAGTGGCATCATAGTTAGACAAATGTTTGTTCTAACTCTTTGTGTGACTCAAACAGGAATTTAATCACTCTGAGCCTCAGATCCTTATCTGTGGAATGGGACTAATAATAGCTCACAGGGCTATTATGAATATTAAAGAACCTAATGTCCATACCCTCACTGCTCAGTAACTCACAGGAGTTTTATATGTAAAGTTTCATTATAATGTTTATTTTTATGTTTTATGATCATTATTTACTATTCAGTAAATCAAATTCTGTGTGCATGTGAAAATTTATTTAATGAAAGATTTTCCCTACAAAATACATAAATCAAAGTAAATAAATAAATAAATTTATTTATTTAGTGGTTTTCCTTACAAAATAAATAAATCAAAGTAAATAAATAAATACAGTATTTATTCAATGAAGGTTTTTCCCCACAATAAAACAAATCAAGTACAGTAATAATCTACATGTTGCAATAATCCAACTGGACATTTTATTGGACATTGATCAAATTACCCTCTTGAAAAAATTATCCTCTTTATATCTTAAAGGCTTACCTAGATCTTGTATGACTTTTTTGTCCCATGAGAAAAACTGAGTTTAATAAAAATAGTCCCAAATCTATATATACTTTTTGAAGAAATAAATGTCACATATTAGCACAAATAGAATTTAATGCTTACAGAACTTTGTCATGGTAACTCTGTAGTTGTGCCTCCTGGATATTAATACTGTTATTAAGAGTTTAAGAGGCATCTGATTATTAACCTTCTTCAAGTAAGGTTCTTCAATAAGAAACTTATCATTGTAGGTCAGCCCTACCCATCATTTCTACCACAAGAGATCATTAAAAAGACTGTAACATCTCCCTCTTTAAAGCTTATGCCAAATCATAGGTACAACACTTACTCTGTCCTAACTTCAATATGGTATCCACCCCAGCTCTTCTTAACCAATTGAATAAAAGAAAAACACAGACACACATAGACAAAGATACAGACACACAAACACAGTTATAAGAACAAAGTTGTAATACACAGGTTTGGTAATACTGCCTCGAGAAGGGGATAAAACAGCAATTAAAAAAATGCTTTTGAAACATGTCAAAATTTGTGTTGTCTTACTTGGAGAAGTAAACAGGAGGAAATTTAAGGTATCAAATGCTTATGTTAGAAAAAAAGGAAAGGTCTCAGTGACTTTAGTATCTAGTTAAGAAACTTGAGAGAAAGAGCTAATAAAATTCAAAGTGGAAGAAAGGAAATAATGCATAAAGAATATAAATTGATGAAAGAAAAAACTAGAAAATCCAAAAATGTATAATATGAATAATACATTATAACTCAGTGGAATTTATCACAGAAACATAAATTTTTAGAAATCAATCATTGTCAGGGTCCCTGGGGTGGCACAGTCAGTTGAGTGGCTGACTCTTCAGCTCAGTTTGTGATCTTGGGGTCCTATAATCGAAGCCCGTGTCAGGCTCCACACTCATTGGAGAGTCTACTTGAGGATTTTTCTACCTCTCCCTCTGCCCCTCCCCACCCTCTCTCAAATAAATAAATCAATCTTTAAAAAAAATCAATCATCGTCATTTACCATATTAACAAATGAAAATTATAAAAACTATACAAACACCTCAATCAATGCATAAAAGGCATTTCAAAAAAGTCCAACATCTTTGTTTGAAAAAAAGTCTATCCATATTCTATCCTATCAAAAAAAAAACCTATATTTATAGAATTTGGATAGACAAGGGAAAAATGCAGCAAAAGTGAGGGTGTTCTAAGGAAAGATATTCAAAGGAGCTAGGGAAGAGAATGTGCTAAGTAGAATATAGCTTATGTAGAAAAGAAAGATGTTTGGGTAAACTAACCCTGGAATGTGGCATGTCTAGCTACTTAACCAGAGGGCTTTCAATATAAGAGGCATCTCTTGGGGATCCCTGGGTGGCTCAGCGGTTTAGCACCTGCCTTTGGCCCAGGATGTGATCTTGGAGTCCCAGGATCGAGTCCCACATCAGGCTCCCTGCATAGAGCCTGCTTCTCCCTCGGCCTGTGTCTCTGCCTCTCTCTCTCTCTCTCTCTCTCTCTCTGTGTGTGTCTCTCATGAATAAATAAATAAAATCTTAAAAAAAAAAAAAGAGGCATCTCTTGATGTATCTAAGCTCTAGTTGAATGATGAAAATACTGGATCAAAAGGCCCAGCCAGGAAATTGCTATTACAATGCAGTCATGTGGAGATGAGGAGGCAGAGCCTTCAAACTCTTTTCTTTAGACCTAAGACTCACTCTTTTCTGGATTAGTTAATGCTTTTATAATGTTTCATATTATCTCTATCCCTCCCAGCCAGACACAACCTAAAAGAAACTGGCTTCCTATGGGAAGAAGCAGATTTTGCTCAACAGAATCTCTAAAGCCATCCAGCTCACCTTCTCACCTAACTTTCCCTCAGACTTTGGGTTTTAGGCAATCTTTCAGTGAGATGCAAGTTCACATCTCTCTTTTTTCTTTTTTGATAAACAGTCCTGGCTAATTCCAGTCATCTAGTGGTTACAATAATACAATGATAAAATAATAACAACCCAGTCGATCAGACACTCTAGTTTGCCCAGGGTAGTCCTACTTTATCCTTCCTGGTCTAGCATTTGGTGGAGTCAAGCTTTTGTCCTGGATTTTTGCATTGTTTAATTAAGTATTACTGTCAATGGCTTTAAAATAAGCCAGGACAGGTTCGGGGTGGTGTCAGCTAGAGGTGTTTGAGGTAGAATTTTTATTTTAATGTGGTTAAATTTGAAATACAAATAGCAATGATTTGTCACTTTCACTGATCCCTTCAGATGAAATGTAACTTAGACTCCTTTCAAATGGTGCATGCAGAGAAATGACTGATAAAACTGAGTGCCCTGGGACAGAAGAGCTGTGGACAGTTAGCTCCTTCAATCTCAATGGTGGTAGGAGAGGCATTCACCTCTGCTACATCTGCTAGCTCCTTGGTTCACTAGCTAGAGATGCCATGGGCCATGCTACAGCTTGTGAAGTGCACAAAGCTGATTGGCCACAGATAGGCAAGATCAGGAGGCAACATGGGAAACAGGAGGTTAGAAGTATGTAAAATATGTGTAGAAAGTAGAGGCAGAGCAGTTTCAATAGAGCTCAGAAAATAGCCTAAATGTTCTTGTTACTATATGAGACTATGTTTCATAATCTACAACATTAATTTTATTGTTTTGGAGATGCTTTTTATTTTGCAACAAATCCTTTCAGCAACAAAAAATATATACTTAGCAAAAATTTAGGTACTGAATTCCCTTTCTGATGAAAACTGATCATCATGTAATATGCGCAAGGCGTTTCTAGACCTCTATGTTCAGTGGAACGTATAGATCTGTATAGGGATTGTAGCAATATTATCGGCCACGTAAAAACCAGAAAATATTAACCTGCTTCAGAGCCATCAGCACCTATTTCAAAAGTTAGTGGATAATTTTAGAGGACTATATCCAAAGTTGACTTCTAAACATATGTGGCTACAGAAAGTGTGTTTATATAAAAGTCTGTGAAGTATGAATATACCAAATAATTGCTCTTCCAAATTAATGTTGTTCTTCAAGTTATTCTGTGGACATGCAAAACGTAATAGTTTTCAATATGTTGATTCTATTAGCAAAAAACAATTTCACAGTTAAATTATGCCAGTTTTGTATCATTATCATCAGATACATGATAGAAAATTTATTAAAATATTTTATTCAATATATGAAATTAAAATTTTCTAAATTCATCCTCTTGAAGGTAAGACATCTGTAATTATGGTGGATGCTATAATTCAGTTTGAAAGCTCAACATTACAGATAAATCAATTTTCTTATAGCACCACATATAAATATTTTGGTGAATCAGAATATCATGGTGAAACAATGTTTTTACTATATTAAGAAATCCTTAACGCAGAAATTTATTTGGAACTTATTATGGTGCACACAATTATTATCATGTCCACACAATTTGTATTATTCTAATCAGTCAAGAAAGAATCTGAGGTTGTAAAGATATATATATCCTCTTTTAAAGTCATGGAACTGCAAGTTTTTTTGGACAAAGCAGATATTGAATAAGACAATCTGCATCAGAGAATATGCACGTTGTCTCTTTGCTTCCTGTCATCCACAGAACTTTAGGATATGGGAAAAACTGAGTATTTGAAGAACTATTTTGCAAATTAACACAACTATCTTATACTATTATGGGATGTTTTCTGACAAGAGCGTTCTGTATTTTAACTGAAAGTTAATTTGAAATATTTAAATTTTTTTTTATTTATTTATGATAGTCACAGAGAGAGAGAGAGGCAGAGAGAGAAGCAGGCTCCATGCACCGGGAGCCCGACGTGGGATTCGATCCCGGGTCTCCAGGATCGTGCCCTGGGCCAAAGGCAGGCGCCAAACCGCTGCGCCACCCAGGGATCCCCTAATTTGAAATATTTAATGAAAGTACTCATGACTAGAGTGCCAAAAATCTTCAGTGTTTTAGTTAATTGCAGTTATTGAATTTTAAAAAGCTTGTAAACAGGGCAACATTGATATCTTTTGTCATAATATCAGGGAGGAACTAGCTCAAATTGCATATAAGATATAATTTTGAAAGTCTATAGTTTTCCACTGTAATATTTTGACTTTTAGAGCATCTATTTTAAACTGAAAAAAACTTATATTCTGTGGTGAAAATGAATAAAATTAACTTGACCATGATTTAGGAACATTTAATTTTGACATTCAAAAGAATTATAAATACAGATAATTTATTCAACAAGTTTTGTTTTGTTGAAATATTACAAAAAAAGAATGAATAGAGGCAAAAGAGAGTAAACTATGAAAATAATTGTGCTGAAATACTTATACATTGCAATATAAAAATTAGAATTGAAACTATGTTCCATTTAGCAAACTTTGCTCTGCCCTTACTGGAATCCCAGTATCACTAATGAAATCATTCTCAAAAGTTATGGAATATCAAAGAAATTAATTAAAATTATAAGCAATTTAAATGTATTAAACATAAAATGCAACTTTGAAAAAGACTTCAATTTTACAAAAAAATCATATTGCAAAAAATTTCCTTCAGAGAAATATAACATAGTATTAAAAATATATAAAGCTAAGGAACTAATTAAACATATGACTATGAACCAAGAATAATATTTTATTTATATAAATTTTTTGAAATGTTGCTTTAATGTTCATGTCTTTGTATGTGTGTGTGTGTGTGTGTGCGTGTATATATATATATATATATATATATATATATATATGCATACATATATGTTTATATTCTGGAAGCAATTTTAATTTTGAAATCTGTTTTTGAATAGGTCCACTTAGATCTATGAATTAATTGGCCTATGAATTAATATTTCAAAACTTTTTATTTTACATTATTTTAGCACTTCCTTTATTCTCAAAGATATCTCAATTTAGTTGATAGGATCACCTCATAATCACAGATAATATTAGCTGCTCTACACCTTTAACATACATCCCCATAATCATCAACTTGCTATCTCTGTGAGGAGCATATTATCTTTACTGTTTTATAATGAGTATCCTGGGGAGCAGGGAGGTTAGGACCTGAGATCACACATCTAGTTAGTGGTTCGGTCTATCTGATTTCAAAGCTTTGGCTTTTAGACATTTGTTAAGAATAGAATTCTCACCATCTTACTAAAAGATCGTCTTTCAAAGACCCTTTGGTATTGTAATAATGAATTGGTATTCAAAATTAAAATACTTCAGTAAACAATTTCAACTTAAATGTATTATGATCCATTAAAAATGTTTCTAAAGCTTCCATTAATCGACTTACAAAATAATAAGTCATTAATGATAATAATTACATTAAGAGAAAAGATAAGCAACTGTTGACAAAATTAAAGTTAAAATATTGTAGTTGTACAGTTTTATTAAAGAACAAACCCCAGAATGTGTAAGATCTCCCAAAATGCTATTTTGCTGTATTCATTTCTAATCAATAGTTTTTATTTTGTTTAGCCATTGTGCTGTTTTAATTAGACATGTAAATACTGTAGAAGAAATCTTCAACACTTGTCTGACCATATTCAAGTAAATATTTTAACACAGTTTGATATTTTCCCTGAGAGAGTTAAAGCAATTTAAGAGTTTAATACTATCCATAAAGAAATATGTGTCTAACAA
Organism: Canis aureus; assembly: GCF_053574225.1. Classification (NCBI taxonomy): domain Eukaryota; kingdom Metazoa; phylum Chordata; class Mammalia; order Carnivora; family Canidae; genus Canis; species Canis aureus. The sequence goes on from NC_135622.1 coordinate 37,616,714, forward strand.
AAATGTCTGGATATTTATGAGTTTGGGTCTGAGATCAAAATAGAAAAATAAGGAGGTGCTTAGGTGGTTCAGTCGGTTAAACATCTGCCTTGGGCTCCCATCATTATGTCAGGGTCCTGGGACCCAACTCCACATTAGACTCTGTGTTCATTATGGAGTCTGCTTCTCCCTCTCCCTCTGTGATCTCTCACTCTCTCTCAAATAAATAAATAAAATCTTTTTTAAAAATGGTAAAATAAGAATGGTCCAGGAACTCACAATATTTTCCAATTCAAAGTATATAATATACTCCTAAAACTTCTTTAAAATGAGGATATTAAGGTTACTAAACCTATAAAATGTTGAACAGATGATACAGTATTAATGTAAGAAACTGTGTTTTATGTTGTATGCTTTTCTAACTTTTTAAGTTATCCTCTTTTTTCTTTAAAGATATATAGAACTACACTCAAACCTCTGCTCCATCATTTGCTAGTTATATGCATAAGAATGTTTTACTCACCTTAGTATTCCAATGAATAGAATAATAATACCAACTCTACAAGGTTATTGTAAAGATTAATACTCAGCATTTGGCACTTGCACACCACTCAGGAAAGAGCTGTTGTTACTCTCATAATTGTACCTGCAGGATTTTATAATGACACTTGCTTAATAGGACAGAATTGTAGAGGTCCCCCAGATCAATCTTTAGACCAATGTAGAAATTTTTCCCACAGCATGCTTCTTTTTAAACATTTATTTTTATTTATTTATTTATTTATTTATTTATTTATTTATTTATTTATTTATTTATTTTTATCCATGATAGACACGGAAGAGAGAGAGAGAGGCAGAGACACAGGCAGAGGGAGAAGCAGGCTCCATGCCGGGAGCCCGACGCGGGACTCGATCCCGAGACTCCAGGACCGCGCCGTGGGCCAAAGGCAGGCGCCAAACCGCTGAGCCACCCAGGGATCCCCTCCCACAGCATGCTTCTAAGCAAAAATATATATATATATTAAGAGAAGTTGTCACATGGAAGGAGAAGGTTCTGTGTTGCTTAAGAGAGCAGAACTAGAAAGTTCTAGGAAAAGTTTCACCAAATATGATCCTATTTCAGCCAAATGAAGAATAATCTGACAACCAGAGCTGGCTAAAAGTGAATGGTGTTTTTTGGAAAATAGTGAGTTCCCTATCACAGCATGTATTCAAGTAGAAGCCATCTGGAATTTAGGGGAGGACTGTAGAGGGGATTTAAAGTTCTGTCATCAAAAGTGATACAACAAAGATGTTAGCGTATTTCATTTTGGTTTTCTTTTCCTTCCTGAAACACATGGGCAAACTCACTAAATTGAATCTCCTGATTTAATTTCTGATGCAATGAAGTCCAAAGAGCTTCATAAGATAATGTAGCCCTTGCTTCTCCTTCTCCACACTTCTATCCTTTGGGTTTTTTTGGTGGGGGAGGGGAGTGGGTTTTTTTTTTTTTCACTTTTATCCCTTGAATATCATTCCTTGAACATCCCACTCCTCTCATATGGAACTTTTAAAAATTCTCCAAGTAAATCAGACTTTTTGACACCTGTGTGTGTTTACTGGGGTTTCTCTACCTATATCCCCTTTTCCCTTCCTTTCCTGTTTACCCAGCAATATCCACTACTGCAACTCCACTGAAAGTTCAACTTAAATATGAAGACTTTCCTCACTCCTGACCAAAGAGAAATAAGTTTTGAGGAAAGGGACAGAAATTGAAGAAAACAAACAGTTCAGGAAAGGTAGTCAGAAGCACCATCTGGAGAAATAGCCCAAGTCAAACAATGCAGGAACAGTAACTTGTCCCATAGAGTCTAAGGGTTTGGGTGACCTATTTATTTAGTACCTGCAGTATCTAGCACAGTGCTTGACACATTAATTAAAAAGAAATCACTTTCAAGCTATCTCACCTTTAAAACAGGGGTGAGAAACTTCACAAGTTGTTTTTATTTTTATTATTTGTTTGTTGTGGAGATTAATTTTAATTAGTGTGAGTAAAGGAGAGACCTGAAGAAATGTAGTATTAGTGGTTGGGGTCCCTTTTGTCTCAGAAATAAATGTTTTGTTCTTGTAAACGTGAATTTGCCATTTAGTACAGGCATATTTCCTAAGAAATATTATTTTTTACTTTATCATATGTCTACCTGAATATATACACCAAGCTTTATCGAAGCAATTATTGGCCTGGACCAAAGGATCAGGCTTCCTTAAGTACCCAAGCCCCTGTTTCAAGAACCCTGTGACTGTCAAGTCCAGTGAGAAGAGGGCTCTTTTAAGAAGTCACTTAGGCACAGAATCCAGGCTCCTTTGACTTCAGTCAAGTGTGTTTTGTACCAGGCATGGGTGTGTGCTTATAGAGCCTACTGGAATGGGGGAGCTATCTCCGGGCAAAAGCCAATATTAGAGGGAAAAATAATTTTCCCTCTACACTTCTAGATTATTGGCTAAGACCTCCAGTAAGAGCAAACAAACAAACAAAAACAAAACCATGAGATGAACAGAAGTTTAACAACATGTGTACTTCCTAGATTCATGAAAGATATCAAAAAAAAAAAAAAAAAAAAGTAACTTCAGAAATGGCCCAAGCCATCACCTTTAATACGTTCTCCAGCTAAAGGCAAAAAGAAGATGTTGGGCAAGAGGAAGTCAATAATGGAATGTTATATAAAAAAAAAAAAAACAGTAAAAAAGGGATATGGTTGTTCAGATTTAAGTCTGTTGCCTTTTCCATTGATAAGTTTCTAGAAACTTATTCATCCTCCTCTTCCTTATTCATCTTCCTCTTCCAGCTATCGAGGATACACCCATAGCAAAGGATTTCTCCTTGTAAATGTAAATGTCATTTTCAAAAGGGTATTTCTATCTAGTTTATAGAGCTTTCCCTACATCTGCTCTTTCTTAAATAATCAGCGTGCAATAATCCTTCTGCCAAAGAGACATATTTTGGGAGAAAATCCTGTTCCCCTTCAGAATGCTTCACTCTATTTACAATTCCTGATTTGAGTTACACTGGCCATATGGGAGAATTATTTATTTTTTAAGTTAATATATAATTTTATTTTCTTTATAGATTAATTGATTTGCAAGGGGAAAAGAATTAAAACATTATTTTGAGGGAAGAACAGAGTTATTAGTATTTTACTCACTTTCTCATTCATTCATACAAATACCGAATGCCTTCCATAGACCAGGCCCTGGGTGAGTCATTGGAAAAAAAAACAGTGGAGAAGAAAACAGGACTCTTCCCTCCTGAGGTGCCCAACATAACAAGAGGGAGACATGCTCATCAACTTTGTTCACTTTATTCTTCTATTTATTCAAAAAAGAATTCACTGAGTGACTGCTAGTACTTTCTTTATACTAAACTCTATGGCCTACTCTTACTGTTCTTGGGTTATGCTAGTAGAGAACTGAGAGATGCTGTCTGCCTAAATGAGCAGAATGGTTTCCTCTCATTTATTTAATGTTCTGTCATTGACGCATGTGTGTTGATTTTGTTTTCTAGGATGCAAAGGGGAAGGAACAAAAGCAGAGAAAGATTATGTTTTTATTTTACAGAATCAGCAGTTCCAGTCATGGAAATGCCCAGCTAGATATTTCACGTGATAACCCCTTACATGAGCCAGTCTGAACCAGAATGGAGCTGAAGACTTGCGCAGAAGCTCCCAAGGTATCCTAAGGTTGTCTTTAGCTCATTGTAATACTAAGATTTCCTTCTATCAGTGGAGTTTTCTGCCATTTTTTGAACATTCAGCATATGCACTAGCTCTTGACATGTTGGGCATGCACAGCTGAATCAAAATGCCTAAGTAATGGAATATGCATAAGTTCCTTAATATATATGCAAGTTCTCTGTCCCCTAATATCTAGAATAAAAGCTTTCCATATTAACCCCATGGGGAGACAATGCTTTAGGAGCTCTTTCTATCTCCTTGAAAGAGGATGTTAACTTTCTCTATTTTGACCTTACTCTGTACTTTTTAATTAAGATCTTTCCAGTTTATCTTTTAATTCAGGCAAAAGACCCTGTGGCCAAAGTATCCTATGATGGGAACCAAAACTACCCCCTCACAAAATAACAATTGTCCTGAGCCACCAAGACCCCACACAATTGATACCAGTGCAATGATCAACCTGACCTTTACTGCCCAGCTGCATGTACCTACCCACCTTTGTCCCACATTTTCCTTATATAAACCTAGAAGTATTTTCAGCACTTTGGAGATAGCCTTTGGGACACTAATCCACTGTCTTTCAGTGTTGGCTTCATTGAAAAGCAATTTCTTTCCTATTTCACCACCACTTGTCTCTCTGCCTTTGGATTTTGTCAATGGCAAGTGGCTTTACCTCATCTGTCTGGTACCCCAGGAGCCAGGTGTCCTTATACTCTTGGGCCCCAGTTATATTCTTACTTATCACAGGTAAAAAAAAGTTTTTTGTTTCCAATATTTCCTTGAACTATGTTCAATTTAATGCACCTGATGGAGGCTGGAAGATGGTGGAATAGGAAGACTCTAATAGAAGGATGCAATTAGGTAACATAACAAGGTATGTGATGCAGAAATGATTCTAAGACTGGAAGAACAAACTCCACAACTAAAGGTAGTGAAGAGACCACATCAAAGCAGGTAGGAAGGGTGAAGATATGGTTTAGAAGTGAAACAATTAATGGCCTTCCAGTTGGGGAGGGAGCCAGTGGTGCAGAGAAAGGCAAAAAATAGACCATCACACAGGGGAGTCCACACAAGGAAGATGAATCCACATATAACATTTGGCAAGAGGGACCAAATTTCCTAAGTGCTTAGAAACCTGCTGATTCGCAGGACTTAAAGCCTGAGATTTTAAAAATCAGTGGACTCAGCTCTGAGAGAGCTCAGAGTGTATTAGGAAGTGGAGTCCCTGCCCTTAAAGCTATAGCATGGCAAATAGCCTGTGGAGATACAGCACAGAAACAGTAGTTTGAAAGATGCCTGGGGCACAGAGGAGGGAAAATGATTTACTCATCACAGAGTGAAGAGGCAGGGATCACAGAAAGACCCCTCCAGAAACAAAGGATCTGGTAGATGCTATTTTCTTCTCCCACCCCTCAGCATTAACAAATAGGCCACTTGTGAACATTAGCACAGCACAGACACTGGCTACTTGACTTGTTCACACCAAGCTCTAGCCCACCTATCTGCAGATCCGCCCTTTCCAGTCATTCACACCTTAGTTCTGGTGCTGCAGTGCCCCTCCCCCAAAAGACAGTGCGAACCTCACTAACAGAGCATCTCCTCACCCTCACCCTTTTTTTGAGGCCTTTGTTCCCATGGTGGCTGAGGGTAGGCCACATTTCACAAGCAGACCAACACCACCTTGTTAAAATGCACTTCACTGGGCCAGGGACCACACCCTGTCCACAACAAGCATAGAGAGCTTCTATGGACAACTGAACTAAAGGAAAGAGAGGCCAATACTCAACAGCAGGGAACAGGGCATCACACATGGGAGACATTCCCTAAAGCACCAGGTCCTGGGGATCTGGGGACACTGCACTACAGGGTACTGCAGGACCTCTTCTTTGAAAGGCCATTATCTTCAAGAGTGAGAGACATGGCTGATTTTACTAACACACAGAAATAGACAGAGAGTCAGACAAAATGAGGAGACAGAGGAATATATCCCCCCAAAAATAACAGGTTGAAACCACAGCAAGAGACCTAAGTGAAACAGATATAAGAAATATGCCTTGATAGAGAATTTAAAGTAATGATAAATTTATTTAATTTAATGTACCTCAAGAAGTGATCCCTTGAATTCATAACAGTATTACACAAGCATGAATTTTAATTCTACTCATGCTGCTTTAGGTTTGCTCCTTACCCAAACCTTTATACTCCACCAAACTTCATTTAATACCGTTCTCCTCACAATACTTTTGTCACACAGCTAACCATGTTTCAGTTCCTGATGAAGTCTTCAACACTCAGGAGCCTTGGGATTCTTCCCCTGTATACTGTGCTGCTGAAATAAGCATCCTTCAACAAACAAAAATAATTTAAAAATAGCTTAAGAGTTTTTTCAATTGGGGTACCTGGGTGGCTCAGTGGATGAGCATCTGCCTTTGGCTTAGGTCATGATTGCAGAGTCCTGGGGTCAAGTCCTGCATCAGACTCCCTGCAGGGAGCCTGCTTCTCCCTCTGCCTATGTCTCTGCCTCTCTCTCTGTGTCTCTCATGAATAAATAAATAAAATCTTAAAGATAAAAGTTTATTGAATTTACAAGAACAGCAGAGGATTGATCCCTTGATAATTCATGGCAAAACTTAGAATCATTTTCTCCATCCCTTCATATACATATGAGCACTTGCACTCACAAACCCCAGGGATATTTGTCTGCAAATTTCTCTTTTCTGTCAACCACAACTTTGTTCCATGTCCTCCTTACCCAGCCTATTCATGATGTGTCCTTTTCCCACATACTGACAGATGAATTATTTTGCTCTTTGCTGATGACTTGGCTTTTACAATGAAAGATAAATCGGAAGACTCTGGACTTCATCCCTCATCCATTCACTGTTACTGCCTGATAGTAGCCATGAAACCCAGCTTGAACTGGTGGGGTGAGGTAGCTGAGTGGAAAAGTACTGGGAGTCATTAGCAGAGGTCGGAGTTTGGTGAAGGTCATTTGGCTTTCTGTGTTTGCTAATTGGCACCCATGGTAGTTAAGCTCCTTCCTTCTTCCTTGCCACAGAGACTGGGGAAAGAGGCTTTTTCTTTCTTTCTTTCTTTCTTTCTTTCTTTCTTTCTTTCTTTCTTTCTTTCTTTCTTTTTTCTTTTGAGGCTTTATTTTTCTTGATTAGATTTCAAAAGGATGGTTCACAGTGTCTGAACATAATAGTCAATAAATGTTGAATTCATCAGTGGGTCCATTTCATTAGGGATGGCAATAATACTACCACCTAATATTGCTGAGGTCTATTTGGGTATTGCATCTAAAGAAGTCAGCTTAAGGCCAGATAATTTTGGGACAGCTTCCCTACCACCCCACCAAATATGCCACTGTGGTATCTGGAATATTTTGAGCTGTAGATACTTGAGACCTTGAGGGCTTAAGAGAAGTTTTTGCCCCTCCTTTAACTACAAGCAAGAATCTAAACTGGGGGCCTTTCCCAGACTGCTTATTAGCAGAGATAAATTTTATCCGACTCACCCAACTGTATGATAGGGCAAATATCTAATTACAAAATATGCTCTTTTTATTGCCCTATGAAGTACATTCCATTCCTTTCCTCTAAAATCCAAGACTCTGCCCCTTCTTCTTAGTTCAGAATAGCCATATGTACTCCATTTTGCCTGTCTTTGGAATTTCCAACTATGTGGATTCCCCAGTATATAGGCTTATTAAACTTGATTTTCTACTGTTAAATCTCTCTCATGTCAATTTGATTCTTAGTCCAGCTAGAAGGACCTTTGAGAGGACAGGATTTCTTGCTCCTCAACAGGCTAAAATACAGAAAGCACTTAGTAAAAGTTACATATATTTTGGCAGCAAAACCATCTTAAAAGAACAGTCGAAAGACTCCACCCACTTTATAATCTGTTCCCTTTCAAACAAGGGATTTAATAAGGATCACATTTTAAATTATCTTGAAAAGATCATTCAATATATTTCATTCAGTGAAAGAAATCGAAAGCCAAAATGTGTTATTATAGCAAGTGTTTATTAAAGTGGGTGGTGGATGATGGAAATCTAGATATTTCCAGAGGAAAAACACAACTGTTTCTCAAGAAAAGGCCAAAGAGCTTATTTTTAATTGAATTATAGGATTTGTAGCTAAGATTGAGGGCTGAGCTACAGACATGATTTATCTTCCATTTAGCAAAATGCCTGATTCATTAGCTCATGAAATGTTAATTACTCATTTATTTTAAATTAGTTTAAATATGAGCTCCCCATGGGCTGACAGTTGTCTAAATTCTACAGCAAGTATTAAAATATGCCATGTATACCCTGCAACATTCCCACCACACTGCTTAGTGAAGGCATTTAAAGATTCCTTTTACTAATTACCATTGGTCCTAAAGGAATTCTCCTGATGCAGTAGGAAGTGGTTTGTAGGGCTAGAACTTTACTTTTATAAATACAATTAGAGGCACGCTTTATATTGATGCTGCTTCCATATCTGGTCTAATTGTCTACCACTGCCTTGTAATGTGGTCAATGTTAAAGTGGCAGTCAGCATAGTGGTTCTGAGCCCAGGTTCTAATTCCAGTTCTACCCTTCATGAGCAATGGGACATGGAGCAAGTACTAGCCTACATGTGACTCAGTTTCCTTCACCCTAAATAACAGATAATAATAGCACCAACCTCACAGAAGTATTGGAAGGGTTAAAAAGATACCTACCATTGTGCCTAGAATATACTGATTTTCCATAAGATGTTCATTATTTCCTGCTCAAGGAATTCTGGCATGGAGTAGACCTGTTCTCCCACCCTGGAGCACTAAGCAACTGGATATAGGTTTGTTGGTTTAGTAGAGTCTTCCTTTGGGGGGAAGGCAGCTCATTAAAATGTAATGCTCTGATTCTTCTATCAAATGATGGGCTGTTGTGTTTACTTTGTGGTGTTCCTTCATTCCTTCCTAGAAAGTGTTTGATTTCCTTTCCGGAAGACGTGCTTATTATGTAGAATGACTTCCATTCATCTACTGTCTAAGCATAGGTCTCAGGAGCCAAGTCTTTGTCCTAATAGCTTCACTGAATTCTCTCCTGATTAACCCATGGTAAATGCTCCCTCCTACAAACTCCGGTTGTGGCCCATTATTTAAAGTGCATGTGTTTCTTAACTATGTCTGGCTAATGCCAGGTTTGTGTTGGTTTATTCTAAAGCTCCAATATTTGAAGTGCACATGCCTTGTCTCTCCAGCTGTACTGTGAGCTCCCTCAAAAATGGGACTGAGTAACACAGTTCTTACTTTATCAATTTACTTACACATAAGGCAATAAATAGTTTTACATAAATTCTCATGTGTGATCATGACATACATGTTTTTATTTGGGGATAGTATTTTTCTTTTTTCTCTTTTCTGTCTGTCTTTCCCCTCTCATTTTCCTCTCTCCTTCACATGGATTATAGTAGGATACCTAGATACCTGTTCTTCATTTACAATTCAGTGTGAAATTCAGTGAAATCTTTGCATCAATGGACTCAATATTTCCTTCAATAGCCCCTCTCACAAATCAATGTAAAGTGAAACTGTTTATAGTTTTAACACGTTTCTTCATTTATTCATTCAACCCTCTATGAAAGTATACATCAAGTGATATATAATATAAATTAAAATGTCACATCATACATATTTTTCTGCATCTTGAATTTCTCTTAGCTGGTAACTCCTCTAACTTGTTCCATTTAATCTGATATATATTCCTTGGTGAGAGCAGAAGTCAGCCATTTTCCTGCTGAGAGGCATTCATTTGATTTCCATCTTTTTTGTCATGCCAACTATATACTGCGGTAAACATTCCTGTCCACCTGACCTCAAATACCAATGTTTTCCCTTTTATGGAAAAGATTTCCATGAATGAGCTTGATGTGTCAAAAGATTTTTGAAAATCAATTGTAATAGAGCCTGTCCAATTGTTTTTCCAAATTCTTATAATGCTTTATTTTCCATCAGTAACCTATGTGACATTCCTTACTCCATGGCCCCCTCATGAATAGATGTTACACTTTTTTTTTTTTAATCAATTTCCTCTTTCTACCATCCTTTGTTATTCTTATGGTCACTCAATTTGTCTAAATGTGAGGATAGGAAAATCTTCCATTGCAATTATATTTCTAGTCCATTTTTGCATTTCTTTGTAATCTTTTGTTATTATGTTTATGAACTGCATATTGATGGCTAACATATTTTCTTAATAAACTGCACTTTTATATTATATTTCATATTTGTTTATCCTGTTTAGTGACTTTAAAACTTAAATTCCTAATAATCTGATACTGATTTTTCACTTTCTTTACTTTTTCCTGTTTTTAATATTTTGTTTCTCTTTGTCTGGTATCCCTTCAATTGTGTTCTTTAATTATTCATTTTAAATGTGTTTCTTAAAAATAGCTGATAGCTATATTTTGCTTTGTAAATTCACAATATATAAATAAAATCACTGATGTGGGTAGGAAAACAAAATGTGTTTAAAATATTGGTACCCACAAGCACATGATTCTAAAGGAGAAAGGTTTTATTATAGTTGTTGTTACTTTCTGGGTCAGCTCAAAAAGTCTTGTTTATTTTGGAAAATATACGTTAATGGGCAAAATGAAAAGGAAAGTAGAAGACTGCAAAAAAGAAAGATTTGGTGATATCACAAAAACTGAACAGCTTTCCTCCAGCTCACAGACCAAACTATCAAATTCCTACATCAACTTTCTGTGTGACCCTACAGACAGCTGTGTACAAGATGTCCTTGGACTCTATGGTAGAGTGGCCAGATCTAGCAAAGAGGAATATGTTAAATTTGAATTTCAGATAAATAATGAATATTATTTTCTTAAGATTTATTTATTTATTTGTGATAGAGAGACCACGTGCAGGGGTGGGAGGGGAGAGTTTCAAGTAGACTCTGTCCTGAGTGTAGAGCCTGCAGTGAAGCTCAATCTCATAACCCTGAGATCATGACATGAACCAAAATCAAGAGATGGATGCTCAACCAACTGTACCACTCAGGCACTCCAACAATGAATACTTTTTTTTTTTTTTTTTTACTGTGTGTTCCATGCAATACTTGGGACATATTTAAACTAAAATAAAGAAAAAATTATGTATATTGCTTATGTGAAATTGAGATTGAACTGGGTGTTCTGTATTTTTATCAAGCAACCCTATTCTAAGGGAATCTCATTACAGGGCTTTCTTTATGGCTTTATCTAGGAGCCTCCAGTGCACTAGACAGTGAGTAGCACATCCTGGGAAGACCCTGGCACTCAGAGACTTGTAGAGAGTACCTCTTAGAGTGGGAAAACAATACCCTTTGGCATTGACCCTGTGTACATTTGGTCCCTGAAGCCCCACATGCTGAGAGGAACTAGCAACTGGACCACATCTTCCATGACTCTGAAAGCTAGAGGAATCAGAACAGGTAGGCTTCCTCCAGGTATTGCAGCTGCAAACTGGCAATATGCCTGACTCCATATCTGAGGCCAGGCCTCAGGGGAGAAGAAGCCAGTTGGAATTCTACAACTGGCATACGGTAACCATACCCTCTGACTATTATGCTTGAACCCTAAAATGTTAAAAAAAAAATAGAGACCTAACCACCCTCTTGGCACCTGAGAATGTCAGAACACACAGAACACATGTAAGGAAAAGCTGAAAATCCACACTTAAAGTAATAATAATAGAACTTAAAAAAATTAAAGTTCAGCACACCAATCCAATTTAACATAACTGTTCATAGTTTAACAAGTCAGTGGATGAACTAAAATTGGAAAGGACAGTGTTGAAAGCTACGTTAATGGCCTAGAAGGTAAAATAGGAGAAAAATACCTCAGAGTGGAGGCAAAGAATAGAGAGAAAAGAATAAAGAGGAAAAAAGAATTTAACATTGAATCATGAGAGCTGCTTAAGGAAAAAAAAGATGGAGGAGAGGCATTAACTATATCATAAGAGACAACCATATCCCTAAATCGAAGAAAGTGCTAAGTTCATAGATGCAAAGATTTCACTGAATTGTAGAGGAAAGATACTTATCTAGGTATAACACTATTACCCATGCAAAAGAGACAGGGGTAACAATGACATTGCATACTTCATTTGCAGCACTGGAGGCTAGAAGTAGTGGACGGCATTATTATCTGTGGGCTGCTAGGAAAATCAGACTTGAGCTCTCAGGAGATTACATGAAGATTTCCAACTTATTTGGGTCTTTACCTTCATAAGTTTACAGGCCCAGACACCAGGACTTTGACTTGTGGGAGACCAGAATAAGTCACCCCAAAATACGCTTCTTTGGCATGAATATAATTTTGAGCTGATTATTTTGAAAAACAGCAGGCACAAGAGAAGCTCTGAAGATGAACTGAGTGTCCCTGTGTAAGGGAAATTTACATTTTGTAAAGGAAATATCCACTTGTAGGGGTGTTTCTCTCTCTGTACCAGGAAGAGAAGGATGACTCTCCATCACAGAAGATACCACTCAAATCTGCATAGCAACCTTTACTCTTGTTTGCTACACTTTTCTTGGTTTCCTTCTTACACCTTGCCTCCCTGTTCTTAGCTTAAGATATATGTGCCTAAGTTATAAACTTCCCTTTGAGCTACTCATGCCTGAATTACTCCCATGTATCTATGAGACATACATAGTAATACATTTCTGTTTATTTTACTCTTGTTAACCTGACTTTTGTTATAGAAACCCAGTAGAGAATCTAGAAGGGTCAAATCAAAAACGATTTTTTCTCCTCTACATATTCAACCAGGGACATCCACTTCTGTCTCCCTTAGTGCCTACAGATGAGACACCTGTTTCTCTTAGGGCCCTTTGTCTGGACCATTCTCTGGACTTCCAACTCAAACCAGAGATTTACTCTGTGCCTGCATGGAAGATACTTTATACATGACTTCTGTTTAAAATTTAGGAATGTCTCATCCTGTGATACCACCTATCCCAGCCAGCCTTAGTTATCCTCCATATCATCGCTGCATCCCAATGCTGCCCTATTCATTCTTTCCAATCTCTATGTGTTCCTATTCACCTATTTTCTATTTTCATGATTAACTATTCACAGAATATTCCCTCCCCCTAGCTTTTGTTTGAGGATACTATTTCCCCAGAAGCTCTATTATGCTAAATGCTGCTATTTTCCAAAAATCTCTGGTTTGGGAGAGTATCAAAAACCTTGCTCCTCAGTGCTTTTCCAGTTCATTACACTTCTGCTCTCCTGTATCCATCCCCACTCCTCTGCCCACAGCCATCTGGCTATACTACCCATTTCTCCCACCTGGTCCCTTTCACATGCTGACCTCCTGGTCATTTCTCCCAAATTAGCTGAAAGCATTAGCATCTAGCTCACATTCCCTTCTAATGACTAAATATTTAAACCTATATGGTCATTTCTGTGAAAATATTTTATTCAATGTTTGTAATTTCTTAAGGTTTTCCAAAAGACATAGAACTATTTTAATTGTTTAGTACTCCATAAACTCAACAGAGAGAGCAAAGAAACCACACAGAGCCAATGTTTTAAGCATTATTGGGAGACAAGGAAATGCAACTTTATAATTACCTGTAAGCAGAGAAAAAAAAAAAAAAACCCTAATGGCATGCTCACTACCAACTCTGTGCTGCAAATCTGTGGGTACAGAGAGCAGAAGAAGACCAGTAATTCTCCGTGAGTAAGAATAGAAGAGAGTGAAAGACTGAGATTAAGCATAAGACAAAATCATTCAGAAAGAAAATGCTCAGCCATAAGTGATAACATATTGAACATATGTCAGAATGGTAGCTCACAGAACTGACTACAGGAAAGGAACTTGAAAGTGCATAGAACCAGGAGGGGCAGCCTCAAAGATGTCTTGCTTCTGAAACAGAATCAGATATATTAAGAAGGTGTAACCTTTAGAGACAAAACAGTAAGTACAAAAGGGTTTGGCAAAAATAAGGATCTTGCAGAAATGAAAGAGAAATATAATAGTCCACTCAAGGATGGGATTCATCCAACTAAAGATGAGATTCATCCAACTAAAGATGATTGAAAATGTTGACAAAGCAAGAAATGGTAACTTCCATGACTATTTCATACTTTCCTTCATGAGTATTTCATATAGTGTAGCAAAGGGTAAAGCCAGGATGAGGTTAGAGGCAGAATCAGAATGTGTGTATATATGTGTATGCACACATGTTGTGTGTACATGTTTATACACATCCATGTAGTTCCTAGTTCTGTCTGTCAAAAGATACATATATGGAGAAAGAAAGAACACATTATAAAGCAAATGGTAAAAATAGATAAATTTGGTTAAGAGATACATACATGTTTTCTTTGTGCTAGTCTTATTCATACAGGTCCAGTTTGAAATTATTTCCTAATAAAATTTCATACACATAAAAAGCAGTAAGTCTTTTAAGTTTACCAAAGACCTCAACTTCTAGAGGGAGAAGGAGTTAAAGTACATTTAAAAGCCTGATGGAGGGGAACCTGGGTGGATTAGTGGTTGGGCATCTGCCTTTGGCTCGGGTTGTAATCCTGGGGTCCTGGGTTTGAGTCCTGCATCAGGCTCCTCGCATGGAGCCTGCTTCTCCCTCTGCCTATGTTTCTGCCTCTCTCTGTGTGTCTCTCATGAATAAATAATTAAAATCTCTTTAAAAAATAGATATAAAAGCCTGACTGAGACACATGTGCTCCTATATGGCCTCTGATATTTGCACTGTAAAATGTTTGTAGGTCAACTTGAAGAAGATGATGGGAAATAACATCAGACATTATATGTTATTTGAGGACTTGGCTGATTGTAAGGTTTGTGTAAATGATTATAAGAAATGCTAAAAATTAAGGTTTTTGAAAACAGCTTCTTAATCAATATCTCTTTTGTCATCTATTTTGTTCAGTGTCAACAGTGACAACTCCAATTCTATGAAAAAGGTGACAGGGATGCAGAGCTAAAATTTCACTACTTTTCTGGCAGACATTAGAAGCTAGGTTTGAAAAAAAAAAAAGTTTTCTTCAATATCTTACTCTGAGAGATGTATATGAAATGTCCTTGTGTCTGAAATCCTTTTTTAAAAAAAATCAGATAAATCAGAACTCGATTCGTTTATATGTTGACTGTTATTCTGTCAACTTTCCTTTTAATGATAAACAGTATTTTTTTTTTTTTTTTGCAAAATACTAAATCCTTCAAAGATTCTTGAGGAAATATTTTAAAACCACTCAGCATACTATGTAGTCTCAGGGTAGCTTTTTCAGAGTTTTATATATACAAAAAGTTGTTCATTCTCAGATCTCTACGCCAAAATGTTCCTTACTTCTCAGAGCTGCAAGTGTGCTCTGTCATGTTAAAATAACTGGAATCATGTAATGGCTGAATAAGAGTTTTCCTTTGACAGCAATTTTACTTTCTGATTTTTTTTTACTTTTTTTTTTTTTTTTTTTTTTTACTTTCTGATTAATCAACTTTTTATACTGCAGTGATTATAATTAGAATGGCCAGGCACAGTGTCACATATACACATGGATCAAATATAAAGACTCCTTTTCTAATTCTCCTGAGTTGTTCTTTACAACTGCTTTGATGTCATTTAGTGGTTCCTCTTATCTGATGTGTTTGAACTTCAAGATAACATTGACTTACGTGGTTCAGTACATCTAGTAATAAATCACTTTGGAGACACCATAATTCTAAAGGATCTTGAAGCAATGAAAGATTTCTACAGGGTAAGAAATGCTTTTTCTTTCTATTAAAGTGATATCACATGACTAAGATGCGCTCACTGACTTTCAATAACAAAGTTTATTATTTAGACACATTTTAAAAATACTTTAAAACCAGCTTGTATAATCAGAGAGAAGCATGGTACTGCTCACACTTTGTCCTTAGACACATGCATTTCTAAGCCACTTCAGGAAGATAGTCTCCTATCCTAAATATTTCTCAAACTAGGCTTGCTGAAGCATCTATTGTATCAAACAAAAAGTTCAGTATAAACTTCCACAACAAGTAACTATTGAGCATTGTAACACTGGTCAGTAACTGTACGTTTAATTGCCTTAAAGGAGAATCCCAATTTACCTAATATCCTTTTGACTACTGAAGACTCAGAGAATAACCTCTGAGGATAAAGAGAAACCTATTTAACTCTCCTGAAATGAGGACAAACTAATGTGTTTATGGAAAGGCATCTCTGATGCAAGTTCAATACCACATGACCCCCTGTACTCCTACTTAACACCATATTTGGTTAAATTAACATCTCTCCTACAATTAAATGCTTTTCTTTTATTATGCATGTTGATTTTCTCTAGTCCCTCTGCAAATTCTAACAAATCAGCTCAATTTCTCCAGGTTTGGTTACACTCTCTCCCAGCTTCCTGGGGGGAAAGAAACCCTCCAGTGACAAGTCTACACTGAAATAAGATGTTCAGCCTTAATGATCCCCAAGTCTTCAAAGAAAGTCTATTCTAATGTGGAATCACTGAGAATGAAACCATTCCTTACGGTGAATTCCCTCACAAAAAAAAAAAAAAAAAAAAATCACCCCTTCTTGTTTTGACTTCCCTAAGGACAAATATCAGAACAGGGCCCAGACTACTGATACTTTACCTCTGCCTTTGTCAGTTCGGGTGACCATAAAAATGGTAGTCATAGACTTCAACAACAACGTGGACTAAAACTGATCAGCTTCTGTGATCTGAAATCCATTAATACATTTTTAGGACTAATGGACATAGATTACCTTGATCCCAGAGACTCAAAGCACCATTATTGCTCACTATAATAATTAGGGCTTAGGAAGACAGGTGGAGTGACTGCCAAACTCTAATTCTCTTCTATTTATGTTCAGAAACTGAGGAAATGACTATTGAGTGGGCCTGTGGAAAAACAAATGACCCAAGGTGGGAGGAAAAAGATTCCTGGGCAGTGGCCAAGGGCCTGACCATTTGGTTAGGTCATGAAAGGAAAAGAGGTGAAAGGCAGAGACAAAGATGTCTGGGGTAGAGATGTGTGAATTGGTATATGTGAATGAGCATCAAATGTCCAGATTTTTATAACACATATCAATCCATCAGAAAATATCCACTATGGAGACACCTGGGTGGCTCAGTGGTTGAATAGGTCTGCCTTCAGCTCAGGACGTGATCCCAGAGTCCTGGGATCGAGTCCTGCATCGGGCTTCCCTCAGGGAGCCTGCTTCTCCCTCTGCCTATGTCTTTGCCTCTCATGAATAAATAAAGAAAAAAAAATGTTTTTACTTTAATAAAGAAAATCTTAAAAAAAAAAAAAAGAAAAGAAAGAAAATATCCTCTACAGAGGAAGCACCAAACAATCAAATGACAGTGGCCATGTATACTAAGGCAGCTTGGATGCTAGGACACCTAGGAGAGATGAGACCTCTGACATTGGACTATAGCTTGAGGACAAACTGACAACCTTGCCAAACATTCCTTAGACTGCTCAGCAGTCAACAATGCTCACAATCTTTCTTCCTCTCCTTCCCTCAAGGTCAGACTTGCAGTATGGTCTAAAAGTTCTTCCTACTTTCTCGGGCTACTGTCATGGTTTCTCAAGCAGCTGCTTCAGCTAATAAAATGTTTGCATATTTAATCCTATCTTGGCATCAGCTCTTAGAGGATCTATTTCATCACAGTTACCCTTTTCTTTTGTGCTTCTCATCTCAATAAAAAGAAAACCTCTTTAATCTCTCCTACAATTAAATGCTTTTCTTTTATTATGCATGTTGATTTTTTCTGGTCCCTCTGCAAATTCTAACAAATCAGCTCAATTTCTCCAGGTTTGGTTACACTCCCTCCCAGCTTCCTGGGGGGGAAAGAAACCCTCCAGTGACAAGTCTACACCAGAGCTGGATATCATTTTCACCCCTTATTGAAAAAAAATGGCATAAAACTTTAACAAGATTTCTACTACTGCATGAGATCTTCAAATGTTCGTTTTTACTTTTTCCTCTTCATCCTTTCCATCTCCTTCATATTTTTTAACTTGCAAATTCCTGCCTTCATCTTTAAGTGATACCTTCCCAGTGAAAACAGTTGTGTCAGAAACATGAAATCAGGATTTTTGAGCAGCATACTTCATCCTGCTAATTATGTAAAAACAAACCAGCAATGTGGCAAAAAGCAAGATAGGAAGAAAAAATAGTTTTTGTAGTCCTAGCTCCCCGCCCCATACCACCCTATTCCATTCCCTTCACTATCAATCCTTCTCATTGTTTTTTTTTTTTTGTTTTTGTTTTGTTTTTTTTGTAAACAATGTCACATTTGTTAATGTTAAAACAAAAAGATGCAGCTATGAGGTAGAAAGGCAAATTTTGAAAGAAAAGCTGAATTAAAGTTACTATATTTATTTCTGATATTTAAAGTATTTTGTTATCTCTGAACTTTCCAACGATCCTTAGTGGGGAAAGACAAACCCCAGATAAGCATACTTATTGGTGCAAAGAAAGCAATTCCAGTGAAGCTGATAAAAACCACTGTAGTCACCTGTTTTCTTCAAAGTTAGGTACTACAGGGTAGTGAGAGACCTATGGTGGTCTGCTAGAGCATGCACTTTGTTGAGAGGAATTTCAACAGTCAGAGAGTCCTTTGAAAAATCTTCTATTGAGAAAGATGGCAAACTGAAAGCTCCATTCGCTCAGCTTCTCTGTGAAATGTGCTGGACTGAGTTGCTTTCTGCTAATAGTGTGCTTGTTTTCACTAATGATGACAATTAATTATGGGTAACAGATGTTAACTATGAATCTGAAAGGCCATTCAGCATTTAATTTATTAAAAAGAAGCCATTTTCCTAAAAGCTAAATTCCCTACAATGTTCTGACTGTAAAAGAAAAAAGAGTTCAAGAGAACAAAAATGTAATAGAGAAGCAGGTGGAACACGACTATCTTGAAAATAGTAGTCTTATATAATTACATAAGTATACTGCTCGTAGTAGTCTTGTATTACTTTGAAATGATATTTTAGAGACATGTTTAATCTATGATCCAGCTAAGTTTACCTAACAATAACTTGTATTAAGGTAAGCACCTATCACATTTTGTGTTTTTAGATTTTATTTATTTATTCATGAGGCACACAGAGACAGAGAGGGGCAGAAACACAAGCAGAGGGAGAAGCAGGCTCCATGCTGGAGCTGGATGTGGGACTCCATCCCAGGACTCCAGGATCACTTCCTGAGCTGAAGGCAGATGCTCAACCACTGAACCACCCAGGCGTCCCTCCTACCACATTTTTAAAACAGCAAGTGATTTGTTTCTATTTGCTATTTTCTTAGAATGCTAAAACAATGTATTTTTTAAATTGGGATAAATTCTTTCAGTGCATCATTAGATACGGCAGGAGTGGCTCTGTTAGAGAAGACCGATATGAAGCTTCCCACTTCCCAAGGAAGCTTTCAGTTGAATGGTGGCTGTATTATATATCTTAGATCATAATAGACCACTATCGTGAGTCAACTATTTCAATAGATGAGGAGGATAAAAAAAATACATGTTTTGTTTAATCATATTATACATACTTAGTTTGTAAGTAAGATAGTAAGTTACAGAATAAGTAACAAACCTATGAAGAGGTTTCA
Organism: Canis aureus; assembly: GCF_053574225.1. Lineage (NCBI taxonomy): Eukaryota > Metazoa > Chordata > Mammalia > Carnivora > Canidae > Canis > Canis aureus. Next base: position 37,636,016 of record NC_135622.1, read on the forward strand.
AATGTAAGTTGGAGAAGGCAGGATCTATTTCTATTTATTTTATTCCCTTGAGTCCAAAATACTTTGTAAGGACTTTATAAATATTTTACATGGCCATCATGTCAAGTAATGAAAGAACTCAAGGTAGAGAATATGAAAATTCTCCTTTCAGTTTGTGAAGGAGTCTCAATTTTTCTGGTGTATTGTTAGTGTTTGGCAAGGGGTTTTTATTTTGTTGCTTTGTTTTTAATATTTGTTAATAATATTTATTTGTTAATAAAAATTACTTGGTATTCAGTTTGAGGAAAATCATAGAAATCCTGCCCAAAAGCTACCCTGACCAGCAGATTTTCCTCCAAATGTATCTTCTGGATTCTCAAGATGGATGTCATCTCATCCCTCTGTTCCAGGTTTGATAAAACTTTCCCTCAAGTATCAACCTTCCTTTCATCTGGGGAGTCATCCAGGTTGGTAGGCAACTACCACCAATGGTCCTCCTATCTCTCCACATTACCCTGTCCTCTGCACAAACTTTCACCAAAATTTCTTCAGATGACTATCATTCCTCTTTAATAACCAGGACAAAAAAAATAAATAAATAACCAGGACAGATTTAGTGACCTTTATTTATCCTTCCCAAGTCTGGAGTGACATGAATTGAATATGTCAGGGGTTAACCTGATATCTAAGGAGAAAGAGTGTTTTAACATAAGTTTAAAATATATTTTGGCAACTGATATATATTTTTTAGGCTTTTTATAGCCAGTGAATAAGTCTGAATTGTTCCACTTTGTTTTTTCTACCTAAATTTGTTACTTTTAATTCCTCTCATTGGCTTTCACAGAATAAGGAACAACATTTACATCCTTGGGGAAAGAAAATGAGGTAACAGGTACATAGTTTCTGTGAAAGTAAGTGTCACAGGATTTTACAATTTTTTTAATTATGAAATAACCTGCTGAATCATTCCTGCCTTTTAAAAAGGAGGGAGAAAAAGCATCCTGAAAGGCCAAAATTCATGGCAACACTTTTAAGAGTTGAATTATATGTAGTGCTAGGGAATTTTTAAATGTAGTATATAACTGGTGCTGATGCTGGTAAAAAATATTATTTATTATAAGTAATTTAAGTCATAATGATGGATTCCTTCTGGTAGCAGGGAAGTTGTTCTATCAGTGTGCTCTTAGACTAATCCAAGCTACCTGCCAGTTTTATTCTGAGCCCAAATCCACCTCATCCTTTCTCCCTGGACCTTCCCCATGCTTCTCTAATGATTCTGGAGTAAAAAAGGTTCTAATATGTTCCTTCACACATTTCCCCTAGAAGTATAGGGTTTTCTCTTCCTGTTTAATTATAATCCAACCACTATATTCACCTGGCCAACTCTCTCTTCCTCTATCCCCCCCTTTTTTTTTCTAGTCCAACTCAAACTTGAAGTCTTTCCCTAGCATTCCAGGTGGAACTACTCCTTCCTTCTATATTTTTCCATGGTTCTCTATTTTAACTTATGTAATATGCTTCAACAGGGTAGAGTAATTGTATATATGTCTTTTAAGGAAGAGTAAGCTTCTTGAGGCAAAACTATAGCCATTGCCTTTGCAAATGCCCTAAAGAGTAATATTTTCTTTTTGGAAGAGTTTTAGCCTATCAGAAATCTAGTTTAATCTGCCAGGAATACTCTAAAATGTTTCCCTGATAAATACTTTTCTTTTTTTTTAAATTGTATTTACTTATTTGAGAGCAAGAAAGCAGAGTGACGGTGTACACAAGGGCAGGGGAGGGGCACAGGAAGAGGGAGAAGCAGACTCCCTGCTGAGGGCTCCATCCCAAGACCCCCAGCCAAAGGCAGACACTTAATCAACTGAGCCACCTAGGCACCCTTGATAGATGCTTTCTACTCCTTGGCTTCCTACAGAGGATTCCTGTTAAGCGATTTCCTTAACATCTCTTTTACAGACACACATGCTATCCACAATTCAAAAGCCGCGTATGACTTTGGAATATTCATTCAGATTCATACATATGTCACTGAATGTTGAGTGACACTTTATAGGAATTGGCTGGTGAGATCCAAAGGTGGTAACAAAGAGGATCTAAGTATCTTCTATTCTAAAAGAGGCTGTAAACATCTTGGGCCAGACATCTCCTCTTGGATCTCCTGAATGTTAGCAGAACCTACTCTGCTAAACCTAGCCAACTCCACTGCACCTTTCTAGTCTCTATAAAGACAACTGGGAAGAGTAAGAGCAAGAATGACAACAATGGGGGATCCCTGGGTGGCTCAGCAGTTTAGCGCCTGCCTTTGGTCCAGGGCATGATCCTGGAGTCCCGGAATCAAGTCCCGCGTCGGGCTCCCTGCATGGAGCCTGCTTCTCCCTCTGCCTGTGTCTCTGCCTCTCTCTCTCTGTCTCTCATGAATAAATAAATAAAATCTTTAAAAAAAAATGACAACAATGCTACGTTTGAGGCTGAGAGGCTTTTGTTTTTCCCTCCCTTAGGAATAATATTTCTCTAAGTGAGAGGAGCTTCCAGAAGACCATCTGAGAGATTGAAACAGTGGCAGTAGGGAAAGACGAGAGAGCTTTGATATTCCTGGTTTGGGGGAGCAGGAAAGCTGTTTATACTTTACTAAACTGTCATAGTGTTATGGACTCAATGTTTATGTCCTTGACATATGTTGAAGACTGATGGAATTTGGAGGTGGGACCTTAGAGTGATAATTAGGTTTTGATGAGGTCATGGTGGGGGGGGAGGGGACACTCATGATGAGATTAGTGTCCTTATAAGAAGAAGAAAAGTCAGAGCTCTCTTCCTCTCTCTTTTCCCCCTTTACTCTCTCCCCTGCTTCACTGTCATTTCAAGATATAGCAAGAAAGTGGGTGTCTGCAAGCCATGAAGAGAGTCCTCACTAGGGACTGAAGTAGCTAGCACCTTGATTTTGGAGTTCCCAGCCTCTCAAAATCTAAGAAATTTATATCCAGGGCCATGTGGATCTAAGGAACTTAGTTAGGTTTGATTCAACTAGCTATAAACTCTCCCAAGAGTCTTACCTGCCAGGCAAAGAGACCTCAAAAAATAATATAGATAGATAGATAGATAGATAGATAGATAGATAGATAGATAAAATAAAGACTGCATAGTATATAGTCATGAGTTGGAGTTGAAGTTAGGAATTGTGGTTGAAGAGACTGCATGCAAAAGGACAAAGCAGGGGTATCCATGTTTGGTCCAAAAATAGGTATCACAGATAAATAGACTGGAGAGACAATGTGGCCCCAGAAAAAGAGAAATGGAAAGAATAGTTACCTTGGTTCTTGACACTGTATTCCCCAGCATTCTTTGTACAAAAATCAACTAGGTATCCAAAAGTGAATGAGCATTTAGATACCTATCATGTGGCTGTCAAAGAACTACCAGTGAAAGCCTGAGAAACAGAGAAACAACAAAAGAGGATTGAATCAGAGCAAGTTAAGTATGAAACAAAGCCCTTCCTCTATTCAGAAAGGAGCTAGTGACAGGGAAGGAGGAGAAGAAAGATTTTGTTACATCATACATTGGTCACTTGCTGAGTTGTGAAATTCTGACATTTTTCACTGTTATTGTGCTGGGGTTCCTAAAACCACCCTCAGGCTTAATTCATTAGGAAGAGTTACATAGGGATGTCTTTAATTTTATTAGTGACAACATGTATAAATTATTGCCAACCAGAGAAACTCACCTGAGCCTTGCGTCTGTCCAGTCATGGCTTTGGGGTCTGTCATGTGGACCTACCACTCTCATGACTGGCTTTAGCTACTCAACCTTCAGCTCCCCAGAGGTCAAACTATATTACAGCAAGGTCCAGGAACTCAGCATAGACAACATTCTTATCAGGCAAGATATTACAAGGCTCAGATGTTTTGTACCATGAATTAATCAAAAGCCAGTCTTTTCTTTGGAATATGCAGAATTTGAACAACCCAAGCCTGCTGAGATAATTCTTTACAGCACAATATAGCAAAATGTCACATTTAACATCATCACCTATTGCATTATAAAAATTATTGACTATTAGGAAATTGTCAAGCTCTTACTGATATTTTAACCAGAATTTCAGTTTTTTCCCATGAAAGCTCAAATTTTATCATTACCAACTAATACTGTTCATTGTTTTCCTTGAAGTGATAGTTTCAATTTCTTCACTTTTTAAAGAGTATCTGTCAAATACCCAAGTCTAGATAATCAAAGTTTTTCTATTAGTTATTCTTCAAGGACAGAACATTGTATTCCGTGAAAAAAAAGTGTCTAATTTGCCTGCAAACCAAACAATTCCACAATTACTTTTTCTCTATAGAGCATCATACTTTGGTTTGAATTAGAAGTACTTTATGCATACTTCTCATTTTGTCACATAAAATTTTAATAAGATACGTATCCTAGGGTTGAGCTTTAGTAAAATTAATTAGTTTCACTGCCTTATGTTCTTAAGTGAAATTGGCTTTTTTTTTTCCTGTAAGTTCACAGCAGTGAAGAACCCAGTAATTACCAGTATAGTTAGTGCCACTGCCTTTACTCATTCTAAGGCACCAGCAGTTTTATCCACCATTGATTTTGCATAATTAGTGCAATGTTAACACAGTAAAAAAGGGTAAAAATATAATATTATTATGAAAATGGTTTTGACCTCCTAGATCTTCTAAAATTATCTAGGGACTCCAGGATTCAATGGATCATATATTAAGAACTACTGTTTAAGACTTAAATAATAACTTATTTTTGTCCTCCCTGATAAATTATCTTACAGCCTTAATCAACTCCTACCTGAAGATATGCTTTCAGTAGAACTTTCTTTAAAGTCCATAGAAGAATGATGTTTACTTTTGATTGTACCAGAAGTTTACTATTTCAAAGCATTGAGCCAACTGGCATGGGAGATTTCTGAAAGTTAAAGCTATAGAATATAAAACAATGGGAAAAAAAATCTCTTTTGGATCAAAATAATTTTTATGCACATATGGCACATGCGAGGATGTAAGAAGCTAAGGGAAAGTGTCAGCACTATAATAAATATGAAAAGAATGACTATTTCTAGCATTATCAAATGCTATATTTTCTGGAACTTATAAACTAGTGTATGCTGTTAAGTCGTATAGATGAGTTCCAAAACTATGATCTAGAGTCTGGATTTTCACTTCTCTTTTTTGATTCCTATTAAACTTTCATTTCTGATTTCTAAGAGTTAAAAATGTTTCTAATATTTTTTTTCTGTTTTTTCCTGCCTGCTTCTTTTTAATGAATCATATTTTGGACAGAAGCCATTTTCCTATTACACACAAATTCCCTTTTCCCAGCAAATGGGATTATATAAAGTTGATTGCATAATGCTGTTGTTTTCATGTGATGTAGAAAACATGACCAGTCTACTCCCATTGTGTTCATGTTGTCAGTTAATCCAAAGTAAATTATAAAGGGCCACTAATCAAAAGCTAAGAAAAATATTTATCTCTTTGGAATTTCTTCCACTGTATATTTTTGGTTCTATAATTAAAATCTAGAACATTTTGCTCCAAAAATAGCATTTAGTAACATTATTTAAATTCCCATTTTAAAAATAGTCTGTATTTACAATGAGCATTTCTGATTATAAAAAATTAAAATATTTGTAGAGACTACTCTTTTATTTTAGCATGACCTTTATTAAATGGAAAGAAGCCTGACTATTTTCATTATCATCTCCTATAAATATTGTATCTCACAATAAATCCACTCTGTAAATGTTTAGTTACACATAAAAACTGTCTTATCTTTGTCTTCTTTGAAGACTGATATAAAATGACATGAAGATTCCCTTATTAGCAGAGACATGTTATATACTCAGTTTAAAATTTTAAAAGGAAACCTTAAATTCTCACCATTACAGGGTGTGGAAATGTAAGTGACTTTACTTGTTGGTATGTACTTCATTCCTAGAATAAGGACTTAGCCAAAAGAGGTTTCAAATTAGTAGAATAACAAGTGCATAAACAACTAGGGCAAAACATAACATCCAGAAAAAAGAGAGGACAAAAAAGTTTATAGGTGATACGTTCAGATGTGGGTCAATGATTCCTCAATGAAAGTAGCATTTGAGTTGGGCCTTAAAGAAGGGGGAAAAAAAAGCAAGTGGATGGATGCTTAAAAGTAAAGCAAATGAGAAGAATGACCTAACATTAAAAGTGGAAGCAGAAATGTAGTTTAAGAGAGGAATCAACAATAAAATTTGTATAAAGCATAGAATGAGCAAATGTGTAAGAGGATGAGAAAGAAAAAGGAAAAAGGGGATCCCAAGACAACTCTGATCCCGGATAATGAGGAAATATTAGTGTCTTTTACATCAAACAAAACAAACATAAAACTAACAAGAAATAAGCAAACAAACAAGCAGAACAAATTTTAGATTGAAAGTTGTCCTGGTCTGGAAGAAAATTACTTCAGATTTGGATATGTATTTTTACCAATACTTCTTTTTTAAGATTTTATTTATTTGAGAGACAGAGAGAGCACAAGCAGGGGGACGAACAGAGGGAGAGGGAGAAGCAGACTCTCTGCTGAGCAGGGAACCAAACATGGGACTCAATCCCAGGACCCTGAAATTACTACCTGAGCTGAAGGCAGATGCTTAACTGACTGAGCCACCTAGGCGCCCCCTATCTATGCTTCTTAACAGTTTGCCTATGCTCAATGGTCTTCAGAGTCTAATAATTGATTATATGAACTGAATATTAAAAGATAATATTATTCCTAACTAGATGAGCACAGGCTTTCAAATTAAAAACTGAGTCCCCAGTCTGCTTCTCTTTTCATTAAACACAACTCCTCCCCTTCCTCCCTACCTCTCTGTCTGGGATAGTTCATTGCTCATGATCTACAGACCTAATGTCTCCAGGGTGCCATCATTCTACAGCACCAGGGACTCTTAGGAGCCTTACGATGGGTTACCTCGGATGTAAATGCAGTATCTGAAATTCCATATTGCATTTTTTCGCTTGAGTTTGTACACCCGATTTGAGTTACTTGGGAGACAGCAAGCTGCATAAACCCATGACAAGTAACCCAGCAAAGACCCCTAGTTGGTTCCAAGACTGAATTCTAGCCACGCAGTCACATATGGAAAGAAGGAATGACAGCCAATGACAACACCACAAAATGTGCCTGTGAATCTTAGACAAATGGACCATGCAGTAAGCAAGCAATGGACTCACTTCAGGGGGTTTCTCAGCCTGAGGGAAGTAGAGTAAGTCCATCTCAAATAAACTGTTACTAAAAGAGGAGACAAGGTAAAAGGAAAGAAAATATCCTTTGTGACCTCTGGTGGGCTTTTATACAAAACCTAAATGTGAAGGGAAATGATTGAGTTCTGTGCAGGCTGCTTGCTCCAATTGTATGGCTGGTTGCTAATGTAATAAGTTTCCTGAGATATCAACATATTTGATAAAGGGGTTTTACATTTCTCTTTGTTAATATTCCTTGACTTTGTTCTGAACTGTTGTGTCACATTTATTGCAAATGGTTTCCACAATATTTTATTTCATTAAATCTTTAGGAAGTACTTTATTTACCCAGTGCTACCATTTCTTAGAGCTAAAAGCATTATCCTCAATAGTATTAGAACAGATTTTACCTTTGCTTTTAGAACTGAGTCCTAGAAAAGAAAATAAACCAATAGTTTAATTTTATATTTCATGACATTGATTTTTAGGTGGAACAAGTTTGCTTTATTTAAACAACTGATTTGCTGAAAACTAATTAACAAGAGTTTGAGAAATATATAGTATTGTGATATTTAAATAGCTTGGTTATAAAGTAATTTTTACAGAGCTGTATTTGAACAGGCAATATAGTACCAACAATTATCTGTAATTATGCAGGTCCAATTGCAGAATAAAAGTTTCAATGTCACTAAGCACAATAAGGGTAATTACTCTTCCATTATTCTGATGGGCATGTAATTAGCAACTTAAAAAAACTTTCACAGGGATGTAACGCCACAGTTTCTTTTTTTTTTTTTTTTTCCACAGTTTCAATAAAGACTTACAGTGTAAGCAGCTGGATTAATTGTATTGTATTTAAAACTGATCTTTTTCATTGTAGTTTTAAATCAAATACAAGCATTTTTTCAAAGCCTGTTTTTCCTTTCTAAGCATTGGCAAAAGCTAGAGCATATACACTATGCCATTGGACCTAATGGTTTGCCTTAGAAATCCTATCTTTGATACACAGCATGACATCTACTTTCCTGCGATTAAAAACCTCATCTTTAATATGTTGAAAGATAAACTGGAAAAAAAGAAAAAGAAACATACGCTTTAAAAATTTTAAGTGTATTTAAACAAACATCAGTTCCAATCAAGTCCACGGGTAGGAGCTGGGGGCAAGGTTTTTATAGAAAGGACCCAGAGGCAGAACAAGGAAAATATTTGATTGGCTACAGCTTAATCAGTTGCATTATTTAGGAAAGCCTAGTTGGCTATTTGTGATTGGTTGTTCTTCTTGTGGTATTTGCAGTAATTGACTCTGGTATAGATTTCCACTGGCTTTATATAGTCTACCACAGAATTAAAGACTCCTTGTTTGCTTACGTTAACTTTTTTACAAATACTAAATAATATGACAAGTTTGTGGAAAGCTTGATCTTAAAGAACAATGTCCTTAATCTTTGTACCTGAATATTATTAATTATTTTGTTTCCACCAAAGGCATATATTTGAAGATATTTATAAAAAACAGGTTTAGTGAGCTTCTTTCTCCCTTACTTTCTGAGGCTACTACACAGTCAGATGTGAGTAAAGTTGGCATACTTTCTCAAATAGAAATACTATAATTTATTTAACTATTCCTTAATTGTTTGGATTGTAGATTCTTCCTATTTATCCATTTCTATAAATAATTGTATTAAATTTTGGCTTCAAAAATGAACATGCAAAATAACATTAAAGTGTATAAATGAACATGTCACAAATGTGCCATCTTAATCACATGGTTATCAAGATAAAAATAAATAAATAACAGAGGTATAGAGATGCATTATAAACATTTTCTAACTAAAAAGGCAAAATTAAAAAAAAATAAAAAATAAATAAAAAAAATAAAAAAATAAAAAAAAATTAAAAAAGGCAAAATTATCTATATATATAATTAAATTATTATTTCAATCATTGAGGCTCATTTTATCTAGTCTTCTTTCTGAGATATTTGGAACATTTTGAATATTGCATTTCTTTGTAATCTGAACATTTGAAATTTGAGGTTTCTCATTATTGTATAACATTTACTCAAAAAGTCACAAAGTAACTTTATCAAATTTCCTAAATATTCTCTAACAATTGGATATCAAGTTTTCTTCGATGTTTCATGATACAAATAATGTGTTAAGTATCTTTAAAACATATACAGATAAAACTACATATTGATATTAATACATAGATATTATATAGATGTTAATGCAGGCAAATAAAGTATATATCAGTATAATATAGACATTTACATAGACATTTATACTTAAAATATAAATATACATGAAATATAAACAAATATATTTGTATCCTTTGCCCCAGTAATTCTTTTCTGGGACTATATCTCAAGTGTGTGTGTATGTGTATGTTGTGTGTATATATTTATTTCCCTTTCCCTTTGGAAAATATCTCCAATTAGTTTTCTAAAGAGTTGTACTAGTTAGTGTTATCTGAAGAGTATGAGATTTCCACTTTTATCCTGTCTTAGGCAACAGTGAAGATTTAAAAATAAATTTCCAATTTAGTAGCAGAAAATGGTTCTTTTTTGTGTATTAATATTCACTTGATTCTTAATAGTTACAGACTGGATGTTTTCACATGAATAAGAATTATTTTGTTTAATCATCTTTGTAAGCTTGGGCCTTGGTCTATTTATTTGTGAATTTCTTAATATTCTTGTATAGATTTTCTGAGATATTTATATAAGAAAGACAGTAACACTGACATATAGTACACATAATCAATTGACTGCCTTCTAAATGATTTGTCTTTTATATGCCGAGTTCTTATATCATGCAGTCAAATCTATTAGTTTTAATTTTGAAAGTCTTTATTTTACTTCTAAACTTAGAAATTCATGCTGTCTCCAAAATTCTGCTAAAAATTTAACTGTTATCCTTTTGTATAATAGATCGAAGTATATGTATTTTTTGCTTATAGTCTCAGTTAAAAATCCAAATTTTTTCAAGTTGCTGACTTGTTTGTCCCAACACCACATGTCAAGGAAATGTAAATTTTAAATAAACACCAGTGCCTTGGTTGAATATTGCTTGTGTGCAAGTAACAAAAACATCTTAAACTTCATTAAGCAAATTCAGCCAACAGTAAATGGCTGAAAGTAGTGATTTAAGGGAAAGGATAAAGAGTAAAAGAGCATCTTTTGGAATTTAGGGTCAGTGAATGTAGTCAGATATCACAGTGATTGGAAAGAGAAATGAAAACACTGTCATGAACCAAAATAACTACCCTCTTCCACTTCTCTTTCTCTGTGGTTACATGTCTTCAACCTGTTCCTCAGAGCAGGTCGGCCTGATTCTTCTGCTCCATCTGTATTGTGCCCAAACCTGGCTACGCATGCCCCATGCTCAGGTTCAGTACCTGTGGTTAAATAACTCAACCTCTCTATTCCCTTGATTTCAGGCATGGTGGAACAACATCCTTTTAAAAGGCCCAAGTTGGGGCTCCTGGGTGGCTCAGTTGGTTGAGCATCTGCCTTCTGCTCAGGTCATGATGTGAGAATCCTGGGATCCAGCCCCATGTCAGGCTCTCTGCTCAGCTGGAAACCTGCTTCTTCCTCTGCCCCTCTCCCTGCTTGTGTTTGCTCTCTCTCTCTCTCTCTCTCGTTTTTCTTTTTTCAAATAAATAAATAAAATCTAAAAAAAAAAAAAAAAAGGCCCCAGTTAATCCATTTATTTACTTCTGGCCCAATCAAAAATGGTTGAGGCCAGAGCAGCACATGAGTGCAGCTCTTACGGTGGGAGAACCTGAACCTGTCAGAGCAGAATGTAGGAGCAAGGCAGGTACCACACAATTTATCTATTACAACCACTGAGAAGATGATTAAGCCATGGTTTATACTGTTTTTGGGACAGTAACTAACAAGTAATGTTTATTATATATTAGGTGAACAAATCTACCATATAAAGCATACATATTTGTGTTCATTATTATTATTTCTCAGTTTATTATACAGATGTGTTATTTTAACAGGAATGCTAACTTCTATCATCATTTATAATTTATCATATATTTAATTTTTATAAATTAAAGTCCATTTTAAATAAAACCACATGCATATTTAATAAGTGATCTCTAAGGTAATCTTTTGCTAAAATATTTTTTATTCTACATCTACACTTTGTCATCTTGCTACATGTTAAATTACTTTTTCTGAGGTAAGCAAACCAATACACTATATATTTTTTCTTTATTTTTATTATTATTTTTTAAATTTTATTTATTTATGATAGTCACAGAGAGAGAGAGGGAGAGGCAGAGACATAGGCAGAGGGAGAAGCAGGCTCCATGCAGGGAGCCTGATGTGGGATTCGATCCCGGGTCTCCAGGATCGCGCCCTGGGCCAAAGGCAGGCGCTAAACCGCTGTGCCACCCAGGGATCCCCCATATTTTTTCTTTACTGCTGATTAGTCAAATATGTCCTATTAATTTTCATTAAAGTATCAAATTTAGTGTCTGTTATTTACATATTTTTCTTTCTTCTTTTTTGAATGATTTGGAGAAAGCTTTTCTATTTCTGCATGGAGAGACAGACCAAAAGTGAAATTTCCCAGTGGGTTTTTGAAAGTATGTATATTGTTCTGTCAATAAATATCAAAAGAACTGCCTGGGATTTATTCTAAGATGTGTAATATCAAACTTCCAAAGAATTCCATTAGAAAGATATAGAAAGACAATTAATTTGTTTTTATAGGATTGAAATATTTTAAGTAAAAAATATTTTAGTCTATAACCTCTTGATGTTTATTCCATAGTTATTCTCTAATGTAATGTATAGGATTTAAAACTTTTTCTTTTGTCTTTAAAAGTTTTTGCTGTAAATTATTTCTCCCCTCAAACACGCAGCTTTCTCTTAGAATAGGTAGGCACAGTTTATCATACTGTACTAAAAACAGATTTGAGAAATGTTATTTCTACAAAAAACAATATGTTAGTGACTATAAAAAGAAAATCCTTCAAAAATACAGGTCTGGCCCTTTTGTTTATTGGTAATTTGAATGTTCCAGAAACATATTTCCATAACACACCATCACTGCACATGGAAAGAAACATTAGTCACCAACATGAACCCTTTCTGAGGGGTATCAAGATGCATTAAAATCCTTACAAAATACAAGAACAGTGGGGGTGATGGCATTATAGATTTTTTTTCCCTAGGTTAATCTAATACTGTTAATACATTTATGTCAATATATTACTTCCAGCCCATAAGCAATAAAGTTTTGAATTATTTATTCTGTTTAAATTTTTAAAACCTTCAATATGTTCACATTTCCTTTATCTTTTTTCTTTCTTTTTCTGGGATCTGTGCTGATACTAAATAGTTTATGAATTTAGGAAATTAGAACCAGTATCCTCAGCTTTGTTTTTATTGGGCCTATACAAAATGAGTTAACTTGGGGCACCTGGGTGGCACAGTCTGTTAAGCATCCAGCTCTTGGTTTCTCTCAGGTTGTTATCTCAGTCAGGGTCATGAGATCAAGCCCTGAATCTGGCTCCTGGCTGAACATAGAGTCTGCTTAAGGCTCTCTCCCTCTGCCTCTGCCTCTGCCCTTCTCCCTCCCTCTCTCTAATAGATAAATCTGAAAATAAATAAATAAAAAGTTAAAAAAATAAAAAGCAAAATGAGTTAACCCATCCATATTGGTATTTGATAAAAGAGTATACAATAAAAAAAAAAAAAAAAAGAGTATACAATAATCCAGGAGCAAGAAACAGATTCTGGAGTGAAATAAAATTATTTGTTAATTGTAACAATGACAGCACCTACAATTGGCTGAGGGTAGTCCTTTAAGTCAGACTCTCTCAACAACATTAAGAACAGAATTTAAGAACTTAACTAATTAACTCTGTGTGAGCCAAAGATCTATGCAAAGCTATTGGGAAACTCAAAGAGAATATGTGATCATCAGGAAATTCCAAACCACAAACTCCAGTGAGGGATGAACAGAAACAAGTGCATAAAACGAATGAGGCACCAAAGTCAGTATGTGCAAGTGGTCAGAAGTGCTGAAACCCTAGCTGTAAAGTAAATACAAACACACAGCCAAAGAATCTGTGGCAGAACTAATAAGGAGTCATTGAAAATTTGATAAACTCGACTACAGAAAGGCTGACTTTTGAAGTTAAAATTGCACAATAAACAAAATTGAGAACCAGAGACAAACCAAATAAATTACTTGCAACATATTTGTCAAAGTACCATTATTCTTAGTATACAATGTGCTGTTTAAATCAATAAGAAAAAGATGAACACCAAAGTAGTAAAATAGTCAAAGGCATAAAGAGAAAATTCATCCAAAAATGGGAAAAATAAATTTACATGGCAAATCAATACATGAAAACCTTCAATCTTAATACTCAAAGCAATACAGTTCATAAAACAATGAGTTTCAATGCTTTACTTCTCAAGTTTTAGAATGATTTAAAATATCTTAACATCCAATATTGATGGTCTTACAGGGAAACAGTTATATACTACTTTTAAGAGTGTTGATTTCTGAAAAGCTATTTGGTGATATATATCAAAATCCTCAGTGTAATTTACCATTTTTTTAAAGATTCCATTTATTTATTCATGAAAGACACAGAAAGAGAGGTAGAGACACAGGCAGAGGGAGAAGCAGGCTCCCTACTGGGATCCTGATGTGGGACTTGATCCTAGGATCCCAGGATCACAATCCTGAGCCAAAGGCAGACGTTCAACCACTGAGCTACCCAGGTGTCCCTGTAATTTACCATTTAAGTTCTAGGAATTTACTGGGAAAATTTCCACTGAAAAGTGCAAAGATTTAGCTGTAAACTTGTTTGTTATTCTACCCATTCCTGATAATGGTAAAAAATTAGATCTATCCTAAATATTCAACATAAATTATGACACATACATACAATGAAAAACAATATTAAAAATGATGCCCTAGATTAAGATGGAATGATGTTTCCAAGGAATATATTATTGTGTTTATATCTGTGCCCAAAATTCCTTGTGCCTTTGAGCACAAAATTCTGGTGGAATCAGCACTTGTGAAAGTTTAGTGAGACTCAAAGCAAGTACAAGTACATATGTCTATGACTGAATAAAGAGGAGAACTAACTCTCAAAATGTCCATAATTTCCACTCAAACTAGAACACTCTTTAAACACAGAAAGAAGACAATGGTGTTTTAAGAAATACAAACAACCACACATCCCTCTCATATCCCTTCTTACTTATTTTACTCCTTGTATGAGCCAACTACTTATGCTGAAAATGATATGGAAGGAAAGGAAAAGATAGGGCAACTCATAGTCCCTTTCCTTTCAGTTCTTCCTTAGATATTAGTAAGCCAAAGGTAGAAAGTGTTGTTGGAATGTATGCATACCAAGAAGCAAAATAGAAGCAATTGAGTTTGGTTTATGCAGAGTTTCTACTATCGTGCTAACAATGAAATACATATATATGTACTAACTACAAAATAGGAACTGTATAATTTCAATGACTAGGCATAAGAGTTAAATGCTATTATATTTCCTTTAAAACTAGTCTTGCACAATATAAAGATGAATGCTAAAATTCATGCTAATAATTAAAAATTTTAATTTTTCCTTACTCATAAAGGCATTAAATAGAAAGTAAAAACACAATGACAGATCTAAAGACCACTGAAAATAGGAAAATGTTTTATATTTTAATATTTTTAAAAGATTTCTATTTATTTATTCATGAGAGACAGAGAGAGGGAGAGAGAGAGAGAGGCAGAGACATAGGCAGAGGGAGAAGCAGCCTCCATACAGGGAGCCTGATGTGGGACTTGATCCCGGGACCGGGACTCCAGGATCACACCCTGAGCCAAAGGCAGATGCCCAACCACTGAGACACCCAGGTGTCCCTATATTTTAATATTTTTGATGGCAATTTTATCTGTTTATTGGACAAAGGGTCCCACATTTTAAAATTTCATTTGGCTCAACAAATTATGTAGCATTCCTGACTGGAAGAAGCTTTTGTTTGTTTTTGTTTCTGTTTTTGTTTTTTTGTGTGTGTGTTTGTGTATCTATCTATCTATCTATCTATCTATCTAGATTTGTGTGTGTGTATGTGTGTGTGTGCACTTTATAGTTTTTGCTCAGTTAGATTATGCTGCCAGGAAGTTTAAGACAGCCTATCAATGGCACTGGCTTCCTTTCGCAATAAGAAATTTAAAAAGGAGATCGTACACTAATACAGTTAAAGAACCACCTTTACCCATATAAACCCCCTTATTTTATAGGTAAAAAGCCTAGAGGAACTAAATGACTTCCAAATAGCAACCCAGTGCCTGAACAGAAATGAATACATAGGAGGTAGAAGGATCCCAGCCCTTTGAAAATGTTTATATTTTGAAGTATTCATTTATAGCAGTAAATGTAGAAGTTAAAAATGGAAGGAAGAAAGGAAGGAAGGAAGGAAGGAAGGAAGGAAGGAAGGAAGGAAGGAAGGAAGGAAGGAGGGAGGAAGGATCGGTCTAAAATCAATAATTAAGTTTCCAGCTTAGGAAATTAGAAAAAAAAAAAGGAGAATATTAAATCCAAAGTAGGGGGGAAAAGGAAATAATTAAAAATTAGAACAGAAATCTATAAAATTGAAAACTAGAAATCAATAGAGAAAATATAGATCAATATTAAAAATTGATAAGCCATGACACCTGGGTGGCTCAGCGGTTGAATGTCTGTCTACCTTCCACCCCAGGGAGTGATTCTGGAGTCCCTGGATCAAGTCCTGCATCAGGTTCCCTGCATGGAGCCTGCTTATCTCTTGCCTGTATCTCTGCCTCTCTGTGTGTGTGTCTCTGATTAATAAATAAATAAAGTATTTTTAAAAAGTTAAAAAATAAAAATAAAAATTGATAAGCCATTAAGGTAACTAAGAAAAAGAAAGAAGACACAAATTATTTATCAGATGAAAAAGGAGAAATTACTACAGATCCCATGGACATTAAAAGGATAATAAAGGATTTCTATGAATAACTTTATGCCACAAATTTGATAACCTACATTAAATGACCAATTCTTTGTAATATACAATCTACCAAAACTCACACATGAAGAAACAGATGATCTGAATAAGGATAAATCTATTAAAGACCTTGAACCAAAAATTAATAATCTTCAAAAAAGGAAACACCAGGTACAGATGGGTTCACAAGTGAATTCTATCACACATTTAAGTTAGAAATTATACAAATTCTTACAATCTCCTCCAGAAGACAGAGGCAGAAGGAATACTTCTTAACTCATTCTGCAAGACCAGTATAACCTTAATATCAAAATGAGACAGACATTATAAGAAAATTACAGACCATTATCTCTCATGAACGTAAATTCAAAAATCCTCAAAAAATATTAGCAAATCAGATCCAATAATAAAAAAAAAGAATTCTACACTATGATCAAATGGTATTTTTACCAGGTATGGAAGCTGATTTAATGTTTGAAAGTCAATTGATATACTCCATCATTTCAATAGGCTAAAATATATATATATAATATATATATATATATATATATATATATATATATATATATATATATAGTCATAGCAGTGGGTGCAGGAAAAACATTTTACAAAATATAAGAACAATTCATGATAAAAACTATTAGCAAACTAGGAATAGGGGGAAACTTCCTTAACTTGATAAAGACTCTACAAGAACCCTACAGCTACATCAAACTTAATGGCGAGAAACTTGAAGTTTTCTTACTAAGATCAGTAATAAGGGAAAGATGTCCCTAGTCACCACTGGTTTTCAACACTGTGCTAGAAATCTTAGCTAATGCAATAAGACAGAAAAAAATTTAAAAAGTAAAAAGAAAAAAAGGTATTCAGATTGGAAAAGAAGAAATAAAACTGTCTTTGAAGACTACACGAGTGTCTTTGAGAAAATTCAAAAGAAAAAACAAAACAAAAAAATCTCCTGAAACTAATAAGTGATTATAAAAAGTTTGTAAAATAGAAGGTTAATATATAAAAGTCAATCACTTTCCCAAGCATCAGCAATGAACAAATGGAATTTGAAATTAAAAACACATTAACATTTATATTAGCACCCCCAAAATGGATAATTTTATAGAGGTATGAATACAAAATACATACAAAAGCTATATGGGATAAAGTATAAAACTCTTATGAACAAAAATCACTGAAAAAACTAAATAAATGGAGATACATTCCATGTTAAATGTCAGTTTTCCCCAAGTTGATTTATAGATTCAAAGCAGTCCCAGTAAAAATCCCAGCAAGTTATTTTGTGGATATTGACAAACTGGTTCTAAAGTTTTTGACAGGCAAAAGACCCAGAATAGCTAACACAGTGTCAAAGGAAAAGAAAAAAGTTGGAGTACTGACACTACCTGACTTCAAGACTTACCATAAAGCTACAGTCCATAATCAAGACAGTATGATATGGGTGAAAAAATAGACAAATAGATCAATGGATCAGTATAGAGGGCCCAGAAAAAGACCCACATAAATCTAGTCAAATCATCTTTGACAAAGGAGAAAAAATATAATGGAACATGATAGTCTTTTCAATGGAATAACTGTGGACATTTACATGCAAAAAAAAATATAGACAATGACTTCACTCTCTTCACAAACTGAAGCTGAACATAATTAAAATTAAATGTCTTTTTCCTCTGTAAGACATTGTCAAGAGAATGAAAAGGTAAGCCACAGAATGAGATAAAATTATTTGCATAATACTTATCTGATAAAGGCTGTTCTCCAGAACATACAAAGAACTCTTAAAACTCAACAATAAGGGACAGCTGGGTAGCTTAGTCAGTTCATCCTCTGACTCTTAGTTTCGGCTCAAGTCATGATCTTAGGGTCTTAGGATCAAGCCCGTGTTGTGTCTGGCTCCCTGCTCAGTGAGGAATCTGCTTCCCCCTCTCTCTCTCCCTTTGCCCCTCCTCTGCTTATGCTCTCTCTCTCTCTGAAACAAAAAATTAAATCTTTAAAAAACTCAACAAAAAGAAAACAGACAGCCCAATTTAAAAAGTGGGATAAAGACCTTAACAGACACCTCACCAAAAAACATATACAGATGGCAAATAAGCATACAAAAAGAAGTTTCACATTATATGTCATTAGGAAAATGTAAATCAAAGCAATGGATACCACTAGACACCACCCATTAGAATGGCCAAAATCCAGAACTCTGAGGACATGGAACAATAGGAACTCTTACTTATCAGGAATGTACAACTACTCTGGAAAACAGTTAGACAGTTTTCTACAAAACTAAACATATTTTACCATATGATCCAACAATCATGTTCTCTGGTTTTTATCCAAATGAGTAGGTAACTTATGTCTACACAAAAACCTGCACAAGGATATTTATAGCTGCTTTATTTATAATTACCCTAAGTTGGAAGCAACCAAAATGTCTTTCCAAGTGAATAGATAAATAAACTAGTATATTCAGATAATGGAATATGATTCAGTGCTAAAAAAGAAATGAACTAGCAGGCCATAAAAATACATAAAGGAAATTTCAATGCATATTACTAAGTGAAAGATGCCAGTTTAGTTATAAGGTAAGTCTTCATAGTGTATAATTCTATAGGGAAGGAAAAATATCTATTCCTTCTACTGTTCTAAATTATCAGCTGGGGTCCCTGTAATAGAAGATAAACAAGAGAAAAGCATATAAATCTATTTAATATAAACATTATATGATATGAGTACTTTCATAGGAAATGAAGACCTGAAGCAGTGGCATACCTGAGCAGTTTTATGCTAGGTTTGATGAAGAGTAGAAAGTTGTGAGAAATGTTAAAAGACAAAGGTAATGAGCTAATAGTAGTAAACTGGGAGAAAGTTAAGGCCCTTCAGATTCCTCTCTGTATTCCTCCATCTTCAGAGGTAAGAATTTTCCTTTCCTTTGAGGCCTCTCACATGAGGGTCTTAAAACCTGCTTCAGGGAAAAGTCAAAAAGTACTTCTTGCGTCTGCCATTTCTCAGCTTGAAATATTCAATATGCTGAGGTGCCATATTTTAGAGTAGTATATCCTGTATCTCATCCATTCTTCTGCTATATGACATTCTAGAAAAGGCAAAACTGTAAAGAGAGTAAAATGAGAGCACCTGGGTGGCTCAGTCAGTTAAGCATCTGACTCTTGGTTTCGGCTCAGGTCACGATCTTGAGGTTGGAAGATTGAGCCTCAAGTCAGGCTCTACTCTGGGCACAGAATCTGCTTCTGATTCTTTTTCCCTCTCTCTACCCCTCCTTCCCTGCATCCCTCTCTTGAAAACAAAACAAAACAAAACAAAACAAAACAAAACAAAAGATAGTAAAATGATCAGTGAAGTGCGAGGAAAAAAGGCAGAATAAAAATTATTAAATTTCCTTACTACCTATGGCCCATTGATGAGTCCTAGAAACAGGCAGAGTGATATTCTTCTAGGGATTTAACTGCCTTGATGCTGACACTTTGCTAAGGGCAAAAGGCAATCTCAGTCCGACCCCTAGGACCCTGTAAGTCTACTTTAACATATAAAAATTCCTGTAGAAATTTTCTTTATCTCTAAACCACCCAAGATATGTGTTGGCAGTCATCCCCCAAGCATATGGCCCACTGTTCTATATCTGAAGAGTCTCATAACTAAAGTTTTATTAGACAGTAATAAATGACCTTTTCCCAACAATAGCCAGCCTCCTCAAGGTCCTGGAAACCTTGCTTCCAAACTAAGGGATCTATCCCTAACTCCCTCCCAACTTGAAAGCATATAATGGGCCACTCCTTATGACCAGGGCAACTCTTTTTGCCCACAGATCCTTTCCACTGCTTTAGTAAAATCACCTTTTTGCACTAAAGATGTCTCAAGAGTTCTTTTTTGGCTATCTGCTTCAAACCCTAATGTCTTTCCTACATCAATCAGTAGTTGCTAGGGAATAGTAGGGAAATCATAACAAATGTACCACTCTGGTACAGGATGTTGATAGTGGTGGAGACTGTGCCTGCATGGGGACAGTGGCTATACAGGAACTGTACTTTCTGTTCAGTTTTGCTGTGAACCTAAAACTCCTCTTAAAAATAAAGTCTAAAATTAAAAAAAAAAAAAGTGCACTTAAAGAAAGGAGTTTAAACAGAATACTTAAGCAATGAGTATGCTAAGAATTAGAACAAATGTGCAAAAGCAAAAGCAAGCCTGAGGCTAAGAAGTCAGTAATGTTTCATCAAGACTCACCTTGACCTTGGCTCTTGGAGGTGAGGACTAAATGACTAAAGCCACTGAGTGTGAAGTGAAACAGGTGAATCTTATCTCAACTTTAAGTTAAAACAAAAAAAGAGTTCAATTTTCACCTTTCTATCCATTTTAACAATCTCTGTGCTAGTGAGAATTTATATTACTTTGTAAGCAGGATCAGCGATGCAACAAGGTAGTGGGGCTGGAAGTGGAGTGGAAGGGCTCAGGTCCACCCCAGGTTCATTCAGCTCTTGCCACTTCTGGTTCAAACTGTGTCACTCTCATCATGGTTTATCTGCCTCTGCTGTTCTGCAGCCTGCCTTCCACACCAAACCACCTTTGTTCTTCTGCCAGAAATAACTTCTGTAAGCGCAGATCACTCTCCTCTGCTCCTTGCCACAGACTGAGCTAGCATGAGTGAGAAGCTTCTGGATTGGGACTAAACTGGGCAGCTGCCTGGGAGAGGCTAAGAATCTGTTCACAAACCCAGGATTTGGAAGGAATCTCTCATCTCAATTCAGGAGGGACTTCTGTCTCAGTGAGGTGTACAATCTACCTCAAAGGAGTCAACAATGAGGAACTTCACTCATTTACATTTATACTTATGGCACTAAAGCATTTTCATTCAGCATCATTTGCTCACAGGACAATTTGCAATTGCTTGCCTCCCAGTAGTTACAATTAGATGCTAATACACTGTGATAATGCTTTTCTTTGAGAGAGGTCACTTGTTGGCCCTCCTCCCATCTCTTTGCCTGTTTGTGACTTTCTGTTTATGCCTCAGGATTTAGTAACTCCAGTATCTTCAACTTCCTGCCTCTCTGCCAATCCACTAATTCATTTTACATATTTTTGCTATTTCTGCAGAGATAATATAAAATCCTAAGTTTACTTTTCTCCTTTTTCCTTTATCATTCCCATGGGCTTCACTGTAAAAAATCACTATCTTTCTGATTAGCCTCTCTATTCTATTCCCATCTCTCTTTTCCCTTCTTTTCGCCTTATTAATTTTTTAAAGTGATGAGGTTTTTTTTAGCACCAGATAGGAGCTTCTTATAGATGCTAAAAGAATATACCACTGTAAGTTCACAAATTCTTGACTCCCATGAGAAACTGTAGCCACAGAGGGATCACTGTGGTTTTAAGTTAGGTGTCATTTCTTTCAGACATAAAAGAACATCAAACGGAGGGAGAGAGAGGCAAGGCAGTAGAAGCAGAGAAACACCTGGAGCCAGTCTTGTTTGAGGAAAACAGAAATTCCAGAGGTGACATAGGAAGTATGAAATTACCTGGAAATCTTAGGCTCAGAATAGATACTGAGGCCTTTGCATGTGAAGCAAAAGATCTGGGGCTTATACTTTTGGAGATGAGAAACCAGCAATGATTTGTAAGAATACAAATTGTTAAGAGTTTTGTTTGTTTGTTTTACAGTTTTGTTTATTTATTTGAGAGAGAGAGAGAGACCAAGGAAGCACACAAGCAGGAGGGAGGGGTAGAGGGAGAGGGAGGAGCAGAGGGAGAGTGAGAAGCAGGCTCCCCACTGAGCAGGGAGCCCCACTACAATCTAGGACTCAATCCCAGGACCATGAGATCATGACCTGAGCCTAAGGCAGGTATTTAACAGACTGAGCCACCCAGGCACCCCTGTTAAGAGCTTTTGTTTCCTCCTGATCCAGGAATCTCAATCCTTATTTCTTACTAAAGATCTAGTTTCTCAATTATAAATTTTTGTATATGGGTGTTTTTAGTAACATTATCACCATGTTTAGGGAAGGAATTTGAAGGAAATATTTTGATATATTCTCAACTTCTTGCTCTTTTAAGGGAAAAAATGCTCAATGAACAATTACAGTTATATTAAAACCTTACTTGTATTCTGACTTGAATAAACCACTGTAAAAAGAATGAAGATGTATTTTCAAAGAAATCTGGGAAATGTGAATGTAGCCTGTACATGAGATGATACCGAGGAATTTTTATTGTTGTGATGTGTGATAATGGCAAAATTGTTATTTTTAAAAAAAAATCTCTATATCAGTTAGACATCATAATAAAGCTTTTAGATAAGAGGTAAGACACTTGATATCAAAGATATCCTTCAGGGCTCTGTAACTCCCTCCAAAGTTAAAACAGGAGAATCTATGAAGTTGAAAAAAATTAATTATAGATCATTTGTTAGTATGATTGGCAGGGGTGCCTATTTTCTACTTTTATATGTTACATAATTTCCAAATGTAAAGTGAAAAAAATAAAACCAAATTCATCTGAAGTAATCAAGGAACTAAATACACAACAAAAATAAATTTTGGCAGCCAGATGAACAAGAAAAACTAGAAATTAAACTTATTTTTAAATGCTTTCTAAAGAGTTAAATAGAGACAGAGTTAGAGACAGATGTTCCAAAATCATTTAAAATGAAGAAAAAGAAAGAAAGAAAGAAAGAAAGAAAGAAAGAAAGAAAGAAAGAAAGAAAGAAAAGACGATCTTTAAAGTCTCCTAAAATTTATTCAGAATTAAGACCCTTGGCAAACATCAAAATAAGCATGATGTGTAGGAGATAATTAATTTCTAGAAGAATAGTCTTTGCTCTTCCCTCACACATTTTCCGAACCCAATCACATTTGATAAGAACCTTGTACTTATTTGCATAGAATCACTAAATGTTAGGCCAGGAGGGTGACTTAGAAATCACTCTTATCTCACCTGTGTTCTATGGGATATTATTTTGAGCTACCATTACAAATCGTCAAGCCCTCAAATTTCAAGGTGAGTAGTTTAACAATATACTCTAATTTCAAATTATGCAGGAGACTGATATTTGTTTTAGAAACCATGCCCTTCTCTGCAAAGCTAATAACCACTAATAATAACCAACAGTGTATACTTGAACACTTCCATCTAAGGAGCTGAAGTAATCACAAACTTCGTTTTGGCCTCAGACATTTCCAAATCATACAAATCTTAGAAATTGCATCACTACTCTACTACCAATCATTCCTATTATTCTACAAATTAATTATGAGTTTGCATATGCTACCTTAATACAAAATGCTTTTGACATATAATTTATTTCTTAGTAAAGGCCAACATCTATGCTGAATATATCTAGTGTCTAATGTGGAACTCTTAAGGAGCTGGCGAACTGCTGCCTGCTGGCCAAATCTGACCGACCATCTGTTTTTGTAGAGAAAGTTTTACTGGAACACAGCCACACATATTCACTTATCTGTTATCTCTGGCTGCTTTTACACTACAATGACAGAGTTGAGTAGTTAACAGAGATTGCAGGACCACAAGCCTAGTAGGCAGCATTCAACTTTCTCTAGGTAAAGTTTACTAAACCCTGGTTTGAAGCATGATTCTCAAAAGCCAATTAAGCCAATTTCACAATTTCACAGACAATTCCTTCCAAAACCACAATACAGAGATACAGATCAATCCTTGTTGAGCTGCATAGATGAGGATAATAATCATACTGATGTGCATTTAAAATGATGACTTTATTAATAAATTTTGCAGGTTTTTAGTTTTACTAAGTAAAATAGCGGCACCAACAAGTTAGCAAGTTAGCAACAATGATTATTTCTAGGAAAATATTTCTATTTGCCCATGATTTCCAGATTTCTACCACAACATTGGTGATAAGTCTAGAAAGACAAAAATAAGTGAGTTCCATAAATCCTTAAATTCTCAATCTGAAGCCTCCTCTATTGCCATAACTATTGTTTCTGAGTCCGAGAGAAAAAAGGAGAGAATAGGAATAGTTCTAAAGGGTATTGTTTATGTCTAGATGAGCAAAAGAACTTGATTTCTGAGATAAAAGCAGAAGAATCAATCTCTTTAACCCTTTTCTCCTGCCCTTATCACTCTTTATGAGCAGTCTTGAACATTATGCTTTGCTCACTGCAGTCCTCTTTAAAATCATATAGGGATACAAGAAAGTCTAAAAACAACTGAAGATATATTTGTCATGGATTTTTTTGCTCAAAGGAAATGGATAAAATCCAGTGATCACAAAATTTATGGTAGACAATTTTCAAATTTCAACCTTAAACTGCCTATGGGGTATGGGATTTCAATAGCATCATGGTGGTTATAAGAAACGTGACCAATGGAGATCCATGAAGGGTATGATTTAATTATAGTAAAGTTGAGTCTGTTTGGGTTTTGGTATTTTTTTTAGAAGACCTGTTATAAATATCTACTAAACTGGCTCTAAGTTACAAACCAAGATTTCCTCTAGAGATAAAGCATCAGTCAAATCTTGTGAAACAGAGTAAGATTCATGAAAGAAAGGTGTACAAATTCCTGATAAAAAGGTGTTTTGTTTTTTTTTAACTTTAAGGATGAGCCATGATGTCTTAAGCATGTCAACAGAACCTAATTCCAAATAGGACTTGTCTAATCAGTGAGTCAATTAATATTGAAGCCATAGTCAGTCATTAATGTTTCTGTAAATAAAAGAATCACAGAGTTCTGGTCATAGAAGTCTTTGGCGCTAACCAGGAAAGGAACCTATGCATTAATCTCATTCTAAATTTATATTTAGAGCCTAAGCACAACAATTATAATGATGGTATACCTCCTAAATCTTTTTTTGAAGAGATGTCTCAAAAACTATACATTATGTTTTCCTGTACTCGTGGCGATTTCCTTAACTAATACACTAAATATTCTTTTTACTACTGCAATGACTAGTTAGACTTTATGAAAAAATATACTCTGGATTTTGCCACTTCAATGCTTTTTACAAGGAAATATCAGTAGACGTCAACATTTTTTTTTCCAGCAGAAGTAATGTGGATTTCCCAGATGTCCAGAAGTAATGTGGATTTCCCAGATGCCCAGAAACCTACTTTTATTTTGAAATGTGTTATAAAAATCAGGTTTTTTTGCAAACAAGACATATTGATACATTTTTTAAAGTTTATCTATTGCCTAGTTTATATGGCAAATATATTCTAAATTTGCATAACATATCTAAACAGGGAACTGGTGACTATGGTACTAGCCAGAGGCATTTTATCTGTTTTGAAATAGAAAATTTTAATTTGGAGAAGTAATATTGAATTTTTATTAATTTTATTTTTTGAAAACATCTTTTGTTGGGAAAATATGTGTTTTTAATATACTGGAGATGTGGCAATATATGCCTGCTGGATTTATTTCCTTTTAATCTGCATTTTACTACTAATAGTGATTGATGAAAGACTCTCTTAACAGGTGAAAGATGAGACAATAGTCAATAAAAGAGTTGGAGACAATAAAATCTGGAAACTTATCTTGTGCTCAACTAGCACAGTTTCAACAAGTGATATAAAGAGTGCTGGATATCTTTATGTATTTAAAAATTCAGTGGTGACAGTACTAATGGACTGTCAGCTAGCTGGAAATGTAGAGTCAAATCCTGGCAACAGAAATATGATAGAAGTGAGGGGCACAGAGTTAAGCCCATGGAGCCTATCTCATATGTCAGAGATAAGGTTTTATTTACTGTTGTACATTAAAAAAAAATGTTCAGAAACAACTTGGATTTGAGTTACAGATTGCTGAAGTCTACTTTTAAAAACAATTATCCTTGGAGCACCTGGGTGGCTCAGTCAGGCAGCCAATTCCTGATTTGGGCTCTGATCATTATCTCAGGGTTCTCAGATTGAGCCCTGAATCAGGCTCGGTGCTCAGTGGGAATCTACTTCAGGATTTTCTCTCCTGTACCCTCCTCCTTGCTCACTCACACTCTCTTTCTAAAATAAATAAATAAACCTTAAAAAAACACACACACAATTATCATGATTAATAAAGCCTGCAGAAGTTTAGTGGGCAGGTAGACGTGTTAAAAGTATAAAGTTTATTTGTGTAATATTGTGAAATGAAAATATTTTTTTTCTTCCATTCTGTAGTTATGTTATATATGAATTATACAAAGACTTAGGCCAGTAATTCTTGAGAACTAACAAACTACAATTTTGCTATACAATTAAAAACCATTATTTCAGAAATGAAGCAATCTAAAACTGGAGTGAATTTCATAAAGCCTTCTCTCATGGCAGAAGTATGATGTATATATTCTGCAAGGAGAAAGGAGAAATTTTATCTGAGGTTTGTAAGTGGCTATGGTTTTGCATGTGTTTAATTTTTGTGATTTTTGACCATTAGCATATCCCTATTTTGGCACTTATTACAATCAACAAAACAGTCAAATGACCACAACCTTCTAATAACTAATTGGATTGTTACAAATCATAGAATTTCACTATTAAGCAAAAGAGCAAATAGCAAAACTACCAGATTTTAAAAAATAAAAATATGCATATTTCATGATGGTAGCAGTATAAGATATTACTCAACTAATGCTAAGGTGTATCACATGAGTAAACATCAGTGATGCTGATAAGTTGTTATGCATCTACCTGCCAATCACCTGAGAATACTAGAGAAGAGAGTGCTGTAGGTAGACCTAACATTTGCCAATACCCTGAAATTTTCATTTTAACCACTTGTGTACAACTTTCCCTTTGCCAAAATATTCACCATCAATGCTAAGGAACTATGAAATTGATTGGATTAACACCTCCCTTTTCCTGCCTTTTTGGTGATAGTGTTAGTGGACTGTCAGCCGGCTGGAAATGAATAGTCAAATCCTGGCAGCAGAAATCTGAAGGAGAAGTGAGGAGCACAGGGATCCCTGGGTGGCGCAGCGGTTTGGCGCCTGTCTTTGGCCCAGGGCGCGATCCTGGAGACCCAGGATCGAATCCCACGTCGGGCTCCCGGTGCATGGAGCCTGCTTCTCCCTCTGCCTATGTCTCTGCCTCTCTCTCTCCCTCTCCGTGTGACTATCATAAATAAATAAAAATTTAAAAAAAAAAAAAAAAAAAAAGAAGTGAGGAGCACAGAGTTAAGCCTATTAAGTTAGCTGTGTTTTTTTTGTTTTGTTTTGTTTTTGTTTTTGTTTTTTTTTAATTAATTGAGAAGTGAATGTAATGAGCTTTTACTTAATTTGGGACATCCTCAATTTTTATCACCTGGATTGTATGTCTCATATTTGGTACACGCAAAAAATATCAGTGGAACGAAAGCAATTATGTTGGCACTTTAACTGTCTAAATATAACCCATTACTCTTACTATTTACCTGAAAAGGATGTGTTACAGGAAAAAGCCATTGATTAGCTCTAGAAATCTTCATTAAAGGAGTCAACACATTTTCAGTTCTTGTGTCAAAAGTAGAATTTCTTTAAGCTCTAACTACATTCTTTGGCAAAGCTTAGTAGGCAGATGCCAAGTCTACATCTGATTCCTATAACTGGGGAAAAAAAACATGGAAAAATACTGCTTTCATTTATCTTGATCAAATATTACTCGTTTTTTACAAAATAAAGTATAATCTCATGCAAAAGGAAAAGTAAAGGACATTGAGAGACTTGTTAGAAACTAGAATTTTAAATAAAAGTAGCTTTAACAACAGGGCACACTAATAAGGAGGATTTAGGACAAGACTCCAAATAACCATCACTGAAGATGTATGGAATGGATTTGATCACATCAAGTAAGTTCTGCTAGTGTAGGCTAATGAATTCACAGAGTATTGGATTTGGGATTGCTGAAAGCTAAGTGGCATAGGGGCTCCAAAGTGCAGGATATAGAAGAATTAAAGAATGTTTAGACTATAGAATTTAAGAATGGCATCAATTTAATAATAAGAATTCTGTCTGGGTGCAGGGTGACCATGTGATTATCAACCAAATAAAGTGAGTCAGTTTTTTCTGGGCAAAGTCTTACTCTCTCATTTCCAAAGATATATACATATTCATACATATATAATATGTAATATTATATACACATGAAAGATAAATTAATTGAGAAGTATATATACTTCTCAATTGAGATATATAAAGATAAAATTAATATATAAATATGTATATAAAAGATAAATTTCATTTGGGATTAGTCTGATATTTGGGGGCTCCACTGTCCCATGGGTATGCTGGGTCATAAATTATCTATACAATCCTGATAAAACACAAAAGTAGTCCTCAAATTATAAAGGACTCTACTCTCAGTGATCTAGTCAGGTTCCAAGCTGAGAGTGGAGGGCCATTTAGTGGTACTTTTCTAGAGTACTCAAATGAGCTTTTAATTATATCTTATTCTCACAAACATGACAACATCAGAAAAATGAGGCACAGCTTATTTAGTAATCTTGATTGGTTAAAGACATGGTAGTAGATGTTTTGCTACATTATTATTTTTTATATCTGGTACAACCACCTTTACAAGGAGAAGAAAATATGTTCTCCACCTGGGACTAATGCTAGAACCAAAAATTTACTGGGACCTAGACTTCAGCGTGAACTCAATTACAATTGTTCCCATATAGAACTATTCTCATCTTACCTACTTTTCTTTGTTTAGAGCAATTGGTTTTGAATTGGTTTTAAACTAATTATCTTTTAAAATATATTTCAATAATATAAAAGGGGTTCTGTCTGGCATTGAGATCCAGCAGTGTTATGGGCAGAATCATGGATTTGTAACAGTATAGGCATTTGTTCCTACTCAGAGCCCTGCTTTGGAGATTCTTGAAAGTAGCAGTAACTTCAACATTATTGTCAAAAATATGTTCTCTAAGATCTCTCAAACAAAGAAGGATCAGAGTATTCTACATATCATGAGTAATTTGAAAACAGCAAGTTCAGGAATGGTAAATGTTAAGATCCATCATTAACTATTGTCTGGGGGTAGAGAGAGATTATCGATTAGACATGCCTACCCATTAACTTTCAACATTGTATTTCACGCATTTACTTCAACACTGTATTTTTTATTTACCAAACCTATTCCATAGTTAGAAGTGTTAATGTATTACGCCTCATTGAGTATAAAGAGCATCTACATGATATTTCAAAGTCTTTTTAAAAATTTACACTCTTGGGATCCCTGGGTGGCTCAGCGATTTGGCACCTGCCTTTGGTGGAGGGTGCGATCCCGGGGTCCTGGGATCGAGTCCCATGTCAGGCTCCCTGCATGGAGACTGCTTCTCCCTCTGCCTGTGTCTCTGCCTCTCTCTCTTTCTTTCTCGCTCTCTCTCTTTCTGTGTCTCTCATGAATAAATAAATAAAACCTTAAAAATAAATTAAAATAAATTAAAATATACACCCTTACCTCTATCAAGCAATATTGTAGCCAAATACTAGGAGAGCAGCCTATGGATTGGACATTTTCCTTCTGTTCAGATTTACATTTTTTTTTCTCAGATTTACATTTTTAAAGATTAACAGCTTAGTTAAATTTATCATCCCAAGAAAGTCCTTACTAAGTATGAAGAATTGCTTAAAGCATAGAATGCTTAGTTATAAGAATAAAAATCTCTGTAGAACAGAAATTGAATGGAGAGGGTTTCTTTCCAATATCAGACTTCCAGAAAAACTTAATGATTGAAAATGGGGGATTTATATGGAAATCATTAGGATACTTTGAACTCAGGATTATGAAACTCCACAAATTTGTTCTTGTAAACTTCTAGCACAAGCCACTGTGATATATGATTTAAAGGTAAAAACTTTACTAATTTCTTAGACTTTTAAAGTTAGAAATTCACAATCATCAAACTGAATTTCTCTTGATTCAAAAATGCTTCCTGCCTTTTTGAAAAAGAAGCATTTTTCCTCTTCTTGGCCACAGCTAACACTTTCTATTTTGGAGCATTCTAAGTAATTTAAAGTTGTTCCTCCTGTCGCTCCTAAACTCACCGTCTCTACTCTTGTCCACAGGAGTAATACAAAACTGGTGCTTTATCTCTTCCATATGACAATATAAATATTTAAGGCAATTCCCTCATTGTTTTCAATGTCATTTTGCATATCACATAAATTATAGAGACTTCCCCTTGTGATCACCATGTGAAGGCCACATACTAGTTGGTCAGTGTCCTTATTTACAAATTCTACATCATATTATTAGCCCAAAATAATCTTATGATTAACAAAACCACGATCAGTTTTTCATTTAAACTGTTACCATGGCAAGCCTTCGTTACTTTTCATTTGAGAAGCTATTTGAATGTGAACATTTGTATCTGTTACATTTAATTGTCATTACCTACCTTATCCACAGTCCCTGCTGAGCTGACTCTGGACCACGTGATTCCAATTCCTGACCACAATCAATTGCACCTACCCAAAAGCAGTCTTCTTATTGAATATTCAAGGACAGGTCTCTGGTGACCTGTATTAAAAAGATGAAAAAAGCTGATTAGTCATTGCCAGAATTAAAACAGACAATATATCTCAGAGTATGATAT
The DNA here is from genome assembly GCF_053574225.1 of Canis aureus. Lineage (NCBI taxonomy): Eukaryota > Metazoa > Chordata > Mammalia > Carnivora > Canidae > Canis > Canis aureus. The sequence goes on from NC_135622.1 coordinate 37,666,775, forward strand.
GAATATCAATGGTACCATACAAAATTAGTTTAGGTGAGATGTGTGTGTGTGTGTGTGTGTGTGTGTGTATGATTATATATGATTATATATATGATTATATATATGATTTAAACAAAGAATGTTAAACATGTTTGCTTATGTATGTATTAGTAAAAACAAGCACATCAAACCCATTATTTTATTCACAGTGATGGCTTGGACCAAGTTAAGAAAAAAAAAGGTATCAATTTAAAGTTGGCTTAAGGAAAAAAATACTAATAAAAGAGCCCTAATAAAAATAATGAATGGAACCTATTTTGAAGCCAATTCCTTTTGAGATCAGCTTTATTACAAAATACATCTAGCCACCCTTCCCAACAATATACACATTCAGATTTTATAATCATGTGTTCCATATCTTTGGGCAATGAGATTTATAGAAAGAAAAAAGGAAACTAACAATTATTGGTGCATATTTTCTTTAGACAAAGTCCCACTCCTTACAGATTAGCTACAGCGAAGCCTCCCCAATCTACCATCTGTTAAACTTCCTAATTTGATGTCTGTGTTACCATGGCTGTTTCTTTTTAATTCCCCTTTTTGGAGATTTAGAATCATGTGTATTTTGTTGACTCTCCAGGAGTCTATGAATATATGTGCATAGTTTCTGCAGTAGAGTGCTATTATTTTTTAATCAAACAAAAGATTGTAGTTGAAATTCTGTTATCACTATACAATTGATTTCTTCATATAAAGGAGATAGGTAAAGGTGAAGATAGAGCAGGGACACCTAGGTGGCTCAGCGGTTGAGTGTCTCTTGCCTCTGTCTCTTGTGAATAAATAAATAAAAAGAAAAGAAATAGCAAAAGACCTAGGAAGAAGAATCCTTGGTGAATCATGGACATCACAAAAGACATTAAAAACTCAGTCATGGGGACGCCTGGGTGGCTCAGTGATTGAGCATCTGCCTTCAGCTTACGGCATGATCCTGGAGACCCGGAATCAAGTCCCACATCGGGGTCCCTGCAGGGAACCTGCTTCTCCCTCTGCCTATGTCTCTGCCCCTCTCTGTGTCCTCTCGTGAATAAATAAATAAAAATCTTAAACAAAAAAAAACCTCAGTCATGGCCTCTTTAAAAAATGAAACTCCATCACCTTTCTGTGATGAGGAAATGTGGAACAAAGTAAAGAAATAGGCTTAGGATAAGGCAGATGTGAAATTCAAATACAGCTCCACCAGTTACTACCTAAATGAACTGAAGTGTATCATTTGCCATTCTTGTCAATGAAATGCAGACCTGCATGTCAAGTGCCACAGGCAAAGTAAATCCATCCAGTAACTACTATCAACAACACTGTATTATTTTCAATTCAGAAAAACATTGATGTCAGATTTTGAGAATAAATTTTCATGAGTCATAGAAAGCATTATTTTTTACTAGCATTCCTTCTTAATAATCAGAAAGACAAAAACACTATTTAGTGGAATTCACTTTATGATAAAGCTTATGGATGCTCCAAAAGTTAGAGAATTCTAGGATGTTCTATTCCATTGTTTCCATATATAAAACCTTATAATCTGTATTATTAGTTTAATACTGAAGTTATTATTTCCATCTGAAAAAATATTATTTTTTAATTGGAAAAAGACTACTATTTTAAAAAGTCGTTACCCTGGTAAAAAGTTACTTTGATTAAAATGAGATTAATTAAAACTGTCGTAATTCTAATTGATGGGAATTCATAGTTACAAAATTATAAGGTACGTATATCTAAGGTAATCTTTCTGAGTATAATATAAAATTGGACTAGTTTTATTTCTCTCCAATTAAATCCAAACCTCTTTAGGGCATTTAGTTTAAGATATCTGAATGACAGTTGTTGGCTTTTTATTTTAATAATTTTCACCATTAGTCTCTACCTATATGCAATTTCAGAGTTAATGTCAATGAAATAATTTATACTCAAATGCACTTAAGAAGGGAAAATAATGCAGCAATAAAATTTTAATTTGTGTTCCTTATAGGCTAATACACAAGGAAAATTTGATAAAGAGAATGACAAGGAGTAAAATATGATATTGTTTTAAATATAGGAAGAGAACTGGATTTTTTTTTTAAGGTTTCCTTCTAATTAGATATTGTCACTATAGTAGACGAGTTAAGTTTAGAGTGTGTCCCTCTGCAGAGTAGGAGTGTGAAATGGAAGCGCAATTTCAAGGGAGTGCAATATAATTAGAAAATCCTTGGTGAATCGTTGACATCAGGAAAGACATTAAAAATCCAGTCATGGCCCTTTTAAAAAATCAAACTCCATTAAATGGAAACCCTGAGAAAAATCAGTGAACTCAGTCACACAGATAAAATAAGGAGATTGAAGTGGTCAATACTTCAGAGCCCTATGTGCTCAGCTATCTATGATTTGTTTTAGGAACAGTGACCCTGCAGATTGAAAGCCGGATACTGCTGCGTATATAGCTCCTTACTGTGTGGTATTTAACAAGGAGCTGCACAACCAGAAGCCATGCTTGAAGATGGATTACTCCTCACACCATGCAGCTGGCTGACACTGCTCCTACAGAGTACATGCAGTATACATAGTACAGAGAATAGACTATCAACAGTATATAGAATCTAGTGCATAGAGTATCAGTAATTCAACCATGTGAAAACATAAACTGTTAAGTCATCTCAGATCATCCCACTTTTCTGTTTAAAATTCTTCGATGGTTTTGTTATCACTCAAAATAAAAGCCCAAGTTTTTCCAGTGATCTGCAATGCTACAATAGGTCCCTATCAGCTTCTCTGATCTCATCCCCTACCATTCTTCCCTTGATTGTTCTGTGTCAGCCACACTGGCATTATTCTGGAAACTCTAAAGAGGAGCTTGTGCCTTAGGACCTTTCCATGTGTTTTCCCTTTCACCTGGAATGTTCCTTTTCCCAAACAGCCATATGGCTTGCTCCCTTACCTCAGGCTCAAGTATAACCCAACCAGCTTGGCCACCTCACTAAAAATTAAGCAGCCCAATGGCCAGTTTCCTCCTTTCTTGCTTCACTTTTCTCCATGCCACTTCATGGCATTTATCACTTCTAACATACTGTATCTTTTACATATTTAATTTGGTCATTGAATGTCCTCCCCTCACCAGAATTAAAGCTCTATCATGGTCTAGATGCCTACAAGGGAAACTGGAATAAGGTAAGCCCTCAATAAATACTTGTCGAAAAGTAACTGAAGAATGAATGAATAAAAATATTCGTTTATCTTTTGGTCACATCTCTTGTTATAGGAAATGCAAAGAGTGCTTTTTTTTAATGTTCAGGATAACCAAGACATAGATTCTTTCTTCAAGATACTTGTGATCCAGTAGAAGAAACTAATTATCTTTATAAAAAACATTAATATAGAGAATGCTAAGTATTTGAAGGCTGATGAGGTCAACAAGACAGAAAAAAAACATTGTATCCAGCTAAACAAATCAGGCAAGCTTCATGGAAGAGATGACATTTGAAATGGTTTTTAAAAATAAAAAGAATTCAAGTATGCCCATATAAAAGGATGGAGAGAATAGAAGACTATAAACAAAGGTTCAAGTCTATGTGGTCACTGAGCACAAGTAACATTAAACTTTACTGTTTAGCTGCAATATTAGACATATAAAGACAAACACAAAAGAAGACAAAAGGTACAAACTGAACATTCCCATCAAGGATGCATCATTTAATAATATTTATTTCTACAAGCTGGTACAGCCCCTCTGGAAAACAGTGTAGAGGTTCTTCAAGAAGTTAAAAATAAAGCTATACTATGATGCAGCAATTGCTCTATTGGCTATTTAACTCAAAGATACAGATGTAGTGAAATGGTGGGACACCTGGACCCCAATGTTTCTAGCAGCAATGTCCACAATAGCCAAACTGTGGAAGGAGCCATGATGTCCTTCAACAGATGAACAGATAAAGAAGATGTGGTATGCATACAATGGAATATTACTCAGCCATCAGAAAGGATGAATACCTACTGTTTGCTTTGGTGTGGATAAAACTGGAGGGTATTATGCTGAGTGAAATAAGTCAGAAGGACAATCATCATATGGTTTCATTCATATGTGGAATATAAATATAGTGAAAGGGACTCCTAACTCTGGGAAACAAAGGGTTGCAGAAGGGGAGGTGGGGGGGGGATGGGGTGACTGGGTGAATGGGCACTTGATGGGATGAGCACTGGGTGTTATACAATATATTGGCAAATTGAATTTAAATAAAATATTTTAAAAAATGAAAAAACATAATATTTATTGCTACTTAAATATAATTGATTTGATCCTTGCTTGGACCTTGGACTTTATTTTTATGCTATGTCTTATTTTTGAAGTTTTTCTTCTGGGAAAGATTTTGGCCCACCATAAAAGTAGAAAGTTTTCTGGGGCAGCTAGGGATTCCCCTTCTAGCTCTTCTTCTTCATTTTTTTTTTAAATGTTTTATTTATTTATTCATGAGAGACACACACAGAGAGAGAACGAGACAGTCAGAGACACAGGCAGAGGGAGAAGCAAGCTCCATGCAGGGAGCCGGATGCAGGACTCAGTCCCGGGGGCCAGGATCACGCCCTGGGCCAAAGGCAGGCACTAAACCGCTGAGCCCCCGGGGCTGCCCGTGCTTCTCTTTCTTAGATCCTCTTTCTGCCTGGTGGAATCAAGGTGCCTAGCTGTGCCCTTCACCCTTAGATGCTCAAAATCCTACCACTATCAGGGCAGTTTGAGACAGATAAAAGTAGCACCAGAGAGATAATTTTGTAGGGAGCTGGTAACCAGAAGAAATTAGATCCAAACTACAAAATTTATGACCAACTCTGTTTGGATCATGCTTTAGGTGGTTTTAATTTTTATTTATCTTTTTTTAGATCTCCTTTACTTTTCTCTAAAGGGTTAATTATGTATTAATATCAAATTATTAGTATTATTTATTATATCTTAACTAGTTATAAAAATGAATTATTTAAAGGACTTATCTTTAAAATATTTCTTTTTTAAAGATTTTATTTATTTATTCATGAGATACACAGAGAGAGAGGCAGAGACATAGGGAGAGAGAGAAGCAGGCTCCCTGTGGGGACCTGATGCGGAACTAGATCCCAGGACCCAGGGATCACGCCCCAAGCTGAGAGTAGATGCTCAACCACTGAGCCACCCACGTGCCCCAAAATATTTCTATTTTTGCCCCTTACCTTTATTCCATAATCAGAGCTAAATTGGAATTCAACTTTTAAATTTTTCACTCCCCTTCACTCCTCTTCATTTTTCTTTTTGCTGTATCTCATCTGATCTTTTTAAAATCTTGTCAGCCGCAGGCCTTTTCCCTTGCTTTGAATCCTTTCTTAAGCCCTTAATGCATTGAAATGTCTTACTAGGAAACTTTTCATTTTTCCCTCCCCCACCCACCTTTTTACATATGTAACTTTAACCCTGTACATTTTTTCATTTCAGTAGTAATCTTATTTTTGCTACTCTCTTTTCCTCCCTTTACCTTTTAAGGATCTCGTGAAAAAGATTTTTTAATACAGGTTAACAAGAAGTTCAAATGCAAAGATGGAAACATTAATAAAAATCAGAACTGTGCATATATGTGGTAAGAGTCTTTCTTAGGTTTCCCCACACCACATCCCTATCTCTGTCTCATACCTCTACCCATCCTATACAGCAGGGAAGGAGAGTGTCCCCAAACATTCCCCTGGAAAAAATCAGGGAACTCATGATTTAATTTTCACAAGTGTTATAAGCAACCTTCCCTCCCCACCACACACACACACACACACCCTCACACACTCAATGGTTAGTTTTCTTGGGCTACATTGCATGCGCATACTGTCCCATCCTACCTTTGAATGAAGAAAATTTATCTTCTAGTCAATGGTCTCTGATACAGATAGCCACTGTGCATATCTAGCAAATCATGTCAACATTTTTAATGCCATATGTTAGGAGGGGAGATCACATGTAAGATCATATCAGAGAAAAGACCTTTAGGTGCCTTACTCAGATGATGGACCCACTGGTGTTACAACTCCTAATGGATATCCAGGGAAGGAGGAACAGGAGAGATTCCACATCCAGATATATTACACTAATTTTTAACTAGACTGCCTTTAGTGTGTTCTTACCCTCCTTTTGTCCTCACAATGAGGTTTATGGAAAATCCTCTATAAATAGCAAAATAAACTGTGGTCAGATGTGTCCCTTTCTACGTGGTGTCTTTCCCTTCATAGGGGCTCCCGTACAGCTCAGACCAGTCCAGAGATTATAGGTGAGCAGAGCTGACCAACTCACTGAGACTCACAGGGCATAGTTCAGGCCTATCTTTTAAAGCCATGTTCCTGGGAAAATTCAGGAAATTATTCTGGGGAGACCTGATTTCTTAAAGGTGAGGTAATAAGAATTCAGATGGAAGTCATTTTGTCAATGTTTCTGATTTTATGCCATTTTGACCCAGTAGATCTCCTAGTAGTTCTCTTTTCCCTGGTTGAGAGGTGTTGGCGGCATTTTCCCCAGATATCTGCACTTTCTTCTCAATTTCAAGATGATCTATCTCCTGCTTCAGCTTTCTGGCTGAGAATCTGATCTTCTTGCTACTCTCACTCACTGTCCCATTCTTGGTCATCCTTAATTTTTTTTTAAATTTTCTTACTGATAAGTCTCACTCTCCACTGACAAATTGGCCTAGAAAGACTTCACATATATACCACACCTGAAGAAAACTGAGCTAATGGTTCAGAAATACCAGTGTGGGAACAAAACCTTCATGGCAGTTGAAAAGTCAAATAATAGGACCTAAATGGCAGCTCTAGACATCTGCTAAGACCTGAAAGTGTTTGACCCATAATGACAGAATGCATATTTAAAAGTAATGTTCCTTATATTTTGATACACCTGAGGGGACTTCTTTGTTCTTTTTAACCATAGGTCTCTAAGGAAACTCATTTTGAAAAATTTGAGGACAATTGAGAGGGATTTCACATAGTTCTCTCAGCCTCTAACTTTAAGATCAAATGATTGGAAGAAGTATCAAGGAATTTACATAGACCAGACTCTAAGATTCTAAAAGATAGAATAAAGCCTCTTTTCCTCAAAGTGTCTAAAATAAGAGATTTCACGGCTCATTTCAAAAGATAGCTCTGAAGAAAGAGAGGAAGGAAATGGAGGGAGGCAGGAAGGAAAACCTAAAAGTTCTCTGTATTTTATTATGGAAGATTTTTAAGTTCAGTCTTTTTTTCCTCACTTTAATTTCTCCATTATAGTTTCTAGAAGAAGCATATGAAATTATCAGGTACTAATATGGTACTAAAATGTATACTTCTTTGTTTTTATGTTAATTTTATATTTTATTTCCTCCCCCATTATTAATCCACTTAATTTCTCCCTTCTCTGCCTTAATTTCCTTCCAAGCCCTATTCTACTATTTGAGAAAACCTGCATTTTTCATTCTTGCCTGTCAGAAGGATGAGCACCTCTCACCGTGCAATGTTGTTAAAAAATGATCTGTAACATCCCGTCCCCAGGATCACCTTTCAACATTCTCCCAGTACTTGGTGGTGGAGAAGCGGTTTGACCAGTGTCGCTGACAGACAGGTTATCAGTGTCAGGTTTCAGGAAGACTCCCCAGCCTCTGGCTTTGTCCTGCCCTGAGTGCTGCCCTGATTATTTCAGGCACTGCAGCCCTGCAGTGAAGCCCTACTCACCTCCAGGGTCCAAGTCTCTCTAAAGAGCTCTCTGAAGCCCAATATGGGCCTGTGCCAGGCAGGAGGTGATTTCATAGAAATCAGCCAAGATTTGTTTTGTTTCCTTTCATCACTTGACTTCTGGTTAAGCCTCTGGTGGGAAATTTTTGAGGTTGCCATCCGGTATCCATAGCTCACGGAGGATAACCACACTTTGTAATTGGAAACTTCATCTCAGCTTTAGATTTAAAATTTAACACAAGAGAATGTCTCAAAGTCAGAAGCAAAAAAAAAAAAAAAAAAAAAAAGAAAATGGGATATGGGGAATCTTTTGTCATTTACATATTCGCTCCCAACATATGGCAGTATCAGTAGATGCCAACTGCAGTCACTCTTAATTAAAAAATTAGATGGTAGATATACAGAAGTATGAAGGCTTTTCTCTAAGCTCTTTTACATTATTCAACTCTGTCCATATGTCCACCAAAGAAAAAAAATCACTTAAAAAAAAAAAGGAAGAATAAGAGAGGGACACAAAAAGCCCAAAGATTGGAAGATTTTGTTTTCTCTGACTTAATATTACATCAAAACTCTATACAGACAAATTTGTATAAAAGTTTGCAACCTGACAGGACAATGGTGATTTCAACTCACTGCATTAAAGTAAATATATGTAATTTCAAGACCTCTTCATTTTTAATCTGTGATAATTTGTGTATTGCTGGAATTATTTTCCTTTAATTGACTGTGGAAAAAAAACTCCATTCACACACAAAAAAATACATCGTATTAAAAAGAATGTATAACCATTTTATAAAACAAACCACTTTCAATCATTTTTAGATGTATTTTTAAACAATTCATATGTTAATCTTAAGTCTGTTTAAATATATTGATTAAAACACAACCTCTAACCAGCAAGCATTTTCCCAGGATAGTTTAGATCAACTGTACTAGAAAATGAACACAGTATTTCAAATAAAACTCTACCAATTGAACAAAATTCTCAGTTCTCTGACTTATTCTATTCCTCTCTTGAATTAGAGTCTATGGGTACACTTGAAATTATTGGAGTTTTGTGATTCTGTTACCTGATGCCTTCCAAAAGTTCTGAGAAATTATTATCTTTGCAAATATTTCTTTTGCCTATGTTTCTTCCTTCTTTTCTAGGAATCCAAGTAAGTATATAATAAACTTTATTCCAGCCTGTGTCTCTCACACTTTATTTTGTGCTTCCTACATTTGCTTCTTTAGCTTCATACTGGATGGTTTCTTTTGACTTCTTTTCTTTTTCTTTTTTTTTTTTTTTAAGATTTCATTTATTTATTCATGAGAGACAGAGAGAGAGAGGTGCAGAGACACAGGCAGAGGGAGAAGGAGGCTCCATGCAAGGAGCGTGACTCAGGACTCGATTCCGGGTCTCCAGGATCACACCCTGGGCTGCAGGCTGCACTAAACCACTGGGCCACCTGGGCTGCCCCTTATTTTCTGATTCCTGAATTCTCTCTTCCTCTGTGTCTTGCAGATCTTTAAACAAACTTCCTGAACTCTTAATGTTGGCTACTGACTCATCAGGTAAGTGGCCAACTCTTGATTTCTGCTCAGGTTGTGATTTCAAGGTCCTGGGATCTGGCCACATCACACTCTACACTCAGTGGGGAGTCAGCTTGGGGATTCTCTTTCCCTCTCCCTCTCTTCACCCCCCTTCCCCTGCATGTGCAGGCTCTCTAATAAGTACATTTAAAAAAAATAAAAATTGTTATGCTACATAGTTTCCAAATCCTTGATAACATGTTTAGATTCAGCCTCTATTTTCATGAGCACAGTAAACATATTTTTCCCCAATTTGACCATAGTATTTCCACTATGTGACACTTCTATGGTTCTTTGTCATCTGCCTTCTGTAGTGGTTTTCTTTTATGTTGTCTCTTCCCCATGTCCCTTATTATCTTTGTGTGTCAGGCATAGCATTTAAAAATTTGCTAGAAGTAATTTGAGGCTTAAATATTATCTTCCAGAGAGAATTTTCATTTACTTTCACAGTTGCCTGGAAGCACTAGCTTTCCTGGATCACCTAAATCTAATTCTTTTGGGTCATCTACATGAGTTGACACGGGGCAGCAATCTGTTCCAAGGTGGACAGATTCTCTCTCAATCGGCCTCCCTGACTTGGTTCTCAAATTTAAGTCACAGACATTTATCTAGGGACCGCACCTTTAGGGTGCCCTGAACTCTAATTTTTGTCCCTGAAGTCCTGAAACTCTGTCAAAGACTGCTCAGTTCCTCCTCTGGATTAGCAAACGCTCCTGGGCCAAATCAATTCCAAATTCTGGGCCCATCTCTCTCAATTCCTTCTTCTCTTATGTTGGTTCTATTATTCCTATCTTGTTAACTCTTTGATGCCTATAAAGTTGTTTTAGTTCATCTATATTTTTGAATTATAATCAGGAAGAGAATTGGTATGCACATACAACCACATTATTACTTCCACTGGGAATGAAGACAAGGTAGATCCACCGGAAATTTTTCCATCAATCCCAAGTCTGTCCCATCTATCCTGACACATAAATGATCTAATAGCTCTGTGCAATGACTTCCCTATATTTCAAAAAGGATAGAATTTTTGTCTTCTTTAGGAGAGAGAATGAATAAAATTAACTAAAACTGCAAGGTTGTGTATTAGGAACAGAAGAGCACCACAGAGAGAAATGTGATTTTTTTCCAAGTGAGAGAAATATCTTATGTGAAATAAAAGTATAAAATATTTCTCATCTTTTTGGAGTGCAATTTTCTAGCATTCTCTCCTTTTCTCAAATTCAGGTGATGACCTTGTCTCACATCTTGTCAAGAACACAGATGAAATCAGATACGAAGGCTTCCATGTTTCCTCTGTCTTATCACCCACCCTCCTGTATCTGTACCCACACGTCCAACCTTGTCATCTGCTGTTAAGCTGGATGAAGTGTCTCTGGTCCTGTCAAAAATCAACACATCCATTTGTATACTATATTCCCACCTCTCTTCCCTAAGAAGGACTTTTCTCCTAGAATTACTGCTCTCCCTTAATCATTGGTTTCCTTCTCTCCACTAGATCATTTCCACCAAGGCATTAAAATGTGTAACAGGACTAATATGTTCAATATAATTCAGAACTTTTTACTTTCCCTTTTTTAGTCCATGACTTTCTTCCTATTTGATCTTAGGAATCCTTCAGCCTAGAGAATAAATGAAGAGCTGAATTTCTTTACCTCCCATTTTTGTATAGTCAGAGCATAGAGAATTAAAATTTAAATAAACACAAAGAGGAAAAGAGAGGGGATGGGTACTCAAGTTTGCCTCTTTTTGGCTCCAGAGAGAGGAAGGGTGCTACTTGTGAGTATATGAATAGTCCTCTCTCTGGCTTTGATGCAAAATAGAATGCATTTGACATTGAGCAAGTGAGGATACCACCTACAAACAGTGGGAGCTCTGTGTTTATAACTCAAGAAAGAGACTAATTCTCTGAGTGGCTCTCAGAACTCAACCAAGACCTAGTTTTACTAGTGAGGAGGGTGCAGTGTTGCCAGGGAAAAGGTGACCTCGATGTTTAAATACTCAAACGTACCCTCAAGTATGTGGGTGCATGGATGCTGTGTAGTTCCAAGGGGCCTGCTTTGTCCCATAAAATGTGTTTGTAGCACTGGTTGGTGTCCAGCACTGGACCCGAGGGCAGGATACAGAACATAAGGTTTCTGGAGGAGAGTAGAAACAGAGCCAGGGAGAATCCTTGGGCTTTGAGTAAGGCAGAGAACCCACAAGAGTGAGCAAGTCATGAGTTACAGCAGCTACAGACACTAGCATGAAATTCCTGAAATAAGACATCAATCAGGACAGAAGAGGGGAACTTCATAGGATCTGAGTCTTTCCCTTCAGCACAGGGATGAGAAAGCTATGCCCTTGTCCCACACCCAGGAGAGAGAAGCTGTATTAGAGAAAAGGTGTAGGAGGCAACTTGAAAACCTGAATAGGTTTTCCTTAGAAATCCTTTTTAGGATAATTTAAATAATGAGACTGGATTAAACTTTAACCTGAAAGAATATTTAACTCTCTTTCCCCTCTAGCCAGCAGATGGCGGCTAATGAGAAGGCAGAAGTAGCAACAGACAAAAATTCCTTATTTTCTACACATCAAATCAGTGAGTGACATTGTAAGATTCTCTTTGTTTACCTAGCTTTAAAAAAATGAATTCCCTTAGCTTAGAACTCCAATTACCTCGTCAGCTACAACCCCCATTCCTTTCATCTCCAAATTTGTTGAACTAATTTTCTTCCTGCTGACACTATTTTCTTCTCCCTCTACTCTCTCTTTACCTCCTCTCTGATTGCTCATCTCTCATCACATCCTGAAAATTCTTATCAACATCACCAACGAGCTGCAAGTTGCCAAACAAGACCGATGGGCATTCCTCCGCCCTCGCTTTACTGAACCTCTCAGCTCCCTTTGCCACAGGTGACCATTTCCACTGCAATTCTGGGATTCAGTATTCATTTATCTCTTCTACTCCCACTGGATGCCACTTTTCAATCCCTGTTGCTCAGTATTTAACCCAGTCATTTCACACCCTTCCTGTGTGACCCTCCCATCCCCCGCCTAGTAACTAAGTCCCTGGTATTTTACATATGATCTAGATGGTGCAATTTTCCATCTCACTAGATGGTGAGTTCCAGCACCACAGCCAACCTGACATCTTTGCCTCAACATTTATGAAGGATTCTGAAATCCTATTTTTTTTTTAGGATTTTATGTATTTATTCATGATAAAGAATAGAGAGAGGCAGAGACACAGGCAGAGGGGGAAGCATGCTCCCTGTGGGGAGTCTGATGCAGGACTCAATCCCAGGACCCCAGGATCACAACCTGAGCCAAAGGCAGATGCTCAACCACTGAGCAACCCAGGCATCCCAGATTCTGAAATTCTTGATACCTACTCCCCTAAATCCTTTCCCTCTGTCAGGATACAACACTGCAATTTAAACAAACGTGTTAGGAATCTATAATAGACATTATGTTTAACTGTGTTTTTCCCCTCACACCCTACATCCAACCCAACAGCAAATTCTATGGTTCTGCTTTTTCAAATCTGTACACTTACTACCATCTCCAAGACCACTTGTTCCCACCCAGACTGACCCATTAAGTACTGAACTGGTCTTTCTTCATATCCACTCTGTCCCACGTATAGGATAGCCACAGTAACTTGATGACATTTTCTTTTTCAAGTATTTATTTACAGGGAAGTAATAACAGCCATAGGAGCATTTGTTTGGTATTGAATAAATACAACATCTATTACAGAAGGCAGTTTGATTATCTTGGCCTCAGAGAGGAGGCCTCCTGTGCAGTAACCATAGGAAGTTTAACCTGTATGTGAGGATTGCATTTCCCCACAAGCAAATGCCTATGTAGAAAATCAGGCTCACATATGGATTATTTCTTAGAGGAAAGAAATTGAGAATAACTTTAAGCAATGGAATCCTCTGGAAATGGTATAGAGATTTAAAGGAGACACACAGCAGAAGGAGAAAAAAGAAAATGATAAAGTATATCATAAGCACCGTGAATGTTCAACAACTATGTACTGTTATTTATGATGAAAAGGCTTTCCAATGGGATCAATGCAATGCCTGCTACTGGCATTTTTCTCATTTTTCCAGAGTTGACAGAAATAAAGGAGACATTGAAAGAAAAGTTTGCATGGATTCTGTTGAGCTGAAGAGGGTAGATGGACATCTCTTTAGAAAAATGACAACAGCCTAGGTCATCCATCTCACAAATGTGTATCATTAATCCAACAGAGACAGTGAGAAAGAGCATGAATCAAACCAAATCTGAGGTAAAGTAGAAACAGTGCTGGGCTGGGAGTTACAGAATCTGAGTACTCAAGACAAACCTCTTATGAATAGCCAGTGTGACCTTGAGCAAGTCTTTGAGCCTCCAGTTGTTTATAAGGTAACTGTACTAGATCAACTTCAAGTTTCTTCTTGTTTGTATCTTCTAGAATTCATAAATCTAATCTCACTATTGGAAAACCAGTCTACCACTGACCATTGGTAGAATGGTCTTCACAAACAAATCAGGCACAGTGCCTTTAGACAGGTGGGGGAGCTAACCAGTGGAGTTGGTCCCTCAGGGAATATTCTGAATCACTTACTGACTGATTATATACCTTTAAAATTCCCATTTAGGAGTCATCTGATCCAGGTCATCATAGGTTGAAGGATTGAGCCCTCACTTTGAGCTCCTATATTAGGGAGGAGGCCATGTGAAAGATACTTTCTCTTTGTCCCTTACCCAGTGATCACTCTCTCTGTCTCTCTCTTACAAAATAAATAAATAAAACCTTCAACAAAATTTCTATTTAGTTACATGATTGTATGTTTTGGAACTTATCAGTGGACTTTTGCTTTAGGACAATAACAGGTCAATTCTTCATTGTAGAACAGTCTGAAATAAGATGTTGAAAAAGGTATTATGAACTATAAAATGTCTTAGGTATGTATGTTAAATATTAAATCTCAGAGTATAGAAGTGTCAAATTCAATTTTTAAGTATATATCAAAATAAATAAAGATTGGCAATTTAAAAAGTACGTGAGGTTATGGGATAGACTTGCTGTGGTTTAAAATAGATTTTTAAAAATCTTCGAGAAATTCACTATATTTAAAAAAAAACAAACAACTTCAGCAATGTATTTTGATAACAGGTTAAACTGACACATATACCTCTGCTGGGTGATAGAGCTCCCTAAACAACTGAAATGTAGACCCTGGGAAAGTACATATTTCATGGAACACTTTGGAAGAAAGTAACTAAATAATTACCCCAGTTAGAGAAACATCACAGTGGCAGGTACATCATAACAAAAAAAAAAAAATGGAGTTGTCTAGAAGAAGAAATTACCTTTTACCAAGGGAATCTCTTGAATGACAATATAAATACAAAAACTAAATTATTATTGACTTAGTACTTCCTACATTTCCCATTTCATCTTCACAGCAAATCTAGAAGTTATAAACATGACTCCCATTTTGCAGTTGAGAAACCTAAAGTTTAGAAAGATGGGATAATTTTCAATACTGACACAGGTGATAGGAAGCAGAACAAACAACACAACTCAGGTCCATCCAAATCCAAAGCTAATGTTGTTTCAGTCACTTTCAGCAATGTAAATGCCTGAAACATCATTATTCTTAGAAGAAAGTGTATAGGGAGAATCAAGTGAAGAATGGCTATGTCACAAAACACAAGTATTCATAAAGAAATACTTGAAGCAAAGTGATTTAGGATGACTTAAGAATGGAAACTCATTGCTTCTGTGGTATTGGAGTACCAGATTTCAACCTTTTTATCTGAATGAAAGAAGGCACTCATGTATAAACTTCAAATTACCAAGTAATCTAAGGAAATGGCTTGGGGTACATCTTGTATTTAATAAAAGCTTGGATGTATTTGATTTGAAATTTCAAACACTATCCACTTTATGAAAATACAGCTTCATACATTTCATAAAAATGCCAAGTACTACTTTAAACAGACTTTTTTTTTTTCTAAACCAGAAATTTGTTGAATTTATAATAATGTGTTTGGCTGGTGCACATACACGTTGTCAGTGGAAAAGAAAGACTTTAGGCACTTAATAAAAATTAATAAAATGTGACCAAAATTATCCATTGATAAGGGAAAATTGATTTATCACCATAAAGGAGATAGCTATCTTAATAGAATCTCAGTAGCAGTTTAGAATGGGGACAGAAAAATGGAGATATTTTTGAGGTTCAGAGGGGTTGGTTTAGGGCACGCTATTTAATTGTAATTGAGTAAGGTCCATGATCTAATAGTTTAGAATGGACAGACACAGCAAGTGAAGGTTTTAAGGAGAATATCAAAGAGAGCCTTCAGAAGCAGTCTTTCCATGCTAATTGAACACTCTAATGTTTATTTAAATGGGCTTCGAGGAGTTCCTAAAATGAATGATGTTTTTTGCTATGTTTATCTTCCCTAGCAAGATTTTACTGGAATAGTAACATCATATACTAATGTAAAAAGTTGTGTGGTTATAGATGGTTTCAGATCTAGAATCATGAAAATGGAAAACAATCTTTGTTGAGTATTTAATTTGGCCTAAGGAAATGAATTCTGCATTATATTTGGTTTGTTATCAATCTCTGCATAGTTTTGGGAAAACTTTGCAAAGTATTTTTTCATGAAGTATAATTGAGAAATTCTCCTCACAGAGGTTCCCATTAAATTCTGTTCATTAATCTTAATGATTGCTGTTACTGACATTTTATGATATTTAAATACATAAGATTCTTTTGCTCTTCTCTTCTGAAAACATGGTCTCACAACACAGAAACAGGTCTTTCTATGCGCAAATACATAATTCATCTTTTTTTATTGTATCATTAAGACTAATAAAATTATTTCTTCTACTACTTAACTGGTAAAAAAAAAATAAAAATAAAAAAGAAAGAAAGAAAAGGCCTAATTTAATAAATTATACCAGATGGACTAGATAGACTTGCCTTCAGTTAATTTCCAACCTCAACTGAAAAATTAGGTTAAAAAGTTAACATGGCAAGAACTATAAAAGACAGATATTCAAACACAGCAGAGATAAAGAAAAATGAACTATTTGTTCTTACAACTGTTGGTTTGCAGTTTGGCCCCTTACACAGAAGGCAAGGGAATTTACATACCAGGGTTGGTGTGAGTGGCTGAAAGGTGAATAGATCTCCACACCCACCCACCAGAATCTTCAAAGTTTATATAGAGGCCTAGTAGGAGTTTAGTCACGTACACCATGGAAGCTTCTCAACAACATATTCCTCTTTTAGGGCTGTATCCTTGAAAATGGCTCCCACTGTGGAAACAGTGAGCACAACATACATTCCAAGGAGAGGTGAGGGGGTGAGGAGCCTGTAACTGCTTGGTTCCAGCTCAAGAGTCAACTTGAGGTTATGTCTTCTTGATGACCTTCTCCAACAATTACTGATTCCAGTTAAGTGTCAAAAAAAGAAGTAGTATTTGAGTTAATTTTGAAGGAGGTAAAGGCATTCCTAAATGGGAGAATATAAAGGCTAAGGGATATAGGCTAAATTGGGGGCACATGGAATAAAACAGTTGAATGGAATGGGAAGTTGAGACTGATTAGAAGTTGCTCTCACCTTTCTCTTTCCAAACTTAGTTCCTTTTCTTGGTTAGAACAAGAGAATTTTTAAAAGAGCAATTCAGGGATGCCTGGGTGGCTCTGTCAGTTAAGCATCTGCCTTCGACTCAGGAGTCCTGGGATTGAGTCCTACATCAAGCTCCCTGCTGAGCTTCTACCTCTCCCTGTGCCTACCCTCTTTCCCTCATGCTTTCCCTCTCTCTCTCAAAATAAATACTCTTTTAAAAATTTTGAAAAAAAATAAAAATAAATAAAAATAAAAATTTTGTTAAAAAGAGCTATGCATTCCATTCCCCTAAGTTGTTGTAATGGCAATGGAACCCAAGCAAAACCCTAAATGTCTTTTCCCAACAGTATTTAACACAATTATTATTAAATAATTACATGTGAGTGATGCCTGTCTTCTCAGATGTGGCTCACATCTCCAGGGCCTAGTACAGTGCTAGGCTCATGGTGTGAATAAAATATTAAGTGGCTACATGAAACATATAAATAGTTAGGTTTGGCCTGCAATGGAGGCTTACATACGTTCTAAGAAAAATACCACTTTGGAAGATGGCCATATATACATATATATACACACATATACTTCAGGTATATGTATATACGTGTATCAAGTTTATATGTACACATATATACATATACCTGAAGTATATATATATACACACACACACATATACACCTAAAGTTTATACACATATACACACATACAAACATGTGCATATGCAAACATGCACATATGTGCACGTAGACATGTACAAGTATGAATATACATGTGTGTGCATGTATATATCTATATCTGATTTGAAATCTCAGGTCACTTTTCCAAAGCTAAAAACCACTCCTGATTATACCAGGCAAAAAAGCCACCCTGAGCCTTGTGAAACAGTATTTTTTATATGTTTGTGTTAGCATAATATACACTTTGAGTTGCTTTTCTAATTTTACTTCCTAGCCCTTTACCTTTGTTGTTACTCTTATGAAATTTTTGTTTGTTTTATGTTTTGTTATTCTCTTTCCTCTGAGGCTAAGTGGCTCACATAAAGATGGAAACTGGCCTTTGCTTCAAAAGCCCAGCTCTCTACAAGAAATATGCTTATTCCACAAGGGACAAAGAAGTAATTAAGGAGAGAGAGAAGACTTTCATAGTAAATGCTAAGTGTCCACTCTTCTTTAATCTGGATGTCCTCTTATTGACCCTACTTGCCAATTATCCATCTGTGACCTTTCTATAGGTAAGAGGAGCTAACTAGAAATTTGACATATCTTCGAATCCTGTATCACTGGTAATCTTTGATTATGGTACTTCATTTCTCACTCATTAATCCGGTAGGAATCATTTCTATGATGCTAGACTGCTCCTTCCTTCCATACCCCTGGTAGCTCTCATCAATGTCTTCTGATGCTCTTCACCATTAGGTCAGGACAGAGGCATCCTCAGAAACTCCAACACAACACTGGCACTGGCTTTTAAAAAGAAATCTCTATGCCACTCTGATATTTTCCTTAGTGTTCTTGCCCTTTCTTGAGTAGAAAGGGCTTATAAGGACATCAACAAATGATAGGGATCTGATGGAATGAAGACCTCACCTCTGAGACCCATACGGGAAGCCACGGACCAGCAATGCTTACCTAACTAGCAGGGTTTGGTTAACAGGCTCCTTTATGACTTGTTCCAGGGCACTGGTCACCCCTCTCATTTACTTCTTTAAAGATAATAATAAACTGCAGTCTGGGTCCCATCTGTCAAGGAAAAAGCATGGCTGGATATAAAATAGGAAAAATTATAATAACCTAAGCAGATTCAAAATACACATAAAGCCATGTTGTCATACATTTGTTTAATCAGGAGAGTAACAAAAATGCTTTTGGAAGTCTGTAGTGTTCTGCGTTTTATAATAACATTACTGGAGAGTAGCATTTTTGCATTTGCGAAAATGTCTTGTCCTTCATTTTTATGTATCTCATTCATTAAAACTAAGGGTAAGTGTTATACAAATGCCCCATAAGTATGTCCATTGAATAATGTGTTTTTCTTTCACTCTAAGAAGAAGTACCAGCAATCTAGCCAGACAATTGGGCTAGCTGTGTCAGAATCACATGACCAGTCACAATCTAAAAATCAGTCAGATCCAACCATGTTGCTTCAGAAATAGCCTTTGTTTAGAGACAGAATATGGCAATTTGTTCCAGTCCAAAGTCAACTAAGAGAGACAATAAAAAGAACTCCTGCTGCTTTGGGGAAGTTATCTTTTTCAAGCGTTCTGCTGATGAATATGTATTTTTATACAGATTGCCCATGAACAGGGGGAATGGAGTAGACAGGTCAGCTCAGAGGAAGGGGCTTTCACTGTTTTATGTCAGTGAAGCACAGTGCAGGGCACAGTACAAGTTTATGTACCAAGGTCCCTGTCCTCCCTCAACAAGGGAGGCAGGCTTGAGCCCTTATATTCCTAATTGGGATATTTCTTGAATTCAATGGCATATATTTAGAAAAACATAAAAAAATAACTGGAAATGTGTCAATGAAGTCTCTTACAAATGAGAAGTTTTTAAAAAGATTTATTTGAGAGAGAGAGAGTGCATGCATGAGCAGGAGGAGGAGCAGAAGGAGAGGGACAAGCAGATTCCATGCTGAGTTTGGAGCCTGAGGCCGGTCTCGAACTCAGGACCCTGAGATCAAGACCTGAGCCAAAATCAAGAGTCAAATGCTTAACAGACTGAGCCACCCAGGCATCTTACAATGAGAGTTTTAACATTTAAGGGAAAAAAAATCCAGAAAGTAACATCACTGAATACAACTTAATTGTACAGGCCATCAAAGGAAGATATGATTTCATTACAGATTGAATTCTTCAGTCAATTCCAACTGTGTTATTTACAGTCAGGCTTCATAAGATTAAATTGAGTTTTAGAGATCTTTATAAAGATAATATAGTCAAAGCTTGCTGACTTGAATGAAATTGTACTCATTTTTTTGACAGTGTAATTAATATAAAATTGAATTCTAATGATCTGTTAAAGCCATGGTTTCTTTTGACTTCCTAATTGTGATAGAGTTATTTAGCAGAGCAAGACTACTGTCATCTTCTCTGTTATCTTTAAACAACAACAACAACAAAAGTATTCTTTCAATTTATTCATACCAGAGCTAGGCTAGAATACCAGCTAATTATTATTCACTCTATTGAAAAAAAAATCTTATTAGGTGGTTCACATGAAAGAAGAAAAAAAAAAACCTGCTAACCATTTATTTTCTAGAGGTTCATCCCTTGCTGATAACTGATCTTAACCAAAGGAATGCTTCTTTATAAAAGGGTCATAACTTGCCATATTATCTCCTTGACTGGCTTGCAGATGTCTCTTTCTGTTGTAGCAACTAAAATTCCTTCTGCTATGAGCCTTCTGATGCTGAATGGAAGCATTGTTTTCATATTGAATAAAATTCGGGCAGCCCCGGTGGTCCAGCGGTTTGGCACCGCCTTTGGCCCAGGGTGTGATCCTGGAGACCTGGGATCGAGTCCCGCATCAGGCTCCCTGCATGAAGCCTGCTTCCCTCCGCCTGTGTCTCTGCCTCTCTCTGTGTCTGTCATAAATAAATATCTTAAAAAAAAAAAAAAAGATGGAATAAAATTCTGGGTGGGATCTTGGAGCTTTTCCAAGGAGACTTAAGCTCTCCTGCCTCATAGAAGTTCAAAGCAAATCTGATTTCCTGAGGTCAGTCCCACTTCTGAATACTCTGCCCCAACTACTTTGTTTTCAGACCTATTCTTATTGCTAGGGACTAGCCTTGCAAAAACGAGCTGCCTTTCAAAATTGGTGTGGGGATCATGAAGGATATACTCTTCATACTATCTTCATAGCTTTTCTGTAAATCTAAAATCATTCTAAAATAAAAAGATACTTTTTAAAAAGGCACTTTGACCTATCAACCAATGTATGGAAGTTATTTTGATCCCAGTACAAACAGACTATAAAATATAATAATTAATGGTAACTGGGGAAATATGAACATTGGCTAAATATTTGATTATATGAATTAACAATAACACTAATTATTAATAATTTAGGTGTCACAATTTTACCAAGGCTATGTTATTAAAGAATGTCTTTGACGTTTAGGATGCATATTGAAATAATTCAAGATACAATGATGTAATATAATATCTGGTAATTGCTTCAAGAAATCTGTTTGAGGATATGGAGAAGTAAGAAGAAAAAGATTGGCCATGTATTAATTCTTGTTGAAACAAGTGTTATATGCAGGTATTATTAGGAATTTTACACATATCTTGTTCAAGTTCCTAATTCTTCTAACATATAGACATACTAGAGCTGAAAAATCTAAGTGTCATAGTGATTATCTTTCTCTAAAACAAAACCACTTAGTAGTGGAACCAAGATTAGACTCCAGCTCTGTGGGTCTTTGAATACGGTGCTTCTTTCTTGAGAAAATAATTTGTAGGGAGAGTACTATATCAGAACCACAAGCTCCAGGCCATAGATGAGAGATACAAACCTTCCTGGATACTAAGAACTCACTCATAGGTAATACCTCTTTGCCACATCACACACTGCCTAAAACAAGGTGTGTCAGTTTGTGTTACCTCTCTGCAATAATGATGGCTTGCATGGCCCCAAACACATCAATTATATTATATTTAGTTCCTTTATTACCAAGTTGTTACCCTCAAAATGGTAAAGGACTGAAGACAGGGGTACATCATGAAGTCACTTGTTTTGCACATTCTCTGAAACCAATGTGTGATTAGAATAGGGAAGTAATAATGACAACAATGATGAGAGTAGCTACAGGACCATGTTCTACTGAGCTGACCACCCAGATGGAAGTACGGCAAGGGGCACACTCCCTGCATTGCATCCTCTAGGCAAAGCTAGAATTTATTGGAACTGGGGACAGATAAATCTCATAGTTTTAAGATAAAGCTTCAGAAAATTACCACATGGAAATATGTCAAGGGGGAAGTACTGACTGCATGGCACAAATCCTATGGTAAGTTTTGAAATGATCTTAAATTGATTCTTATGTTAATTATTATCTGAATGTACTTGTAGCTGGCACTGATTCAAGGATTCTACACAACTCACTCTATTTTGACATTAAATATCAATAGTGTTAGACATTAAATGTCAATAGTGTTAGAGATAATGAATGCCAAGGTACATATATCAAATAATTTTCATATTATTCTTTAATAATAATATTAAAAAGAATAGTCGAAAACCCTTATCTAATTCTTTTCCAGACACTGTGACTCAATGTGAGTGCCCTTAGTTTTACTATCACCCCTTAGAAACAAAATTATTGGCACCATTTTATAAACAAAGACAGTACACAGACGATAAAATTTTTTTGTGTAAGGTCAAGAAGGTATATCAGCCAAGATCATGACTTTTCCATGAGTTTTTTTTTTCTTTCCTGGTATTAAGGAACTGCTTCTACAGTTCCTGATATTGCTACTTTAAAAGATGACATTTACTTGGCAGAGATACCTCATCCTGCTCTGCCATCTAAATGGCATAGAGGGCATCATCTAGCACAGCTGCACTCTCTGGGCAATGATGTGACAATCCCAGCACTGTACTATAGGTAGATGAGTGGCCCTTAAGAAAATTCACTTGGTCAAGTTTTATTGTCTCCTGCTCTAGGATCAGAAGTCTTATCAGTTGTGGTTATAAGGAGAACTTTTGCCAAAAAGTTATCTATGGATGAGAGTAAGGAGAGCAGAAAGACAATCTGATATGCCCCTGAACAAGGCAAGTATTTCATCCATTTTTGTATAGGATTGGGCTAGGAATTATTTTAGCTTCTGAAACCAGTCGAGGCTTTTATAGGTGGCATACATATATATTTGTGTTCTGTGTGTGTGTGTGTGTAGGTGGGGAGATTAGCAGATTAGAGATGGCTGCCAATTCTCTGTCATTTCTCCCACCAAGAAATGGCCCCTATGTCACCTCCTCTTGATGAGTAGACTCTGTGACTGCTCTGATCAATGTAATACCCCACAAGTGATGCTCTCCTAGTTTCCAGGCTGAGGTCAGTTCTACTTCCTGTTTTCTGAAACAATTGCTCTGGGAGAAGCCCAACCACCATGTAAGAAGTCTAGAGACACATGAAGAGGCCTGAGAAGATGAGATGGGGAAAAAGACAGAGAAAGAGACCAAGGTGCCAGGCCTGTGAGTGATCACTCAGCCAAGTTCTTCCAGAATTCCTAGACCCACAACATTGTGAGCAACATAAGATGATTGTTTTAGCAACTAGGTTTTGGGGTAATTTGTTTTGGAACAATAGAGGACTCAATATACTAAAAATCATCAGATCTGTTTCAAAAAGGTAGACTTTTCTATAATAATTATCAAACAAATCCAATCAAGGAAAAATAGGTTTAAAGGAAAGAGGTGAGCAACCTTTTTCAAAATGGAAACATCTCATTTGTTTTTATTCAGAAGACTAAAGAGTCTATGATGGGCATTTTTCAACATATTAGATTAGTAAAGTAAGGAATAAATCTCTCCTATAGGAAAAACAGATTATTTGCTTGAGAGACTTGGAAGAGAATTGGAACATAAGAGAAATTTCAGTTCTGGCAACAATTCAGATATACGAGTGAAAATAATAAATGTTTCAAAGATACAGAATATCTGTCCTCCAGGAGGCAAAAAAGAAAAAAAAAAGTAGGGCCCAGGGACACCTGGGTGGCTCAGTGGTTGAGTGTCTTTGGCTCAGGGCATGATCCCGGGGTGCCAGGATCAAATCCTGCATTGGACTCCCTGCATGAAGCCTGCTTCTCTTCTCCCTTTGCCTATGTCTCTGCCCCTCTGTGTGTGTGTGTCTCATGAATAAATAAATAAAATCTTTTTTAAAAAGTAGGACCCAAAAATGTACAGATTTTTTCCACATTCTTTGATATTTACCAAATGCCAATGTTAAGCTCACTTTGGCTAATGGCAGTGCACTGAACGCATGAATTTACTTTTGCTTCCTTTCGACAGCTCTATTAAAAAAAGAGTAAATTTTCCCAAATGTCATAATCCCACAATAAAAGGCAACAAAATAGGAAAGGAGACAAGACCAAAAAAAATTTGAAACCTGGAAAATAGAATCTGAAACAGATTTAGCAGACAGAAAGACAGACACATGATCTACATTGGGGATTCCCCACAAAAAAAAAAAATGAAGGCACCAACTGTATTTGCAGCAGTGAATGAAGACAAGGCTGAAAACAGACTCTTCAAGATGTAGTTAGTCCTGTTCCTCTACATAATACCCTCTTTTCTACCATGTTATAAAACTACAAAGTTTATGCTTTACAGAAGTTACTATCTTAGGTCTGGGGGAGAAGTTGAAGGAGGGACATCATACTAACAACAGAGTGATAAGAGAACTTACACATACTTAGTCCTGAGACTCTGATCTAACTCCACTTCTTCACTCAGCTTTCAGATATGGCAGCTAGGTCTCTTCTCTCTAGACAAGAAACTGGAAGGTCCTTCTTCAGGGAATCTGACCAATTCCAGGAGAGTAACCTGAAGTTACTGACAGCAGAGACTCCTCAAAGAACAGCCCTTTCAAATCACACTAAAGCAAAGCTCAGAGTGGATACACACACAGATTTCCAATTATTTTCATGGTACCTACTCTTAATTCTGGGCAAACAAACCTAGGTTCCCCACGTTCAAACTACCTGAAAAAATTTCTAATATAAAAGGTAGAGAACAAATTAAACAAAATAAGCAACTTAAAGAAAAAAAAAAGAATATGCAGAGAAAACAGAAAAAGTTATACTGGTATCCTCAGAGAGATAAGAGAAGTAATTGCTTTCATGAATCAAGAACAGAAATTCTATTTTGAGAGAGAAATTAAGCAAAGGCATTCTCTTTAGATGAGATCAGGGAAGAAGAGTGGGGCAGAGAGAACCAGGGAGGCCTTGTTAAACTGGGTGATTAGGAATTCCAGAAACTGTAGATTAATGGCTGGGGGTAGCCAGACCCCATCCTCCACACCCTGCTACCCCACGGCAGGGCCAATGAAGGAACAGTAGTTGTGTGGCAGGATAGTAAATGAAATGGAATCAAAGATGAAACGCAAAATAGGCAACATATTCCTACAAAGGGAGTAGATACTGCAAAACATGGAAACAATCTAAAAGGGAAGAGGACTCCACAGCCTCTGAGTGGGGGTGAGTGCAAAATAATACCTATTGAATCATTAAGAGATTAAAAGGGTTTTGTTAATATAAGTACTTGAGAATCTCAGAAATAACAGCAAATATCTTATAAAAACCCTTCTAGAAGGGAGAGAGCTGAGGGAGAAGTAAAACAGTAGCTAGGAAGGCAAACCAAATTGATGAGGGTGATGTAGAAGAGCCAGGATGTAAAGGTTTAGATTCTAGGAAGGATTCAAAGAGAGCAGATGGCAAAAACTGCTATAACAAGGTATCAGTACAACTTCTCAAGGTGAGCACATCATTTTTAAAAGCAAAGCCTGATGCACTCTGGGAAATCCCAAAGGACAGAAAACTGCAGAGCCAGAATTCTCTCTGATTCTGAAGTTCACAGAGGGCCATAACTTAACCATAGAGAAGGGAGCCCTGCAGCTTTCTCAGTAAGCACATGAAAGATTGCCTATTCACTCAAGATTGAATTAATCTCTTGATAGTTCAAAAGAAATAGTTCTCAAGAGATGGAAGTCCATTTGGGTAGGGACAATATTTGTGTATGACACATTTACTAACAGATCCCTGACCGGTTGGATTATTAGAAGCTGTGCTAGCTTATATCAACATCACAAAGCATTCCTCACACCCATTTCACCATTACAAGTTATTCTGGTTTGATCTTGGGCCTTCTCTCAGTTTCCTCATCTGTAAGATGGGGACAATAGAACACTCATGGATATTCTGTGAAGATAAACATAAAACATTTAGAATAAGTCTGGCACATGGTAAGCATTCCATGTTTGCCCACATTGTCATGATCAATATTCTCCTATTACATAGTGATATAATCTACTTTGGGCCTTTGTCAACCTCAATGTGTAAAAAGATCAGAGTCATGTAATAAAGGAAAAGTATAAACCTGTAAACCCACAAGAAACCCAGCGGTAGGTTATGAACCTAAAAGAGACTGGTTTTTACCTCTGTTTCTCATTGTCTGAAATAGCATCTGACACTCACATGAGAGTCAGTGAACCCATATTAAATGAGAAACTAAGAATTATCATTACTAGAGAAGCAATTCAAACCTCATGTCCAATAATTAATGTTCTAATACTGCCGGTTTCCTTATAATTATTACATATGGTAGGGAATGATTTTCGACATTACTTTTTTCTTTTCTGCACAAATAAGCTACAAACACATTTTCCTCATACAAAATTTAATGTGTTGTTTCAGAAAACTCTTAAATGTACATAATTACAATTTTAAAAATTAAAATTATGTTGTTCTTAATATTAGTATGCAAGATAGTACTTACTCTAAGGCTAAGGAAAATAATCATAGTTTAGGTAATTTAAAAAATGAAGCAATGAAAATTTTACAATTATACTCATATTCTCATTCAATACTATTTTTTTCTTTTGGGAGATAGAAAAATATGTATCTGCCAACAGCTCTCTTAAGTGAACAATATATGACATGAAAATAGAATGTGCTATTCTTCTGATTAGTGACCAAACATATTGCAATAGTTCATACTGTATCAAAGAAGATGTAAGTCCACTAATGTCCATTCTCAGAGTAATATTATAAGTAACTGGTTCTGGCTGGATATTGACCAACAAGAAAACACATTAACTATCAAATATCTGACCCCCGTTTTTTTACAAATACATGCTTAATACCACCTTAAAGTGTATTTATATATTTTTTAAAAAGTGTATTTATAAAATGTGCAAGTATATTTGATGTTCTTTTCCTATAGCAAACAATAAATAAGTCTCCAAGCCTTTCAAAGTTTTGTGAAGAACTGCAAAATATTCAATTGTCCTTCTAGATCACCATCCCAAGGAAACTTAATGGGCTAGAGTGAGTCCTTAATCATTTGGAATAACAAAAAATACAGTGCTAGGATTAGAATGGCATAAAACATATGTTGTGTAGAAATGCAATATGTTCATTATTTCATTGATTTTATTTCCCTCATAGAAAAAATAAAACACTTTCCATAGGTCTCTGTCAGCTAGATTATTAATTTTTGTTTTAAATTCTGGGATAGTTTCCACTAGTCTTAAAAATGCTTGCCTTTGCCTCTGCATATTCCCTGGGAAGAGGGATAAGAATTTTTTTTTTTCCTTATAGAACTTCCTTGACATTATAGCAGAGGTGATTTTTCCTATCAAGTTCTTTGATGTTCCTTCATCACATGCTTTCTTCAGATACTCTGTGTTTACATTTTTCCTTTTCAATTGTGTGGAGCCCAGTGGTATCACAGAGCTACAGGAAATCTTTCCATTGCTACCTCATTTTCAATTATTTTTATTTAATCTCAGAGTCAGAAAGTTTTCTCATTGAAAAACACTTCTCATTTTTAGTGGGAGCTGTTACAGACTGGTGAACACATTTAAATGTAGGTAATGCTGAGGAGGATTCCACTTCATTTTCTGTATTTCTTGCAGTAGTAATACATCTCAGGATTCCTTAGGTCTCCTCTGTTTATGATGTGATAGGAGAATACTTCAGGCTTTTTCTGCAGGATCCCCCCAACACCACCAATGGATTGGAGAAAAGAATTCAGCAGCAGGGGGCTCTACAGGCAAGGCCTCACATTATACAAGAGGGAACAGGAAATGCATACTGCATCCTATGAAATGCTGTCACCCACTTCCTCTGATTTCTGGTGTGAGAAATGCCAAAAGGTTTGACCTTGACTTTCTCCCACGATCTACATGGCAGAGTTAAGCATGGTTGGGCTGTCAGGGCACAAAGGTGGTAGAAAGATCAGCAGGAGGCTCCAAATGACTTCAAAGGGTCCTCAGTGCTAAAAGCGAGGCTAAGTCTGTGACAAAATATAAGTCTAATTTGTAACCTCATTTAGATCTAGAAAGACCATTATCCATAAAGAGCAGTGCAACTTAAGAAATCAGGATTTTCTCTGTGCTGTTTTTCTGCTCTTTCAATGAAATGAAAGTATTCAATGAATAATTAAACTTGACTGGGCTTAAGCAAAAAGAAATAGGACATGGTGATGCTTCTGTTAACACCAAGTTCCCACTCCTCCTAACCAATAATCAGGGCTATTAACATTCTTTTGTGTGAAGGGTGGTGGTTTTACATTTATTGAGAAATATTAAAACTAGTAACTGAAAAATTAGGTGAAATTAGATGCCTAACCTAAGGACCATTCCAAGAATAGCTAACTGGAAAATAGGAACTACTCTAGATTAGAAAACAATAAAACTATAAGGAGAGAAATATTTTGAGTAAAGCTTGGAAAAGTATTTCAAGCTACAATTATCATAATGGACAGACACAAAGCAAGGGAAATAGATCAGATCCAGTCATCTTTCTAAAAGCCAAGATGGCTAATTTTTTTTAAGATTGATTTATTTATTTATTTATTTATTTATTTATTTATTTATTTATTTATTTTAGACAGAGAGAGAGAGAGAGAGAGAGAGGCAGAGACACAGGCAGAGGGAGAAGCAGGCTCCATGCCTGACGAGGGACTCGATTCCGGGACTCAAGTCAGGCGCCAAACCGCTGAGCCACCCAGGGATCCCCCAAGATGGCTAATTTAGTGCTGACATATGAGACACTTAGGAGGAATCAAGTTGCCATCAGATTTAGCTACAAAAACTGGGTTTGTTAGCTCTGCCATTTAGCACCTCTTGGGTTAATTTTTCTTTCCAATAAAGTGGAAATAATGGACATATCTTGCCAGAATTTTTGTGAAGATTTAAAAAATATTTTTAAAGCACCCTATGAATTGCACAAATATGCAGAGCCAGGAATACAGTGTTTACTGATAGGATAAATGACAAACACAAACCTTGTATCTGTAGTTACTTGTAACCTGATGACAATCACAGGTAAAAGAGCATTAAATTATGTACTATTCATTATTACTTGTAGCCCAATGACAATCACAGGTAGAAAAACACTAAATTATGTACTACTCATATCTGTTTCTGGCTTAATTTCACATGTATAATGATTACCCTTTAGAAAAACCCAAGTTTTTAGATCATTCTTTCTGTTTTGTACTCTTTCCTGTACATACTACATCACATACCAAAGCAGAACAAGTGTGAATGCAAAACCAGTGTCTTGAAGTTCAACTCCAGATCTACCACCTTATATTTCTGTGATGTCAAGCCAAATAACTTCTTTGAAGTTGAAATTTTTCATCTGAGAAATATAACCATGTATACCTCACAAGGTTGTGAAGTTCTAACTTACGGCTTCTGTAAAGTACCCAGAAGAGTATTTGGCACAGCCATAGGTTCTTTAGTATCTATTTTTAAAATGATTTCCAGATCCCTTCACTGATCTTACACAGAATATTTCCAGGTATGAGTAGTTTGAGATAGAATGGATTTTTTTTTTTTTTTTTAGATTTTATTTATTTATTCTCTAGAAACACACAGAGAGAGAGATTGGCAGAGACACAGGTAGAGGGAAAAGCAGGCTCCATGCAGGGAGCCTGATATGGGACTGGATCCCAGGTCTCCAGGATCACACCCTGGGCTGAATTCAGGCTGCACTAAACCACTGAGCCACCCGGGCTGCTCTAAGATAGAGTGGATTCTAACCTCAAAGTATCCTCAGGCAAACTATCAGAGCCAACTCATTCCCTCCAAAATTGACTTTCAAGATCTTTCCTTCTTTAACAACTCTTCTGCTTACTTGTGATCAAAGAAATTATTACTCTGTCGCTCACAGTCCAGAGGAGCCAGAAAGAGAACTCCATTTAAAAGTCACATCTGAACCACTGTCCATTCCTCAACACATAGATTGCCTTTCTCAGCTGGATTCCATTCCATTCCTTCTATTAGCCATTGGTGACCATCCTATCACCCAGGAACACTCTCTTCATTATTGTCTCTTAGTTGCACTTTCAGTGCTCCCTTTCCCCTCTACACCTACAGAAAGCATATTGTTGAAGGTTAAAGTCAAGTTCTATCTATTCCCGTGAAGCTTTCTTGGTTACTTGGCCCCATGTTGACTCTTCTGACTCTGAATTCTTAACAGTGCTTATTTCCTGTACCAATAACTTTGTACTTCCCTCACATAATAATTTAACCATAATTATTCAGGGCAGAGTTGTAGATTTTATGCACTTTATCTTCTGAGATGGTCTAAAATTGTGCTGTGGATAGGATCCTCTATTTTCTGAGTCATATAAATGAATCAGACACAAAAACATATTTTATTGAAAACATCCCAAAGCACTGTAAGTTCAACAATGATAATTTTGTTCTCTGTGCCAATGCTCATATTTCATTATCCCAGGGAGACAAATTAATTACATTTCCTTTTTTTATTATGCATTTTTCCCCACTTAGCCACAAGGTGGTCTTTAGTTGCTTTGCTAGCCACTATGATGGTTATAAAAAACGTCAGCAAGTGCTGGCAGGAATCCACATGCTGAAGAGGCCAAAGGATCAGATATAGCTCCTTGCTGGCAATTGTACAAATACTCTTACCATCCACAATATTTATTCTGTTTTCTAAAACGAGACTTCTCTCATTCCCAAGACTGTAAATCTAACCATTATTTTCCCTAAAACAAAGTACCACTAAACAAGAAGGGAAAAAATGCAGTAATGAGAAGATGAAATGATAAGTGCATGAAATTTTCAGCATCATCTAGGTCAAGATACGGACAAATTCTAGAAGTGACAGAAGGCAGAGTCAGTATGTAATGGGTAAAAAAATGTAGGCTTACACCTGACAATCACTGTCTTTTGGACAATTTTTGAAAATCATGGGCTCTTCCTAAATATATGAAACTATCATGAAGATGGTTTTGTCAAAATAGATTATTTCCCCCTCATAGGCAAAACCCTTTGTCACCATTGCACTGCCAGATTTCTTGGACTTCATTACCTGTCTATAAAAGGCAGAGCCATTACCTAGTTAGGGTAACGGGAACTACAAGAAGCCACACCAAGTTCTGTGTGTAGAAGTGGCTCTGTCTGTGAAGGTTCTCCCAAGTATCAGACATAGTAGTATCCAGATTATATTACACCAGCAGGGAAAAGAGTTTCTCTAACATAATCATTAAATATTTCTGATCTTTCCCACAACTTCTGCTCAGTCTCCAGTTACAAAAGGAATTACTCAGGCAAGTTTCATAAAAATGATATTGTTATTAAGAAAAGAGTTGAAGATTAAAGAAGTGTTAAATGGTAGAAAGATCCTAAGTCATTTCACCAGCATTTTTTGGCAAAGTGGGATGGATCATCCCTAAGAACTTCCTACATGATAGGACACAAAATTTAACAGCTCCATGTTTATATCCTGGAGTTGGGGGGAAGAGGGGAGTCCTTCTGACATTTGCTGAGTACCTGAAGAATTGTCACCCACTGCAATCTTCTAGATAAACATTCTAAAGAAAGAGCCTTCCCACAAAAAACAATTTCCTTAACCTCAAGCTACAGAGGAGTTTTACCTTTAGTTGCCTTATTTCAACTACAGAGAAAACTTGCAGTTTCTAGATTATTCCAGGGCTTCTGACTTGTCTGTCAATTCTCATAGCCAGTATTGCACTTCCACCTCCCACAGTCCAAATCAGGAGTGATAAGTTATTATGAAAGGCAACTTAGTGCTAGGGGGAGATGACAACCAGCTGTCCTCAATGCACAAACAACATGTAGTCCAAAGCCAAGCATTTGAAATTTTAAAATTACAAAATCTCTGGAATAAACAGTAAAGGAAGGCCTCAATTTATGTTCATAAGCTTCATTTCCAATAAGTTCAAAATTCTGAAAAGGTGAACAGATCTATAGAATGGACTTTTGTCATTTTGCTTAAGATACATGAAATATTTTAAATTATTGATTATAGGAACAAGAAGTTTCTTGATATATATCTCCCAAGTAAGCTTGTGAATAAGTGTTCTAAAAGCTATTTTTTTTTCCCATGGGCAAAATTAGAGATGTCATTCAGCCAAAGATGTTAAGGGATTTGATGGTAATTCAGCCACAGAACTCCCTTTCACTGAACATATACTCTGAAACTGCATTTCTGAAAAGTGAGCCAGACAAGAAGATATTCTCATCTGGGTATCTGTGATAATGATGACTATGCAGCAAAGAAAGTCTGGGAGATGCTTTGATGTCTGTGAGACAAGAAGAAGATTTGAAATAGATAAGAGGTAGGGGAAAAGCAGCTCAGTAATGATTTAAAATTAAGAGGAAACTGATGGTCATGTGGGAAGTTCTCAGCAGGGCCCAGGGAACAAGAATGTAAAAAATCTGCCCCTAAATCTGCTGCTTAAAACAGTTAATTTGTGGTTGTGATTACTATTAAATTATCATCATCCTGTTACCACTTTTATTATTTTTATTTATTTGAGAGAGAGAGAGAGCACAGAGGGAGAGTGAGAGAGAGAAGCCAACTCCCCAATGAACAGAGAGCCAGATGTGGGACCCTATCCCAGGACCCTGAGATTAGGGCCAGAGCCACAGGCAGATGCTTAAGGGACTGAGTCATCCAAGTACCCCCATTACTACTACTTTTGAGGCAGGAATTTATGGTTTCTTTCTAGAAATAAGGTAGGAATTCTAAAAAAAAAAAAAAAAAAAAAAAAAGAAATAAGGTAGGAATTCTATCTGACATGTACCTCAGGTGATAACTTTGGCACCTGTATGTGTAGTTGGCTAGTCTGGGTGCACTATCTAAGTGCCACAGCAGTATACTAGGAAACACAGGTGTTCCCAGTCCTGATAGATTTCATATTAACTAGAGAAATAGAGCCCTTTCAGATTCTGGGTTTTTTGTTTGTTTTTTGTTTTTTACTTACATGGGAATTTTAACAAACAAGGAAGTAAATGTTAACAGAAGAAATGGTAGGGTAAAAAAATTCATCTGATAATGGGTCTATGAGCATTTCTAATTCCCTATTTGGGATATCAATTAGTCATGTTATTAAATGCCTATTTTTAGTGTGAATAGGTTTTTATACTCAAATATGTAAATTATATAGTCAAATACATAACAAACCTAGGCTAAACCTAGGGTTAAATTCAGCTCATCCTTTCTGGTCACTCTCACCAAAAGACACTATGAGTTCCCTAGTTGGTGGGGCTTAGGAAGATTTTTAGAGATCTAAATAAGCATAGTGGAATTTTTCAATTTCACTTGCTCACAGCCAGATAGACACAATCATAAAATAATATGTAAGATACTAAATAGCACTGACAAAAATAGAAGGAAAAATATATACAGATGTTTACTTTAAGAAGTGAACAGTAAAAGAAATAATTCAGGTTTCCAACTAAGTAATCATCAAGAGAAAACTGCCATACCATTGAGATTTTACAAAGGACAACACAAAATGTGTTGAGAGATAATAATAGAAATTAAGCTATACGAAGCAAAGATATTCTTTAGAATGAAGGGAAAATAATGTGCTCCAATGGTCTTTAGGAACAATTCAAATAAAGCCCTGTGATTTGAGAAAAGAATAGAAAGAAAACAAGTAAAAGGCCTCAATTTTCTCCCAGTCCCTTTTTCCCATTTGGACAATATAGTTTGCATCATGGACCATCACAGTATCTATCCCTGTTTAAATAGGAGTGCCTGCAATAAAAAACAAAAACAAAAAAGGAGCATCCTAATCTCTTCATTTGCTAAATTATTTAAAATTATATCAGTTGATCAACTTTAATTTCACTTTCTCATTTTTTCAAGAATTTGATATCAAATATATTTGTATTTTAATGACAATCCCATTTGAAATATGCATAATTTAGCCAAGTAAAATTTTAAGTCCAGAATCAAATTTTATTTCTATAAAACAAGGGCCTTTATAGAGCTGTTGAAAGAGTCAGAGATAATATATGCTGCCAGACATGTTATACGTGTCTGATAATGGTTAGTTCCCACATATTACTCATGTGTGAACATTTTTTTATGAGAGTTCTAAACATATTGTCCTCAATATTCATCAGGTTCTTTTAAAGGTCTGAGGCAAAATAAAAATAGTTTTCAAAATGCTAAGTTACCTACCTTGCTATTCTAGGTCCTTAAAAATAGTAAATAGTTTGGTTTTGAGCACTATTATGTACAAATTTGTTTTAGGTCCTTAAAAATAGTTAATAGCTTGGTTTTGAGCACTATTATGTACAAATTTGTTTTAGGTCCTTAAAAATAGTTAATAGCTTGGTTTTGAGCACTATTATGTACAAATTTGTTTTGGGAAGCTCACAATATTTCTCACTCCAATCATATCATTTAAGACTAAAAGCATTGAAGATGAAAACAATATTTTTCAGGTAAATGTACAAGTTATAATCAATTTTTCAAGAAAAGGCAATGTTCATAGTAGGAGTAAGCACAAGTTAAAGTAATTTTGTAGAGCAAAAAAATAAAAAGAAAGTCAACTAATTTCAACAAATATTTACTAAACATCTACTAGGCAAAAAGGCAGCTAGAAGTTAGAAGTGTACATAAAGTGTTCTGCTATATATTTCAAGGAGGGACCCTTTCTTATCTGCCCTTGGGGCCAGTGCTAATCAACATTTGGTCAGCAGATAAGAAGCAGACATTATCATGTTTGTAGAGGTCACAAAACAAAAAACTCTTTGGAGAGTCTACAGAACTAAGAAGATCCAAGGTGAGAAGAAGTGTGTTATAAATTTCTGTGAATATGTGATTTCCTTCCCTGAACACCTGGTAAAATAACATAGTCCACATACTTACATAGAAACAATCATGACGATTAAATGGAAGACTGAAAATACCAAGTGTTCTCTAAGACATAGAACAACTGGAAACCTCTTATATTGCTGGTAGGAACACAAATTAATAAAAACCATTGTGGAAAAAATGCTTTATAGTATATGTAAAACAACTCTAATCCTGCATATATATACCCAACAGAAATGAGTAGTTATAGCCACCAAAAGCATGTATAAGAACATTTATAGTAGCTTTATTTATAAGAGCACAAAATTGAAAGCAGCTCAAATGTTCATTAAAAGTCAGATGGACAAATAATGTGTATTTTTTTCATAGAATAGCATATTACACTGCAATGAAAAAGAACCAGTGATGGAAGTAGCATGGATATGGATATATCTAATAGACCAATGCAGTCAAAGAAGCCAAGTCTTAAAAAGTATATACCACATGATTCCATTTATATGGGAGTCAAAAACAGACAAAGTGATCTATGGTAACAGAAGTCAAGACAATATATCCTTAGAATACTCTTGGACAGAGGTTGACTGGGAAGGGGAATAAAGTATTTTTCTAGTGATAGAAATGCTATATATTGATCTGGGTGTTATTTGCAATAATATATGAATATGTTAAAAATATATACGAAAGCTTTGTGTATGTATGTATATGACTGTGGTAAAAAGGAATGGTAACTAGGAAAATTAGCTAATGAGTGATCAAATGTATATAAAAAAAAATATCTAAATCCTATTGTGCCAATCAGCAATGACCAATATTTTAGTCCTTACATATTGTCTATTTGTGGTGTCCATTCCTCCCCAGATAGTCATCTTCTAAAGACATATGACTGAAATGTCATGCTATAACTGCGAGCCTAGCACAAAGCTGGACAGGCACACTTAGATGTTCAAATCATGTTCTTAATAATCACAACAATGCCCCCTGTCAATTACTATTCTATACCTAGCAAAATAATCAATCTTCCAAAACATCAACTCTATGAAGTATTGTTCTTTATTCCCAGTCTACATATGAGGAAACTGAGATTCAAAGATCTGTCCTGAATAGTAAGTGGAAGATCAGGAACTCAAATGCTGTATGCAAATCCCATGTCCTCTGCCACAGACACTTCATTGTCACAGTACATGGATAATAAAACATTTGCTTAAACTGCCCAGAAGGTCTAGAAAGCTGAGATTTTCATCATCATGGCTCTGTCCTGCATGATTCACTTTGGTGCTTCTGCCAAAATCAGAGGCCATCCATATCAAACAAAATGTCCACAGTTCTATAGGGAACATGTCTTGAGGCCTTACTAAGAGCCAGTGTCTATACTGTTTATAGAGTTGGTCCATAGTTCCACAACCTCCTAAGTGGTCTGCTATCACTTCCCAGGTTACCCTCATACTAAGTCAGTCAGCTGAATATGCTCAGGACTCTTCGTTATTCCCTTAGTGTCATATGTCATCTCCTTTCCAATTATTATTAAATTTGTAACGCTAGGGATAGTTTTGACTTATCTAATGCCCCCTTATTCCAAACATTTCTTAATGACCTCTTGCTTTGAACATTTCTTAATCTACTCATAAAAATTCCAAATTTGATTTTTTTAATCACATAGAAAGACAATTCAAGGTCTCTTAGATAGCCATTGACTATATTTGTACTATGACCCAAGTGTATTTGTGCTTTGATGACAGTGTGGTACCAATCCATGTCCAGAGAGAGAGAGAGAGAGAGAGAGAGCCTCTTTGGAAAAAATTCATGGTCTTATTTTACCAACTGTATTGCAGAACACTGTCAGCCTACAAGTTTTTGACAGTTCTGTATCCTTTTCTCACCTAATTCTACTTGACAGCCAAAAGTAGATGACATTTATAGAACATCAGCACATTTTTAGGTGGCATGGGCAGTTCTTTCCTATGATGATCTGTCAGATTTAATTCACAAATAGGTAGAATGCCCTTTAGTATTGGCAAATTCATATTCATCTTTCACTTTCCGAGGACAGTTTTAAAATGAGGTGTCTCATAGGAGCCTTTATATCCCATAAAGTGTCCTGGATTAAACCCTTCCTAGAAGGCTGAATCCAGTTGTGAGTGCCTTTAATTTGAGAAAAGAGAGATTAGCTCCCAATGGAGGTAAAATAAGGAAAGCCTTGAGTAATGCAATGAAAGCTTTTGGAGGAACATGGAAGTCACTACAGATCTACAAGAAACCTTTCTGGGTTTCAAATGGATTCCAAAATGTATTTTACCACCTTAAAACCATAGCTTCAGTTTGCTCATCTGCAAATGTATTCAACTGTGTGGCACAAAGACTGACAGTAATGCAAAATTAGATCTCTTTACCTGAGAGGAGTTTCCTCAACTTAGACCCAACATGTCTTCAATCCTTATGTTCCTGTGTTATTCTCTGCAGACAGAGAAGCCCAGGGGATAACTGATACAGCTTCTGATAGCAGCCATTTGTGAGCTGAACTATACAAACCATCTTATAAGAAGCTGTTCTGACTGAAATGCCATTTAGGGTCCTTGCTTTGTGTAGTTTATTTTTCTAACACTGGGACTAGACATGAACTACTCTATCACACAGAAAACCACATTTTTCTTTGAACTATGGAATTTAGGTGATTTTGTTTCTCAAAGAGATATTACAGAATCATTTTCCTCTGTAGATAATCTAAGTTCTCACTAAAATCTCAGAAGACTTTTTTCCCAGTCAGGAAACCTGATGGCAGTTCTAAATTCTCTGGTTTTACTGGTCTCAAATTCCCTAGAAGACGGTTTTCTTACTCTCTATGGTTACTGTCTGTGCCTTAATGAAAAAGGATGAAAGAGCTTACTGCAGATATTTATAAATATTCAAGTAGTAATTTGGGGGTTTGTTTTGTGACACTTTGTATCTAACTATGGAGTCCTAGCACTGCCACTTAGATGTATAACCTTAAAAAGATTAAGAGGCTCCCAATGCCCCATTTCTGTCTTTTGAGAAATGGACAAAACGTTAATAATAATAGTATCTATTTTATAGGATTATTAGATACTATTATTACTAACGTTTTGTCCATTTCTCAAAAGACAGAATGGCTGCCATTTAGCAAGCATTTAATAAATTCCAGCAACATATTTAGCAAGAAATGCATTTAAAATACTTAGCAACTGGTTTTATTCATCTTAAGTGTTTAATATAGGGAATATCATGTAGTTTTGTTTTTCTTTACTTTGCTCCCAACACTAATAGACTCTTAACTTCAGAGGTATTGAAGATCTGACATACAGTAGACACCAAATAAGTTTTTAAGTTAATGATGTAAAAGAAGTGAAAGGAAATTTTATTTCAGCTGTTCAAATGTAAAGGCTTTATGATGTCAATGGTTTAAAAAGACTTCTATACTTAATAGTAATGCACGCAATAGAAAATATCTGCCAGATAGCAAAAGGAACACTTCCCTCAGAAAGTGACAACTAAATAGAAAATTCATGGTTCTCAGCATTTTGTGAGATAGTGCTTAGAAAGTCTTCATTCCAGTAATTTCAGGACTACAAAACCTAGGTATTTTCAAACAAAATATGACAAAGCCTATGTATACTTTGTCAGTTCAAAGGTTAAGACAGCACAGCTGAATTAAAGAATGCACGTGAAGACATCCTATTCTGAAATACATTAACTCTATTGCCAACAAAGTGTTGTAGGTGAGCATTTTCATCAAGACTAACCAAAGGTATCATCATATGAAATTGTCTGATTTATATAAAATTGTTGATAATGATATATACCTATCATTTTCTTTTTAAATGACAGATGCTTGCAGTAAATCTCCTTAGAGTAGCAAACTTACTTTATTTTTTTCCACTGAACTTCAGATGAGACCTCAATTAATATTGTTTTATTCAATGGCCATTCTAACAACTAAAGTTGTGTTCAAAAGGTATACTCTGAAGGTCCTGTCCTCTCAATTCTAATTTTGAGTCTGTAGCTTTACTAGATATCAAGCTCTAGTAGTTTTATATAATTAAATCTATACTGATGAATAGAAAACCTAAAACAAAATGGTTTATAATGGAATATATATTTACCTGAATACTATATTACGTAAGAAAAAAGACAGTATTATCCTTCCTTAACTAATGCCTCCCACCATTATTCCCACTGGCATTCATTCCAGTCCAATATCCATTTTACGAGAGATTGATTTCAGTGGTATCATGATTTCAGTGGTATCATATATATTATCAATTGTTCTGACAACAGCTTTGTAATCCTATAGTCAACATTAGATCTCTTTCACATACTTACCAAATGCTTTCATGAGAATATTCACTATCTATAATGACAAAGCCTAAGTGATGATTTTGTCTTTGATCTCCTTTTATTGTATTTTTTCCCCTCTAAAGGGATTTGTGGAGCTTTTCTTCTCAAGATTTAATTAGTCCAGCTTTTCCTATTTGAGCTATCAGAATTTCTACTGGTAATAGTATTTCCCTTTCCAAAAGATACAGGTCAGCCTCTTTTAGCATTATTCAGAGTGTACACATTTGTTTCAATTACATGTATGAGCTATGTATGTGACTTCACTGACATTTGGTCAGACAACGTGCACTACAGAAGCAAGACTTGCTGGTTGCCCTATGATCATATAATCTTTCATCTCCCTTACTACATGGCAAAAATAATTATCCATTTCTTAAAAGAACGTCTCTAATAGCAATTAATGGTATTTTCTGAGCATTTGCTAGTAGTGACTTTTTGTTAAACTAACTTGCTTTTATCTGCTTACCTTTCTTCCCACTGAATATAAACAAACCTCAAGGACAGTTACTGGCAGGCAAGTCTGTTTATCAGGAAAGGAAAGAAAAAATATTTTTAATCTTAATTCAATTCAATATGTATTTATTAGGCACCCATTTCATGCCATGTGCTGAGCCAGAAATCAAGGAAAGAATTTGTTCCTTTCCTTAGGACATTTAGCAGGTGAGACTAGCATGTAAAAATGAAAACCCTGTAACATAATAAGTACTGAAATATAATCGTAAGAATCATTTTAGTATGAAAAACATGGGTTCTGAAAGGACTCACTCAGAACTCTATTGTCTGGGTTTGAATCCCAGCTCTAGTTCTTTTGACCTGTATGCCTTTGAGCAGGTAACTTAAACTCTTTGTGCCTCATATTTTTAACCTGTAAAATAAGGATAACACTGGTGTCTATCATGGTGTCATTATAAGTTAATAATTATACTAAATATAAATTGGTTAATATTTACAAGGTGCTTATTATAGTGTTTTGCACATACTGGAAGCTATCTAAATGCTTGCTGAACAAAATAATGGAGAGTTAACTGATGGTTGAGGGGCTGAGAGAAAAGCTGATCCTAGTAGGAGTTCAGGAAGAATACGTGAGAGACCTGGTATTATTTAATAGAGGTCTTTAAGGATGAATCCAGTTTTCCAGAAGGAAAATAAGGAGAAAACATAAATAATAACACATGGGTACGTCAAGTCCTTAGATTTAGTAAAGGGCTAGTATGATCCTACAAATGGAAGAAAAACCTTCATTAAAAAGAGTGACTATGGGGTGCCAGGGTGGCTCATTTGGTTAAGTGTCTGCCTTTAGCTCAGGTCATGATCCCAGGGTCCTGGGATCCAGCCCCACATCCAGCTCCCTGCTCAGCAAAGAGTTTGCTTCTCCTTAATAGTGGTGGGAAAAGCAAACTCACCCTGCCTGCACTCACTTGCACTCTCTCTAATAAGTAAATAAAATCTAAAAAAAGAAAAAAAAGTGACTAGGAGGAATCTGGACAGGAGGCATGAAAACAAGTTATGAAGGAGCAAGTTATGCCTAGGCAATGGAGAGTTTCTAAACTTATGAGTCATATGATGAGAATGGCATTTTAGAAAAGTAATTTTGATTACAGAAATTGAATTGAAACAAGAGACTAAAAGTATGATCGTTAATTAAGAGACCACAGTCTGGGAGGGGATGGACCTCCTGTGACAGAAAAACAAGACTTCTTTAATGGAGGAGGAGGAGCTAAACATGGCCCTCAACTCTTCAGAGACTGAGCCTTTCTTGTAATGAAATGTTCAATCTCCTCCTGGAGATAAATTAGCATACCCTATAAAATGCATAAGTAATTTTCTGTTAAATGCTAATAGTTTGGGATCCCTTCTGGAAAACTACTCATCTAGCTAATGGTCATTCAAGAATGATGACATTGAACCAAGTACTCTTTTTTTCTTGTATCTAGTCTAACTACCAATATCTGGTCATTCTTTTTTTCCTTTAGTTAAGATGTCCAAACTACGGGGATTCTGAACTAATCTTCTTAGGCTTCCTTCCATAGAGGAAGCTTGAAATAAAATTTGGCACATGCTGGTCATCTAATTAGCAGGAAAAAATTAAAGCACAAATTTGGAGTCAAACTATGCCATTGGTTGGGAAATTCTGAGCTGAAAGAACTTGTAGGATATCCAGGTAGAGGGTAGGAAAATTGGAGTGTACCCTATGTGGAAGACCTACCCCATGTATTTACTTATCTTCAATCTTAG
Organism: Canis aureus; assembly: GCF_053574225.1. Classification (NCBI taxonomy): domain Eukaryota; kingdom Metazoa; phylum Chordata; class Mammalia; order Carnivora; family Canidae; genus Canis; species Canis aureus. The sequence continues at coordinate 37,708,100 of NC_135622.1, forward strand.
CACAATCCTGCAATCAATATCATTCTCATTCTACAGATGTAAATACTGAAATACAGTTACAAAACTTGCCCAAAACTATTTTACTAGTAAGTTGCAGAGAGGATATTCAGATCCAGATCGTATTCCCCTTGATGTCAAGGTCTGTACAAACTCCACTCTGCCAAATTCACTCTGGTGTCCAGTGATTAGGAATCATTATATATTGTCTTAAATGTAGATGTCAACAATTTATGATGAAAATTATTCATGTCACTATTAAATATAATACTAAAAGATTTAGTCCATTCTCAAGTCAAATTTTAAAGTCTGAGCATATGGTGGGTATAGATCAAAATGATGAAGAACACAGCTTTAGCCTCAGGCAGACCCAGGCTTAAATCCTCGCCTTTAGAAAGCTTATTGGGCCTTAGTATCCTTATCTATAAAATGAAGAGTAATCTCTCCAAGTAGTAATCTGGAGTAATTTCACAAGAGTACTGTATTTAATCACAGGATATTTGCCAAAAATTTTTCACAGTATATGGCAAATAATAAATCAAGTAGCTCCTACCACTATTAAAATTACTTATAATGACTTGGCTCAGAAATATCTCTACAAGGACATATACACAGGATTACAGTGAAAATCAAAAGCAAATGACTTACAACAAGTTAATTTAACTTCTGAACAGAAGCCCAATAGATACCAGGTTAGTTTACATTTTCTCTCATTCCAACCCAAAATCTAGAGTTAGCCCATGAAACAATCAATTATGTTATACTGTGATGTTACTGAGGATCTACAGGTAAAAGATACACTCTGCCTTCAAGGTATTTATAGTCTAGTGGTACAGAGAACATAAATAAGGACTGTGGTAATGTGATGAGGCAGTTATTTGATTACTATCAGCTCACCTCTGCTGCAGAGTCATTCAGACTGGTCAGGTTAGTTATCAGTAGGTTGATGTAGAAATTCATTTTGAAGCAGGATTAACTTCTGAGTCTGAAACCCAGAATGAGATAGATATGAATCTCAGATTATCCTTCATGTTGACCCCAGGGTTAGGTCATTTTACTACAGATGTGGAGCATCTGCTCAGGACATGAATGTTAAGTTCAGTGGACTCTGGGTCAGGTCTAAGGAACAGAATTACCTGACACCAGCTAATTTGAATTGGGAGACCAAATATTGAAAGGCTAAGAGGATGTTTTGAGCCACATCAATAAACATCTACTGAGCATGTTCTTTTTTCAGCCCTGTGCTAGCAATAGGTTAGATCAAAAAGGAGAGCAGCCCCTCAATTCCTACCCTCAAATGATTTGTAATCCAGAAGAGATTATACATAAAAAGAAAATGAAGTCCCAATCACAATATATTCAGTATCTACCATGGCCTGGACATCTTATATTTGTTATCCCCTACAACCCTAATACAAATCATGTGAAGTAGATAGTACTAGTTCCATTTTACAGATGAGAAAAATGTGTAGAGAGATTAGGACTTGCGTTTTAGTTCATACCAGTAAGTTTATAAAAGGGGGGAGTAATTCCAGATCTGTTAACTCTTAATATTACACAAGCTGTCTGCTATCTTTCGCTTCTCTCTAGACATCTGTGGAACTCAATTTCTTGTCATCAGAATACAGACGCTGAACTAGACTCAGTGGCTGAGATTTAGAATTACCTGAAGTTTTTATGAAGAAACAGATGCTGGGACCCTACCCTGGAGATTCTATTTCATCAGATGTAAATTAGTAAAATTCCCCAGAACTGGCATTTTACAAGTGGCTCCAGATGATGCCCACACAACTATTCTAAACAATAAATACTTAGGAATCAGTGAAAAAGTACCACAAGCATCCTACAAAACTGTCCAGGGACCAGAAGCATCACCTTCACTTGGAAGTTGATCGGGAATGCAGAAATGCAGATGTACTAAGGCAGACTACCTATTTTAATGATGATTCTTTTACAGTTAAGTTGTATAGTCCTCACTCTAAAACCTATAGAGATCCTCAAAAGAAAAAAAGTTAAAAGTGAACAAAAACCTCCTAATTGATAAAAAAACTAATGGAGAAAGCAGTACTAATGTTAGATAGGATTTGGATTAGCAGATGGGAAGGGGAAAAGCATGTGGAATTTAGGAGAATAGTAACACTAAAAACACAGAATGGACCTAAACTCAGAGATTCACAGGCGGGTAGATAAATTTGAAAGGAAATTTTTATATTCAACCTCTCCTGCAGAATCCAGCCTAAATGCCTTTGGCAAGTCTCCTGTTCTTCAGATCCTTATCTGTGGAATAAGAATATAAAATGAAATTCCTGATTCTGCTTCCAACACTGCAGGCATGGTTGGAGTCTCCCATTGGTGACCCATTTTCAAGGGAAAGTTTTTTTTTTTTAATTTATGATAGGCACACAGTGAGAGAGAGAGAAGCAGAGACACAGGCAGAGGGAGAAGCAGGCTCCATGCACCGGGAGCCCGATGTGGGATTCGATCCCGGGCCTCCAGGATTGCGCCCTGGGCCAAAGGCAGGCGCCAAACTGCTGCGCCACCCAGGGATCCCTTGGGAAAGTGGTTCTTTAGAGACCACTTCCTTGCCATGCCCAAGCAGTCTGATATGCTGTGGAATAGCAGAGATGGTTTCAGCAACACTAAATGAAAACCTAATTTCCCTTCTAATTTTGGCACAGAAAGAGCCTCTGCCAACATTGCTGACTGGCTACGAAATGATGGCTGGTGTCAGCTCAACTGATAGGGGAAGGAGGGCAACAGAACACACCATATGAGAAGGCACTAACCTCTGTTCCTTAGCCTGGATGCAGTAAAGCTAAGACAGGAATCAGCTGAAACACTCTCCTGGTGGGTGGAAGCACAGACGGCAACAAGCCAGCATCTTGGTAAAGAGCAGGAGCACCTGCACACAATGAAGTCCAGGTGCCACCCCCAGGAAAGGGGTAGCAGACTTGGAGTACCATGATCCTAAGGCCAGAGGGCAGAGGTTCAAACAAAAGGCTACCCTCTGAAAGTTCAAAAGGTTCACAAGGAGCCCCCCATCCAAACAGGATGCCCACAGGTGGGGGTGAGGGGTGGGACACATCTAGGCTCTACACTAGGAGGGACAGTGGCTTCCTCTCTGCAGTGGAATCGCGAAGGGTGCAGAGCGGCAGGTAGGGCTCAAGCACAGGTAGTGTGGGCTCGCTTCAGTGCCCTCTTCAGGAGGACCTGCAGCTGGAACTTCTCTCCACACACCCAAAACACTGACTGCCTTTTCACGTCGTTCAGTTACTTTTCCACATTCTTTTTGTATAACAAATAAATGGTTTTGTATGTTTTTTAAATCCTTGGGCATAAGTTGACTCATGTCAATTCATCAAATATCACCTGAACTTAATGTGAAAAGAATTCTGTTTGCCAATGGTTACAACTTGTGGGGTCTTTTATAAAGAGAGAGATGCTGAGGTTAAAATCTAGAAGCACCAATCCAATGCTCTTCTAGAGGTGGACACATAGATATTTTGAACACAGCAAAGTGTCATTAAGAAGTTTATTTTAACCACAGCGTACAGAAGCAGTAACGATTGAAGAGTTGTGATGTACAAAGAGACAAAAAGGGGACAACTGAGGTAGCTTCTATTTTGTCAGTAGCTGTGCACAAAATAATCAGCTCCCAGACTTATATAAATTAGTTCTGCTCTTCCCTTTCTAAACTCCCCAGAGTTGGTAGTATCCCATCGGCTCCTCAGTTTGCTCTTAAATTGTCACTAGAACTTTGGCTCAGAATTACAACCTAATTACAACATAGACATTTGGGGATACTTTTATGTTAAGAATTTGTGCAAATTTAACAAAGGGAAGCAGATGAATTGAAGCAAGGAAAACCACATGAGAAACATAATGTAGATTCAGAGATAAAAAACATTAGGCAATATTCCCGACTTTTTCTCCTTTAGCATGAAGTGTTTATCAAGGCTGCACACTGCAATAATGGTGACTAATGTTGCATGGTATAATGGGAAATGATTGAGTGATATATTAGAGCAGCAGCTACACATCTGAGTGTGTACTTAACAGCTTGGCTGATTTTAATACATGCCATAATTACAGATACTAAGCTGGCAGGTTTAGCTAAAAATGGTTAAGAAAGTAATCACTGAAATAAAATGCAACATGGTTAAATCTTTTTAATCTCAATACTACATTCCCCTATTAACACCCAAAATGACTCTGCTGCTCTTCAGCAAAATTATTTCCATGCAGAATTTTACTTAGACCACATAACAATTCTATAGGCATTCTTTTCATTAAAGAACAAAACATTAAGTTCCTTTTACTGGTGGAGCAAACACAGCACTCACATTGGCTTTTTCCACTCGATGTCTTGGAGACTTGATATGACTGTCACCATAAACCCTAATCTGTGCAGCAATATAAATGAGGCTTCACATAGCTTTTATATCCCAGGTCCTATAAAGTAATTGTGTTCTTTTACTGTATAAGGTGAAAGAAAGCCTTTTTCTTCCTTGCAGGGCATCGCTGCACTCATTTTAAACCAATCCTCACTCCTCACTAATCTGTGACAAAGAGGCAGGCATTGGTTTCTTAATTTTAATACCCTGCAAACAATACAGTCTAGTGAAAACAAATTTATTCCAGAAAGTAGAACTTACAGTAAATATCTACTAAACTAATTACATTTACTTAACAATTTTCATTATAAAATTGACATGCAGTATTTGGCAAATATTTCAAACCTAAAAGTGGTTTTAAAATGTCTCAAAAAAAATAAATAAAATGTCTCAAAAAAAAGTCTCAAAAATACAATAATGCTTTAAGATAAATATATAAAATTTTCTGAAAATAGTTATTGATAAAAATACAGTGATAGTATTAAAATATTTAAAACAGTACTGTATTTCTCCAAAAGTTAAAAGTGTAAATATCAGATACGCACATATAAAATAGCTCCAATCTGTGACTGTATACTCATCCTCCCTTCCCTAGCCATCATTTCTCCAGGATTGTAGCAATTGCCTAAAGCTTCAGTAATTTGCTATGATTTTTCACATACTTTGAAGCTGCTTCGATGGCACCAATTCTACTTTTAAGATATATTTTTCCTTTGGCACTCCCTTTTCATTGACCACATTTAAACTTTCCAGATAACTCTATCTGATAATAATAGTTGAAATTCATAATTTCCTAGTTGAAATAAATGACCAAGTCTATAACATAGTCCAGGAAAATATTTATATGATTAATTAATATGCAGACATTTTAATGAATAGACTTTAGTCTATCTCTTGACTACATTAAAATTACAACCATTCAAAATACACACTAGTTTTAATACACATTTTTGTTTTTAACATCTGAAAGATAGGTATGATTCTATATATCTAAAGGTCAACATATTCAATTCTCATTAAGAACCTATAAGGAACCTACATAAACATTTAATTGTCTACCACCTGGTTAATACCTTGAAAATATTAGTAGCAAAAATATGAGTAACCTAAATTCATAATAAAATTTTTAATCTATGTTTTGTTTATAAAGGGTTGGCAAATCAAAGAAATATGTAAATTGCAGAAAGTATTTTATCACTTTTGGACTTTGCTGATAATTATCTTCACTTACCTATGAAAAAAAGAAAAGAAATGCATCCAGGACCGTAGCTAATAGCAGAAGCAGAAATAAGATCAAGATAGAGATAAAATACCTCTGAATTCTGGAAGGAGATGCTACTGCTCAGGGTTAAATAGGTAACAGTTGGCAAGTTACCTAAGCTTGGGACTCTTTTATTTATTAGACTGTAGGAAAAATATTATTCAATGTTAAAGAAGCTAAATAGTGATACCCTAGTATTTGAAACTGATCTCATTAGAAGGAAGAATTAGTCTCTTCAATTAAGCTAATCTAATCTTTTAAATTGATCAAAATGATTCCCAGCAGAGCACACGCTAAATGATTACTTGCTTATTGATAACAAGAACTGTAGCTAGAACCTTAGAGACTATCTTTTCACATTAGCTCCATTTAAGCTTTATTGAGTCCGTCGAAATGCTTGCACAAGATACAAAGGGAGAGAGGTAATTGAGATATTACATATTTTGTAGAAGCTATTTTTAGAACTGAGTCAGTTATAAGAAGTATTATATTACTTCATGAGCATTCGAGGAGAAGCTACTGGTTAGAGCAGTACAGTTTATTAAAATTTTTCCCAATAACATACCTTTAGCAGAAGAAAAAATAAATCTTTAATTCCAAGGGTGTTCAGTTGAAGTGTGAAACAACTAACCAAAAGTACAGACTGACTTTGAGTTTTGATGTTTGATCATAAAAACCCATTAGCATTCTATAATTCATCTTTGTATTTTAATATAAGTAGACATATTAGTCCAGGTCCTCTGAGAAGCATATGCCAAAACATGATTAAACATGCAAGAGATTTATTAGGAGAAATGCCTGGGAAGGGAAATGGGAAGGGACCTGAGGGAGGCCAGGAGAGCAGTCAGATCACGTGCTCCTCTTGCTCTTGTGAAGGAGAGAGGGAAGGGAGGGAGATTGAGTAAAAGTCTTAGAACAGTGCAGTTCATGAAAGCTAGTAGAAGTCCTTAATCCGAATCATCTTTCAGAAAAGTCTTCCACTTCCCAGGAAAGGGCCTGCTTTATCTCTGCCCTGCATAGTCATTGACTGGGAATAGTCCAAAGGAAATGTGAGATACAGGCTCACTGGAAGACTATGACCTAATCATAAGATTATAGAATGCATCCCCTCCCCCTGGACTTTACCAAGGCTTCTGTATAATAACAGAGGTTTCCATCTGACAGAAGCAGAAGGTATGGATTCTATTTAAAAAGAAATCTTCAGGGAAACCCAAAGACAACAAGGGAGAAAAAAGAGTGCTTGGGTGGCACAGTTGGTTAAGCATCTGACTCTTGGTTTCAGCTCAGGTCATGATCTCAGAGTTGTGAGATTAAGCCTCAACATCATGGCCCACACTTAGTCCAAGTCTGCTTGAAATTCTCTCTCCCTCTGTCCTTCTGTCTCATGCGTTCTCTCTCAAAAATAAATAAATCTTAAAAAAAAAAAGAAAAAGAAATTGAAACCTTCTATATTTACATATTTAACAGACATTAAAGATAGCCAAATTCCTAGCCAGATTAACATAAACCCTCCCACAAAAGGCCTGTTTACCTCAGTTACTATTATTCAATATATCCTGCCTGGCTTTTAACAAAACAGTAGAAGCTATTCTAAAAATTAAAAAAAAAAAAAGGGATCCCTGGGTGGCGCAGCGGTTTAGCACCTGCCTTTGGCCCAGGGCGCGATCCTGGAGACTCAGGATTGAATCCCACGTCGGGCTCCCAGTGCATGGAGCCTGCTTCTCCCTCTGCCTATGTCTCTGTCTCTCTCTCTCTGTCTCTCTTTCTGTCTCTCTATCATAAATAAATTTTAAAAAATTAAAAGTAAATAAATAAAAGTTAAAAAAAAAAAAAAAAAACTGTGCTTGGGACTCCTGGGTGGCTCGGCAGTTGAGCATCTGCCTTTGGCTCAGGTCATGATCTTGGAGTCCTGGGATAGAGTCCTACATTAGGCTCCCCTTGGCGAGCCTGCTTCTCCTTCTGCCTATATCTCTGCCTCTCTCTCTGTCTCTCATGAATAAGTACATAAAATCCTTAGAGGGAAAAAGAAGGAAGAGGAGGGGAGGGGAGGGGACGGGAGGGGAGGGGAGCGGAAGCGAAAGAAGAGAAGAGGAAAAGAACTATGTGAAGAGACAGAGAAGAAACAAAAAATTCAGATATGATAGAGGTTTTGAAATTTATTAGGCCACGTATTTAAAATAACCATGATTAATATGCAAGAGCTCTAACAGAAAGAGTGGAGATCACGCAAGAAAAGTTGGGTAATGTAAGCAGAGATTGAAACTCTGAATCAAAAGGAAATTAACAACATTGTAGTGAAATGAAAAATTATTGTGATGGGCTCACCAGTAGACTGGACATAGCCAAGGAAAGAAACAATGAGCTTGAATGTATGTCAACTGAAACTTCCCAAACTGGTTTTAATGCATATTTCCAAACTGTCCCCCAAAGTGGTTGTATCAATTCACATTTTTCATTAGCAGAATGTATATGTGCAATTCCTTATACTTTCACTCAAACTGGGTATCCATACTTAAAAAAAATAAATTATTGACTACCTAGGCATTCTGTTCCTGATGGCTTGGTGCCTAAAGTACATATGATAAAGGTTTGTCATTTTATCCAGATTGATGATAAATATTGAATAGGATTGGATTTATTATAGTACCCTAAAGCAGGATATTTCAAATTTTTTTCTGTTATTTAAAATAAGAAATAGGGGTGCCTGGGTGGCTCAGTGGTTTGGTACCTGCCTTCGGCCCAGTGCATGATCCTGAAGACCCAGTATCAAGTCCCGCGTCGGGCTCCCTGCATGGAGCCTACTTCTCCCTCTGCTTATGTCTCTGCCTCTCTCTGTGTCTCTCATGAATAAATAAATAAAATCTTTAAAAATAAATAAAATAAGAAATATATTTTACTATGTGATAGAGAAAGCATACACAGACACACACAAACCTTAAACAAGGGTTATATAAAATAGACTTACTATGTGTCTGACATTCTGGTGTTTTCTACTTTAATCTCATCTTCTCATCTAAGCTATTTAAAAAATTATTTTTGAGCCCACCTCAATTAATTATATCACATATTAATTGAGGAAAAATACAAGTGACTTCTCCCCAGTTTTAACTTTTCTGAGCTATCATGTGCACTCAATAAAATAGAATTTTAAGTGTACTGTTTAACAATTAAGTTTTGACAAATGTATGTGCTGAATAACCACCTCCCCAATCAAGATAGAGAACATCTGTCACCTCTTTGCAATCAATACGCAAACTCATCTCGGTACCAAGCAACCACTGATCTAATTCAATCACCATAAATTAGGTTTGACTGCTTTAGATCTTTGTACAATTGGAACCACAGAGTCTGAACAGTTTTGTATCTAACTTCTTTCACTCAACATGATATCTGTAAGATTTATCCATGAATATCGGCAGCCTATTCATTTTATTTGCTGAATATTATTTCAGTGTATGAAAACAGCACATCTTGCTTATCCATTCACCTGTTGAGACACATTCTCCCCTCCTCAGTCTTTGGTTATTATGAATAAAGGTGCTGTAAAAATTTATGTATCTTTTTGTGGGTGTATGTTTTAATTTATTTTGGATAATTACTTAGGAATGATACTGCTAGATTGTAGGGAAGTCTAATTTTTTTCATATTTGATGCCTTGGCATCTTTGCCCCAAATCAACTGACCATAGCATGTGGGTCTATTTCTATATCCTCTGTTCTATTCCCCTTATCTATTTAAAAAATATTTATTCCTATACCATATTTAAATACTGTAGCTTTTTAATAAGTGATCTCCAACACTGTTTTCCTTTTCCATAGCTGTTTGGCTATTCTAGGTTCTTTGTATTTCTATATAGGATGTAAAGTCAGCTTGTCAATTTCTACCAAAAAGTCTGCTGGGATTTTGAATGCAATTGCATTGAAATGTCAAAAGATGATGAGACTACACTCAATATCTGAAATAAAAAGACAATGATACATTTATTTTAAAAATTTAGAAAAACTATTTTTCTAATCTTCTCAAGTTTATCAAATATTAAACCCCAAGTGTATTAGTTACTAGGGCTGCTGAAAGAAAGAGAAAAGAAAGAAAAGAAAGAAAGAAAGAAAGAAAGAAAGAAAGAAAGAAAGAAAGAAAGAAAGAAAAGAAAGAAAGAAAGAAGAAAAAGGAAAAGAAAAGAAAAGAAAAAAGAAAAGAAAAGAAAAGAAAAAAAAGAAAAGAAAAAATCACAACTATCTGGGATTGTTAAAAGCATAGGAATTTATTGTGTCACAGTTCTCAAAGCTAAAGTCTGAAATCAAGGGATCAGTAAATCCATGCTCCCTTTGCGATTTGCTAGAATCCTTTCTTGCCTCTTCCTAGTTTCTGGAGGCAGCCACCAGCAGTCCTGAGCATTCTCTGGCTTGTAGCTATGTACCTTCAATCTTTCTCCCTCATCACTTGGCATTCATTCCTGTGTGTCTATCTCCATGTCACTGATCCACTGAACTAGTGCAAACCAGTTCTGGTGGCCACTTGTTATCATGGCTGAGGAATAAAGTCTTTCTCTAACATTATAGAAACTTTTCTCAGAATTTATAAATTTGGAGAAAATAATTTTAATAATATTGAATATTTATCCAGGAATGTGGATATATAAAATTATTTAAGTGTTCTTTAATTTCTCTCAGTAATGTTTTACATACTCTCTGGATTTTATTCCAAGAAGTAATTCATCAAGGCCAATTTCTCCCCAATACCCCTTAAGTCATTTAACAAAATCCTAAATCCATTTACATGTGCATGTGTCATTCTATATATTTCTATTTTATCCAGAATAATGTCTTGAGAAACTACAAAAATAATTCGAGAAATCTCCTATGAAGTAGAAACTTCAGGGAGTCAAAGGACAGGTATCAGTTATATAGTAAATAGCCAACTATAGATGTTAATTGATGAAAGGGAAGGCAAGGACAGATATTTCAAATGTATCCCATACCTTCAAGCCTATTCCATATCTGTATTTTGTTACTTATTTAGATAATAGCAAAAAGTTTAAATCATTAAGTTGAAATTCATATATTTCTTCCCCAATCCTCATCTGGAAGTAATAATAAATAAAGTAATAAGTCATCTAACTGCAAGAAATAATAGAAGCCAAGTTTTGCATAACATTCCCAGAATAATGCAAATGATACTGAATGCTTCTTTCTCTTCAAAATGCCAATTCTGCTTTTATATTTAATTTGAAGCATTTTAATGCTAGAAAAGGGCATTTGGAATTTTCTACTCAAATATATCTTGTTGAATTTCTTTAGTTAATATAATTTAACAAAATACAGGTCATTCATTTCAGTTGAGGGGAAAGCCTAGGCAGTGATCATTACTCATTCCATACTTATATGATAAACTACTCAGTTCTAATTGTGGTAACAATTGACTATTTGCAATGTAAGAATACTTATAAGTGCAGGTAATACTGAATTTAACTGTAGCCAACAAATATGAGCTGAATAATTTTACTGTAATTTTGTTTCCTTTTTTCACTTTGATCACTGTGATGCTCAGAATATAACTCATAATTGCATACATCTTTCAGAACAATGGTATCCAAACTATTTAAACCCATACTTTGGTTTACAAAAAATACCAATCCTTTCATATAAAGCATAGTTAATTATTTAAGCATATATATGTATATAATATATTTAATATATATTTATGTTTTTGTATTTTTGTATGTGCATATTTATACACATATGCACATAAATTTTGGACATTATAATACAGACACAAAAATAGAAAACTAGGACAGAATAAGTATGTAAATCACAACTTCAGTATTTTCTTCCCATACTCTAATGGATTGTCTTATATATATATCTCATTGTGGACATTATTGCTTGAGAGGATGATTGTTATTAGTGGATAAAAGTCAACACATAGTCAAGATGCTGGTTAACTAAGAAAATTTGGGCTAATGGTTTCAGCAGGCATCAGAATCACCCACAGAACTTGTCAAAACACAGATAGTTTAGCTCTATCCTCAGTACTTCTGATGCTATCATTATGAATTAAATATGTTGTACTAATTTCCTATGGTTGCTGAAACACAACAGCACAAATTAATTATCTAATACAGTGTAAAGAATCTATATCTTAAACAACATAGGTTTATTATCTCGCAGTTCTGTAACACTGGTTTCACTGATCTAAATAAAATCAGGGTGTCAGCAGGGTTACATTCTTTCTGGACACTCTAGGGAAGAATCCATTCTCTTGCCTTTTTCCAGCATCTAGAGGTTGCCTGCATTCCTTGTTTCATGACCACATTCCTCCATCTTCAAAGCTGGCAACATATGGCTGAATCATTTTTATGCATTCATTTCTCTGGTTGTTTCTCTTTGGCATTTCTTTTTCCATTTATACAGATCTTTGTGATTATATTGGGCCCACTTGGATGATCCAGGCTTATCTCTCCATCTCAAGGTCAGCTAGCTAGTAACCTAATTCTACCTGCAACCTTCAGATTATTTCTAAAAGCAGTTTTTCATATCCAATGTTTGGCATGCAATAAAAAATAATGAGATACCCAATGCTGTGGGACAACATGAATGAGAAGAGTCAGGGAAACAACAGAAAATAGAAACAGACTTCTAGAGGATTGAGATATTGCAGTTATGAAAAAGATTTTAAAATAAATATACCTGGGGCAGCCCAGGTGGCTCAGCGGTTTAGTGCCACCTTCAGCCCAGGGCCTGATCTTGGAGACCAGGGATTGAGTCCCACATCAGGCTCCCTGAATGGAGCCTGCTTCTCCCTCTGCCTGTGTCTCTGCTTCTCTCTCTCTCTCTGTGTCTCATTAATAAATAAAATCTTTAAAAAAATAAAATAAATAAAATAAAATAGCTATACTTGTATATCCAAGGAGAGAAAGAACAAGATAGGAAATTTTAGTAGATCACTGGGAACTATTTTAAAAAGGAAGACAGCATAATTTAAAAAGAAAAAAAGGAAAAAAAAAAGAAAAAAGGATATTTTGGAACTGAAAAATATATAAAAATTAAGAATTCAATAGATGTGATTAAAAGTAGGCTAACAACAACTGAAGATATTATTAGTGAAATACTATATAGGAAAGAAAAAGACATCCAGAACGAAAAACAGAGACACAAATGAAAATTACAAAAGAAAAGATTGGAGACCAAAAGGATACAGTGACAAATCTTAATTTAGTGTAATTAAGTTTCTATAAGGAAAGAAATGAGAAAATGGAACAGAAGGGATATTTAAATGATAAATTATTTTTTTTCAATTATAAAATATATCAAGCTAGAGATTCAGGAAGACTTGTGAACCCAATCAAAACTAAAACAAATGTGTAATATACTATGAGATATGAGGTAAGAATGATAGTGAGTCTCAGAAAAGGTCTTTCAATTGAGGTAATACTGAAGCAGGGATCTAAATAAAGAACAGTGAAGCAGTAGATTAGTAGTTGGGCAGACCTTTCCACATAAGAAAGACTGTAAGAGTATATTTGAGGATCACAAGGCAGGGAAGTGTCTCCAAAACAGTGCAAGAGAAGTAGAAAACACTAGTCGGGCCAGAGATACAGGTTATCTCTGGTCTTTGGATTTATTTTGTTAGAATGGTGAGGAAGGAGAAGAGTTATTGGAAGATTTTGTGCAGGAGTGCCATGAAGCGATTTAAAATAATATTTTTGGCTGCTGTTGGAATGGACCATAGGAAATACTCAAAGGGGGAAGGAAGAGTTAAAGACTTGCAGGAGTCCTTGTGTGAGATGCTGGTGGTTTGCACTGGAGAACTATTGATGTGCATGGTGAGAGGATTGGGTATATACCTCAACTCTGCTAAGGGTTAATATATAGAATATTTTGATGAAATGTTTGTATCACTCCTAAAAGATACATTTAAAACATATAAATGGAATTAAAGTGAGAAAGCTTAGGGGCAACTTGAATAAAATCTTATTAAAGTGAACTGCAGGAGTTCTAAAAATGTTATTTTACTTGAGTGGCTTCAGATTATTCATTTTGTTTAGTAAAGAACAATAGATCACCTCTTCAGACATGAAACACCAATCTGTTTAATTTGAAATATATTTCAATGGTACATTTCCAATATAGCAGTTGCTTTGAATTATGATCTATTCTAAATTAGTCAATATGAGAAGTTTCACTGCATTACAAGATTTTTCTCAACAACAACAACATTAAAAAGGTGTTTTGAAGATACTGAGTTTCTCATTCTATGAACTCTAGAAATATTGGTCTAGCTCCAGAATGAATGTGTGTTATTGTTGGTGAACTCTCTTTTAAGCTAGAAAATGAGTCCTGGAAGATGTTTTCATAGAGCTACTCTTTTTAAAGTAATAAAATCACCAGGTGTCTGTCTTTGTGTGATATGACATTTTTTTCTCCAATCACATCATTACTCCAGATACTCTTGGAGTTACATTCCAGTTTAAAATGAACATTGGATGAGTCTACACTCATGTTCCAGGTCTGGCAGGAGAATCACCATCCAGGCTGTAATTAAATTTCAGTGAATTGCTGCAGTGAGAGATTATTGAAGCAAACAAGTGAACAGCAGTTAAGTAGTTTCCTTCAAATGATGAAATTACATACATAACTATTAAAGTACATAATCCTAGGATTAACCTCTAACTTTGAGATTCACTTACTCTTTGTCTCTCACCTCAGTGTCTTACTTCATTTTCAAATACAAGCATTTTTAAAAATGATTTTTAAATGGAACTTTTGAGTTCATTATTAAATCTAATTTTAATCCTGTAACAAGATTAATTAACTGATGGAGAATTCAGTTCTTAGGATTCAAAAATAAATTATTGGAAGTTGTTTTCAATAAGAAGGATTAAAAGGTGGGATCTATGAATCTACAGTATGCCTGAATGAGTACAGGAATGGGCTTTTTAAAAAATACGAAATGGAGAAAGCATTGTTAAATAATCATTCCATTGTGGGGAAAGCTTTACAGTTGTAAAGATACACCAAATAGGTTTGTTTGGCTTTGATATTTTTTGGAGGTATTTTTGTTGCCAATGCTGACTTATAAAAGTAATATCTGGAAATACCAGGTCCATTTCCTTGACCTATATCATCTCCTCACTCTCTGAGATAATCATTGCTAATAGTTTAATACACATTTTTTCACGGTATATATATATATATATATATATATATAGTTGGGCATGTGATATAAATGTGTTCTTTTCTATCTATCTCAGAAAGGAGAATCAAAAACAGTTCTCATTTACATGGAATGGATAATAGTATACATTTACATTTCTGCTGTAGGGCTACGTTAATTCTCCCACCCTTAGTAATAACATAATTGTCAAGAACTGTGAAAAGTCTGAGATTTTACCCTATTTGCAATCTAACAAGTTAGTCTGCAACTTTTATGGATGCTGGCAGGGGACAGGAGACTCCTGATTCAAAGTCAGATGATTTTATTGCTCATAGCATAGTAAGCTGCACATGACTTGTGTTTGCATTGGTTTTCCTTGTTTTCCAAGTACCATGAGTAAGGTGTGGAATGGCCTAGATAGACCTATACATGCAGTGGGTTTATGTCATGGTGGAGGTACTCTGACCTTTTATCAAACAATGTTCCCAAATGTTTCCCCAGAGTGAGGCATGATCTTTATTATACTGGAAAGTAAAAAAAAAGTTGTCTTTAGTTCTAAAGAGAGACACCATCTCTACCTCTATTTCTAAGGTTGTTCACTATACAAACATCCTTGAAAAGAGGACCAGGTTGTTTTTAACATGTATCATGAACATTTTTCATGTCGGGGCATGATTTATGCTATTTGTTTGAAGTGTATGTAATACTCCATTGAATCAGTATATTGGGGTGTATGTGGGGGTGTGTGCATGTGTGTTACAAGAAGTTAAGACATTGCCCAAGATCTCAGTATTCAGAATAACTGAGTCCTGATGCCAAAGCTCATATCTTTAAAATTATGCTACAAATCCTCCCACATTTCATTTGTTAGTTAATTTCTCAATTAAAAAGAAAACAAAGAAAAGCTCCATTGAAAATAGACATGTTGTTTTGCATATTTCTAATTCTTTCCTTTGGATAAATCTCTATAAGCAGAGTTGTCAAGGTAAAGGTTGTTTCAATTCCGATAGTTATTGGAAAAGAAAGACTCCTATCAATGTTATATTTGAGTTCCTATTTCTCTAAACTATGGCTGAGTCTCAGAATTACTGATCTTATTAATTTTGACAACTTGATAGATGCTTAATTAAAAGAATATAAGCTTCTTTTTAAAATTTTAATGCTTTATTTGTGTATCTTTCTTTTTTAAAGAAAGCTATGGATTTGAGAATGCTTGTCTTTATTCTTATTAAATTGTAAAAATCCTAAGGAAAAATCACAATACTTTGTCCCATAGATTGCAAATATATTTTAAAGATTATTGCTTCTCTTTAAAAATTTTGGTGACTTTTTTTACAGATAGTATTTAAGTATAAGAGAGACATTTACCCGTGACTGTTTAAAAATTTGTCTTCTGACCATGGCATTCTACTTAGAAAGTCTGTAGTCCAGAATTGCTGAAATATTCTTCTCCTTATTCATCTTGTCATAATTTTATTTTTGATGTTAAATTTTAGCCCATAAACTATTTTAATGTGTATATAATAAGTACTCCCCCCACACCAAATGAAGAATTAATTGTCCCAAGATTTAATGAAGAATCTATAAGTGTAACTTTCATTAGTTTCTAATTCTCACCTATATGCTTTTTTTCCCTCTATGTATCATCAATTTTATTTTTGTATTACATATTTGATTTCAAAATTCTTTCTCCAACTGCACCGCACTTCAAATAATTAATCAGCAATTACATGGACTTAGCCCTAAGTGGATATAATTTCATTTCTAAGCCTTAAGTATAAATCCATAGTCCACATTGCTTCTATAAAATATTTCTCCTTCTTTCTTTGATTCATTATATGATTCACTTCTTATTTGGTTTGATTTAAATCTTAAGCATTTCTTTTCAAGATTCCTGTATTGGTATTATACCTTCTGAGTCCCTAAATGACTGATACAGTTTTTCTTTTCTCTCAAAATGAAGAATAGTTTAAATATGCCAAAATTCCTAAATTGTGCTTCTCTAAATACTACTGTTCAATGAGATATTAATATGTTTCAGAAGGGAGGGAGACATTATTGTCATATAAATTTGAGAAAAAGAGAGTTAAGAAATTAAAACTAGTTTGTTGATTTTTTTTAATTTGGTATTATTGCAGAATTTCTCAGAGCTCGTAGTAAATGTGCTGTCCACTTAATAGATATAATATATATTTCTAAAATGTAATCATTCACACATGCCCTTTAATAACAAATACATAACAAGATCTCATGAAAAATAATTGGAATAGTCTGGAAAATACCAGAGTATGGAATTCTAGATACTCTATTCATGAGTATCTAGAATCATAAATTCTTATGGAGAATTTCCTATCAAAATGTCAGGAAAATTAAAATTCTTTGCTTAATCCTACCAATCTGTTAATGAGTTGGGCTCCAATCTTTGTATTGGACCTATCCTTTTCTCTCTGTATCATACCCTTCCATTCATTCATTCATTCATTCATTCACTTATTCATCCATATTTAATTAGTGCCCACTGTGTTTTAGGAACTCTTTTGGACTTTAGAATAAAGTAGTGAACAAATTAGAAAAAACATCTTGTGGAGGTTGGTGAGGGGCAGTGGGGAGACACAAAATAAATTAATAAAATACAATTTATCATGAAGAAATAATGGCTATACTATAAAACAGAAAAGGGGCACAGGATGTGTGTGTGTGTGTGTGTGTGTGTGTGTGTGTGTGTATGGGGGTGAGTTTTCACAGGGTTCCATTTAAATTTTAAATTCGAAAATATTTTGCTGAGAATGTCATGTTTCATTCAAGGGTATAAATGAGCTGAGGGAGCAAGCCATCTAGTTATCTAGATGAACACTGGCATGAAGAACTTCAGGCAGAAAAAACACGGAATTATTTTTTATTCCTTTATGGGTTTGTAACAGCAAACTGGCAATTCAAGCAACACCTTTTTCAAGAAGATAAGTAATTCCTTTAATCAGAAGGACATTTGTCACAAAAAATATGTACATGTCAGCTATAGGAAGGTTTCAGCTACAGTAAGTGACTCTGCCCTCACTGAGAATTCCTTTTTCTATCAGAGTTGCAAATTTTTTTTTTCCAGTTGCAGTGTCTGCCCTTTGAGAAGTATCCAGCAAACAATCTGAATCTGTCGTTGGAGCACTGCTGATCAAGTGACCCACATTCTTTTTCAGACAGGAACCTCTGATTTCTTCATGTGACACATTTTTGTATTTTCTAAGAAATAGAAGCTACTATTCAAAATGTTAACTTACCTGTACTACTGTAAATGGTTCGTAGGACAAATGCTACAATGATCTTTCAATCTCCAGCCAATGGAGAGAGGTGGCTACTGGCAAAACACCAGTCTGTTGGAAAAGTTAGGGTTATATACTCTCTCTGAAACGTGGTTAACATCAAAGTGAAATAAGTCAGTCAGAGAAAGACTAATATGATCTCACTCATATGTGAAGTTTAAGAAACAAAGTAGATGAACATAGGGGAAGGAAAGGAAAAATAAGATAAAAACAGAGAGGGAGGTAAACCATAAGAGACAACTGTAGAGAACAAACTGAGGGAGGTAGAGGTGAAGAATGAGATTAGTGGGTGATAGGCATTAAAGAGGGCACTCGTTGTGATGAACACTGGGTATTATATGTAAGTAATGAATCACTAAATCTACTCCTGAAACTAATACTGCACTATATGTTAACTAACTTGAATTTAAATAAAAAATATCATAAGCACCACAGAATCCAGAGATTGAGACTGCATGTTGTTATTCATGAATAGGAAATTCAGAGGAGCAAAAGTATGTATTCTTCATCATCTTCACATATTTTCATTTGGCTTATCACTTGGCTTATTATTTTGGTTTTAGAACCTAAATTAGTACTGTAAAGGGGATAACAGAAGTGTCCTTTGTGTTTGAAATTTAAAATGCTGTTTGTGGGATCCCTGGGTGGCGCAGCGGTTTGGCGCCTGCCTTTGGCCCAGGGCGCGATCCTGGAGACCTGGGATCGAGTCCCACGTTGGGCTCCCGATGCATGGAGCCTGCTTCTCCCTCTGCCTGTGTCTCTGCCTCTCTCTCTCTCACTGTGTGCCTATCATAAAAAAAAAAAAAAAAAAAAAAAAATTAAAAAAAAATGCTGTTTGTATATGCGTAATGTCAAAGAGAGAGAAGCATTTGAATATGAATTCTAGAATAAAGAGCTAAGTTCTTCTTTTTTAAAAATTTTATTTATTTATTCATGAGACACAGAGAGAGAGACAAGGACATAGGTGAGGGAGAAGGAAGCTCCCTGCAGGAAGCCCGACGCAGAACTAGATTCCAGGACCCTGGGATCATGCCCTGAGCCAAAGGCATTGACACTCAACCACTGAGCCGCCCAGATACCCCTAAGTTCTTCTTTCATGATCATTTTGAAGAAGTACTAATAAATTTGATAATTTAGTATTGAAGATAATTCCAAAAGGAAACTAGATTATCTTAATGTGATTTTTCGTTCTCCCACTCAAGAAATTATTTTCCTTATCAGTTTTATTAAGGAGTAATATATGCAATAAATTTATTCATTTGGAGTGTATAATTTGGTAAGTCTTGTCAATTGTAGATACCAATGAAACCATCACCACGTGATGGAGCAGAATATCCCCAGTGCCCTCAGAAGATCCCTCATGTCCTTTTGCAGTTGCTTTCCTCCTTCCAGCCCTGACCTCAGGTAACCACTGATCTGCTTTGTGTCAATTTTAGATTAATTTGAATCTTGTATACCTTTAATTACTGAATATTTACTCTGTTTTTCTTTTGTTCCTTTCACTCACCAGAATGTTTTTGCAAGTCATCCATGATATCAAGAGTTCATTACTTTTCACTGGCAAATAGTATTTTAATTCTCTGTGTATATAACATTCTGTTTATCTGCTGGTAAATGTTTGTATTATTTCTAGTTTTTGGCAATTTCAAATAATGCTGCCATGAACATTCATGAGTCATTTCTCCTGAGACCAGATCAATTTGATTCATTTATAGGATTTAAACTTCACAAATTGAACTACCTGCTTATGTTGCAGAGCTATTTCTGTAAACACTACAAGTTTAAAAATTTCTCAGCTCCATGTGACAGGAAAAACTTTGCATGTGAAGTTGATGATAAAACTTTGCAATGGAATTTCTTCACTGAGTGAAATTTGAAATTATCAAAGAAGAAAGTAGAACTTCAATGTTTTCACCACATTAATAGAAATAAATTATCTAAGAGACAGCAATGGGCAAAGAGGCTGAATTTCTATCCATCACAGAAAAGAAAAGAGGTATATAATATGCATGGCGCCTGTATTATACAAGTTGTATCAACCCTTCAGGGGAACACAGAGATGCAAACTCTGGAATAGCTAAATATCAGCCACATAGGTCATCTGTCATGCTGATAAGGATTATAACAACACCTTCTTTATCAATAAAATGAGATGAAGACTACAAGAAGTTTCCTTGTAGAGAGATGATAGGGAAAGGTGTTTTTAGGGAAATGTAGATGAGCAGCCAATGAGGATATTGTTTAATCTATATAAGCAGAAGAATTCAAGAATGAGTCAACAGTTGTACAAAATAGTAAGATCAGCCGTCCTAATGAAAAGTCACTAATCACAGTCAGTGCCTCTAGAAGAGGAAACAAATATCTCCCTTCTGTGAACTAGAAAATGCTGGTCTCTGTAGCAGTGAGTAGGAAAATGGGCCAACCTTTGAGGACAAAGCAAAATGATGTTTAGTCTGGATACTCAAGGTAATTAGACACCAGACCCATGATTCCTAAGCAGTTAATGATGAAAGCATCAGCTAGGAGGAGATTTCTCAGCGGTGAATGACTCAAGACTTCCTTTTATAGAGCAGTGGGAATTCTCAAGCCATACTTCTATCTTGGTTTCTTCTACATTCCCTTTGAATTTTGAGAAATTAGGAATGAACATACGCACAAAGAACTTTCTGCTGAGAATGGAAATTAGCAGAGATCGACAGTTGTCTCCTCACATCTCTTCTCCACTTCTTCCTCATAGAAATAGAATTATCTATTTTAGCTATGACATGGCCAACCAGAGCTAAATTCTGGGCAATAGGTTGTTAGCAGAAATGAACTGTGGAATTTCTAACTTATGTCCTAAAAGAAAGGGCATACCTTTTTCACACTCTGCTTCCATCCTGTTGCTTGGAACATGAACATGGTCACACTGCCTCCTGAACCATGGTATAAGACAGACATACAGGAAAGATAAAATAACAGAGCCCTTACATAACTACATGTAACATAGCCTTTATACCAATCTGTTACACGAGAGTATAAAATACTTCTGTTTAGCTTAAATCACTGTTTTAGGTTGTATTACATGTAGCTGAAATAACATCTTAAGTATAATAATACATAAACTTTTAAGTTTGGTACATTATCTGCAATTTCCTGTATTTTCTATAGTAATTAAATATCTGTCCCAAAGGTTCTTAAGTACAAAAATGAAAGCAAGGTAAGCAGGTAAGACCCTTTCCATATAAAAGATTTTTTCTGAGGAATACTGAAAGGAATGTATAACTATAAATTACTAATGGAAGACCTTGCTGGAAAGATAAAGCTGACAACAGTGGAAATATGGGAACTGTGGAACACAACCATGATTGCTTTGCTTTCTGATGTTTTACTCTATATTATAGGGTTTGGGTATATATAAGGCCCAGAAAAATGATAGCGGCATGTACCATCACTATGTTGATTAGCATTGAGTTGATCCTAGACAAATTAACAGCTGCAAATCTTTAAAGAGATCTCATTCAGGAGGTACCTCAGGGGGTTCAGTCAGTTAAGCATCTGACTCCTTATTTCAGCTCAGGTCATGATCCCAGGGTTGAGTTGGAGCCCTAAGTCAGGCTCCATGCCCAGTGGGAGTCTGCTGGAGGTTTTCTCTCGTCCTCTGCCCACCGCCCAACTCTCTCTCTCTCTCTTTCTCAAATAAATAAATTTGTCTCTGTCAAATAAAAGGATCTCATTCAGGTTTATTTTTATGTACACCTTTTTTTTGGCATACTCATTAAAGACATCTGAACAAAAATGGATACAAAACAATCGTCTGTCTCTTGCAATTGCTGAGTTAGAGTCATGAGTTTTTGATACTGACTAGTACATTGTAGAGTCAGCTTCTCACAATAATGAACACTTGACATTAAATAGTGCTAAAAGCTGAGCAGGAAGGGGTTAGATACCGAGTCACAATTTAGAGTTTTCTTTCTAGAAGGTGTCTATATTTGAATGTCTGAGAAATTTTGATTAGAGTTTTCCCAAGTTGCATTTTGACACCAAGAAGGTGTTTATTAAACACCTGATCCCTGACCTGTTTTATTACTAGTACCATTGCTGTTACTTCTAGCACATAACCTGGGGGTTGACAGGTCAAGAGAGAAAAGGAAAAGGCAGAAGGAAGGAAAGAGGAGAAAATAGGATAATACATATTTTCTTTGATTTACGAAGAGGTTACATCTCATAAACCCATTGTAAATTGAAAATAGCTTTCTTTAAAAGATTTTATTTATTTATTCATAATAGACATAGAGAGAGAGAGAGAGAAAGCCAGAGACACAGGCAGAGGAAGAAGCAGGTTCCATGCCAGGAGCCCGACGTGGGACTCGATCCCGGGACTCCAGGATCACGCCCTGGGCCAAAGGCAGGCGCTGAACTGGTGAACCACCCAGGGATCCCCCATAAATTGAAAATATCTTAAGCCAAAATGCATTTAATACACGTAATGTACCAAGCATTATAGCTGAGCCTAGGCCACCTTAAATGTGCTCAGAACACTGAGCAACTGGCCTCAGTTGGGCAGAATCAACCAACACAAAGTCTATTTTGTAACAAAGCACTGAATAGCTCATGTAATTTATTGAATACTATACTGGAAGTGAAAAACAGAATAACTAAAAGAGGACAGAATGGTTGTAAGTATATAGGTTGTTGACCCTTGGGGTCATGTGGCTGACTGGTCAGCATCCCTCTGCCCCTGTACGGCTATGCATATCACTAGTCTGGGAAAGATCAAAATGCATTAGTCAAAGTATAGCTTTTACTGAATGTGTATCACTTTTGCACATCATAAAGTCAATAAAATATAAATTGGGGACTGTCTGTAGTAGAAGAGAACGAAGGGAGAATAAGTGAAAAAAGAGAGCATTTGGAGCCAAACTGTGAGAGGGAAAACATGAAGTTACAAGTTCAGCTTCAACAAAAATAGGTTCACTTACATAAAAACCTTTGCAGATACATGAACTGTACTGGGGCCAGCATTGTGTGCCTCATATCTCTCAGTGACTAAAAGGCTCACTGTGCTGTAAAAATACAAACTAATATCAACACAAGATGAGGTCTGAATCTCTAAGCTAAATACTTCTTTCTTTGGAGTATAACCTGTGCTAGAAATTTTGACAAATTTCCTTTGGCCATTTCTGGTATACTTTCCTAGATTTCCTTGATAAATATGATTAAGAGAAAAAATAGATGGTATTCATAATGTTACTGAATCTAATGTTCATTTTTTTCATGATATAGGGTTGTCTTTGATAGATTTTACATGGAATTTATCCAGATAGCCTTGATCTCTTTAGTACAAAATGAAGGACCTTGATTCATTGAAGAAGAAAAGTACCTGGGAGTGTATTTAGAGATAATACTAACTGCATTTGGTTGTCATGGAAACTGAAATGTTAAAATGATGATGAAGTGATCGTCCAAAAAAAGAAAGCCACTTGCATGTGCTTGTGTGGTAACTACTCATTTTGACAAACATTTTTTCCTTCTTTTGTAGATTAGCAGCTTTACAAAATTGCTACTGTGATACATTTTATATTAAGTGTATCTCATACATACTAAGGTTGAACACGTTAGTTTAGAAGTATCTTACACTTAGATGAATTAACCCAACATATGTGTGTATGCATCCGTGTATCTGTATGTTTGTGTTTACGTGTTAGTTTGTGCACAAAGACATCCCTAGATTGTAAGTGAGTGTTCCAGGCCAGTGGTTTTGGAAGCATCCTCAGTTGGTAGACGACAGGCAGTGATTCAGGGAGGTGACTAGTAGGGAAGAAGGATTATTGTGCTAGCTGGTGATAAAGAGAAATGAATAGAATTAATATCAAGTATTTAAAGTGTTAAGAACTTGACTTTTATATTTGTTTTCTTATTTAGACCTAATAATAACCCTTTAACATTAATAGTGTTCTCATTTTACAAGTAAGGAAACTGAATGTCAGAGATGCTAAATAATTTCCCCAAGGTCATGCATGAATAAGTGTGGAGCCAGGATTTAAATCTATATGGGTCTGTCTTAAAACCCATTCTACTCCTTTGAAAAAATGGCTGACTCTAGCACTTCAGTGGGAAATATGCAAGATGAGCCTGTAGCATCTTGTAGGGCCAGAAAGTAAGAAGGTTTAAAAAAACTAATCATACACACGTACATTAATGAGGGTATGCCAAAAGGATAGAGAACACAGGAACCAACTGGAAGACCTCTCAAAGGCTAAAGCTGGAACAATTTGAGGAGCAAATCAAAGTACTATTGGATTGGGTTAGACTAGATATCTCAAAGCATAAAATAAAGGTCCTTTCACTATACTTTTATAAATGGTGGGATAAATTAATACATTTGAGAGAAGAAACAAACCTCCCATGAAAAATAATTTCAAATTAATTTATAAGTCCTTCATTTTATACTAAAGAGACTCCTATCTCAAAGAAACTCCCCACTCTTTAAGTCTGAGTTGTGCAAGTGACTCCCTTCCAAAGAATACAACATGGAATGGGAGTAAAGGATAGCTTCACAAGGGAGAAAACTGATTCACTGGTGCAACCAGGTAGACAAAGTTAACATCAATGATAAGTCATGTTGATAGTATGTATCCTTGATCAAATATGATTAGAATGATACTACTTTTATGGTCTTCCTCCTCAAAGCCCAAACACATGGTCTAATCATAAAAAAAGAAAAATCAAACAATTAACAATTAAGAGTCACTCTACACAATACTTGAGTGAAAAAAGACATTAGATAGAAGCTAAGGGAAGTTGAATAAAGTACGGATTTTAGTTAATAGTAATGTATTGGTAACAGGTTTCATTAATTGTGACAAATGTACCAACACCCCATGTAAGATGTTATTAATAGGGAAAAGTAGATAGGGGATTTGTTAAAATCTTTATACAATATTTGTAATTTATCTATAAACATAAAATTGTAAATATAAAACATTCTACATTCATTATACCACAACGTAGTCCCTCGTTTATAACTGCTTTTCCTTCCTCTTGACATTCATTTTATTAGAATATTACCTAGAAAATTATACAGTGAGGAATATGATTTATGATTGGTCTCTAACCAAACTCTGTATCTCCTAGGGATTTTTCTATATTCTGGGCTTAAAAGAAAAGTAGTAGAATGAGGAACAGTGCATAACAACAAAATGTTTCTTTTTTTTTCTTTTTTTTTTTTTCAAAATGCTTCTTATACTCATTTTCACTTTTGCAAATAGACTATCTTTTCTATCTGCTACTGTATGAATTTTCTTTACCTTGGTATTGATATATGTCAATGTTGCTATCTCTCATTAAAATTATTTGCTGGTAATAACTCCTTTAAAAAAAATCTAACTATGTATGCTCCAATCTGAAATGCACAACCTTTAACATTCCTATTTTAATCAAAAGAGTTGAACGTGAAATAATTCTTATAGGTACAATAGGGGGCTGCCAAGTTTTGGACAAATCTTGATGGTATCCGTCGTACTTTTATTTCTTGAAAACTAGTGTCATTACCAGTAATCCAGGGAACAATGAAAAATATTGTGAGACATGTAATCCACCAGTGGCTTCAAGAGGGTGCCAGGTGTCAAAGGGTCAAGTTTCATTAATGTTTGTTGTAGGATCCTCAGGCCGAAGGCTCATGGATTGTTCAGGATATAAGCCAAATTTTCACTTGTAATTATTTTATAAATTTTTAATATTTTATATGATTCAGAGCCTCTTAAGCATGCTTATGTTTTCTCCCAAATAGAATCTCCCTCGTAACACAACAGAATGAAGTTGTCGAGATATTAGAATGTAAAGGGACACTGGATGTAGCTTTCAGACTTTTATCACTTAGTAATTAACTGGTTCTCAGTTTCCTTAACTAACAAATAACTTGCTCTGACTTTCAGTATGTTTTTTGGTAGATCAAGTGAAAATAAAACAAACAAAAAATGATGGGATAATTTGAGCAACATGAATGTACCTAGAGGGTATAATGCTAAGTGAAATATGTCAGACTAGGAAGACAAATACCATATGATTCCATTCATAAGTGAAATCTAAAAAAAAACAAAAATAAAAACGAATAAATAAAAAGCAGAATCAGACTCATAAATAGGATAAATTGAAAGTTGCAAGAGGGGAGGGGTAAGGAGTTGGGCAAATTGGATGAAGAAGAGAGAGAGATTAGAAGCTCCCAGTTGGAGTAGGTCATGGGAATAAGACACAGCATAATGGATGAAGTCAATGATATTGTAATAGTGATGTAACAGGACAGATGATAGCTACACTTTAGCATAATGCAAACTTGCCAAATCACTAGCATAATGTATAAACTTGTCAAATCACTAAGTTGTACACCTGAATTAATGTAACATTGTATGTCAACTATACCAAAAAAAAAAAAAGACATCCAGACCAATTCAGAAGACTCAAAAAAAAAGTCTGATTATTTATAAACCATATACATTAGAGAATTATTCCTTTTATGTTAATGAAAGAAAATTATGCAGAAAGGAAGTTTGGATTATGGCATGCTTTGCAAAGAATGAATGCAAGCTATACATAAGGACCTGGAAGACCAGTTCTGTCACCTTCTACACATGGCACTGAGATAATCCTTTCTATGGTATATAGATGTATTTTCTATATAACATATTAGTGGATCATACTTGGCCTTGTCTACGTATGTTTGGTGCTATTCCAGCTGTGTGGAGTCTGGCTCCATGTGGAGGTCATGGACAGGCAAAGTCTCAGTTGTTTCCTATCATTTGGGGAGAATAACAAGGAACAGTCAAAGAACCATAGGGAACAGAACAATGTACACAGAGAATTGTGTAATGCTGCGGGGTACTAGCATTTTATTTTATAGAGTTGGCCTCTTATAAATTCAACTCTTCCTTTGATCTTCTAGGAAATACTTGGTTTCTCGACACAAGTCCCAAATAAGTAATCAGCTGTTTCTGATTCTCCTTTAATTCAAATTCCACTCTGAGAAGCCCTCAGTCATGCTGTCTGAGGATGGAAGAATTAAAAACAGACACAATACAGTAGTGAAAAGGTTTCTAGACATCTCTGAGCTCCTGAGACTAGAGATTGTACCAGGGATTTAGGGGTGGATTAGAGTCTATTCTTTTGAGAAATTGAATTGAAAGAGAGAACAGAGGGAACAGGTCTACACCTGGGGAAATCTCTACCAATCAGAAGTAGGAAGAGGAGCTAGTGAGATAAATCATTGAGACAGGTCAGAGAGGTAGGATAAGATGGGAAATGGAGCAGTGATAGAGCCAGCTCATGGAGGATTGCACATCAGCTAGAACAGCTTTATTTTATTGGATTTCTTTTTAAAATTGCTTTTGAATAAAAGCTTTTACAGATTAAAAAATGCTTGAAAATCAATGGACTAGAAAACCTTCTACCTCTCAATTCTGATTCAAGCATAATTTCCTCTGAGAAATAAAAAACAAAAATAAAAATATGCATTGGCTATACCACTATATTGCAAAATCTAATTTAAATATCTCTTCTTTCCTTTGACTGAATCATACTGTCTGTTTATAGCCTTTATTGCAAAATACATTGTATTTGAAATTCCTCACTGATGAATTGGGAACTATAATTAAATGCATACTGGGAAAACATATTATTTGGAGAGTGGAAAAAATAATTCTCACTTAAATAATGTTGGAGCATAGAAGGTAATTTTATTGGCAACTACTCCCTCCACTCTCAACTACTCAGGAGCTTTGGTAGTTTTTACATCTCATTATATCACAAATATTAACAAGCATAACAACATAATGTATTGTGATATTGTTTTGTCTGGCTTTTGTTTTTGTGTTTTGTTTTCCACTTGATGGAATAGATCTTGGCTAGTAGAACACAGGTTAGTGTGTTGGCCCAGGATTATTTCTTAATTTAATATATCGTTAGCTTATCTCTTTAAACCTTGCACATTTTATCATAGATACCAGCATAAGTGAGGAGCTCTAATCCTTTTGACATTATCCACCTTCCGCTCTGGAAGCCCTGTAGAATTTCTATTTCTTTTCAGAACCAGTGAGGTGAATAGGAATAGGAAATCTTCCAATCTATGAACTGGCATGAGAAGGATAATAACTATTAGGATGCAAATATTTTTGGATTCATGGAGTTCTGTTTCTTCTTGAAATAAAAAATGGGAGCAATTATAATTGTTACGCTGAGTACTTTTCTTTATCTGAACACCTCTGCTTCAATTTCACTCATATTGTGTTTTCAAATTCAGGGCATACTTGGCATCGAGTAGGAAACCTTCAGAGAGTCTAACCTAAACACACCCCTAGAGTGTCCATGCTTGAAAGTGGTACTCTACTCCATCTTTGAAAAATTGATGCAAGTAGATATTCTAGGATCTTAGTTGTCATACGTGCTGTATATGGTTCATGAACCCCTCTTTTCACACAAGTACAGATAGAAAAGCCAAAGTGGCTCTGGCCAAGTTCCAAGAACATTTCAGTGTTCTTCAAAGCCACTTGGAAATGGACTTCAGTAATGCAAATGTCAGATTATCTGTGACTAGAACTAAGCAAGATAAATACAGCCTTTACACAGCAACTAATCAAATTGGTTCCCTTTTTCTTTCTACTTCATGAAAGGCATATTCTTAAGGGCTGCTTAGCTCCCAGGCACCTTGGTTTTTGTTTTGTGGGCAATTCTCAATTCCTACATGTGCTTTGCAATGATATTAAATGGCTCTCTAAATTTTTGGTGTGCTCATCTAACCAATTTGTCTTTCTAAAATGGAAGCCCCTAAAAAGTAAGGACCGTGTATCATTACTATTGTTGTTTTGTATTTCCAGAACCTAGAACAGTGCCCCATATCAAAGTCTTGTTAAACAACTGAGTGGTGGTTTGATTGATAAGTGGGCCTTACTGTCCTGATCTATGGGTATATATTAGAGTCACTCTCACAGATGAATTATTCCCTCTCATGAAAATTCTTTTTCTAAAACCCATCTTTTTTTTTTTTTCCTGTCTTGTTCTTCCACTGAGCCTTTCAGTCTGCCAAATCAGGAATCAAATGCCTAATGCTCTAAAGAAGGCTCCACGACCCTCTTGATCGTTCTACCCTATTCTTCTAGCCTTCCAGCTCTCACACAATACAGTACTAGCACAGACTGTTACATTACTTTTAAAACTAGTTGTCAATGTCTATCTTCCACAAGTAAACATATATTAAAGTTCATAGAGATCCACAGAGTTTCTGTTATCAGTATATGTACTCCTTTCTTTCTACTCCTCACTAATGCCACAGAAGTCAGAGACAACCTGCTTGCTTTATGACTGAAAGGGGATGTGAAATAGGAGCATTAACTTGCCTTTCTTACTAGTCTCTAGAACATGGAGACAGTAATTTACTGCTTGGAAAAAGGGTTATTTCTTGAGCTCTGTGTACCATGTGGATAGGAGGAGGGGAGAGTGATCTTGGCAGCTTGAGACACAACTGATTACAATGAGCAGAAAACCAAACAAATATAGCTTCAGTATCTAAAAATCAATACTGGTACTGAAGTGCTTTGGACTTGGAAGGAACTTTGAAGACATGGAGAAATATGCACAATATAAGAGAGCTTGCCTGGTTCTTAGTTTTCTCTGCAAAAATGGAATGGCAAATATCCCAGAGTAATTATGGCAAGACAAAATCACAAGGGAGAACAGAAATAATTAGCAAAGGTTTTGTGATCTACTAATCTTAAATAACAAATAATGATTTCATTCCATTTTATACTAGGCCCCTTAATTCTTTCTAGTATTTATAGATTCACTTCCCTCTCAAATTCTCATATTTACTGCCATGATGATGAGCTAAGAAGAAAAGAGAGCTAACATGCCATACCTTTATAGTACACATGAGTAAGGCATAGTTCTAATCACCACTGAACACGTATAAAATAGCCACAGCCACCTCAGGAATGATTGAGAAAATAATAGATTTTATTTTACATAAAAAGTCACTTTAGTGAAAACTCTAACACCCAACTTCTTAATAAAATTAATAGTAAAATTAAGTTTATAGACCAGAAAGAGAGGCCAGGATCATATTCATATTGGATTGAATGAAACAAAAAGAGGTTACTTTTTGGAATTGCAAAATGAGTTTCTGAGTGAATGTTGAAGAGTTTGTTGAGGTATGGCAAAGAAGTCTAACTTCCCCTTTACTTATGTAAAACTGTGATGTCCCCTCCCTTAGAATATTTAAGGAATGCATCCAGATTTTGTCACCTCACTCTAGAATCAAAATAACTCAAGTGGGAGGTAGTCAAAGAATGTAAAACAAAATGAGTAAGAGGAGGTGAAGATTTATACAAAGTAGCTGCTATCAAAGGCAAGACTTAATGATTAGAACTTCCCACTTTAGAAAAAGGA
The DNA here is from genome assembly GCF_053574225.1 of Canis aureus. Classification (NCBI taxonomy): domain Eukaryota; kingdom Metazoa; phylum Chordata; class Mammalia; order Carnivora; family Canidae; genus Canis; species Canis aureus. The sequence continues at coordinate 37,738,633 of NC_135622.1, forward strand.
AAGTTAAGATGGATTACATGAGGGATAAAGTGGCTTTTAAAATTGAGAGATATATATAGTAATCCAGTCTTTGATGATGATCTGATATTAAGTATCACTCTCTCAGGGTTCAAAACAAGTTCATTTATACACAACACTAACTAATTTATGTTCTGGGGCACCATGAATTTTAAAATAAATGTTTTCAATGGCCTTAGATACATTTTTAGAAAATGTAATACATAATGAAACTTGTTGAAATGTATGCTATTTGGGAAATAACCCTAAATTTGTCTACTAATTCAAGGAATATATTAGTCTCCTTTACACGTAGCACATATGTTGTTGCTTCTGTATTAGAAAAATCATGAACTTGATGGACCACGGATTTATCCTAGTGGGGTATTTATCTTTTTATTGGCATTTATAACTTAGAAAATGTCTGTAGTGGTGATGCTCAGTATGTTGAGATTTGGAAAATGGAAAGAGCCTTATGCTCTCTAGCTGTACAAGTGCTCATTCTTCTCCCTGTTCACAGCTGGCCCCAGGTTGACCATTAGATGGAAAAGGTTTAGGGATAAATACATGCGTGTTAAGTGTAGCTTTCTGGATTCATACCATAGTCACCTTCAGAGGAAAAAGGAAAGGTCTTCATTTCCTTTCTAAAAAGATGGTGACGTTAGCTGTGGTGAACACTGAGTAAAAATTATATACCTGAAACTGAAAATCATATGTTAATTATACTTCAATAAAAGAAAAAGAAAAAAGGAAGAATGAAAGAGAGAGGGAGATAAAGAAAGGAAGAAAGAAAGAACGACCTGACACAATCCATTTCTGTGTAAGACCAAAGATTCTGGATGAAGAAAACACTTTTAAAGAGTCATTTACACATCAGATTTTGTTGTATAAACTAAACACAGATGTGAAAAGATCTTTTTGACATCACGTGTTCAAATTTTCTGGAAGATCTGATTTTTCGAAATACATGAAAATTAAAAAGTAATCTTCACATCTGTTTGTTTTGATCTTGTTTGCACATATCTGGTTTTTTAAATGCAGACAGTCATATTACAGTTTAATTCGTGTCTCATAGTGTTGAGTACCTTGTAATGGCAGGCAATGTTCTAAATCCTTTTTTGACATACTTGCCTTCTCTCCTGCCACTATTAGAGCCTACTGAGAGGGTGCCTGGGTGGCTCAGTCAGTTAAGCATCCAACTCTTGGTTTTGGTTCAGGTCATGATCTCAGGGAGGTAAGATTGAACCCCATGTCAGGCTTCAAGCTTGGCATGGAGTCTGCTTGGGATTCTTTCCCTCTCCTTCTCCTTCTCCCTCCCCCTCTGCCCCTCTCCTTGCTCAAGCTAACTCATGTACTCTCTCTCTTAAATAAAATAAATCTTTAAAAAACCTATTGAGAATTAGCTTAGGAATTTCAAGAGTGATGATCAAAACTTATCATCATGATCATCATCATCTCACTGAGATGATGAGTGAGACAAAAATGAGCTTTTCCCTGCTCACTGTACTACCCAAGGGTTAGCTAGGGCAGAGAGATCATCCACCACATTGTTGTGAAGGAAAGTAATAAGTACTTATCACATGTTCCTGATATCTAACATGTTAACTGGTTAATCTACAATAGCAGTTTCATGAAGTTTACAGTTTCTATACAAACATGAGGGATCAAATTAATGTGAATAATAGGCTCATTGTTAGAGAATTAAGTAGATAAGACTATGTATATATCATTCACATGCCACGCATTGACAAACTCAGGTTTTTAAGAATATGATTATGCCAACAATTGGTCCTCTTCCCTATTGCTTCTTTGTTTCATTATATGAATACCTGAATTCAAGAAAATATTTATGACCATTGTCTAAGATCTCCTTGACTTGAGCAGTGCCTTTTTTCAGTGAAAACCCAGCAGACCTATGAAACCCTGGCTTACTTGCACATACTGAAACTTTTACCTCTCAGGGCACAAGTAGAAAATAGGTTTGTATTAGGCAGTGTAAATGGAGGTTTCATTTTAACTCAGCATTCTTATTTGTTGCACTGGCTCATCATCAGCACTACCAAATGGTGGGACCTGGCAAATCTATGGAGAACTGATGGCCTGAAGAAATATTTCCTGTCTTACTGAGAACAGGTCAGTTTCCTGGTTGTTGAGGCTAAGCTCTGGTCAGATGTCCTTACCTCATACTCAGTACTACCCAGTTTATGCGCTGCTTCATGGCAGGGTGAATATTATATTTAATTCTTGATTCTACCATCCAGCACAGCTGGATTAAACTCTAAACTTTAATTTCAACTTGGGCAGGAAATGTGTAAGGAACAGTTACTTTTGTGTACTATCTATCCTGCATTGGGTTAGTCACATTGCTAAGCATCTTTAGTTACTGTTGCTTATTTTTGATCCATATCTCCCTGGACACTGACACCTGAGACTCAGTTATTCCTACATCTTTGGTGTCTGAATCATGCATCTGTTGATCCATTGCTATTCATCTGGGCTCCGAGTCTTTACCTCACTGACTGAATATTTGGATTCAAATCTCTGTCTTCATTCATTCTCCAAAGATATCTTTGACTTATGTAGTGCTATTAAAATAAAAATAGATGTATTAATTTGTTGCTAAAATGGCATTGTTCTTTTATTTACTTAGTAAGAGAATTCTTACTATTTGCTCCTACAGCATCCTAAGTCCACATTCATCAAAGAACTTGAAAGCAGAAAAGGCCTTAAAAATAACCCAGCTCTGCAAGCACCTCTTTTTTTTTTTGAAACAAAGGTTTTGAGGCCTAGAGAGTTTGCAATTTGTACAGTTTCACACAGTGAGTTAGAAGTATAGCTAAGGATCTTTTTCTCCACACATCATAGACTTCCTCTGTTCCTTCAGCATGGCCATCTGTGTCTCAGGCCTTGCTCCTGTTTCTATTTCTCAGATGTCAAAACTCACTTGATTGCCTCAACTAAGCTGGGACAACAGGCATAAATCAGCACAGTTCAGGCAAACCACAATGAATGATCATCCTATACAGATACCTCAATCTCTGCATGTAACATGGAAGTAATTTTGTTTCAAACCTAGTCTTCATCCTGTATTCTTTATATTATTTCTTAGTACCACCACCATTTAGTCATGTGAGTGAGAACCCTGACAGTAATCTCTGGCTCCTTTTCATCTTTTACCTCCTTATGTTCACCCGATTGCTCTGACTTCACCTTCTGAGTATCACTTGAATGTATCTGTTTTTCTAGATATTTACAGTAGGCTAACCAATATGGCTTACAAAATATTGAAAAGTAGAAATTCATGTAAATGTAAGATGTTATTTTTTGTCAATTTAATTTTGTTTGAAATCTGTATTTTCAGATGCATTATATTAACTCATGGCCCTCTGAGGGGCATCAACCTGATTGGGGGAACTCTGGTCTCCTATTGGCCTGGTTCCATCAGCTTTTTAACCATCAGGTGATTGTATCAGCAAAACACTTTTTCCTCCCCTACTCCTAACACCATCTATATAGATAAAGATAATTTCAAACAGCTATCTTGATGCAGTTTTTTCCAATGGGCTTACTGATATTTTGTTTTTTCCTGCCTCTCTTGTCTTCCCTTTAAGGCCCTTGGGACTCATTACCTAGACTACTCTTTTCAGAATTTAGCTTTCATTATGCAACAGGAACATACTACAACTCCTATTTCCTCCCATATAAACTCTGTTTTCGTCTTCTCTCTTATGTTCAAGCCCCTCTGAGATTGGTTTCTCACATCCATGCAGTCATATGTTCCAGTATTTCCCAGCACAAAATTCGCTATAGGCGAGTAGCCCTATATGTTTTCCTGTGCCCATGAAATTCTTATTTCTTCCCTATCAGCTTTGCATGTGCAGCCCCCTGCTCCTGCATATCTAAATGATTTTCTCAACATTTAAAAAATCTCATTCCTTTCTCAAGAACCAATTCAAGTAACTCTATCTTTAGAAAGAATGCTGGAAAAAAAAAAGAAAAGAAAAGAAGAGAAGAGAAGAGAAGAGAAGAGAAGAGAAGAGAAGAGAAAGAAGAGATAGAAAAGAAAGAAAAGAAAAGAAAGAAAAGAAAAGAAAAGAAAAGAAAAGAAAAGAAAAGAAAAGAAAAGAAAAGAAAAGAAAAGAAAAAAGAAAAGAAAAAAAAGAAAAGAAAAGAAAGCATGCTGGAGAACCTGAGGTCAAATTAAGTCCTCCTCTCTCTGAACTCCCATAAATGTTTACTCAAGCAGTTTGTTGCAGATACAAAAAGCATAAGCCTTGTGTTAGAGATTCCTGGATTTGAATACTGTCTCTGACACTTATTAGCTGTGGCAGATTATTCTGTACATCAAATCCCTCATGCACAGAATAATATGCAACTCTTGGTTCTAAAGTAAAATGTTTCTTTTTTAAATGAACTCTTTGAGTATAGGAAACTTATGAACTTATGAACTCTTTAAGTATAGGAGACATTTCTGATATTCTAATTCATTGGCCAGATTCAGTGAGTTCTCAGGTTGATTGATTTCCAACCAGATACCAAATCGATACATTCAAAACCTAAGCCACGTAAAGTGTTTTAGTTGGAGTAATAGTATCTATAGCTAAATTTAATTTCTCTTTATAAATTCTGCTTGTAATTGCATTAATTATGTAATTCCCTATCTCCTATGTTATCCTTTCTCCTAGCTATATATATTCCTGTTACTGTTTTTAACTGTCACAATTGTTTTCTTACCTTAATTCCCTGAATATGGCAAATCTAAATGCAAAATATTTTTGATATTTGAATACAACCAATCATAGGATAGAAAGAGTAAGAGCCATGATTGGGCTGAAATCTTATCATAGCATTGCCATATGTAGCTTTTCCTATATCAAATCACATTTCACAATTTTTAGTTAAACTTCTGTTAGGGCAATCGCTATACAGGAAACAAATAACAATATTAGAAAGTGTACCTGATTTGAAGTTACCTTATTTTGGTAGTATTGGAAACTCTGGGCTTTCAGAGTCAGTATTTATGAAGATACTTTTATCCATCACTGTGACAATTCTACATAAAATGGGTGACTCTGGACTAGTGCTTATTGCTAGGAAGCTATGGTCAGGAAAGAGGATTGAGAGCTGCCTGCTGTTGGCATGAATGTGTGTGTATTTTCCGTGACATGAATCATTGTCTAGGAAATAAGAATCTGCTTCAGAAAAAAAAAAAAAAAAAAAAAAGAATCTGTTTCAGAAAACAATAAAATCTTGCATCAGTGAAAGAGAGGAAAAAAGCAACTAAAATTCTATGGTTACAAAAATAATAACAAAACAAACATCACTGACTCCCTGTTCTAGTTTCTGGGACTTCTCCCAGGAGAGGCAATTATTATTTGTATTGATTTTAGTTTGCAAGCTTGCTCTCTAATGTGCCAATGGATAGCCCCAAACTAGTAAATAATTACATATTATACAAAAATACTGTGTCTTTTTACTGTAAGCTTCACAGCCCCAGAGCAAATTAATCTTCTCACTGTATGCTCTGTTACCTACAGTAAATACATCACAAAATATAGCATAAAGGGAAAATAAAACCTTTCTGATCACCAGAGGAAAACTGTCAACAAACAAATCTGATTAGTTTTAAGTGTTGAGGCTTGACTATGCTCCCACATTTAGAAAACACTGTAGAAAGTAGGCTTAAGTTTGCTTTTATGTACATTTTTGTCCCATGAAGAACTTTATTAGCAAATGAAGTAATTTTAATAAAGTGACAAAAGTAACAAAGAAACTGCATTATTCCTTTTTTCATTTTTTATCAGCAATAATAATTGACCAAAATGGCTTCATTTTCTCAGTGCAAGCTCTCAAACCATGACTTCTATGTGTCCATTTTCTTTGTCTTTCCTTTGAGTATAAAACAAAATTTCTCCTTTTATCCAAGTCTCTCCCCAACCCAACCTTTCCTTTATTCTGTTCTCCACCCTCTCTCATGTCAAGTGTGTTTCCGTACTACACCCTCTCTTTGCATTGTTTGTCTCCTTATCCCCACCTACCTGAGTCTTCCTTAGTCTTCTCCATCTTGACCAGTGGCACCAACAGCTACTTAACCATCCAGTCCCATACCCAGGAGTTACCCTTAACTCATCACTTTCCATGATCTCCCAGCACCCAAACTATGCTGAAAAACGAAACCATGTTCTTTGGAACATCACAAAACTGTCCAGTTCCACATCATTTCCCTATCATAACTCTAGACTAAGCCATCGATACCTTTCATCTGAGTTCTCATTTCCCAAATAGTTAAGTTTTATACTACAGCCAGAGGAATGTTTTAAAAATACATATCTAATCATATTGCTTCCATAGTCCAAACTCTTATAAACCTTCTAAAAGGACCCACACTTGTTACCACAGCTCTACCAGAGCCTCTTGGTCCTGCATGGTCTGGCCCAGCCTCTGCTCATTCTCAGCTCACATCAGACCTTCCATGTGATTTCTCCTTAGCCATGCTGGTCTTTTTCTTTCCCTGAAACCTGCTAGTAATGCTGCAGGGAACATGCTGTATATCTACTGCATTCAAAGATGTTCCCCAGCTTTTCATAGAGCCAATTTTTCTCATCCTCCAGCTCCATGTCATCTCCTTAGATATTACTGATTACCATTTTCAAAATTAATCCTTCCATAGCCATCCACTGTTACTATCAATTATGCCCCCCAACTTTGTTTCTATTATGACACTTATTAAAAATTACAGTGATCTGGTATTATTATTTGATTACTCATGTATTGGCTGTCTGCTCCCATTTGAATATAAGCCTCAGGAGAGAAAGGAACTTGTCTTTTTTGTTATTAGTTTGTCTTCAGGGTACAGAACAATACCTAGTATATTCAGAACTCCAAGTTCTAGTATGAATTGCACCCTCAAGAGCTTTTCAACGTGGCATGTCTGAGTATGTGTCTCTTTGGTTGATCTAGTATAATTTTTTGTATGTGCTTTGGGTTTGTACTGAAGCTGAACCTTTTCTTTCCTTTAGTTTTACCAGGGTAATGAGGTTGCCATTGTACAGACAAAGCCATGAAGGGTCTGTAGAATTCCCATGGATACCATTTAAAATCTGAAAAGTCTACGCCCTAAGAGAGAGAGTGGATTGGAAAAGAATGACTAATTCCTATGACATTATTAGATCTATACAGTTAGAACCAGAGAAACACAAAATTTGATTCAATAATGTAGCAGCCTAGGTAGAAGGTTGCAAAGTTATATAACAAAAATTGCAGAATAAAGTAAGGATGTGACTTCAGAATAGGAAAATGGGTTACATTACCACTCTTCTTTAATTTAAGGACTCTAAGATAAAGTGCCTAAAAGTGAAAGTCAGCCTGAAGTTGGGATTGTGAAAAAAATCATTCTAGATATTTTTAGCTCCAGACCTCATATTCCTGGCCTACATTACAGGTCCTTATATGACTCTAACTCTTGGAGGATATGCATAGGATAATGTAATCATTTCCTAACCCATAGGAAGATTCAGGATTAAACATACAAATTTTATAGAATCATAGTAATATTTTTTGTGCTAAGAAAGATTTTTGTCCAAATTTATTATTTCAGCTAGTTGTAATGTTAAAGAGAATTTGGCTTTTTAGAGTAAGAAATTAATCTTGTGATTCTAATTTAAAATATGTCATTGAATAAGTGCTTTAGACTTGTAATTTACTAAGATTATATATTGTATCAGAAAACAATAAGAATCACCATATTTATAGGTTTTTTTTAAAGGTTTTATTTATTCATGAGAGACACACAGAGAGAAAGGCAGACACACAGGCAGAGGGAGAAGCAGGCTTCATGCAGGGAGCCCAATGAAGGACTCGATCCCTGGACCCCGGGATCATGCCCTGGGCCGAAGGCAGATGCTCAACCATTGAGCCACCCAGGCATCCCTATATTTATAGTTTTAATTCTGCTGGTTTTATAGAAAGCATTAGGGGAAATTTTATTTTATAAGTTAGCCAAAGTACTTAAACAGGAAATGAAATATATTAAATTTATGAATGCAATTTAAAAATTGATGGTATAAAGTATGTGAGACCATTGTTAAAATTTGCTAGAAATATAAATAGAATAAAAATATTTGTATGTTGTATCTAAAGAATAAGGGGAAAATGAGGTTCTGACTATTGGAACAAACCACTAAATATTTTTGGACCTGAGAAATTACCCTTGAGACATCAAGTCTAGTGAAATGTATGGCAAAAAGACATTTGCACTGATCAGAGAGTTTTTTGAATTAGAAAGGCTAGCTAGAGCCAAAATAAGTCACATTGTTAGGTTGTGAGGTGTATCAGACAATGAGAAGTAGGTATAATCCTTCAAGGTTTGTTCACTACTGTAGTGTTGTCTCTCCTCAAGTAGACCATAGACAAGTAGAAAATTTCTAAGTTTATCTATAACATCTCTCACAAAAAAACTCATTGTCACAAGCATTCTGTCTCTCTTTCATCCTTCCAGAAAACTTACAAGATTAGTATCATTATTCCCATTTTTAAATAATTTGAATAATTAAATGGTTTATCTAGTTATTCAACTAGAAAGTGGCAAAATCAGGATTCAAACTCAAGACTTTATATCTCCAAAGCTCTTGCTTTTTTCACTTTGCCCAGTTTACTAATGAGTTAATGTGTTATTAGGCAGGGTCACTACAAATATGATCAGCCTTTATTGTACAAAAGTGCCTTGACCTTGTTGTGTCAACTATTAGATACTCAGGTAGGTAGATGGGTAAGCTTTTCTAGGGTGAAAGAATGAAAAATAGAAATGATTGTTATCTTCCCTCAAATTGTACCAGGTGGGCAGATGCTTAAGCAACTTATTTGCTGGGTTTGCACTGGTTTTTTTAAACTTTTTATAAACAAGGGACACAAAAACTATACTCTGACAATGACATGTAAAATTGTGATGGCAATTAATTTAGATGTTCAGAAACTTCTGTAAATCCTGTGATATTGTAGGAGAGAATTTTGGTAATTTTTACTATTTCACAGTAAGGTGTGTGTGTGTGTGTACATTTGTGTGTTTTCTAGTCTTCTGTGAAATCTGCATTAGCAAGAAAATGTGAAGTTGGAATTCCGCCCCTGTAGATTGGGATGCTGGGCTTTGTTTGGAACAGGGCAGAGTAATTGGCATTTCCAAGGTTTTACTGATGGGTCCTGACCTGTTGAAAAGAGTGAGCTGTATGCCTGATATTTTTCTGGAGATGCAAGAGGAGACTCATCAGATTCTCAGCCTTCCCTTATTCAATTTAAATCATGAATAATGAATAACAGGGTTTTTTGTTAATACAATGACAAACCTCAAAGCCCAGATCATTTATGTTAGACTTATTGTGGCCCTCAACCAGTACTAAATTGGGAGGACACTTATGTGGATCAGCTTGCCTGTTTTCTGGCCACAACACCTAAAGGGTAATGAAGCTAGCATTCAGATCAACATAAAGGATGGTCAAGTTGAGTAGTCAGACTGAGTCTGCCTGGTAATACTGGTAATAGCCTCTACATGTATTATTTATTCCTTTAGAAGAGCAAAGGAGTCATTTCTCATTTACTCTGGCTTCTGGTTGACATAATATGCAACTCTGGCCTATGTTAGTGACAACATCATATAAAGCTGGGAGACATGAAGAATGACGGAGGTGACAGAAACTTTAAGGAATGGGCTGGATGATACCCACCAATGTTCCAATAGGCCACACCTGGGAAATAGTATAGGGTGTAGAGCAGTGGATAAGTGCACAGATTCTATCACCACATTACTTAGATTCAAATCTTAGTCCAGGGCAGCCCCGGTGGCCCAAAGGTTTGGCGCCGCCTTCAGCCCAGGGTGTGATCCTGGAGACCTGGGATCAAGTCCCACGTCAGGCTCCCTGCATGGAGCCTGCTTTTCTCCCTCTCCCTCTGCCTGTGTCTCTTCCTCTCTCTCTGTCATGAATAAATAAATAAATAATCTTAAAAAAAAATCTTAGTCCAGCCACTTATTACCTATGTGACCATATATATATATATATATATATATATAGAGAGAGAGAGAGAGAGAGAGAAAGAGAGAGAAAGAGAGAGAAAGTGGTTGTTTAGTATTTTCATACTTTAATATATAATTATATTTTTATATTAAATCATAAATTTTACATTAAATCATAGAGTAGTAAAGCATGCACTTTAGTCTCTGGGTTATTACTTAAACATATGTAGTATAAGCTTTATTCTTGGTCCAAATGAGTAATTATCTGAGCACCAACATCATCCTCACCTAGAAATTTATTAGAGATTCAAAATCTCAGGCCACACTCCAGAGCTGATCACAAAATCTTTGAAAGTCAGAAAAACAAAATAATTTGAGGCCTAGAATTATGGTGTATTTCTCCAAACAGAATTTCTATTTGCTTTTGCCAGATTCCTGGGAATACCTGCAATCTGAGATAATTGTAATTTCCTTTGCAGTGTTAGGTAACTTGGTGTTAGGTTTCATTCCCCGTGAGGGCTATTCTATTTCTAATTCATCTTTATTCCTAGGAAGCAGAATTTCAGTGTCCCAAATGAAGTAGTAGAGAGTTTATCAGATCCTTTCCTACTTTTGAGAGACTTGAGACTTCCAACCCTTGTTCTCTGAGACACATAAGACTGTCACACATTGTGTAGCATCTTGATAACTTATTTTGGAATTGGAAAATGGCCCTAGGGGAAATACATTCATAGAGTCTAGTCTCATTGCCATTCGAGATTTGCTTATTCTCTCTGAATTTGGTGCAGGACTTCTTTACTATCGGCTTTTTAATCCTTCAAGCTAAAGGTTTATTTGTTAATATATTTGTTCAACTTACCTATTTGTGCTAGATATTCAAAATTATTCACAGCCACTGAAAATAAAAGGTGCTGTTTGTAAATGAGGAGGTTAATATAGAAGCCGATGCCAGAGTTCCAGAACAGTGGGGATGTGGTGAGACCAAGGATCCAAGGCAGTGAACATCTCAGTTGATACCAGTTTCATCTAATGATTAGTAAAGACCAGTCCCACAATATTTCCCAAAAATATGCCTTGATACCTGTAAATCCTCAAGAGAAAAGAAGTTAGGGAAGAATATCTTCATTATCTGAGAAAAGCCTCTATTGTCTAAGTTTACCTAAATTGATTGACATTATTACGAAGGAACCACTATATTTAATAAATATATTAAATATATTTAAAGAGCAAATAAAGCCACCTAGGGCACTATGGGACATACCTAGGTCCTCATCTGTGCCTATTTAGATCAATAAATAACTAAATTCAGGTATGACCTCAGAATTAACCTATGGTGTTCAGAAAATATTTAATTCCTATCCGATCATTTTCTTTGGACTTAAGAGACTATAAAATTAGAAGTACATTTTACAAGTGCTAACTTTTTACCAATAATTATAAATCCTAGTTATTGAATCATCTGTTAGTCAAGAACTGTGCTAAGCTTTTTTTAGATATATTAGAAAGACAGTGTAAACTACCTGGCTGTTTTCAAATCCTGGGTCTGCCTATTACCAGCTATGTGATCTTCTGAACGTTATTAACATCTGGAAACCTCCATTTCCTTTCCTGTAAAATTGGGATAACTATAACCCCTATCTCAAAAGTTAACAACTAAATGAGTTCATTTATGTAAAGTTTTTTAAATGGAGCCTAGTAGGTAGAAAGTGATCAATAAATGTTAATCACTGTTATCCTAAATGTAAAATAACTCTGCAGGATTGGTGTTATTATTCCCTTTTACAAGAAAATGGATTCATTGATGGTGAGCAACTTTTTTCAAAAGTCGCAAAATAAGTGGCAAAGCCTACAAATGAACCTGTTTATCAGCGTCCAAAATTTGTAGTATATTCACTCCATGACAATAGCTCTGCTTAATCTCAGCATATGACTTCATTTACTATCTGATATGTTACCATAGAACATATTAACTCCCTTCCAACACCCAAGTCTCTCTATATAATTTTATTCCTTCCCCTTGTCTCTTTATTGCCTTGATAAAATTATATGCCTTATTTTTTCTACTTTTCTTCTCCATTGAATTCTATCCATAAATACACTTGTCTTCTCCATTCTAAAATAATTAAATAAATAAGCAATAAAACAAACATAAACTCTTTCACACCTTCATGAAAATTTGTGTTCTTTTACATCCAGCCTTCCCAAAAACTCTTACTCATCACCCCATAGCATCCATCCACCAATAAACCTTTCTAATTTAGTTTTCATTCCTACCATTCAGTGAGAACTACTCTCTTAAGACTGCATTTCCAAATCAGCTGTTGCTCCATCATTTACCTTTGACCTTCCTGCAAACTTTGATGGTTCCCATTCCCTTCCTGACCATTCTATTGGTTTGGGGCTTCTGTACTATCTAGGATCCCTACCTATTTCAATTAGTATTTTTTTACTGCTTAACATTTCTGGAAAAAAAAATAAGTAGGCTCCATGTCCAGCGTGGAGCCCAATGCACGGCTCAAACTCACAACCCTGAGATCAAGACCTGCACTGAGATTGAGTTGGACACTCAACCAACTGAGCCACTAAGGCACCCCACTTTTTTGAAATTTTTTAAAATTCCTTCATCCTTTAAATGATGGAGTTTCTCCCAACTCTCTGAACTGAACATTCTTTTCTATGAATTTATTGTCATATCCACTTTTAAACATTGACTATAAATTATATAGATGTTTCTAAAAACCTTACTTTGAACATGTATTTCTACCCAAATCCAGGCACATTTTCAACTGCTTAGAGAATCCTTCAATTATGTGTTGCTCCAATCCTCAACCTCAACATAAATCTTTTAGTCTACAAAATTTCATTAATAGGTAGACTCTAATCTTTCTTTTTCCAAAAACATTCATTCTCATTTGTTCAAACTTCTCTTTTCACACTGTTACTCCACTGGAACTGAGATACATCCTGCCAGGACTGGTGATAATCCATGTGAGAATGTTTTAAAGACCATAAGGATATTTCATTGCTATTTATGTTTTTAAATTTAAGACATATTTTCTCTTCCTGTTCTGATATCAGCACAGAAGAAAAATAGTTGTTATATTATTCTATATTATGATTTCCCATGATTCACAGAAGAAAAATAGTTGTTATATTATCCTATATTATGATTTTTCATGATTCATCTGTATCATGTAAGCCTCTATTTTATTTTCTATTCCGACAAGTGGTGTACTGTCAAGTACTTAACAATAAACTCTCCCAAGGTGGGAGATCTTATATTCACTATATGGAAGGTAAACTTAGAGTGCTGGGAATACCTGTGAAAAAGACAGACAACAGTTATTTTCTTGTTGGAGGAAGAGTTATATTCTTGTTGGGGGAGATAGACAATAATCAAACAACACAATAACAACAAAAACATTTTCTCATACTAAAATTGGCTGAGTGGTGAGTGAATGAAATTGTTGAATTAGAAAATAATAGTGGCTCATATCTAATAGAATGGCTCTTTTGTCTATTCTCTCAGTCCTAAAGGTCTTATTTAATAAAAACTCAATGCTGTAACTTACTTTGTACAGTTATGGACAACAGCTCATTTTCACTTGTGCTGTGAAGTTTGATGCCATTTTCAGAACTTTCAGCAACCAAATACAAAATGGTAGAATTTAGTGGCATACATAATAAACAGGTGTATTCTTCCTCCCTTCACCCCTTGTGCAGTGCCAAAGGGCAGGGGCATTGTCAGAGGCATATAATCATTGACCTTTAATATCAAAAGGAAATGAAAGATGGTCAGGTGGAGAGAAAGCAATTTATTTTATGGTATGAGGGTGACAGAGTTTTTTTTGTCTCTCTAAAAATTATTTGTAAAGATCTTTGCAAAAATATCTATTATGCCACTGAAAAACTTGAATTAATAATAGAACCATAATTTATTATTGAGCAACATTTAGCAATTACATTGAGACAGTTGCCAGTTAGCATCCACATACTATCACCCCAAAGAATTATGTCCTGTAGTTCTTGATCTAACAACTATATACAAATAGCAAAATAGTTACTTATTTAAACAATAAACATTCATAAATGTGTTGTAAATCACAATCATGCATTATGGTTGTATTCTGTATGCCACAGATATTTTCCATCATGACTTAAAGAGGGGTGTAAAAATATTTATTTCAATAGCTACATTTTATACAGCTTTCCTTAGACTTTAAGACCTAATTCAGGCAACTGGCTTGGGAATGTCAGTGCATGTATTATTATTTTCATCATCACATTATTCATTTATATAGCATCTCTCTTCCTCAAGGATCTCAAGGTTATTTACAAACATTAATTGCCAAATACCTGTAGTGTTCCTTTGAGATATATAAACCTGAAGTTGGACTAATTAAAAATTATAATCAAATCCCCCTCATACACACACACACACACACACACACACACACACATACACACACACAACTTTTTTACTTATTTACAAAATAATCTCTTCTAAGCTGTGGAAGTGTAATTGTTCAGGAGTGAGTGACAAGGAACAAGGACAGCAAGCTGATGAGACCAGCATAGCAGCAGGACACATGAGGCTCTGGCCCTTCTCTTTGAAGTGATTTGTCTATGTGGGAAACCAAAAATGAAAGGGTATGAAGATAAGTCCATGAAAATTTGATTTTTACCAAGATAAATTATGAGACAGAGAGAGAAAAAGAGAGAGAGAGATTGAGAATATAAAGCTAAATTAGTGAAAAGTTAGATTATACCAACAAAATTCTATCTCCAAGCTTGCACTTCTGGAAGGAAAATTCTATCTGAGTAATCAAGGAAATTCCTTCTCCATATAGCATTACATTAGAATCTCAATGACCCAAATGATATTCAAAAAAAGGATTTCTAACAGTCAACCTCTTTGAGTGACTCCTGACATCCTCACGGACGTTGGTTCCTTGCTGACTCTCTGCTTCAGTGCCACATGCCTAGCACAGTGCTTCCTTGATTGCACTATGAAGCCATCACGTCCAAGTTCTGGCCACCTTTCTGGGGTAAAGCCATAGACAATAGCCACAAAGCCAAAAATTGATTTTTCACAAAAATGATAAATTTGAAGAACTTCCAATGACATTTAGTCAAGATAAAAAAAAAAAGAACAAACCAAATAACCAATATAAAACACAAAAAAGGAAATAACACCATAACTTAGACATTAAATGGTGTAATATAAACAAATCTGTTGATACACAAAATTTTAGATGAACTAAAACAACTCAATTGTTGAGCTGTGGGAAACAAAATTCATAAAGCTCAAAAAGAAAAATCGATATATTCCTTTAACTATTAAAGATAATCTCAATAATTTCAGGAACATAAAGTAAGTGAAGCACCTGGCGCTGTCACGTACTAAGTATGTCACTTTCCCCTGGCCTTATTTTTTCCCTTCTGTAAATAAGGAGGTTGGACTGTATTATCATTCCTTGAAGAAAACTTTAGACAAATAAGGTTTCACCAGCTAATTCTGCCAAATACATAAGAAATAAATAATAGCAATATTATATATACTCTTCTAGAGACTAGAAACTGTGAGTCACTCTTCAACTCTTTGTGAGGCCATCATAACCTTGATATCAAACTACAAAAAGAACAGTACAAGAAAAGAGAAACTTAGGATGTCCAGGTGGCTCAGCAGTTTAGCGCCGCCTTCAGCCCAGGATGTGATCCTGGAGACCTGGGATCAAGTCCCCCTACCTGGACTCCCTGCATGGAGCCTGCTTCTCCCTCTGCCTGTGTCTCTGCCTCTTTCTGCGTCTCTCATGAATAAATAAAATCTTAAAAAAGAAAAGAAAAAACTTAAGCCAACCTCATTCATGAACACAGATGCAGAAAATTCTAAACAAAATATTAGCAAAACTATTTCAGTAATACATGCACTATATCATGGTGAATTAGCATTTACTTTAGAAATGCATGTTGATTTAACATTAGAAAAGCCTTGTACTATGCCCCTTGAAGACAGTAAAGAAGAAAAGTCATAAAATCACCCCCATAAATGTAGAAGAAAGTATAATGAAATGTAATACTGATCCACGATTAAAAAAAAAAATCAAATCTTAAAAAAAAATAAAATCCTGGCAAACTAGGAATGAATCAACTTCTATAGGATATTTACAAAAGACCTTCAGCAAAAAGCTTATTTACTGAATAGCCATAATTTCTCTTTTGTGATTCAGAATAAAATAAGGATGTCTACTGTTACCATTTGAATTCAATACTTTTAAAGATAGACACCAATCACACACACACACACCAAAAGTGAGAACAATAGTGGTCTTCAGGAAGATAGAAAGATATCAAATTAAAAAAAGATGTTTGGTCATGTTTATTCAAAATTATGTCTATATTAATGTACCAGCAGTAAGAATAGCTTGATATCAATTAACACATTATTATGGTTTTAGGGGGAAAAATGGGTTTAGAAGAAAACATCCCAGGAAACCTGAATTTCAGGCAAAAGGGATAGAGACAAGGAAAGGGTGCCACAAAAAATCTTACCTGACTGATAGAAGTCTATGTGATGTGTGTATGAGTGGCCCTTCCACCGATAGGCTGCTCTATGCCTGATGGGAAGCCCACGGTGAGAGAGGCCTTCTTAAGTGATGTCATAATTAATTATCTTCCCTGGTAACTCAAAAAAGACACAAACATGCAACCCAGCTTTATCAGCTCTGATGCGGCTCACTCCCAAATTCTAGCCTTCTCTTTCCAGACCCATGAGAAAGTTCTCTGTAAGCCTCAGTTTCCTTGTCTATAAAATGGAGATAAGTTGTTCCCAATGAGGGGAGTTGTTATGAGGGCAACAGTTGACATATGTGAAGCATTTAGAACATTTCTTGGCATAAAGTAAGTGCTCAGTAGGTATTAGCTATTGTAATTTTGATCATTAACACCCACCATAAGGTGGACTTACACTTTGGCCCCGAAACAACAATTATAGTAGAATATAATCTTTATACTGAATTACTTGTTCTTGTGTAGCAGGATGAGCACAATATCAGTTGGCCAATCCACATTTAGCTAAATCAAGCAGAGGCTGTCCTTTCTTGCCCACAGATGAACATCAAGGTTGAAAGCCCTTCTTGTTCATCTTCCATCTCATGCCCTCCTATTTCAAGTGAAAAGCTGTTCAAACAAAAGTTCCCCACCTGCCTCTGTTTCTCAATCACGTTCTCACTTGCACAGGCATATGCATCTACACAAGAATTGCAAGGCAAAATTTACAGACACAAGCTGTTTGTATCAAGAAAAAGAAATCTCCCCCACACACTCCAAAAAAAGACTTAGAGCCATAGCCTTCCATAAGATTTACTTTACCCATTTTCATTCAGAATCTCAGGCTACAAAAGCCAATTAAAAAAAATAGTTTTTCTTAAGGAAAATTCAGAGGTACTTCTGCATTACAAAATGGTTTCTTAGAGAATACAGTCGTGTGGGGTTTTTTTTCCCCAAAACAAAGGGACAGCCTGCTCCAAGTGAATTCAAGTGTCAACTGCTTACAAAGCAGAAAATGCTTTCAGCAGAAAAGCTTTATGCTTTTTTAATTATAAAGGATTATTTTATTTTATTTTTTTTTATTTATTTATTCATGAGAGACATAGAGAGAGAGAGAGAGAGGCAGAGACACAGGCAGAGGGAGAAGCAGGCTTTGTACAGGGAGCCTGACATGGGACTTGATCCTGGGTCTCCAGGATCACACCCTGGGCTGAAGGCGGCACTAAACCGTTGAGCCACCAGGGCTGCCCTAAAGGATTATTTTAAAAAAACATACATTAGCACTACGTTTTAGACAAGACTGTAAAATAAGAAAACTCAACAATATTCTTCAAAAGTTGTATGATTCCATGTTTCAAATATTTCCACCAAATATTAAAACTTGGAAAATAAACATTAGATTTTGGATGTTTGTTTTAATTTGAGCCTCTGTTCTTAAGATTCTTACTACTTGCAAATCTCTATGGATACAGACAGGAGTAGTTACCTCAAAGCCCAGTGTGACAGCCACTGGAAGCAGGATCTGGAAGCAAGTCACTTCTGCTGCACTGATGGCCATGGCACTGCTGGTGTTGGTGACATGAGGCATTGTCCGGAGGCTTTGGGAAAGAGAAACAGTTAAAGATGAATTGTTAGATGAAACCACCCCACACAGCAAATGCCCAGGTTGGGTGCAAATGAAGAAAAATGGTGGATTTACAGTAGTAGTTTTCTCCAGGTAAATTAAGTTATTCACTGAGTGTGCAGTTGTTACCTCTTGTTGCTCACTAACCACTTTAGTATATTCTAGAGAAATGGAGGCAGAATGGTCCTATGGGCTCCTTGGCCCTAACATACTTTGCAGAGAATATAATAAGTATAGTTAGAATATGATTATGTGGGTCCTCATGAGAATGCTGTGGTCACGTGCATATGCCTTTCTCATTGTTAGTCCCTACATTTTTTTAAAGGTGAATTTGTTAACCCCAGGAAAAACAAAATAAAGTTCATTCTCTCACAAATGGCAGAAAGGATTCTTTTTAACTTCCTTGCTTATACATTTTAGACAAATGGGGAAAAGGATTATTTTTAACTTCCTTGCTTACACATTTTAGACTGACTCTCAAGGTATATTTACTTCTAAACTGTGTTCTACACATACCCTCTCCCCATCTTTTTGTATCTTACTGTCACAGCATTCTGTATAGATAATTCATGAAACTATAAATACTTTTCCAGGTGCAAGAGTTTTAAAAATTAATTATTCTAATGCTTCAACTTCTATTGAAGTTTCATAATGAAATTGCTGATAAAAATACTCGTATGAATATATATATTATATAAATGCTATAAAAACATAAAAGCATACCATATCTATATCTATATAATCTTGAAGGCTCTATTTGGTTCAGGTTGGAGACAGAATCAGATCAGGAGAAAAGTGTCCTGGTGGTACCGCCAAGCCTCATTTGGCAACAATAGCAATGTGTGACAGCATTTAATGAAATATCATATCTTTTCAATTAAAATTTTATATACTGGAGGTTTACTTAAATTACACCAAATAATTTTCAAATCTAGAGCTTAGTAAGGCAACAGAGAATGAACAGTATACTATTTTGGAGCATTCATGTGAACACTTCATCATTTCATTTCATCATTTAAAAAAATACCTTCCCCCAAAATAATAAATATTGAAAGAAATGAGCCTCCTATAATACAACATCTATTTTTATTTTAAATGATTTATCCATTTCTGAAGAGCCAAAAGAAAATTAAACTTCATCAAAAAGTCCTATTCAGGCTTTCTAAACCAGAATTAATAGCCTGTCATTTTACGTATGCAGTTCTTTCAATTCTGTGATTATGGAACAGTGGTTTTCTGATTTGTTTCTCCCAGTGTGGGCAGCTGATGGTACACTGTGCTCAGCTGATATCTGTCTGGAAGGAAAGTTATCACCAGGACATTGCAGGATGTTGTGGTCCAGAATCCTTGCCAGTTACGAAGTCTGAGATTCTGAAATGGAGCAAAATATATTCAACACCTCCTTTGTTTAGTCACAGTTATAAAAGCAGCACACATACATTTTATGAGAGATTGATTAAATGCTTCAAACAATCCCCTTAGATGGAACTGGTAGATGCCAGATTATCAATACGAAACTATCCAGAAAAGGGAAAGGCGGTTTCAGATGAAAGGAATGTGTTTTCATTTATTTTTATTATGTTTATGCCTTTGTATATAAGACAAGCTAATGGCCCTAGGAATTATCAAATTAGTGGATTTTGTGTCTGCTGATTTCTCCATTTCTCAATCTTATAGTTAATTTACTTAACTGCCTCCTCATTAGTAATTCTCAGCAAATAATATTACCATTTAATTGGGTAGGCTTTAAATGCTTTGCAAATCCCTCAACATCTATACTTTATTATTTGATATTCATAACACTTGGTTAAATTGAGCTGATATAACTTTACCCATTAAAAAATAGCAGAGAAGGTATGTGACTTACCGCAAGTTCACACTGCTTTTTTTAAAAACTACAAGTACATAGAATATCCTCATTCATAGTAGAATGATCTTTCTCCTCTACCATATGGCCTATGATGATATTTTTTTATGCATTGTGCAATTGGTCCTGAAAACAAAAGTAATGATAAGAGCAATTATTCATTTTGCATCATTTGATATGGATTATTCTGTGGACCAACAGTTCCAAATAATAGAGTCACCATCAAATACATGGATTATTATAATTTTTGAAGCATTAAAAATAATTAGATGGTTATTGCTAGACATTGGCCAGCTAATGAGCTAGTTGAGATACATTCACAAACAGGATTTAAGGGAAGTCAAGGCTGAAATGCTACTGATGACCCTTCCCTTTGGCTAACATGTCATCCAAATCCTTATTCTTATCTGCCTGACATCCCAACACCCATACTTATTCCAAACATTGAAGAGGTACTTTCTTTCTTTATCACAGAATTTGCTTTGTCCCTACTAAGAAGTAACATGGATCTGTAACAACTTAAACCAGGACACCTTTACTCGTGTCAATGTATTGTGACATGTATTAACTCATTTGACTCTAACATCTTTGTGCAATAAACAAAGATTAAAAGCCACATTTGAGAGTGAGAGAGACCACTGGGGCTCAGCAAAGTGAAGTGATATCCTTGGGGTCCCACAACTCATAAGAGGTAGGTCAGGAATAAGAATTCATCTTTTGACTCCAAATTCAGCACTTTTGAACCACATCTGTGAGACCAGAGAATGTAGGAACTTACCCTGGAAATATTTTTTTGCTCCTTCTGCCCTCCCACTAGAGGTGATTAGGAGCTCATTGCCCCAGAGATTCTGCATAAAGGGCTTCTTCCCACTCTCAGGTAGGCATACCTATGCCTATATGAGTATGAGTAGGCTGAGACCTCTCATCTACTTTCTTTTCCTGTGAACTAAAATGGTGATATGAAGACTAATTTTGTTAGGGAAATGCAAGCACAAAGCTAACTGGTACAGGAAGCAAATTTTGTGCTGCCTGTAACTTATACAAGTTTGGTGGCCCCTTTTAAGAAAAATGATACACAGCTTTGTGTGGTGGCAGTATCATAGACAATGAGGTTTATCTAAAGCATGATTATTGCTAATTGAAAGGAAAAATAATACAAAATTAGAAACGAAAAATTAGGCATTAAAGCAAATGTTTACTTAGAATGAATAAAATCTCAAACCAATCACAAATTTCAAAAAACTGAAAAACTGCAATATGCAGAAAACTAATGCCATTTTTTATTAACTAATACAGGTCTAAAATACTATTTTGGTAGATCTTAGATGATAATGATTTTGTCATACAACTTTCAATAAAAATTTAAAACAATGATTGTCATTCTTCTGGTATGTTTTTTTTTTTTCTTTCCACTCACAAACTTGGGAGCCAAACCTCATAGGGCACATTCATATTGAAATATGATTCATCTTGGATGAGTAGGCACAATGTGTAGGGAAAGTATTATGGGAAGACATTTCTACCCCAGGAGGGTTTATATAAAGGCTAGTCAGTGTTCCATAGAGAAAGAGCTCAGCAACACCAGCTTAGGAACCCTTCCAGGTAACCATCTAACCTGAACTGTTAGTGCAGAAGATACACACAGACATGTTGGAAAATACCTGTACTATCAAATCATAAGAGAAGCACTATATTATATGGTTCCTGCCTAGCTTGAGAAAAATGTGGCAGAGAGAAGGTCTTTCCTATAGACACAGAGCAAAAAAAGTAGTCTGCTCTTAGGAGTGGTCTTAATAACACTGACTGATTCTCCTTTTTCATTCATTCATTCAACACACACACACACACACACACACACACACACTCTTTAATGTACCAGGTACTATATCAAGCACTGGATATGTGACAGCGAACAAAGAAGCATTCCATCTATGCTACCTGAGAGCTCACCTTCTCCTGCTGGGAAGATTGTCACAGGTAAGGAATTTCTGCTCTAAGGTGGATATAAGCTACTGGGATAGAAAAAGTGAGTTTCCTGGGAAATCCTGAAAAATTGTTCTCTCAGTAATTTTATGGAGTTCTTGACTTCCAACTGTATTTGAGGTAACTGGAACATTGCTTAGCTCTGGTCATTACAGGAATTAGTATCATGCAGGCACATTTCACTTGCTGACATTTGGCATCTCAGGTCTTTGTAATCCAAATGAAGTCTCTGTAGCAATAATGGTGATAGGCACATAAAATTACAGAGGCAATTTAAGCCAGGACAGAAATATCTCCTCATGTGAACTCTCTATGACAGGACTAGGCTGAACTATCTTATTATTTCTAAATCCATACCACAGCACAAAAGTTTTAAAGATGCCAGAAAGACCCCCAGCAGAATTTAGATAATTACTCACATGACATGTCACGTTTTAGGGCACTTTTTCATCATTACTCATTGTGTTTGTCACAAATACTTGATATTATAAACAAGACCCTCATTTTAAGAACCTCATTTTCTAGCATCTAATTATCCTCCCCAAGTGATAATCCTTCGTGAAATCATAATTTATTCCTATAGAAATATGATTATGACTTCAGGTTAAAGAATAAACAGGAGAAACATGAAACTTTTAAAACTATATTCTTCGATCATGCAAACCTCTCTAGCAATAAAATGAGAATTAAGAAAATAGGAAATGCATGATGAGCTGGTAAGATTATGGCTAAATATACTGTTTCTAAAATTTTCTCAGCACCAGGTGCTTGAAAGTACACAACTTATTTAGGATGACTGCAAGTGCTGTCTCTTTTTTCCACTTGATTTAAGGGTACTTTCAATATTTCACAAAATTTTTACTTTCCTTAATTCTTAAATTTCACTCTTCCTATAAATATTTTTAACTTTTCTAAAGTTTAATTTCATCCAAATGAGTAACATTTCTAAAGGTCATATTTATGTGGTAACTTTCAGTATGAATTCTATAAAGTGCTTTGTAGGTCACTGACTTTCTAACATAGTATATATCAAACAGCAAAACATGCTAATATGTTAAATGTTAAAATAAATCTTACATATAATACAATGTTAATATAAGTGTTATATATATTATAAATGTTAATTTTAAATGTTAAAATTAACCTTACACTTAATGACTTATTTACTGATATTGATAGATAAAATGTGATTAACTTATTCAATCATTTCCCCTAAAATCCATTGGTGACATTATCATCATATGCAATCATGTATTTCTTTTAAATCCTTATTGTCGACTCTTTACACTATTGATCTACCCAACTTCTTGACTCTTCTCCTTCTCTAGGATCCCTGACATGCCTCTTTTCTGGTTCTCCTTCTACCTCACCCCTTCTTGGTCTCTCTCCTATGCTTCCATACATCCTTTAGTGCCTAAATCAGATAATTCTATAAGCTTCCAACACTGAACTTCCATATTTATTTTTCTCATTCATGCCCCTGTGTGTACTCCAAATCTGATGGCATGAAATTCTACTGCTTGTCTATGTCTCCCAGATCAAACTCCTCCTACCTCACTTTCCAATTGGCCCATAAGATTTCTCCTCATAGATGTCCTCTCTATCATGTCACACTCAATGAGCTAAGGAAAACCTTTTTCTAAAATGTACTCCCCCCCCCCTTTTTTTTTCTTTTGGTGGTGTTGGTGGCTGTAACATTCTTTACCTCCGAGACTAGGAAACTTGAAGTCATCTTTAAATTTCCTCTTTGCCTCAACGCTCTGAATCCAGTCTATCACTATATCAATATACCTCTTTATTTAAAAGACTCCTTTTTCTCCATTCCTACACTCATCCCACAACTGGAGCCTTCATCACCAACAACTAAACACTTCCCAGCCTGATCTTCTTGCCCCACCATTACTCACCCTGACAATAAGAATGATCATCGCCAAACAGACCATTAAGCGTGCTAGTCTCCATTCCAAGAACATGATGTAGTTCCCTATTTTCCACCTCTTGCTTCCTTTTTCTCCCCACCTCCTTCTCCCAATCTAGACCTTCTCCATCTTATTTATCTAACCTGATTTGACTAATCCCCATCTTGTGGTTTGTAATACAGTAGTCTCCTCTCCCAAAATATTTTCCTATGATCTTTCTCTTACTATCTTTGTTTGTGCTGCCCCTCTATCCAGTAAAACACAATTCCTATCTCTACCTAGTCCAATTCTACTCCTCCTTCAAATGCCACCAAAATTCCCTGTCTCTGACTAAATCCATACACACTAATCTCTCCCATCTCAAATGTGCTACCCCACTGAAGTTCTAAGCCACTTGGCACAATTCTAATAAATGGCTGAGACTCCCCAGATGATGCTTTGGCCAGATCTCACAGGGCTGCTGCATCCTAGTTAATTCACCATCATTCCAGCTCTGATCGCTGACTTTACACTTTCAAGAATTCAGAATCTTCTGATCACTCAAATATCATCAGGCTCTAATGAGTGAAAGAGAAAGAGAGAGAAAGAGACAGACTGGATCACTCCTAAATCTAGCTCAATAATCTATAACCACATGAACTCAAGAAAATGACTCAAAGTTTCCTAAGTCTTTGATTCCTCATAGTGAAAATTGCAGTATTAATATCAACTTTTTCTAACTCACTACATTGCTATGAAAATTAAATAAGATAATTTATGTGGAAGAACATCATAAAGCATTATATAAATGTACAGAATTATAATTAATTCATGATAACAAGATTCATGAGGCACTTAGTTCTAAGCCATAAAGTTTATTTAATAATTTATAAAGAGGAATAAATATTTCTGCTGACTCTAAGATGTGTGTGCTCTTGAGGTAAACCCATATTTGGATTAAAGTATTGAAGGAACTGAGTAAATAATTATCAAATTTGGGGAAAATGAATCCTAAGTGACTTGAAAGATCTTGAGCTATAGTTTGCAGTAATTCTTGGTATTTTAGGGGATGGTAGATAAGTAGTGGAAATAAGAATCATGGACTCTTCTGCAGATATCCAGATCTACATTGGCATGGAAATTTGTGTTAGCTTTGAAATCAGAAGATGAGGACACCTGGGGGGCTCAGTGGTTGAGCATCTGCCTTCAGCTTGGGTCGTGGTCCTAGGGTCCTAGGATCGAGTCTTCCTCTGCCTGTGCCTCTGTCTCTCTCTCTCTCTGTGTCTCTCATGAAAAAGTAAATAAAGTCTTTAAAACAAACAAAGAAACAAACAAAAAAAAGAAATCAGAAGATGGTTATATTTTCTGAATTTATGAAAGCCTCATGCAATGGGAGACCAGTTTTCCCTAATCACTGATAATTAACCCCTCATGATAATATTATGGCTTATGTTTTCAAGTCCCTCAGCATCGTATTATCTCTAAGATTAACTTTATTCCTCCTTTGCATTCCATTGTGGCTTTATTTGAAGAATAAGGGAGTCAGGCAGCCTAAGATTATGCCCTAGCTCTGTCACTCACTATCTTGACCAAGTGACTTCACATGATTCTATACCTCAGGTTTCCAAGGTTTCTAATCTGTAAAAGGGGGATAATAATATACTTACATCATAGGCTGTGTTGAGGATTGAATTAATCCATGGCATATAGTAAGAGCCCAATAAATTTTATAGTTGCTTTAATACCTATTTCATTCTGTTTGTATCATAATCATCTCTGCATATCTGTCTACTCTGCCAGACTGTGAGCATCTTCAGGAGCTGTCCGGTGTATTTCTCTTTGTTAGCTTCTCAGCAATTCCATAGTACTTTGCTCACCAAAACAGTGTTCAGTATATTTGGGGAATAAATTGAGGAGTTTCATATAGGTGTCTTGCCCTGCCAGCTAATATGCGATATCAGAAACTTTGTAAGTCCTCATGCAAGGCTAACATCATGTGTGGTACTCCTTTTATTTTCCCCCCAAACAATAGGCACTTAATAAATATTGATGATTGATTTATTTTACATGAAGTACATTCTAAGATCCTCCTGAAACCTGAGTAATGAAGCATGTTGTTCCAGGACTTTTATCCCATATTCTCCTTTATCTTCCCTTTTGCTGTATGTCCTCAGTTCCTATAGTGAGGAATCAATCACACGTAGCCATAACGACAACAGTGCCCAGTATGTGCAAAGCCAATTGTCAAGGACTCACCACTCTGATCACAGAAAAAAGCATTTAAGAGATAATAAAATATTAATTGGTACTTTACTAAGATCTGGAAGAAGCTGAGAAACATAGAGAAGAATTAATAACTAGCCAATGTTTTCAATATGACAGAAAACAAAGCCAAGAGAACAAAGCCCTTTAGGCATTGCACGCAGAGACTAAGAATTTGCAGGAATGGAATAAAAATAGGCAAAGAAACAGGAAAATGAGAACCATATTCATATGCAAAAGTAAACAAAAAACAACTGACCCAAGATAATCCAGATGTTGGGTTTAGCCGACACTATCTTCAAAATGTATATATATATGATATATTTACATATGTATCTCAATGCGGGCCAGGGGATAATAAGGTTATATCTTTATATATTTGAATAATAAACAAAGAAAAATATCAAGCAGAATTCTGTATTCAACCAAATATTTTTAAATAAATATGAAATAAAGACATTTTCAAATGAATAAAAAAATGGAAGAAATTTCAGTAAAAGAAACACTCTTGCCATGAGGGAAATACAAATCAAAACCACAATGAGATACCACCTCACACCAGTGAGAATGGGGAAAATTAACAAGGCAGGAAACCACAAATGTTGGAGAGGATGCGGAGAAAAGGGAACCCTCTTGCACTGTTGGTGGGAATGTGAACTGGTGCAGCCACTCTGGAAAACTGTGTGGAGGCTCCTCAAACAGTTAAAAATATACCTGCCCTACGACCCAGCAATTGCACTGTTGGGGATTTACCCCAAAGATACAGATGCAATGAAACGCAGGGACACCTGCACCCCGATGTTTCTAGCAGCAATGGTCACAGCAATGGCCAAACTGTGGAAGGACCCTCGGTGTCCATAGAAAGATGAGTGGATAAAGAAGATGTGGTCTATGTATACAATGGAATATTACTCAGCTATTAGAAATGACAAATACCCACCATTTGCTTCAACGTGGATGGAACTGGAGGGTATTATGCTGAGTGAAGTAAGTCAGTCGGAGAAGGACAAACATTATATGTTCTCATTCATTTGGGGAATATAAATAATAGTGAAAGGGAATATAAGGGAAGGGAGAAGAAATGTGTGGGAAATATCAGAAAGGGAGACATAACGTAAAGACTGCTAACTCTGGGAGACGAATTAGGGGTGGTAGAAGGGGAGGAGGGTGGGGGGTGGGAGTGAATGGGTGATGGGCACTGGGTGTTATTCTGTATGTTGGTAAATTGAACACCAATAAAAAATAAATTAAAAAAAAAGAAAAAAGAAACACTAAAGGACATTTTTCTAGATGAAGGAAAATGATAATAAGTGGTAAATTAGATCTAGAGAAAGGAATTTAATTCCTAGGGCAAAACTTAAACATAAAACTTAAAACTTTGAAGTAATAATTGAAGAAAAAAAAACCTAATATAGGACAGTATAAAAATTACCATATTCCCTCTACCCAAATCACACAGGCTCTCATATTATTAACATCTTGCACTAGTGTGATACATTTGTTATAATTAATGTTATTAATTTTGGACAATTCTCAGCCATTATTGCTTTAAATATTTCTTTTGCTCCTTTCTCTCTTTCTTCTCCTTCTGGGATTCCAATTACTAGTATGTTACATCTACTTTAATATCTGTTGTCTTAGATGTCTTATGGGGTGTTTTTGTTTTTCAGTCTTTTTCCTCTTTGCATTTCAATTTGATAGGTTTCTATTGACATATGTTCTTTCTCATTAATGCTTTCCTTGGTTGCATCCAATCTGCTAATAAACCTGTCAAAGGTACCCTTCCTTTACAGTGTTTTGATTTCTAGCATTTCCTTTGGAATTTTACTTGTTTTCCTATCTTTGTTTATATTATGTATCTGTTCTCGCACACCATCTATTGTTTCCATTACAGCTTTTAACATATTAATTATGGTTATTTTAAATTCTCTACTTGATAATTTTTGAGTGTGTCACATCCGAGTCTCATTTTGATGCTTGTTTTGTCTCTTCATATTGGATTTTTTTATCTTGTAAATTTTTTGTTGATAGATGCATTAATAGGAACTTAGGCTTTTAGTGTGAGGGTTTTATGTTAAACCTGGTTAGAAGCTGAGCTGTGCTTAATGTTTGCTTTTGGTATAGGTGTCAGAGGTCTCAGTTTCCTCTCATCTTCTTATTTGTTTGTTTGTTTTCCCTCTGTTGTTTTGGGGTTTCCCTAAGAACTCCTTTTTAAATAAAATCTGTGTCTTACAGCTCTCTTTGTTGAAATGCAATTTTATTATACTGGAGCCCTGTTGATATGATTTTAGTATTGTGGAAGGGAAGCAATTTGTAATCTTATGATTGAATCTCAGCTTTTTAGTGGGTTTGAGTCCCTGGACTGTGATCTTCAGAATTCATTAGCCTCTTTCCCCCTTTTCCTATCTGAGACAGGGAGGCTAGTGAAGGCCTTCCTCCATGTCAACTAAGAATCAGATGAAGTAATTTCCTTTGGAGAGGTATGGAGAACTCTCTGGGTATATTTAAAAAGAACATTTTGAGGATTTATTGACATATAACATTCCTTAAGTGTAAGATACACAGTGTGATAATTTGATATACATATACACTGCAAAATAATTATCCAGGTGTATTTAAAATTGATTAATTTTCCTCTTTCCCTGCCTGAAACAGGAGGAAATTTTTCTCTGATCTTTGTTATGAGAACCTGGTGGGGTTATTGGATATAATATCCATGCATTGTGGGGACCTCCCCAAAACTGGGCCCCCACAAGTTTTAATTCTCAAGTTAGCCCATACTGAGACTCTAGAAATTCCCCCAAAGTTACCATGTAAGTGTTCCTACCTGTTTCTGGCTTTAGAGGTTCCTTCTTTAGTTTAGCTGATCTCAGCTGTAGCTCTATGTATTCAATTTACTGTCTCTCCAATTTTTGGAGTGGTGGTTTGCCCTGTAATCTCAATTCTTTGATAGAGCTAAGAAAACTCATTAATTTTATCTTTAGCTTTTTTTTTTTTAATTGTATGGACAAGAGTGATCATTTCCAAGCTCTTTACATGTCAAAGCTTAAACCAGAGTCATTACTTTTTTCTATTCTCTTAGCATATTTCCAGCGTTCAATACAATATTTGTAAGTATGGTTATCATGCCTATACAGCAGGTCTCCAGACTTATTCACCCTATAAAACTGTAACTTTAAACCTCTTGATCAACATCTCCCCATTTCCCCCTACCTACCTATCCCCTGGTAATCACTACTCTACTTTCTCCTCCTATGAGTTCAGCTTTTTTTTTTTTTTGAGATTCCATATTTTCATGAAATCATATAGTATTTTGAAAAAAGTGCCAAGTAAATTCACTAGGTGTGCTTGTAATTTGGAGAAACAGCTAAATATCCACAGAAAGAAGAGTGAATGTCAAACAGGACATCCTAACATACAGAAAATTAAACTATTCAAATGGACCAGGACTAAAACAGAAAAGCTAAAATGTGAAAACATTTAGAAGAAATACAAAATAAAAACCTCACAATATGGAGTAGGCAATGATTTATTAGAAAGACACAAAAAGGGATGCCTGAGTGGAGCAGAGGTTGAGCATCTGCCTTCGGCTCAGGGCGTGATCCTGGAGTCCTGGGAATGAGTCCCACATTAGGCTCCCTGCATGGAGCCTGCTTCTCCCTCTGCCTGTGTCTCTGCCTCTCTCTGTGTGTCTCTCATGAATAAATAAATAGAAAGACACAAAAAGCTCAAACTGTAAAACATGTATTGAAAAACTGGACTTCCTTAAGTTAAAACTGTCTGCACTTCAGAAGATGCCAATTAATATTTTTTTAAACTGCCATTGACTATAAAATGTATACTTGTATATACGTTTGCTTATGGATGTACACACATACATAAAGAACTCCTGAGGCTTTTGAACAAGAAAATTCAACAAAAGTAAGTGAAGTGTGCAAAAGACTTGAACAAACACTCTTTTAAAGAAGATAAAGAAATGGACAATAAGCAAATCAAAAACATGCTCAATATTATTTTTTTTAATTTTATTTATTTATTCATCAGAGAGAGAGGCAGAGACACAGACAGAGGGAGAAGCAGGCTCCATGCAGGGAGCCTGATGCGGGACTTGATCTCAGGACCCCAGGATCACACCCTGGGCTGAAGGCGGTGCTAAACCGCTGTATGCTCAACATTATTCATCACCAAAGCAATGCCTATTAGAACTATAATGAAATGTAACTTCATGCGTGCTATAACAAAATTTTAAAACTAAAAAATATTGACAATACCAAGTATTCGTGAAGATTTTAAGCAACTGGAACTATCACATATTGCTGATGGGAGTGAAAAATATGCTATGATTGGTCAGGAAAATTTCTTACATATTCAAATATACACCTTTCCTGTGATTTGGTAATTCCATTCATTGTTTAATCAAGAGAAATGTAAACATCCTTCCAGAGAAATATTTGTACACAAATGTTTATATCAGGCTTTATTCACAATAGCCAAAAACTAAACACAACCCAAACATGCATCAACAGGTGATTTTTTTAAACAGGTGATTTTTTAAAGATGTGTGGATATCCATGCAATGAAATACTACCTATCATTAAAAAATGTACAATACACTAAAAATGGAACATAGATTAATCTCACAGACATAATGATGAGCAAAGGAACCTAAATCAAAAGGATCATACGATATAACTTCATTTATTTGAAGTTGTAAAAGAGCATTTTAAACTATGGTGATGGAACAGGAGAGATATTAGGTAGGGGGTAGACTCCTAAAATGAACAAAGAGACTTTGGTACTTTGGAGATGATGGAAATGTTTAATATATTGAGTATGGCACAGTTTACACATGTATAAACATTGAATCTCACTAAATTCTTCGCATAAAAGCTGTGTATTTTATTAAATGCAAATTAACTTCATTAAAATTGATTTAAAAATTTTCCACACTCTGCCCTGTGTCTAGAGGAATGCCTAAAACATAATAGGCTCTTGATAAACATGTGTTAAATAAACAAGTCAATTAATTAACTCAATTAACAAATGTACAAATGTATGAATAATTAAATAAATGAATATAAAACAATGTATAATTTAGGTCTGGGATGAACTGGGCAGACAGTAATTACTGTAGAAGGTCACAGAATAGAGAGCTTGGTGAGAGTTTGGCTAGGAAGAGAAGGTTATTTCAACTGGACCTGGAAAGATACATCAATCTTAAGTAAGAAATAGCTGTCTTTGAGAAAAGGAGACCAGTATTTTAGAAAAGGCACGAAGATTATATGTATTATATGATCATAAATAATTCTGAGAATAATGAAGAATCTTCATCTGAAAACTCTTTAGAATTATAATAAATTAATTTTAATCAGTAAATAGCTATGTAATAAATAATTTGAACCAGGTACAGCAGATAGATTAAATTTATGAATGAAGAAAATCAGAAAAACCTTTTGTAAACATCCATGGCAATATAATAACAATTTGTGATATAATAATCTAAGAGCCAAGAGATGACAGCCTAGATTTATGATACTAACATGTGACATAGTAAGAAATATATATATCTGTCCTCTGCCTCTGACTCCTGACACAGAGCTCCTAAAAACCCAGCAATTTCCTAAGAAAGAGCCTGCTCAAACCTTCCAGTGTCATCTCATCACTCTAATAAATTAAATACAAAATTTCTACTCTAGCAACAAGGCCCTTCACAATCTACCTAACTCTCTAGATTCATCTACTAGTGCTCTGCCTGTACCCATACTGCTCAGGCCAGTCTCAGGGGACTATGCCACCACTTTCTACCCTAAGGATCTTTACCTAGAATACTTTTCCCTAAAACATTCATAAAGTTTGATTCATCACTCCAGCCAAAGTTCAGGTCAAATGTCATTGCCCTAGGGAAGACTTATTTTATCACTCTATCAAAAATAGGATCACAAAAATTATCCTTTCATTCTCTATTCCCTTACCCTATTGTATTTATCGTCATAGATTTCATATCACCTCAAAGGCATGTTGCTTAGTATTTATTTGCTAGCTGAACAACTGAATCTTTCTCTACCTCTAGAATACAAGCTCCATGAGGACAAGGCTCTTATTTATTAGTGATTCTCCTTTTTGAGTCCTTTTTGAATGAATGAATGAATGAATGAATGAATGAAAGCATCAGGAAAGCCCAGCTCTAACACTTACTACCTATATAACCTCAGAGAAATTACTTAAATTTTCTAATTCAGAATCATCTTTCCTTCGATGGAGATAAAAATAAGACTACTGCTATTCAGGATTTTATGGGGATTAAATTGGAGAATAGATTTAAAGGACCCACTGTAATGCTAGCCCTGAGTAAGCAATAAATAAATGGCAGTCCCCACAAACTGGATGAAGCAAATGTATTATAGCATCTTAAAAACATGATAAATTATAAAGTTTTTCCATTTATAGTATGGGGTGGGGGATATTCCCCATAATGCTAAAAAGACTTTTCTTCTCAGAGTCTTCATTTGCAGAGCCTCTTAAAGCTCTGGGAAAGCCCACATTGAAAACCATTAGTAAAGTTCTAGGGCATAAAGTTCCATGCTCTGATTTGTTCAATTTTAAAAACAGACACAGTGCATATGCTCTATCTGTACAATAGCCATTTATAGAGTTCACTGATACTGTGATTCCTTGAGGCAAATGGACTATAAACTTGTTTAAGTGAAAAAAAAATCTCACCTTTCATTTCAATTCAAGTTATTGGAGTTTTGATTCCAACATGATTCCAAGTATATAAAAATTCAATCTGGAGTAAAGACATTTACAACACGGTTGGTAGGGATGAAACATCACATGACCAGGTGCACAGTTACAACTTCACAGACTAGGTCATGCAAGGGAGTAAACATGTACCATACCCACTGCAAAAGAAATGTATGTTTCCAGAATCATATCACTAGACAGTGACATACAAAATCTTTGTTCACTCTGTATTGTAAAAACACCCTTAAGCTTCAGGAAACAGCTTAAAAGACTGAGGAGAAAACCCCATTCTCTTGAAACTTCATTATTTGAAAAAATTCTATATCAGGGCGCTTGGGTGGCTCAGTTGGTTAAACATCAGACTCTTGGTTTCAGTTCCTGTCACAATCTCAGGGTCCTGGAATCAAGCCCTGCATAAGGCTTTGTTCTCAGTCTGGAGTCTGCCTGAAGAATTCCCTCCCTTTCCTTTTGCCTCTCCCCCTACTCATGCTCTCTCTCTCTCTGTCTCTCTCTCTCTCTCAAATAAATAAAATCTTTGAAATTTTTATCTCAACACCATGGAAGTCATCTTTGGTCTCTGAAAATAGATTTTGTGTGGCCACAAATCCTTCAGAGGAATTTTATGCAGAAGTCCAGGTAGTTTCCCAGCTAGCTTCACCAGCTCTTTTCTGAATGCATCACATACGTTGCTAGTAGATGAACATGCCGCAAATGCACTATTGCTCCTGACAGTCCTTTCCATATGCACTTATTGGATTCTCCATCATTTATGGTTTGAAGCTCAAATTCTTAAGGTTCAAAGTTCTAAACATTTGGCTCTTATCATCCCTAATCTTGTCTTCTACTACTCCTTTCAATATGCTCTTACTTCTTAATATAATTTTATAGTTGGTGCTTTTCTAATCTCGGTCCTTTTTTCACCTTTCCCTTTTAGATGAATCATTAGGCTACTCTCTTTTTGTCTAAAACCGTGTGATACTCTCATCTACCTGAAAAATCCTTTGGTTTTATTTTTGTTTTTTATGCCTAATCTTCGTAATACTTCATGTTGTAGGACTCTTTTTGTGCCTGTGGCATAAGTCCAGCTCATCTATTTTATTTATTCTATAGATTCCTATTAGGCTCCAGATACCTTGCTAGACACTGGAACTTTGTTGTTGAACAAAAACAGACTTGATTCCTGATTTATGGCATTTTAGCTAGTGAGCCTTCAGAAACTAACTAAATAGTGACAGAAACAAATGCAGTATTACAATCATAATAATGAGTAAAAAGTACAAATACTATGAGATCCTAAAATAGTGAATTTTTAAAATATTTATTTATTTATTTTATATATAGAGAGAGTACAAGTGGGAGTGGCAGAGGGACAAGGAGAGGGAATCACAAGCAGACTTCATACCGAGCATGGAGCCTGATACAGGGCTCAGTCTCACAACCTTGAGATCATAATCTGGGCTGAAATCAAGAGTTGGACATTTAACTGACTGTGTCACCCAGGGGCCTCTAAAACAGTAAATTTAACTCAGTCAGGAAGATTTAGAGAAGGCCTACCTACAGAAAGTGCATTTTAGAGGATGAAATCTGAGGAATGTCTTAAAGTTTATTGGATAAAGAGGATGCGAAGAAGAGTTTCCAGCAAAGTGCCTGTATTGAAAGGGAAAGAGGCAAGAAATAGGAACTGGAAGGAGTTAAGGTTGATGGAGCAGAAAAAAGAGCAGTGTGGTGAGAAGAAAGATGGATTTGGAAAGTTAGAGAGTGGCCAGGCCAGGTCTTCTAGGACAGTGGTTCTCAAGTGGATCAGTCTCTAGAATCTTTTACCTTTTTTTTTTTACATTTTTATTTAAATTCAATTAATTGATATATATGGTATTACTGATTTCAGAGGTAGAGGTCACTGATTCATCAGTCTTATATAATACCCAGTGCCCATTACATTACATGCCCTCCTTAATTACATCACCCAGTTACTCTCCCCCCCAAACCTCCTGCCCATCCAGAGATCAACCCTTTATACTCTTTAAAGTTACCCAGAACATCATAGAGCTTTTGCTTATTTGTGCATTATATCTATCAACAGCTACTATTCTATAAATTAAACCCGAGAAATTTTTAAAACCTTTATTAATTTCTTTAAAATAACAAAAACAGGGCACTGGGTGGCTCAGTCAGTTAAGTGTCTGCCTTTGGTTTAGGTCATGATCCCAGGATCCTGGATCAAGTCCCACATTGGGCTCCCTGTGCAGTGGGGAGTTTGTTTCTCCCTGTACCCTTCCCCTCTGCTCATGCTCTCTCTGTCTCACATCCATTCTCTCTCTCTCTCTCTTTCTCAAATATTTTTTTTAAATCTTAAAAATAACAAAAATAAATGTATTACACATTAACATGAATAACATGATTTTTATTTTTAAAAAACTATATATCTAAAAACAAAAATGAATTAGAGAGAGGGGAGTGATAGTTTTATGTTTTTCTAAGTCCCTCTAATATTTGCCCCAATAGAAGATCCAGATTCGGGCAGCCCAGGTGACTCAGTGGTTTAGCACCTGCCTTCAGCCCAGGGCCTGATCCTGGAGACCCAGGATCGAGTCCCACATCAGGTTCTCTGCGTGGAGCCTGCTTCTCCCTCTGCCTGTGTCTCTGCCTCTCTCTCTCTCTCTCTGTCTCTCATGAATAAATAAATAAAATCTTTTTTTTAAAAAAAAAAGAAGAAGATCTAGATTCTCACATTTGTTCTGTTACAATATCACAGGCTAGGTTGCCCTGGAAAACTCCAGTCCACTGAGAAAGAATGAGGGTGACAAACTGGATTACTATTAAGAAAATAATTTTGACCTTGTGGAACTCCTGAACACATCCCTAAATGACCCTGAGAATAGCTGTTCTACATCATGTTAGTAGATTTATGTCCTATGCCACATGGAGAAAGGCTTACAAGGAAGCAAGGAAAGAGGTAGGTGGGTAAATGCAGTAGCATTTTATATCATTTTAGTGAGGCCAGTAGCTGGGATTAGGTTGTTTCACACTTATAGAGAAAGTAAAAAATTCTAGTTAGGAGATTTAATGGACAAACCTTGGTGATAGATTTGAAAAGGTAAAAAGAAAGAAATAGTTGAAAAGGATAGTTCTAGTTTTCTGGTTTGTACTACTAAGTAGATAATTGAGCTCTTTACTGAAAGAGGAAACCGAGAAATAGGAATAGTCTTGGGCAGCACAATCACAAATTTAGTCTGGCCAAGTTGAATTTGAAGTGCTTTTAAGACAGCCCCTACACTCCCACAAATGGCAAGTAAGTAGTTGCCTATAAATGCCCAGAGCACTGAGTACAGGTCTTGCCTAAAGAAAGACATGTGAGAGCCCTGATTCTATGGTGGCTGGTACAGCTATTGGTGCATATAAGTTGGCTTAGGAGAAAATAAAGAGAAACTAGAGTGTAGAAGCAAGCATCAAGGAACTCCTAAATATAATGTTTGAGGTGAGGAAGCCATATTGTTAATGCAAAAAAGAGGTAGTGGCCATTGAGGTAGAAGGAAAACCAGGAGAATATTCTCTTAGGGAGTAACCATTGGTGTAAGATTCCAAGAGAAAGATAGGGTTAACATGTTGCTGTTTTACTCCACTATCACTCTGGAAGCAAAAGTACCATGGACCTAGAGATCCAACTATATGACAATGGAAATAAATTCAAATATAAATACCTGTGCAGAGGGCAGCCCAGGTGGCTCAGTGGTTTAGCACTGCCTTCGGCCCAGGGCATGATCCTGAAGACCCAGGATCGAGCAACACATCGGGCTCCCTGCATGGAGCCTGCCTCTCCCTCTGCCTGTGTCTCTGCCTCTCTCTCTCTCTCTCTCTCTCTGTGTCTTTCAAGAATAAATAAATAAAAACTTTAAAATAAATAAATAAATAAATACATACATACATACATACATACATACCTGTGCAGAAACTGCCTGGTCAGAAGCTAGCAGTGGGATTTTGATTGGGAAGCAGTTTGCCTGGCCAACAGTACTTGTGTTAACAGCCACAGATAAAATGTCACCTAAGAGCTAGTCATTACTTCTGGTTAAATAATGCAGGTAAGAGATATTATGGATGCTATACTCATTTACTAAATCCTTCAAAATGCTTTAGAGAGAAAATCATATGAAGATGTTCTATCTTTGACTAAATATAGAAGATTTTTCAGGGCTTTATAGAATCTGAGTGCCTGACCACTGCATTATTATGAAATTGATATGTGCTAAGGTTTTCTTAATGCATTTAAGGAATGTTTCCATCCTGAAATTCTTTTAGTAAGCAAATTGTCTCAGAAAGCTAATGTATCTGAACCCAGGTAACATGCTTCCTAGGGGAATAAATGAATTTAATGTAAATTATAGTACACAATCCTGATAAGGAAGAATAGAAAGCAAGAGAAAGAAAAGTTGGGGAAGCAAATAGCTGAGAATTTCAGTTCTGTATCACAAAGGAAAATCACAGGGTAATACACTAGCTGACTTAGAGTAGCAAAAATATTAGCACATCAGCTATGTGCCAAATAACATGACAGATACCTCAGATAAAAAGATGAAAAAGAAAACATTTATACTCTGGGGATAAGTGTGTAAAGGTATGATTCCAAAACAATGTGGCTAGTACCATGTTTTTCTTAGTCTTTTTCCTTCTGTTGATGGAAGTAAAAGGTACAAGGATTTCAAACTCTCTGAGACATAATGAGGTATTAAAAAGGCAATGGATAAACTTCTCTTGGAATGAGAAGAAATTGAAAGGCCTAGCGCTCATACTAGATAAAGTTACAGTATGGGTTATTAAGGCCCACCAAAAATGACATCTAAGCTTTAGAGAAACCTAGGCATTTTGACAACAGATTAAGTCAGCAGAAATAGAAAAGCTGGAGGAAATGTTTACCGTAGTTTTGATTTGGGTTAATTGACAACCAAACAAGCAAAACAGACCAAGCAGATTATTGGTGGTAGCTATGATAGAGAAATGAAGGCAGTTATTAAAAGAAGCCAAAGGTCTGTGTCACCAACTTGCTTAGAAAGTCATTTCAGAGAGCTTCTTTGAATAATACGTGGGATAAGTCAGTGTTACTAAAGGAAAAAAAAAAATACTTGAGATAAGTCAGCGTTACTGAAGGAAAAAACAAATAATACTTGGGATAAGTCAGTGTTACTAATCAGCTTGCATCAGATCCCATTTAAATGATGAGATAGAATCTGTACAAATGTATTATTTTAGTCCTAAGTCTTTTTATTTTCCTATTTTTGCCTTACATTACTTGGTTAAGCTCTTTTTAAAAAGGATTCCCTTTTGTTGAAAATATATTTTTGTGATGATTCATGCATTTAAAAAGTGTTGTTGAGTTTTTCTATGTGTGATACAATAAATGAGCTAATAATGATATGGAAAGCAACTTAAACATGCTATAGATTCATTCACCATTTTGAGTTGCTTGTAAGGAATTAATGAAGGCAACCCTTTCTTAGGGCTGCAAAATGTCCTAACACTGATGTATCATCCAGGATATTGTTAATATGCTCAATATCAGAACTTAAGAAGAAATAAAATCAGAGCACATATCAGAGATAGGACTCTTATGCTTACCCTTGGACAACTTCCACAGATCAGGAACAAATGTAACTTTCACCAAGTCACCAGTCACACAGACTTACCCCACTCCTATGACATCCTAGCACAGCACATCTCATAGTGCCAGGAATATAGGAGGAGACTACAAATGTGCAGATTTGGTTGCTCAAAAAGAACAAGATTTGTGAATCTTAACACTTACCTGAGAATTTCAGTTCAAATGTGACTCATGACCTAGTCACAATAAAGTCCATCAAGGATTCAACCTGGTAGGCAACCAAAAATGGGAGAAGAGAAATGGAACAGTGGTGACATGTGCAAAGTGTTCCTGGGGCAAACGTAAGAGCTGCAAAGTGACCTAGAAAGAGGGCAATTCAAAAAGTAAATGCTTGAGCTATGTTTTAAACACTGAATAGACATTTGCCAAGAAAAGGAAAATGAACAAAGCACACTAGGTAGAAAGACAAAATAATCAAAGGCACAGTCAGATAGAAGAGAATGGGATATTTGTAATCAGACAGTCATCTGACACCGATCCAATGAATGTTTGAAATGGCACTAGGAGAACATGAGCCTGACAAAGGCTGGGTGAAAAACACCCAGTGATGAAGGTCCTCAGATGTCACACAAAGGGGGTTTGGCTTTATGCTCTCCACTTGCAAAGGAAAGATTTTAACACTGACCTGTATTTTTAAAATCAGCATCATTTATGAGAATTTAATATATAAAGATGAACACAAGTGAACAAAGAGTAAGGTTCAGAGACCACATTTAGTGCCTCCCCCCAGCCCCAGAGGGGAAAGATAGGAAAGGGAGGCTGGGAGTCAAGCAAAAATCACAACCTATTCAGCAAAATCACAACCACAAAACCTGCAACTGCCTTCCCATGGGAGGGGAGGCGATGCTTCTATGACTCCCTGGTCTTTCCTTCCATTCACCAACATTACCTATCAGTAGTCACCACAAGTGTCTCTTCACCCATCTGTCCTTTGCAAGTTGTTTGACAGGAGTCCCACCTTAAACCATAAAGTATGACTCTACATACTTTCTGCAAAATCTCATCCTCTCTTATGGTTTAACAAAGACCCACATGCTGAAGACTCCCCAAAACATATCTCTAATTGTGATATCTCATCTGAGATTCCAGTTGGGCTTTTCTGCTTGGCTGTTCTCATACATCTCCAACCCAGAATGCTAAAATTGTAGCCTTAGAAAGGATGTGCAAAAATCTGCCCTCTCGCATCCACATCTTACAGATGAGAAACAGAACCCAGGGATGTTTGCTGCTCTCCCAGGTTATCTTTCTCCTCAGTGTCTGAAACACTGAACCCAAATGCCCAGAATCATATTTTTTCTCTCCTCCATTATTTAATCTGGCATGCACTGACTCCAGTGATGG
Organism: Canis aureus; assembly: GCF_053574225.1. NCBI lineage: Eukaryota > Metazoa > Chordata > Mammalia > Carnivora > Canidae > Canis > Canis aureus. The sequence goes on from NC_135622.1 coordinate 37,778,554, forward strand.
TCTGTGATATGGGCAAAGCACTGAGCTAGCACTTTAGGGAATATAACAATGAGTAAGACACTTCAAGCAGCTCATAATCAAGTTCAGGGAGTGAAAATGTACCATAACACAAGGCATACTATAAGCACTCCTTGAGAGCTATAAAGAAGAGCTACAGTGTTCAAACGAGGGCCAGTTTGTGTCCTTGTTTTGTTTGTATTTTTTAATATGTGATATATATTTGCATGCTTCTTACATGAATTTAGCTATATTCCTAACCATGTTTACGTATCAAATATACAGTTGGCATGCACATATTCCCTCTTCAAAGGAAAGCCACAAATTAACTCTGGGATCATAGCTGGAGCTTTGTGTATTTTCTCGCCCAAAACGAGCACAAAGTCATTACCTTCTCCGAGTCTGGGGAAATACTGGGGTGAAGACAGATACAGAGAGGCAGTAAAGCAATTTGAGCCCAAAGCGGTTGGTGTGTTGCAGCAACTGCACAGTGGATCATGAGACAAGCTGTCAGGGCTGCTTCCCACGCTGCGGCAACACCTCAACACAGCCTCAGATTCAGAAAACAACCTGCTTGTTTATTTCAACAGCAGTGGCCATGAGAGAGCTCGGTCTTGGAACTGCGGCATGCACAGCAGTTCTTTCTGTCTTCTCTTCGACTTCTCCAGGTTTGGAACTCATTAGGGAAGCAGAAGAAATGTAGAGCTTAGTAAAAGTGAAATGCATATCACTAGGAACCTTTTCAATTTAAGTATGTAGAGAGAATACCTATTAGGAAAGATGTTACCACATGAGATCCCTGAAGTCCTCTTATGGACTGTGAGCAATGATAATAAGGAACAAGAGTTCAGCATGATCCACTGAGAATCTAAATTTTAATAGGAGTCTGATTGGCATTTTCATAGGTTATACCCTCTGGCTCAGAAAAAGGAGGAAAATTATGACGGTGGAAATTCACCATCCACCCTCTCAGAGTCCTCCACAGCTCTTGTACCTGCAAAACTCAAAGCAGCAGAAAATGATCAGAGATTCATTTTCAGGGCAGTAGGAGAGCTACAGGGGAAAAAATGCCTCAAGTCACAACGAAAAGACTGGAAAATAAACCTCCAAAGGGAAACTATCAACAAGAACTCCGAAAAATTATCCCTCACAGCATCCATATGTGCAACATATTTATACAAAGACACCACAACACAAAGGACGAAGAATTCCAAGTGGGAGCATGGTGGAAAGCAGAGTTTCATACCTTAATGAGAATCTGAATCACCTGGAGACCTTGTTAAACTTCAGCCCTGATTCAGTGGATCTGGGTTAGGGCCTGGGATTCTGCATTTTTAACAAGCTTCCAGGTGATAATGCAGGGCCTGTGGACCAATGACCACACTGTGAACCCCAAGGGGAAGTTCATCACCTGAGAAAGACTGGATTGCCCTTTTCTTCCCTTTGTCCCAATTATATACATACAGCCACACTCAAACTTCATCTCGAGCCAGAAACCTCACTTCCCCGGGCCTCCCATTCCTCTAAAATGGGATACCAATCATATGTCGAAAAGAGAATCTCACTGAGCAATAATGTATATGAAACTGTTTTAATTATAAAACAGTATATAAACAAAATGTATTGTTATTTGAGAAAATGGAAATATGAGATTTCTTACCTTAAAAGAAAAGCCACAGAAGATAATAAAGGTTAAGACACAAAGGTTTCATTTTTTAGAAAACTGAAAACAAATTGCTCTCCATCTCTGAAGTTGTAAGCATTGATAGTAGTGCTTCTCAAACCTTGATGCCTATTAAAATCATCCAAAAATATGAAGGAAGGAAGGAAGGAAGGAAGGAAGGAAGGAAGGAAGGAAGGAAGGAAGGAAGGAAGGAAGAAGGGAGGGAGGGAGGGAGGGAGGGAGGGAGGGAGGGAGGGAGGGAGGGAGACCGGCAAGCTGGCCAGCCACTGCCTGGGCACTTTCCAAATCTTGCCCTACAATTCTGATGCGACTGGTCTAATGGGGGACACAAACACAAAGTGATTTTTTAAGAACTCTGAATAATTTTAATATGTAGTCAGTGTTAAGAACCACCCTGGAGAGGAATGCTCACTGAGCAGAGTCAGCTGATAAAGTCAGGGTAGGTTGACTGGGTGACAGTAAAAAAGAAAAAAATGAATAAAAAGGTCTGGCCAGGCATCTCTGACAGTGTATACTTGCTCATTGAAGGCAAACTGGTTTCTCCACTGAAAAGATATTCACAGAAAATGGGAGAGTGGTGATGGTGATAATAAGGCTTATCTCACTGCTGGTTGTGAGGCTCCTCGAATGAGATAATGTCTGTGAAGGCCCTTGAATGCCTGTTAAGTACCACAAAAATATGTAGCGTGGTTATTACCAGATTCATCAAACAACTCATACCTGGAAGAGAGTGAGATGTAACCATTAAAAAGGGCTCCTTTAAAGGAGTCTCTTTCAGGATTCACTTTCTAACATAATGTGTTGCAACATGATAAAAATTATGGAGGAATTTGTGTGGTATGAGCTAAATAAAATCTCTGATTATTATCTGCATTTTTGTTGTTGCTCTTGACCTTAAAGATGACTCAGTTCTTTGCTGATGAAGTATTCTTGAAATTTCAGTTTTGAAACAAAAGCAAGTTTCTCTAAGCCTCTTTTAAAAAAAAGAAAAGAAAGAAACCTTTAAGTAGCTTGCAAACAAAAATGAAGAAAAAAGAGACAGGCAGGTGTATCACATGGACAAATTTATATAACAAGTAGGTATTAAAAATAAAACAAATAGGAGAGAAAACACCTACCCAAAGGCAGGGTATAAGAAGGAAGTAAGGCACCATTTCCTGGTTTCCACCATGGCACAGAAATATCATAGCCCTTTGGGCATGGCTATCTAGGAAAACATGGTAGGTCCTTATCCATGAAACGATCTTAGATGGAAAGTCTCTCAAGGGTGTCAGAGACTCTGAAACATGAAAAATGTAAAAGTGTTGGGAAACAAACCAGCTAGGAGAGTAAGTCTCAGTGGGGAAAAGGCAAAAATTCAAAAAATAGGGATGCCTGGTGGCTCAGTGGTTGAGCAACTGCCTTCGGCTCAGGGCATGATGCCAGGGTCCTGAGACTTAGTCCTGAATCAGGCTCTCCACCCAGGGAGCCTGCTTTTCCCTCTGCCTATGTCTCTGTCTCTATCTGTGAGTGTCTCATTAATAAATAAGTAAAATCTTTTTTAAAAACCTCAAAAAATATAAAAATATGGCAATTTTATGAAACTCCACTGTGATTGCTTTTTTCTTTGTGGAATTCAAGGATGTATTTTTGGTAGTACAGAATAAACTGTGAACAGTTAATAGTTTTTAAAACTTTGTAAGATAAATGGAAAATCCACAGCCAGCTGGGATAAAGGGCTATGGCTGAGACATATAATACACAGCCTAAACCCTGGGAGGAAAACCTGAGGACAATTCCTTGGGGAATTGGCCCTTTCAAAACCATCCACATATATTCAGCAATTTAGGAAGCCAGGCTCATGCTTGGGGCCAAATACAGGCTCATATAATATCTGCAGAGATCCTAAGCAGTTCTTCAGGTTCAGGGCAAACAAGAAGTGAAGGCTATGACAAAGTTGTAAATGGCCTAGCTGAGTGTTAAAGAAGTGCCACAGTGCAGAGCCGATCTGCAAAGACTGAGATAGGTGTTTGAGCTCTTGGATTTCAAGAAAATCTCTGTCACAATACTAGCTAAATAGAGCTTTTAAAGGAACAGAGATCTCAGTGAGCATGCACAGCAAGGATAGAGTTTTTGCAAAAGTAGTTTGGAAAAGTAAACAGGTGATCACAACCTTTAACAATCAAGGAATAGGAAGTAAGGAAGAAGAAAAATCTTATGTCTAAAGCTATCATATCATAATATTTAATTGTCTAGTTTTCCACCAAGAAAAGTCACAAGGCATATAAAGAAACAGAAAAGTATGGCCCATTCAAAGGATGGATGGATGGATGGATGGATGGATGGATGAATGGATGGATGGATGCATACGTACATACATACATACATACATACATAGAAACACTCTCTGAGGAAGCCCAGACATTGAATATACTAGACAAAGACTTTAACTGTCAAAGGAGAACAATGCTTGCACCTATAAAAATAAGTCAATATTTCAGCATTATTTCCAGAAAAGAGCTCCAAATTGTTTGAGCCAGGGACTGAGGTTCTCAAGTTCTGGCATATTCATGTGTAAGTGTTAACCAAGTCCTTAAAAAAAAGTACTTGGGATGATGTTACTAGATGAATTAGCCATATTTAAAGACTGGCTTACTATATAACTTTTGATAAGCAGAAACTGCCCTGAGTGTCTGCCTTAATAAGTGATGACTGGCTGATGAAATGTTTGCCTATAGCCCTGAATTAATTCAATTGTGAAAGTTGTGCTAAGAAATAATTCTGATTCTTCCTACAAGGATAAATAACTGTATTTTTCGGTACTAGTACGTTCTCAGCAATGTATTAAATACTCTACATGAATATTTTCATAAGAACTCTCTGAAATAAATATAACTATCATCCTCATTTTACCGATGAGAGAAACCAGTCATAAAGAAGTTGAACAATTAACCAAAAAGCTCAGAGATGGCTAGTGAAAGACTAGAGATTTGAATATCTGTCACCTTCCTATAGAGCTTGTCCACATTTATCCACCTGTGGTATCTCCCCGATGCTGTTGACTGGAGCCACCCAGTCAATTTGGAATATTTCTAAAAATTTTATCTATGCTTGTTAAATAGGTGAAACTCAGCTTTCTTATATTTGATTATCCAGTAAAAATATATCAAATCCATAATTTAGAGCAGTCCTCTGGATTTACCATCTGACATTTAACATAATTAACATCAGACACATTCAGTAATAAAGACTATAAATAGCACCTTGGTCTGGCAACTTAACTATTTTTACCTTATAAATGTGTGATTCTCTTACTACTCAAAGTTTACCATGTACATATGTTCTCCACTTCTAGAATTAAAGAAAACCCCAACTGGCTACTACAGTTAATCCTTTGCCTTCCATTTAAAAAGGAAAAGAACAAACCTTTCAATTTGAAACAAACTTCTAATACTACATGCCTTTCAGATAGGTTGGTTCAGCTGAAAATTTGAATGACCTTTCAGTAATTGACATAATAAAAGTAAAGTAAAAGATATAAAAATATATGGCACATGTATATACCTGATGCAAAGTTATTGCAAAAGTAGAATAGCACAACTAAGTAATAAAAATGAGCAATTGTTACACCTAAGTGGTTTGGAAAATCTTTGGCAAGGAATTTAGTGGTAATAGACCTATGGTTTTCATTCTGAAATTCATTATTCTTGCTTTTCACCTCAATGATTTCAAAGTCCTAAATGAGAGATTGGATAAGGATGGTTGTGGGAAGAACAAGAGAAAGAAGTGGGTACAAAGAGAGAAAGACCTAGAAACTGCTGAGATGAACCTTTACTTTTCAAGTGGAAAGCAAGCCCAACACTGAATGAGGGAAACCCCACTGGAGAGAGCAGCCGTGAAGAACAGAGGTAGTTAATGGATGGAATGACTCACCTGATGTTGGATTTTTCCAGCAAACAGCATTGCTAAATCAGGCAGCTTTTGTTAGATGAGTGTCAAGAGAATACAAAGACAGTCTGAAGCCAACAAAGGAAATCATTGATTCAAAAAGAACAGATGAAAACACATTGATAATGAGCTCCAGAACAATTTAACCTCAAAAATATTTAGCAGTATACACTGAATGTGGCTCAGCTCCTTAGGGAATATGATGCCCAAAGATTCATCTCAGGATTTTATTATCAGTAGAAGTTCTCTTTGATTAGGATTAATTTTATTTAATACTGAGGTCACATTTATAAAACTTTAGCCTAGGGATCCCTGGGTGGCGCAGCGGTTTGGCGCCTGCCTTTGGCCCAGGGCGTGATCCTGGAGACCCGGGATCGAATCCCACGTCGGGCTCCCGGTGCATGGAGCCTGCTTCTCCCTCTGCCTGTGTCTCTGCCTCTCTCTCTCTGTGTGTGACTATCATGAATAAATAAATAAAATCTTTAAAAAAAAATAAAAAATAAAAAAATAAAACTTTAGCCTGGCTGGGAAAAAAAAAAAAAAAAGCCAACATACTGAGGGACTAATCCTAGTATTCAATCACAGCTTTGGAAGGTTTTGCTTACATCTAATAGTCAACTCAGCAACATTCAAACATGTCACACTGCTTTGGTTTTACCTATCCTTGTTACCCAGGGACATCTGAGCAAGTTATGAATAATCACCTAGTCTCAATCCACTGTGCTATAGGGAAACTATAGGGAAGGTTTTTATTGTACTGATAAGTTTTCAAGCTAATTTAGGAGGGTTAACAATTTTGATAGTTTCAGCTGAACATTACCTCATATTTTCATCTAGACCTTTAGAATACAATGAAGGTTTTCTCAATTCAGCTGCTCCATGTGCAGTGCAGCTGGCTTTCCTGACAACTTCTCTAAACAGTTGACATTTAACTCAAACTAACCAGTGACCGATAATCTAATCATCTTCTCACTGACAAAATTGTTCTTGTGCCCTATAAGAAGACATAATGAGTAAGGTCCATTCCCCAGAATGCTGACTGAAATAAAAAGATGACTTAGTAGTTCTTGGGTATTCAAACCATGCACATTCCAAAGGAAAGTCTGGCCTCTGACTAACTTCCTAAGCCCTTAGAATATCCTGCCTGATAAGAGTACCTTTGTTCACCTAGGGCCTTGGGTCAGGCCAGATAGTCTATGCTAACAAGGTGGTTTATGTCTGGGACCTTGGGTCATATAGTATCATTTCGATGGAACCTAGAAACTAAGTAACTAATTTTAGCCACACGAATGTCCCATGCCTACATGATCAACCCTCAATAAAACTCTGGAGACCAAGGATGAAGTGAGCTTCTCCAGCTGACGGTACTCCATACACATTGCTGAAAGAATTAAACAGTGTCTCTACAACTCCCTACAAAAAGATGGCTGGGAGCCCATGCTGAATATGTAAGTAAATTCTGTGTCTTCAATAATGATCCAATCTTTTTGTATCATATATATCAAATAGCCTAATCACATAATTTTTAAGACAAAAATTTTAAAGAAAGGACTCCACTTTTGTCAATTTGGAATGGGACATTTATTTAGTGAACATAAGTATAATAGACAGCAAATCTGCACCTAACAGAATAGAATCTATTTATCTTCTATTGCAAGAATTTTTGATGTTTTAAATAAATCCTCCAGAGAAAGTAGGTTTTATTCTGCTAGCTGCAAATAGAACAGTACTTGAAAGATGGTACTCAATAAATATTGCTTAGACACACAAGTAAATTATTGCTTCCTAATGGAACCTTGCCCTCCTGGTTTTGCTGTATGTGTGTGTGTGTGTGTGTGTGTGTGTGTGCATGTACATGAATGTGCATTTTCTTTCTTCCCTGTATGAAAGCTCAGGTTGAGTATAACTGAGAATCAAAGCTGAGCTGTGGGAAACGAGTAAGTTCTACCTTATGATTCTTTGTGGATAAAGCAAACTGTTATCTCAACTACTCACTACACCAAATAAGCAGTTCCCACTGGCAGGTACAACCAAAGATAGCCTTTTATGCACTGGTTACCATCTCCCTCTTCACCACCTTGCAGTCACCTTGCATTCTAGACCGATGCCCAAACTTCTGGATCATGGCCCACCATCTGGACTTCTGTCCTCCTCCAAGGGCATTGTTTGCACTGGGCCACTGATCAGTTGTTAATTCATTACACTGACTAGAGCAAAATGTCCTACTCATGATCACTCAAATGTTTTTCCAACAGCAAGAACTGCCAAACATCCTTCATCACAAACACCATCCTGATAATTCAGTTTAACAATATGTTGTTATTTGTGCACTAAGAAGAGATTTTGTTAGAGATCTGCCCAGAGAAGTATTCCTTCTGCACATTTTTAGGGATTATAGTTTTTAAAAAGGAGATGTTGAAAGAGCAAACAAAATCACTGAATGGTAAAGGTCTGGACTGGAATGTTCCAGACTTGTCGGCCAGGACCAGCCAGCTGCCTGTGACTTTCCACACATCAGCAAGTTCCTCTCATAAAAGGTTTACAGCTCAAGCCAGGCTGGCTGCAGACAGAGTTAAACCAACACAGTACAAAAAAGTGAGGGGAAAACAGTGTGAGACCAATTAAAACAAATTGGTAATGAAAGCAACAGCTGGATGTCAACATGTTCTGCTCTGTTAATGGCATGTCAACAGGGTGATTTTTAAAGAAACTGGTGCCGTCTGAAGGAAAGGAGAGACCAGCTCCCTAATGGGACAGAACAGGCCTGTACCTCACCAGAGGCATTCCTGCCCACTCACTTGGGAGGCCACCTGTGCAGATGACAACCTTGCAAGAAAACTTTTCTCTTTTCTAAGGCCTCCCACCAAACTGCCACCACAGGGAATAACATCTGTGCCACCTACTGCAGGGCCCATTTGACAAACAATGTTAGGACAGAAAAGGAGAGTCAGCGCAGCCTGAGGAACATTGGGAAGTCCAAGGACCTAGGTTCTGAGTCCAGCGCTGTCATCTATGATCTCTGTCCCTGCTACAACCCCAAATGCCTCATCTGCAAAGAAAGGAAAATAAGATCTTTATTTTTTTGGCCTGCTTACAGGAGTATCTTGAAGATGACATGAAAAATTATATATAAAGACAGTTTAGATACTGCAAACATTGCCCTCATATGAGGAGCTCTTCTTAAATAACTAGCTGGCATGTTCTTAAAAACTAGTTTCATAACTGTTCCAGAGTATGTAAAGGTAAGTCTGGTATTGAACCACCTGCTTCTTCTCATAGCACAAGGCAAATCCAAGACATCATCCCTGAGAAATCATAGGTGAGATGTAAAATCACATGTTGGCCGAGTGTAGATGTGCTAGATCTTTTAATTATCCCATCTTCATAATAAACCTCTAAATTAGGTATTATCACTCCACTTTACAGACAAAGACACTGAGGCTCCAAGAGGTTAAGTCAGTAGCTCACATAGCTATTTAATTAAAGAACCAGGACTTGAATCACAAAGCCTTTACTTTTAACCTGTGTGCTATATTCCTGCCCTCATTTTCCCCATTCTAATGCAACAGGGTACTGATATGGGAGGAAGCCCCAAAGGCCAACAGCAAAACGACATATGCCAAGATCCTAAATATGAACCATTTAGCAAGGTCTATCCTGGGGTAATTTGAGTTTCTGCCCAAAATGACAGCTTTAGCATAAGTGGCCAATCCAAAGAGATACCTTATCTTCTCCGAAGAAGTGGCACTTTGGGGGGCAGTGGTGTTTTCTATAAACATCTGAAAGCAGCCCATGAGAGGGCATCAGCTGTGAACAACTATCAAGCCCAGAAAGGGCACCATGCCAGTTCAAAAATATATCAGCCAACAGAAATATTTTCTACCACCTACCATGCCTCCATGCCCTCCTTCTGACCTTGCTGGAGCCAAGGGCTGCCAAGTGAGAAGGAACAGATGAGGAGAAAGACAACACATGTGGGTGAGAGAAAAAGAATAAACATCCCATCTCCCACCACCGCTGGTCCCCACTTGAAGGAAGGGAGATGTGTGGATTCAGAATTAAATAAGGAATTTTTATTATCCCTGGAGTTCACATTTTAATTACTGTTCTTGGGACTGCCTGTGCCCTGAGCATTTTTTTTTTTAATCTACTATATGGGGAAACTAGAAAAACTATGGAAACTTCCCACATTTTCATTCAACGTTAGGAAAGAACGAGGCCCCTGAGGGAGTTTGGAGTTAAAAAGAAGAAAAACATTAAGTTGCTTTATGAATTACTCTGCTCTTTAAAAATACTTATTTATACTTTCCTGGTCCTAGGAGTGAAAAATCACTAAGGTTTAAGGAATACTATAGCCCATGCTGACACAGAAGTCTAGTTCAAAACCTAGGTGCTTTAGAAGGAGAATACTTGAGGGAGGAAAAGAATCAGGAAAATCTTCTAGCATATTAACATATCCCCAGGCCAGGCCAAGTCCTTTGACGTGTGTGGAATGCATTTATTGCTCTCAGCCCCCAGCCTGAGGCTCTGATAAAGCAGCCAGCCTGGTGAGCGCTCCCTAAAAGCCCAGTGCCCTTCAGATCTCTCTCGGATTCATTCCACTTTCCCCTTCTTCTTCCTGTCCTTTGGAGAAGGGTACTTCCTTCTGGGAGATGTCAAGTGTCAAATGGGCCACGCAATCACTTTCCCAGTCAAGAATATGCTCTTACAGATCCATATAGTCATGCATCAAGGACTATCACAACTGCAGAAGACAGAATAAAATGATAACTAAGCACAAATAAACATTGTACCAGTTTAGTGGAGGACGATAGGGTATCTAAGTAGGAGACAGGCCATTTACCAATTCCCTGAATCTTCTGAGAAATGAGAAGAGAAGGCAAAGAAAATTTAAAAAAGGAGAAAAAAAAGGAGAAAATTGAATAAAATTCCATTGCAGAAAGTAAAACAATAGGTGTATGTGTATACACATACCGGAGGTGACTTTAGCCATAAATTATAACAAAAGTCCAAATGTATAATTTATGCACACTATTATTATCTCCCAAATAGACAATTCCTAAAAAATTGGTTTTTACCAAAAATACAATTTTGATAATTTAATAAATCATGAAGATTACAAAACCTAATGAATATCAAGAAACATAATCTTCCTGAACAGTCAACCTGCTTACTATCCTTGGAAACAAGGCTCTGGAGTCAAGCGGCAGAAGCCTTCAACTCTCCTTCAAATTTTCTTCAGAACAGGGCTTTCTATTGATTTAGTGTTCTTGTAGCACAGAACCAACAAACCTCTCAGGTGAAAATAAAAACTACATTTATTACCATCTGTTATGTACATATATCACCCATTACTTACTTCTCACAGCATCTCTCTGAGATAGTCAATATTATCTCCACCTTGAGGTAAAGGCTTCCAGTTATGGAATGAGTAAGTCACTAGAATAAAAGGAGCAGCACAGGGAATATAGTCAATGGTACTCTACTAGGGCTATCTGGTGACATATGGCAGCTGCACTTCTGGTGAGCACAGTGTAACATACCCACTTGTCAAATCAACTAATGCAACATTGTGTGTCAATAAAAAATATAGTTGATTCAATTAACTTTAATCAATCAATTTTTTAAAATTAAAAAATATATATATCCCCATTTTACAGATGAGAATATTGGCACTCAGGTTGTGTCATGCTCAGTGATATCAAAGCTGAAACCAGAGCCCAAGGCTCCTGAATACCACTGTAGAACAATTGCCAGCACCTTACAATGCCTCCCTTCTTAACACAATTAAAATGTCAGAGCCTGCAGGATTCACCTCAGTGAAAGTTCTTTATTGGTATTGTCGGACTATCTATTTCTTCTTAATTTAGGGATAGTAGGTTGTATATCTCCAGGAATACATCTATTTTCTAGTTTATTTACTGGTGTATAACTGTTCAAATTAGTCTCTTATGATCCTCTGTATTTCTGTGTTATCAGTTGTAATGTCTCTTCTTGCTTCTATAATTTTTTTTTATGTAAGTCTTCTCTCTTTTTGTCTTTAATCTAGCTAGAGGCTTCTCAAGTTTATTTATCTTTTCAAAAACACCAGCTCTTAGCTTCATTATCTTTCCTACTATTTTTCTAACCTCTAATGTATTCCTGCTCTAATCTTTATTATTCCCTTCCTCCTGCTTAATATGGGCTTAGTTTGTTTTTCTTTCTCTAGCTCCTTGAGTTGAAAAGTTACTTACTTGAAACCTTTCTTTCTTTTAGAGTGGGAGGGAGGGGGGCAGGTAGGGGCAGAGGAGAAAAAGAGAATATTAAGCAGACTACATGCCCAACATGGAGCCCCATGTGGAATTCCATCTCACAATTCTGAGATCATGACCTGAGCCCAAATCAAGAGTTGGATGCTTAACCAACTGAGCCACCAGGTGCCCCATGATCTTTCTTTTTTCTTAATGTAGGTATTTATCAATATAAATCTCCCTTTTAAGAACTGGCTTTCCAAGCTGAGTTGTTTTGGGTTTTTTTGTTTTTGTTTTTGCCTTTGTTTTTTTACTTATTTGAAGAGGCAGATTAATAGGAGATCCTCTCCTGAGTAACCCTATTTCTAGTTACTCTCCCTACCTCCTTCCCCCCCTTTGGTAACCCCATTCACACCTGCCTCTTCTCCAGGGAGTTCCTGCCCAAGTTTCCAGCTGGTTCTCCCAGTTGCCATCTGATGCCAAGAGGAGATGAGTTTATCTCTGCTGGGAGGTAAATTTTAGGATTGCATGCTTTCTCTCAATCCCAAAAAGCCAGGCCAGGTGCTGAGGGCCTCTTGGTTTTGTTTGTTTTGTTTGTTTGTTTTTCCCTAAGGCAATGCCTGAAGTATTAAAATGTAAACCCCTTCCCCCAAAACAGCAGAGTTGAGCTGACTGCCAGTGTGAGCTCACACATAATCTGCAAAGGCTCCCAAGAGCCCTCAGTGAGGTACACACAGAGCTCTGGTTACCGGGAGGGAGGAACACACAGAAGGCTAGGAGTGCACATGGGTTAGCTGGTAAGAGGGTGGGACGGTCAACAGGTGATGCATCCTGGCAGGTTTGTGAGCAGGCTTCTGGGTGGAGTTTGCCAGATAATTAGTGGAAAACATAGCCTTTGTTGACGTCTGTGCCTTGGTTGGTGTGAGCTCCCACCCCTTTTCCCTGCTGCTAGCAGTCTAGACTTTTCAGCCATTCCCATTCCCTCAGTGTTCTGGGTGGGGTAGGAAGGAAGTAGTGAGCCTCTCAGGCAATTCCCTGCATGTCTGGGAAAGCCAGGCACTCACTACACTCTCATTTTTTCCTATGGGAGAAACTATGTGCCAAAGGGGTCTCTCCTGGCACTGTGCTCTACCACCTTAGAGGAAGAGGTGATGCAGATAAAGTAAAACTGTTCTTCTTACTCACTCCAATGTATTTATTCTTAGAATTTTTGCTCTAAGGGTGCGCTAGACCTCTCTGTTGGACTCCTAGGCTCCCACAAAGATATTCTTCTCTACGTGTGGTTGTCAAAATCAGTTTCTGGAGGAAGTGAGGGGAGGGAATGAGAACTGCAAACCACTATCCTGCCTTCTTACTGAAGTTGCATTCCTCAACATCCATTTTTAATTTTTAAAAACTCCTTGGGATCCCTGGGTGGCGCAGCAGTTTGGCGCCTGCCTTTGGCCCAGGGCGTGATCCTGGAGACCCGGGATCGAATCCCACGTCGGGCTCCCGGTGCATGGAGCCTGCTTCTCCCTCTGCCTGTGTCTCTGCCTTTCTCTCTCTCTCTCTCTCTCTCTCTCTGACTATAATAAATAAATAAAAAATAAAAAAAAATAAATAAATAAAAATAAAAATAAAAATAAAAACTCCTTAAACAGTATTTAATGTATAGTAATTAGTAGTATTCAATGGATATTTTATAATTACATAAATATATAAAACTGATTTACTTATTTGTAGAGTACTGTAAATCTAGTATATATATATAAATGACATGTTTATATATAATCTGATATATTATTTCCATTTATTTATGAAATATAATGATGGAGAATTTCTATATTATTAATATTTATATATAAAACTGTTAGATATATTTATATGTATATAATATATAAAACATATATATAATTAAATATACTGATGGAGAAATATTTGATTACACTGGGGAGAAAAGGTACATTTTAATTAAGACTCAAAATCCAGAAGCCACGTAAGAAAAGGTTGATAATTTTACATAAAAATGCAAATCTTCAAAATCACACAAAATACTGTAGGGAAAGTCAAAAAATGACAAATAAGAAAAATATCTATAAATCATTTTGTAGGTATAGGACTATATATAAGCACCTAGAAATTGAAATAAAGTCTAAAGAGGTAGTTTACATGAGAGGAAAAATTTGCTCAAATTTATATGATAAAAGAAAAGCAAATTATAATTATGAGACACCATTATTTACTTATTAGAATAGCAGGAAAACAGTTTTAGCAATAGCAAGACTATACTGAGACAAACCCTTTTAGACACTATAGGTATGAGTATAAATTCATAAAGCCCCTATAAAAGTCAATTCAAAAATGTCAGTCAAACTTACACATTCATTTACCTTTACCCCAGATATCCCACTACAAGAAAATTATTCATAAATATGCTTGTATCTGTTTGAGGGGATCCCTGGGTGGCTCAGTGGTTAAGCGCCTGCCTTCAGCCCAGGGCGTGATCCTGGAGACCCGGGATCGAGTCCCACATCAGGCTCCCCGCATGGAGCCTGCTTCTCCCTCTGCCTATGTCTCTGCCTCTCTCTCTGTGTGTCTCTCATGAATAAATTAATAAAATCTTTTTAAAAAAAAGAGAGAGAGATTAGTGGTTTTTTTTCCCCAAAAGCCAAGAATTGTATTCACTCAAGTCATTACATACTGGGAAATATAGTAGAACTCTATAATAGAATACTATAAAGCTGAAAAAAATGCAGAAACTCTCTGTTGCAGTTACTACTTCCACATAACAAACTATTCCAAATTTCTTGATGTAAAACAACAACCATTTTATTATGCTCATGGATTATCTGGGTCAATAATTCAGAAAGGGCCCATTAGGGACAATTTATCTCTTTTCCACCAGGTGTGGGGACCTCAACTGGGAAGGCTTAAGGACTAGGAGCTGACTCCACTGCTGGAGGCGGAAGTACTGGGAAGATCTGCTTAGTATAACAATGTTGCTGCCTGCCAGTTTTGGAATCTCAGCTGTAGCTAAAGCTACAATACCTACCCATGGCCTCTCCATGTGATTTCTTAAGCTCCCTACAGCAAGGTTCCAAGAGGAGCCTTCTAAACAGAAAGCCAGAAGGAAGCTGTATTACTTTCTTTGTCCTAGCTTTGTCACACAGTATAATTTCCTTCATGGTCACAAGCCCATTTAGATTCAGCTCATGTCTTGACGGGAGGAGTGTCAAAGTCATATTGGAAAAAGAACAGGTGGGATGGGAAGCTATTGCTGCTGCCATTTTTGGAAAATACAATCTGCTCCACTATTTTGGAAAGATAAGATATGGAATTAAGTCAAAAAGCAAGGTAATGAAAGGCATGGGATATGCTACCTTTTATGAAAAAAAAGGGAAGCACTACGTATGGATAAATAATATGAAAAAATACACAAGAAACTAATAAAAATAGCTAAATGTAAAAGTAGTTTAAGGAGATTGTAAAACAAAAAACAAAACAAAACAAAAAAAAGATAAATGAGGCCAGAGAGAAAACTATTTCTCTTTTCTTGTTTTTTCAAACTTAAGAATGTGCTTCTTTTGAAAAAAAATATTAAAAACAGTAACAGATAAACATACAGACACACACATAGTTACACACACATGCAGATAATTCTCCCTCTAAAATAATTATGTAGGTTTATGATCTTTTTAAGTTTAAAGAAGTATTTACGAATGTAAGCCTGTCCTGGCACCCTTAAGCAAAGAGCATCTTTCCTGATTAAAAAAAACAAAATCACCTTAGAATATTCTGTATGCTTAGAAATAGGAAAACTGACTTTTCTGCATTCATATTTTGTATGGAAGTCAGTGATGCAATATAAGGCTCGGACTCAATTCTTTTTCACCACCTTTCACGTCTCAATGAAGGTTAAAAATGTCAGTTGATTTTGAATGTTTGATAATAATTTCTTTCTTCTCTCTTTATCTCCCTCTCTCCTAATAAGCAATATTAATTTAGTGTTACCCTGAACCTGGTTATAGCAAATAGTTACATTTCAAATGTAACATATAATTCAATCTTCACAAAAATGTTGTGAGCACGGAATTTTTACTTGCCAATTTTACAGATGAGTTTGCAAAATACCAAAATATTCACATTGTAGGTAGTGGAGACAGTGCCTGTAAAGGTTTGTTCAGCTCCAAAATTTAAATCTCTAAACTCAATTTCAAGACCTCAGATTCTAACACCTGGAGTTAAGACTCATCTAGAAAAACCTTTAACAAACCAAGGGTCATTTAGTTGGAGGTAACTCTGAAGAGTACTTAAACCAACCTCTTCAATTACAGAAAAGGAAATCAAGGTTGGAGAGACAAGTCATCCTGCAAACCCCATGCAGCTTTGTGGAGTAGAATCTAGGTCTTCCGACTCCTAACACAATGTGCTTCTCACTACAGCAAATGTCCTCCTTTAGACAGGATTTCACTTGTCACCTAATAACCCTGCCACAACTGCCTGTGACAGGTTGTGTTCAAATCTAATCCATTTTGAGGTGCACCCACAATAGAGCTGCAATAGCTGAGTGGGAGGCTGATCAGCATCACAAAGGGAGAGACGTGGCCCACTTTCCCTTGGCCAGAAAAAGAGTTCTAATTATGCTAATGCATTGAGAAAATATTATTTATGGATATAGGAGGCTGCTAACAAACAATCATGGGATTTGAATGGTTCCCAAACCCAAGAATTCCTGTCAATTTTGTAGATGAAGGACACTCACAGAGGAAGATATTTTAAGTACAGCCATTGTTCCTGGACTTCAAGCAGAACATCACCAGGACCATTTTGACTTCCTAGCTAACTTTCAATGTCCCTACTGCCCAGTTCATCCTGTCTGTGGAATGAAGAGTATGCACCAGAAGCAGCACAGACATAAAGTATCCATATACTGAGCATCCTCTCTGAACCCAGCATCCTCTCCTGGCCAGGATGTGGTGAGGCAAAGATGATCTGCTCCAGTCATTGACAGCTGCTAACCACCAGCACAGTATGGATCAACTCACTTTTCTATACGAAATGTTAGCTACTTTATAATCCCTCAATTCTTTAATTAAAATAATAGTTGGATATTTTTTCAGTTTTACTGAGACATAATGACAATGATTTTTTTTAACCTCCAGTTGTAAGCCTAATAGTTCACACACATATATTTTTTTCAGGCACTAATCAATGCTGTTAGTGAACAGCAGACTTTGAAAAGCCAGCTGCACATTAAATCCTTAGTATTCCACCTACAATCAAAGTCATGTTTAGGGTTGTAGTGGAAGGCATTTTTTAAAAGCACCACAAGAGAAGTCAATAGGAACTTGAAGCTACTTTAGTGGAAATTAACTTCTGACAAGACAATCTAGTGGTTAAAATTATTTATGTCTTTCTTATTTTATTGTCTCATGTCAGATTTTCACCAGGCCAATGTAAGTCTATGACTTTTCAAAGATAGTTGCCTTAAAAGAAATGTACCCAAAATGCTACTATCTGCTGTTAAAAGATCAACACCTGCCTGAGCTGTGTGGAGAATGAAAGAGCCTGGTATTCTAAATATATCTAAAAAGTATTGTTTATCATTCCTGATTTCCAAGACTTTAAAATATTACTATGTTTGACTCTCTGTTTCCAACAGACAACATAAAGCTCAAGCACAAGGGAAAAAAAAAAAAAAATGGAACCTGCCCTCCCGCTTAAACCAATACAAGAAAGTATCCAGGGCTGTCCTACTGCAGTGTTAGAAATAGACCTTTCTCTGAGCTTGAACTGTTCCTGTATATAACTTGTAGATTTTCTTTTTAATGTTTTTTTTTCTTTTAATGTCTGCAGAATTTTTTTAGTATGCATTATTCTAATATAACACTTCTTAATATATACATTGCTTCTGCCATGATTTAACATTCTCATATCCTAAAGACGCAGTAACATGTCATGCAAAGATTACTAGAGTATGAGAAAGGAAATGTGAGTACTAAAGCAAGTACTATCACTTCATAGGAATTGAATAATTAATAAACTCTCTGGACAATACTTTCCAAATCTATAAAATGGGATTAATTGTACTCTGTCCTAATTTTCTAGCCAAAGTTTTATAAACCACAATTGGAGGACACCTGGGTGGCTTAGTTGTTTAGGCATCTGCCTTCAGCTCAGGTCATGATCCCAGGGTCCTGTGATTGAGTCCCGTGTAAGGTTCCCTGCCCAGAAGGGATCCTGTTTCTCCTTCTCCTCCTGCCTGCCACTCCCCTTGCTTGTTCTCACGCTCTCTCTCTCTCTCTGTCAAATAAATAAATAAATAAAATCTTTAAAAGAAAAAAAACCACAAATGGAAAAATTCATGTTAAAGTCCTTTGAAAATCATAAATCATAATAAATTTGGAAAGCATTCAAGATTAAAGTTGTCTAAAAGAGATCACTTAAAACAAGCTACCACTTCATTAATATTTCCTACCCGCCCCATAGACAGTATATTGGGGCTCTCCAAAGAAACAGACCAACAAGATGTATATATGTATGCTCATATACTTAAATATGTACATTTATATATGCATACATTTCTATGTGTGTATATATGTGTATACCCACATACACATGCACATACAGAGAGCAATTTCTTTTAAGGAAATGGCTCACGTGATTGTGAAGCCTGGCAAGTCCAAATCTGAAGAATAAACCAGCAAGCTGGAGACCCAATAAAGAGTTGCAGTTCAAGTTCAAAGGCAGCTTGCTAACAGAATTCCTTCTTCTTCAGGAAGGTCAACTGTTTCCTAGTAAGGTCTTCAAATGACTGGATGAGGCCAACCCACATTATGGGAAGGAAACTGCTTTACTCAAAGCCTGCTAACTTAGATGTCAATCTTTGAAAATAACCTTCACAGGAACATTTGGACCAGTGTTTGGACATATATCTAGGTATTGTGTCCTAGCGAGGCTAACCCAGAAAAAATTACACCACACAGAGTTACCTTTCAGGATTATTTTAGAGAAAGTTCATTGAAAAATAATGACTTTTCCAACTCCCCCAACCCACATCTGTAGCGCCTTATCTGAATAAATGCATAAAAAATGTTTGTTGAATAAGTACATGAAAACTAGAATAGGTGCAGGGTAATATGGTTTCATGATATCTTTTCATCTTATTAAGTTAATCTGTAAATAACAAAACTAGGAGGAAAACACCCAAAGGGCAAAAATATGGATATTCAAGGGGTTGCCATAAAAACTAGTCAGGATATGCCATGGAGAACACCTGACTTTCTCTATCTTTGCCTATTTCTCAGGCTCTGAAGTTATCATCTAATCCAGTACTGGCCTTCTTTTGTGCCCCCCTTTCACTGATTTTTAAAGTTCAAACAAAATTTCTGTGATTAGGGGAATCCCTTGGTGGCTCAGCAGTATAGCGCCTGCCTTCAGCCCAGGGCGTGATCCTGGAGTCCCGGGATGGAGTCCCACATCAGGCTCCCTGCATGGAGCCTGCTTCTCCCTCTGCCTGTGTCTCTGCCTCTCTCTCTCTCTCTCTCTCTCTCTGTGTGTGTGTGTGTCTCATGAATAAATAAAATCTTTTTTTAAAAAAAGAATTTTTCTAATTTGTTGGCCACTCCTTGTTTTCAGCACCATATCCATAACTCAAATCAACTACACTTATTATTATTCTGCAAAAGATAACCTACCTCAGGTTGGAACTTCAAGAAATTACAATCTTTAAAAAGCCTAGCAAATTTTGTTATTTTATAATATTTTTATAAGTACCATTGACTTAGAAAGAAAGAAAATAGAATGTTGTGATATCCAATTCCTCTTTTGCTACATTTTTCTATTTAAAACAACAGCATTGGCTGAGTTGTGCAAATAATTAACCATATCATGTTTTCTAACCCAGCTAACTTTGGAAAATTGTAATTTAGTAGGCACAATTAATAAACATTTCATGCTAGTTGTAACATGGTTGTAAAACCAAGTATTGCCATATGTTGTTTAGAAAGTACAGAATCTAAAAGGGAATTATTACCTGAAAAATAGTCAGGCATCTATTGCACTTCATGCTCTGCCAGGTAAATTGATAAAGAAGTACTTAGAATTAGCAAGTCTCTCCTTGCAGCTGTGCTGAAATGGCCATCAGAGTTGGTCATCCCCAAGGCAAAGAGATGTAAATTTGCCCTTTGATAACTTCATGCCCAGGTAGGGAGGAAACAATATCTCCCAAGGAAAAACTAGACTCTTCTTTCCTCACTATGGTTGCTGTGCTGAGGTGAAATAAGAATCACATTTAGACTCATAAAATCTGACTATAAGTTCCTCTTCAGCCACATAGTAGTTGAGTGACTTGGCCATTACATAAATAAATACTTAAACACTGTTTTGTACCTATGACTAATGGAGATATAAGAAACATCAGTACCTATTGTTTAGGAACATCGTATATTAGATGTTCCCAAGAGAGAATTTCCTATCATAAAGATATATGATTATTAATTATCCTCAGGTACTACAATGGTTCAGAGCTTAACCATTAAAGACTTCACAAGACAAATAAGGTCTCATCATTAAGGAAACTATTTAAACTTTATGAGCCTTTTGACCACTGAAATTTTTTTTGAAACTCTAATTTAAAAAAAGTAATTATGAAATAAGTGTACTACTATCAACATTCCATAATAAAACGTTATAGTAACTTGAAATTCATTCTAAACTGTATACATATTATCACTCCAACTTCCCCAGAGAAAAATGAACTTCTAAATTGACAAAGATATATTTTTTTTAAGATTTTATTTATTTATTCATGAGAGACACAGAGGAAGAGGCAGAGACATAGGCAGAGGGAGGAGCAGGCTCCATGCTGGGAGCCCCATGCAGGACTCGATCCAGGGACTCTGGGATCACGCCCTGAGCAGAAGGCAGATGCTCAACTGCTGAGCCACCCAGGCATCCCTTGACAAAGATATTTGAATCTCACTGACAACCCAAAGCGCTTAGGTATAATCACAAAACAAGCCTAATTTCTACCTTACTTAGATACCTTACTTTACCTCACTTAGAGTCTTCAGTGTTATATCTATCAATACCACAGCTTTGTAAATTGTGTAATACTTTGTGTTTGTATCTGTTCTTTATACATAAGGCATATATATAAAGATACACTAGATATATCAGTATAAACTAGACAGAAACAGACTCTTTCATGAAGCTTACTTTCTAGGATGTTAAAAATGCAGAGTACTTTAGAACACATGGTAAAGGTGTATTGAGTGCCTTTTATCTCCATGCCCACAGAAATAAATCAAATTCATCCTTCAAGACCTGGTTTAAATGCTACCTTCTCTATGAATCCTCTCTTGATACTGGCCTGATTAGAAGTGACTTTTTCCTCCTTTCAAAACCCAGAGCACTTCATTACTCATTTATCCATCTCCTCACTCAACATATATTTGATGAATGTTTACTCTGTGCACATAGTAACGACTCAAAAGATGCTCAGTGAATGAACCAACGAGCACATGGATGTGAGGCAACACAGTAATATTTATTACACACTCGGTAAAGACCAGGATTAATGCTAAGTGCCCTACATGCACTTTTTTATTCCACAGTATTTCAAAGTGGTACGGATTATTCAAAAGTCTGGGTACAGCAGTGAATAAAACAAAGAAAGCTCCTTTGAACCTTACTCCAATAAGGAAGTCAGACAAGTTAAATAAAAAATAGATGCATAAAAGTGAAGTGTGCTATCATAACTTAGTGTTTAGTGTCATGAGAAGGAGTAAAGTATGAAACTAGGATAGACAGGGATGGGATGTAATTTTAGACAGAGGATTGAAGTTGAGTGGAAATATAAATGAAGTGAAGGAGAGGAACAAAAGGCATAACTGAAGGAAGAGCATTCCAGGCAGAGGGGAAAGTACATGAAAAATCCCTGGGGCAAGAACACGTGAATGTAGCGGAGGAGGAGTGAGTGGCAGAAAAAGAGAAAACAAAGTCAGAGAGCAAGCTAAGAAGAAAAGTTGTAGTATTTGGTAGGTCACATGCAGGAGTTTGGCAGGTAATCAATATGATGTTGTCTGGAAATTAAAAATGTGTTGAAATTTCAAGAAGGCAGATGTAGCATAGCATAATACAGCAGGAAGGACAGTATGCTTGCATCCAAACAAACCCCGAAGAGAAGTAAACACGTGGATTCCTTCGCCAGACGGGGTTATTAAAATTCCCTGAGACTGTTTTCTGTTTTGGAAAATGAAGAGAGTATATTGCCTGAAGGCAGGGTTGAGAACAATACAGTCCTAAAATCTAAGAGTTAAACCTTAAAACTGGCACAAGTTATATGCAATTCCCTTTATATGAAAAACGCCTTAAGGAAGAAAAAGTATTCCCTATGCTGGAAGCAGAAAGGAGAAGAATCTGGCTGTTATTATATTGTTAAAAAATCACATATCTCAAGAAAGAATAAGTCCATCAGAAAATGAATCAGTCACCAAGGAGCATGATAGAAAGGAAGGCATGAATTATCAGTATGCCTCCAGCACCGACGGAAGAACAAAGTGTCCTAGGAAGATACAATGATGCAAACGTGCCCAATTCTCCTTATTGTCAAGACAGATCTATCAGACCATCAGTCTGATACCATTAAACATATGAGTTATGCTGTCAACTCTCCTTGTTCTGATTCCATGCTCACAAGCTACCTTCTGATAATCTAGCTTCCCAGGATGATTTTCTACAGGGAGAGAATGTTGTGGTGTGCTGGAAAGTTACATTTCTCTCTACAAATCACAGCATTGGCATTCTGAATTCTATCCTTTATTCTCCTGTGGATTTAGTTGATGTGAATCAGCATGCCCAAGTCCAATAAAGCTCTGAGAAATGGACACTGTTTTCTGGATCTGTAGGACTGAGGGGTCAGACTCAGGGTTGTGATGAGCTCAGCAGGTGATGCCCCTCCAGGGGCTGTTGGTAAGTAGCCAGCCACACACATTATTTTTTAAGTTTTCCACTGCCTAATTCAAAAAGGTTGTGGGGTAGAGGTGAAATACTGTATTTGAAAGGGTTTAGAAAGAGGTAAAGTTCTTTTGAGGAACACTGAAAAATGCCTAAGAGATGGTGAAAGAAACAAACTGTGTCCTATGGACCTTGCCCATTTGGCTACTTGGGCACCATCTGCAGAATAGAAAAACTCCCAAGCTAGGAGTAATGGATCTATCTACCCATGAAGAATATAAAACTCATGGAAACAGGTTCAGATCCTGATGATATACTCAATATCACCATCTTTCCCTCTTTGAGTCATTTTCTTCAGGGATTAAAATCCTGGAATTTCCTTTTAGGAATACAGCTTTCCAATAAAAAAAATCTAAAATTACTACTAACTCTTTTGTGATATATATAGAGAGAGATAGATACATAGATAATAGATACAAACATACATATAAATATATATTGCTTATGATATACCAGGCAATAGCCCCAGCTACATAATTTGTAAAAACCCATGCAGAATTAAAATGCAGAGACCTCTGTTTAAAAACATCAGGATTAAAATGTGCTGTAAAAGTTATTAAAATATAAAGACCATTTGCAGTTATTAAAATATAAAGACCATTTTTTTTCATGGTCTCTCTCCTCACTTGTCATGGTATCTTTCCTTTGTTAATGCCAAATTCTTAAAAACTTAGCTTGAGTTTTATTTTCCATCTTTATATCATGCAATTCCAGCTTTAAATGAAAACATACGAGCACTCATCGTGCTCTTGGCTGGGCTCCCTGCTCAACAGGGAGTCTGCTTCTCCCTCTCCCTCAGCTCCTCCCCTAACTCATGCACCTGCCTTCTCTCTCTCTCTCCCTCTCTTCCTCCCTTAAATAAATAAAGTCTTAAAAAGAAAAAAAGAGCAGTCATTTTGTAGATACAATAACCAAAGTTACACAGCCTGTATTTCTTAGTTTACTGTACATATGTATTTCCTTCTTGCTGGGACACAGGAAACACTGCAAGAAAAATAATTCAGCTATTTTTATATCACATCTTGATACATGCACATTCTGTCAACACTCTATACCCTCAGCTTACTAATGAATAAGGACAGACTGACAGAAGAAAGAAGTGCGAGTTACTTCCATTTCCTTCTATGTCATTTTTAGCATAAGTGGTTGGCTAATACAAGGAAGTAACATGAGTAGGAAAGAATATAATAGGATTTTGGGTCATTGTGTTTCTTTGAATGTCATTGCCTTCTTTCTGCCTTTGAGAAAAGTTTCGATTTAAGTAGAATTTGTGGTCTCTTGGAGCTGTCAGCACTCTTACTTCTCCAGTCATACATGTAAGACATTACCTGGTACTTGCTTTGAGCCTCGCTGAACCCTCCCCCACCACACACACACATTTGGGTCCACTAGCATTCTATGCTCACAGGCATTGCAAATGTTATGCCACAGTCATGCATATTATGCATATCTCATCTATTCAGATGCATGCTTAAAATTATTAGGAATAATAAGAAATTAAGAATTTTAAGACAGCAAAAGCAGAACACAAAACCAAGCATGGGATTGCTCTGAGCATGGCAGCTTATGCATCTGTACAGGTCTACAACCATGAAGCCAGCCCTGCCACACATTACTTTAAGAACAGATGATTAACTTTCATAACAACTATGAGGTTGATACTATAATTATCTTTCATTTCAGAATGAGGAAATAGGCACAGAGAAGTTAAGTAGCTCATTCAAGTGCTAATAAGAACTATTAAATGACCAGTTGGGATTTGAACCCAGGCTTTTTAGCTCACCAACACACAGTGTTTCTTCTCCTAAAGGCATTGGTTTCAAATTCAACCCCAAGGTTCTTTGGTTCTTCCTTGCTTTCTTACCTTCTAAAAATCTAAAAGAAAATTCATATTACCATAAAGAAACCCACAGATATTGTAGACATTTAATGTAATTGACTACACTTGACATTAGCAGGTATAATGAATAATAGTAGTTATCAGTGAGTGCTTCCTACGGGCCTAGCAATTTGATGAGATAGTTGCAGTTATTACCTGTGCTTACAGATGTGGACATAGAAGTTTAGAGAAATTATGTAACCTTTGTCAGACTAATTAGGTAATAAGTGGAAGAGTCAGGATTTAGCCTCAGACAATTTGACATTAACATGCATGGACTTAAAGACTTTGTCATGGTGCTAATAGTTTTCCCAATGCCCATTTTAATGGTGCCAAGAGTGAATGACTGAGACCAGATTTATATAGATAGAGTTTATGTCTGCCAGATTTCTTTTCAATCTCACAGGCTCAAAATGAGAGGTATAATTCAATTGCAAGAATAAAGTGTTTGACATTCAAATGTGTACTGTAGTGCAAATTTGCTAAACAGTTTCTTCCTCTAAAGAAAGTTCAAATAGATGGAGCCTAGAATGAAATGCCAGAAATACAAAGAAGCCTCAAAAGTTTAGGATGCTGTCCTTGGAGAAACTGTTATCCCTAGCAGATAACCTTTGAGCAAATATAGATAGTAATTGGATAGTTCTAATTGAATTCAATAGAGAGAGGAAGCTCAACTCCTGGTCTTGCCTCTGATGTCGATTAATGCTATATAATTCTTTGAACAACCTTGACATCAAAAGAAATGGGCATAAAACTGGAAATCTCCCAGATCAGTCTCAAAAAGAGTTTTCTATTCAGAAGCTGCTTTCAGAATAGCATAATTGTTACAGTAGATCACATAATTAAATAACAAAAGCATAATCAGAATAGCCATCTCCAAAAATTTTACTAAATTGGGTGACATAAGAAAGAAAAGAAAGCCTAAAGAAGTAATTTTGGCTTAGGACATAAAATTAACTGGGTAGCTAAGGGACTGTTAAAGTCCAGAGCCATGTGTAATGATGGAAGACTTTTAAATTCCTGGCAAATTTTCAAGGCACATAAAGGAAAATTAGGACTGTTCTTCCTAACAGATTTTTAATTATAAGAGCATTTTATTCAAAGTAGCTGAATTTTTTTACCCTCCATTGTATATTCTGCAATTAATTGAAGATCCATCACAAAACACTTGGTTCTTCTACTGCTGTTCACCTAAGGAAATCAACATATTAGAGGCATTTTGAAAATAACTGGAGATACAAACCCATTTTAAAAAGAAATAAAGAGACAGACTCACACTTTCTAGTGAAAAAAAAAAAGTGTTCACTCCATTCTCTATTCCTTTATTGGACCATACAGCTCCAGTTTTCTGTTTTTAAACAGAAGCTGTCTTGAGTTCCTTCAGATAACAGAGTCAGAGACAAAGGATTACATGTAATAATTTAGTGGGAGGTGTCAGGAATGAGAGATAGGGCAACTGAAACAGGAATAAGGGAGAGGAATATGAGAAAGCATGATGGAGTTGGCCACTGCTGCTATGGGGGGAATAAATAGTGTTCTAATTGAAAGGATCAAACGAGAAGTCATATGATATACATCTTTGCTCATGTGTCTGAGCCTAAGACAAAGAAAAGGAGGCATTTATCCTTTGGTCCTTATTCATTGGTCAAAGGATCTCCTTTCAACACCACACACACACACACACACACACACACACACACACACACACACACCAGTATTCCACATAGTGAGCACTAAGTGGGTTCCTGTAAATATCACACATTCTTGTGAAACAGAAGCTGTAGGTGGGGCAGCCAAAGGCATGCACTGGCAAACCTGAGACTGGTGCTGTCAGGGGCTCCTGCACGCAGCTGGGAAGCCAACATGGAACATCTCACTGTGGCTATGGCTGGAACTAAGGGGTACAGTGGAGGGGGGGTGGCTGCTAAGAGAATACTGATAGAGTCACCATGTTCACCTTGAACCAATTTCCACCCTTGAGCTCTGAGCAGCTGTTTTACATTTTGGTGGCACAGATAAATTTTACTATTAAAGTAGTAATAATAATGTTTCAAAGGATTCCCAAACATATCTTGAAGTGGATTTAAACTGTCTCCATTCCCGCATCCCACATCATCTTAACTCTTCTCTGCTTCTAATGTAGAGAGAACCCCCATAAGTGTCTACAATAGCTCTCAATGTTTGCTGCCCTAGGTTAGGGTTATCTCCCCGAGTTGACAAATCTAGTGGTCTGCTCTCTGCCTGGACATTCTGTCCATTCCATCTCACTGGCATGGTTAGGCAGCCTCTCTATGCAGAGGAATATTCTTTGCTTCTGCAGGCATTTTTCTTCAGCTTATTCTATTTCTTTGCATTGACCTTCAACATTCTCACTAGCCTCACTTAATCTTCCTTCTCTCTAAAAGTGTGATTGCCCCAAGACTCTGATTTTCTTCTGCAAAATTCGCTCAGTGATTTTGTGAATGTCTGTCTCCCAACCACAGAGGGTCCTTTTCCCCACTCCCTACCTTCTAACCACTCCTTCTGCCATTTCCTCTAAAGCCCCATCATGAAGCGTGGAGAGCAGCATCTCAAATGCAATCTCTTCTAATGAAATTTGTGACCTTCTCTCTGAAGCTCTGTCTCCTTTTGTGTTTCCTATTTCATATTCATTCTTGCACCCTCCTGGGTCCTAGGCCTTGTTTATCAGTGCCCTGCAAACACTGATCCTACACATTTCCCAAGAAGAAATAGGATACAATTCACCTTCTTTTAAATGATTCAATGGAAAATGCACACAAACTGTAAATATCCTGGAGTTCATTTTCCTCTTCATTTTAAGAGTCCCCAACATGGTTGAACTCTTGGTATTAGAAAAGTTTGAAAGGAAAAAAAGCTAATGCCTGAAAGAAATCTATCCTCTTAGGACCAGCCAAGCATTTGGCTCAAACTCTGTTTAAAACTTTTTTATATACATAGTCATATAATCCTGACTTTACATACATGAATAAATATGATCATATGCATTCCTTTTAATTAATTCATTTTTAATTTGTAATTTACTTTTTCGCTTCATTCTCCACCCCACTCACAGAACTTCTCTTCTGCCTCCTCCCCACTAGACAACCCAAATCAATAAGTAAAATGTATCCTTTCATATTTTTCTCCATGCTCCTATAGTCACCTATAGGTAATATATCCATGTACAAATAAATATACACAAGTATCCACACATAGGCTTTAGCAGTATATTACAAAAATGAAATGATGCATAATACTTTAGCTGTTGCTTTTTCCAGGCAATTTCACAAAAATCTTTCACAGTCCCTGGTATATATAGTTCTCATTCAAGGTTTTAGTGGTTTGAAAGCACAAAAACTTATTTATGGATTTTTCTCCTACTCTGAATAATGATATAAACAATTTTGTAGCTAATCCTTATGGAACTAAAGTTTTCTTTATATAGAATAGATTATCAGGAAAGAGATTACCGGGTATACATGGTTATATACTTTTTTTATAGATGTTGGGGGATTGTTTTCATATTTCTTTTAGCATTTTTTAGCATGCCACATTTCCCACCTCGCTGTGGCAGCAGATTTTGTTCATTTTAATACTTGCCAATCTAAAGAGTAAGAAGTGAAATCTATTACATCTTTTCCTGACTACTAATATATTTATGTGTTTTTTCATTTATCATCGATCATCTAGATTTTCATTGCTATAAATATTTTCTTCATATTGACTTCTGTTTTTCTATCATTTATATCCTTATCAATTTTTGAGTCTTGTCTATAGTCTTGTCTACAGATATTAGCTTTTTCTTCCATTTTACAAGTTGTTCTTTTTTCCAAATTTATTGTTGTTTTTTTTTTCATTTATGGTATCCTTGTCATCATAAAAAATTTTTTAATTATATATACTCAATTGGTTTTTACTTTTCTTTTATAGGTTCCAAGCATTAGAATTAGAACCCTTTGTTCGCCTCTAAAGTATTCATACTCTAAACTTTTCTTACAAGATCCTTTTTCTATTTTTCACATTTAAATATCTAAATGGAGATTCTTTTCATACAAAGTCAGAAAGAAACCCATTTTTTCATTTTTCTTGGTGGACAGCTAGCTGTGCCCTATTAAATCATACATTACTTTTATTTACTAAATAATGCAGGTATTAGATAATACATTATTTTCTTCTACATTGAAATATTGCCATTATCATATATTAAATGTTCATATATATCAGGATCTACTTTTGGATTCTCTCAACCTTCCCTGTTTTCCACTTTATCAATTCTTGAAGTTACACCATAATGATTTATGAGCAGAAGCTTTCTGTTTAGTAATACATTCTGAATCTCTAAGGCAAGTCACTTCTCACTATCCGTCCCTTGGGAATTCTTAAAGATTTACTCTCATATATAAACTTGAAAATCATTTTATTAAACAAAAAAACTCTTGAGATGCCAAGTGTATATATATTGAATATATACTAAGTTTGGGAGAATTCATATTTTTATACTATTAAATTATAAGGCAAAACCAAATCTTGTTTAATATCCTTAGATTTTAAAATGTCCTTCATTCAGGTCTTATGCCATTTTTATTAAATTTATTACTAAATGGTGTGTTGATATTTTGCTATTGAGAGTAGACAACTACAAATAAATAAATAAATATAAATAAATAAATAAATAAATAAATAAATAAATAAATAAATAATTTTTTAAAAAAAGAAAGAAAGTAGACAACTTACCCCATCTCCTTTTTTGACATACAAAGCTCAATTGCTCTATTTTAGACCTGGCTTTCAGGGCACCATGACTCCCAAAACCAAGCTTCTTGTATAGTTACAGGTTGGAATTGGCCACAAGTGATGTTGCATGAAAATTTGGAGGCAATGAAGCCGCAGTCATTAGGCTATACATATGCAGTTTCCAGTTTGCATTTGCTTTTCCCAGCTCTCTGTCCTGGTCACTGGTCCTACTGACAGACAGTGACCTGCTACCAGCACTCTACTGTGAACTTACAGAGGCAGTGGCCATGTAAAGCCAGCAATCATCCACTGGCATCTTCCCACATGGAATTAATATTTAGTTCCTATAATAAATTTCCCCTCCTGTAATACTCTTAGTAGTTCTATTTCCCTGAATGAATCATAACTAACACTACAAGGAAAGTATTCTTTTGTATGTTTATATTATACCCAACAACTTTACCAAACTATCTTATCACAATTATTTTAGATTTTGGAAAAATATCCTCTGTCTTCTAGTATACAATATTATTATCAAGAAAAAGAGATAGTTTTATTTTTTCAATGTTTATACCAGTCTTTTCTTCCTTTATTTTCTCTTTTTCTTCTCTTTGTTAGAACCTCTAAGTCAATGTCAAATAAGATGAGGAAACCAAAACCTATGGGCTGATGGTACCAGTAGCATGCAGGCTGCCAGTCCTCTGATACCATCTTAGGAGGAAGTGTCTCTGCTCTTCAATCTCCCCATACTTCCTACACTTCAAGGATGGGAGGCTTCATCTCTTTGATTTCTTGGGCTACTAGTCTGACACAATCACAAGGCTGATGCTTACACCCTCCTTTCCTTAAAACCTACCCCCTACCAGGACCAGGTTCATGGGTGTGTGATCTGTGTAGTTACATAGAGCCCTAAACTTAGAAAATCCTCACAAAAAAAATTAAATAAAATAAAAATAAAAAACCTCCTGCTTGGTTTACCATTCTGCTAAAATTCTTAACAATTGTTGAACAAGAGTTCCTGCACTTCCGTTTTACACTGAGTCCCCATATTATGTAGCTGTTCTGGCACCCACATATCATTCAGCTGAGTTCTCACAGGGGCCTCTGAGTTCTAATCATTGTCCCTGAGTTATTAGATATTAGTATTTAGTCTCTGTCTCAATCCCCACCAGCTCTCACTAGCTAGATTCCTACAGCACCCAATGTGTCATATATACCCAAGAGTGTATTGCCCCAGCAGCCATGTGACCCATAAGAGATATATGTCATGTATTGGAAGGGGAAGGGTAAAATAAACATGGACAGGATGCCATTTTCCTAGAATTACTTGCTTAATTTTTAATATGTTGACCTTAGGGTTCAAAATGAGCGTAGTTGTATGTTTGTATCCAAAAGAAGAAATAAATGATTCTAATAAAAGTGAGGGTAAAATCCATTGACATGATGAAGGAATAAAGTATGTTCAGTGGAAGTGAATGAGCAGAAAAAAATGTCAGGACAGATCAAAGAATGAAATGGTTAACAGTAGATAAGATTGAGAAAATTGGTATTTTTCCTGGTAGTACAGTCTACTGGAAAGAACTAAAGGGTAATAGAAAAGTTTAATAGTAAGACTCCACAGTTAAACAAATTTGTTACCTACCTGTCCTTAGTCAAACAAGTATGCTTAATAAATTTTAAACATTCTTTAAAAATTAAGTATTTTCAGGTTTCTTTCTTATTTTTTTTTTTTTTTAGCTCCTCATTCTGAAACTTCAAGGAAGTTCTCTACAGAGAACTTCAATCTCTGTAGAATAGTATAGATGTAGAAGATATACAATGTTGAATTTAGTGTTATAGAACAACAGGACATATCTTGGGAATTGTTATATATATAATATAGAAACTACAACATCCACAAATATTTTGAGGGTTTACAACTTGCCAAGCAATGTGTGCTTTTTAACTCTCAAAATAATTCTATAAGTTGAGTACTGTTGTTCTTTTTACAAAAATAAGGAAAGCAAACCTCAAAGAAATTGAATGATTAGTGTAAGGTCACATAGGAACTAAAATCCAAATCCAAAAAATGCCTAATAATAGTTTACTTTTTAAAGATGTACTACTTACACAAAGCCCCTTTGGTCTATCCAGTAGCAATCTAGTTCTTTCCACATTTACTCAACAACTCAGATTATCAAGAAAACTTAGAAATCCAGATGTAGAGACCCTATTGATCCCTGATCTGGAGAAATGTACCATTTTCCTAACTATATTGATGAGGACAATTTACTAGTGTCTGTTTTCCCATGAGGGTATGAGTGTTTGTAGGTTAGTGTGTGTGTATATAAGGGTACTGGTGGGGTCTGGTGGGGAGGGGTGGACAGTGGGGTCTGGTGGGGTCTGGTGGGGAGGGGTGGACAGTTTTTTAAGAGTTAAGGACCAGGGAGGCACCTGGGTAGCTCAGTGGTTGAGCATCTGCCTTCAGCCAGGTCATGGTCCTGGGGTCCTAGGATCAAGTCCTGCATTGTACTCTCCCACAGGGAGCCTGCTTCTCCCTCTGCCTATGTCTGTGCCTCTCTCTGTGTGTCTCTCATGAATGAATGGTTAAAATCTTTTTAAAAGAAAAAAAGAGTTAAGGACCAGGGCATATGATCCTTAAGTATCTTGTGCTGCTACCAAAATAAATATATTTCTGTTAATGGGTAAAGACTGTGGTTTACTAAGAAGCCCTATCTACCAGTCAGCACAGTTGATATATCTGGGATAAATCATAGCCTGTAAATTAGTAGTCTTCATTACAGAACACCCACAATCCTTTGAGAATCCCTCTAGGAAGGCCTGTTCTCAGAAAAAGTGCATGATTTTCTCTAGACAAAGGAATTCTTATTTCCTTGGAAACCATATCTCTGGTCTCTAGTCTCACCAACTCTTATCACTTTATGCTTCACAGTATGTTGCCTTCTGCTCCTAAATGACACAAGATTCTCATGAATAAAGTAGCATATGGGCTTCCCATCTTTCTTATTCTATCTACATAATCATCATATGATTCCGATTCAATACTTAGTAATCAGTCTTTTGCATCTTATTTTTAAGTGGTCACAGATCATAATTATAACCATTAAACAAATTCTTTCAGTTAATTAACAATTTCCTCTGACAGGGAAACTTAATCCCAAGAGTGAGATAGGATAGGAGGAGGTTTCACATTTGGGTGCACTAGAAAATCTGAAATAGACTTGGAGTTTTGTTTGTTAAGCTCTTTAGCTGCAAAAGTGAGGAGGAGAAGCTAGAAAAAAAGGAGAAAGAAGAGGAGGAGGAGATGGAGGGGGAAGAGGAAAAGGAAAGGAAATAAGAGTAGTGAGGTTTTAATCAGAAAAACAGAAACCATTTCAAGTATTTATATCAGAGGGGATTTAATTCAGGGAATTGGTTACACAGGTGATGGAAAAACTGAGAAGTTAAGGTAATCCTCATAATAGCAACAACAAAAAGCCACTTTACCACAGAGCTGGTGAGATAAAAGGAAAGAGTGATTCAGTGTTACTGAACCCCAAGGCCAGGGACATCTGACAGAAACTAGAATATCAGGAGGGAGCTGGAGTCATGCAGGGTCCCAGCCTAGTCAGAGATGCCCTTAGACGCAGAATGGGAAGAGAGGTTCTTTCTTCCAGATACTAAAATTTGCTACCAAAACTTATTTGGAGTGAAGAGAGTTGGAAGGCTGTTAACCTGGAGCCTGGAATATGTAGCCTATAGGTGTCAGCTTCCCTGTGATTCAAAGAAGTGTATGAGGAGAGCAAAAAATTGCATCTGAGGAATATATCTGACTGGCTCAGTCACAGTAGGTAAATCAGAATTCCTATCAGATTTGAGCCAACCACATTATCCTTATGGTTGAGGTGCATGATTGACAGCAATGGTCCATTCAGGAAGCTAGAAGGTGGCAAAGGAGCAAATGAGGAGAAAATTCTACTTGTAAATGTACATGCACAAAATAAAGAAGGGAAAAGATTTGGTAGTACCCACTGAGGGGGAGTTATTACAGCAAGAATGAAATGCCAATAAATAATTGAACACAAGTACCCAGGAAACTGTTAGCACAGGTGGATAATGAAAAGGTTAGTGTTCAAGAGCTAAACTGGTAATGACCCCCGGGAAGTAAAGGGGATAAGGTAAAAACTCATCATTTGGGAAGAATTAGCTGCCTTTTGAGTTGTCTGAATTGTCCTGGGGACAAGAAAAGGCTAAGTTCCCCCAAAGAAGATGAGAAATAAAGGTGTTTTCTGTTTTGTTTTGTTTAGTCTTAAATTCTCAGTGGGCTCTATGATCATGAATATGCCCCATGAGTCTAGTCTGAAAGAGCAATGAGTAAAAGGATCTAACCAGTCATGACCCCTAATGACACCACTAAAGCCTCCCTCCATATTAACCTATAATTGGTTTATACTTAAAGCCAGGTTCTTAAGCTTTCTGTCAGGCTGCAAACACAAAAGGCAATTTATCTTCATACTACTGGTTTCAAACTGTGTGGAACCTTGACAGTATTTAAATCAGCATCATCTATGATACCTGTGTTCTTTTTTGGTTTGTTTGTAATGAGAATCTCTGATGGTGAGACATAAGATTCTTCATTTTTAACACCTCAACTGATATCAATTTATACTTCAATTTCAGAATGACTATATTTTGGGCTCTCTAGAAGTCCCTTTTGAGCCACCAGAGAAGGAAGAAGCAAGAAATAGGACAATAATAATATAATGCTCTAAATATCTATCCTTCTATTATAACAGTTTACATGTTGGTCTTACCACTAAAAGTTCACTTGAAGAATTTATTGTATGATAAAGAAAAGAAAGAAAAGAAAAGAAAAAAGAAAAGAAAAGAAAAGAAAAGGAAAAGGAAGAAAAAAGAAAAGTATATATGAAAGGATATGAAAAATCATGGCTCCATAGAAAAATTATCCTTCAATATGGGCTCATTTCAATGACTCTGCACTTATCTTGTTACTTTCCTAAGGTCCCCTTCTAGGTCAGACTCAATGGTTCATTCCCTGAAGACTCCCAATCCATCCTAACAAGTTGCGAGGGATCTTAAGTAAACTCATTATTTTGTAGTTTTCAGAAGACAAGTTTTCCTGCTTCCGTGTTCTGGCACTTTCCAGGATTCCTCAGACTGATGACAGTGACTACATTGTTCACTCTATTCACATCAGTGAGCCCCTGCATTGGGCCAGGCAGTAGGCCGGGCACTTTCTAGGCACTAGAGACTCGAAAGTAAACTGGTCAGGAATGTGACATTTTGGTTAATACCTGTGATAACCTGTGCAAACTTGTAAAGTCGAGCACTTTTCTTCCTTTGTCTTTGGCTTACATTTCCTCAAAGCTATTATGCCAAGTATCTCTGGGGAAGAAATCAAAGAATAGAAATTGAAACCAAATAACTGATCTGTCTCATAGTTATTTGTAACATTATATCACTTCTCTATACAGTAGGTCTAGACTGTTCTCATTAATCTTTATATCACAAAAATGCCTTTAAAATTTTATACTGCTTTTGATATTATTTTGTATTTTAAACTTTTGAAAACAGTTCTTATGTTCTTTGGTCCTAGCTTTGTTATATGTTACTTATTCTAACTTCTGTGCATGCCCTGTGAATAAATGTATGCATTTGTGTATTAATAAATGATTATTTGTGCCAAATTTGTGCCAGTATGCTACTACTGGCAATTCCATAATAAAAAAGATAGCAACATTCCCCAACTTTCTATAATAAATATAAAATAATGTTATCAAATATATGTAACTTTTATATATGTTAAGCTAAAAAAGACATCAGAAAATAGGAAGATATTTTTAAAAGATTTTCTCCTCCTTCAAGGAGAGAGAAAAGTCTTGGGCTTTAAAAAACAAAAACAAAATAGAGGCTTCCATTTGCAGAAGTGATCCATGTGAGAACATAAATGGAAGAAAAAAACAAAGGATACTGGAACAAAATTAAAGGAAAGCAAAAAACAAAGGAAGGAATCTATATAGATTGTTTTGTAGATAAGGAAAAAAAGAGGAGATAAGTGTGCATTTAGGAGGAAAATATTAGAGAATATACTATCTCCTAATTAAAAAGAAAGAATTAAATAATATACATATTTTTAGACCTATCCTTTTTCTAAAGGATAAGGATGTGAGCTAATGCCAAAATGCCAATCTAAGAATAAAGAGAATTGTGGTGTGGAGTCAGAAGGCCTGGGTTTGATTCAAACTTCACCACTTAGCTATATGGCATTGGGCCAGTTTTTTAACCTTTCCCAAATTAAAAAATCTCATCTTCTACATTTCTAAAGTGGAAATTATACCTGCCTTATGGTTTGTGGTGAGGATTAAGTAAGGGTAATACACATAAGCTGCTTTGTAAATTTTAAAGACTTTTCCCAATATGCAGATCCACAACTCATAAAAATATTTTAAAATCAGAACTTGTAGCACCAAAAGTTAGCATATTGTTCGTGAAGTGTAATTCATGAAGCATGATTCAGCCAACATTAATTAAGCACATACTATATATCTGTGAATGTGCTAAGAGCTGGGTGTATGAAGATGAGCCATATGTAGCTATACATTCTGATAAATAAAAAATTTGAGAAAACAAAGAAGCACAAAGTAGGAATAGGCTAGTTTAGGGGGAGAATGGTGCTTAAAACTGTGTTGTTGAAGCCCTCTAAATGGATTTTTATTACTGTTATCAATGGATTTTATAAAAAGCTATTTTTAAAATAACTCAGGTAGAACTAAAGAAGTGCTAACAGTGGTAAAGATTGCTACAAGTGTAAATAATAATATTTTTAAGCTTAGATATGGAATTTAAACCACTGACATTTCCAAACATGAATTCGTTTTGTTTGTTTGTTTGTTTGTTTGTTTTAATGATGCCTCAAAGCTTGTCCAGAATTACATAAACATATGCATATAGAAAAATGGCTGGTCATATAACTGACCAACCTAATGAACTTAATAGAAACCATACATTGACTGAGGGAAAGTAGGTATATATTATTCTTAAAGCACATTTTTATAAAGCAAACCATGGTATTTTCTTTAAAGTTGGATAATATTGAAAGAAAGACAAACATTAAACATGAGAAATGTAAGATCCCATCATGTCAATAATGAAAAGGTTGGGAGTGAAGTTAAGTTGACAAAGGGAATGAATCAAAATTGTTCATTTATCCCTTAAGGCATATAATCTATAGAAAATACATAAATGCAGGAGATGCCTCAAGTTAAGATGGAAAAAGATTAGGGATGGGCAAGACAAGCTCAGACATAGTTTACACAATCTATATCACACAGATCTCAATAGAAGAGACCCTAAATACCTCAAGAGCACCTTCAAATAAGCTGAAATCTGAAGTAACCAACCAGAGTCCAAACATCAAAACAAATAGGAAGGACAGAATTGTATATACAATATTAAGATAGAAAGTGAACAAGTGAGAATTGTTACTATACACCTCATAGAGGAAATAGTTGCTCCTGAAAAAAAGAAATAATAAAAGAAGTAAACTCGTAGGATGCCTGGGTGGCTCAGTTGGTTAAGCATCTGCCTTTGGCTCAAGTCATGATTTCAGGGTCCTAGGATCAGCCCAGAATTGGGCTTCCTTCTCAGTGGGGAGTCTGTTTCTCTCTTTCCCTCTGCTTCTATCCTCTGCTCATGCTATATCTTTCTCTCTCAAATAAATAAATAAAGTCTTAAAAAAGAAGTAAACTTGCATTCATTTTGAAGTTACCCTTCCTAGAATCCTAGTGTTTTGATCCACCAGTGTCAATATCCCATCCAGTAATAGCATGTTGATTTTCCTCAGGTACTCTTCTTTTCCAACTCTGATCCCATAATTGTTTGTACTCCTGCATTCAAGGATATTTTCTTACAGATGTTCCTTCAGAAGCCCAACCTGAGCCATGGATTTGAATGCAAATGATTTATTAAGGAAGTGCCTCTCGGATAAATCAGAAGAAAGTGAAAGAAGCAATAGGAAAGAGAGTAAGTCAGACAAGCATATGCTTTCGGGTAGAGTTCCAGCATCAATCTGATGCCAAAGAGTGATCTGGAGCACAAGTTGTAAATTACAGTTTGTATTGCCTTACTTGGCAAAGTTGCTGAGCTTTGAAATACCATACCAATCTAATCAATGGCTATGGGCTATTTTGAAACTGATATGGACTCCCCCCACATCTGGCTTCCCCATGACATGTTTCTCTCCATGCCCAGGGTACCCCAGGGAAATCCTCCAAAGATTGCAGCTTTAAGGTAATAGCAGCAAAGACACAGAGATGAAGGTTGAGCTCAAAGGACCTGTAAAGTAAATCTGAAATCTTTTCAGAGCACTAGAAGTCTCCACTATAGGTGGACATATGAAATAAGTCTAGCCAATAGCATATTCCTTGCCCCTAGATATAATGTATCCTTTTATAATAGAATATGGCCAAAAGCTCTCTAATCAGACCATTGAGAAGCATCTAAAAAATATAGAGGGGTTAAATATAAGTCTGGAGCTTCTGGCTGTCATCTTTTCAACCATAAAGAGAAGATCTGTCTGGAACAGAATAAATTGAGAGAGAATCAGAATAAAGATATGGTGAGTGCAAGACTGTATATGCTGACATTATTTGACCACTTTTTCACCTGGATTGACAAACTAAACTGGAGTTTTTAGAACACTGTTAATAAATTATTTTTTTACACTTGAGCTGGTTTGAGTTAGGTTACTCTTATCTGCAATGAAAAGTCATAGTTTATCAATTATTAACAAGGTAAAACTATTAGATCATTTTCTGAAGCCTAAATCTACATATATTTACTCTATGAAATCTATTAGCCTGACATAAAACATCTACATGTATATCTCTATTGAAAGAAGCTATTATCATAGCCTGGTGAAAAAAAAAAAAAGGAGAAATTTAGAAGGTCGATCATGCATCTTTCACAGGTAGGATGACTAGCTATGATCAATACAGAACTGTCTTACAATTTAATACTTTTGTTTTACTCTAAGGAGGCTGAAGGAGAAAAATTAATGATGGCCAATCTTTCAATTCTACCTCTCCATACTGAAAAACAGATGGTCAGGAAAAGCTTCATAAAAAACAGAATGAAATTCACACTATGAAGAGAAAGTGCTGAACACCCAAAAGAACAAAGGAAAAAGAATGAAAAGAGAAAAAGGCAAGATAGTTGATATATTTGGAAGGGTCAATCTAGTAGGAGATTTGGCAGTCATACAAGAAGTAAAAGTCCCAAATATATTTTTAAAGTTTTTATTTACTGGTAAAAGCAAATGTAAGCATTTAAAATGTGACTATTTTAGCTACTGTTTGTCATTAACCGGGTGGTTTAAATGAGTTTCAATATTAAAGTATAAATTTGAAAAATAAGAAATTCCTGAAAAAGGAAAATATGTCTATTTGTTGTATAGTGAGCCCAACTGTGAATTCAAGCATGCCTTTGGTAATTGTACCTTTATTTTGTAATTGGCTTATTATTTTCACATAACCACATTTCGGAGACAAAAAAACAAAAATTTTAAGTATCTAGAGGAATCAGTATTAGGATCCACTGACTTGTCCTGAAAGCATTTGTTTAAGTTTGCCAGTTTTCTGACAAACTTGAAGGAGAAAGAAAATCAAGTGTTTCCTCAAAATCATTCTTCAATTGCTTCATAAAAACAAATCTACAGCTTCCTTACCATAAAGCACCACTACAAACTATACATCTTCTGGGTGATAAATAAATCTACATAACTATATGAATCATTGCAAGAATGGAGAATATGGCTGGACACTGCGTAATTATAATATTATCAGAAAAACTTGATTTTAGCCCCAATTAGGGTATCTTCTTATACAAGACCAGCGAGGTCTAGATCTTATACCACAAAAATGTCCACTACTTCTCTAATCCACAGGTATACCTCAAGGATTACTCCAATACAGCATTTCTCCAAACACTAGAAGTTGAGTCCCTCTATATTTGACCTTCTATGTCTCCAGGATATTTTACTCTTATAACCTTTCCCTTTGGGGCTTTTCTCTTATAGGTTACTTTTCCCTTTGAGCCTACTTAAATCACTACACAAAAATTTCCAGCTTAATTTTCTTCATGGCATCCAGCCCAGAGTGCACTGGTGTTTTGTGTATCATACTAATATACCAGTGTTCTAATATGAGAGGTCAGTATTAAGTTAGTATCTTGGGTATGGGGTATCTTTCTAGCTCCATGAAAATATAAACTATGGAATCAGAGACATTGCCTATTTTGTATACTACTATCACTTTAGCACTTAGATTAATGCCTGACAAAGAATAGATGCTTTTATATATTTGATAAAGTAATAACAATAAATAAGTGAAATCACTCAACATCCCCTAGAGATCTTCATTCACAAAAGCAGTATGATTATTCTTGTTGTTCTTCTCTTTAAAAAAAAAAAAAATTTCACTCCTAAAGCCATTAGATGGGGCAGGGCAAGGTGGCTGTTAGGGGCTGGGGTGGGGAAGCTATGGTGGTACAAATGATGTCAGAAATTCTGAGCAGAAAAGAAGGTGGCTATACCTGGGTAGTGGATTGTTGTTAGATGTAAGGTGTCAGGACTCAAGCAAGGTGAGGCTAGTGCCCATGCAGGGGGTGAGCCCACAAAGTGATGAGAGTAGCAGCAGATAGAGACACTCCAGAGAAGTAAAAGTAACATTCCACTACAGAGGTGACACAGCATGTGGTATTAGAACTCAACCAGGATGAGAAAGGCAGTCTCCAGAAGTGAGGGAAGCCCAGTATGGGGAGCCAGATTCAGAGTAGGTGAGCTGAGTATTTGTGAGGTGGTGGAGCCAGTCTGGTGCAGGCTGTTAGAATGCAAGCAGGAAGAGGAACAGCATAATTGAGGAATCAGAATCCATGTAAAAAGGGAATCCATGCTTGGAGGGTGGCCTGGTACAAGGTATTAGAGAACAAGAAGAGTTAGGAGTAATCCATATGAGGGTGCATCGTGGAATGGAAAATCAAAGCCCAAGAAAGATGAGGAGGATGTCTGTAGGAGAAAGTAATATGACTGAGGTGGTGGACTACTGTGCCCAAGGAGGATGGGGAGGGCAACACATGAGGAGGAAAATCAGCAGAGACAGTAGATTGGTTAGCATGCAGGTGAATAAATAAAACAGGTAAATATATTATAGGTAATGGATCTAGCTTTCTCACTATCAGAAAAGGAAGTTAGAAGTGCGGAAAGGGGAGAATAAAATAAACCATGTGCTGTTGAATTGGAATCAGAAGTATCCATATAAACTCATGGGTTTTAATATAGACAGAAAAAGAAGTGTTGGTGTCAATGTGTCACATATTCCTCAGTCATGTCCATGGCAAGGGCTTGGGAGCATTGGTTCCCCAATAATAGTGAGTATATTTAGCACCCAAAACGTGGCTTCTAAATACCACTGTCCACTCAAAAGGAACTAAGGCTCCTTGAAGAAAGAACTGATTTCAGGTTTATAGCAGGGTACATATATGCCTAGAACGTGTTGTTGTGCAAGGAAGAAAGAAAGTGCTTAAAGAAGCTAGGGACATGTCAAAAAGAA
Organism: Canis aureus; assembly: GCF_053574225.1. Lineage (NCBI taxonomy): Eukaryota > Metazoa > Chordata > Mammalia > Carnivora > Canidae > Canis > Canis aureus. The sequence continues at coordinate 37,819,609 of NC_135622.1, forward strand.
ATCAGACCAAAGGGACTCTGTTTAATCAAATTAGGGATAAACAGGCATCAAAATAATGACAATAATAGGTAATAATTCATTGAATAAAATAAATGTATTTTAAAATGTATCCACACAGATAAAAACAAATAATAAATGATTAGGTTGAAAGTTTAATGAGGAACTGGATATTTATAGAGGTTTAAAGTACCTATAATATACATATTATCTACTGAGGGGACAGGGAATATGGAAAAGCCTGACAGATGCCTCCAGAAAGTGATCAAAGTTAACACTACACAGTTACGGCAACATTTTTAAAGACATGTTTCCTCAGACAAGGGATACAAAAAGAAAAATAAATTATTGGGACTATACCAAAATAAAAAGCTCTTATACAACAAAGGAAATCATCAACAAAACAAAAAGATAATCTACTGAATGGGAGAAGATATTCACAAATGATATATTCAATAAAGGGTTTATATTAATATATATATATGTGTGTGTGTGTGTATAAAGAACTTATGCAACTCAAGACCAAAAAAAAAAAAAAAACCTGATTAAAATATAGGCAGAAGATCTGAATAGACATTTTTCCAAAGAAGACATAGAAATGGCCAACAGACATATGGAAAGATGCTTAGCACCATTTATTATCAGGGCAATGCAAATCAAAACCACAATGAGATTATCACCTAACACCTGTCAAAACAATTAGAATCAAAAAAGATAAGAAATAACAAGTATTGGGATCCCTGGGTGGCGCAGCGGTTTAGCGCCTGCCTTTGGCCCAGGGCGCGATCCTGGAGACCCGGGATCGAATCCCACATCGGGCTCCCGCTGCATGGAGCCTGCTTCTCCCTCGGCCTGTGTCTCTGCCTCTTTCTCTCTCTCTCTCTCTCTCTCTCTCTCTCTCTCTTTCTGTGACTATCATAAATAAATATATAAAAAATTAAAAAAAAAAGAAATAACAAGTATTGACAAAAATATAGAGAAAAAGAAACCCTTGTGCGCTGCTGGTAGGAATGTAAATTGGTGCAGGCATTGTGGAAAACAGTACAGAGGTTCCTCAAAAAAATTAAAAATAGAAATACTGTATCATCCAGTAATTTCATACTGGGTATTTACCCAAAAAAACAAAACCACTACTTCAAAATGATATATGCACCCCTATGTTCATTGCAACATTATTTACAGCCAAATTGTGGAAGCAACTCAAATGTCTATCCATAGATGAAAAGATAAAGAAAATGTGGTATATATGTATAATGGAATATTATTCAGCCATAAAAAGTGAGATCTTGCCATTTGTGACAATATGAATTGACCTAGAGGGTATTATGCTAAGTTGGGCAGAGGAAAACAAATACCCTATGATTTCACTTACATGTGGAATCTAAAAACCAAAATAAAAAACAGAAACAGATCCATAAATACATAGAACAAAATGATAGTTGTCAGAGTGAGGGGGTTGGGGAACGGCAAAATGGATGAAGGGGGGTGGGAGGGACAGGCTTCAAGTTACAGAATGAATAAGTCACAGGAATAAAATGTACAGCACAGGAAATACAGTCAATGGTATTGTAATAGCACTGTATGGTGACCGATGGTAGCTACACTTGTGGTATACATAGCATAATGTATAGATTTGTTGATTCAGTATCTTGTACTCCTAAAACTAATGTAACATTGTGTATCAACTACACTTCAATAAAAATAAATAAAGTTTAAAAGTTAAAAAAAAAGTTTAAAAGTTAACATTACTAATTTTGAGCAAACCAAATTATATACCATTTAATGGGATGCTACAAGAAAAAGATACATTTCCAGGGTATTCTTGCCAAAGATATATATCTTGAGTCTAGTCCTAATGAAAAACTTAAACCGGAAAGCATTCTACTATAAACAAAACAAAACAAAACAAAAAAACCACTTATCTTCAAAAGTATCAAGGTCATTAAAGTCAAAGAAACACTGTTTTAGTGGTCAGGAGACTAAAAATACATGGCAATCACATGTAATACATGATCCTGATCTGGCTCATTACACTCTAAAGGACATTATGGGAACAACGGATGAAATTTGAATGAAGTCTAAGGTTTAGATAATGTTGCAGTCATAATGACTATATAACAAAATCATCCACTAAATACATCATACACTAAATGCACACTAAAATACTCAGAAGTGATTTGAGAGTCATCAGCTCATTCTTGATTGGTTCAGGAAAAAAAAAAAGATACTTATACTGTCTGCAAATCTCTGTAAATTTTTGATTGTTTCAAAATAAAAAATATATATTTTTAGAAAAGCAATGCAACTTTCTTTAAAACTTTTATGAAGGACAATGAAGATATACAAACTCAATCCATCCTGTTCCTTTCCTCTGTCCTCTGCAGTTCATCAGGCTGATGAACTTCTAATAAAATGCAATTATGAGTTATTCAGAAATTCTTTTTCTGCCCTTCCACAGAACTAGTTTTCTGCAGCAAACATCTTTATCTTATACCCACTAGTGTTTATAAACAATATAAGCAATATGTATGTTTTCATTAAATAGCTAATTAATTAACCACTAGCATCAATATATGCATTGGAAAATTGAGTTCCTGAATTTGCAGCTATATGAATGCAAAACATAATCCACCAGGACAAAGTTATTTTAAGAAAATAAAAGCCAAATTGTGGAGTAAAGTCTTCAGAGAACCACAAAAAATTGCATTAGACACTTGAGTGCCTTTCTATTTAGGTAAATGTGGCAAAGCAAGTTTGCTGTTCACCAGCCCTTTGCCCTTTTCTCCTGGTCTCATGGGCAGACTTCATTTTCCAGAGCACTTGCCAGCCTAGATTTCTCAATGACCACATAGAGCAGAGCCCTCGCCTCCTATCACTACTGCATCTTTAAATGAGAAAAAATAAGTTTCTAGTTTTTAAGCCACTAAGATTTTTTCCTCCTGCCATAGTAACTGCTTCTATTATCCAAACCAGTGCAATTTACTTACTCTCAGATCTGGTGTGGAGACTACAGCTGATTAAGTCCCTGGCTTCCTTTAGAGTGAAACATTTACAAACCATCCTCTTGCTAATATTAGCTGCCTCTTAACAGTATGAAACTTATCTTCATTGTGCTAATGAAATCATGAAATCATTCATTTTTCTCCATCAAAGGGAAGGAAGGAAGGAAGAGGAAAAAAGAACAACCTACTACAGTTTTGTCTCTATCTATCCATCTTTTAATATCTATGTACAAAGTTCCTTATACTACATGCAAAAGGTAGAATCTAGTGCACAAAAAAATTATACACCAAGAATAATTTTATCATTCCAAATATTTCTAGTAACAGGTTGTGACTGTAAAAGCAGAGGACCTAGAATGTTGTGGCAGCAAACTGTAGAAGCCTTAATCTAGTCTAGGAACAAGGAAAAGCTTCTCAGAGAATACGTCAGCACTGATCCCTCAATACCACTGCACAGGTCGATTCCTTGGATTCAGGCTCCTACAGATTAAACTTCTACCCTGTGTGGGATTCTCCCTACAACCTAACAACAAGCCATTTTGTCCCTACTTTCTATTGTTTTCCTTGGTTCAAACAACCTTCAGTTTTCCCATCTGTAAAATGGCAATAGAAATATCTATTCCACAGGTTAAAGATATAGATGTATGAGGAAGAGCATAGCAGAGCAACTGGCCCATTCTATGCAAAAAATAAACTATAATTTTATATCTCTAGGCCAGATGTCTTCATTGTGATGCTCTAATCTAGCTATCAGACATATGTGTATTTTATTCCTTATCCACTTTGGGAGTTTATGTTGATCCTTTGTCATAAACCTAAAGAAAAATAAACTTTTGAGTATTAAATTTGTGGTTTCTCTGAATCTTACCCTTCTGGTTTCAGGTGTTTTTAGTTAAACTTGACTATATTTTGGTTTCCCATGTTAGTGACAAATACAGATATCTTGGCTCAGATTAAACTCTTGCCAACCTCCCTGTATACTAAGTCAACAACATCAACTCAGAAAGCCACAGTGAAATCACCATCATAACCCTCATCATATATTAATATTAGAGCTATCTTTTATTAAATTTTTACTATGTATCAGGCATGTTCTAGGTACATAATGTTATTTTCTATCCTCAGAAAACCCTAAAATATTTGCAATATTTACACATTAAAGATGAGTATATTAAAGCTTATAGTAGTTGAGTAATTTGCCCAGGATCACATGACTAGGTGGTATCAGAACTGGAATTCAACTTGAGATCCATTTATCCTGAAAATCTATATTTTCCATTATTTATAAAATACCTCTCTGTATGAACTTTCAAATGTTCTCTCATAACTTTCCTCATTCTTACATTTTTTTGAGCCATAGTCATGGTGGCATTTAATATACTCATTAAGAATATCAATGGATCATCAAATATATCTGTACATCAAAATGCCATGTACCAGAAACCTGAACTAGAGCCCGGAAAACACTAACATAAAAGTCTAAAATATAGGGGCACCCAGGTGGCTCAGTGGTTGAGCATCTGCTATTGGCTCAGGATGTGATCCCAGGGTCCTGGGATCAAATACCACATCAGGCTTTCCACAGGGATACTGCTTTTCCTTTTGCCTATATCTATGCCTCTTGTGTGTGTGTGTGTGTGTGTTTCTCATAAATAAATAAATGAACAAATAAATAAATAAATAAATTTTTAGAAGTTTAAAATACAGAGATTAAATGGAAGTATACCATTTTGGAAATTGTAATATGATATCATATAACGAAAAAGACTTGTATCTTTGGAAAACAAGCAATGTAGTAAAAATGTTTTTCCTGTGTTACTCCAGCACTAACGAAGGTAAGGCATATTTGACTATATCTATTTTCTGATTTGTTTACCAGGTTATAGATCTAAAAAAAAAAGAGTGCATTGTGCTATCATAATTGATCATACTATCCTTTAAAATTAGTTTGTTTCTCATTGCTTTTCTCCTTAGTCTTAACTTCTTGGCAGCTGGATTCTCCTACTGGAAGAGAGCATGTTGGTCAGTTGAATGAGACATCTCAGTCTGCTTAACAGAGACCAGATCTTCTGATGTGTTTGAGTGGGTCCTTTACGGAAGGCACTCTAGAGAGCATTCTATATATGGCAAAAACAATTGACCTTCTTGTTGAAAAACTAGTCTTCTACATTCAGCTTGGTGTTCCCCCATAAACTGCAACCCCAAGGAATAGGTAAGATGTATTTCTAAAGCTGCAAAGCTGAGGACCAGACCATATGTGAAGAAAACTCCATCTGCAAACCATAGCCAGCATCAAGCCAGTCACTGTTACTCTTCTAGAAGAATGCTGAATTAGATGCCCAACTATATTTCACTCAAGGAGAGAGGTTACAAATTTGCTGGGTGACAGGATGTTCCCTAAAGTCTCAATGTCTCTCATAATTGCTTTCTTAATTAATTCTATTATCCAAGAACTTTCCCCCAAAACCTTAGGGTTAACTGTGTATTGGAAAATATTTTTTTTTATTAGTCCTTAAACTATTTCCTTCTAGCCTTATCCCTTGGTTTATTTGGAAGGGAAAGTTCACTTCTTTGTTTTGATTTTGGTAGTAGTCTCTACAAACCTTCTAGAACTCTTCATGGTCCTCTTGAGGAAATATTGTGTAACTCTCTTCACAAACTGACTTTATTATTTTGGCCTCTGATAAAATACTTGAGCACACACTACCCTAACTCACCTAACCCTGGGGAATGGAGTAATTGTATAAAATTACTACTCTCTGGTTCATTCATGTGGCCAAATTTGCTGTAACCCAGACTCTAGGGGGCCAAGTCTTTTAAAAAATAACTAAAGATAATAATCAGAGTAAAGTAGCAAGTAGGCACAAGGAAATTCATAAAATACTGCTGCATTTCAAAAAAAAAAAAATCCATTAAGACAGATTATCTAAGAGATTACCTTCAGGCAAAAATACCGAAATTACATGATAAATCTAGTTCTCTGACATTCAAAGAAATAATTACTAGAAATAGAAAAATTCTCTTTTGTTTGTCTTTATCTTTCCCCATCATCAAACAAGCATATTTCTTTAAATAGTGGCCTCAAATTTATTCCTCCTTAAATAATACTTTAAATAAAATATCCATGTATATTTGAAAAGAGACTATCATTGATTCTTATGTCCACTGCTTATACTATTTCCTTATATTATCGGCCCATCTGTTATTAATATATTATCCTAACATTACATAATAATGATGAGGCAAGCACAACTAATAAGATGATCTCCACTCTAAAGATATTTAATATTTATATTCTCTCTCTTGAAAATGATAAAATCTGGTAGAATCAGAATTTCTATAATCCAAAATATCTAATATTAATGTTGAAAATATTATTAAATATATAGTTTGCAAGGGTTTCTATTTTTCAAAAAATCAAATTCCCTCCCCACAATAAGTATTTGTCATTAAAATATTATCATTATAATTTGTTCTTTGATGATGCAGAATGTATTCAACAAATATGTATTGAACCTTAACTACATAGAAGACTCAGCAATCGGTGCTAGAAAGCCTACAAAAGTGAATACGTTGTTGCCCTTAAGGGCCTCTTATTTGTTTTAAACATTAGTTTTAACTACATGTACGTATGAGGAATTTCATGGTGTTAGAGATTTCCAACTGACTGAATAACAGATGGCTGGATGTTTATCCTGCTGGCAAAGGTAAAGATCTTATGGGAAATAAAAAATCAGAATATTCTGGATTCTTCCTGAATATATTTTGCCCTCATGACAGACAATTATCTGAAAACATTGTAGGCACTTTTATCGCATCTGCAAATATCTATAGTATGAAGTTCAGGTCTTACTACAGCATACAAAGCCCTCATGATCTGGACATCCCTACATTTGGACTCTTTATATCAATGCAATGGTGATATTAAAAACCAGCAAGGCCTAGGCACCAACCAACCAGAAACAAGCAGCAGTGGCCCTGAAGGTCTTCTGCAGTGTGGGATCAATTACCCTGTGAGTTATTAGAGTTGGGAAAGTTTTAGGAAAAAGAGGTAGACTGAGCCAGTCTGTCAGCCAGAGGACCACACGTGGGATTTAAAGCAATGGCAATTTGCTAGTTAGATGGAAGTATTTCAACATCTTAGCCAACAGTAAAACACATGCCAATAGCCAATTAGCTCTGTTCCAGGTTAGTGAGTACCCTTTACTCTTGTCAACCAGACTAGTTAGTATTCCTGAAATGTTTCATAGCAAACTAGTTCACATCCTCTAAATGCTTCATACCCAAGTAGTTAACATTCCTTAAATGTTTCACACTAATAGTTTACATTCCAGAGATGTTTCATTGCAATGTAGTTCCTTCTGCCTGAAATGTCCTTCCTTCTCACCTTTTACCACCTGTATAAATAAGTTTCAAGACCTTGCTCAGGCTTCAGAGAGGAGGTAATGCTTAAACACTGTGCCTAAAGGCTCCTTTCTGAACCTTTCAGGTTCCCCTCCCTTCCCTCAAGCCACAACATTAAAGATGTCCTCTGTATTTCAACCCTAGATTATGTGATGGCATCTTGGCATTTATTTGCTTACGTGTCTTTCTCCACTAATAGACTGTTGTTAGTTCCTGGAGTAAAAGATGGTGTCCTATTAAACTTTGTATCCTTGGGGTGCCTGGGTGGCTCAGTCCGTTAAGCATCTAACTCTTGATTTTGGCTCAGGTCATGATTTCAGGGTCCTGGGATTGAGCCCTGCATTGGGTTCCATTCTCAGCAGGGAGTCTGCTTGAGGATTCTTTCTCCCTCTCTCTCCCTCTGTCCCACCCCTGCCCTCTCTCTTTCTCTAAAGTAAATAAATAAATCTTTAAACAAACAAACTTTGTATCCTTGGCTCCTATAAAACCTGCCTAGTAAATGGCAGATCAATAAAATTGGAACTATCTTCTTTAAAATTTTGACCATTTGTTGAATAAAGGTAAATTAGTCTAGATGCAGTTTGTTCAATGTTACTAAATCAGTGATTCTCAAACCTTATATGCATTGGTAACCTGAACACAGGTTTAGTTTAGTTTAACAAAACATGGATTATGGCTGCTACCCCCAGAGTTTGTCATTCAGTTTGTCTCAAAACAACAGTGATTCTCAAACTGTGGTTCCCAGACCAAGAGCATTGTCATTATCAGGAACTTCTCAGAAATGAAAATTCTTAGACTCTACCCAAGAGGAATAGTTTCTACAGATTCTTACCCAACCTTGTCAGTGTAGTTCTTGTCCCTGGCTACTACTACTTTTTACACATGAGACCTTCCTTATCATTATTGTAGATTAAGTAGATTCAACCAATAGGGCCATTTTACATGTGGTACAATTAATATTAATCTGATAAGATTGTCTGTTGTTCTGAGATAGACTGATTCAGTTAATAAGCTGAAGGACTTGAATGATAAAATAGTGACAGGCTCTCAATGAACAACAATGATAATGACCTTAATATCAATAATAGAGCCTTATATACCCACTCATCCCTGAATAAAAATATTGATTATTTCATTCCTATCAAATATAAGCAATAAAAATTTGGGGAAGATAGATAAAATAATACCTGTTGGCATCTTGCCAGAGCATTGATTAAAACACAGATTTCCCCTGAAGTTCAGCAACAATGCTTCTCATATTAGCTGATAGGACACAGTGATCCTAGATGGCATGTGCCAGGACCAGGAATTCATCTGAAACCTGCCTGTCCACAATCTTTGGTCTCCTTTCTATGTGTATAATATTCCATCAGGAGACTTCGAAAAGGCCACCAGAAAAGGACCTTTGACTTGAGAATGGGACCATTTACTTTACAACCTAGGATACAGGTAACAAAAGCACCATACCTTATGTAATCAAGATATGGTTTGGTTGATCTTTAAGCCTAAACATACTAGATAAATTTATATTTAAACGTCTTCTATTCAGTTAAATAATTTATTGATGACCATTTTATAACTGTTCAGTCCAAATTGCTAACTCAGTTGTGATATAAGTAAAGAAAAGAGTGTATTACAATGATTAAGAGCAGACTTGGTTTCAGACTAGGCCCCAGTTCAAATCCAAAATATCTTTGCTACAGCTGCGCAGAATCAGCCACTTCAATACTTTTAAAACCACTGCTCCTAAATGCTAACTTCTCTAAGACAGTAACACTAATATCCATAACAATGACAATAAGATGCTTATTCTCAGCCCTACATTGAACTTCAATCCTATATCACCAACTGTATTGTGAATATTTTCACTCTCAGTATTCTATTGTTGACTTTTTGGTTGATTAGGTACCATTATCTAGTTGTTTCTTTGTTTTCTGGATCTATCAGTCTCTACTTGTCAAGCCCCTTGTAGTTATTACGGGAAATACGATGGTTCTGGCTAATGGATACATGAGCAAAAATGCATCATTCTGTACTGAGTTGGTGGGGAAAAAAAAAAAAAAAAAACCGGTACCATTTTCCAATCTCTCTGTCTGCTTCTATGATCCAGAGGCAACCTCGCCTTACGAACACAGAACCACCAGATCAAAGCAGCCTGGATCACTGAATCACCACATGGAGGGCAGCTGCTGCAGAGAGGCAGTGAGAACAGAGCTGAACAATTTGGACAGAGTACGTTTTTCTCAGCACAAAAACACGGAGATCTGGGGATCATTTATTATGTAGTATAAGCTTAACCTATCTTGATAAATATGGTGTCCCAAAACAAATGTATCTTTTCAACCTTAAATACATGACATTTTTTAACATCATACTATCTTTCAATCATACTAAAAGGTGAGTTTTTAGTTACTTTTTGTCCCTTCTTCTCTTTTAGTCCCATCCCCTCCATGTTTTGCTGTATCCTATCATTTGTATCTTAGAAATATTTCTCAGTTTTCATCAATCTGGAAAAGAAAAAAAAAAAAAACGGAGTCATATCTTCTGCCTCTGAATGAGAGACACTTTAATCAATTCAAAAAATTAGGAAACTTAAGTCCCTAGGATTTGTTATTTGGCAGCTCATTTTCGACCACAAGAATCACCTTGCCTGACTTTCAAGACACTCAACTTCATCTGTCACTAGGACCCTATAATACTTCCCAGCACCTACACTTATCTTCACCCAGTTTCCTCCTAAACAGCACTCCAGTTATGCCTCAGCACCTTTGTACTCTGTCTTCTTACCTACACAGCTTTCAAACTGAAATCCTAACTCATTCTTCTCATGAAGCCTCTCCTCATTTTTCCAACCTCACCAATGTCCCCTCACTCAGAACTCTCTCTGTGAAGAAACAGTTCCTAATAGTTTAGTGTGTAATACTTCTTTAATTATTACTACTGGCTTCCAAAAGGTTCTAGCCATGCTTTTTACTGCTTCTGAATCTGTGACAATATTTAGCCTAATACAAAAACACAAAATAAAGTACAAAAAAATAAGTACTAAATATTTTTTACCTGCTTAAACTCATCAGTAGACTTTCATATGACGATCAGTTTCTTCCAGGGAAATGTGGTAGTTTGTAACACACATCCTTCCTTTTCAGCACAACATCTCAGACTCCAGAGATTCTACCTAAATGAGAAACCACTGACTTGTTCATGAAAAAAAGGAATTGGCCTTCAATGGTATTTTTTCAAAACCTCACATTCTTAGCAGATGATTAGTGACCTATAGAATTTCTTAGTATTTGCTCTCATAAGTGAATTTGATTCTTTAATAATTATATATTGCCAGACAAACTTTAAAAGTATCGACAGATTAGTACCATAAATTAAACTTGCTTGTTCATTTATAGTTCAGATGTGTTATGATGACAATATAGAACAATATGGGTGGTTTTACTTGCAGTATTTTACTTTTTCCTAAAGTTATGTGGAATATAACTGGTATTGTTTTGTCCTCAAAAAGGATTATCTTCTGAATCGTATCTTCCAATGATGCTTAGTAATTATTATACCTTAGTTTATTTGCATTAAACACTTTCCAATAAAAGTTTCTCAGTAATTAAATTCTACTGACCTAGTTTTCACTTTCCTGGTTTGTAATCCATTTCATCTCCTAGGTTCATAATAAGTAATTACACAGATTAATGATAAAATAGCAAAAGAAGAGAGTAGAAAAATCAAAGGGCTCCAATAAATCACATACAGGATCATCAGTCACAGAATATCTAAGGAATATTTGTAATTCGATCATGAGGGACATGTTTTAAATGCAATTACAACACTACCACAGACCGCCATTTCCTTCTCATTAGTGCACACCAGTCCTTTGTAGAGACGTGCTGTAGTACTTCATACTCAAGGCTTCCCTTTTAAATCTATTCACTAATGAGATTCAGTGGTTGTTGCATTTTTCTAAAATACTTTTCAAAACTTAGCTGTGCTGCTAATGAAGAGTGCTGCTTCAACTTAAGAAAAATAGGCCTGAATCCACTGCTTAAAGCAATCATTCTTGAACACACCCAACTCTCTCTTATTTGTCAAGCGCCTTTACAAAAAATTATTTATTCATCAAATATTTACTGAACCCCAAATACTGTGCTAACCAATTAGGATGAAGCAGTAAACAAGACACATCTAATCTTTCTCTGTCTACATGGAGTTCTTGTAAAGCTTTGCATTCCAACATGGTAGCTACTAGCCACATGGGACTGCTGGGTATGAAATGTGACTTGTCCAAATACAGATGTGCTATAACTACATTGTGAAGTCTTCCCCAAAATATAAACATAAAGTATATCATCTAAAAATTATATTAAATATTAAAAATATTTTAAACTTGTAAATTACCCTGGGTAACATTGACATTTTCACAATATTAATTCTGCCAATCCATGAGCATGGGATATTTTTCCATCTCTTTGTGTCTTCCCCAATTTCTTTCAGAAGTGTTCTATAGTTTTTAGGGTATAGATCCTTTACATATTTGGTTAGGTTTATTCCTAGGTATCTTATGCTTTTGGGTGCAATTGTAAATGGGATCGACTCCTTAATTTCCCTTTCTTTGGTCTCATTTTTAGTGTATAGAAATGCCATTGATTTCTGGGCATTGATTTTGTATCCTGCCATGCTACCAAATTGCTGTATGAGTTCTAGCAATCTTGGGGTGGAGGCTTTTGGGTTTTCTAGGTAGAGTATCATGTCATCGGCAAAAAGGTAGAATTTGACTTCTTCTTTGCCAATTTGAATGCCTTTAATGTCTTTTTGTTGTCTGATTGCTGAGACTAGGACTTCCAGTACTATGTTGAATAGCAATGGTGAGAGTGGACATCCCTGTCTTGTTCCTGATCTTAGGGAAAAGGCTCCCAGTGCTTCCCCATTGAGAATGATATTTGCTGTGGGCTTTTCGTAGATGGCTTTTAAGATGTTGAGGAATGTTCCCTCTTTCCCTACACTCTGAAGAGTTTTGATCAGGAATGGATGCTGTATTTTGTCAAATGCTTTCTCTGCATCTAATGAGAGGATCATATGGTTCTTGGTTTTTCTCTTGCTGATATGATGAATCACATTGATTGTTTTATGAGTGTTGAACCAGTCTTGTGTCCCGGGGAAAAATCCTACTTGGTCATGGTGAATAATTTTCTTAATGTATTGTTGGATCCAATTGGCTAGTATCTTGTTGAGAATTTTTGCATCCATGTCCATCAGGGATATTGGTCTGTAATTCTCCTTTTTGGTGGGGTCTTTGTCTGGTTTTGGAATTAAGGTGATGCTGGCCTCATAGAACGAATTTGGAAGTACTCCATCTCTTTCTATCTTTCCAAACAGCTTTAGGAGAATAGGTATGGTTTCTTCTTTAAATGTTTGATAGAATTCCCCTGGGAAGCCATCTGGCCCTGGACTTTTGTGTCTTGGGAGGTTTTTGATGACTGCTTCAATTTCCTCCCTGGTTATTGGCCTGTTCAGGTTTTCTATTTCTTCCTGTTCCAGTTTTGGTAGTTTGTGGCTTTCCAGGAATGCGTCCAATTCTTCTAGATTGCCTAATTTATTGGTGTATAGCTGTTCATAATATGTTTTCAAAATCGTTTGTATTTACTTGGTGTTGGTAGTGATCTCTCCTTTCTCATTCATGATTTTATTAATTTGAGTCTTCTCTCTCTTCTTTTTAATAAGGCTGGCTAATGGTTTATCTATCTTTTTAATTCTTTCAAAGAACCAACTCCTGGTTCTGTTGATCTGTTCCACAGTTCTTCTGGTCTCGATTTCGTTGAGTTCTGCTCGAATCTTAATTAACTCTCTTCTTCTGCTGGGTGTCGGGTCTATCTGCTCTTTTTTTCTCTAGCTCCTTTAGGTGTAAGGTTAGCTTTTGTATTTAAGTTCTTTCCAGTTTTTGAATGGATGCTTGTATTGCGATGTATTTCCCCCTTAGGACTGCTTTTGCTGCATCCCAAAGATTTTGAACGGTTGTATCTTCATTCCCATTAGTTTCCATGAATCTTTTTAATTCTTCCTTAATTTCCTGGTTGACCCTTTCATCTTTTAGCAGGATGGTCCTTAACCTCCACGTGTCAATGTTACCCAAGGCAATTTACACGTTTAATGCAATCCCTATCAAAATACCATGGACTTTCTTCAGAGAGTTAGAACAAATTATTTTAAGATTTGTGTGGAATCAGAAAAGACCCCAAATAGCCAGGGGAATTTTAAAAAAGAAAACGATATCTGGGGGCATCACAATGCCAGATTTCAGTTGTACTACAAAGCTGTGGTCATCAAGACAGTGTGGTACCGGCAGAAAAACAGACATAGATCAATGGAACAGAACAGAGAACCCAGAAGTGGACCCTGAACTTTATGGTCAACTAATATTCGATAAAGGAGGAAAGACTATCCACTGGAAGAAAGACAGTCTCTTCAATAGATGGTGCTGGGAAAATTGGACATCCACATGCTGAAGAATGAAACTAGACCACTGTCTTTCACCATACACAAAGATAAACTCAAAATGGATGAAAGATCTAAATGTGAGACAAGATTCCATCAAAATCCTAGAGGAGAACACAGGCAACACCCTTTTTGAACTCGGCCACAGTAACTTCTTGCAAGATACATCCACGAAGGGTATCCCTGGGTGGCTCAGCGGTTTGGCACCTGCCTTCGGCCCAGGGCGTGATCCTGGAGTCCCAGGATCGAGTCCCACGTCGGGCTCCCAGCATGGAGCCTGAATCTCCCTCTGCCTGTGTCTCTACCTCTCTCTCTCTATGTCTATAATAAATAAATGAATAAATCTTAAAAAAAAAAAAAAGATACATCCACGAAGGCAAAAGAAACAAAAGCAAAAATGAACTATTGGGACCTCATCAAGATAAGAAGCTTTTGCACAGCAAAGGATACAGTCAACAAAACTAAAAGACAACTACAGAATGGGAGAAGATATTTGCAAATGACATATCAGATAAAGGGCTAGTTTCCAAGATCTATAAAGAACTTATTAAACTCAACACCAAAGACACAAACAATCCAATCATGAAATGGGCAAAAGACATGAACAGAAATCTCACAGAGGAAGACACAGACATGGCCAACACACACATGAGAAAATGCTCTACATCACTTGCCATTAGGGAAATACAAATCAAAACCACAATGAGATACCATCTCACACCAGTGAGAATGGGGAAAATTAACAAGGCAGGAAACCACAAATGTTGGAGAGGATGCGGAGAAAAGGGAACCCTCTTACACTGTTGGTGGGAATGTGAACTGGTGCAGCCACTCTGGAAAACTGTGGAGGTTCCTCAAAGAGTTAAAAATAGACCTGCCCTACGACCCAGCAATTGCACTGTTGGGGATTTACCCCAAAGATACAGATGCAATGAAACGCTGGGACACCTGCACCCCAATGTTTCTAGCAGCAATGTCCACAATAGCCAAACTGTGGAAGGAGCCTCGGTGTCCATCGAAAGATGAATGGATAAAGAAGATGTGGTTTGTGTATACAATGGAATAATACTCAGTCATTAGAAATGATAAATACCCACCATTTGCTTCAACGTGGATGGAGCTGGAAGGTATTATGCTGAGTGAAGTAAGTCAATCGGAGAAGGACAAACATTATATGTTCTCATTCATTTGGGGAATATAAATAATAGTGAAAGGGAATATAAGGGAAGGGAGAAGAAATGTGTGGGAAATATCAGAAAGGGAGACAGAACATAAAGACTCCTAACTCTGGGAAACGAACTAGGGGTGGTGGAAGGGGAGGAGGGTGGGGGTGGGGGTGAATGGGTGACGGGCACTGAGGGGGGCACTTGACGGGATGAGCACTGGGTGTTATTCTGTATGTTGGCACTGAACACCAATAAAAAATAAATATATTATAAAAATAAAAAAAAATTAAAAAAACCAATAAAACAAAAAAAATATTTTAAATATGTTTGGTTAAATAAATACAGTACTAAAATTAAATTCATCTGTTATTTTTGCTTTTGTTAACATTGCTATTAGAAAATATAAAATTATGTAAGTGGCTTGCAATTGGGTTTTGCACTGGATTTCTATTGGATGGTTCCTCTCTAAAATCTCTAGGGAGACAGGCCATTAAATAAGTATTTACAACAAAAGGTAATGACAAATTGGATAAGAAAAATATTAAAATGTACACACAGCAGGAGCCTTCAGTTGAGTCAGATATTAGATTCTTCTAGTGACCAAATTCACATCTATGGAGTTCCAGAATTGAATAGCTACCTTGGCTAATTTAATAGATTCTTCTTTGCTATCCCCTGGTACATTGTACATACTATTTTAGCACTCATTATGTTTTAAGTATTTTAATTCAGTAACAAATACTCAACTAAACACTCTCTTACTTATTATTGCATGTCAACATATATTGTGGGTACAAATTAAGAAATGAAAAATGCCATCTGGAGAACTATGAACCAAAGTTAACCTGGGATGTCTTTGCACAAAGTAGTACCACTATTAGTCACTATGGTATGCTGCCCTCCCTGCCCAGGAACTGAGATATTTTGTTATTCACTACCTCAGATGCCCAGCCTGGTGGAACTGATTTTTTATGATCCTACCATAACACCTGGTAATCAACTACTTTCTGAATCCTTGCACTTGAAAATGGTCATGCATCTGAAGTGAAACATGGCAGGACAGTTGCCTTGTTGCTGGAAGTTAGGCACTAGTAACAGATCCAATCTCACATCCATAAAGAAAATTGGACAGTACTCCTGCATGACAGACTTTCATCTCAGTCTAAGATTGATGTATTTTGACTGACAGAGTACCAGAGGATGTGCTGGCTTCCTGAATATGGTTTATGTCCTTGCCCAATATTGTATCACCTTGTATGCTGCTGAGGTGGAAAAAATATATATCAATCACTGCAGTTAGTGTATTTCTGTATTTCAGAAACTCCAAGTTTATCTGGCAAAAGTGTGCATAAGGTGTCTTTCTTCCCCAGGCATTTACACTGACAGCATTATAAAAGGGAACACAGACCTCTTCAAATGCTCCTGGGCAGTTCCCTAAAAAGCAATGATCAGTGAAAACAGCTTCAGTGTGATGATTTCAGAGTGTGATGAAGTCTTTCAGGTTATGTCTGTACAGGCCTGAGGAGTTCATGTTACTTTTTTTTTTTTTTTCAATTAACTAATGAGGAAAGCTGGCCCCTGAAAAAAAATTGAGCTAAATGAATAAACAGTGCTTTAATCAACAATAAAACTAATCAATTAACATTTAATTTTTGAGCCTTCATGTTGACCCAGCACCTTATAAAAGCTAACGTCCATATAAACTACTTAAAATATGGGGCTTTTGGGAAAAAAAAATGGGGCTTTTGTCTTTATGGGAACTAAAAGATAAGACAAACCAAATGGAGTACCAAGAGTTATGAAATAAAGTAACAATTTCTATTATATTATATGTTGTCAGAGATCAGAGAAGAGAGTAACAAGTGGGAAATATCAAGAATGAAGTCCCTGACAGTTACATGCAAAAGAATGAAACTGGACCACTTTCTTACACCATATATAAAAATAAACTCAAAATGAATTAAAGACCTAAATATGAGATGTGAAACCATAAATTCCTAAAAGGAAACAGAGATAGTAATTTCTTTGACATTGGCCTTAGCAACATTTGTCTAGATACTTCTCCTGAGGCAATAGAAACAAAAGCATAAATAAACTCTTGAGATTACACCAAAATAAAAGGGAAGGCATCAACAAAACAGAAAGGCAACCTAATGAATAGAAGAGATTTGTAATGACATAACCAATAAGGAGTTAACACACAGAATATAAAGAACTTACACGAATTACCACCAAAAAGAAAGTAATGATAATAATAATAATCCAATTTAAAATTGGCAGAGGATCTGAATAGATATTTCTCCAAAAAAGACTTTCAGATGGCCAACAGATACATGGGAAGATGTTCAATATCACTTGTAGGGAAATCACAATGAGATATCACTTTAAACCTATTAGAATGGCTAGTATCAGAAAGACAATAAATAAAAAGGTTTGGCACGGATGTGGAGAAAAAGGAACCCTCATGCATTGTTGCTGAGAATGTAAATAGGTGCAGCCACTGTAGAAAAAATGTATGAAGAGTCCTCGAAAAATTAAAAATAAAAATGTCAAATGATCTGGGCATCTACCTCAAGAAAATGAAAACATGACTTTGAAAAGACATATGCACCCCTGTGTTTATCGCAGCACTAATCACAAGAGCCAAAATACGGCAGCAACCTATGCATCCACCGATAAATGAATGGATAAAGAAGACCTGGTATCTATACACAATGGAATGTTACTCAGCTAAAAGGAAGAATGAGTTCCGCTTATTTGTGACAGCATGAATGGAACTAGGGGGTATTATACTAAGTGAAATAAATCAGTTAGAAAGAGACAAATACAATATTATCTCATGTAGATGTGGAACCTAAAAACAAAACAAACAAAAAAGCAGAAACAGATCCATAAATACAGACAACAAATTCATTGTTGCCAGAGGGGAAGAGTAGGAGGTCTGGGAAAAATGGGTGAAGGGAATGGGAGGTATAGTATTCCACTTATGGAATGAAAAAGTTATGAGGATGAAAGGTACAACATAAAGAATACAGCGTACGGTATTGTAATAGCACTGTATGGTGACAGATGGGAGCCACACTTGTGGTAAGCGCAACATAACGCATAGAGTTGTTGAATCACTGTGTTGTACACCTGAAATTAATGTAATACTATGTGTCAACTAGTCAACTATACTTCACTTTTAAAACATGCAGTCCCTGAAGACTTCATTTTGCTTCGGGGGTACCTCTATGGAGTTTCAACACTTCAGTCTCCAAAATGATTAATGATTTTCATATTCAGAATTTGTTACGAAGAAGCACGTTTGTTTGTTATACATCAGACAGGTTATTCTGAATGGCCTTTGATTAGATATCTAGGTGTTAAAGGAACTGCAATGAATAATAAATCTAAATTATTGCTGAGCTCAAAATGAACCAACAAAAACTCTAAGAGGCAGGAGTGGGGAAAACTATTTTGGAAAATCTCTAAGCCACAGGATACAGGATATCTGTAAATAAACCATAAAGAGGTGTACTCAAAACCTGGATACTAGGAGCAAGCCATGGGAATTAAAACACAGAGTTATATTTGTGTGATACTGTGATGAAGGTTAAGGAGGAGATGAAGTGGCTCCTTGGGTTAGAATAACACAAAAGGCCAGACACCCAGAAGTTCTGAGCTCTTGATCACCAGAAATGTGCTTTTCCAGGATCTGAGTACTTCACTGGGAGAAACAGATGTCAAATTATGAAAGTAAAGCCGTCCAGTTCCAGGTACACTTATGTAATTTCTTCTGTTTTATTAGTGGTGTGGTGGTCCAAGGTCCTCATTTTTCACCAAAGTGAAATCATTAACCAATCTTCAGACAGGATTACAATTTGGCCTATAATACCTCTATTCTCTAAGTGAGTTTATATAATAATAGGATTATCTATTCCTTTAAAAATTGGGAGAACTTTCCTGTAAATGTATATATCCATTCAGAATAACCTGTCTGATGTATAACAAACAAACGTGCTTCTTCGTAACAAATTCTGAATATGAAAATCATTAATCATTTTGGAGACTGAAGTGTTGAAACTCCATAGAGGTACCCCCGAAGCAAAATGAAGTCTTCAGGGACTGCATGTTTTAAAAGTGAAGTATAGTATAGAATATATATATATATATATATATATATATATATATATATATATGAAGGTTTGAAGTTTTCTTTTTAAGTACATTTTAAACTAATGTTTAATATTTTTTTTTAATTTTTCTTTTGAATTTTAAGTAGGCTTCACACCCAATGTGGGGCTTTAACTCACAACCCTGAGATTAAGAGTGGTATGCTCTACTGAATGAGCCAGCCAGGCATCCCTAATCTCTTATTATAGAACTATCCATGTATTTTGTTTCTTTTTGAGCCAGTTTTCCTCATTTAATTTCTTCCTAAGAATTTTCCAATTTCTAACTTTGTTAGTGTAGTTATTCATGGCATTTCATATTATCTTTTAAATTTCTACTTGCTCTGTACCAATGACACCAATTTATTAGTGCCATTTATTTGTGCTCTCTTTTTTCTTAATTGTCCTTACCAGAGATTTGTTCACTCCATTAGCCTTTTCTAAGGACTAACATTTGATATTTTTATCTTTCCAATGTTTATTTTTTCCATTTTATTCAATTTCACTTTTCTTTTTTAAGAAAAATGTCTTCCTTATTTTCTTTGGACTTATGCTATATTCAATCATAAAAATAATTTTGAACAAATGAGAAAAAATTCTATCATACAAATTACCTTCTTTCATCATAATCCAATAAATTTAAAAATCAATATCAAAAAGATAACTTAAAGAAACATATATTTCAAAATGTAAGTTACATTTACAAAAGCCTCATGGTTGAAGTAGTAATATTAGATATTTTAATACTCTCAGAACTGAAAAAAACAATGACAATACCTCATTCATAAATAATTAGATGGTCCTAAAGGCATATTTATAAAGTTTTATTTCTATATTAGAAAATAAGAAAGACTGGGATGCCTGGGTGGCTCAATGGTTGAGTGTCTGCCTTTAGTTCAGAGCGTGACCCCAAGGTCCCAGAATTGAGTGCTGCATTGGGATCCCTGCATGAAGCCTGCTTCTCCCTCTACCTATGTCTCTGCCTCTCTCTCTCCGTGTCTCTCATGAACAAATAAATAATTTTTTAAATTTTTCTCAATTTTTGCTTAAATTCAATTTTCCAGCATATAGTACAATACCTAATGCTCATCCCATCAAGTGCCCTCCTTATTGCCCATCACCCAGTCATCCTATTCCCCGGTCCTCCTCCCCTTCCACAACCCTTATGATTGTCCTTCTCCGATTGACTTCTTATAATATGCCGAGTGAAATAAATAAAATCTAAAAAAAAAAACCAACTTGAATTTCTATGTCTAAGAAAAATTCTTTACCCATGAAAATGCCATTTCTACATCTGTGTCAGTTTGCAGAGATGTTAAAATTGAGGGGGGGACTAAAATTTTGTTTGCTGTAATTGGTAAAGAGAAAAGGCATGTCCATATACCTTGAGATGAAAAAAAACTGTCCTTAGATATTTATAATACATTTAACCATTATCAATATTTTATAACTTGTTTTATCATCTCTCCAAATTTATTTTCTTGTACAATGACTCTAAAAGGTAATTCCATAAAATAAGTTTCTATAGAGTAATAAGTTTGAAGAATACTGAACATTTGATGCATTGCTTGGAGATTCATTGCTTACTAAAGTCTCTTAGAAGTGCTTCACCAGGGACAGCCCTCATGGCTCAGCGGTTTAGCGCTGCCTTCAGCACAGGGTGTGATCCTGGAGACCGGGGTATGTGTTCCACGTCAGGCTCCCTGCGTGAAGCCTGCTTCTCCCTCTGCCTGTGTCTCTGCCTCTCTCTCTCTCTCTCTCTCTCTCTCTCTCTCTCTCTCTCGGTGTGCCTCTCATGAATAAACAAATAAAATCTTAAGAAAAAAAGCACTTCACTATAGAAATAAATTTTGTTTAATCAAACAGTTCCCAAAAGTGTTTGGTTATGGCCTCAATTTACCACATAATATTTAATAGTATCCCAAGGAACACTTTGGAGTCACTTTTAGAGACTCTAGTTTTCTTAGCTCATTAAACTAGCAAACACATAGTTAGACTAACAAAGGACAGAAAATAATAGGAGTGGGTCAGTTTTTTTCTGGACAGATCAGAATCCAATCATCTACCCCAGATGGTCCCACATGCCTGTGGCACCAATCTCAGGCGGGTCTGAAAGAAGGGAAATGACCTTAAAATAGTAGTGCAAAGGAATTAAGGGGTCCTGAAATAGAAATAGAGTTCACAAACACAGATGTTATCTCTCTTATAACTCCTTTAAAGTAAATTTCTTTCTTTTGCACTCTCCTGATTCCAAGGCTCTCATCTCTTGTCTCAGAAGAGAGACCACTGATATCCCAGGATAGAAGCCCATATATGCCATATGAAATATTAAAAACTGGGTAACTGTGTAAGGTAGGTAAAAAATGTGACAAAATGTCCATACACATTGATTAAAATTATTAAATCAAATGAATTATAAGTCCATGTTTTCTGTGTAATAAACTTAAATTTTAAAAATGCATCTGAAAATCTAACAGAATCATATTTTCCCATTGCTGGAAAATGCTAGTCAAACATATAGTCTTAAAGGGTGGGAAAGGCCTGCATGATGAACAATTATAGCACTTTAAACCAGAAAAGTCAATGTATCAAGAAATACAGAGCAAGAAAATAGATAATGTAGAAATCCTGAAGTCTAGGTTTTCCTGTCCTTCAATTCCTCCAAAAACCATTAAAGACATCATACTATGATTTCTCCAAATTTACTGACATACTTTATTGCATTGGAGTAGGATAATATGCCTTCTTATTCTAGATTATTTATGGTGAATTCCAATGTTTTGCTTACTAGAGCATAAATGAAATGTGCTACTCAATTATTTGGTGATCTTTGGTGATAAATCTAGAAGCAAGTCCTGTGAGCACAGAGGGCAAAGATGAAAGAACCTAAAATTCATAGCCTTTAAAGTAAGAAATATGACACCTGCTCAAATGATTAAAGAAGTTGAAAAGTGAGGAGAAAACACAAATATAAATATTTCTTACATTATTTGAGAACTTACATGCAATTTATTAAATGCACAAGTCACAAAAGCAGTTAGAAAAAATACTGAAACCTCTGGAGAAGTCTAGAAAACTAGTGCCTTGTCAGTACAGAAGTGTCTGATGGCCAGGGAAGAATTTGGGGACCCAAAAGAGAAGCTCCTTTTACATGCAAGAAAGAATGTAAGAGTTCCCACAGAGTGGAGGAAGGGCAGTGATGATGGCCACCATGATGGCCCATGCAGTGTAACCAAGCTCAAAACAGGAAGCAATTCTTGGAAGCCTGAAGATTATACATTTGTGAAAGAGTTTCACTTGGAATTTCAATACAACTCTCAAGACTGTCTATGATGTGACGGGGTTCAAATCATCTGTGGATCTAGGAGAAGTGGCACATACAAAGCAGACAAAGGAAGCAAAGGCTTAGGGAAACTTCTTGAGCCTCTATTTATGGCTCTGAACTTGGCATGGACACACACATAATAAGTATTGTATTCAAACTCCAATGCTCTAATTCTCTTTCAAAAATTGAAAAATCTGAAACTATTTACACATGTGATTCCAGGGCTGGCTCCTGTGCTGTGCAGTATGCAAGATTCCAACTTCTGGTTGGATTCTCCATGGACTTTGACATCATTAGGTTAATATTAGAGTTTAATGTTGCAAATTCTACTAACTCCATAGTTTCATTATTGTAGTGCTCTTCATATGTTGAAATCTTTGATACCTTCTTTTTTTGTTGTTCTTTTGCATTAGAATTTGCCTTTATGTGCCCTGATGCTATGTCTAAGTTTCCATAAACTGTTTCGTTGTGTAAGCTATGTTACCATTTTATTTTAAGCCAAGTTCTGATTATTTTCTAGTATATTGTGATACCTATTTTAACAATTCAGCTTTTAAGGTATTACTTTATAATATAAATATATTACTATAATAAAATATATTCTGGAAACTTCATGGTTGCTACTCTGACAACTCTGTAAACACATGCATACACACACATGTAAACACATCTATAACCTTTACCAAATAATTGGATTTAATGATTCTTAAGAACAGATAATATAGTATTATATTTTTGGAGCACCTCATGTAAGTGGATTGGTCATTCAAAATATTATTTATTTTTACTCTAAGTAGGTAGATACAAAGAAAACAGAAGTCAAAAGAGAAAACAACATATTTTTATACAAACAAGAAAAACGTTGAGATCAGACACAGTCTTTATGTAAGCTTGGCAGTTTTAGCTTTGCTAAATATAATACATGAAAGTCATATTTCTGTTTGAGAAAAAATATGCATAGACAGTGAGCAAAAACCTTAAGAAGCAGAGTTTTGGAGCCAGACAACACAAAGCCAGATTCCAATTCAGGACTTATCACATATGGACCTAGTGACTTCATGGTCATATCTATAAATTTGGGACCATAAAACCTAACCAGAAGGTTACTGAAAATGATGAGATAGAGATGTTTCTGATATAGCTGATCTCAAACACTGACCAGTATTCCCCTCAAGCTACACTCTACTCATTCACACATATACACATACTATAGTTGTTTCACATTAGATTCATACTAGATGATTCATATTCAATCACAATTGACTCGCTTTGAAAAGTCAGGAAGTCCAAAATAAGAAAAAAATTTAAATTATAGACTACCAAGATGGTAATTATTTGACACTACACGAGATATAAACATGCTACAGCCTTTAATATATAGCCCTTAATATTTTTAGGCAAATACATAGCCTTTCATTTACTACACTAGTAACTCTCAGAAAACAGCTGAGAAGACAATAGTAAATTTTTGTTGGTGTTTTTAAGACCAACTACTATTTGCAATCTAGCTTCAATACTGGTGGTAATGTCTCAGTTCTTTCCAAGCTGGAACACAACAAACAAGGAACCAAGAGTTGCTTGTTAGTCACATTCCAAATTTCAGAATTCGTGAATAAGAGAGTTAGAAAAAACACAGCATTCAACTTCTTCATAGTAGATGAGTCAGTTTTTGGAGAAATCTATGGAAATAAAGCTTAATCAGCCTTTTTCCATATTGTTCATTTAGATGTTCCCATGAGTGGAGATACTAGAATTTCAGGGGTTCATCTTGAAAACCCACACAGTGAATTGAAATAATAACCTCTTCCTGTTACCCCAGATAAAAGTGGTTATCCCTACAAGAATATGTAGTCTTTTATTCAGCTATGTCATTAAATATTAATTATTGTCCTTATTACTTCAGATCAACTTAACATTCTTTTAATTAAAGGTTAACCTTTTAATGTTTAATTTTCATATTTTAATGGAAGAGTTGGGATAGTATCATAATGCCTTTGACTTGCACATTACTCGTTTGCTTTATAATTTCGAGGAACAGACAACTTAGAAAAAATAATCCTCAATTGTTAGTATATACACCAAAAAGTTTGTCTAAACTCTTCTCATTTCTCTGTGGCCAATTTTTAAACAAATTTTAACTTTTTTTTTTTTTTTAAAGCACTTATTGAACAATGATGGCTAGACCCCACTCACTGACAGGGGCACAGCACACATAAAGGGATTCTCAGTCTTCCCTCTTCTCTCAGTGAATGACATCTGTAGATGAACCATTGTCACAGACCTCCCTTCTTCCCAGGTACTAAATTACTTCTTTTACTGGAAGATAGATATCTGGGGAGAAATGTTAGAACTTTAATAGGTATTGTTGAGGGTTCAATGAGTCTAATTAGCTTAGTCAACTAATTAAAGGAATACATAAGACCAAGATGGCATAGCTCATGTAAGTGTGTTAGCTTGGCTATAAATTAGCTATCCCATTGATGCAGGCAACCAGTCTTGAGTTGTATAAAAGAGGGGGTATGGATGGTACAAAACTGTATGCAGCCCACAGCTATTTTTAGGAAAACAAGTCAATTTCTCTAGTAATGATTTTATCATAGATACAGTCTGAGAGTCTTTCTGTCAGAGACTATCAGAGCAGAAGTTGCTGTAGAACTCGTCCCTTCATTAGATGAGCACTTAAGGCCCAGAGAGGTGATATAGTTCATCCAGCTCTGAAAGCATATATGTATGAAAGTTGTATGTAAAACAAAGATCAAAAAGATTTTTAAAATAGGGCAAAAGTGGATCTGATGACTTAAATACAAACAAAAGACCTCAAATAGATGTTCATACTAAAATGGTTAAGTTTTACTCCACCTAAATAGAAATATGTACTGTGGGAAAAATACCGATTTCAGATCACAAGGACTTAACTTCTTGTGGCTGAAAATACCTCCTGTCAGCAACCCTTTGTTAAATTGAAAATGTGGTTTGATATTGATGGGTAGGGGGATTCAAAGACCAGAAGAATGGACTTCCAAGGACCATGACATATATTCAAAACAATGTTGACCCTTCCAAATTCTCTAGGCATTATATAGTCAATATCCTCATATAAAATAACTTCTCTGTCCTTCACATGTAAGAAGGTTGGCATCTGTAACACCATTATTGCCACAGAACTGCGCTCTCCTTTCTACATATAACAATCTGTTCCACTCCCTTGCTCTGCCCAGGTACAGAAGAGAACATATGGGTTTTATGATTGATACAATGAAATTTACTAAATCTAAGGAGAATTCACATGTTTCTTGCTATAGTCTACTTGATAAATGTCATTAGAAACTCAATTTTAAAACTCATAATAAGCCTTTATAGAAGATTAATGTCTTATGAAACACAATCCTGTGGTAAGGATATGCCTGTCCTTAAAAAGAAAAGGATCATAAGAAAGGAATTATAAATTAAAAGAAAATAAGAGATTCAGTCAAAATCTCAATGGCTGTGAAGTGGTGCATTAACTACAATTTAGCAAGGGAAGGAAAAAAACCACAACTATTGAGCTTTTTCCACACAGAAACCATTTTATAAAACATTAAATTCCATTTCCTTTAGAAAATACTTCTTTAAAAAAAAAAAGATTTTATTTATTTACTCATGAGAAACAGAGAGACAGAGAGGCAGAGACACAGGCGGAGGGAGAAGCAGGCTCCATGCAGGGAGCCCAACATGGGACTCGATCCTAGGTCTCCAGGATCAGGCCCTGGGCTGAAGGCAGCACTAAACCTCCGAGCCACCCAGCCTGCCCTAGAAAATACTTCTTTATATAAATGACTAAAAACCAATCCCTGCACTTCTCATAACTGTACAACAAAAAGCAGACCTGGATGAGCCCTTTACAGTTTTTACCCAAAGACTCAACAACTAAGGCACAATTTTGATAGTAGTGATGGGTGACAAATTAACCTTGCTGCCCAAAGCCCAGTATTCCTAATGTTTCTGAAGTGAGTCTTCAGATACCCAAGCTACAGTCACCAGTTACCAGCTCACATTCACCAGTCACCAAGCCATAGTTAACAGTTCACAGTCACCTATAACCAAGCCACAGTTAACAGTCACCAGTTGATATTCACTAGTCACCAACCTATAGTCATCAGTTCATAGTCCCCTAAAACCAGGCCAAACCATAGTCACCAGTAACTATGTCACAATCACCAGCCACTAAGACATAGACACCAGTTCACAGTCACCAATCACCAAACTATGTTGATTATAACCAAACCACAGTCACCAGTTATCTCATCATGATCACCAGTCACCAAGTCTCAGTCCCCTATAGCGAAACTACAGTCACCAATCACCAAGTCATTCTAAACTAAGGCCATAGTCATCAGTTACCAGATCAGCCATCTGTCATCAATTCATAGTCACCACTCACCAGGTCATATCCACCAGTAACCAAGCCATACCTACTTGTTTCCAAGCCAGTCACTAGTCACCAAGTCAGCTACCAATCTAAGTTTTCTCAGTTTGATTGACTTGACAAGACACTGGCAAACTTTTTGATAAAGAGCTAGACAATAAAAATTTTAGTTTCCTAACATCCACAGCCTCCTTGCTAGACCACACTACTAAGGTCCCAACATGATTCACAAATAATTCCCTTAATATCAAAGCAATAACTTACATACTATGAGAGGAATCTACCATTCTAATTAACTTCAGTGTTCTTGTCATTAAGATACCAGGTTACAAGGGTCATGATCTTTGCAAAGGGCATAACAAGTTCCCTGAGGCAAAAATAGTATCCTAGTTTTGGAGTCCACAGGACCAAAACTGAGATGTTCAATGTATGGAAAGCAGTATCATCTTCAAACCTAAAGATCATTCAGCTCCACATCCTTCCGGTCCCCCCTGAGTATGCATGGTAACCTGATAAGCAGATTTGTCCTTCTAGCAAGCCTTATTTGACCTCACAAAATATTGTTTAAAATTTTTGAAAAAAATTTTGAGTATACTTGACATGCAATGCTACATTAGTTTCAGGTGCATAACATAGTGACTCACATCATAGTGTAGCTACCTTCTGTCACCATACAACACTATTACAGTATCATGGACTATATTCCCTAGGCTGTACCTTTATTCCTATGATTTATTCATTCCATAATTGGAAGCTTTTACCTCCTACTCCCCTTCACTCATTTTGCCCATCCCCTACAGTGCTGCGCTCTCAACCATCAGTTTGTTCTCTGTATTTATCAGACTGATTCCACTTTTCTTTGTTTATTCCTTTGCTTTGTTTTTTTAGATTCCACACATGAGTGAAATCAGATGTCTTTCTCAGTATGACTTATTTCATTTAGTATAATACCTTCTAGGTCCATCCATGTTGTTGCAAATGGCAAGATTTTATCCTTTTTTATTACTGCATAATATCCAGTGTGTGCATATGGGTGTGTACTACATCTTCTTTATCCATTCATCTATTGATGAACTCTTAAGTTCCTTCCATATCTTGGCTATTGTAAATAATGATGCAATAAACATAGGGGTGCACATATCCCTTCAAATTAGAGGTTTCATCCTCTTTTCCCCCTTTTTTAGAGAGTGGGAGGCAGCAGGAGAAGGAGAGAGAATCTTAAGCAGATTCCATGAAGGATCTCAGAATCCTCAGATCATGACCTGAGCCAAATCAAGAGTCCAACATTTAACCAATTGAACCATCCAGACAGCCCCGTGTTTTCATATTCTTTGGGTAAACATCCAGAGGTGCAATTACTCGATCATAGGGTAGTTCTATTTTTAATTTTTTTGAGGACTATTTTCTACAGTAACTGCACTTATTTATATTCCCATCAAGAGTGCACAAGAGTTCGTTTTCTCCACATCCCTGCTAACATTTGCTATTTCTTGTCTTTTTATTTTATTTTATTTATTTATTTATTTATTTATTTATTTATTTATTTGATTCTAGCTATTCTGACAGGTATAAGGTGCTATCTCATTGTGGTTTTGACATGCATTTCCCTGATGATTAGTGACGCTGAGCATCTTTCCATGTGTCTGTTGGCCACTGTATGTCTTCTTTGGAAAAATGTCTATTCAGGTCTCTGGCTATTTCTTTCTTTAAAAAAAAAAAAAAGGATTTTATTTATTTATTTATGAGAGACACACAGAAAGAGTCAGAGACATAGGCAGAGGGAGAAACAGAGGGAGGAGCAGGCTCCCTGGGGGAAGCTCAGTACAGGACTTGAACTTCAGTCTGAGCTGAAGGCAGATGCTCAACCACTGAACCAACCAGACATCCCCCTCTGGCCATTTCTAAATTGGATTATTTAGGGGATTTGGGGTGGGGGGTTGTGGGCTTTTCTGGGTGTTGAGTTGTATAAGTTCTTTATTTATTCTGGATATTAACCCCTTATCAAATATATCACTTGCAAATATCTTCTCCCATTAAGTAGGTTATCTTTTTCTTTTGTTGATGGTTTCCTTCACTGTGCAAAGGCTTTTTGTTTTTGTGTAACCTTAATACTTTATTTTTGCTTTTGTTGTCCTTGCCTGAGAAGGCATATCTGGAAAAATGTTGCTAAGGGCTATATCAAAGAAATTACTGCTTGTGTTCTTCTTCTAGGATTTTTATGATTTCAGGTCTCACATTTAGGTCTGTAACTCATTTTGAGTTTACTTTTGTGTATGGTGTAAGAAAGTGGTCCAGTTACATTCTTTTCCATGTAGCTGTCCAGTTTTCCCAGTTTTTCTGTTGGAAAGACTGTCCTTCCTCTGAAACAGACTACTTGACCATATAGACATGGATTTATTTCTGCACTCTCTATTCTGTTCTTTTGATCTATGTGTCTGTTTTAGGCCAGTGCCATACTGTTTTGATTACTATATCTTTGTAGTATGTCTTAAAATGTAGAATTGTGATACTTGAAGGTTTGTTCTTTCTCAAGATTGCTTCAGCCTTTTGTGGCTTTACAATTTTAGTATTATCTATTCTAGATTTAGAAAAATGCTGCCAATATTTTGATAGGGATTGCTTTGAAGTTATAGATTGCTTTGGGTAGTATATACACTTTAACAATATTGATCCTTCTAATCCGTGAGCGTGGAATATTTTTCCATTTGTTTGTTTGGTCTTCAATTTCTTTCATTAATGTTTCATAGTTTTCAAAGCACAGATATTTCACCTCCCTGGTTAAGTTTATTCCTAGGTATTTTATTCTTTTTGGTGCAATAGTAAATGGAGGGTTTTTTCTTAGTTTCTCTCTTTCCTACTTCTTTATAAGTGTATAGAAATGCTTCTGATTTATGGGTATTAATTTTTATCCTGCAACTTTACTGAATTCACTTATCAGTTCTAACAGCTTTTGAGAGGAATCTTTAGAGTTTTCTATATACAGAATTACATCATCTGCAAATACTAACAGTTTAACTTCTTCCTTACCAATATGGATGCCTTTTATTTCTTATCTTTTTTTTTTTTTTTTTTTTCTGTCTGTTGTGGCTAAGACTTCCAGTTCTATGTTAAAAAAAGATGGTAAGAGCAGATATCCTTATCTTGTTCCTGATCTTAAAGGAAAAGCTCTCAGTTTTTCACCATTGAGGATGCTGTTAATTGGGTCATATACATCCTTTATTATGCTGTGGTATGTTCCCTCTAAACCCACTTTGTTGAGTGTTTTTATCATGAGTGGATATTGAATTTTGTCAAATGCTTTTTCCACATCTATTGAGTTGATCATATGATTTTTATCCTTTGTTCTGTTGATTTGGTGTATCATGTATATTGATTTGTGAATATTGAACCATTCTTGTATCCCCAGAATAAATCTCACTTGATTGTGGTGAATGATCCTTTAAATATACTGAATGTGATTTGCTAATTTTTTTTTTGAGGAACTGTGCATGTGTGTGTGTGTGTGTGTGTGTGGTTTGTGGTGTCTTTTTCTGGTTTTGGTATAATAGTAATGCTGGGCTCATAGAATGTATTGGGATGCTTTCTTTCTTCTTCTGTATTTGAATAGTTTGAGGAGAATAGGTATTAACTGTTCTTTAAATGTTTGGTAGAATTCATTTGTGAAGGCATCTGGTCTTGGACTTTTTTTTTTTTTGGTAGTGTTTTGATCCCCAATTCAATTTTGTTACTAGTTATTGGTCTGTTTAGATTCTCTATATCTTCTTGATTCACTTTTAGAAGATTGTACATTTCTAGGAATTTATCCGTTTCTTCTAAGTTGTCCAATTTGTTGGCATACAATTTCATAGTATTCTTGTATAATCCTTTGTACTATCAGTTGTTACCTCTCCTTTCATTTCTGATTTTATTTCTTTTTTCTTGATGAGTCTGGCTAAGGGTCTATCAGTTTTGTTTATCTTTCCAAAGAACTGCTCTTGGTTTCACTGATCTTTTTTTTTTTTAGTCTCTTTGTATTATTTCTGCTCTATCTTTAATATTTTCTTCCTTCTACTTACCCTGTCTTTGTTATTTTTCTAGTTCCTGTAAGTATAAGGTTAGATTTTTTTATTTGAGCTTTTTCTTGTTTCTTGAAGTAGGTCTCTACTACCATATATTTCCCTCTTAGAACTGTTTTCTCACTGCTTTCCAGAACTTTTGGACTATTGTGTTTTCATTTTCATTTGTCTCTACGTGTTTTTTAATTCTTCTCTGATTTCTTCACTGGCCCATTAGTTGTTTAGCAGCATGTTGTCTAGCCTCCACATGTTTGTATCTTTTCCAGTTTTTTTCTTGTGATTTATTTCTTGTTTCATACCATTGTAGTCAGGAAAAAATGCAGAATATGATTTTAATCTCCTTAAACTTATTGCGACTTGTTTGATGGCCTAACGTGATCAATTCAGGAGACTCTTTCATGTGCACTTGAAAAGAATGTATATTCTGTTATTTGCAGATGGAATGTTCTGTATTTATCAGTTCTGCCCATTTGGTCTAATGTGTCATTCAAAGACACTATTTCTTTAATGTTATTCTGCCTGAATAATCTACCCATTGATTTAAGAAGGCTGTTAAAGTTCCCTATTATTATTGTATTACCACCAATTTCTTCCTATCAATATCTGCCTCATGTATTTAGGTGCTCCAATGTTGGGTGCATAGATATTTACAATTATTTTATCTTCTTGTTGGACTGATCCCTGACACCACAATTTTTTTAACATGATGTAGTTTAGAACACTTAAAAGTTGGATAATTTCTCATAAAGGTTCAGATGCATAGCTTTTCTCAAAACATAAGCCTAAATAGTAAGGGAAAAAGGAATAACAAAACATACAAAAAAATGGCAGTTGCTAAGCCATGGGCATCAATTTCAATGGCACATGTCCTATCATATTTATGGATTTCCACTCTGGACCTCTCTGCCTTACTTACTACATTGCTTTCCTACCCTTGGAAAGCATTTTACCTATAGACTCAACCAAAGAGAACATAAACCCCAGGAAAAGAGTGAAATTGGGCTTAGAACATGTCCCTTTCCCCTGGTATAAAGGTAGATCACTGATTTAAAAATGCCCCTTCCCCATCAGGAGACACGGATCTACTTTTGCCAATTCTGACTCTTAAGATCATCATATACTGGGAAGTTCTGAACTACTAAGAAACAAAGCTTTAGTCTTCAAAGTTTCTTGCTGACTCTCAAAGTTTCTTCTTGCTCTCTACAGAAGTTCTCCTGACCTGCCTGCCTATTATACCTTTAATATGAAGCTCATAGCTAACTCCATAGATAAGGCAACTTTGTCAGGCTTGTCTTCATGCTTGGGATGATCTCAACCTGCATCACAAGAAGACAAACCAAGATGCCTCACTGCCCCAGTGCCCTTACATCAAAGGTGTGAAGAATTAGGTGCTTATAAAACTGAACTGTGAAGCAGAGAGAAAACCCAAATCCTTTAAGACTGACAACATGTAAAAACATATAGAGAGAATTCAGTGTAAAATTCAGAATAGAAGAGACAACAATGGAGAACTGGGTGTCTTAGTCATCAGTTTGGACTGCTATAATAACAAATTAGTACAGACTGAGTGGCTTAAATATTCACTTCTCACAGTTCTGGAGAGTGGGAAGGCCAAGAGCAAGATGCAGCAGACCTAGTGTCTGATGAGAGCCTGCTTCTTGGTATGTAGATAGCTGTCTTCTGGTTCTATTTTCACATGGCAGAGGGCAGTGAGAGAACAAGAAAGCTCTCTTATAAGGTCACTAGTCCCATTCATGAGGGCTCTACCATCATTACCTAAATATCTCCCAAAGACCTCACTACTTAATATCATCACATCAGGGGTTAGGATTTCAACATATGAATGGGGGAAAGGGGAAAACACAAATATTCAGCCCATAGCAATGGGTGATGGATCTGGTCATTGTATCTGGTAATGACAAATGCCCTGATCACAGACTTTAAGGACAGAGGTTACAGTAAATAAGATCATTATCTCCAACTGACCCATAATAGAGATATTGTCCCAGGACAGGGCCTAAGCACTGAGGAATCACACGGATAACATCTAAGGTGATGCCAAGTCAGGCTTCATGGACACCATGTTCTTCTGAGCCATAGGGCTAAACATTTAAACCTGGCTCCCTATAAAAGTCTTAAGATTCATAGAAATAGGAGAAAATGATATTTTGATTGATTTTAACTCATCCATGGTATGGAGATATAAAACATTGTTTAAGGCAATGGAGAAAAAGAATTCTCTGCTTTTGAATAATCCAATTCTACTTTTATACTCTTTTGTTAATAGATAACATGATTTCTGATTTTAAATTTGCTATTCCATAAGTAAATTTTATTGGATTGTGTGATGGTTTTAATATATTTTAATAATTTTTTAAAGGCTAATCTATGAAAGAAAAGTCATGAGGCTCATTTGGTCACATTTCCAGGAATGAAACAGTCTTCTCAAATAGAACTTAAGTATACCACCACCACTGCACCATCCCCAGCTTTTCCCAACTCACAAGTTACATTTCTACCTATATTTGTTAATTGTAGATATAGGTATACACTGCCATGTAATTTTGAGTATAATTAATTCTACCTTTTTATGAGTGAAATGTGTAAAACATTTTATGTTAAAACAGAGATTTTCCATACTTGTAGGATGAGTAAAATGTTAGTTGACATTAATCACTATGCCTGAATCCCTATTCCTCTTTCTCATCTTAGAAATAAAGATAATATAAAACTACTTGTAAGTAGTTGTGGATTCTTTGCTTAATCTTCTCTACCAGAAGAGAAGTAATTTGGGAAGTAATCTACTTCCCAAATTACTCTTTCCTTCCCTCTTCACACACAAACTTTTATCTCATAATTTTAAATTTATTTAGCAATAAGTTTAGTACATGCTAGGCATCAGCATGTACTAAAATAAAAAATAAAAACTAGGTATATAGGGCACCTGGGTGGCCCAGTGGTTGAGCATCTGCCTTTGGCTAAGGTCATGATCCCAGGGTCCTGGGATCAAGTCCTGCACTGGGCTCCCCACAGGGAGCCTGATTCTCCATCTGTCTATGTCTCTGACTCTCTCTGAATATGTCATGAATAAATAAATAAAATCTTTAAAAAAAAAACAACCTAGGTATGTAAAGGTATGTAAAGAAAATAAAAACACCATATATTCCTCAAGAAATTCATGATCCAGTAAAAGAGATAGTTAAAATATTTTATGCAAGGATTTATTTATTTTTTCAATAATTAGTAACTGAATACCTTAAATATACCTCTCGTTGTGCTAAAGATGGGGTAAAAACACCATGGGGTAACACCAGGGTACTTATAATCTAGTTGGAGTGGGGGTTGATAGACAACAAATATATAGAAATAATGTATAATTAAAATTGAGTCAAGTTTTTTTAAATTAAATAGGATGCTCTAAAGACAATATAGTGAAAGACTTACTCAAAGATGGACATCAAAATATTTGAAGAAGGGACAGAAAAAAATCAAAAGAACATCAGGAGAGCCGAGGGGAAAGGGACTTTCAATGAAGAGAAGTCAATTCTGGCAAACAGCATTTTGTACAACTAGAGTCTTTTTTCACTTGTCTCTCTGGACTGGAGGTTGGGGAACGTCATGGAAGATTTCTCAGAGGAGGTTATTTTTTAGTGGAATTTTAATGCATGTAGGAGTCTTGCCAAGGTGCAAAGAGAAGATACATAAAAGCATGGAAATATGCACCATATGTAAGTAATGAAAGTCCTTTCCATTGAACTGAGGCATATGTTCTGTAGTGAAGAGAGGCAATATTTGAAATAATGAATAAGAGGCCTTGAATGCCATGGAGAGGAATTTTAACTTTATCTGGTAGACAATCAAGTAATTTCATTTTACATGGAAAAATATGTAACCAGATTTGTATTTTTAAAAGGTTACTCTGATTATGAAGGAGTAACGAAAGCGTGAGAATTTGGGTAGAAGAAGATAGGAGGACATTGTAACCATAACTTTGCAACAATGTGTAGAATGCCAAAAGTCGAAGTATCTGATCCACTAGAGTAATTCATATATAAATTTATGAAGTTCAAAATTGTAGTTGTGGCAGTTAAACCAGAAGGAAACAAAAACACAGTAGACTCAAAAATGGAATATGTCCAAGGACTTGATGGTAGATAATTCAGAAAGAGTTTTAAAAGGGTTAGAACAAAGATGGTTATAGGATTTATGATAGGACTCCATTTATCAGGGCCAGAAACCCGTTTTATTTAAGATGAATAAATTGAATGGCAATATCAAAGAAATATTTACATATTCAAAAATGAAGCTCAAGAAAGAAAATAAGTTTAGAGATTCCTATTTTTAGAACCACCCATTTAGCAAATTCAGTTGGAATCCTCAAAGTGCATGAAAGAAAGCAATATATAAGCCCTCCTAAGTAATAACTAAAAAGTCAGAAATACAAAAAATTAAATACCAGTTTATGGCTACAGCCTACATTTGAAGGCAAGAAAGACAAGACTACTGAGAAATTTACTGATGCAACATACAAGGAAGAAGGAGAGCCAGAACACTAATATGCCATGAAAAACATCTGGGTCATTTCAGAGTTGGTCAGTTGATTTCAGGATTTTAGGAAACTCCAGAGTCTGTTATATTCCCCTGGAGAGTGTTGCTTTTTTGGGTTGCTTTTGTAGGTAGTCTACTTGGCTAAACTCAAACTGCAAACTCTGTCTCTTGATTAGCATCTCTAATCTTAGTTCAAATCTTTTGTCCTTAGCTAACATATTTGGAATATGCTCATTGCATGAATATTTCAGATGTCATCCAGAGATATGAACAGAGTTCACACACAGAACATGAAAATCCTCCTTTCTGGCTCTCCACTTTCTAGGATTCCTTTGTCATTTTTCAGCAGCAGTGACTTCCTTGTATTCTGTCTTCTAATTCTTCAGTTCAATCCCCTCAAATATCTCCAAAATTAGATGATTTCTAGGTTCCTCCTCACTTTTACAGTAACATGCTGAACACAGGTTAGTAAAAATGGCCTAATTTAAACACCATTCTTAGAATTTCTGATTAATACGAAACATAATGGGGCTATTACCTCCCTTAGCCATGACAGACTATTTTAATTCATGCTACTCAAGATTGTATTCACATTTAAGTACCCATTGGTTCCTTTTAAACTTCAGATCAGTTAAAATCATACTTTTCTTTGGATTTTTTTCTTCATAAAGCAGTTCCTAAATTAAGACTTGTCAGTTGAAAGAACATCAATGTAGACTTCCCCTACATTGTATAAATGCAATTCACTTAGGACATGACCTAAAACAATCTTCACATAATTTCAATGTTTTTGTCATAGATTTATTTACTCATTCATATGTATTCTTTCAGCAAATATTTATTTAAATCCTCTCTGGCACTTGAGAACCAGAGGTGAACATCAAGGAAAAAATTACTCTTCTTATGGAAGTTATATCTGGATTTGGGGTGCTAAATTATACATAGGTAAACAAGTGATAACATGAGATATGCATCTACAAAAAATACTAATTCAGAGGGATACATATACCCTGATATGTGGCATTATCTACAATAGACAAATTATGGAAACAACTCAAGTGTCCATTGACTGAAGAATGGATAAAGATGTGGTATGCATATACAATGGAATATTAATCAACCATAAAAAAGAACGAGATCTTGCCATTTGCAACAAAATGGATGGAGCTAGAGAGTACTCTGCTAAGTGAAATAAGTCAGTCAGAGAAAGATAAATACCATATGATTTCACTAGTATGTGGAATTTAAGAAACAAATAAATGAGCAAAGGGAACAATGAGAGGCAAAGCAAGGAACAGACTCTTAACTATAGAGAACACACTGATGGTTACCAGAGGGGAGGAGGTTGGAGGATAGATTAAATAGGTGATGAGGATTAAGAAGTACACTTGTTGTAATGAGCACTGACTAATGTATGGAAGTGTTGAACCACTATATTGTACACCTAAAACTAATATTACACTGTATGTTAACTAATGAAGTTAAATAAAAATTTCAAAAAAATTATAACCATGTAAGGTGATAGATGTTAATTAAATTTACTGTGGTTATAATTTTGCTACAATTAGGTGTGGCACATCTAAAAAATAAATAAATTAGTTATATTTAAATTTAAAAAACAAACAGGATTATATGGTAATATAATAGTGATCAAGGATGTATCATTTGTATTGGGAGTCTGAAATGTTTTATTAACAAGGATCCTACTAAACCAACTGAAATCTAAGTGTTGTGTGTATCATCATTTTTTTCTTTCTCTCAACCATCTGCAAATAACTCTTAATCTTTTTCTAATTATTTCTTAGAAATGTTGAAAAGTTCAAGAGTAGAAAAAAGCCATGTCAATTTGGTAAATTCCTTCCCTCTGCCAGAATGTCCTATGAACCCCACTCTTTGGGTATTTTAAATCATGAAGGAATCAACCCACTTAATTTTTGTGTAATGGACAATGTTTCCTCATCTGGCCAGAATTATAACATCAGAGAATTTATTCAATAATATTGTCCACTTGTTGGAATATTTTCTCCATTTTTTAACCAAAGAAATTTCCAGTGGTTTGAATTGCATCTCATTTAATTTCCCTTATTTATTTTTTCTGTCTCCTCTTAATCCAAGTAACAACACACACACATATATATAAATAAATATATATATTATATATAAATATATATATAAATATATATTCTATATATATATAAATAAAAGTAGATAAAAAAAATTTCTAGGACTGGAGGCATGGCAAGTATTCACCCTCTTTTCATCCTCTAAGCTACCAAGTGTTAAAAATATCTCACACATAATAGGTAGGAAATAAATGTGAGTTAAATTATAAAATAAAATGATTAAATACGAAACAAGTGCCAAAATCAAATGGCCAGAGAAAAAGTAATTAATTTTTACAAATCAGGGAAATAAAATGATTTTAGCAAACTGTTACATCCTGTACAGTTGGAGTATTTTTCCATATAAGTAATGGACACAAGATTATCAATCCTTATAAATACAAGGTATAACATCAAATTCTTGGCGGTGAGACATCCATTATAAATCTCAATGATACAATTTATCTCATGATGCATATCATAGTTCTTTGGATAGTATCTAATAAGTATATATCTTTAAATACTTGCCTACTAAATGTTACCTATGAGAAAGGAAATGATTCTCTACAGACCAGAACGATCCTCTCTCTAAATCCTTATTCACTCATTCCCAGAGATAGAAGAAGTCAAGTTAAAGAACAGAGCTTCCTAAGATGTTTCTTGATGTCATACGTTTTACCAGTTTTATCACATCTTCACAATAAATAATATGCTATCTTACATCATCTTATCATTGGTTGTAGATATATACTAGTTGAGAAAAAAAACCTTTCCATTCTGATTTGAATTCATCTCTTTCCATTAAATGTTATTTGCCAATACAAGTGTAACATGCACACAGTTCACCCTAAAATAAAACAATATTCAGTAAGCATAATGAACAAAATTTATAATTACTTACCTCATTTCCAAGAAATGCACCATAGGTCTGGTTTTGATCCGATCAACAGCATATAAGAAAACCATTCCCCAGAGAGAACATGGCACACCAAAAGTAAGAATGTTTGGATTTACACGTTAGGTTAGTTATCTTTTTACGTCTTCTCTATGTCAGACTAAATAATCTCTATTCTTATGTCTTTTACTACCATAATATTTTAATCTTCTTAGTATGCCTCATGTCTAAATTTCTTAAATCTTTAGAATTATGGTGTCAAACTGGGCACAGAGCTTCAGTAACAGGTGTTTGCTAAGTGCTGGCTTTCCTTAGAGGATCATCATACTGTGCTTACATGCTGTTCTCAAGTCCACGAATCCCAAGTTTATATTCACTCATAAATGAAAGTAATGCAAGAATTTCTACTTCTTCTAGTAGGAAGGAAAATCAATGAAAATATTTCACAATTTCTTTGCTTCCCTAACAGACTGAAATAAAATGTTTGCCTCAACAATATTCATAAGAAGCACTGTCATTTTAGAAAATGCCTATGCAAACATAAGCACTCCTAGGCCAAGCCCATATGCCTACAGCTTTGGACACTTTCACATTAATTCTAGGGTACTGTATTAAGACTAATCTTATATATTAATCATTTTGGCTCAGTCTTTACAATGGCTATAGGAGAAGAAGAAAACAACCCCCAATGAATCATTCAAATATATTCTGAGAAGCATATGCTTTACTCACTAAAATAAAAATATTATTTTGGTATATATAAAATACTTGGGGGAAGCACTGAGAACAAAATCAGTCATGTCTTAGCTAAAAAATAAAGTTTGTGGAGGATAAGAATATAAAGATAATATTAAATAAAATATATCTATTTGCCTATTATCTCTAAGCTGAGTCTAACAAAAAGGCAATGATCCAATTGAGAAAATAAACCTTTGTTTTAACAAGGCATGGCCATTGACTTATGAGTCATTAAATTTGACCCTCCATAATGCAGTGTAGGCAATCATTTAACAAAACCCCTTCCCCTTCTTCATAAGAATTTGACCTTTGGTTAGTTCTCTATTTTTGTTTCTCCAGGGACCAAATAAATATCACCTCTGTTACCAGCCAATATTGATTAGAGCAGAAATGATCCATGATTGGTAGACTTCATCTGGACTGGAAGGAACTACAAAGAAATTATCATTCCTGACGGGGACAACCCATGAAGACACATGATATGGGCTACCCTGAGTATTGTGACTCTTATGTCCATACACAGCTCTCTAACTACCATTGGGAGAGAATGTCTATAGAAATAATACAAGATATTTTGTTTCGTGTGGAATACAAAACTTCTAAGTAAGGAAGGCTCTGGAACCTAGCCAATGTGAATCTCATCTCCTTGTATGTGAGCTATCACCTGGGAGAAAATAACTACTGGTTGGTTCCATGAATACTTCCTTTAGAAAAGAAATGTAACTCTGCTCTGTTAGCAAGATATGATTCTTTTCCTACATCATTTTTATTAGATTGGTGCCAAATATTGCCCACAAACACAAACTGCTCCCACTTCAATACCTTTGGTACATGCCATGAAAGTGGCATTCAACTTTCAAGGGGATTTATGTAAATCTAATGGGAGTCAGAATCCAAGATTATAGGAAGCCTTATGAATTGCCAAGTGATTAGCAACCAAAAGGATAATCACTAGAAGAGTCATTTCCTTCTTATAGTTGCACCCTATTCTCCATCTATCCCTTTGCATGAAGCAGTTTCCAAGGGGTCTAAAAAAATACCATAGTGCAGTGACTTGCCCCACCACCATCACTACCAACACCAATACTTTATAGATGAGGTGAGCCAGAGAAGAGACTAGCCAGTGTGGCTTGGGCCATGAAACAGTTTAGGAAAAAAGGAGATGAAATTACTCTGGATCTTCAATAAATGTTGGCCTATACTTAGCATTTAACAACAACAACAACAAAAAAAAATCACAAGAAAATTGTACAAATGCTAAGTAATCCAAATATTACCTTAAGTATTCATGGATAGCCAAGGTATAAAGGTAAAGTTCTGAGAACTTAAATAGAGACCTATGTGTTTCTGCCATTAATGCCTAATCCATGAATTCCCTTCTAATATAAACATAACAGGGAAATCAAAACTATATATATACATATATATATATACAGAAATGGGGTCCTTTCAAAAACTCTCTAAAGAGGAAGGAAAATATAGAGCTTACAATTTAAAACAAATCCTCTTTATGTTTACCCAGATCAGTTTGTTCCCGGAAGGTATGGATCCCACTTCCACTACATTTAAGTCTGGGCTGATATCTATGAAATTCAGTGGGATTTGGTCTAAATGGTCTTAGGATCCCTCCCAGTATCTCAAAGTCCATGGTGTTTTAACTCATTTGAATTGTTGCCCACAAATAGAACCTTGAAAAATAAAGAACCCCTTAGTAAATTCATCCTCCTCCTTAGAAAAACAAATCAGAGATCATGTCATAGTTTAGTCATTGTTTTTCTTTTTATCTTTAAAATGCCTTTTGTATTGTAGCTGTGTCTCCTCCAAGCTCATTTTTCCTGATCATTGATTTTTTTTAAAGAAGTTGCTGAAATCTCTTATCCCACAACTTAATTATGCTTCTGTAAGCAATATAAGTAGGTTAGAAATTCCCTTTCCCTCCATTTAACTTAATCAAAAGTTACTTCTTCAATAAAGATCCCCAGTGCTATGGCGAGCAGCTTTATGAATCAGAGAAGAGTTGAGAAGAATCCAAGCACTTCTTGGATACAATCAGCAAGGGGCATTATCAATAAGTGTCAGGCTAATAGAATTGCTTTAAATCTTGGATAAATTAAGGTAAAGCCACATAATTTCAGTTACTACAAATGATTCCCTACTGGGATGAAATTTTTTGTAGACATGATCCGAGATCAATGACAACCAGCTACTTTAAATACAATTGCATTCCTTTCTCCTTTCTCATTAACTGTTCCTATAAATGCCTTCTCAGCAATGAGATAAATTAGTTTCTACGAGACACTAATTCCACATGGAAGTGTTTATTTAAAATCTAATTCCTTTTATTTATAATTTTTTAAACCCAGAAGAATGTTATATTCCTGAAAGGAACTATTACTTAATCTACTATGCTTAGAAGCAACTAACCAGCTTAATCAGGAAAAAAAATAACCCCAAAATTTTTGGATTAAGATTACGTATTAGTATACAGCCACCAAGAAGAAAATGTCGTTTTAACATTCAAGATAATATATAATTATCACACATTAGCATAAGGACTAAATTGTATATTGCAGTTATCTGCATATGATAGGATATTTGTATCAATGTGAGTTTGATGAGAAGGGGAAAGAGGAATGGGAATTT
Organism: Canis aureus; assembly: GCF_053574225.1. Taxonomy (NCBI): domain Eukaryota; kingdom Metazoa; phylum Chordata; class Mammalia; order Carnivora; family Canidae; genus Canis; species Canis aureus. The sequence continues at coordinate 37,861,532 of NC_135622.1, forward strand.
TGCCTGAAAAATATTAACAATGATGAAAATATAATTTGTATTTTAAAAAAAGAAACTTCAAAGTGAAACTGAATATGTTAAATAGAGAAACATAGCTCAAGGAATGAATTTGAATTACCTTTACATGAATGTTTGGTATCTAGCATATTCTAATAGGCTCCATAATTGGGATTGATGAAGAATGCTTTGCCTTATGAACAAGGTAGTTCGTTTGAGTTTATTATTCATTCTTGCTGCCCTAATATGAATTATCAAGTATAGTAGAAAGAGTATAGGCTTTGGGGCCAGATAAAAATGAGTTTAAGTCAAGTCATCAGCATTTGCTATGCATCAGAACATGGGCAATCCCTTAATTTCTCTGAGTTTTTGTCTTCTTTTAAATTTAAGACTAAATCTCACCCAAAAAGTGTCAAGGCAGGATTAAATGTGATAGTATATTCGAGTATCTATGAAGGGGCCAGTGTTAAATGCAAGGACAGCCACAACTGGATAGAAATCAACTAGAATAGAAATCAAATGTCTCACAGTTCTGGAGGCCAAAAATCCAAAATTAAGGTATCCGCAGGGCTGCATCTGTCATCTCTGCCCCCATTAGAGGCTCTTGGCCTTCCAACTTCTTTCTGGTGGCTTTAGGTATTCCTTGGCTTGTGGTTGCAACACTTTAATTTTCTGCCTTCTTGAAAACATGACCTTACACTCTATATCTTCTCTTCTTGTCTCTTCTGAGGACATTTGTGAATGGATTTAGGGCCCACCTGAATAATCCAGGATGATCTCATCTCAATATCTATAATTTTATTTTATCTACAGCAGCCTTGGTTCAAACTAAAGTCACATTCACAAGTCCTGGAACATGGACATACCCTTTAGTGGGCTACCCTTTAACCCACTATGAGACCTAAACATAAAAATGCTCAATAAACGTCAGATTTTTCTAAAAATATATATAATGCATAGATTTACAGAACATTTGAGCAAGAAAGGAAAGGATGAGCAAGACACTGATATTAAAATTAGTCCTCAGGTGATGAAAATCACCATTTTTCTAAGATTAAAATATTTACCTAATTTGTAAATTTTTCTTATATCCACCCATCCAAGCTCACTATTTTCCAGAATAGTCCTAGAGAGGAGCCATGCCCTCCCATTTACTATTACATCTCAGAGCACTAGCCCAATGCCCGGCAGTTAGTGGTAGCTCAATAAATGTTAATTAAATACATAAATAAATGAAAATAAATAAATGCCTCTCAACTAGCTGGGGTAGATCCAGACTTATAAACTAGTTATTCTTATCACTGTTACTATCATCACTATCATCGAGAGACTGTTTTGTTGGTGCTACATTGTTTTTATTACAAACAAATTGAACTACACATTAGCACTGTAAGGAAGTACCCAGAGGAATTCATTCTGTGATTTTACTTAGAATTAGTATGTGGCTAATCAGTGATTCAGGAAGCCTGATCACTGACAAAGCCTTATGGTTTTGATTAGTTAAATGAATAAATCAAAAGAATTCTTGCAAGATAATGGTAGGGTTCAAAATACACCATGAGCCATTAGAGGCAGGATTATTGCAGAAAGAAGACTACATGGTAGGATTTGAAAAATATCCTACCAAAATGTATTATCTGCCTTCCAGAAGTCTCATTGGAACTTAGTCCTTTAGATTAAGAAGACACTGCATCTTTTAAAAAATTTCTGTTAAAGTGCAAAGACTCCTTGGGAGTATTTTAAGTTATTTATTAGGGTATACAAATATATGAACACATACTATGTGTGGCATTGGACAAGATATTGTGAACTCTATGGTGATAAACAGGACATGGACTTGTACTCAGGAAGTCTGTGGCCCAGTGGAAGAGACAAGATCTATACAACTAAATCTAATTCAAGGCATAAAGCATTATAATTTCAACTAAAATATCTACTATTAGAGGAACATGGGATAGGAAGCTATTAATTCTGATTGAAAAAAAATGTGGTAGAATTTGAACTGAATTTCAAAAAATAGGTTGGGTATTGATAAGGAAAAATGGAGGAAAGGCCGTTAAGGCTGAGTAAAGTAGGAGGAAGAGAATGTTACAACTCCTGAGAAAAAAGGGGACAGGGAGAAGTTGAACAGAGGAACAGGAAGGAAAGCGCCCACAGTTTTCTAGGCATCCTTCTCTCAAGGATTTACCCTACTTTCAGCATTGCCTAGAACTTCAGAGAAGTTCCAGAGGGTCCAGTGAGTATCACAATGCTGGATTGGAGAGTGGAGGTCTCTGCAGGATAATCAGAGCTAGAATGTATCGAAGACAGTGCTTGGGGAAGATTAAGTCAAAGCTGAATATTGTGATTGGGAAGGCAATCCTCTAAACTCATTTCCATTGCTTCCTAGATTTATAAATTGATCTTAGAAGCCACCCACAATATAGGGCCTGGCAGATACACTCTCTACTGAGTGGCTTCTCCTTGGCCAGACAGCTCAAAACCCCACCCGGCCTTTTCTTTCTGTTCTCATGACTGCCTCATCTCTTGAAAGATGCTCCTCCAAGCCATTCTCCAGATCCAGCAATGTCCCCCTGCCTACCCCACCATTTTTTCTTTCTCATTTCTTGCTCCTCTTCATGCCAGCCTCAATACATTTCTTCCTTATTTTCCTTAATACTCTTGGGCTGAGTTGATTTATCTGCAGCTGGTTCTAGAGGTAGGAAGACAGTGCTATTAAAAGTCCTTAAAAAAAGACCAAGTTAGTCCTCCCAAATATTTACATAGGAAAAACGGTGTATTTAACGGACTTGGTGAGGAAAAAACTTATGTTTGCTTAACTGAGGAAATTGCTTCTTCAGTGCAATTCATTTCCATGGCCTAATAAAGGATTAACAGCACACCTACTGTGGAAGTATCTTTTAAAAGCTCCAACCTATGCCTGTAAACTCTAAATTGCTGTTTTCAAGAGTCTACTTCCTGCTGAGCTACTTTTGTTCTTTTCATGAAGCTTCCCTGATCTATTATGAATGCTGCATTCTTCCAATTTTCCTGTGCATACAGTCATTTCCAAGGATGACTTCATACATTTTATACAGAGCTTTTAAAACCATTTGTGAAGGAAAAGTGAATGTTTAACAGTAAAATGCATTTCTGAAGGTCTCTGATAATGGGAATGATCCCTTGATTAGACATTTCCTTTCTATTAGGGATATTTTTTTTAAGCCTATCTTTTCCCATTGTTGCTGTTCAAGTTCAAAGATGGAAATTAGTGATTTCCTGAAGATTCATGTTAATTTAGATAATTTAGAGCTAGACACATTTTGGGTCATGGTCATTTGGGACATTTTTTGAGCAATGTAGGACATTGGTGTAACAATGAGTTTATTTTTTCCAGTTCATAAAAACTTGAAAGTTATGTATGAAAGAATGCCATTTTCCTACCCTATTGAAACCTTATGTTTTCTTTTACTTTGGAAGAGTTTTAGGGAATCAAAAAAGCTCCTTCATCTTCACTTTTAGAGTCTCTTCTCCCTAACAATTTTCTTTCATTAATAACATTAGAATAATCTTTACTCCAGGGCACCTGGGTGGTTCAGTCCATTAAGTGTTTGCCGTCAGCTCAGGTCATGATGCCAGAGTCCTGGAATTGAGCCCTGTGTTGGGCTCCCTGCTCAATGAGGAGCCTGTTTTCCCTCTCCCTCTGCCTCTGCCTCTCCCTCTGCTTGTGCTCTCTCTCTCTCTATGTCAAATAAATAAAATCTTTCTAAAAAAATGATTTTTACTATTTTTGTTCAAAAATATAGAATAGCTTTTTTTTTAAGATTTTATTTATTTGCTCATGAGAGACACACAGAGAGAGATAGAGAGAAGCAGAGACACAGGCAGAGGGAGAAGCAGGCTCCATGCAAGGAGCCCAACATGGGACTTGACCCTGGGATTTCAGAATCACGCCCTGGGCCGAAGGTAGGCACTAAACCGCTGGGCCACCCAGGCATCCCATTTTTTTTCTTTTAGTATAGTTGACACATGTTACATTAGTCTCAGGTGGACAACTGAGTGATTAAACTCTGCATGTTATGCTATCCTTACCACAAGGGTAGCTACAATACCATTGACTATATCCCTATGCTACGCCTTTTATCTCTGTGACTTATTCATTCCATAACTAAAAACTTGGACCTCCCACTCCCCTTCACCCATTTTGTCCATCTCCTGCCCCCTCCTCTCCAGCAACCATTACTTTATTCTCTGTATTTATGGAAGAATAGCTTTTTATTTTATTTTGTTTTGTTTCAAAGGTAGTAGCTAGTAGCTACTAGAACTGCCCCTGTCATTATAGTTTATATTACAATTTATTGTAATGTTCTTTGTTAAAGAGGGAAGGAAAAGTTAAGCTTTTCCTGGAAAGGAGAATTGAAACAACAATGCCTGCTTACATGAAGTTTGTAAAAGATGATATAGAAAAGATCATTTTTCTTTTCTTTATATCTCAATCTGAATTTCATTCTTAAAAATAAAATCCCCAAATGATTAGCAAATGGAAACTTTCTTTCCAGCTATAAGACTTGAGCTAAGCTTATCCAAATTAATGCCCTTCTAAGGTAATTTTAAAAGTAGTAGCCACCTCACTGATCTTTTGTGATCTGTATCACTTCACAAATCCAGTCACCTGCTCCAATGATGAATCTATAATCCTGGCTAGAATCAGCCAAAGGTAATTCAGAAATCTATATGGAATAGCCATTTTTGCCTCTGTGTGAGATAACAATTGAGGCCTCTGAATTTTTATTTCTCCTAAATTAAAAAAGTAAAGATGAAAGCACTACAAGATAATAACAAAGGCAATGAAGCAGTCAGGTAATGGCCCGGGCCAAATTTAGGGTAAACATTTATTCATTGCTACTCCCACAGAAAATGTGCCTGGTGCCTGAACTCCCTGAGCCATGTGGATCTGGCCATCTGAACAAACCTCTTCAGTCATAAGGTCAGTACTTAACCTGATTACACCTTTAGGTTAATTTCTTTTTAATATGGTTATAGGACAGGCTTTTGGAAAAATAAGGCCATTTGTTGGCCACTGAGTACAGAAGATGTGCATTGGCACAATTAGGAGACAACACACGGGTGTTCTGAGACTGGTTTTGCCACATATTAAGTCTGTGACCTTGGGAAAGACAATTTAAAAAGTCACATGCTAGAGTTAATTTGTGCCATTCTATGCATTGCTAAAGATCCCAACTACTGAATGCATGTAAGTTATGTAACTATTCAGTATACCCAAAATAATAATGTTCATAGTCATTGTCAGCATTAAACAGAGAAGAATAGATGAAAAGATGATTGGTAAAATACTCAGGAGCATATATGATTTGGTATGGTCCTCATTTTGACCATTAACAATAAGCATTTTACATGAAAATCCATTTTTATCCACCTCAGTAATGTAAATAGTATGGTCCTAAAAAGTAAAATACACATTTTAGGACCATACCATTAGGAATTTCTGAAAGAAAATCATTCTCTACCACATCACAAATGCCTTCCTACTACTCAAGCTATTATATTAAAATGAACATGTGTGGAATAGACGTACATGTGCCAGGCCCTGAGTAGAGTAGAAAGAATATATTTCCGACACCTATGACTTTGAGCTTGGCCATGTTTTCTGCTTTGGAAATAACATGCTATACCACTTAATAGTCCCTCCACCTGTACATGAGATTACTTGTTCCTCCATGCCTTACCAACTTGACTTAACATATTCATTAATTTTAACAAATCTGGTAAACAGAAAATCATGTTACTTTAACTTGCTTTGATTTTCATATACATATTGAACATTTGTATTTATGCTTTGATAAATACCTTTTTCATATCATCTCCCCTACATTTTATCAGATGCAACCTTTTTGTTTCTGTCTACAGTACATTTCAAAATTAAATTTTAAGTACTCTTTACAACAACTCAACTGTTGTTCAATTTATCCCACTAAAAAACTATATTCTCAAGAATATAAAGATACACGCACATATTGCTCAAAATAGTATGATTTAAAATAACTCAAAAGGTCTTTGGGGGAGGTGTAAGGAGAGGAAGTCCTAAGTTTCCTTGTTTTTTCTTATTACAATGATAAGTGATATTCTTTCACAAGTTTTTAAACTTCAAAATTTAGACTATTAAAAGAAGAAAACTAAAACAACACAACGGGAAAAAAAACACTACTAGCAATTCCACTGTTGAACAGCCATTCTATTATACCCATATGAATATCAGTATATATTTTTATACTGTATCATTTTGCAACCTACACATTTCATTTAATAATATATGATGATAATTTTTCTGACGTTAAATACTCTTCTACAACATCATTTTTATTTTTCTTTTAGTTTTTATGTATTTATTCATGAGAGACACAGAGAGAGGCAGAGACATAGGCAGAGGGAGAAGGAGGCTCTTTGCAGGAGCCAGATGCAGGGCTCCATCCTTGATTGTAGGATCACGACCTGAGTCGAAGGCAGCCACCCAACCACTGAGCCACTCACTTGTCCCAACAGGGTGATTTTGGAAGTTTTATTTACTACAGGAAAAAAATTTAAGGGCAAAAAACGAAATTAATACAAACTTACAAAGACTGCCATTCAAATTATCCTAAAAAAAAAAGAGCCTTCCCAAATCGGGGAGACAATGTTATTAATAAATAAATTTTAAAAACATGTTTGAATTAATATACTGGTTGTGGCCAAATTTATAACCTACTAAAATTCTGCTTTTATGACTTCACTTATATTTATATATTATATTTATATAATAGGTTAAACCAAAGGAAATTGTCATTATTTGACATGAAATTAAAATATATTGCTGGCTCTTATATGTAATATAATAATCTATTTCTTTTTCTGAGAATAAAAGTCAATTGTTAAATATGTATAGGTGATGGCTAGTTATTCCTGCTTTTATGATATGTTTTGGGTATGATTTATAGGTTTATATGTTACTAAAACCTGGATAAAAAATATTATTTCAAACTCTAATATTGTTTATGAGAAAATATTTTCCACAGCATTATTGATTTCTTGGAACACACACCAACAAAATGGTCATTTCTAGAAGTTAAAGAAAAGGAAATGATCAAAACTGAGCCATTTTTCTCATTTGGTAAAAGTATATAAAATTTAAGAATTATAGGACAAAGAAAGGATATTGAGAATCCTTTGTCTAATGTAGCTGAGTAGAAACTTTATATTTACTGATATGACTACTATATTTCATCTAGGAGCTTTCCTCATTGTATAGGAAAAACTAATTAACAGAACTAAAATATTTACCTTAACTGAGTATTCTGTGCTCCTTTCACCAGAATTCTGAAAAAGGCAAACAAGCTTTCCCTTTTGGCCTCCTATTGATAGAAAGGCATATTTAACTGCTGTCTTCAGAACATTCTTTTATAAATATGAATGATTTAAATATATATATTCTTTATTTGAATACTACATTTATAAAAATAGAGACAGCTCCTTGAGTTTTAATTAAAAGAGATGGATGCTGAAAAGAGAATCACAAGTAATAACCCTTGGATTCTCAAAGCAGCACCATCCTAGAGTGGTAGGAGTTCTTGATTTCACCACCAGAGCTCATTGGGGCAAAAATGACCAATTTTCTATAGAGATGGAGCAGAAACACAGCTGCTATGTCCATGCTATTCCTGAGACCAAAGCCTCAGTATCACTTCTTGCTGAAATCAGAGTATACCACACTTAACAGAGTGACCAACTCATTTGATCCAGGTTTCTTCTGTATACTTCTTGGTGGTTAGTCTTCCATTACAAGGTCCGTCTCAATTTTCCCAGACCAAAGTAGATCCTCAAGTTGGCAGAGATGTCACATCTTGTCAGTGTTCTGTTTAGTCAAACTTAGTGTGGGCTCCAGTTATTATACCACAATTCCATAATACATGGGATTTAAAACTTAATATCAGAGGACTAACTGAAAATCTCATATCATCAATGTATCAGTTTTCTCTTCACGTGGAGAGGTGCTCACACTGTAGGAGGCATATGTGAGCCAAATCCAAAAGGGAAAACAAAGATAAAGTCTTCCATCTCACACTGGGGTACACACTCTTTGAAATTTAGTGATAGTAAATCTAGAAAGGTCCATAAAAATTAAATTATAATTTTGACTTTCTAGTTTCTGCCATTAAATGTACTTGAATTTGAGAGTTAAATTTCTATATTAAGCAAACCCTATATCCTAATGCAGATGCATCCCTGGGTCACAATTTAGCTGCCAGATTTGCAAGGTTGGATTGAGTTCCAAAGTATGCTGCTTCACAGAATATGAGTCATATAGTGTTTTTAGCCTCTAGTCCTCCATGCAAGACTCAACTCTGACTGAGAATCCTGCTCCTCTTAAAATAGATTCTTCTCAGGAGGATTTTTCTCTAAGATGGACTGGTAAAAGCTACTTCAGTCCCCAAGACTAGTTTTAACAAATTTGAATTTCAAAGGAAACACCCCAGACTCTCTCTTCATTTAAATTTGTGGGTAGAAATAAAAGTGTTACAATTCCTTTACTTAAAACCACATAGGATTACCCAAGCTCCACATGGAGAAGAATATGACTCCACCTAGATCTGGAATCTTCATTTGGACCATTTTACTCCCTGTGTATAGAGCACCTGCTACATATAAATGTCATGCCATTCATTTTCTTCCTCATGGTGCTGTTGTGAAAAGGTGTGAAGACAGGAGGAGTATGTCTGACTTCTAAAGGAGGAGACTGTACTAGCATTAATCTCCATTATTTCTTCTAATACAAATCTGTGTACAAAATTATTAAAATCACTCCTAAACATCCTCTTGCCCCACCCTATACCCAAAAGCCAAAAAAAGCCAACAAAATTTCCCCAAAATTATTCTATTTAATTTTTAAATAACCTATGTTAAACTGTTTTCACTACTTTGGGGGCTCATCTTAAGTGGCAATAACTCAAGCTAATGTTAGAGAAATGAGAAAATAAAGTTAGTAGAAGCATTTACAGTGTCTTCTAACAATGGACATGGTTTTGTTCTTTGTTTTAGTAATTGAGACTTAATAATTTAACCTTCATTGGATTGTCCATGATAATGACAATCTGAAAACCAATTCCCACATGTATTATATCACTTTTCCAGCCTTACGGAATTCTTTAAAGAAAATAAAAAAGATACATGGAACTTTGTGCTACAATTATATATTCAGCTATTTAGGATTTTGGTTGTTAAAAGGTATCAGAAATAGAAACTTTTTTTGAAATGTATTTTTTACACTATTTTACTCATCAGTAATAATAACGATTCCTTAACACAGCCCATGGTCATAACCCAAATAACCTCCAGAAAAGCAAAGGGTTGGAAGGTCATATTGCTGCTAAACTAAAACTGTTCAACGTATCAGTTTCCTATTTAAAAATCTCAAAGAATCTTGAAAAGAATTAATAAAACATAAAGCATAGAATTTTGAAGCTATAAAGAGTCTTACATTTTTCTCTTATGAGAAAAATATAAAAGCACTTAGTAAACTGTAAAGTACCATACAAATCTATAAAATGTGTATTGCCCTCATCTGTGTAAAGCCTCTCATTTTACAAGTAACAGAATAGAGAGATTGAGAGATATAAAAGATTCTTCAAAAGCCTTTGCAGTGCTTTTCAAAAATGATAAGAACTATCAACACCCACCCCCAGGCAAATTCCCATTAAATTTAATCCACAATTACTGGTCTAGTATCAGCAGTTTTTCTAGCCATTCTCTTTTAACTCAACAGCTGCATATGTCACTAAACTAACCCAGAGAATATAAGACTGTGTATGTAATAGGCATTTTCCAAATTCCCCACAACTGCATATTTTCTCAAAAAGGAAATGAAAGACAATACTTACCTCATACTCTATTTTTCTTAATCTGGCTCACCAAACTCTTCTAGGGCCTATTATTTTTTTTTGTAACTGATAGCATTTAATGTTGGATAGATCCAACATTAACCTCTCACCCTGCAAGCTATTAAGAAAAGCTGGTTAGAGACAAAAAAGATGCAGCAAATTGTACCTTTAGAGCTAAACAAAAGATGAATTTAAGTAGTAAATGAAATTGTTGCCCTACTCCCTAGAGCAATAGCTTTCAAATGAATTTTATTCATACATTTCTTTCTTTAAAAGAAGTCTTTCCATAAAGCTACGGAACATGAACACGCAAGGAGCTTCTCTGAAATATGAGTGGGAAGTCCAGATAAGCCCTTACCAGTTAGGGACCCTGAATACAATGGAGCCCTAGAAGTTAAAACCCAAACTCTCTAAACTAGCATTTTTGATCCAGTCTAATCTAACTTCAACCCTGAGATTTAATAAACAAAAAGTGCTCTATGATTAGGATATGACAGCAAGATATTTCAGTCTCTCTGCAAGCAAATTAGCATATTAGAAATGTACGAATGCAACTAGGTGGTAACACAGTGGTAGAAAGGAAATAATATTAGGGACAGAAGACTTTGTTTCTAGTTTATTCTACCTAACTTAGAGTGAGTCTCTAAATTTCTGGACTTCAGTGATTCATCTGTCAAACTTAAGAATAGTATGATACTTTTATGCTGGATGCTGGACCAAATCATTTCTTAGTGTTTCTTCATACCGTAAGACACATGATTCCATTCAATAAATATGTTTTCAATGATTGTTTCATGCTAAGGCACATGAGATATAATGATAAGCAAGACAGGTAAAATCCTTACATTCAAGGAGAACAAAGTCTTATGAAAAAGACATAATAACAATCAATACTTGGGGATTCGTTTGGGTTAGGATTACACATGCTAGTAACAATCTGAAGTCAGACTGCTACATGGACTAGGCCATTTTTTTTATATATATATATTTTGGACTTACTTGGGAGAACTTCAATTTCCATATAGAATATTGGTCTTGGTGCTATTTTGGTCTTTGGCCCAGAGAACAACGTCTGACTCAGAAGAACCAAGATCTATGGTCTTAGATATTTAAGTGTCACAAAGCCATCCTCACTGTGGGAATGGATCGATTTAGGTAACTGGAGTTGATTGTCCTATGAGGGAATAAGGATGCTAAGCAGTCAAAGCAACATATAATTCATAGGCAGCTAATAAAGAAAACCTGTCTGGAAGAAGTGATATCTAAACTGAAAACTAAAATATGAGAAGGAAGTAGCCAAAGTAGGGTGGGGAGAAGGAGCAGTTGGGCAAGGATAAGAGCTCTCAGACCAGGCATGAGAGTAGTTTCAGCAAAACCCAGAAGTGAGAAAAGAGGGAGCATTTGGTAGGGGATGAGGTTACAGAAGAAAGCAAAGACCAGATTATTCAGATCTCTGTGTACCTTGTTAAAGACATTAAAGATATAATGCTAGGCATGGAAATATTTTAAGCAGGGACAATATTCAATTTAATTTGTATTTTTAAAATATAATGCTGCATTTAGTATAGAGAGTAGGAGTTAATAAACTTAAAAAAAAACTAACGATATATAGTTATATAGACCTTACTATGTAAAGTCACACATATTAACTCATTCATTCTCATCAATGCTATGAGATAGTTCCTATTTTTATACATTTTTATAGATGAGCATACTGAGTGACCTGCCCAAGCCCTATACCAGTGAGTGGCCATATCTGAATTTGAACAATTTGGGAGTGAGGGAGTAGAAAAGTAGAAAATAATCAGTTTTAGTCATGCTGAGTTTAAGTGATTTATGGGACATTCCAGAAAGCATTTGAATATGTTGGTTTGAAGCTCTAGAAGGAGAATTACAATATTTGAAAGTAATTAAAATCATGGTAATGGACAATACAGTACCAGGAAAAAGAATCAAGAACACCCCATTTTAGTTAAATAAAAAATTAACATAAGTATTTTGTAGAGGTTAATGAAAATAATATAGTAACAACGTTAAGCAAATAAACCTTGAGCCCATGCATAAACAGAAAATAAAAGCAAAGACTTTGAAATAAGAGTTCAACCCAGAATGGCTTGAGCATAAGACCTTAGGCAGTATGCCCATATGTCCATGGAATCAGATCTAATGTCCATCCTCTATGCAATAATTGGAGAGGACACAGAGAACTAAAAGTCATCACCAAGCTAATAAGAGAAATTGCAAGTTTATATCAAGTCCCAATACATCAGCACTACTGCACATAAATGATAGCTTAAGTTCATAATGTACAATTTTAACTTACAACTAATGCATTTGGTCATTCCCAACTAATTGTTTTTCCGCCTCCCTGAAGTTCTAATTAAAGAAATTCTGGTATTTTGATAGGGAGACCATAGCAGACAAGATTTTCGTCCCCAGAGGGAAAAAATACAAATTAGCAGCACCCTTTACTGAATATTATTTATTGCTTCTATAATGTCCATTTTTACTTGTGTATTCTATACACTAGTTAGCACCATCCTGTGAACCGAATAAGTTTTCAATAATTGCTTAGTTACAGCAGAAGAACAGCTAGTAAGTGCTGCTGTGGATTTAGCCATTCAGAATGCTAAGCATTTACAGTCTCAATTTGCAAATACTGAACACTGTCAGCACAAAATGATAAAAAGGAAGTAAGCAAAAAGAGTCAAACTAATCAGCATATATCTGCCTTCCTTTTTTCATATTTTTTGTACCTGTAAAGTTGACCAGAGTTCTCTCTCCCCTCCCCAGAAAATGTCATTGTAAACCAAGGTTAAATAAGGAATTGAAAAAGTATTGTATGAAGAGAACATAAAAGGAAAGGAAACCTGGCTTTCCTATCTTTTCCACAACTCCTGCTGCACTTTGTCTCCTTGGGGCCCCAGCTATCAAATGAATTGATCCCTGACATTTTTGAACACAGGCGCTGCATGTCTGACACATGTATATAGAAGATGGTAGCTTCTACTGCCCACATATCAGCAGAGCAGAGGAAGGCAAATAGCATTCATTGGGTTCATCCTGTGTCCTTTCACTTACAGTATCTCACGTGACCTTCCAATTAGTCCATTAATCAACACATCTTTGCAGAGAATGATATGGCAGACACTCTGTACTAGGGATGCTGTGGTGAATAAGAATACATGCTCCTTTTGATAATGATCTGAGTTTTTCCTAGCTTGTAGGTGTGAGATTGAGAATTAGCCAAATGTTTGGCTCTTAAACCTCTCACTTTTTAGTATAATCACCTTTCCTCCTAGGCATTTTTACTCACTCTGGGTTACACAGCCACAAAATGTCTATGTCCCTAAATAGGGGTTAAGAATTAAAGACAGAAATAGTAATAATAGCATAGTTCTTGTTTATGCTTTAAGAATCTTGTCACAAGAAAGTAGAATAATTAAAACGAGCCCTTTGTTGGTTGCCATGGTGCAAAGAGCAACAAATGGGCAAGGAGTTTTCCAAGATATCTGTAGTAGAGAAACTAGGAGTTAAAACAGAAGGCATGCCTCCTCTAAGCTCAGTAGTGGACCTGGTGCTACCAAAGCATGAATAGAGATCCATGACTTATTTCTCTAAGTCTGCTGCACACTCCATAAGCCCAAAAAAGTATCTAATGTTAATTTAGGAATATGACAAAATTCTCCTTCCATTCGTCTATTTTTCTTTTGTTCACAAAGGAGTAAGTCAGCAAGGAGTTGCCACAAAGTGCTGTGCCAGGTCAGTTCACCCCTTGATAAAAATTAATATGATACAATCACAGCCCAGGTGACTAAAACTAGAGGATTGCCAAGTATAATTTGCTGAGTCACTGCTTTAGAAAATCAATGTACTTCTTTGAGAACAAATCTCTAGTGATCTTTGAATTTGAGTAAAAAGTATGGGAGGCTTTGGTGAAGCATTGTGGAACTCCATAATAGACAGGCCTCCATCCCTGGTTGTTAAGTCAGGATCCTCATCCTGATGGCTCTTCCTTCCATCAACTCATTTCAGCCTTCTAACCAGGCTTATGTGAGAATTCCTTTTTGTGCTGAATATTAACACAATCAACTTAAGGGAGCAGATGAGAACCTGCTCCCTCATTACTTGCACATCCTTTCATTTATTACATAACATTAAAATCATGCAAAATATTTACTAATTTGCCAACCACAATTTTTATCATCACTATAAAGTCCTTAAAGTAAAGCACTACCTGCTAACAAAGATAATCCTTATTTCAAAGATATGTATTCCCTCAGTTGCAAGATGGCACAATGGGAATTATTCTATCACTTATCAGATTAGGGCTTCTGCTTTGGTGAAGACCAACCACCAAGAGTATTACACTCTAACATTGCTCAACTTAAATAAAGTCCTCTCAACCATGAGCTTTGGAGAGAAAAAGTGATAGGGCAGAAAAGAGTAGTATAGGAATGGCTTCCTCGGCCCCAAAATGCTCCATCATGAAAAGCAGCAATTTCACTTAAGCATTGTCCCATTTCAAAATGCAGATCAGATTAATGGCTTGGGCTACACGGAACCAGGGACAAGGCTGTACCCACAGAAAGGAGATGAGCCTTCTCCAAGGTGCTGAATTCAAGCAGTGGAAGAAAAACCTTGCCCCTGGGATACTATATTCTTATGTTGATGGACATGCCAGAAGGAAGGTTTTCAGCTTCTGGATTGGTGTCTGAACACAAAGCAAGCTAGAAAAATTCCTAAAGAGCTGTGCCACCGGAAGAACCTCCTCAAGGAACTGGCCCCTGCATCCTTTATCTCTTCTTGGATTCAGGAAAATTAACAAGTGACAATCCAGCCACAAACCACCAAGGCAAAAGTTTGATTATTCTGAGTTGGTTCAAATTCCACCTACAAAGAATCTATTGTCCTATTAAGGACATTCTGAACTAGGGCTATAACTTACAGCCCCTTTCAGTTATCAACTAAAATTCCTTCAGTAAACTGTCTACCCCACAGATAACTGAGTTAAAAATTGCATCAGAATGTCTTGAAAGTTACTTTAATACAAGACCCATTAAATGGAATAAAGATTCACGCCTGGATTGTCCTTTAATAAAGTTTCATTATTTCTTCATATTTATGGGGACCACGGTTACAGAGAGGGCTGACAGCTCTGGAGTTTTAACAAACTACTGCTCAATTCCTGAGGAAAATGAGGACCTCAGAGTCCTTTCTTCAGTCTCAGAGTGAATTATGAATTGGCTGACCTACACTAGTACAGCCTTCAACCAAAAAAAAAAAAAAAAAAAAATTAAAAAGGTAGGAGAACTCGGGAATAAATCAGCTGTCCCCTGAGGACACAAGACAGAGATGAAAACTCGCTGACTTCTTTGAGTTCTCCCAGAGTGACAACTAGGACAAGGAAGCTAAAAAGAACAAAGACTGTACGAGGTAATAAAAATGTCTGCTCTGAATTTTAGGCTGTCACCCCACAAAGCAAATCTGAGATTTGAGAATAATCTGGTTTGATTTTTGTTATCTCAAAGGTTCTAAATTGCCAGGCAAGCCCTATAGAGCAATTGTTTTCAACCAGTGGTGTGAAGCAGAGTCACCTTTAGATCTTTTTTTAAAATCTATTTTCTGCCCTTGTATTGCTGAGAGATCAGTGGGTTTAAAGTGGAACCAGGGTAATTTTTCAGAGCCCCTTAAAAGATTTGGAGGCACTCCATTGATTAAGAACCATTGTTAAAGAGACTAATCAATTTCCGGGAGGATAGTGTTTCTCAAACTTTAATGTGCCTGTGAATCATCCCGTTATCACCTTCCAATCCCAGGATCATATTAAAATGCAGATTCTGACTCAGTAGGTCTGAGATGGGACTGAATTTCTACATTTCTAGCAAGCTCCCTAATTATGTCCATGCTGCTAGTAAGGGAATGCCACTCTGAGGCAAATCGGTAAGCTTTATACATCAGCTTACTTCAGAAGGCTGCCCTCAGGTATATAGGCATGGGGTAGAGGCTAGGAGCCTGGTGCTGATTCATGTGTGGTTTGTGGATCAGCCACCAGAAAATCACTTGAGGTACTTATTAAAATTAGGATTCTAGGGCCTCACCCCAAGATCCCCAGTCAGAGCAAATCAAACAAACTTCCTGAGTAATGCTTTTGTATACACTAAAATTTAAGAACCATTAAAAGTCAGAGATTATCAACAATGGATAATTAAAAGAATTATGAGTCCTAGAATCATTCAATGATGAATTACATATTTAAACTCATTATTAATTTAACACATTTCAGCCTTTTCTAGTTATAACTGTGAGACTGAAGACAATACATACAGCCATCTTGATACTTAACTTTTATATATATATATATATATATATATATATATATATATAAAGAATGAACAAAAATTCAAATATCATTAAGATCGCTTATCTCTATATTGACTATTCTCTCAGCCAGGAGACTATCTCCACAGCTGTTAGGCTTTAGGATCACTTACCAGCTACCCTAGTCTATCTATTTTTCCAACTGTTTTTCCTTTACCATCACCTGCTCACATTCACCTTCTTTCTCTCACCTGCCTACTCCATATATTCTCTATCTCTGCCAGAGAAAAATCGCTTTTAATTTTACCCAGCAAATATTGCTCTATGGCTCATACTCTGAACTCCAAATCCCTAAATGTCATTTTTGACAGTGGAATTTGAATTCAAAAAATGTAACAACCAAAATGCTTTTCTTCTCCAAAGTACTGATCAGAAGTAAATGCCATTCTCTTGCATATGAGAAAAATAGAAAAAAAAAATCTACATCTACAAGAAGTTGAGTAGATACCAAATTTTAAATTAAGGCTGTACATGGAAGCTACACTTATAGTGAACATGGCATAATGTATAAGCTTGTTGAATCACTCTGTTGTATACCTGAAATCAATGTTACATTGTGTGTCAACTATATTCAAATAAAAACAATTAAAACTGTACCTAGGCATTACAAAATGGGGACCTGGAAATTACATATTTAATCCAATATTCAGGCCTTAAAATATTTTCTTCCCCCATACACAAGCTGGAATTTTTAGAGTCAAATTTACATGAAATGTCATTCTTTTAAATGTATTAAATTAAATATATAACTGCATATAATACATTATGCAAAATGTTCTGTACATCTTTAGAGTACTTTTCATGTAACGAACTATTCCAGATTTGACAAATATCTCCTAACAGATGATTTCTCACAATTTAATTTGGAAAATGCTTGATGGAACTATACCATCCTCATCCATTTGTTCTTCCCTTTCACAGCCATACTTCCTGTGTTTATATCTTTTGTTGATAACAACATCAGAGACTGCTATGACAAATGAGCAAGGGTCAGAAAGGAATGGACCCATAATACCAGAAAAAGTGGCATGATTACTATTTGAGGTTCCCAAGATTGCTAAAACAAATTACCATAACCTTGGTAGCTTAAAACAACATATTTATTGCCTTACATTTCTTGGGGTGAGGAGTCCAAGATGTGTCTTACAAACTAAAATCAAAGAGTTGGCAGAGCTATGTTTCTTCTGGAATAAATTAAATTAAAATAGAAAGTAAATAAATAAAACACACTTTGCATATCTTAGTCTTTAAAAAGGAAGCCTCTATGAAGTCCCAATAGTTCATTTTTGCTTTTGTTTCTTTTGCCTTCGTGGATGTATCTTGCAAGAAGTTACTATGGCCGAGTTCAAAAAGGGTGTTGCCTGTGTTCTTCTCTAGGATTTTGATGGAATCATGTCTCACATTTAGATCTTTCATCCATTTTGAGTTTATCTTTGTGTATGGTGAAAGAGAGTGGTCTAGTTTCATTCTTCTGCATGTGGATGTCCAATTTTCCCAGCACCATTTATTGAAGAGACTGTCTTTCTTCCAATGGATAGTCTTTCCTCCTTTATCGAATATTAGTTGCCCATAAAGTTCAGGGTCCACTTCTGGATTCTCTATTCTGTTCCACTGATCTATGTGTCTGTTTTTGTGCCAGTACCACACTGTCTTGATGACCACAGCTTTGTAGTACAACCTGAAATCTGGCATTATGATGCCCCCAGATATGGTTTTCTTTTTTAAAATTCCCCTGGCTATTCGGGGTCTTTTCTGATTCCACACAAATCTTAAAATAATTTGTTCTAACTCTCTGAAGAAAGTCCATGGTATTTTGATAGGGATTGCATTAAACGTGTATATTGCCCTGGGTAACATTGACATTTTCACAATATTAATTCTGCCAATCCATGAGCATGGAATATTTTTCCATCTCTTTGTGTCTTCCTCAATTTCTTTCAGATAAGAAGCTTTTGCACAGCAAAGGATACAGTCAACAAAACTCAAAGACAACCTACAGAATGGGAGAAGATATTTGCAAATGACATATCAGATAAAGGGCTAGTTTCCAAGATCTATAAAGAACTTATTAAACTCAACACCAAAGAAACAAACAATCCAATCATGAAATGGGCAAAAGACATGAAGAGAAATCTCACAGAGGAAGACATAGACATGGCCAACATGCATATGAGAAAATGCTCTGCATCACTTGCCATCAGTGAAATACAAATGAAAACTACAATGAGATACCACCTTACACCAGTGAGAATGGGGAAAATTAACAAGGCAGGAGACAACAAATGTTGGAGAGGATGCGGAGAAAAGGGAACCCTCTTACACTGTTGGTGGGACTGTGAACTGGTGCAGCCACTCTGGAAAACTGTGTGGAGGTTCCTCAAACAGTTAAAAATAGACCTGCCCTACGACCCAGCAATTGCACTGTTGGGGATTTACCCCAAAGATACAAATGCAATGAAATGCCGGGACACCTGCACCCCGATGTTTCTAGCAGCAATGGCCACGATAGCCAAACTGTGGAAGGAGCCTCGGTGTCCAACGAAAGATGAATGGATAAAGAAGATGTGGTTTATGTATACAATGGAATATTACTCAGCTATTAGAAATGACAAATACCCACCATTTGCTTCAACGTGGATGGAACTGGAGGGTATTATGCTGAGTGAAGTAAGTCAGTCGGAGAAGGACAAACATTATATGTTCTCATTCATTTGGGGAATATAAATAATAGTGAAAGGGAAAATAAGGGAAGGGAGAAGAAATGTGTGGGAAATATCAGAAAGGGAGACAGAACGTAAAGACTGCTAACTCTGGGAAACGAACTAGGGGTGGTAGAAGGGGAGGAGGGCGGGGGGTGGGAGTGAATGGGTGACGGGCACTGGGTGTTATTCTGTATGTTAGTAAATTGAACACCAATAAAAAAAAAAAAAGCGGCAAAAAAAAAAAATAAATAAATAAAATAAAATAAAAAGGAAGCCTCTAGATGCAAAAGAAGGTTTGGAAGATGTAGTCCCAACTCAAGCATTCATGGTTTCATTGGGAAATATTTCATGGGGATTGATACCAATACAACATAATTCTTAGAAAGTGCCGCTCATCCTTTAATATTTTGACATGAGCACAGAAATCTTCCCCCTTAATGTCCCTTAGCACAGCTAGGTCAAACTTGGAACATTAAAGTTGATTTTACTAAATATTTAAGGGTTTAAAATATATTAAAAATATATAGCATATAAATGTCTATATAATCTGGTTTTGATAATCTGATTTGATCTCTAAAGTTTATATCACAGGTCTGATTTTTCCCCCTCCTAGATCCTGGTGAATATGCAGTAGGCAGAATCATCATGGCAGCCATCACTCAAGGGCTCACACTGGGACATTGACTTTTCTTAAAGTATGGACCCCACACAATGGGGTCACTGTTGCCAAACTCCTTATCAAAGATCCTCTTTCCTCTTTTCCTTTTTAAGTTCCCTGCTTAAAGCTATGCCTTCACAAAAGACAGACACCTGGAACTATCATTCTCAGCTTTCCTACCTTCTAGCTCCATGGCTTCTTCATCAATACCATGTACACACTCATACATGAGCTTCCCACCTCCATCAATGTGTTAGTCTTACAAACTGACATCAAGGTCAAGGGCTTAGTCTTGGAGAGGTTTGGCTAGGAGACAATAATCAAGATTTCAATACAAAATAAATGATAAGTGTTTAGAGCAGCATCTATAGAGAATGAGCACATACTCAATATTTTTTCTCCAGAGTCCTTCTTCCCTTTCCTCATGTTTCCTTAGAGAAGGTGCAAATGTTTCTAAATAACTAAAATGCTATATGTAATAAAATTTCTCTCCCCCTCTCTCTCTCTCTCATTCTCTCTCTCTCTCTCACCACTTTTATAATCAGTGGAGATGGATTGGACCTGGGGCAACATATCTCTACCTTGGCTGTATATTGGAATCACATAGAGAGCTTAAAACAATATCCTACTCTCCAAGGTTCTGATATAATTGGTCAGGTTGCTTCCCAAATCACTCTAATCTTCAGCCAAGGCTGAAAAGAGCTACTAACCTAGAACAGGATTCCTCTAACTTTACATATCACTATTTGGACTGGATAATAATTTGTTGTGAAGGCTTATTTGTATGCATTGTAGGATGTTTAGCAGCAGCCCTTACCTCTGCTCAATAGATGCCAGCAGCATCTCTCTACTCCAAGCTTTGACCATCAAAAATGTCTCCAAATATTGCCAAATGTCCCCTGGGAGGCAAAATTTCCTCCAGCTGAGAACCACTATACTAGAATACAGAAAACTGCTGCTCAGTATGATTCAAACTCTTCAGTCTTGATTTGTAAGTTGCTAGCAGTAAGCATCTGGTAGGGAGTAAGAGTGCTGCCTAAATTTGAATCCGTTCTACAACCTATCAGTTGTGTGACCTGAGGCAAGTTGCTTAACATCTCCATGCCAGTTGTGAAATCAAGCTAGCAAATACACATATCTTGAATGTTACTGTGGGATGAGCTAATACCAGTAATGCTCTTAAAGAATATCTATCATGTAGTAAGTGCTCAACGAATGTTAGCTTCTACTGTTGCTGTTAATTATTGCTTGCAACATTCTAAATCCATGAAGAAAATGAATAATGTGAGATTCTCACTCTAGTTTCTGTCAGTGACTTGGGTAGTGCAAGGCAAGTCAGAGTTCAGGAAGGTAACCTAATATCAAGTTTGCTTTGTCTGATAGCCCAGATAATGGCAGTTTTTGACCGAGTACATGGCTGATCAATAAAATATATCAGTCCCTATTTGGCTATCAGTTCCTCAAATCCAGAGGAAAGGCAATGATTCTCCTAACCCCATTTACTACATATATGTACATATACACACATATATATATATACACAAAGTCTCCAACATATATTCCTTTCTTTGACTTATTAACATCATCAATTCATTCATCCACTCAACCAACATTTATTGACTACCCATTAACTGTTATGAATATGGTACATATGCAGCTCCAATACAATCTAATCTCATGCCCTTTCTGTCCATGGAAATTGGAATATAGGATTTAATTTAAAAAAAAAAACTAAGAGTCACCTAGGCACAGTAGTTAAATTTCCATTGCCTCACACACAATAATGACTATTATTGATCATATGCATATAAACCTCCATTTTCCCACAGACTTCTGAGTTTTAAAATCTAAAATATACTTATGTTCACATTCTAAAAGAATAACTTTAATACACAGTTATTTGACTACAAAAAATCTTATCCTTTATAATAGCAATCCTGATTGAGATTTAAATTAAAGATTATAAAACTCCTCCTGGGTTTTTTCTTAATTAAAAACACACTTCACTTCTGGTCATCAAATGTATGTGGAGTTTTCCCACACCAAGCAATTCTGATTCTCCAGATATAAGCTGAGTTTCACAATTTAACTCGACTCTGACACTAACTACTTAAAGATAATGTCAGATCCCACAGGTTAAGAGTTCAATCCCACAAGACTGCTCCCTCAACTCCAGACACCAATCACAACTCCAGACTATCACCTGTGCTTCTTGCTGACAGGCTATAAATGAGGATTCCTATCAGGCCATCCTGGATTTGATCATTTGCTAAGATGGCTCACAGAATGGAGCTCCATTCTCTTTCAGGGTGCGTGACCCTCATTTCCAACATGTGTTTACCAACCAACCCAGAAGCTATTCAAATCCCATCCTCTTGGATTACTATGGAAGCATCATTACATAGGCATGATTGACTAAATCAGTGGCAATTGATTCAACCTCAACAACCATAACAATAAATATCCATGGGAAATAATAATCAATGGAAAAATAAAACACTTAAACAACTGCATATAAGTAGTGAAGATAAATAACATGGTTCTAAAAATCAAATATCCTTGTATTATTCTGGAAGAAAGTAAAAATATTGGTTTACTTTAGACTTTTATAAATATGCACAGGAGCACCTGGGTGGCTTAGTAAGGTAAGCATCTTACTCTTGATTTTGGCTCATGTCATGATCTCAGGGTCCTAGGATTGAGCCATGGGTTGGGCTCTACACTCAGTGGGGAGTCTGTTTCTCCCTCTGCTCTTCCCCCTGCTTCTGTGCTCACTTGCTCGCTCTCTGTCTCTCTCTCTCATATAAAGAAATAAAATCTTTATAAAAAATCCATACTAAGGAGCACCTGGGTGGCTCAGGCAGTTAAGCATCTGCCTTCTGCTCAGGTCATGATCCCAGGGTCCTGGGTCCTGTGGGGCTCCCTGCTCAGTTGGAAGTCTGCTTCTCCCCCTCCCTCTGACCCCTCTCCCCTGCTTGTGCATGATCTCGCTCTTTCTGTCTCAAAAATAAATAAAATATTTAAACTAGATAGATAAACTACACATGCTAAAACAGCAAGGGTAATCATTTAATGAATGATATGGAGCATATACTTCCAAACAAATAGAGGGAAGAAACTAGTGGGAAACAATATAAGAAGCCCCAATCAATGAAGTAATGATGAGAAAGGAAAGGTGAAAAAAGAACTAGAATGTATCATATGTAAGGAAGAGTTTGATTTAAATCAAAGGGAACTTGTGATCAAAAATCTATCTTTAAACTAAAATCAAAGATTTTTAGAAAGAATATTTTTTCAAGGAAATTATAAAAAGAAAAAAATTATACAGAAAACATTACTTACGATGAACAGCTTTTTGATCCCCACCTCCAGAATCTCTGAAGAGCGGAAAGTGGGCAGAGAAAGAGGGAGAGGAAGCCATGAAGCTGCACATTTAAAGACACCCTAGGTGATTTGAGGCTGATGATCTAAAGTGCTGATTAGTAGCATAAGCATCACTTGGAGCTTGTTAAAAATGCAGGCTCTCAGGATCCATCTCAGACCTTCGGAGTCTGAATCTACACTTTATCAAGATTCTCAGATGATTCATACCCATACTGAAGGTTGAGAAACACTGCGTTAAGCACCTCTCAGGGAGTTCCTGCTGTAATTTAGATATGAACTAGAAAGAGTTTTTAAGGTATGAGGACTTTTAAAAGTTAATTTCTTTGTAGAATAAATATTCTTAAGCAGACATTTTTATACATTTTAAAACAGAATTTAAATCATTTTGTTTAACTATAAATGACATGGAGTCAGTGCTCTGATTATTATTAGATTGTGACTTAGGAGCTTATAACAGTTACAGGCTTGGCTGTAAGTAATGGAGACTTGGAAAATATAAGATTAAACAAGGCAGAAGTTTATTTCTTTCTCAAGTAAAAGCTGTCCACAGATGGGCAGAACAGTGTTGGGAATGTGGCTTCACACTGCCATCGAGGACCCTGGCTCTTATCTTTCTGCCTCAACTGGATGATACCTGTATCTCCAGGGATCAGCTCTCAATCCCAGCCAGTAGCTAGAAGAAAAGGACAAAGGGACATCTCCTCTCTTTTGAAGTGTATTTCTGGAAAATTCGTACAATACTTTTGCTTACATCTTGGCAGCCAGATCTTAGGCATATGCCTGTAATCTATTAACAAGGAATGATGGAAAATGTACACTTCTAGCTAGACATACTGCCAGTCCCAACATACCTGAGTTTTGTTAATAAGGGAATAAGGAGAGAATGGATGTTGGGGTGGGGAGCTCGCAGTCTCTGCTACAGACCTGCTGAGGAGTCCAAGCATGGCTAGAGGCAGCCCTCAATTTAAAATGCCTGACTTGGGATCCCTGGGTGGTGCAGCGCTTTAGCGCCTGCCTTTGGCCCATGGCACGATCCTGGAGACCCAGGATCGAATCCCACGTCGGGCTTCCGGTGCATGGAGCCTGCTTCCCCCTCTGCCTCTCTCTCTCTCTGTGCTATCATAAAAAAAATAAACATTTAAAATGCCTGACTTATAAAACAACATGTATATTTACAAGGGACCTGCTCTATTCTTTGAGAATACATTGTGTAATTTAATGCTTTGAAGAAATCTGTGAAGTGCAACATGAAAAAAATGAGAAAATGTGTAATGGCTTTACCCTAGTGAAGGCCACTGAGTGACTCAGCTTCAGGGGTTTCTTCCACCTAGTATCACTTTCCGAAAATACAAAGAACACCACTGGCGTGCTTTGCAGTGGTCCTAACCCAGGGACCCACTGCTTACCTCCTCTGTGCAAAATCCTTCCCTGGTACGGCCTGATGTTTTGCTTTGCCCTACCATCTTTTTTTTTAGCAACAGTATTTAAAACTCCCCAATTACCGATTCAAGCATCCTCTTTTAAAATATTAATAGCCATGGAATGGTTATGGGTCATCAGTCATTCGCTAGTGTGAATTGGTTTAATTATATTAATTTTCTAATGGCTGACAAAGATCAGCTGCTTCGTGGAAAGGAGACTATAGTTTGTGGCCCAGGGTGGTCATCAAATCACTTTAGAGGACCAAACTTTTGTTCTGCCCCTCAGCTGAAACGGTACAAAGGTTTAGCCTAAACACTAGAGACCAAAAGGAAAGGGGCATGAGGGTAATGTAGTGGCAGGCAAAAAGACCGATGGAAAATTTAAACTTAACTATTTCCAAAATTTGCCTAGGATTATCAAAGTACCAGGAATTGGTAAGACAGAAAAATTCCCTTCTCTCTGTAGCACCAGGGCAGACAACATAATGTGCTCAGGTTAGTATTATAAATACATCATGTAGGTCCATGGTGGATTCAGTATATTTTAAAGGATAGCTTAGAGATGAGCTAGCATGTATTATGTTCAATAGAAAATGCATAGAGCTCCAAACAACTGATGAGGAAATATAATTTTGCTTCCTGTTGTGTCCCTAACTTAGGGATTGCCAAATCTAGGCCACTTCTAACCAATATATCATTGTTGTTGAGGAACTCTTTTATATACACAATAATATGTAGGAGAACAAATATAAAACAGAAGTAGAGGAAAACAGTGCTGGTTAAATCCAAACTCAGCAAACTTGACCTCCAGCTCTCTCTCCCAGCTCCCAAAGATGGAGCCGACCTTCAGAACCAGCATTTTAAACCAAGATGGAACAGTGTCTCAAATAATGCAAGAGGTTAGATTTCCTTAGCAGGAAATATAAGGACTGCCTTCTCTGCAATGTCTGTATAGCATGTTGTATGTAAATCAGAGGCATGGTTACTGGGTGATAGGTGTTCATTTAAGAATAAAACACGGAGAGACCCACATGGGTGGCTCAGTTGGTTAAATAGCAGAATCTTGATTTTGGCTCAGGTCATGATCTTGGGGTCCTGGAACAGAGGAGCTCTTCCTCGGGCTCCCTGCTCAGTAGGGAGTCTGCAGGGAGCCTGCTTGTCTCCCTCTCTCTTTGCCCCTCCCCCTACTCATGCACACTCTCCAAATTGAAAAAAAAAAAATCTTAAAAAAGAAAAGAATAAACTACTGAGATATGGATTGTATTGAATTTCACATTTTCAAAGAATTTTCATATACATGGCACCTGAGTGGCTCAGTCAGTTAAGTGTCTGCCTTCAGCTCAGGTCATGGTCTCAGGATCCTGGGATTGAGCCCCACATTGTCCTCCCTGCTCAGAGAGGAATCTGCTTCTCCCTCTCTCTCTGCTTTTCTTCCCGCTTGTTTCCCTCCCTCTCAAATAAATAAATAAAATATTTTTAAAAATTTTCATGGGCATCTGGGTGGCTCCATCAGTTAGGCATCTGCTTTTGGCTCAGGTCATGGTCCCAGGGTCCTTGGATCAAGCCCTGGATCAGGCTCCATGCTCAGCAGGGAGGTTGCTTCTCCCTTTTCTACCCACTCATGTTCTCTGTCCCTATCTCTGTCTCTCTCAAATAAAGTCTTTAAAAAAATAAAACAATAATAAAAAAACAAATTCAAAAAACTTTTCATATACATGCATCTTGTATAATGTGTCAACTCTATGAGGAAGGTAGTACAGGTACAGGTACTATTGTGATCATTTTATTGATAAGAAAATTGAGGTTCAAATAATTTAAGTGACTTTAATGAGTGACACTGCCTGAAAGTAATGAAGATAGAGTAATAAGGATTCAAAGCTCCTGATTTCTCAACCTGGGCTGCTCTGTACAATCACCAGGGAGACTTGGAAAAAAATAAAGTATAGGAATTTGGGGACAATGGAACTTGATTTTTAAACATTTCAGAACCCTTTCCCCCTCTAACCAAATCTGACAGAACAAATTTAAACACCCATACCCACAACAAAACTAGGAGTGTACATGAACCCAAAAATATGAGCAAGAAAGTAGGGAAAAACCAGCAGCAGCAAACACACATTATCCACATCTGCCTGGAGGAAGACCAAGAAGGCAAAGCAGCTTCTAATGGCTCTGAGAACCAGAGAGCCCCAAAGTGTAAAAACACTCACTGAAAAGTGTAATGTCAGCGTGAGAACACCTGCAGAAACCACGAGGGCTTTTACCAGCAACATAGTAATGTTGGGGGTGGGGGGGACCATTTTAAGGAGATGTGGCATGGGCAGTAAAGGCCTTTTGAATTTTCCAAATGAAGAAAGGGAAGCTCCCATGCAACATAAAACCACACCCAGAGGGAAATACCAGTTGAGCAGCACAGGTAGGACAGACCAAAGGAGAAAGAAAACCCAGATGAAAGGAGAAGGATACAGAGGAGGCAGATTTCAGAAACCACTATACTTTTTAAAAATCATTTCATGAAAATAACAAAAAAGGTAGTTCTAAAGCCCTGAATCTAGAAAAGCCATCCTGGATCACCCTTCCTTCTAAAATCTGGGGAAACTTACTTCTCTTTAATATGAGCAAAAGAGAAGGCATTTGGTTAAATTCCATACAAAGTTATTATAAAATATATATAGCAGAATACAATAAAGGCTTTTCAGAAATATATGTTCACAAAAGTCTATCCTTATATTTCAGAAAAAGAAAAATGAAAATATTTACAAGAAATGATAGAAGCCAGGACACCTGGATGGCTCAGTTGGTTGAGCAACCAACTCTTGAGTGCAGCTCAGGTCGTGATCTCAGGGTCATGGGATCGAGCCTCACATAGGCTCCACACTCCGCCCGGAGTCTGTTTGGGATTCTCTCTCCCTGTCCTTCTGCCCCTTACCCCCACTCGCTAGTGTGTGCTCTCTCTGAAATAAATAAACAAATCTTTTCTAAAAATGACAGAAGTTATGAAATCACAGCAGAAAACAGAATTAGAAAC
This sequence comes from Canis aureus, assembly GCF_053574225.1. NCBI lineage: Eukaryota > Metazoa > Chordata > Mammalia > Carnivora > Canidae > Canis > Canis aureus. The sequence goes on from NC_135622.1 coordinate 37,889,011, forward strand.
ACACAGAAATGAGGTGATTGGAAAAACAAGTTTCTATGAAGAGATAGGGGATAAAACTCAGGAAAGAACATCAATAGAAGAAAAAGTAGATTTAGAAAAGAAGACTCAACCTGAAATCACTCAAAAAGCAAATAGACATAATGGATAATGCCTTAAGAGAAACAGAAAGTGGAAAAGAGGAAGGTTTTAAAATAAAAAAATACAAATATTTAATATATTTTTACAAAGATTTTATTTATTTATGTGAGATACAGAGAGGCAGAGACACAGGCAGAGGGAGAAGCAGACTCACTATGGGGAGCCTGATGCAAGATTCGATCCCAGGACTCTGGGACCACACCCTGAGCTAAAGGCAGATGCTCAACCACTGAGCCACCCAGGCATCCCATATTTAACATTATTTTTAAGAGAGAACATAGTCATGACATATTCTAGTAAAAGAACTGGATTTCAGGGGAAGAGAGAGAGAGAATCTTGTAGGCATCAAGCATGTCTCCTGCCTTCCCCGAAGCCACTTGTTAAGAAAAAAAATAAATCAGGTTATCATCAGACATTTTGATTTTATGTCATAAGAAAATGAAGCAACATGTGAGGAATACTTACAGAAAAGAAAATGTGAACCATGCTGTATTATCCAGCGACCTAGAACTTCAGATAAAAAGGGCACAACCGTTATTAACCTGCCAAAGCAAACAAGCAAATGACTACAACCCTCAAGAAAATAGAATACTCAAGAATACTGTTTTTCTACTAAAGAAAGCTCAGGTAACCAGAATGACCAGAGAAACACTGATGTAAGATATGGTGGTAAATACTACACAATTCATTTGTAGAACTAAGAAATGATGATGATCATGGTGGGAAAAGTATAATGTGTGATGGTTATGATGAAGGATAGTTGGAAGGCAGGCAGGGACAAGGGGCTCCCCTAAGAGGAAACCACCCTCAAAAGGACTACACCACCCTGGAGGGAGCCCTCCACCCTTTCCCAAGTGATAGATAGGTGACAAAAAGCTGAGTGGATGACAGGCACATGGAAGGTTAATCCGATTAAAATAGCCCACCAACAAGCCTATAAAAACCCCTAGACTTGGAAACTTCTGTGACAACCCGCTTGGGTTCCCTCCTTCTTTGGAAGCTTTGTACTATTACTCAGAAAGCTTTGCTTCACTAGCACTCAGTAAGTCTTGCTTTGCTGCTCACCACTCTGCCTTGAACCTCTTCATTCTTTGAAGCGGCCTGACCAATAATCACAAGCACCAACGTAGGAAAAGAAATCCCAAAACAGTTACAGTCTCTGATTATAATAAAATGAGGGGACCAGAACAGGGACATATACAAAAAGGAGACTGAGTTCACTGATTGCCTTGGGTACAACCTAGGACTAAAAAAAAATTTCAAATACATACGGGAGGGACGCCTGGGTGGCTCAGTAGTTGAGTATCTGCCTTCGGCTCAGGGTGTGATTCTGAGGTCCCTGGATTGAGTCCCACATTGGGCTCCCAGCATGGAGCCTGCTTCTCCCTCTGCTTATGTCTCTGCCTCTCTCTCTCTCATGAATAAATAAATAAAATCTTTAAAAAACAAACAAAAAACCAAATAGATACCAGAGGAGAGGGAAGAAATTACTAGTAAATTTAAGATTTCTGATAGTCAGGAACAAATAAAGAGTAACCAGAGAGAGAAATGAGAAGGAATGAACTATTGGTAGAACTACAATATGGAGGAATCTTAAAAATACTGAGGAAAAGAAGAAAAAAAAAAAAGAGTAGAGAATGTATGACTCAGTATACAATTTTCGAAAATTCTGCTAATGTATAACAGGAAACCAATCAGCGGTTGCCTGGAGACAGGGAGGGGTTAGGGGCAGGAGGGTTAGCAGGTAGGGATTACAGAGATCACAAAGAAGCCACAGGAAAATCTTAGGTTGACAGGTTTATTCTCTTGATTGTGCCAATGGGTTCATGTGTATGCATATGTCAAAACTTCCTGAATTGTATGTTTTAAATTGTTTTTTATATGTCAATTATATTTCAATAAAACTATTAAATTAAAAAGATAAAAGGCCTATACTTAAAAGCAAAAGGAATAAATAACTTAATACCAACAAAGTGACATTTATATTGCTTCTGACTTGAGTATTTGGGTAGCTTTTGATGGAAACGATTTTTCTCTGCTCCAATCTTTGTCACCTGGGGAAATGGAATCATCTAAAGGCTCCCTCACTGACAGGTCTGGTGGTTAACGCTGTCTGCTGAGACCAGACCTGGGGCTGTTAGCCAAAACACATAGGAGTGAGCTCTCTCTGGAACCTTACCAAAGTGGCTGGTTCCAAAGGTGAGCATCCTGAGAGAAAGCCCAGCAGAAGCTGCATCACCTTTTATGATCTACCTACCAGAAGTCATGCAGGGTCATTTCTGTCTCATTCTGTTCATCGAAGTGTACTGTTTCAATGGGGGGGGAAAAAAAAAGATTCCTTTTGATGAGAAGTGGAAACACATGTGGGAATGGAAATATTTTTGTGACCATTTGCATTTGGAAAAATGCAATGTGCCATATGAGATATTAAATGAGCTCTGATGTTAATGAGGAACTGAAATTTTTGGCATGGAAGAAAGGAGATTCAGATGTAAAAGTGAAGAAATTAAAGAAAAACACTGCATTCCTGAATTTAAAAATATATACACATTTCTCGGCTCTATCTACTGGAAAGGCCTAGAAAATGAGCAATGCAGTAACAATGAACATGCCTAGCAATCAGATTTGCATCTCTAAATAGATTTCTCCATAAAAACCTAGGACTCCTTGGAGAAATGGCTGTTTCCAGGAATGTTTAAGATGAGCTTTCAAACCAGAAAGCGAGAATGCTATCAGAGGCTGCTGGGACTATGTCAGGGGGGCGGCGGGGGAAGTGGTCTCAGAATCCAAAATTTGTGAGAGGCTTCTCTGGTCATAGTAGAGGCAATTTAAGCATAAATAAGGAAAATGATTGTAAAACATTAAAACATCAAATATTTCTTAATTCATGCTTTCATAATAATACTATTTTAAAAACACTTCATTAGAACAAACCAGGGAAGTACCTCGGTATCTGAAATCTGATAAATGAAGGGAAAAAAATCAAGCTTTTTTTTCTTTGCTGTGTAAACTATATCTCAGAGTAATCAAAGAGTTAATAAGAGAAAGCTGCTCCCTTTAGAAGTACTCCAGCTAGTAAGTAAAGAATCATTGAACTCAAATATCACCATTTTGTAAATCTTAATAAAAAAAATGAGTCTATCAGAAATGTTTTGCCTAATGATGGATGTTCCCAAAACATTGATGGAATAGCCTTTCCAAAGTAATCCCATCTAAATTCTATCAAGCTCATAGCTCTAACTACCAATTTATAGGAGATTACAGGGAACGTGTTTAATGATGGCCCAGAAATGACCCAGTCCCTTTTTTAAATTGCAAGAAAGAAGAGATGGAGGTAATCTATACATTAAAAGAGACGTTAAAAGACACAATAACAAATCCATGAATTCTCCTTGTTTGAATCCTGATTTGAGCCATCAAACTATAAAAAATAGGAGACAGCTGAGGACATGCAAACACTGGCAAGATATTTGATTATATAAAGGGATTAATTAAGCTATTAAGCTTCTAGTGGTCTGATGGTGTTGATTCTTTTAATGAGTTATCTTTTAGCCCCACATACATACATATAAAAACATGTACAAATGAAATTATATGATATCTAGGACTCACATCCAAAAACTCCAAGAGAAGGAGGCAGTGAAAGAGGGAATGACTGGGGGTATAGATGAACAAGTCGAACAATTAGTTGGGAGAAGCTGGGTGGTCGCTACGCTGTCCTGTGGGTTCGTTCAATTATTTTCCCATTTTGTATATATGTGAAGGATGTTCTATAACAAAGTTTAAAAATAAAGAGTAGATAACTAGATCCTCACCTCACTTTCAGACATTCTGATTTAACTTTCTATTACTATCCCAGGTTGCTGGGTTTTTAAAAAATTCCTAGGGAATCTTAATGAGCAGCCATGAATGAGAACCACCTCACTGAGTCACATACCAGATATACTCAGACCTCCTAACATGAGAGAAAACCACACAGCCTGTCACCTAGGTGACTGATTTATCTCAGAAGCCACAAAACTAGCAGAGCCTTCATGTATAGAAGTACAGTGTATACACAAATATAAATATGCTAAAATAGTATACATTTCTGCTTGATAGGAAGAATAGCCAAAATTCAGTGAAGTGTTTTCTGTGGGATTTTCCTTCTGCACTGGGCTGTTTTACAGAGCTGGCTGGAGCAGGGTGGATTAGTGCAGAGCTAAACTGCAAAAAAGCCATTCAGTGACAGGGTGGCTGAGGCATTTGCCTGAACCAAGAATGCAACAAGCTTTTATCTGAGCATTTTTGGTTACAAATAACTCAGCTAAAGTACTCTTTATCACTTTCCATGGTAAGTGCATTTGGTTAATGCCACAGTGTGCTATTATAAAGTCCATCTTGATTAAATGCTTGGCATAATGGTTGAAATCGAGCAACACTTGAGATGTGTAAAGGCTCAATATATCACACTCATGGAAAACATAAACACACCCTGTTTTTCTTATTGTGAAATTTTAAGACATATTAATATTGCTCTCTCTACTAACTGAAATGGAAAAAAAAATCCTGAATCTCAACAAACCACTGTTTATTAACACTATCATTCAAAATTGCTAGAGCAGGTTATAGCACAAGAGCAATTTTTCCAAAAAGGGCTTAAAATATAGCACTGAGAAGACAGTCCTCAAAACACAGAATATCATTATACACTGGAGTCCTCAGTAAGCTAGCTGGAAGGTTTCTTTGCTCCTTAGAAACGTATTCTTGTAAATTGTTCTACTTAGAGGACATTTCAGGAAAATAAAATCTCTAAAGAATTTATCAACTGTTGCCAGTGCATGTGGTAAAGACTGGTTAAGTATTTACTTTTTCTTTTAAAAGAAAATTCAAGGTGGTACAATTCTGATCAAAATCTCACAAGAGGCACATATTCAGCCAGAACCTAAGTGATGTAGTGAAAGCAATGTCAAAACCGGGGGCCCCTTTCTTTTCGGGAACTGAGGGTGGTCATCTTATCCCAGAAGGTTGAAGGTACTTGGGTCTGACATCTGGTTCAACTCTCACTTTTCATTGCCAGCTTCCGCGTCCCTGACTATATAAAAATATTGATACATCTTTGCCCAACATACGATATCCAAAGCTTTGCTTGGAAACATGAATACTTAATTTTCTTCCAAGGACCTCTCCAGGACACTTTCATGAAAGTTGTACTTTTCATTGTTGTGGGGTTTTTTTAATTTATTGATTTATGTGGGTACGGGAAGGGCAGAGGGAGAGGGAGAGCTCAAGCAAACTCCATGCTGAGGGCAGGGCCTGACGTTGGGCTCCATCCCACCACCCTGAGATCACAACCTCAGCTGAAATCAAGAATCAGAAGCTTAACTGACTGTGCCACCCAGTGGGCTTCGGGCTTCCATACAAGAGAGTGCAAAGGGACTAGGCCTTGGGTTTGACAGGTTAGTTGGGTCCCTGTGAACATTATTTTACTTCTTTGAACTCCAGTATCTGCATCTGTAACACAGGAGTCAGATTACCTGCTTTTATAGGGTAATTAAAGGTTGAAAACAGTAACTGTGCAATGTCTTACCCATAATATGAGCTCAGTCAACATTTATCCCCCTACTTACCTACCCCAATTAGAAGAACTGCCTAAAGGAAATGAATACAACAACACTTATTACCAAACATTTTTCTAATCTAGATAGTATCCCACTGAGCATATTCCAGGAAGATTATTTTCTTGGGATGCTATTAGGTGATCTACCCAGTCCTGCCAGGGAAAAGGTAGTGTCTGTGGTCAAATAAGTTCGGGAAATTCTGTCTTCAAGACTGCTTTAAGACTTTTTCAGTCGCTAATGGAAACTATGACTCTGAAGGGATGACGGAGTATGCTACATTTTCCAGCATTCTGGGCAGTAGAAACCTTTTTGTCAGGAGCGCTTATTAACACCCGAAGGAACTAATATTCTGTGGAACACAGTGTGGCAAATATGGGTCCTGGGAAATGAACTGACAGGAGCAGTGGGCAGTATTTTGTTACCTCAAAAGATAACAATACTTTTCCTGTATCTTTTCTGTGCCTGGGGTTACTTATCTGTACCACAGGGATGAAATACCTTCAGCCAGTGGGTGATTTTTTTTTTTTTTTTTTTTTGCATGTGGATGACTAAAAGTTGTTCATTCTTGTGAACAATTCAGTGAATAATTATAGTACCTGCTCCTTGGCAAATGAGCATGATTTCTAAAGGCACAGAGGTCACTTCATTCAGAAATATAATTAGTTGGACAAAAATGAATTGGACATTTTTATAATTTTAATAGACTGTTTTAAAGTAGGTTTGAGGGAACTCAGGGTCATGGAAATTTAAATTTTGTATGCACCAGTCAGATACATAATAAATAGCCATTTTGAAAAGGAAACTTTGATTTTGTTTAATGAATATCTGCCAATATCTGCATACCTATTATATGTAGAATGCAACATACTGGCTAACAGTGTTAGAAGGCGTGCATCCTTTGGAATAACAAATTGTAGTGAGTCTAAATTGTGAACTTACGGTACAGCAAAGGCTCATGCTGGCTCTTCAGGTAATCATTGGCTTTGAACCTCTGCCACATCTGGGCTTTTAGCATGCTGCAATATTTTAGTTTCAACTCTGCTTAGCAATGCCATTGCAGAAACCATTTTAACTAGTGCTCAAATGGGACGGAATATGTGTTGGTTGCCAAAGCAACTGCACAGTATGTGGTCTTACAGATCCGTTCCAGAGCAGCTGTGGTCTACTTTGGGGGAAGGTGAAAAGGAGGTCACTTGGATAGCAGTGGCTTCCAATCTACATATTCAAATGAGAGACATTCAAATTAACTATCCACAGATGATCCCAAGTACACCAGGAGGCTAAAGCCGTCCCAGCTGGGTAAGTCACTGGTCTCTGTGGGAAACAGAATTCTAAGTTGGTCTCCAAGATCCTCACCCCTTGTTCACACCCTACATACTCTGCTCCCCTTGAATATGAGTTAGTCTATGAATAGGGCCAATTTCATGCTTACAATCAGGTTACCTTACATGACAAAGGTGAAGGGATTCTGCAGATGTAATATAGATCCTAAATAAGTCGACATGGAGTTAATCAAAAGAGGTTATCCTGGGTAGGGCTGACCCAACCAGGTGAGCCCATAAAACAGACTGGATCCTCCCTATAGGATGAGATTAGAAGTGAGACACATTCTCCTTCTGGTCCTAGAGTAGTGAACTACCATGTTGTAGAGAGCCAAGTGGCAGGGATTGGTGGGTGACCTCAAGGATCTGAGAATGACCCCTCAGTGACAGCTGGCACGAAAGAGGGGATCTCAGCCCTAGAACTACAAGGAATTCTCTGCCACAATCATTAGCTTGGAAAAGGACTCTTGGTGTCAGAAGAGACATCTAGATGGCAGCCTGGTGAGACCCTGACCTAACAAGGGGTACAGCTAATCATGCCTGGACTCTTGATCCACAGAAACTATGAAATCATATATGGATAGTGTTTTATATGATATGTTACACAGAAATAGAAAACTCATACAATCTCATCAACAACTGTCTCCTCAAACACATTTCTTAAATATTTTCAGCAAGAAATAAGAAATCATACAATGTTAGACCTATTAGGATACCATCAAAGTTTTCTCCTCAAACCTTTCACATCAGATATAAAGTGATGATATAACCTGTTAAGAGTTGCATGTCAAGCTAAAAGAACCAAGACTGGAACAGAGGTTACCTGGCTGTCAGTCCATTGTTCTGTAAGCAAATCTTACCTGTCACCTAAGAAATACAATGCAGCACACAGAGAATTCCATGTGTACCTAACTCTCCCTATTAAGTAGGTTTAATTGTCCTTATTTATAGGCAGAAAATTCCTCCAATGGGTTTGCTCAGAACATGGAGCTTGATTCCATGAGGGCACAAATCAATACAGGTGTGCCAGCCATATCAAACCTGAAGTCAAATCTAGGATTATAATGACAGTATTCCTGACACTCCATACATAAACATTTTTGTGAGTGTCCTCCTTGCCCAGGGGTTTATAAATACACATGATGTATCTATCAGAGTGCAGGCAAGAGACAGAAACCATGTGAGTTATTTGAATGGGAGAATTTAATATAAAGATGTAATAACTTGATAAATAGCTATTAACTAGGTAACTGAAAGGATAAGAAGAGATTTCTCTAATATAATAGGGAAGTATCTGCAAGAGACAGCTGTCATCCCAACAACCAGGGAACAAATGGAAGAGACTAGAAGCATTAAAACTTACAAGGAATCCTGTGAAGTTGAACATCAGACACCTGAGGAAAGAATGCCCGTTGCTGGGTGTATCTGGCTTGGAAGAGGGCCCCATGAAACTGGTACCCAGATCTCGAGAAAGGGAGCTCAGTGGGGCAAAGAAGCCTATTCTTCAAAGGCTGGGGAATTTTGAACTGGATTCAGCTGCTGTTGTAGGAAGGTGCTGCTATTGCCAGGGTGAAAGGTGAGGCAAGCCTCCTACCCTGCACCAGTCACTATGCCTGAGCCCTCCAGAAAGGGAAACCACAGCCAGTGGAAGTGAAGAGATGCTCTTCTCCATGTAAAACTGCTTGTGCAGATTCTCACAGCTACGCTACCTTGTACCCTTGTATCTCAGAGAGAGCATGGAGAAGCTGGCCTCTTGCTCTGTATCACTAGAACTGAAATTCAGGGGACTGGTCAGAAAATTATCAAATGAACAGACACTGCTGGGAGACCCCTCTTTGATCAGACTTGTGCATTCTGGCTCTCTTTCCTCATATGGTGAATCTTATCTCGTTCTTTAACGCAAAAAGCTCCGAGATAGATTGATAAGTAAGTCATCAGCACCCTTGAATTTACCCTGAATCCACAACCTTTACCACACTATCCTATATGCAAAGAGCATTTTAAGGAACAAAATAGCATCACAGTTTTGTATAGGATCTATAGCCTGATTGCATGAGATTGAATCATGTCTCCATGTGTGATCCTGGGCAAGTTAGTTGTGGACCTTGGGCTCCTCAACTATAAAATGGGGTGATGATAGTAGTGCCTGCCACATAAGATTGTTGTGAGAATTATATATGCTATTATAGGCAGAATGCTTGGAAGAGTGGCTGCCATAGCAATTGTTTTATAAATGGGAAATGTTCTTATAATTTATTCCTAAGTGTCATTGTGAAAATGTAACCAGATATTATGTCATCATACCAGGGGAATTCTGACTTCAGCACCAAGATATTTTATCATCCACCTGAAATCTAAATTTTGTAGTTCCTCAGGTTTGTTTTTCTTTTCTCTGATTATTTTCTTCCCAAAATGACTTCATCCTTTACTAGGACTATATATCATTTATATGTCATCAACTCCAAAATTTACTTCTCAAACACAGAACACTGCTCTCATCTTTAAACATACACATATCCCATTACCTACCTGAAATAGCCACTTCAACTGTAGATATCTTGAACATAGCATGCCCACAACTGAATCCTTAGCAACCCCACCCTCTTCCAATTTCTTTTTTCTGAGCCTTTTTTTTTTTCTTGGTAAATGTACCAGAGCCCATCCAGATGCTCAACACAGAAATCTGGAAGTCTTCCAGGATTTATTTATCTCCATAACATCTCAGATTCAATTTATTAATATTTTAATCATTTTTCTCAAAAAATATAACTTAGTTCATGAATTTATCTTCCCCCATACCATTATTATTTTTTGTATAAATTACTGTTTCTACTCTTTGCCTCACCAAAATTCATCCCTATAAATCAGCCAGAAGATAATTTTAAAGCATGGATCAGGACATGAGGCTCTTTTATTTTTTTAAGTTTTATTTATTTATTCATGAGAGACACAGAGAGAGAGGCAGAGATGATATAGGCAGAGGGAGAAGCAGGCTCTCTGTGGGGAGCCTGATGTGGGACTCAATCCCAGGACCCTGGGATCATGACCTGAGCCAAAGGCAGATGCTCAATCACTGAGCCACTCAGCTGCCCCCATGACATCTTCTTAAATTCCCTGATGGCTTCTCAGTACACTGAAAATAAAACTCATGTTTTTTCCATGTGGCTGCCAGTGAATTCTGATGACATGCGTCCTTTCCTCTGCAACTTTCCCAGTCTTCCTGGACACCTTTCAGGTCTTCACACCCACCAAGCCCTGTCCTGCCTTAGAATCTCCATGCATGTGCTGCCCTCTTTGCTTGGAAAGTTCTTTCTTCTTTCATCTAGGTACTCACCCATATCCTGAGATCTTAACAAAAGTGTCAACTCCTTGGAAAGATCTTTTCTGATCACTCTGTCTAAAGTGGGTTCCCTCACCTATCATCTCACTCTTGTTCCATGATCCTCCACCTCCACCTCCTCCTCTTCATTCCCTTTAAAGCATTTATAATAATATGCAACCATTTAGATATTACTTTTATGTTCATTGTCTGTCTTCCTCTGCAAGATTGCTCTGAATCCTCTTTTCCTACCACTTTGTACTCTGCTACTAGCACAGTGCCAATCCCACAATAGATACTGAAAACCACTGTTGAATGAATGCATAAGGATATCATGGATCTTCCCCATAAATGTGTTTTTGTGAGGACAATAGAATTAAACACCCAGACTGAAATGAAAATTGCAAAATTCCTTGTGATGAAATGGTACAGCAACATATTTAGAATATCAGCACCACAAAAATTTTAAAATTCATATTTCCCCACCTTTCAATTCCAGATATAAGCAGATAATTGATGAGCTAAACCACAGAACTTCACATCTGATGTGGTTACCTATTGCTATTACCAATAGCTACCATGTCTTGAATCCTTTCTTCCCAAGAAAAGCCATACCTACTAGTTCTAATTTTACCATGTAAATTGCCAATACTTAGACCAAAGGCACAAATTCTAGTTCTTAATTAATCAATAGTCATGTCCTTTGGTGTTATTGTGAGAAATCATTATAGATCCTAAAATAAACGTTCCCAATATCCTGTGCCAGACTCATCCCCCCCCCCCCGCCCTTTATGTCATGCCTGGCATATGACCCCAGGCTTCTACGTTTGACCCTCATCATTCCACTTGCTGAGGTAGGCCTCCTAGCAAATATCTTGAAAAATATCTTTACATAAAGAGTTTAAAGTGTTATGTCTATGTGTACCATACTTATTTATACCCAAACCAAAGAACAAGACAGGGCTCACACATAGATTATTTTTGTGAAGAGACATCTGTGCCTCTGGCAAAACCTCCTCCCCAGAAGCACTCCTCCCCCCAGCCTCTCCTTCTCACCAGGACCATGTCTGAGCTTCTTCTACTGAAAACAGAATGCTCACTCCAGCCCTCATTCCCTCCAAGCTACCACTGTATCTCCCTCTTTTCCATCCAACCCAAATTTTAAGGAAAAAGTTGTATCCATTTTCACACATTTTACTCTGTCCTCAAAACACCTCTCTTCCAAAGCAACACAAATCCAGTGACTGACTGTGATGAACTATAAAGACCTAGCCCCTCATCCCAACATTAGGCAACTCTGAAGGGTCATCCTATGTTCAAAGTTCTCAGGATGTCAGTTGAAGCCTTCAATGAGCCAGCATCACAATCTAACACCTCCCTCTGATCTATCCTGTTATCTTCCATTCTCTTCCTCAGGTGTTGCCCTCAAGAATACTCTTTAATAAATGTCCTATACTCTGTGAACCTAACCTGTGACCAGGCTTCCATATTATCGGTATCCTTTAATTCTTTTTCAGACCATTCTTAACAACTGTTTTTTTACATGTAATTGTGTGATTATTTGTTTAATCCTGTCTCCCCCATCAAGTTCTATGCTCCATGAAAACAAGAGCCATTTCATTTTTTGCTCAGTATTGTTTCTCCAGTATCTAGCACAATGTATGTATTTGGCACATAGTATATGCTTGGTGAATAGTTAGTTCTTGCATTAATATGTAAAATAATTCACCACTCAGAATTCATTTCTTTGCATTAAGTTACCATTTCCCAATTAAAATGCAATTGGCCCTTATATTTAGTTAGCACGACCTAGGCCAAGCGCATAGTTTCCTGGGGAGAAAAGGCTTGAAGAATGGCCTCAGGAAGGATGCTAAGTTGAAGAAAAAGAAAACAGCTAAATGCTAATGGAAGACCAACCATCAACATAACATAGCAGAAAGTTTGAAAAAGCATGGCTTTTAGATTCAAACGTGGATTTGAAGTCAGACTGTCACTTACCATCTCTGTGATCTGTCATAAAAACTAAAAGAATTCCAGTTGGAAAACATCACACATAAGGTAAACTCAGGAAAAATATTGGTGTCTTCACCATATACTTCTCTATCCTCCTCCATCTACTTTGCAGCTTTTTCTCAGGAGAGTACTGTTGCTAAAATTGCTTTATCTGTATATCCACAGAGGAAGAAAGCCAGCCTGGACATAGTTTGGCCCCTTCAAATCTTTTGTTCTTTTTTTTTTTTAATCTTTCCAGTTTCAAGTTTACTTCAGTGAGCCAGTCATCACAGAATCCTTGAGAGGACTTCTATTGGATCTGGTTAAAAGTAATGAACTGAAACAAAGTATCATGGCAAAACTATGCAAATTGACCTAAACCTAAATCAAACTAATAGGCAGACTTCTTACCCACTGCCAGCTAATTTACTTCATGCTACTGGATATTGATTCTACTTGGAGTGGTGGAAAATCTGTCATGCTTAAGATGCCATCTGCTCCAACTGCCAATGGAAGTCACTTCTCCCTTCCAAGGTCTGTTGGCCAAGAACTCACCCCTTATTTCCCGCAAGCTTTTGAAAGCTTCATTAGGTTTCTAGTCAAAGTTGGACCAGGAATCCAATCTATTTATTTTCATTACTTCTAACAATTGACTAATTTTATACTTTTAGTGAGGAGCTTCCCCTCAACAACAGACACAAAATCAATGGAGGAAGGAAGACTTGTGGAAAAAGGATATGGGTGTTTTGTGGGAAAGTTGTCAGAACTGTAGACAGCTGAATAAGAGGAAGTGTGTCAGATTCCATAAAGCTACATAATAAGGATTATACAAAAATAATTAATTTAAAAAATAAGGATTATACAGCAGATATCAGTCAGAGGAAATGCACAGTAAACTTTCAAAGAAAAGTATATGTCTGGAAAAATTCGAGCAAGAAAATGTCTTCCCCTAAAATTATGGAAATTCTACTTCCTAGAACATAAGAGACATCTCAAATACTGTGGCTGGATCTGTAGTAAGTAAACAGCCATTTGTATTGATCCAACCATGAGTAGATGATGCACTTTTCTTTTTTTTTTTTTTAAAGATTTATTTAATTAATTAATTTATTTATGATAGTCACACAGAGAGAGAGAGGCAGAGACATATGCAGAGGGAGAAGCAGGCCCTATGCACCAGGAGCCCGACGTGGGATTCGATCCTGGATCTCCAGGATCGCGCCCTGGGCCAAAGGCAGGCGCCAAACCGCTGCGCCACCCAGGGATCCCTGATGCACTTTTCATACTAGATTTTATGGAACCAAGTAAAGGGGTCTAACTACATGAGCTAAGAATGAAACAAGTCTAACTCTGAACAGTGAAATCTAATGAACATTATAGTGCTTAGGGAGGTTTAAAATTATGTCAATCCATTTATTTCTTCTCAAAGTTATATTTCTTTGAAGTAAACTTGCTTGGTTTAAAAATTGTCACTCTATTCAGAACTTACATGATGTTCTGGTTCTGAACATTCCTAAATACAATGTTCACTGATTTTTCAGAAGACAAAAAAAAATAAAACAAGTTTCTGATCCAGAGGTTGATACAATATCCCACTTTTTCAGAGTATCTGTCAACCCAAAGTTGACAGTATAATTAGATAATAACACCTAGTTTAACTGTGGTTGGTGAATTTTTTACATAGATATATTTAGAAGTGAAAACAATTTACCTGGTGCTAACAATTTGGGGGGGGGGGGTTATTTGTTTATTTCTTTTGTTTTTGTTTTGGGTTTTTTTTTTTGTTTGGGGAGTATTGTTGTTGTTGTTGTTGTTTAGCCCTGGTGAAAACAGGAAGAGGCAGGTTTAAGGCATGAATAATATATCTGAAGTTTAGATATACAAATAGCCTACCCATTTATTTAAACAGTTAAGTTTGTAATCTTGTCAAAAGGCAAGTTAATGTGGAGTCAATTGCTAGACTTAAAAAGCCTTAAATTATTAAAATTCCATCTTTTTAAGAGGTTTGAATTATTAGAGATCTAGTGATATGCTAAAGAATAGGAGACAATAGTACATAATATGGCACCTCAGCCCACATTGTAGTCCCTTGGAATAAATGCATGCTCAGCAGGAGATGTTCTAGAATGGCTTCTCTGGACATATGCCTGCTATTTCAAGTCCTTCAACTTTGGGTACTGTAATGTCCCTGTATTACAAATTTATCAGAGAGGGACTAAGATGAAGATTCCTGTCAATTACATCCCTTTATCAGAGAATTTTATTTGTATTGTAATATATTTTTGTCTATTTATAATACACATTAACTGTAGAGAACTAAAGACAATTAAAACCCATCACATTTTTCCTCACAGAAATAAGATCTTGGTGAATACATATAAATCCTTTTCTGTACATGAAGACATATATACATAATATTTATTTACAAAATTGAGACTATATAGGGGAAATGTATTATAATATGCATTTTTAATTGATACATCTTGAATTTTTCTGACATTGAATATTTTTCTTAAGATTTCGTATATTTTCACAAACCCATCAATAAATATTTATCATCAGGTGGTGAAAAGTACTAAAAAGAATATATACCAAAGTTGTAAGGAGGATAGGAAGAGAGCAGGATTTGGGGGGATGACACTATGTTATTTAGGGATCTCGAGGAGGACATCGCTGTTCACGTGACATTTGAACAGAAATGGGAAGCACAGAGCTGCGGCTCTGAGCAGGAGAGTGTCTAGCATATTCAAGGAACTGCTGGGAGGTTAACAGGGCATTGAAGAGAAGTGAGCCAGGGAAAGCATAAGAAAATAAGTGGGAATAGGAAATGAAAGATGTCAGATGTTGGAGATAGAGATGCTAAGTAGGTAGGCAGACAGTGTCAGATCTTTTGGTCTTTGGAAGGACTTTAGCTTTTACTCTGAGCAAAACAGGAAGACACAGAAAGCTTTCAAGCAGAAGAGAATATGGGCAGATTTCTATCTTAAACAAATCAGCTTTTCTTCTCTACATTTAGTAAAGTGTAGAGCAGCAGTAGAGAGAACCAGCAAACATAAAATGTAGAGTAATCTATAGCAATAATCCAGGTGAGAGCAAATGGTGGCTTCTCCCTGGAGGATAGCTAGGGGGAGAATGGGAAACAATCGGGCTCTGGATATATTTTGAAGGTGGAGCCAATACACTTTCCAATAGATTGGATACAGAGCATGAGAAAGAGAGAGAGGAGTCAAGGACAATTCCAAAAAATTTTATCTGAAAACTGACCCAGAAACAAAGTCAAAGGTAAACTAACATTTCCTCTAAAGGGCCATATGGTAGGTATTTTAAGCCGGCAGGCATACAGATTGTCACAACTACTCAACTTTGATGTTACTGCATGAAAATCGCCAGACAATAAATTAACCAACAAAGATGCCTGTTTTCCAACAAAACTTTATTTACAAAACAAATTGATTGAACTGAGCCATAGGCCACAGTTTGCTGACCCTTTAAGTTGTCAATTTTATACGGAGTTATTTATAGTATTTCCCTATTGTTGGAAAACCACTTGGAGTTTTAGCCACCTGCACTATCATGCACTTCAGCCCTACTTCTTTGATGGTCATTAATTTTGCTTCCTTTCCAGTCAGCCTGCTACTGTCTACCCATCAGTCTTCATATAGGGGTGTGTGTATGTGTGTGTCCCCTCCAGAGCTTTCAAATTGTCAGTAGGAGAAATAGACAATAATCAGCTTCTTCAATCTTGGCTGAGACTGAAATCTCGATTGATTTTTGAATATTCTGACCTTGCATTCCTTGGGTAAATCCTACTTGGCTATGGTATATTATCCTTTCTTTTCTTTTCTTTTCTTTTTTTACATATTGTTGGATTTATTGTTAATATTTTATTAAAGACTATTACATTAATGTCCATGAAGGATATGGCTATGCAGTTTTCTTTTTCTGGAATGTCTTTATATTTTCTGGTTTTGTATTAAAGTAATATTGGTCTCATAAGATGAGTTAGGAAGCTTGCTTTCCTCATTAATTTTCTAAAAGAATTTCTACAGAATAAATATAATTTCTGCCTTAAGTGTTTGATAACAATTACCTGTGAAGCCATTTGGCCTTTGAGGTGTTTTCTAAAGTACATAGTCATTCAATTTATTCTCGAATCAATTTGTTAACCTGTTATTTTGAAAGTATTTGCCTATTTTTATCTAAGTTTTGTAATATACTGCATAAAATGTTTAATAATATTTTTAATGTGCATAAGCTCAATAGCTGTGTTTTTTATTTCTGACGTTGTGTTATACATTTTTTTTCTTGCTCAATCTATCTAGATATTTATCAATTTTAATGATATTTTCAGGGAACTAGGTATAGGTTTCACTGATTTATCTCATCACTTTTGATTGATTTTCATACATATCTTCATTATTTCCTTTCTTTTACTTATTTTGAATCTAACTTGTCCTTTTTTCTAGCCTCTTAAGTTGGAAACTTAGATAATTGATTTTGGACCTTTCTTATTTTTTAATATAAGCATTTGAAACTAAAGATTTCCATCCTAGCACTGCTTTCAGGGCACTCCAAAAACTTTCATATGTTGTGTTTTCTTTGTCATTACTTCAAAGATTCCAATTTCAATTCTTTGGCACGCTGGCTATTTAAAACTGTGTGATGTAATTTTTAAATATTTTTGTATTTTCCAGATATTCTTTTGCAAATGATATTTATTTTAATTTTACTATGGCAAGAGAATATGCTCTGTACTGTTTTAGTACCTTTAAGTTTATTGAGACTTGTTTTATGGCCAGAAAAATATTTAACTTAATAAATATTCCATGCTTTTTTACAAACTAGAAAAAAAATGGTATTCTGTATATTGGAGTAGAGTTGGGTTTTTTTGTTTGTTTTGTTTTGTTTTGTTTTGTTTTTTGGAGTGGAGTCTTTAATAAATGCCAATTAGTCCAAGCCAATGGGTAGTGTTGTGCAAGTCTGTTATATCTTTATTTTATGTTTGCTTACAATATTCATTATGAGAAAAAAGTTTTGAAATCTTCAACTGGAATTCTGAAATTGCCTGATTCTCCTTTCAATTCTATCAGTTTTTCCTTCACAGACTTTTATGTTCAGTTATTGAGTACAAAACATCTGGTTGTTATGTATTATTAACTAACTGAACTTTCGTTATTATGCAATACCTCCCTTTATTCTTGATAAAATTATTCATACTTTTTTGATAGTAATATAGCCACTCCAACTTTATTACAATTAGTGTTTGTCTGGATTTTTTTTTCCCTAACATTTTTCTTGTAACCTATGTTTTTATATTGAAAGTGCCTATCATGGCAGACAGAATGTAATTAAGTCTTGACTTTTTTCATCTAATCTGATTACCTTTGCCTTTGAAATATTTAGTCCATATTCATTTAACATATAACTATTGAATATAAAGTGAGACCAGTCAGTATTTGCTTTCTTTCTTTTTAAACTATATTCAATTGGGAAATGCTGGCCCAGTATACTTAGAAATATGATTTCTATCTATAGCTTCAAAGCTGAAGCTTTTTCAAGAAGTGTGATGTAATGAAAATAGGGCAAAATACTAAGGGCATATACAAGAAATATATAAGGAAGGAAGGAAAGTACAAGCAAGCCTAATGATAATGTGAGAGTTATACAACCAATGGATTATGGGACCTGATGCTGTGAAAATAGTGTTGAAGTCTGACCCCTTGAGGCAATAAACTTCAAAGTTAAAAGTAATTGTACAGGGTTTTAGAAAAAGTATGAAGGTAATGAGGTTTCCTCATTGGAAGTTCAAGTAGCAAAGAATGTAATTTTCAGCTTGCTGTAATATTAAGATTTAAAAAAACTGTTATTTCACTTTAATAATGTAATATATGAAGTATTCTTACTATGGCAACTTTATATGTACCATTGTGCATGTTTAAAATATGTAAATAAGTTCCTCTTTAACAGGTAGATACTTTACATCATTCTTTTTCATCTTGAATTTGTATTTCCATTCCATTTCTCCCACAAAATTTTATCAGTTACATGTTTTTATTTTTAAAGTCTTTTATTTGGGATCCCTGGGTGGCGCAGTGGTTTGGCGCCTGCCTTTGGCCCAGGGCGCGATCCTGGAGACCCGGGATCGAATCCCACGTCAGGCTCCCGGTGCATGGAGCCTGCTTCTCCCTCTGCCTGTGTCTCTGCCTCTCTCTCTCTCTCTCTGTGACTATCATAAATAAATAAAAATTTAAAAAAATAAATAAATAAAGTCTTTTATTTATTATCTTATTTCTATTTCTGAAATAAAAATATATCTAAATTAATTTTTATAAGTTAAAATTTGTTCTGGATTTAGTTATTATGCAATTGTTGGTAGTAACATATTGATCAAAACATTGTAAATATGCTACTGATTTTGACTAGGATTAAACATCAAATGCAAAATTTAATTAAAAACACATTTCTTAATAAGATGGATAAGGCCTTTTTTTTAAAGTATTTTTTTCCATGAGCTAGCATTGCTTATTACTAAGGTGGGAGAAGGTTTACACCAAATGTATTCCTTCATTTTTATTTATTTATTTATTTTTTATAGTTTAAGCACTGAGAAAATTCATTTATATAAGTAAGTAGAAAGTAATAGAAGGGGGATGGTCATATTAATTTTGCTCAATTATCTGAACTTCTCCAGAATTAGATATCTAAAATCACACAGAAATCTGTAATTTAAAAGAAATTACTTTAAATTATTTCTTAGTCTTTTTATGAAGTCAGAGAACTGGTAAGAAAGAGCCAAAGTGTGGTTACCTGGTTGGTCAGCAGAGTCAATCATCAATATTTAGAATACTCTGCTTGGCATTCTGGGAAGTTTTATATACCCAAGAGCAATACAACCAAAATAAGACCTTGGTTGGATAATTAATAGGCAATATAATGGCCATATAAACTGTCCATAGTCCTAATCTCTGGAAACTGTGAAACTGTTACTTTAGATGGCAGAAAAGGCTCTGCAGGTGAGATTAAATTAAGATTGTTGAGATAATCCTGAATTATCTGATGCGATTGATGTAATGACAGGTGTCCTTTTAAGAGGGAGGCAAGAGTTTCAGATCAAAGGAACCAATAGCAGTCGTTATGCTATCATCCCTGAAGCTGGGGGAAGGAGCCATGAACCAAGGAAAAGGCAAGGAAACAGACTCTTGCAGAGCACCTCCACAAGGAATGCAGCTCCTTCAATACCTTAATTTTAGCTTCATAAGGCCCATTTCAGAATTCTGACATCCAGAACTATAAGAAGATAAATGCTTGGTGCTTTAATCCTCTACATTTGTGGTGATTTGTTTCCAGCAGCAATAAGAAATTAACACAGGCGGTAAAACAGGAGAAAGGCAATTGTGGAAGTGGAGACAGAAAAGGATAACTGACATGATGCTCACTACAAGCTCATTCTCAAGCTAATCTATTTTAGGAAAATACAAACGCTGGGGATTTGGGAAGTGGTTTCCTAAAATTACCCAAGAATTCCTTGGGAATGTCTTTTGTGTTCCAAAGTACAGGCAACTCTAATTTGAAACCCACAGTTGGTAGGAGTTAACTGTAATAGGGTGCTGCCAGACTACTGGGGCAAGAAAGATCACTAGAAAAGTCAAGGAGTCAAAAAGTGAAGGTTAGAATGATCATCCACATAGATAATGAGTTAAAAAGAAATATAAAGGAAATATATTCAGGAGAGTAATTGAGAGTCAGGAATTAAGACCACAAGGAATGAGAAGTGGTGACAAGTGAGCTTATCAATGACTACAAGGATGAAAGTAGGTGATATCCACTGAATACATGTTGTCTTTTAATTTATTATTGATCATATAAATTGTCTCTGATTCTTTTGCAATTACTTCTAATATTAAAGTTCGTATACTCACACATTCATCTTGCATGTTTCTGATTTCCTCATATCCCAGGAATTGAATTGCTCTGTCAAAATGTCTACACATTTTTAAGTTTTATTACTTAACAAACTGCCCTTCAGAAATATTTATAAATTTGCACTCCTACCAGCATTGTGTAAGGGTCTGAGATTTCCTGACACTCTAGAAATAATAATTTTTAGAATATTTGCTAATTTTTTGACAAAACTTCTCTTCCTACTGGTTTGATTTGCATTTTTATTACTAATGATATTGAGTATCTGTATATATACTTACTGGCTATTTGAGTCTATTTTGTAAACTGTGTCACTGTCACTTATACTTTAATTAGCACTATGAATGCATTATCTTGGCATTGCTCTTTTTTTATTTTTAATTGAGTGATAAAAACTCACAATCTATTATATTTAGTTTTCAAGGTGTTTGAATCTTACAACCATCAGTTAGCATTAGAAAAAAATAGTAGTTATCCTGTTACAGATGAACAACCTATGCCTTAGCAAAGAGTTTTTTTCAAGCCCACACCACTCATAAATGAAGACCTAAGACTAGATTCTAGATGCTCTGAATCCCAGTCCAATGTTTATTTTAAATTCCATATCCTACCTAATACATTACAAATGCAAGACATGGAACAAATATTTAATCTGTAATTCTTGGTTTTCCAGGTCCAGCTCCTTATAAAAATATGTTACTTAAGACAAAATTATAACACATGTAAATATGTTCTACTCTATAATTCTCTTCTCAGTCTCAAAGGAAGGGAAATAATGGAAAATATAAAAGGAATAATGAAAAAGGAAAAGACATTTTGCTCTCAGTCTAGCAAACTTCACAAATTGAGCAAAATGCTTTTCTCAGTCAGGAAAAGATTTACATTTCTAAAATAACAAAAGGATTACTTTTCAAGAAAAGCAGAAAGTTCTAGGTACTAACCATGAGTTACAAAGGAATCCATAAACAGAAACTATGGAAGGAAGAAATCTCCCTCAAAATATTGTTGCCTGAGAAAACAAGGAAGATTATGGTATTTGATGGTGAAGATAGGAACTCATGGTTTCTATCAAAATTGTCCCAAGTTATCCAATCAGAATTGGGACTCCTATGTAGTACAGGTAGCCCTGAATACTGTTTATTCTATGTCATGGGCCCCTTTTTAAAGTTTAGATCACTTGCATACAAATAAAAATCCTCTCCCCCACCTAAACACTTCTCTAAAATATTTTAACAGTTTTTTAGAAGTCCTCTTCAAACGTAAGCCACTAGAGCTGACTAGCCTCTATCCCAGAAAAGTGACAGCCATCACTTAGGCATAAGCTGCTCTCCATGCCTCCATGGGTGAGTCTTGTCTTACTGCTAGAGAACTTCTGCATTCCTGACTATATGACTAGATTTTTTCTAATTCATGGCTTTCTGATGTTCCAGATTATTTTACTTCTTGGTTATATGCTCTCTCCACTGGAAGCAAGTGTTGAAAGATGGTACCTATCTTTGTTCTGGTTATATGTCTGAATTATATGTCAGGAATCCTGGAAACCTAATTCAGGCTTCTTAACAACCAGGTTGCAGAGGCTACAGTCTTAACTATATTGTTGAGAGAGCTGTCCTATGTCCTATGTTATACCACTGATCTTATGCTTTGGCTGATCAAAAAATCTCCAAATTAACTTGTGTTGATTCTATCTTTCTGTTTGTAGAAGTAATTAATTATAAGATGTCCCCCCCCCATCTTATCTTAACACCTCTACTTAAATAAGAGAAAGACAAAATCTTCTTCTTCTACCCATTTAAGTTCTCAACTGGGACACCTATAATAAAAGATTAATAAGAGAAAAGCATACCAACTCATTTAATGTAAGTTTTATGTGACACAGGAGCCTTCATAAGGAAATAAAAACCAGAAGAAACAGTTAAACATGAATTTTTTTAAATTATTGATTGATTGATTGATTGATTGATTGATTCATGAGAGACACACAGAGAGAGATGCAGAGACACAGGCAGAGGGAGAAGCAGGCTCCATGCAGGGAGCCCGACGTGGGACTCGATTCCGGGTCTCCAGGATCACGCCCTGGGCTGCAGGCGGCGCTAAACTGCTGAGCCACCGGGGCCACCCTATTCTCTATTATTTTATCTGTGATAGGCCCAGTTAGGCTATGCACGTATCGTATCTTCCTTTTCCTTTGTTCTTCTTGGTAGTGTCACACCAGCAGGAATGTTAGGACAAACATTTCTCTCCATGTACAGCATATATCTCTAGAATTGTTTGTATATAGGCTGGAGGGAACTTGTCTATTTCTGGGTTGTTAGGGGGAAAGGAATGTAAAGATACAGAAATTACAGCCTAGTTTTATAGTGCAATTATAGCTTTATCTAATTCATTACACTATTTAAATTCCTTCTGAATTGAACTGAATTTTGCAATTCCATATTCAAAATTAAAAAAAAATATATCTACCCAATTATTTAACCGGAATAGAGTTGGGTAGAAGAAAATCATGTTTTTAATTTTTTGGTTGAGAGTCTAATGGAGATAATGGTTCAAAGAGAGAATCAGGCAAATTCAGAGGGGTGGTAGACAATCCCTATGACAATTAAGCTCTAATTTACTTTGGGGAACTGATTTAGGTAAGTGGAGGAGTTTTATATGAGAAGAATGGAACTGGCACTCAATAGAGGTGTCAAGGTTTACCTTAACCTTTATGCTAAACTCATTTTGGGTAGCTAAAATAATCACTGAATTAAGCTATTTAAGAATGCATACCCTGGAGGAACCTATTCTCTGGTCCCAAGTGGAGCATGTGATTAGCCTTTTTAATCTTTTTTAAGCTATTGTAGGGCTTTCTCTTTTCTCATGCCCAATTTATGCCTGAGTTCTTTCATAAGTTTCTTGTTAATTCTTAAAATTTATAGAGCAAGAAGGACCCATTTTTGAAAGGACATTTGTTGTTTTCAATGATCTTGGTCATCTTCCTTTAATTGTTGAATTTGTATTCCTGTAATTTCTGTATCTTTACATTCCTTTCCCCCTAACAACCCAGAAATAGACAAGTTCCCTCCAGCTTATAAACAAACAATTCTAGAGATACATGCTATATATTCTAAACAAAGACAGTATTATGGTCTCTCAGGGAGGAACCCATGATGTACATGGAGAGAAATGTTTGTCCTAACATCCCTGCTGGTGTGACCACTGTCCTTACAAAAGTGAACAAATCACAGGACAGACAATCCCTCCCCTTGGTTTACAAGTTAGTTTGCTGAGTGAAAAGTTGGACTAGTTAGAGAATAATGAAGCTAAATGCAAATTTTTGCATGTGTCCAATATCCATGCTTGTGCGCTAGAGCTACTAGTGGGAAAAATCACATGCCTCATACCCATTATGAAGTCAAATTAATAATACTAAATGGGAAAATCACAATGCAAACTTATTTAGTCAGATCCGCACCTCAAAGGGATGATTGGCCAAAAGAAGAAAGAAAAACAAAAATCAAATTTTGACTTGTATTTCCTTAGCCTGCTTGGAAAAGCTTTGCAATTCTCAATTAAAGAGACTGTTTTCCAAGATGGGCCATGAGTAAAAGGACCTTCCTAATATCAGCTATGAATAATAAAATTATATATATATATATATATATATATATATATCTCCAAAAAAAAAACAGAGGCCTTTGTAATTAGATGAAAAGGGAATCTTAAAAATGATGAAATTATTTGCTATTATTTTATCTGTGATAGGCCCAGTTAGGCTGTGCACATATCAAGTATTTATTAATTAGTATTTAATAATTGAGTATTTGCTGAACTGGAAAGGAAAGAGCTTCTGAAATCACTTAAACATAAGGAGATATATAATTTTTTTTGTTTACCAAAACCTATTAGTTTCTATCAAACCTGAACAAAACACTATATAATTGGAATTGGTACTGCCATGTAATAACCTGAACTCTAAATATCATCTATTGTCTCTTTACATGGGCCCCTTCCATTTAAAAGCCTGGCCCCTTGCTTGTAAGTTTTACTTTTTCCCAAAGTGTACTTTTTCCCAAAACTTGTGTATGAGTTTGTAAGTAAAGGCAAAATATCTACTCATCAATTGCATTTTAAAATACAATAAGTATATGCCTCCTAACTCAATAGTAATTATGTCGGTTCTGAACATTTTTCTCCTACATGGTAAGACTGATGTGAAAATAACTAGGAAGAATTAGAACAGGAGAAGAGAAAACTGGAAAGAGAAGAGGATTACAGAGGATAAAATCCATTTTAAATTTTATTTTTTAAAGAGCCTTTAAAATTGAGAACGTTGGGGCACCTGGGTGGCTCAGTGGTTTAGCACCCACCTTCAGCCCAGGGCGTGATCCTGGAGTCTCTGGATCGAGTCCCACATCAAGCTCCACACAGGGAGCTTCTCCCTTAGCCTGTGTCTCTGCCTCTCTCTCTCTTTCTCTCTCTGTGTGTGTATCTCTCATGAATAAATAAAAAAGTCTTTAAAGAAAAATAAATAAATAAATAAATTAAGAACTCCAAAGGAAATACAACTTTGAATTTAGTGAATAATTGCTTGCCCAAATTTTTTTCTTTATATTGCTGATGTTTCATTCTTTGCCTTCTCTTTATTTCTTTTCAGATTGTCTTTTACGTGTTCATACAATACAGCTGTCTCGACAACCACATTTAGTTAGTAACCAATTCCTAACAATGTGCCTCACCCTGGCCATCCTGGTTTAGGCTCTCAGCACCAGCTTTCATCATCCTGCACATATATGTGGGTTTCATTTCCCCCAACTACTTGCATAAACCCAGGAACTTTGCTATTATTTTATCAACTGTAAGTCCAATTAGGGTATGCACATAATAAGTGTTTAATAAGTATTTTTTGAACTGGAGGTGGAAGAGACTGTGAAATCAATTAAACTAAATTTGAAGATGGAAAATACTAAAAATATAGAAAATCCACCATATGGCCAGTCACCAAGAAGAATGCCCAGGTCCACATATTCTAGTTACATGGTTCCATTACTTAATGTCTGAATACACTCTGATTTAGATATGATACATTAAATTACTGGGTATATCAGAAGCTTAGTTAATTAAAGAAGACTCAGAAATGTTTGTAGTAGGCCAAGTTGTTATTTTTGTCAGGCAATTAAAAATGTCATCTGGAAAACAAATGCAGTAGTTCCCTTCTATCCATGGGGGATGCATTCTAAAACCTCTAGTGGATGCCTAAAATCACAAATAGTACCAAATTCTATCTACTATGTTTTTTTTCCAATAATTACCATGATAGGTTAATTTATCAGTTAGATACAATAAGAATTTAAGAACAATAACTAATAGTAAAACAGAACAATGATAACAATACATTCTAATAAAAGTTATGTGAACGTTGTCTCTCTCCCTACCTCAGAATATCTTACTGGACTATATCACCCTTCTTGCGATGTTGTGAGATGAATGACAAAATGTCTACATGATGAGATGAAGTGAGGTGGATGACAGGCACTGTGACAGTGTAGGTTACTGTAAACTTTCTAACAACGTGTCAGAAGGAACATCTGTTTCCCAGCCATAGTTAACCATGGGTAACTGAAACTGTGGAAAGCAAAGTGCAAATAAGAGAGAATTCCTGTAACATGGAAATTGTAGTCTTCATTGATCTAAACTGCTTTCCGTAAGCAATCATGTCATTAAAAAATTAAGCACTTATGTTTCACTCAATTAATAACCAGAACAAACAGTAATCACACTAATGACAGAACATACAGTTCAAGAACTAACTGAAACTGGCATAAGCAAATGGGTAGGCATTTTGTTTAATTTGCTTACATTATGGTTACTCATGGTTGCATCCCATGGACTTCAGAATCAAAATTCTTACACTCATATACCTGCTCCACCACTTAGTCTCTGGGCAATCTTGAGCAGGATAAGATTATATATAGTTGTTGTGAGAATTAAATGAGCTATAAATATAAATTACTCAATAGTACCTGGGCCAAAGAAGATTTCAGTAAATGGTAACAATTTTTATTAAAACTTGTTTTTATTTCTTTCAGTGTTTGTTTTTGCTTCTCAACTTCTCTCCTTCCTTGACTGTCATTTGGCCTCTCCTCAAACTACATCTTAAAAAATAAATGCCTAGATAATACACTGGCCTCTGTAGACAACCCTTTTTCCACAGTTGGGATTATTACTATTTGGAGAATCAGATACATTAATACAAAATTGTAATATCAAACATGATACTGCAAAGAAAGAAAATCAGTAGATATGGATCATTCTTCTGAGCAGCTTAGCAATTAAGGGAAAATTGTGTTAAGATAGAGATATATTATTCAAAGAGGGAAAGGAACAAATGGAGAGGGTGGGAGGGAGGAAAGGGGAGGTCGTAAGAGAGGAGAAAGAAATTAGAGTGAAAAATAGAAGAAATACTGATAGAGGAAGCTTCTAGAAAAAATAGAAGTGATTGGAATCAAGAGTGTGGATGAATGGTTCAGTCCTAGAAAGAAAGTATAACATATTTTGAGAAATGAGAAAAAAAGGAGCTAATGAATGAAGATGTGGAAAAGTATTAGTTGATAAAGAAGTTGAATAAGTATGTTGTCGGATAAAATATTGGACACCTAGTTAAATTTAAATATCAGATTAAAAATGCAGACATTTTTAGTATTAGTATCTTCCTAATGTTTCCTGGGAAGTATCTATACTTAAAAATAGTTTATCTCTAATTCAAATTTAACTGGGTTCTTATACTTTTCCATGACCTGGCAACTCTAAGAGGAAGTTCAGTTTTTATGATCCTTTTATATACAGTGAAGCCAGCTATATGAAAATCGATTTGGAGAAAGTATAGAGACATGAGAGTGGAAAGGAGTATGAACAGCCATGGTGAGGCTATGCATAGTGATCTACTTATACAGCACAGAATTTTCAAACAATTTAGTGAGAGATACTTTATTTCTAGGCCAAATATTCTCTGGTTATTAGGGAATTAATTCAAATCTTGAGGGTTCTTTGTGCATTATCCTCCAATGGGTCAACACTAGCACTACTCTTCACTCTTATTTTCCACATTTAATTCCCTTCAGTGTTGAGAATAGAATTCTTTTCCTCAGTGCCCTTCATGCCTAAAAAAATCAAATTTTGATCTCAACTCAGGTCTAAGAACTTCTATTTAACTACCCTCAAGCCCTGAATTAAAGGCTTCCCAGAGGATACCTAGGTGGCTCACTCAGTTAAGCATGTGACTTTTCATTTCAGCTCAGATCATGACTTCAGGACCTCATGAGATCAAGCTCCACATTAAGCCCAATGTTGAGCTCTGTACTCAGCAGGGAGTCTGCTTGAGATTCTCTCTCCCTTTCCTTTCTCCCAACTGTGCTCTTTCTCTCTAAAAAAAATTAAATGAATAGATCCTTTTAAAAATTAAATTTAAAAAATGAAAAGCTTCCCAGGATTCTTCTAAGAACTACTTTTCACAATGTCTCTTAATGCACTGTTTTCTTCCTGGAAAAGTTCCTTTCGTAATGGCTGGCTAGTTTGAAATCTTCCTTTACCAACTATTTGATTCTGGTCAGTTAATAACTCCTAGTCCTGCTACTCCTAGGCAATGCTATAACTAGAGTATTCTCTCCTATATCCCCATCCTTTGCATCACACATGAAAGCCCCCAGGTTTCTAAAATCATACTCCTTCATATCTCCACCCCTAGGGTCAGCACCTGCATGCCTGGCACACAAAACAGATTCTTCAGTATTTGCTGGCTAACCTACCCAGTCACCATACCCCATGAAGTCAAACCACCATTCAGTAGCAGCTTTGTCATATGTTAAAGTTTCATTTAATTTCAAAGGGAAAATATTTAATAAATAACTTTCAGAAAATATACATGAAGAATGAGGAAATACACTGAAACTCTGAAATCACATGGTAGGTTATCTCTGTCCCGGGATGGCTTGTCATGAAACACTCTAAGTGTAATAGCTGGAAAAGTCACCCTTACGATATTAAATTCTAAGGAGAGTTTTTGAGTTTAACTTGTTCTAAGAGTACCTGATGCAACCTAACAAGGGTTCATTTTTATCTTGATGCCTCCTAGTTGCTTTCTATTAATGTTTATGACACTCAACCACATAACATATAATTGAACTATTCATGATGCATTAATCTTTTTAGATTAGTAGAAAGTGCTGATTCATCAGAAAGACAAATCAGACTTGTATTAGAGCAGGCTTTTAAAAAAAAAAATCATTATTTTTCCAGTCACTTGAATATACTGCCCTCCGAATATTTACACTTTTTTTTTTCTAAAATTGTATTTATTTATTCATGGGAGACACACAGAGACAGAGACAGAGGCAGAGGGAGAAGGAGGCTCCTTGTCAGGAGCCCAGTACAGGCAGGACTTGATCCCAGGACCCCAGGACCACACACTAAGCCAAAGGCAGATGCTCAACCATTGAGCCACCCAGGTGTCCTTGAATATTTACACTTTTTGACTGAAGGGCAAACTCAGAGATATGCTCTGAAAAAAGATATTTTTAGAATATACTTTAAATCTCTTACCAGATGTCAAAATTTCATTTTTGAAGATTCCTGAGAGGAAATAAAATAATTATTTTTGGTTGTATAAAACACATGTCAATTTTAAATATATAAAACTTTAACTATAACTCTTTATAGCAGAGCCTTAGAAAATATGGGTGGAAGGTAGCAGGAAGTGGCACCAGGTTCTGAAATTCTTTACCTGCATCTACGAGCAGTGGTATTTCTCCAGTTACACTTAGGTATCTGGCACTAAAATGGTATTTTTCCAACTTAAGGGAGGCAGTCATATGTAAAAAATAAAAATTTTTTAATTTTAAGTTATTTTTGCTCATGTATGTGCCTGTGAGGGAGAGACAAAAACAGAGACAGAGAATGAGATAGTATGTATCTAGTATCAGCTTCTATTCATATATGCTAGAATGTAATATAGGTTATTTGATTAACCCAAAACTCTATTTGATTTTAAGTAAACCAAGGCATCATAGCCTTTTCTGTTTCTCTGCAAAGAACTTCAAAGGACCAATGATCTCTGCTATCTGCTTGTAAAAAGACTAGAACATAGTCAGGGACTAGGGACCTAGGTTTTACTCCCAGGTTTGACACTATTTCACTACATGGCCTTAAGCTAGCTCACATATATCTATAGACCCCAATTTCCCCAAATATACAATAAGGACTTGGGTTAGGTCAGTGGATCTTAAACATTTTTTTAAATTAAGAAAGTTCTTTTAAAACAAAAATCTTACCAAGGAATACAATAAGATAAAAGCAAAATATCTTTGATTGAATAGTAGGAGTGAAAGTAAGAGCCTCAAATCACCCCTAAACTTTGTCTTAATAATGCTCAACTCTCACTCCTCAAAAACCCCACATAACCATTATTATTACACATTATTTATTCCTATTTTAATCAGGGCTAAATAAACTCAAAAATCTCCAGTTTTACCAAGAAACTATTTTATTAAATGCAAATATACTACAATAAAGATACTAGATGGTGGTCTATTGAGTTCATACAATTAGATAAGTCTGTAAATGAAAACCCACATCACATGCCTGAATATTTAAGGCTTGGAAATCAACACTTTAAGTCAAAATTATACAAAAAGCTGTTTTTTCCTGTAGGTGGGAATTTTCTCAACAAATGCTAAAAATGACAGTAATTTTTAATAACACCCACATAACTGTGACCTTCTGGCTACAGCCTCCCCAGCTATAATTCCCATAGGTCTGTCTACATTTATGATGTCCTAGCTCTTATATTAAATTCCTTCATTCCCATCCTAATTGAATCAAGATTGGGTTGATGTTGGTATAGGAAAATGAAAAATATGCTAGGATTAAAAAAAATCTTAAGAATAAGAATCTGACTCAGTTCTCTCATTCTATGGAAAAACAGAAATGATGCCACAAAGATTACATAAGGTTGGAGAAATGAAAGGACTCGTAAGAATACCCTCATCTAGAGTATATTTAAGGCAAAGCATATGGTAGAGAAAAAAAGAAGCAAACATAGGAAGCATCAGGGGCCAATAGACTTGCAGGTTCAGCTCCTCAGGTTCCTTTATCAACCACCCAGGATGAGCCTCATTTCTAGACTATGAGCCACCATAACAGTCTGGATATGCATGAGAATTCTTAGTTCAGGAGAGCTCAAGCAAAAGTTTCCAGAGAGGTTTTCTATGCCCTATTTATCCTAGAGCCAAACCCAGGCTATGTAACTGGTTAAACCAGGTATAATTCATCCAATCTGCATATCCCTAAAAAATGTTAAAAATTTTGCCCTGGCCTCCACCAAGGGAAGTTTGCACTTTTAAGGGCACATCATTACCTAGACTAGCTCATCCTTATCTCACCTAAGTGTCAAAATCAGACTTCCAGACTTCCCAGAGATAAGTAGAGATCTGTTCCAGTCCAAAAGTAAGATAATTCCCTTATAAAAACCCCACTGACACTGAAAAATAAGACATGAGTAGTCCATGACATGAATTAGTGAAACAAAATATCGCATTCCCGGAGAAACACAGAGAAAATGCCACAATCAAGGACTTGAAAGATGGTGGGAAGGTTATTCCTATCAAACACCAAATCAACTCACTTATCTGGATTATGTAAAAGCCAGATGAATTTTAGGGAATTACAGTGGATTATCATAAATTAATCAAGTGGTGACTCCAATAGCAGCTGCTGTTCCAACAAATCAGCACAACCCCTAATACCTGATGTGCAGCCTCTGATCTGGTAAATTCCCATTTCTCTCTCTATTCCTTTCACAAATTAAGGGGTAGCAATAAACTTCCTCTGCCTTCTTTCAGGAATACATTAACTATCCAACCTACAGTTTCCATCTAGGCTGTATGGAATGTGATATCTGGCCATTTCACAGATCATGACATCAGTTCACTACATTGAATGCAGACTGACCTAGTGAGCAGGAAATAATGAATACCTTAGACCAGTATTACTTAAAGGGTAGTTTGCATACCAAGAAAGATATAAATACTATTTGTTAACATGTGATCAGTTAAGTACAGAAATTTAGATTAAGTATTTAGAAATTATATAGTAATTTGATAGCATAATTTGTTGAATCTAATATTAAAAAATTTAAATCTGTATTTTCTGTGTGTTTATAATTTTTTTTAGTTATTCATTTTTGCTGTATTTTACAAAAGTGGTCTGAAATCAAGTGGAGATTTTAAAAGAAAAAAACAGATAGTTTGAGAAATATTGCCTAAAGCAGGGATCAACAAACTACCAGGAACCTATCTTTGCATGATCCATGAGCCAAGGATGATAGTTCACATTTTTAAAGAATTATTAGAAGAAGTGAAAGAAGAATAAGGAGGAGGAGGAAGAAGAAGAAGAAGAGAAGGAGGAGGAGAAGAAGAAGGAGAAAAAGAGGAAGTGGAAGATGACAAAGAAGGAGGAGGAGAAAAAAGAGAAAGAAGAAAAAGAGGAAGAAGAGGAAGAAGAAGGAAGAAGAGAAGGAGAAGCAGCAGCAGTAGTAGTAGTGACAGTGTTTCATATGATTTGCCTAAAAATATTTAGTATCTGGCCCTTCACAGAAAAAGTGTCTGTAATCCCTACCCTACATATCTTGGTAAGACGCATATGTCACAAAGCATAAGAAACAAGCTCCTCAATAATTCAGGGGTTCTATAAATTCAGTAAGGTTTCTAGAGTTCCAGTGCATGTCAATTTATCAGCTCTGAGGTGAGGGACAAGCCAGTACATTTGGCACCTACTACCCCTAAGAAAGAAACATGATGCCTATTAGACCTTTCTGGGTTTTGAAGGAAACGTATGCCTGATTATGGCATGAAGGTTGCTTGGACATATTTACCAAGTAACTTGTAAGATATCTACTTTTTAGTGGAGTCCAGAGAGCAGGCTCTACCATGAGTCCACACTACCATGCAAGCCTCTCTGCCACTTGTGCCTTATAATACAGCTGCTCCCATGGTACATGAGGTATCTGTGATAGGGATGGTGCATGGAGTCTTTGGCAGGGCCCTCTTGATGAATCATCATGTAGACCCTTGGGATTCTAGAGCAAATCATGCCCTCTTCTGCAGAAAAATCATTCTCCTTTGAAATACAGCTTCTTTAAACTGGGCCTAGAATAACTGACATGAGCCACAAACTTATTATGCAACCTCAGTGTTCATCACATGCTGAGTGCTACCTGAATCACTAAGCCATAAACACTGAGAGTGGCAGCAGTCCATCTTCAAGTGGAAGTGGTATATGAGAAACTGGGCTCCAGAAGGTCATGAAGGTGCACATAAGCTTCATGAACAAGACTCTCATGGTGCCTACTTCTGTTTCGTTGCCTCTTCTCCCTTACCGCACATATGGCCTCAGGGAGACTCCTCTATGACTAGTTCACTGAGAAGGGAAGACAGTTGGGCACGGCTCATAAATGGTCCTAGAAGATAATCTAAAACCACCCCAAAATGGATGGCAGTAGTGGCCCTGGAAGGGGAGTTGTTTAAGGGATATCCTCCCTGCAGATAGAATTTTGAGAAGTTATTTGGTTTGCCTAAAAGATGAGATTGCCTGGGAAATGAAAGTGTAAACCCATGCTTTTATGTGTGCAGTCACTAACAATTGAGTGAGTGGATTTGAAAGAGCCAGATTCAGAAATTGAAAATCTGCTTAGGAGAAGAGGTCTGTGGATAGATCTTTCAGAATGGGCACAAAGTGGGGGGATATTTATGTCTTATGTAACTGTAGCAGGACAAACATAGCAGAGGTTGCTTCAACAATTAGAGGGACAAAGTGTTCCATTCTGTCCAAAACTAAAATAGCAGAAGTTGTGGACATTTTGGAGAATCTCAAAAATAACAATTTTCATTCACCATGGCTCATGTGGCTATATCCACTATTAAGTGAACAATTTATCAGCAGCATAGATACTAATTGAGTCCTCAATAGGCAGAAAACTATGATAAACTTGCCTGGGGCAAATGGACTATTGGTAGTAGACATGGATGTTATAATTATCAAGTATGGCCATGTGACAGGTTGAAAAAAAAAGGGACAGTAACTGTCCATGTTTTCTTTATTCTTTATACATCTATATTTGCATAAATTAATCTTCTTCTCCAGTCCGCCACTATAAAATATGAAATATGCTCATATGGGTTGAATCTATATTTCAATATTCAATCATGGAATATCAGAACTGGATAAAGGGCCTTCCTTTTTTGGGAAAACAAATGTGTCTTCACTTGAACCGATGTTTGTTGCATCATGTTAGTTAGAAATAAGATGCTAGAAAAATGAAACTAGACCATTCTCTTACACCATACATCAAAATGGATGAAAGATCTAAATGTGAGACAAGATTCCATCAAAATCCTAGAGGAGAACACAGGCAAACCCTTTTTGAACTTGGCCACAGCAACTTCTTGCAAGATACATCCATGAAGGCAAGGGAAACAAAAGCAAAAATGAATTATTGGAATTTCATTAAGATAGAAAGCTTCTGCACAGCAAAAGAAACCATCAACAAAACTAAAAGACAACCTACAGAATGGGAGAAGATATTTACAAATGACGTATCAGATAAAGGGCTAATATCCAAGACCTATAAAGAACTTCTTAAACTCAACACCAAAGACACAAACAATCCAATCATGAAATGGGCAAAAGACATGAACAGAAATCTCACAGAGGAAGACACAGACATGGCCAACACGCACATAAGAAAATGCTCCGCATCACTTGCCATCAGGGAAATACAAATCAAACCACAATGAGATACCACCTCACACCAGCGAGAATGGTGAAAATTAACAAGACAGGAAACAACAAATGTTGGAGAGGATGTGGAGAAAAGGGAACCCTCTTACATACACTATTGGTGGGAATGTGAACTCTGGAAAACAGTGTGGAGGTTCCTCAAAGAGTTAAAAATAGAGCTACCCTATGACCCAGCAACTGCACTGCTGGGGATTTACACCAAAGATACAGATTCAGTGAAACACCAAGACAACTGCACCCCAATGTTTCTAGCAGCAATGTCCACAATAGCCAAACTGTGGAAGGAGCCTCGGTGTCCATCAAAAGATGAATGGATAAAGAAGATGTGGTCTATGTATACAATGGAATATTACTCCGCCATTAGAAATGACAAATACCCAGGATTTGCTTCAACGTGGATGGAACTGTAGGGTATTATGCTGAGTGAAGTAAGTCAATCAGAGAAGGACAAACATTATATGGTCCCATTCATTTGGGAATATAAAAAATAGTGAAAGGGAATAAAGGGGAAAGGAGAGAAAATGAGTAGGAAATATCAGTGAGGGAGACAGAACATGAGAGGCACCTAACTCTGGGAAACAAACTAGGGGTAGTGGAAAGGGAGGTGGATGGGGGTTGGGGTGACTGGGAGATGGGCACTGAGGGGGGCACTTGACAGGATGAGCACTGAGTGTTATGCTATATGTTGGCAAATTGAACTCCAATAAAAACATTTTTTAAAAAAGAGAGAAGACACTATATTTCTCTTTATTCAGAAATGAAATATAGGGAGAAGTGTAGTACATGGATGCTGAATTGATAAAGAGGTGAATTTTGTTGGATTGTCCTTTTTTAACACAGCACTGCCTCAAGAACACAGAGGAGTAGCCAGGAACTACATATTTCAGGATCCCCTACTTTGTATGGCTTTGTGTTAGAGCTTACCAATGAGAGAAACTTGTGATATTTTGCAGACAGACTAGAGAAGAGATTCTTCGGATCTATTGGGAGTTCACAGAATCTTAATTCATGGTATTTTGGGGAGTCCATGGTAACCAGATGGATGGGTAGATGGGATATTCAGTGACCTCCCAAGCATTCCAAATGCACCCACATTTTTGTGATAGTCTGACAGTTGGTAGGAATTTTCCCAAAGATACTGAGATTGCAGCAATTTCCTGGCAAACTTTTTATGAATCACACATTTTAGTGCTTCAGCCTAAGGTGAAGTGACTATCTCCCTGACCTACCAGCTATAGACTTCCCAGCATTCACTCTCTCCACTCTTTCCACAATCATGTAAACTTTAATTCCTTTGATTGAAATTTTCTTCCCCATAATACCTAAAGTGTCTCTGTTTTCCTGACTAACCCAGATTGATACACATTGTTTGCCTTTACTTTTATCTGTGTGCTTCTGCCACTTAAATTCTGATTTCCAAAAGCACAGTACATCTGTGATGACACTGGCAGCAGCATGACTCACAAACTTTTATGGCATTTGGATATAGCTACCTTTTGTTTTGAAAATATAGGGCAAGATGTGGGGAAGTACTTCTCCAAGACCTAAGCCAGGAGAATAGATGTTTCTTTATGGTTTCAGACTGCACCGTGCCAGTGCTAAGTCTTGAATCCCAAGCAACAGAAATAATCATGTATTCTTAAATAAATATATTCTCTGTGTGTTTGAGACACAGGGACTTTTATTTTTTATTTTTTTAAAGATTTATTTATTTATGATAGACATAGAGAGAGGGGCGGGGGGCAGAGACACAGGCAGAGGGAGAAGCAGGCTCCATGCCGGGAGCCCCACGCAGGACCAATCCTGGGACTCCAGGATCACCCCTGGGCCAAAGGCAGGCGCCAAACTGCTGAGCCACCCAGGGATCCCCGACACAGGGACTTTTAAAGTTTAGGGCCTAGAACAGGGGTCTGTCTTGTCCCAAGCTAAAGGCAATTTTAAGAACAAGGGTCACATGTCCAGAAAGACTACAAAGGAATTTACATAGATGCTACATCTTCTGGTCTATATGTTGCCATCATTTTAGAAGCTGTCACAGTCAGAAACTGGAAAATATTGTTTACATATTTATGTAAACCACTGAAATACATGGAGTGATTTATTCATGTTGTTCCATAAATAAAAGCAACTGACATTAAATTAGTCACAAGAGCACTAAGTCACATTTCCCTTTATTACTTATATCAGAGGCCCAAAGGAACATGCTATATGCCCTCAGAGTGATTCAGTGGAGCTAAAAAAGCCCACCAAATGTCTTAGGCCTTTTAGAATTACACATCAGAAATGTTTATAATCAATATGCTCAAAGTAGCCAATGGAGAAACCAACCAAGCTACACAAATGCTGCAGTGCATCTGTGGGACCTTTCCTACTGAATCAGTGTTATCTAAACCCATACAGAAGACATCAATTGCTGTCCCAGCAGTAAAGAAGATTTCAGGTTCATTTTAATCCTAAGATTAAAGGGATAGAAAAGATGCTGAGAGATCTTCAAGTTCATCAAGATTAGACTTAAATTGCTCCAAGGAGAACAGAATCCAATCTCTTTAGACTCTCTAGGGAAGAAATTCAACTTTCTCTGCTACTATTCTCTGTTGGATACCATTTGAATGCTTAGTTGTGACTCTAACCTAAATCAATTCTGTGGCTACTTCTTGTCCTTTGTTCCACTGCAGATAAGGACAGTTTGCATCCTCTTTGTCAATGAATGCTTTGAGATTAATTAATATATGTGTATAAAATACATATGTGACCTTGAAACCAAGATTCATTTCTTCAACAACCAATTTATGAGCATCTCCTATGTTATTGTTGCTGTGCTAGGCATTGAGAAAGAAACAAAAGAAGTTTACAATCTAAAATGTAAGCCTAAACACCACATTCAATCTTTGTAGCTCTTCCTGGTTTATAAACTGCTTTCATTCTCTTGATAACATTTGAACTTTGTAAAAGTCTTCTAACATTTTTCCAGAATTACTCTATCAGTAATATGACCTGCGACATGACAAAGAGGTGAGGGATCTTGGATGTTATCCCAGACCTTACAATTCCTTGTCCAAGGCTCTTTCTATTATGCTTATTTTATGAAAATGTTTATCAGTGAAATGAAAACTGAAACAATCACCCAGAATATTTGAAATACAAGTCTAGACCCAATTGCTACATTTAGTCACAGCAGGTATCAATCATGCCATCAAACTTATTTGTCCTGCATCTTCATTATAAGAAGACATACATGTATCCAAAGTTTAGTGAATATGATGTTTTCTGAACATTTCATGGGAAATGAAGGAGAGGGTATAGATCACCTACTAGAACTTAGTGGAAATTGCAGGAAACAATTTTCCAAGTTTGGGGGGGGGCCACTTAACCAATCAGAGATATATTCTCTCACCTGTCTATGGTTTCCTTCTTTCCATCAGTTTCCTCTACTTTGTTGGAGCAATATATACACAGTCAACTCTAAAATCCACACTGCCTAAGGGCACCTGGGTGGCTCAGTTGGTTGAGCATCCACCTCTTGGTTTTGGCTCAGGACATGATCTCAGGGTCATGGAATCAATCCTCAGTTTGCTTTCCACACTCAGTGCAGTCTGCTTCAGATACTCTCTCCCTCTCCCTCTGCTTACACATGTGCTCTCTCTCAAATAAATAAATAAAATCTTCTTTAAAAATCAAATCAAATTGACATTGCCCACAAGTGATCCTCACTACTCCATGCAACAACCCTGGTAGGTATACTCAAGTGTCCATTTTGACCCAGATGCTTTAATTAGAGATTATTTTATTGCAAGTAACAAAAAGTAGTCTTAAATTTCCCTGAACAAAATTCACAGTTATAACCACTTCATTCCCACAACAGACCAAATCATGAAGTGGAAAAGCAGGTCACAAGGTTGGTTGGCAATTTCTCTAAGCCCTGACTCAGTGGCTGCCCCATTATTATCACTCTTTGCAAAAAAAGTTTTCTCTCCTTTTCCGAACAGAATTAAGATGCCTTATGAAAGCCAGACAGCAACTTCAATTTTAAGCACCCATCAGTGACTGTCAACAATCCTCACATCCTGTGAGAAAAAAAATCTGGTTGACCAGCATCTAGGTCAGATGTCCAATTAACTATCACCCAAATTATGTAACCCATTCCCTACCTGGCAGAGGCAGTGCAATTGTATCAAGATATACTTGTATCAAGAAGGGGCTGTGGATGCAACTGATAAATTGACAAAACATTTGCCCAGTCAATCAGTTAGCTCTTTGGTTAACAAACATAAGTTTCTGCTGTACAGAAGCCTCCATGAAGAAGAAACAAAGACTCAAACGTGTACTCTGCCCAAAGACAATCTGTCTAATAGAGAGTAAAGCATACAGATAAGATAGAATGCAATGTTTCTCTAAAGAGAACATTTCTGTTGGTCTTCCAGTGACTCCATAAAAGTTCTTTATGACAGTTTTAAAATACTGCCTTTGTATTTTGTTGAGTCTAAAAATATAATCCTATTCTGGATTATCTAGGTAAGTATCTAGTACAGCATATTTTGCCACAGACTTTCATTGCTTAAGTCTGATGAGTGTTTATTTATGAGATATAAAATGACCATCTTAAGTATTTTTACTTTGAACTCTTTAATGAAATGTTTCTTACATTGGGATCCAGATATATTTGGGGGCTTTGATGTTCCTCAAGTTTAAGAAGAGCTGATATAAAGAGTTAATAAAATATTAACATGTATTAAATCCCTCCCATGAATTATATGTTTTTATATATAATTTTGTGTTTTATATAGCTTTTATAAAATTCCATGCCTAACTTTAAAAAAATCACTTGAAGTTGGTATTATTATCCTCATTGTGTAGGAAAGGAAACTAAAGTCTATAAAACCTAAGCAGTTTGTCCAAAGATCACAGAGATGGCCAATTAGGAACTATAATGATAATTCAAGTATGTAGCAGCCTATCTCCTCTATATCCTTTCTTTTACATCATGTTGGCTAAGGGCAGGGGACATTTATATGCTATACTCTTTTATGTATATCTAGGTAGGAAGGAGATAATTCTGGCAAAATCAGAAAAGCTGAAAATTATGAGGAGCATAAAGAGAACAAAGATTATTTAAATCTGGTAAATGTAGTGACGTGAAAGTAGGTTGCCAGATTTAGCAAATAAAAATATAGGATACTCAGCTAAATTTAAATTTCAGATAAACAATGAGTCATTTTTATAGTATGAGTGCTTGCCATGCAGTACTAAGGATATATTCAAATCAAAAAATGACTCATTGTTTATCTGAAATTCAAATTAACTGGGTATCCTGTATACTATCTGGCAACCCTCCATGAAAAAGGTAGGTGGGTATAAATGGGAATGGTGGAGACAAATGGAGCTAAATACTGTCAACTGACTAAGATTAGACTTTATTCTCCAAGCAGAGGGGAATCAATTGGAATTTCTGAGGGAAATAGCAACATGATCAGATGTGTGTTTCAGGAAGATTAATCTGTCTGGGAAAGATAAAACAAATTAGAGACATGAAGTATTGGATGTAGCAATTCAGAGGACATGTATGAGAGCCTGAATTATGTAAGTGGCAGTAGTACAGAAGTGGAAAGGTAGATCTGAGTGACATAAAAGGGGTAGCATCATCAAATTAGGTAATCCCAAACTGGCTAGTGAAACATGCCTATCTGGATTTGTAGAACTAACAAGCACCTTTGAAAAAAAATAGGTACATTGTCAGTATTTCTGTTTTAAAACACATACTTGAAATCCCTCTTGGATTGTTTCCCCCACATTGGGTGTCATTTTCCCCAGAAGCTATGTAAACATCTCACACTCAATCCTGAGTTCCTACACTAAAATCATGAAGTAGTTTTTCATCATGACAGTGAACCCAGAGCACACACTCAAGAGGCATATGATGGATTAAGGACAGCTTTGAGCTGCCAGTGGGAATGAAAAACAGAAGAAGACTGAACATTGCAGCACATCAGAGAGAAATCTTACCTTCTCGTTTTTATCAGGCATGAAGTTTATCTTTTGCCCCAGGATTGCAATGTTTTCCATATGGGCATGGTGGTTTATGGTCACAATGTGGGTACCCTCCAGAGGTTACCTAAGTCATCCATCAGAGCCAGCCTTCAGTTGTCACATGGGCATCATCTAGACACTACACATTCTGAAAAAGGACAGAATGTGCAGACAGTTTCAGAATTCTTTAAAATTCCTTTTTTTTTCATTTATTTAGATAATATTTATCACATACCTACCACGTTCTAGAGCAGGGGTCATCAAACTAAAGCCCATAGGCCTAATGTGACCTACAGTCTGTTTTTATAAATAAAGTTTTATTGAAACACAGCCACAACCATTTGTTGAGCTGCTTTCAAGCCCAGTGGCAGAGATCCCATGTCTTTCAGAGTCAGGAAACTTTCCTAAATAGACAATAAATATTTGAGGCTTTCTGGGGCCATTCAGTCGGTGTTACAACTACTCCTATTCCACATTACAGAGCAAAAGCACCCATAGACAATGTATAAATAAATGGCCATGGCTGTATTCCAATATAATTTTATTTACAAAAGCAGGAGGTCAACCTGCAGCCATAATTTGTTACTCCCTAGTCTAAACCATAGAATGTCTCTGGTTTATGTCTCTAGAAAAATGCAGTGATAATTTTCCACATGAACTAACCAACACTGGCTCAGTATTTTATTTCTCTCCACTAGTATAGATACAGAGGTTTGACAAAACATATTCTATTTGTTTTAGTTTCCACTTGATGACTTATCCATTTTGGAAATACAATTTCAACAGATTACAATTAAATGTCAATTTCATTTTATTCTCTTTTGTTCTCAAATATTTGCTTTATTAATGTGTGTTGCAAAGAAAAGAAAACATCATTCTCACACACTTCTCAAATTCATTTGACTGGAGACATTTTATGGTGTTTTGCTTTATTTCAACTATATACTTGGGTAAATTGAGTTCTCTAAGTTTAGATGTAGAGTCTACCACCTGATGACCTACTGCTGGTAGTTGGAAAGGGAAATATATGACGATTTAGTAGGCACACTCTGAATTTACCCATTGCTACATCTTGGGTAATATCCATTATAAATGGAATAATAACTTATTAGTAATAATCCAATCAGATACAGAAATCACACTGGTAATTTAATCAGGGAAATTTTACTATCAGGAATTATTAACTAGTACAGAGAGAATGAGCATTTTACTACTAAAAGGTAAAAGAACACTAAAGAATACAGTTAAAGTACACATGAGAGTAGCCACTACCAATAAGGCTGAAGGACAGTACCCAAGGAAGAAACCAACTCAAAAGGTGGTTCCACCAGGGCTGAGATTCGGACTTTCTTAGCGGGTATGGCTCTGACTCACTGGATGACTAGTTTGTTGAGTGTCTGCAGGCAGAGTCTGCCAAGCAAAAAACAAATCACTGACTGAGGTGTCAAGATTTTCATGGAAGACAACCACCGGGGTACCCACAGGACTTACTAGGAAGCTGCCCACTGAGATGCTTGTGGATTCGCTCAACAACCACCTACTATGATCCTGAAGAAACTATCTAGAAAGCCACTGGTTGACCACTATGCCCTAGGAGCAAGAGAAAAGGCAAGGCACCAAAACTGGAAGAGATGTGTGATAAATGTTTATAGAGTTCAGTTCAAGTTTACAAAGCAAAGAGCAAGAAGGGTGGATTCAAAGTTAAAAGTCAATAATTGATGATTGGCATGAAAAACAACTGCATTTCGCATATATGGCCTGCAAAAACATTATTTAATCAATATCTTGTATTCTAGTAAGACTCCATCTATGTATTTTAATATGCCCTAAATGTCAGGAACTATACCTGAGCTCTGAATATACACTCTCCCCTGGATTTAGTGTAGATGTCTGTTGTCAATTCAGTGTTTATAAGACCCCAAAATTCATATGTTGAAACCCCAGCCTCCATGCTGTAGTATGATTGGAAACCATGTCATTATTTCCAGAGTTTATCCTATGATTTCTAAATTTGCATCTTTGCTAATGCTCTTTTCTCAGACTTTAAACTTCCAACCCTTCAAAATAAAATATTTGGTGAAATCCTACCCATTATTTAAGGTCTGGTTCAAAGGCACTATCTTCTTGTCTTCCCTAAATTTTCTATATGAAATTGTTCTATTTTGAGACCCACAGTATCATGTGCCAGATTCTGTTATGGGTGTTGGATATACAGGTGATTAAAACGAAACCCTCCATATAGGGATTCATTAGAAGTGGATGAAACAGATAATGGTAAAAGAGACAGGAGAAAAACTAGGAGAGTAGGATTACAGAAGCTGGTAAGGAGGTGTTTCTGTATAGAAGGAATGATCATCAATGCCAAATGCTACTGAGAAATACAATAATATAAAAACTGAAAAAAGACCACTGAGCTTTGGCAAAATGGAAGTATCCTTTATAAGAGTTATTTTGGTAGAATGGTGAAAACAAAAGCCTAACTGGAGTGAATTGATGAGATAATGACAGACGAGGAAGAGACAGAAAGCGAGTAGAGACAAGTTTTTGTTTTGCTGTAAATAGGAGCAGACAAATGGGATGATTGCTTGATCAAAGGTGGGTGCTTTCCTATATTTTAAGGTGAAAGACTTTATAGCATGATTTTATATTCATGGAAGA
The DNA here is from genome assembly GCF_053574225.1 of Canis aureus. Lineage (NCBI taxonomy): Eukaryota > Metazoa > Chordata > Mammalia > Carnivora > Canidae > Canis > Canis aureus. The sequence continues at coordinate 37,931,814 of NC_135622.1, forward strand.
GATCAACAAGAGAAAGAAAATTGTAAGATGTAAAAAGAAGCCCTTGCAAAAGCAAGAGAGGTTGTTATCTAATAGACAACTGCAGAAACTACAGATTAGAATGGGGCTAGTTCACTCATGAAACAAGAAGAAAAAGAGAGAACAGAAATATGAGTGCAGGTAGAGTAAGAGATTTGGAGAAGGAAAAGAAGTTTATTCTAATGTATTCTATTTTTTTTTTTTTTCAGGGAAGTACAGAATAAAGCTTTGGGGAGGGGTGTTAGAGTTTGGAAGACAAGGAGCTGTGAATGAGTCATCTCAAAAGATGAGGTGAATTTGCTAGGCTAGCCATGAGACCTTGATGATGTAGTTGAGAATTCAACATTGACTAGGCAGCATGATTGTGTTTTTCTCCAATCACACTTATACACTCCGCAATCCTTTTTTTTAAGATTTTATTTATTTATTTATGAGAGACACCACAGAGAAAGAGAGAGAGAGAGAGAGAGGCAGAGACACAGACAGAGGGATAAGCAGGCTCCATGCAGGGAGCTCGATGTGGGACTCGATCCCGGGTCTCCAGGATCACGTCCTGGGATGAAGGTGGTGCTAAACCGCTGACACTCTGCAATCCTATAGAGAGAGTTGCACAAGTATATTTTCCAAAATTTAAGTTTACAGCACCCTTAATGTCTCAGTAATTTCACTCAAATCACTCACAGGCCAAAAAAAAGAAAAATGAAAAATTACCTAATGGTTCTGTTTATTAAGTAGTTAGATCCAAATAACTTAATACGCATTTAAGTCTTAACAACTTAGTATTGTTTGAAAAATACAAATAAATTAAAAGAAAAAATAACATTGGGGCTAATTGAATAGATGCATAAATGGCCACTGTGAAGAGAAGATAGTCCTTTTAGGAAAAATTGATCTCCTTACTATCTTGGAGATGGGATAATGTGCTGCTGGCATCCTCTCTCCCCTAACACTCTGGCCACAGCCTAGAAACCCCAGTTTCAGGCCAAGCATGACCCCCATTTGGTGTGTCCACACATGGCATGGAGAGCTGGTGGTTGCTACATTTGTTAATTTTCTGCTTAGAAATTAAGAATAGGGTTCAAGAAGAAAAGCAATGTGGGCAGCCCGGGTGGCTCAGCGGTTTAGCACCGCCTTCAGTCCAGGGCCTGATCCTAGAGACATGGGATCAAGTCCCACATCAGCCTGCTTCTCCCTTGGCCTGTGTTTCTGCCTCTCTCTCTCTCTCTCTCTCTCCCTCATGAATAAATAAAATAAAATCTTAAAAAAAAAAAAAAGAAGAAAAGCAATGTAAATAGGTTCATACAGGAAGACTGGAAAATATTTACTCTTCCTAGTTTCTTTTCCTATTGATAATAATCACAACTATAAGAGCTTTGACTCTTTCCTAATCTCTGACTCCTTCCTAACCCTCTCAAACAACGCCTCACCCAGTTAATTGACAAGACCCACAGTGACTTGGTCTATTATCATTGCCTCCTAATTGAGCTCCGCATTTGCAGTCTTATTTGACATTTAACAACTCCTTGGCTTTTTACTTAAAGATCTTCATAAGACTGTCTTATTTCCTTTTCCAGGACTGCCTCCATCCTTTTTGCCTAGGTGATTCTGTCTAAGTTCTTCCTTTCTTCTGGAATGTTCTCACCCACATACTCACCTGTCAAAATTCTCTCATTTCTTAGGAACCAATCTCAAATACTGTTTTTTGCATAAAGATTTTCCTCTTGATACTTTAAATAAAAATACTCAATCCCTACTCTAATCTCCTCCAACATTTCATACTTCCCTAATATCAATGACCATGCCCCACAGTATTATATTCCTTTGTCTACTATCTTGAGAAAATCACCAGCTGATAAGCAACTTATAGACAGCAACTATATTTTAGGGAATCAGTCTAGAGCAGGAGATAATATATTAAGTCTGATGGTGGGGGATGAAGCCCACTTGCTGTCCTTACTAAAGGTTCTCTCCAGGCCTTAATTTCTGATTCAGTGAAATGCAGATAATATTAACAGCCACTCACACAGATTGGCTAACACCGTGTTTAGCTCATAGTAGGTGCCAAATAAATATCAGTTATTTTTCATATTTTACATCTTTAGAGCCTTCCTGGCCCCTCACATGGAGAATGTGCAACATTTTTCATTTATTTGCATGGAAATGTAGGCCATTATAAAGGTTGTCATACTAAGAACTCAATATCATCAACTAAACAATCCTATTTGAATCTCTAGTTTGGCAAAATCTTTAAAGAATTAAATTTCCAAATCTCAGTGCCTCCTATATGAGAAATAAAACATAAATGAACCTAGTGTGCTCCCAACTAGGGAGGGGACAGTGAGAGAGACAAAGTATGTGGAAATGAGAGAGGGATCACTTTTTTAATCCTTAAAATCTCATATCAGACCACTATTTTGAGTTTGTATTTATGTTTCTTTGTTCAGTATTTTTTCTTAATCTGTTCTATTCAGGTTTTAGGTGGAAACATATTAGTTCATTTTTTTTTGTTTATTGGGTTTTTTTTTTTTTTTTTTGCTTTATACTAACCTTTCTTAGTTTCTCTTTAGTTTTATTTGTCCTCTCATCTTGCATTATCTCCAAATCCAATGTAATTACTAGTGTCAAATGAAAATTCTACTTGTGCTTTCATTTAAAAAATCTTAAGCTGCTTAAACCTCAGAAACTGACCTAACTAAACAGGAAATGAAATTCTAAAAATTATATATAAATTGAATTTTTTGTAGTTAAATGAATGAATAAATATTGGGTTAAGTATTCTCTAATATAATCCTTGAGGAATAAATATATTTATAAGTAATTATTTGGGCAAAGTGAATAATTTTACATTGATGAATCTTTTTTCTAACACAGGTTTTCACATATCATATTTGTTTTATACAATAAAAATCTGTTATCTCATTCCTGCCTACCTGAAATTCATTTCAATGACAAAACATATACATATTTACATTGGCTTCTGACAAAATAAAAACCGTGTTTAATGAAACAAATTAAGGGGTAAGTCATGAGCTGCATTAATAAATTTAGTCCACGGTTTAGAAAGGACAACCAAATCAAGTGCCCCATCTCATATTCATTTGGAAAAGCCTTCTCTGAACACAGAAAAGAAATATAACTCTATTAAAACCTCAAGCACAGGCTGCTAACCAGTTGAATATAATTTTATAGATTTTTTTATGCTTGAATATGGAGAGGCTTTTGACTGTCATTTCTTCAACAAGATTTGTATAAATGAGGGATGACCAGTTGTATTGTGATATACAAATGTATTTGTTCAATCTACTACTTTAACAGTTTTGCTATGGTGATGAAAAACTTACAACAGCATTTCCTTTGACATAAATGCAGATCTATAAAACAGAGATTACATCTTCAGGATCACAGAGGGTTTGAGTTAACAGGATCAGAAAGATGGCTTAGTGTAATCTTTCTTTTTATATTTCAGGATGTCAAGACCCAGAGAGATAATGACACATCCAAGATCATCCAAGGTTGTTGATGTCTACACCACAGTAACTTTAGAACCCTGTCTCTTCTTCTGTCCCACAACTTAATAGAGAAAAGGAAAATTCTAGTGCTTTCAAAATCCAAACTTTAAGCTATCTTTTCTATATTGCTTAGCTGTGCTACTTCAGGGTAGTTTTGTTTGTTTGTTGTTACATAAATCATCTGATTCTCTCAAAAAAAAAAAAAAAAGCTAAGGTGTTGTCTCTGGGAATGTTTTCAAAAATAAGTGGGAGAATACGTACTGAGCATTAATATATACTGAACAAAGTACAAAGACACTGAGGAAAATTTAAAAAGAAATCATAATTTTTTTTAAATTTTTATTCATGATAGACACAGAGACACAGAGAGAGAGAGAGAGAGAGGAAGAGACACAGGCAGAGGGAGAAGCAGGCTCCATGCAGGAAGCCCAACACCAGACTTGATCCCAGGACTCCAGGATCACATCCTGGGCCGAAGGCAGGTGCTTAACTGCTGAGCCACCCAGGGATTCCCAAGAAATCATAATTTTAATGACTCTTTTTATAAGGCTTAAAATTAAAAGAAACAACTAAAACTATCATCATCTTGTAGGTGGAATAACCATTTTGGCACCCTGCAGCCACTGGGTCCATGCATCCTCCTGACTTACCCTCCTAAAGGAATAGAGACCAATGTGTCCCACTATTCAGCAACTCACACTTTGTTCTCCAGTGAAGTAAGAAACAGGAGCTTTGTCACTGAGATTTGCAGCAAAATATGTGCTCAAGATGAGTATAGATACTTAGGTCAAGAATTTAATACTACAGATTCTTTCCCTCACCAGATCCATTCAGATTAGAAGGAATGAGGGCCTTATGTCAAGCCTTTGTTTCCTTGATAACTGGTAGGTGCCACTTGCTTCTCTGGCTGCCATGGTACTCACCTGTTTGTTCTACTCTGCACTTGTCAGCCACACTCTGACAGGTATACAGGAGCAAGCAAAACCCAGGGATGACTCTCCCTGGAGTTAGTGACTCTTAGCTCATTGTTGGCTCTGCTCAACGGCCTGTTATTTCCCTTCTATTCAGCTTGCTAGCCCCTATTACTTTGCCTCACCTCCTCTAAATTTTTAGTTTTGATTCTCATTCTTTCTAGCATGAGTATTTATGCCTCTAGAATTTTATCAAAGCTGTTACCCTCTATTAAGAGAACTCATTTAGGTCTTTCTCCTTCATATAAATTTAGCGTTTTTCCCCAGTCCAGTTAGATGGTCCAATCTCTTCAAGAAGAATCCTCTCCTGATTTCTTATACATAGAAAAAAGACATTGTTATTTGGGTCTAGCAGATATTCCATTACATTAATTCCTCTTGAAGGCAAAGGCTCTCCCTCATATCTATGTTTTTAGAACATTTATAATAAGTGTTGAGTGGTAATGATGTTCTTCCTCATTTCCTTTGTCCCTTTTGTCAATTCCTTATAAGAGTTTCACTACTGTCCTCCAAATGTAGAGCCAACCTCTTCCCTCAGAATAGGCCCTGAGCTATTCTAAAAAGTCCAGTGCTCATTCTTCTGGTGAATGGTGTAACTTCACAAGATGACCCTTCTGGTGGAGACTTGAGAGTCACTGACTCTTCTGTCAGCTGACTACTGGCTCTTCCCACTGTTTCCTTGACCTGGCTCTCCATGGTTTATTAGTACAATTACTACTTGCCTATCTGCTTTCCTGTATTCCCAAGGCTTACTGCTTTCTTTGTTACTCTGGATTTAAGAAAGGCTTAAAAGGGTTTCGATCTGCTAGTTTACTCATCCTTTGGGATACTGTTTGACAACAAAACCTTGGCAGGTCAGCATACTCTGAGGGACATCAGCACCGAGAGGCAGTAGGGTCAGGCAGAAGCATGAATGGGGTCAGAGAAACCAGGTTTCAATCTTAGCTTTGCCATTACTAGCTGATTTGAGCTAAGTTAAAATATTCAAGCTTCAGTTTTCTCATATGTAAAATGGACATTCTATGCATTTTTCAAATACCTTAGAAAATTAGGTGAAACAATATCTATAAATTGCCTGGAGCTCTTTGACTTGAGTTGTAACTCATAAATGCTAATTTTGTTTTATTTCCTTGAAAGCAAATCTGAAGCTATGCTACTCAAATGTTGGACCAGTAGCATCTGTATCATCCACAATCTTTTTCAAAATATAAAACTCCAGGCTCCACCTTAGACCTGTTGAATCAGAAGCTACGTTTTATCAAGATCCCCAAGACATTTGTTTACATAATTTTATGCATATTAGAGTCTGAGAAACTCTGCTCTGGAGGCCCATTTTAATTAACTGACAGCTGTTGGGATGAGATAGAATTGGAGGCAACAGGAAGGTATATTAATACAGCTCCAGAACATTCTGGGAAAATTTCAAAAGTTCTGGTAACAAAACTATGGATAGTGTCTTTATCATTTAAAAGTATAACCTCCTTCCAGGTTTTAGTCTTTCCCATCAATAAATTCAATTACATATGATAGAGCTGCTAAGTCTTGTGACAGACATATTGAATAGACACAGTTTCAGGACTCCATCACCATGCAGTTCATAGAGATGACTCTATGCCAGGTGAGTAAATCCACTCAGCCAGTACTGTATCTCAAGAAAGCCTTTCCTGTGGCACCTGCAAAATGAATTATTAGATCTACAAGCAGACCACGAGTATAACTCTTCGTGCCTGAACCCAACATACATATAGGCACAGATTTCCTAGGTCTACTGACCCTGTTCAGAAGATGCTTCAGCCTTTGTGCTACTGCCAGAATTTATCCTCAAAGTTGTACTTTCAATTTCTGGGTTCTTGCAATGATGCGCTCTCACAGGTTCAAGCATTTTGAGGACTGTTAGAAATATCAAATGTGGATCGGTCAAGAAAGAGTGTTGGAGGAAACAGCTACATGCTGTACATAAAAGATGATCTACAACTCACCTTCTAGGAAATCCCTGAAATTTTTGTGCTCAAGGCTGCAGATTCCATTTAGGAAACTAAACAAAACAGTGATTGATAGATAAGTTAAAGTATATTTAATTTGCACCAACTGGTTGTTAGATCACGTAGGGATGACAAGAGTATTTTATGGCTAATATTGGAGCCTGGCTAAATGTAATGAGTGTTTCATACTTCTATTTAAGGCCCTATATTTTATTTGTTTATAAGCATTTAAAAACAAATGACTATGTCCTCTTGACATAGGAATATCTCAAAGCAAAGTAACTGCCAAAATTCTCATCAAGACTCTTGAAGCACTCATTTAAAGTTTGGAGTCTATCACAGAGAAATAGAGAGATATTCCATGCTGACGGATTAGAAGAACAAATGTTGTTAAATATCTATACTACCCAAAGCAATATGCACATTTAATGCAATCCCTATCAAAATACCAACAGCATTTTTCACAGAGCAAGAATAAGCAATCCTGTATCTTGTATGGAACCACAAAAGACCCAGAATAGCCACAGCAACCTTGAAAAAGAAAAGCAAAGCTGGAGTCATCACAATTAGAGAATTCAAGTTACATTACAAAGCTGTAGTAATCAAAATAGTATAGTATTGCCGCAAAAATAGACACAGATCAACAGAACAAAACAGAAAATCCAGAAATGAACTCACACCATACGGTCAATTAATCTTCAACAAAGCAGGAAAGAATATCCAATGGGAAAAAGACAATCTCTTCAACAAATGGTGCTGGGAAAACTGGATAGCAACATGCAAAAGAATGAAACTGGACCACTTTCTTACACCAAACACAAAAATAAATTCAAAATGGATTCAATACCTAAATGTGAGGTCTGAAACCATAAAAATCCTAAAGGAGAAATCAGGCAGTAATCTCTTCAACATCAGTCATGTCAAATTCATTCTAGATATGTGTCCCAAGGCAAGGGAAACAAAAGCAAAACTAAACTATTAGGACTTCACCAAAATAAAAATATTCTGCATAGTGAGGAAAACAATCAACAAAATTAGAAGATAATCTATGGAATGGGAGAAGATATTTGCAAATGACACATCTAATAAAGGGTTAGTATCCAAAATATAAAAAGAACTGATCAAACTCAACACCCCAAAAATGAATAATCCAATAAAAATGGGCAGAAGAGGGCAGCCCGGGTGGCTCAGTGGTTTAACGCCTCCTTCCACCCAGGGCATGATCCTGGAGACCCAGAATTGAGTCCCATGTTGGGCTCCCTGCATGGGGCCTGCTTCTCCCTCTGCCTGTGTCTCTGCCTCTCTCTCTCTCTCTCTCTCTCTCTCTCTCTCTCTCTGTCTCTCATGAATAAATAAATACATAAGTCTTTTAAAAAAATGGGCAGAAGACATGAATAGACATCCTTCCAAAGAAAACAAACAGATGGCTAATATGTTCAATGTCACTCATGATCAGGGAAATACAAATCAAAACTACAATGAGTTACTACTTCACACCTGTCAGAATGGCTAAAATAAAAAACACAAGAAACAACAGGTATTGGCAAGAAATGCCAATATGCAGAGAAATGGGAACCCTCTTGCCCTGGCCATGGGAATGCAAACTGCTTTAGCCACTCTAGAACACAGTATGGAGATTGCACATAAAGTTAAAAATATAACTACCCTACAGTGCACTGCAGTTGCACTACTAAGCATTTAGCCAAAGGATACAAAAAATGCTGATTCGAAGGGGCATGTGTACCCCAATATTTATAGCAGCATTATCAGCAATAGCCAAATCATGGAAAGAGTCCAAATGTTCATAGACTGATGAATGGATAAAGAAGAGGTGATACACACACACACACACACACAAGCACACATATACACACACACAATGGAATATTACTCAGCCATAGAAAAGAATGAAATCTTGCCATTTGCAATGATATGGATAGAGTCAGAGAGTATTATGCTAAGCGAAATAAGTCAGAGAAAGACAAATACTAAGTGATTTCTCTCATATGTGGAATTTAAGAAACAAACAAATTAGGAAAAGGACAAAAAAAAGAGGGTTATGATTATCATATTATTGACTATATTCCCCATGCTGTACTTTTCATCCCCATGTCTTATTTATTTTATAACTGGAAGTTTGCACCTTCTAATCCCCTTTACCTATTTGTTGCATACTTCCAACCTCCTCCTCTCTGCCAACCACCACAGTTCTCTGTAATTATGATTTTATTTCTGTTTTTTGTTTGTTCATTTTTTTAGATTTCACATATAAGTGAAACCATATGGTATTTATTTTTCTGTGTCTTACTTATCTTTTTTTAAGATTAATTTTTTTAATTTTTATTTATTTATGATAGTCACAGAGAGAGAGAGAGAGAGGCAGAGACACAGGCAGAGGGAGAAGCAGGCTCCATGCACCGGGAGCCCGACGTGGGATTCGATCCCGGGTCTCCAGGATCATGCCCTGGGCCAAAGGCAGGCACTAAACTGCTGCGCCACCCAGGGATCCCCTGTGTCTTACTTATCTCACTTAGCATAACATCCTATAGATCCATCCATGTTGTCCCACATGGCAAGATCTCATGCTTTCTATGACTGAGTAATATTCCATTGTGTATATATACCACCTTTTCATTATTCATCTATTGGTGGAAACTTGTGTTGCTTCCATATCTTGGCTGTTGTAAATAATGCTGCAATAAACATAGGGGTGCATATATCTTTTCCAAGTAATGTTTTCATTTTCTTTGGGTAAACACCCAGCAAGGGAATTACTGGACCATAACGTAACCTTATTCTTAATTTTTTTAGTAACTTCCATACTGTTTTCCATAGTGGCTGTACAAAGTTACATTCTCAACAGCACACGAGGGCTCCATTTTCTCCACATTCTTACCAATACTTGTATTTTTTTTTGTCTTTTTATATTAGTATTCTGACAGGAATAAAGTGATAATCTCACTGTGGTTTTGATTTGCATTTCCCTGATGATTAGTGATGCTGAGCATCCTTCCACATGTCTGTTAGCCAGCTGTATGTCTTTGGAAAAATCCCTGAAGACTCCACCAAAAAGCTATTAGAACAAATGAATGAATTCAGTCAAATTGCAAGATACTAAATTAATATACAGAAATATGTTGTGCTTCTATACATTAATAATGTAGAATAAAGAAAAATTAAGAAAACAATTCCATTTACAACTGCACCAAAAGTAATAAAATACCTAATAATAAATTTAACCAAGGAGGTGAAAGACCTGTACTCTGAAAACTATAAGACACTGATAAAAGAAATTGAAGATAACACAAACAAATGAAAAGACATACCATGCTCATGAACTGGAAGAATTAATACTGTCAAAATGTCCATCTTACCCAAAGCAATCTACAGATTCAAATAATCCCTATCAAAATACCAATAGTATTTTTCACAGAGCTAAAACAAATTATCCTAAAATTTGAATGGAACCATAAAAGACTCTCAGTAACCAAAGCAATCTTGAGAAATAACAAAGCTGGAGGTATTACAATCCCATATTAGAAGATATCCTCAAAAGTTATAGTAATCAAAACAGTATGGTACTAGCAGAAAAACAGACACATAGATTGATGGAACATGATAGAAACCCCGGAAATAAACCCACACTTATAGGGCAATTAATCTATGACAAAGGAAGCAAAACATACAATAGAAAAATGACAGTCTCTTCAATAAATAGCTTTGAGAAAAAAAATGAAACTGGACTACTTTCCTATACCAAAAATAAACTTGAAATGGATTAAAGGTCTAAATGTGAGACAGGAAATCATCAAATAGAGAATACAGGCAGTAATCTCTTGGACATTAGCCTTAGCTACATTTTTCTAGATATGTCTCCTCAGGCAAGGGGGATAAAAGTAAAAATAAACTATTTAAACTACACCAAAATAAAAGGCTTTTGCACAGCAAAGGAAACAATCAACAAAACAAAAAGGCAGCCTAGCCTATGAAATCGAAGAAGATATTTGCAAATGACATAATAAAAGGCTAGTATTCAAAATCTATGAAGAACTTATCAAATTCAACACCCCAAAAAAACAAACAATCCAGTTAAGAAATGGGCAGAAGACATGAGAGACATTTTCCAAAGACATACAGATGGCCAGCAGACACATGAAAAGATGTTCAACAACAGTCATCATCAGGGAAATACAAATTAAAACTACAATGAGATACCACCTCACACCTGTTGGAACGGCTAAAATGGGAAAAACACAAGAAACAATAGGTGTTGGCAAGGATGTAGAGAAAGGGGAACCTTCTTGCACTGGTGGTTACAATGCAAACTGCTTCAGTCACTCTAGAAAACAATATGATGATTCCTCATACAGTTAAAAATGGAACTACCCTATGACCCAGCAATTGCACTAGGTATTTACCCAAAGAATACAAAAATACTGATTTAAAGGGGCACATAAGCCCAGATATTTATAGCAGCATTATCAACAATAGCCAAATCATGGAAAAAGCCCAAATATATATATATATATATATATATATATATATATATATATATATATATATATACACACACACACACACACACACACACACAATGGAATAGTACTCAGCCATAAAAAAGAATGAAATCTTGCAATTAAAAAAAAATCTTGCCATTTGTAATGACATGGATGGAGCTAGAGTGTGTTATACTAAGAAAATAAGTCAGAGAAAGAAAAATACTATATGATTTCTCTCATATGTGGAATTTAAGAAACAAAACAGATGAACATAAGGGAAAGAAAAAAAGGAGAGAGAGGGAAGCAAACCATAAGAGAGACTCTTCACTACAGAAAACAAACTGAGGGTGGCTGGAGGGCAGGTGGATGTGCTAAATGGGAGATGGTATTAAGGAGGGCACTTGTGATGAACCCTGGGTATTATATGTAAGTGATGAATCACTAAATTCTACTCCTGAAACTAATAACTAATATTACACTACATGTTAACCAAGTAGAATTTAAATAAAAACTTGAAACACTAAAAAAAAAAGAAAAGAAAGAAACTAAAACACATACACACACACAAATGGGAAGAAAAAAATCAGGAAAGTAATTATCAACTCCTCAAACAAATAGAGCTTAATTTTACAAAAGTACTTTCGATTAATGCCCACCTTTAAATCACTGCAGCCAGAAACTCAAATGTTAATTGGAGGACTGAAGAAACCAACATTGGTGAAACTCTCCACTAATACATCTAGAAAAGCCTTTACCCTTAAGATCTTATTTGGCTAACTACTCATCTAATAGATCCTTCTAGATCTCATCAGTTATTGCCAATGTTACCTCTTTCATGGAAGAAATATTCCGCCAGTCGTTAAGGTGACAAATCTACCCATGGAGATATTTTATTCCCAAGAGAAGAGGCTGGATGTGATAAAATTTCATTATACACACATTTTCATTAAAAAAAATTTACATGATCAGAACCATCTCTCCTAAATACAGTCCTTACCACCAACCTGGAATGGACTGTTGTTATTGTATCATTTTAATGGAATTCCTTTTTTTTTTCCTCAATAAAACTTCAGCGAAATTTGTTAGCAGAAGTTTTAGTTAATGGCATTTGGCCGAAGTATTTGTCAACCAGATTTCATTTCTTAGATGTGTTGAAAGCTTTGAAAAAGTTTTTATTTCTTTTGTTTGTTTGTTTCCAACTTGGAAATCTCCAGAGTATGTCTGGAGGCATAAGTATTAAATAGTCCCTATTCTAAAATTCATTGTATATTAAATTTGAAATTCGTAGGACTCCTTTGGGTACTAGCATATGCAAATGAATGACACCACGTGAATACATGGCTGAAGATCTCATGATTCCAAGAGAATACCAGTTTAAATTAAATGGAATATATTCCTTTTCTAAGAAATATATAAAGAAGACCAGAATGTGGAAGTTTATTGAGTTTGATGATAATAATATAATTTACAGATTAAAATTCCAATCTTGATCTGTCTCTTCATGCCATACCATGCTTCATTAACTGATTATCTCAGTTTCAGCAGTGTAGACTATCTAGTTCTTTTTAGTGAGAGAACAAATATATTTGCCTGGATTCAGAAATTGAATTTTATTAAAGAAAGAAGAGAATGGTTCACTATAATATATTCACCTGAATATGCTACTTTCTAGCTGCATGATCTTGACTCTCAGAACCTCATATCTCTGAATGCAAAATGCAGAAAATACCTTACTCCCTCACAAGATTGCCACGCTCACAAGGAAAGCACTGCACAGCATTTATAACTATAGACGTTCAGTAAATGTTTATTGCCTTCCCTTGCCTTCCTTCCACAACCTCAAGCCATGAATAGAAAATGTGTACATGGCTTAGAGACTTCCCCGCTTCACTCAATCATTTACCTAATCAATGGCAATCATTATCAGCTGTACTGTCAGAAAGTCACATACAACATGTGGCATGTATCATATATTGGCATGGCTCACAGCTCAGGATTCTGGGGCTGCTTACATGGTAACAAAGTTTAAATCTGCAGATAAGAAAATATGGAGACCTGGAATGCTTCAGGAAAACGTTCTATACCAAAAATTAGATCTATGCCCCAGTCTTCTTTACATCTCCAGTGACTTGGTGACTTTTGGTATCACTTTATCTTTTGATACTCAATTCCCTCACCTGAAATGCATGATTTTAAAATGCCTCCATGAATCTATCATTTTATAAGGATCCAATGAAGTATGTAAAGCTAGGAAGCTATATAAGGCAGTAGTCATAGGAGAACCACAGAAATCTTGCTCCTCTGAGCAATTCTGTTTTTAATCACCCAACACATAAAGAAAAAGAGAAGATTTTCTAGGTGGTGCACTGGTAACCCTCACGTTTTCCTCATGCTGAGAATCAAGATACCCAAAGGAGTAGGTGGGGAAGAAGGTACCTAACTTCTCTCTGGATGAGATCAAAGGGGTAGTTAAAGAGTAAGAGTTAGACCTCTGTACAACAGGTACAAGGAGTTTTAAGAAAAAGGTGGTCAGTACATGAGTACACATACTATGAAATAGCTGGTCATGACACAAAACTATATAAAATTTTAGCATGCTCATGAATTTGTAAAAGCAGTGCAAAAAGTTTTTTAATTTCATTAGATTGAACTTCCTTTCTCCGATGGGAGCAGAGATTTGTTACTTCATGTAGACCAATGAGCATGCAGCTTTTTTTCTGAGAGGTTGTATGTAGGCTTATCCATGATGAGGACATGGCCCATTTGGGCCTGAGAAGGAACGGGATGAAAGCAGCTAAACAAGGGTATGGATGCCACATTCTATTGTGGCTCTCTCCTACATACCAGCAGCGATCTATCTATGAACTCCCATCAAGTATAGAAGGAGCTCCAAAAGTCCAGGGCATCTGCATGGCTCAGTCAATTAAGTGGCTGACTCTGGATTTCAGCTCAGGTAATAATATCAAACTCATGGGATTGAACCCCTTGCCAAGTCTCATCAAGCCCCACATCAAGCCTGGTGTAGAGTCCCTGCCAGGCTTTGCATTCAGTGGAGAGTCTGCCTGAGGTTTCTCTCTCGGCCTCTGCCCCACCTCTCACAATGCTATTTTTCTCAAATAAATAAGACTCTTTTTTTTTTTTTTTTTTTTAAGGAAGAGCTTCACAAAGACCTTCCTTCTATCTGTAATAAACTTTTGAATGAACCTTTGAAGTCCTCTGAATGATCACAAGCAGTCCTGTACTTGCTGCCAATATTGCATCAACCTCAGGCCCAAGATTCCTAATGAACATACTCTGTAGACAGTGAAAGCCATAGCCATTACCCAGCTACGGTTTACTTTTTAAGGGGTAATTATTTGAGGAGTTTGTAATCAAGAGAAAAATATCATGCTTCTTCTGTTTAAACGGCTGCATAACTTCAGATATGTATGCATACATCCCTTATATCATTCAAAATTAAGATGCCTAGAAGAATAAATCAAATCTACAAAGAAAAGCAGCTGATAGCAGCAGAATAGGAACTTCTCTTAATATAGCTTCCTCTCCTGGTACAGAAAATTCTCATCCCCCACTGCAATTGTCACCTCTCTTAGGACTTAAAGGAATGAGCCCAAGGCCTATCCAGAACAAGCTTTATTGAAATTTGGTCACTCTCTGAAATAATAAACGATTATGCTTTAGCATGCTGTAAGAAAAGATCCCAGAAATCTAAAAGGGGATACAAAAGAATTAAACTATCACTTATGAAACAAGGCTCTGATATTCTACCAAACTGTTGTCAGAACATGGGATAGCAAAGTAGAAAGAAAGAATTCAGAATCAAGATGCCTTGTGTTGCTACCAGCTATCTGTGCATCATTGGACAAGTCATTTTCTTTATTTATAGTCTAGTATCCTAATTGTAAAATGAAAAGGTTACATTGTGGTCCCTGATGTTCCATCCAGCTCTAGGTGTCTACAATGTTAATGGCACCTCTGTTGAGTGTGATAAGAGCACCCTTAGAGCCACACGAGGAGTTCAGCTTCAGCTTAGATGGGACAATCCTCCAAAAATGCCACCTCCTCCTTTCTTTTCCATATAAAAAAAAAATTATTTATCTATTTGGTTATATTTAACAAGTTAATCAGTACCAATGACTCTACTAACCAAACTGAAAGCTTGAACCCTGACATCAACATGTAATTTGTTTTCCTCTTCTATCAAGGCAGGATTCAGTCATTAATGACTTCACAAAGCCTAAGGGCTTTCTTTGATCTTGCTAAAATACATGGACCATTCCTAACAATCTCTGGGAACAATATCAACCTAACACTTAGAAATCTTGGTTGGGCCTAGCTGCCAATAATTTGCTCTGTGATCCTGAGCTACTCTATAATGGAAGGGATTAGAATAGGTTCTATGTAGCCCAAACATTCTGTTTCATTTAAAACAATCAATGGATCCAAAGTGATTTAACCCATTCCTGTTCTTAGTCATCAAGTGCAGAATAGTGCCAATTAAATTTTCTCCTCTATACCTATCTCATAGATATTAATGGGTACCATTGTTTTTAACATGGAAAAATATTAAACAGTATGCCTAGGCCAGAAATAGGAAAATGAGGTATAAGAACAAAAGCAAAACAGCAGAAAAGAAAAGCTGGTCCTTTAGGCATGTATTAGATGTTCTATTTGCCTCATTTTTGCTTCTTCTAAGAGATTCCAGAAGCTAAAACAGTGGACATCAAAAAAAGGGGGAAAGGGTGAGACTGAAGAACCAGGGAGGGGTCGCTTGACAAAGGGAAAAGAGAATTGAAATACCATCTCTGGAATCCCCAATTATCAGCACTGTTGGTGACAAGATTAATCTATTGACCATTGCACACACTTAGCTCTATTTATAAGCTTTAATAGCTAATTCACTCAGAAAACACCTAGGGATACATTTACTATGATTGAAACATCATTCCTGAAAGAATTATACATATCTTTAAGAAATGAACAATGTATTTCTAGAAAAAGTAGATGGAAAAGAAGATAAGTTGTTGAAAAGGATTTATAGCAAATGGTCAGCCTTTAAGTCAGACTCAAAGTGTGCTGGGAGACTGGGAGAAGGAAAAAGAGGAGGGAAGTTGTATTAGAAAACAAATGAATGGGGACCATGAGGGCATTGCAGAATTCCATCTTGGCTAGAGACAGCAGTTATATATGCACAAAAGTTAGTCCTCTCCTAACAAGGGCTAGCAAGAGGCATACGTTGTTGAGCTTACTGGACTGAAGGGATGTGGCAAAACATTCCACTTGCAAATATGCACTGAAGGGAAAGAAGTAAGGTTTCTAATTACCGAGGAATAGTAAAATAGGAGGAATAAAGGAACCAGGCTACATTTAATTTCTACCTTAAATAAGAAAAATTATGAATTTTACTCAATTGATTGGCTACAGAAAAAATTATTTAATGTATAGATAATGTTTGGTACGCATAGATTTTAATATGAATATTATGGAACCATTGGAGATAAAAATATTAAAGAGAAAAAAAATATTAAAGAGATATCTTAGAGTAAACCCACAGCCCTAAAACTCACCCCCTTTTTCCTTGAAGAACAAAATTTTAGAAATTTGAGAAGTACAATGAGAATCAATCAACACTTCTCTGCAATAAGTACAAAAACCTCAAGCCATTTGTCGTTGGAAATTTTTTCTATCCCAGGACGTCCATAAGGAGGACGTCCCTCATTCCCTCATGATAACTTCTTCATGCAGAATGAAAACTTGCCACCAAGAGCAGGGGATCCACACACCCCCACTCCCCCGGGAGAATCCAAATGATGGGAGATTGATAAAAGATGTTTGCAAAAGTTAAAGTGAACACCCTTCTAGCTATTTTTTCCCCTACTAAATTTAATACAGGGCAGCCCCGGTGGCTTAGTGGTTTAGCGCTGCGTTCAGCCCAGGATGTGACCCTAGAGACCTGGGATCCAGTCCCACATTGGACTCCCTGCATGGAGCCTGCTTCTCCCTCTGCCTGTGTCTCTGCCTCTCTCTACCTCTACCTCTCTCTCTCTCTCTCTCTCTCTGCCTCTCATGAATACATAAATAAAATTTAAAAATAAATAAATAAATAAATAAATTTAATACAACTCTCAATTGCAATTGCCAAGGAATCTCCATTTAGAAATCACATCTTGGCAGGAGGAGGGGCGAGATGGCGGAAGAGTAGGGTCCCCAAATCACCTGTCCCCACCAAATTACCTAGATAACCTTCAAATCACCCTGAAAATCTACAAATTCGGCCTGAAATTTAAAGGGAGAAGAGCTGGAATGCTACAGTGAGAAGAGTTCGTGCTTCTATCAAGGTAGGAAGACAGGGAAAAAGAAATAAAGAAACAAAAGGCCTCCAAGGGGGAGGGGCCCCGCGAGGAGCCGGGCTGAGGACAGGGCGAGTGTCCCCAGGACAGGAGAGCCCCGTCCCGGAGGAGCAGGAGCTGCACGAACCTTCCCGGGCGGAAAGGGGCCCGCAGGGAGTTGGAGCAGGACCCAGGAGGGCTGTGAGGCCCTCGGGCTCCCAGGGACACTAACAGACACCTGCGCCCCGGGAGAGTGTGCCGAGCTCCCTAAGGGCACAGGGAGCCGGGACACAGCCCAGGATCCGGCCTCCCCCCGGGACAGGCAGAGGCCGGGAGGGCCCAGGACAGCGAGGACGCTCCTGCCCTGAGCTGAGCAGAGCAGCGGCCCTGCCCCAGAGCCTCCAGGCCCTGCAGACGGAGAGCTCTGGAGCTACTGCAGGGGCTGACTCCAGGGCTCCAGAGCTGGCCGCTGCCACTGCGGTTGTTCCTCCAGGGGCCTCACGGGGTAAACAACCCCCACTGAGCCCTGCACCAGGCAGGGGGCAGAGCAGCTCCCCAAGTGCTAACACCTGAAAATCAGCACAACAGGCCCCTCCCCCAGAAGACCAGCTAGACTGACAAGTTCCAGGGGAAGTCAAGGGACTTAAAGTATACAGAATCAGAAGATACTCCCCCAGTTTTTTTTTTTTTTTTTGATTACTGTTTGCTTCCTCCACCCTTTTTTTCCCTTTCTTTCTTTTTCTTTCTCTTTTTCTTCTCTTTCCCTTTTTTTCTTTTTTCTTTTTCTCTTTTCTTTCCTTCTTTCTCTCCTCTCTTTTTCTCTTTTTCCCAATACAACTTGTTTTTGGCCACTCTGCACTGAGCAAAATGACTAGAAGGAAAACTTCACCTCAAAAGAAAGAATCAGAAACAGTCCTCTCTCCCATTGAGTTACAAAATCTGGATTACAATTCAATGTCAGAAAGCCAATTCAGAAGCACTATTATACAGCTACTGGTGGCTCTAGAAAAAAGCATAAAGAACTCAAGAGACTTCATGACTGCAGAATTTAGATCCAATCAGGCAGAATTTAAAAATCAATTGAATGAGATGCAATCCAAACTAGAAGTCCTAACAACCAGGGTTAACGAGGTGGAAGAACAAGTGAGTGACATAGAAGACAAGTTGATGGCAAAGAGGGAAACTGAGGAAAAAAGAGACACACAATTAAAAGACCATGAAGACAGATTAAGGGAAAGAAACGACAGCCTGAGGAAGAAAAACCTATGTTTAATTGGGGTTCCCGAGGGCACCGAAAGGGACAAATTTTTGTATTTGAACAAATTCTAGCTGAAAACTCTCCTAATCTGGGAAGGGAAACAGGCATTCAGATCCAGGAAATAGAGATATCCCCCCCCCCCAAAATCAATAAAAACTGTTCAACACCTCGACATTTAATAGTTAAGCTTGCAAATTCCAAAGATAAAGAGAAGATCCTTAAAGCAGTAAGAGACAAGAAATCCCTGACTTTTATGGGGAGGAGTATTAGGGTAACAGCAGACCTCTCCACAGAGACCTGGCAGGCCAGAAAGGGCTGGCAGGATGTATTCAGGGTCCTAAATGAGAAGAACATGCAACCAAGAATACTTTATCCAGCAAGGCTCTCATTCAGAATGGAAGGAGAGATAAAGAGCTTCCAAGACAGGCAGCAACTGAAAGAATATGTGACCTCCAAACCAGCTCTGCAAGAAATTTTAAGGGGGACTCTTAAAATTCCCCTTTAAGAAGAAGTTCAGTGGAACAATCCACAAAAACAAGGACTGAATAGATATCATGATGACACTAAACTCATATCTCTCAATAGTAACTCTGAACGTGAACGGGATTAATGACCCCATCAAAAGGTGCAGGGTTTCAGACTGGATAAAAAAGCAGGACCCATCTATTTGCTGTCTACAGAGACTCATTTTAGACCGAAGGACACCTACAGCCTGAAAATAAAAGGTTGGAGAACCATTTACCATTCGAATGGTCCTCAAAAGAAAGCAGGGGTAGCCATCCTTATATCAGATAAACTAAAATTTACCCTGAACACTGTAGTGAGAGATGAAGAGGGACACTATATCATACTTAAAGGACCTATCCAACAAGATGACTTAACAATCCTCAATATATATGCCCCGAATGTGGGAGCTGCCAAATATTTAAATCAATTAATAACCAAAGTGAAGAAATACTTAGATAATAATACACTTGGTGACTTCAATCTAGCTCTTTCTATACTTGATAGGTCTTCTAAGCACAACATCTCCAAAGAAACGAGAGCTTTAAATGATACACTGGACCAGATGGATTTCACAGATATCTACAGAACTTTACATCCAAACTCAACTGAATACACATTCTTCTCAAGTGCACATGGAACTTTCTCCAGAATAGACCACATACTGGGTCACAAATCGGGTCTGAACCGATACCAAAAGATTGGGATCGTCCCCTGCATATTCTCAGACCCTAATGCCTTGAAATTAGAACTAAATCACAACAAGAAGTTTGGAAGGACCTCAAACACGTGGAGGTTAAGGACCATCCTGCTAAAAGATAAAAGGGTCAACCAGGAAATTAAGGAAGAATTAAAAAGATTCATGGAAACTAATGAGAATGAAGAAACAACCGTTCAAAATCTTTGGGATGCAGCAAAAGCAGTCCTAAGGGGGAAATACATCACAATACAAGTATCCATTCAAAAACTGGAAAGAACTCAAATACAAAAGCTAACCTTACACATAAAGGAGCTAGAGAAAAAACAGCAAATAGATCCTACACCCAGCAGAAGAAGAGAGTTAATTAAGATTCGAGCAGAACTCAATTAAATCGAGACCAGAAGAACTGTGGAACAGATCAACAGAACCAGGAGTTGGTTCTTTGAAAGAATTAATAAGATAGATAAACCATTAGCCAACCTTATTAAAAAGAGAGAGAGAAGACTCAAATTAATAAAATCATGAATGAGAAAGGAGAGATCACTACCAACACCAAGTAAATACAAACGATTTTAAAAACATATTATGAACAGCTATACGCCAATAAATTAGGCAATCTAGAAGAAATGGACGCATTCCTGGAAAGCCACAAACTACCAAAACTGGAACAGGAAGAAATAGAAAACCTGAACAGGCCAATAACCAGGGAGGAAATTGAAGCAGTCATCAAAAACCTCCCAAGACACAAGAGTCCAGGGCCAGATGGCTTCCCAGGGGAATTCTATCAATCGGATTCTATCAAACGTTTAAAGAAGAAACCATACCTATTCTACTAAAGCTGTTTGGAAAGATAGAAAGAGATGGAATACTTCCAAATTCGTTCTATGAGGCCAGCATCACCTTAATTCCAAAACCAGACAAAGACCCCACCAAAAAGGAGAATTACAGACCAATATCCCTGATGGACATGGATGCAAAAATTCTCAACAAGATACTAGCCAATAGGATCCAATAGTACATTAAGAAAATTATTCACCATGACCAAGTAGGATTTATCCCCGGGACACAAGGCTGGTTCAACACTCATAAAACAATCAATGTGATTCATCATATCAGCAAGAGAAAAACCAAGAACCATATGATCCTCTCATTAGATACAGAGAAAGCATTTGACAAAATACAGAATCCATTCCTGATCAAAACTCTTCAGAGTGTAGGGATAAAGGGAACATTCCTCAACATCGTAAAAGCCATCTACAAAAAGCCCACAGAAATATCATTCTCAATGGGGAAGCACTGGGAGCCTTTCCCCTAAGATCAGGAACAAGACAGGGGTGTCCACTCTCACCACTGTTATTCAACATAGTACTAGAAGGTACTAGAAGTCCTAGCCTCAGCAATCAGACAACAAAAAGACATTAAAGGCATTCAAATTGGCAAAGAAGAAGTCAAACTCTCCCTCTTCGCCAATGACATGATACTCTACATAGAAAACCCAAAAGCCTCCACCCCAAGATTGCTAGAACTCATACAGCAATTTGGCAGTGTGGCAGGATACAAAATCAATGCCCAGAAATCAATGGCATTTCTATACACTAACAATGAGACTGAAGAAAGAGAAATTAAGGAGTCAATCCCATTTACAATTGCACCCAAAAGCATAAGATACCTAGGAATAAACCTAACCAAAGAGGTAAAGGATCTATACCCTAAAAACTATAGAACACTTCTGAAAGAAATTGAGAAAGACACAAAGAGATGGAAAAATATTCCATGCTCATGGATTGGCAGAATTAATATTGTGAAAATGTCAATGTTACCCAGGGCAATTTACACGTTTAATGCAATCCCTATCAAAATACCATGGACTTTCTTCAGAGAGTTAGAACAAATTATTTTAAGATTTGTGTGGAATCAGAAAAGACCCCGAATAGCCAGGGAAATTTTAAAAAAGAAAACCATATCTGGGGGCATCACAATGCCAGATTTCAGGTTGTACTACAAAGCTGTGGTCATCAAGACAGTGTGGTACTGGCACAAAAACAGACACATAGATCAATGGAACAGAATAGAGAATCCAGAAGTGGACCCTCAACTTTATGGTCAACTAATATTCGAGAAAGGAGGAAAGACTATCCATTGGAAGAAAGACTGTCTCTTCAACAAACGGTGCTGGGAAAATTGGACATCCACATGCAGAAGAATGAAACTAGATCATTCTCTTACACCATACACAAAGATAAACTCAAAATGGATGAAAGATCTAAATGTGAGACAAAATTCCATCAAAATCCTAGAGGAGAACACAGGCAACACCCTTTTTGAACTCAGCCACAGTAACTTCTTGCAAGATACATCCACGAAGGCAAAAGAAACAAAAGCAAAAATGAACTATTGGGACTTCATCAAGATAAGAAGCTTTTGCACAGCAAAGGATACAGTCAACAAAACTAAAAGACAACCTACAGAATGGGAGAAGATATTTGCAAATGACATATCAGATAAAGGGCTAGTTTCCAAGATCTATAAAGAACTTATTAAACTCAACACCAAAGAAACAAACAATCCAATCATGAAATGGGCAAAAGACATGAAGAGAAATCTCACAGAGGAAGACATAGACATGGCCAACATGCACATGAGAAAATGCTCTGCATCACTTGCCATCAGGGAAATACAAATCAAAACCACAATGAGATGCCACCTCACACCAGTGAGAATGGGGAAAATTAACAAGGCAGGAAACCACAAATGTTGGAGAGGATGCGGAGAAAAGGGAACCCTCTTACTTACACTGTTGGTGGGAATGTGAACTGGTGCAGCCACTCTGGAAAACTGTGTGGAGGTTCCTCAAAGAGTTAAAAATAGATCTGCCCTACGACCCAGCAATTGAACTGCTGGGGATTTACCCCAAAGATTCAGATGCAATGAAACGCCGGGACACCTGCATCCCAATGTTTCTAGCAGCCATGTCCACAATAGCCAAACTGTGGAAGGAGCCTTGGTGTCCATCGAAAGATGAATGGATAAAGAAGATGTGGTTTATATATACAATGGAATATTACTCAGCCATTAGAAACAACAAATACCATTTGCTTCGACGTGGATGGAACTGGAGGGTATTATGCTGAGTGAAGTAAGTCAATCGGAGAAGGACAAACATTGTATGTTCTCATTCTTTTGGGGAATATAAATAATAGTGAAGGGGAATATAGGGGAAGGGAGAAGAAATGTGTGGGAAATATCAGAAAGGGAGACAGACCATGAAAGACTCCTAACTCTGGGAAACGAACTGGGGGTGGTGGAAGGGGAGGAGGGCGGGGGTGGGGGTAAATGGGTGACGGGCACTGAGGGAGGCACTTGACGGGATGAGCACTGGGTGTTATTCTGTATGTTGGTAAATTGAACACCAATAAAAAATAAATTTATTATTAAAAAAAAAAGAAAGAAATCACATCTTGTCTCTACCCTGCTGCTTATATAGAACAAACTCTAGAACCTCATAGTGAGTTCTCCAATCTGCTGGTGATTCACTAAACATTAAAAACAATAATAATAAAAATAAATAAATAAACAAATAAAACTCTCACTCGCTTGTGTCAGGAAGAGCTAAGTTCTCCAGGGAAATGCAGAGAGCACTCAATTTAATAAACTGCAGAAAATTTTCAGATAAATGATCACAACTAGAGCAAAAATGAAGACGAATCTATAACTTCTTAAGAATCCAAAGAACTCATTTCCTTTCTAAAAGAATTAAGTATGCCCAGCAGTGCCTCCGGTACAGTAAAGATGTATAAAAAGATTTAATTATATTTAGCAATTTGGGAAGGTTAAAACTAAACCTTTGTTCTGACTCACATCTGTATAGTAAGTGCCTAGCAGAACAACAAACAAGAAGTTTACCAGACTAAAGCTGCAGGGCACATGGCAACACAGCAGGCCCAAGCTAAAAGCAGATTTCCAAAGGACAGCCCCATAATGGAATTCCTAGTGGGACGATCAAAGAGGTGGAACCATCAGCCAAGCATGACTGCACATAACAAATCCATCAAGACCTATGATATCCTTGGCAAGACAAATAGCAAGAAGCACAGAGACTTAAATGGTATTTGAGAAAATTTACTATCCCCCAGCCTCCAGCAGGGGTGAGAAACAATGCCATTCAAATCCCCATCTATTCCAACAATACAATCAAAATACTCTTTTCCCTTAGCCAGTTGAATTTACTGCCTAATATTTATTTATTTTTAACTGCATCTATATTAGCTATATAAATAAAAATATGTTTGTATAGGTTTTTACATATCTCTGTTAGCACATACGCAGAATAGACTTGACAAATTTTTATGAAATTTGAAGAATATGTTTTGAGCAACATGATTTTAAATATAGGCTATGTGGCATTCCTGAAATTTGCTTTGGGGGTCCTCCAGGCAGGGGGTGGGGGGGGTGGTGCAGGTAGGCAGTCATTTACCAGAACAGCTGAAACTGAAGTGAAATAAGAGGCCCATAAGACTGCCAGAGGGAGTAATGAGCCATAAGTATGAAGACGCATTAATATGCCAAAGACAGAGAAAACAATCAGTAGTTTTAAATATGAGTCCCAAATCGATCGTCATGAAGGCAGGTGTGGTCAGCAATCTAGCCACTTCTCACCTGGGTAACTCCAAGTAGAACAATTCAGGTTAAATAGCATCAATGACTTAGTTAATTGTGATTAGCACATTTTTCTCCAGCAGCTCTGGGGAGGCATTTTTGGAGAGACTCATTAAAATGGGGTGAATCCTGCCCCAACCCTGAGTCAGAGTAAGGAAATGCCAGCCTCACCTCACACTGGTGAGAGGGGATTCCATAGACCACTCAGAACATGCACCCCACAGTTACAAAGCCTCGGGGCCTGGTGTCCGACTTTCTCCTACAAATGTAATGGTCCACAGGCAAGCTGACTAACCACTAAGGACAACTCAAAGGAATGGCGCCTGAGTTCGATTCAGCCTAAACTCCTAGAGTTTGTTGGCACAAAAGATATGTAAATGTTTCCCATGGACCAGATGTATGCCAGGCAGGAGACAGTGAGCCTGAATGTTGTTAAGTCCTGTCCAAGTGGAAAACAGACTTGAACAGAGAAACTATATGCAGTACTTGGTTTCTATTGGCTGTGGAAGTTAACAACCAGAAAAAAACATATTTTCTATACCAAGGGGTCTACAGGTAGAGATCCCCAGTAATTTGGGAGAAGAAGGGGAGGCTTTCCTCCAAAGAATATTTGGGCATCCAATGAGAGGACAAATCAATTTTAAACACCTCCAGGTCCAAAGGACAAAGCTGGCTTTTGATAGTGCCGATTATGTAGAACTTAGTGGGGTACTCATGGCCACTTAGATTCTCATCCAGAGGTGAGGAAAGAGCTAACTTCAACAAATATTTTTAAAGCAACAGGTGCTTAATGATTATACCCCAGGAAGCATATTTGCTCAGTATACCAGATACACTAGACACACATAGGCAACAATGGAATGGTACGGTCACAAAGACACACTAAGTATGAATAAATAAGGTGATTTCAAAGAAGAAAATAAGAAGCACATGGTATCTAAGAGCTGTACTGCTCAGGGACTTTGCAGAGTTCCCAAATGTCTAGTAAACTATGCTTCCAGCCCTTGGCCTTATATTTGAGACTCTATGACCTGAGGCTTTGTGTCTACTTCTCTTGCTCACAGATCTTATTTTCCATCACTCCCATATACACATCCTCTGGCACAGCCATACTCTTCATTATCACTCTCATTACCTGTGCCCAATTTCCTATGCCAACATACAAAGAAATACCTCTTATTAATCAAAGAAACCTCAGCATCAGGAAAGAAAAACATACTCATCTTTTGTGCCTGGGGGTTCTATGCTTACATGGCTGCTCATATGCTTGCCCTATCAAGGTTCTATGATTCTCAAAACTGGCTACATATGAAAATTACCTGAGCCTTTTGAGAATAGTATCACTGGCTGGAGTAACAGTTGAGCCAGGATCTCTAGGGATTGGTACTAGGTAGAGATGTTCTGTTTTTGGGGTTTGGAGGGTTTTTTGTTTTTTTGGTGGTTTTTTTTTTTTTTTTTTTAGTTTCCAAAGTAATTCTAACGTGCAGCCCAAATTGAGTCTATACGGACTGAGGTACAACATGGCTAATCAATTTCTTATTGTGAAAGAATTTATAGGTTTTCTAAGCAAGCCCCCCGCCACCCCGGAGAAATTTTGATAAAATATCAGCTGGTTGTATAGGTTTCAGTATTCCATGACAGGTGAGACTGGAGTAAGACATGGCTGTGAATAAAATGCTGGCACTGGGAAAACAGAAAATAGATTGAAAGAGAGGAAAATGTTTGTACCAGAGCAGTGGTTCTCAACACTGAATACACATGCTTTTTCCGGGTGCCTAAAACATATCTATGCTGGGGCCTCAGCCCCACAGATTATGAGTTCATTGGTTTGGTGAGCTCAGGCGCTTTGTGGTTTTTAAATGCTCCCTAACAGCCTCTGATGTATAGCCAGGATTGAGCAGCGTTGCCCTAAAGGGCAAATAAGGTTAGTGTTGCCTGACACAGGGTCATCAACTGAAGCAGATTCTTCTATGAAGGGTGGTTCCTTAAAGACTAGAGCACAGACAATGTGCCGATGATAATGTTGTTAGGGCACTTCATATTCAAGTCTGAGCCCCAAATCTCCATCGTTTGTTCACAGGATGTCTAGGCTGTCCCCGGGAGCATCCTGATCATAGTTAGGTAAATGTATGGAAGATAAAGAAACAAGGAGATTTCAAGAGGTCCTCATTGTCTTTCTAGCAGACAGGAGTTCCTTGATAAAAGATAGGGCATTATAAGACTCTCCCCTTGCTGAGGTAGTGTAGATTCTTGTTCAGAGGTGTTCACTCCTCTCCAATACCTCCATGGCCTGAAAGCATTTTTCTTCCTCTTGCTTCAGCATAAGCATGTGACTTACTTTGGCCACTGTAATGTTGGCAAGCAAGATACAGTAAGGTTCTGAGAAGTGTTTGAGAAATGAGGCTTGCTCTGCCAAAGACTTGAGAAGATTACATGCTCATTTTCTTGCTGGTGCCAGGAGGGTAAGCAACACCTTGACTAAAGCTGCCTCAGACCTGCATAAGATACTCTCAACTCCTGGGATCTAAAGCAACAAATAAAGACTTGCCTAGATCAGATGATCCTGGCCAATCTGCAAGTGGACGAGCTAAATAAATGCTGACTTTGCATGTGGCTCTAACTTTTCAGTTGTTTGCTATGTAGCCCTATTGTGGCCAAAGCAAATGGATATACTTGCTTTTCCAATCTTTCTTAACCTGGAAGGTGCTTCTGTCCTTAACATGATTTTCCAAATTAGCTCAAAATCTACTCCTTTAAGCAACTTTGTGATATGTGAGAGGTGATTTGACTATCATATCATCACCTTTCCTCACTGTCCCTTCATACAAATACGGTATTAGGTCTTATCTTTTGGAGGACACTCCATGAAACACTTCCATCAACAAAAAGGATTATAAATCTCATCCAGGACTGTAGGGTCAAGGCCGTACCTACTATTTGCTGCCATTCATCAGAGGGCTATTTATAATAGTTTAAATTTAGAAGCAATCTATGCGACTAATATTATCAGAATAGTTTGTAATTTTCATAAACTATTCTCACAATTTTAAATATGCTTATGAAATTTAAATAGGAAGTAGTGTATTAACAAAGCAAGACCTAAAGTTGCCTAAAAGGTATGATTTCAACAATATAAAAAATATACAAAAGGTCTAAAATGAAATATACCAAAATCTTAACGGACATTGTCCCTGAACAAGACAATAACAATGATTATTCCTTCCCCCACTCTTTTTTTTTCTTTTTCTTTTCTTTTTTTTTTTTTTTTAGCAAGAGAGAGAGAATCCTAAGTAGAGTCCACACTCATCAACATAGAGCCCAATGTGGGGCTTGATCTCACAACCCTGAGATCATGACCTGAGCTGAAATCAAGAGTCAGATGCTTAACTGACTGAGCCACCCAGATGCCCCGATTATTTCCATTTTTTTAAACTTCACTATACTTTCCAAATTTTCTTCAATGAGTAAATTTACTCTTATATTCTAGAAAAAAGTCACTCAAAGAGGGGTAAGAAGGGAAACACTCGAGGGACTTGGAATTCTGGAGGACACATAATCCACAGGGGGAACAAAGCCGGCAAAGGTCCTTCTTTTTTAGAAGTTATTCAACTGGCAAAATGAAATGAGACTGGCCTCTCCTCATTGGTAAAAATTCTCTAATTCTAGAGAAAACTCATTTCTTCTTGGGGCTCCCTATCTGCCTAGCCTCCACCCCAAGATATTTCCATTTTACTCTCTAAAATTCTATAATTTCTTCTGTATATTGAGTTGCTCCCTCCTTAGAATCAGCTAGTCCAATATTAACAAATAAGGTTTTCTGTTTATTTTGGTTTGGTTTTATTTCATTTTACAATCCCACTAAGCTGCATGAAACCAAAATTTTATAGATAGCCAATATATAATGAAGTTAAAGTCTCAATAAATGACTAATTTCACATTAAGCTTTGGATTTCAAAAGCCACTATTTCTTTATACTGTGATATTCACGTTTTTGGGTGACTGATGCCAATTATATTTTTATATGACTGAAACCATTCCATATACTCAATTTTATGTCTTGCTTTGTTTATATGGATACTGTACTTTATTTAAACTTCATACACATATTATTAAATGCAGAAACTCTATTACATTTATCTTTGTTATCCTCACCACATAGCAAGGTGGGCGGCACATCGTAGGTGGGGTTGACATTAACAGCATTCATTAACTCTAGTTTTGCTCTATATCTAAGACCTAAAACAGATCTTGTTCACAGAGACCTTGAAGTTAGGTGCAGCCAAGTGACTAGTTCTGACCAAGAAACTATGCTGGGACATGACACTTGTCATTTCAGAGCTGTAGCAGGGAAAAGTCCATGAACCACCCTCTAAATCCTCCTCCCTGGTTGCAGCAACCAGGGAGCCCACAAGATGGAAGTGATCAGGAGCCCTGAGTCATATCCTGAATTAGGGTATTGGGGAGGACTGCTGAGCCTATAGCAGATTGTGCTTGTGTGTGGACTAAATGTGTACATAATCACTAAGATGTCAGGATCTGTCTTTTCCTACAGCACAGTCTAGCCTAGCCTAATACTGTAGGCGTTCTTTAAAGTTGATCCAAAAAATAAAATAATTTAAAAAACAAACAAAAAAAAAGTTGATTCAAATAAGTTAGAAGCTTTTAATATCCTGCTGTCAAAACATGTTTGCTGCTATAACCAAAAGCACCCATGCTTTTGTTTTTCTATGAAATGTTTTGGCATCTACTAAGTTTAACAAGGTGAGAAGGTAGCCTCTTCTGTGTGGCCACTCATAACCATATCTTAGAGGTTGCAGAAAGGACATGTAAGCCACTAAGCCCATGTTCTAGGCCTCACATCTCATTTTCAAGGTGCACCAGGAATCTTCCAATCAAATTTCCAACCCCTATTTAACGTCGCTGGTAGTGGTCCCCAGGCAGTTTGTGGCACCACGTTAGGTAAAAGACACATGATACTAGATGGACCATTTTTCAAATGTACAGAAGTAAAGAATGGGATGTGGTATATATTGTTTTTTGAAAGAAAAGAGTGAGAACTTTAAATCTGCTTACAACATTGCAAGCTCAAGAACTGTAGGAACATGGCATTTCCTTATAGCTAGACATCTGTAACTCTCTTTGTAGAAGTAGTCCCTTCAGGACACCTGGGTGGCTCAGCGGTTGGGCGTCTGCCTTTGGCCTGGGGCATGATCCTGGGGACCTGGGATCCAGTCCTGCGTCGGGCTCCTGTGTGGAGCCTACTTCTCTCTCTGCCTCTCCTCTCTGCCTCTGTCTATGTCTCTGTCTCTCTGTGTCTCTCATTAATAAATAAATTCTTTAAAAAAAAAAAAGAAGTAGTCCTTTCTACAAAAACTACCCTTAGTTATTCAATCAATTTTTCCAATAGTGAACACATATAATAGGTCCCAGACATCTGGGGACATAAGCATATGCAGATATAAGACAAATATGTAATTGAAAACCCCTTTTCTCTGTGATGTTGAGTTCCAAAGGTCCTGTGCAGACATGACTCCTTTTACTGGAATAGTGAATTTATAAACCAGTTAGTAACTAGGAGATTGGCTGAATTTAGTGCTTGCTAATTGATTCATTTTCAATTAATCTAGACAAAATGATCAAATTGCTTGTTTATTTCAGGCTTCATAGCAATAAAAAGTCTATTACTTCTTTAAAAAAACATAGTAAATATAAGCACCCCCACATTCAGTAACTAAATTGGGTGCAATTATGTATTTCAGGGTCTGTCTCCAGCTGCCTTGGCATCTGTTCCAACTCCTTGCCTTTCCCTTCCCCTCAAATCTTTGAGTTCTTTGAGTAGAGGTAAGTCTCAGCAATGCCATATCCTGCACTCACTTTTAGAAACTGTAACAGCAGGAGCTTGCTGGATTTCACCTTTGGGGGTGTCAGAGACAGCAGCTTCTCAGGTCTGCTCATCACCTCTTTTGTGGGGCCCTCCCTTAGATTGCCTGCTCAGGCTGGAAAAAGAAGTACAACCAGAGTAATAAAAGCTACTTTTTTATTGTTTAAATATCTCAGTGATTCACATTAAAATCACAGAAGGTCCAGCTGTATTAACAGGTATTTGAAGTATATTAATTTTAAATAGGACAATGAAAAGTTTAAAGAAAACCTCCAACCAACCAAAGTCTAAAATAGGGCACAATTCGGAACAGCCTAGTACAGTGGTTCTCAAGGGTACAAAAGGACTAGATTAGTCTTCCTGGATGCTAACCATTTTAATAAAAGGGAACCTATCTCTTATATGATAATGAATTCTGTGTATATGTGCTTGTGTGTATGTATGTTTGTGTGTTTAAGGATTAGAATACTTTTTATCATCTTTTTTTTTTTAACAGTGAGTGGGCTACACAGCATCAGATACATTCATTTAATGTATCTCTCCAAAATGAGAAGTGCACATCCAATCATTGTGTCTTTTCCTATAAAGGAGGGTGATAAGAATTTGATATATGTATTTATTGGTTTAGAAAGCTCATCCTCAGGCAGCCCCAGTGGCACAGCGGTTTAGAGCTGCCTGCAGCCCGGGGCATGATCCTGGAGACCCTAGATCGAGTCCCACTCAGGCTCCCTGCATGGTGCCTGCTTCTCCCTCTGCCTGTGTCTCTGCCTCTCTCTCTCTCTCTCTCTTTTTCTCTGTGTGTGTGTGTCTATGAATAAATAAACAGTCTTTAAAAAAAAAAATAGAAAGCTCAGCCTTTTATTTGTCTTATTCAAGAACAAAAAGAACTTTACAACTAAATTTTCCTATGTGCCTGCAAGTTAAATTACAGAAAAATGTGTATCTTATTAGCCACTGTTCCTCTTCTCTTTCCCCACCTTTTCCTCTTGGAAAATTTATCTCTGCCCCCATTAGTGATTCTCCCTCTTTTCTCAGGTGGTTTTCTCAAGTTGCCAGCAGACAAAGAACAGCATTTAAAGAGTCAATTAGAGAATTAAGGGCAGAAATATCCCCGTTGTTAAAGACTGGAGATGCATGGGGCCTCCTGGGTAGCTCAGAGGTTGAGTCAGCTCAGGTCATGATCCTGGGGTCCTGGGATCGAGTCCCACATTGGGATTCCCCACAAGGAGCCTGCTTCTCCCTCTGCCTGTATCTGTGCCTCTCTCTCTCTCTCTCCCTGTGTGTGTGTGTGTGTGTGTGTGTCGTGAATAAATAAATGAAATCTTTAAAAAAAAAAAAAAAAAGGCTGGGGATGCACAGACTCAGAAGGAAACAACCAGGCCCTCTGTGACTTCTCAGAAAAGGCCAGCCTTTGGAACTCAGACCCTCACCTTGCCACTCTGTCACAGGCACACAGAGCTTTTGATTCAGGTCAGCAAACCTATATCAAGTGCCTACTATGTACACTTACACAATTCCTCTCACTCTTCCTTCTCAGTGTACCAGCAAAAATTTACTCCAAATAATACATGGAGAAGTAAGTTTCAATATATTATGTACGGACACGTATACCCCAAAATAGTGCATGCTAGAAGATTTCACACCCCACTATTAAAAATGCCATATATTGTATTTTTGTGTGTGCCAGTCCGTTTAGCAGCAAATGAAGGGTCGATGCAGAAAAGAATTACACTGGATTTCATAGGGATCTTTTTTAATCGAGTAGAAAGGTACATTGTTGCTGGATGCTCCTTTGATTTCAGATTTCTGTGTACTGTAGTTGGCTAAGATTTTAAATCAACAATGGTAACTACAAGGAACCCCTGATAATAATGGCAGCATACGTCACAGGTCATCTCATTCTGCGTGCAAAAGCAATCTTACAGGAGACATAACACAATATTGTAATTAGAATTAGATGGATTCAATAAATATTAAGCAGTAAAAAATATTCGTCATTTAGCCATTTCCTTCTCAGCAGAACCTGCAATTCAGGCTCATCCTATTATCTGACCCATGAAATTAAGATGATAAGGAGGTACTGAGAGAGAAGATGGAGGGGATTTAACAGTCATGGCTTTTTGAAATTCAGGCATGCTTTTTGCAATTGCAAGTTGATACTCTCCGCCCCCTCCCCACCTCCAGGGTAAACAAGAAATGGTAATGGGCAGAGGGAGGAACACATGCATTTCAATGAGTCCTGTTTATAATTCTATGAGTTACATGTTGTTATTTTGGCAGAATCAGGCTTTGAGATCTTGTGTTTCAGATAATAACAACAAACACAAATTTTAAACTATTTTGCCTATCTTTCCTGGTGATTTGCAACCTGCTTCACCAATTTGAGCATTTCTTTGAATTGACCAAACTGGTCACATCAGTGCAGGCCCCACCCCAGGCCACTCCCTGCTCTTTTCTTTTACAGATTTCCTGCCTTGCATCCCAAGCAAAGCAACTTCAATAAACTCTACCTCTGATCAAGCCCATCTAGTCTTCTACCAGTCTCAGTTTTGCCTCCAGGCAGCCTGGAGCAGCAGGAAGTGGGCCAAACTAGCTCTCTGCTGGCTAATCTGATAAACTAATCTGACAGAGATGAATGCGTTTTAGGGAGGTTGCCGTTTTGCCTTTTGGAAATGGGATGCTAAAGGCAGCCCAGGCATCAGAGTAAGATCTGGTTTGGATACTCAAATTACTTGAGTCCCTTCTCATTGAAAAGTTGGCCTTAAATGACTCTCTTGGTAAATAGCTATTGTCTAGATACTTTCCAATAAATAATATTGACAAAAACAATAGTAATGATGATACATAGCTCCATTTTTTTTTTATTTCACCAAAACTAGGCATTGTGCATATTCCCTAAATTGGTAGTCAAAATCTCATACAGCTTTCTAGAATTTGGCTGATAGAAAGGAGCTGTTATTAAGCTGATAAATCACCACAATTTTTTCCCAAAGTTTGGTTTAGGGAATTGCTTCCATCTGTGAGTGGCAAACTTATTCCCTCCTAGAAAATTCTCCCGTCTTCTAAAATACTAAAAGCATCCCTGGAGTACTTTAAGGACAGCTGGCCTCAGGGTTTCTAATGGTTTTCCGTTTAAACTATAACTCTCCTCAGGAGGCCCTAGGGCCTGGTGCACTCTGGTGACTTGCAGCCTCGCTGGTCACCATTTCACCTCCTCAAATCCAGACAGGTGCAGGACACTTCTCACCTTGCTCAGCAACCCTCCTGGTCCTCTTTGTTTTAAGGCCTTGGGGGATGTGTTCAGAAGATAACAATTTATGGATATATCCAGGTCCCCAGCATCAGACTAGGCATCACACAGGACCAAAATAGCTACAAAATCTGGAGCAGGTGAACAAAGGTAAAGTCCAGGTTTAACGGAAAAGAGTTAAATCAAGGGAAAGACAGGGATTCCAGCTTGGGTCAAGACTGAATCACAAATCAAAGCTCAACAGGTAGCAAGGGATCATAAAGAAATGAAGTGTAAATGAGGTAATGGGCTCAAGGACATGAGGAAAGACAGACATGAGGGTATCAACAGTGAGGTTTTCATTTCTCTCCACGCTGAATATCAAGTTCCTTTCTGTAAAGTGAGGTTTTGAAGTGAAATTACCTCAATAATTTAGATATTATGAGCCTATGCAGGCCACACAAATAGTCAAAAGTCATAAACTTTGCATTACTGAGGGAGGAGAACAGGACAATAAATTGGAGCTAATTAAGTAGTCAGATCGAATATTTATGAAAACATTTTGAAACCAAGTGAAAGTCTGCTTCATAGAGAAAATTTCTCAAATGTATCCTGTATTCTGAATCCTTCCAAACCCTCTACTAGGCATTGTAGAAAATCCTGGAAATAAAAATCATGCTCCTTTCCATCTAGGAGGTTTTATCTGATGGAAAGAGAAGGTTCACTTGTATACAATTAGATAACAAGATCATACATATTATAGCTCAGAAAAGCAATAACTGAAATGGCAAAAGCCAGGCAGTGCTATTCATGGGAGAGAGCCCAGGACTTCTCTGAATATGGCAGCTCAGGCCCACATGACCTATCTGCTCTAGATGGCTTGCTTTCCAAGAATGCTAACTCCCAATCTTAAATAGGAACTTGGGTTTATCTTGTATTTTCTATTGCCAGAGGCTTAAGATCCTTTTATCATCCTTTGTAGCCCCTGCTAGTCTCCAAATACACTGCATTGATTGGATCTTATGAAAAATCTAAACCAGAGGCACATGGGTGGCTGCCTTCAGCTTGGGTCATGATCCTGGGGTCCAGGGATGGGGTCCCAAGTCAGAATCCCTGCTCAGCAGGGAGTCTGTGTTTCCCTCTCCAGCTCTGCTGCTCCCTCTGCTTGTGTTCTTTCTCTCTCTCTCTTTCTCTCAAATAAATAAATAAATAAATAAAATCTTAAAAAAAAAAATCTAAACCAGCCTGTAGTCGCAGGTATTATGCCTGGATAACATCAAGATAAAATTGGGGAAACACCCTAGGCCTAGGTCAGGAGTGGGTCCTGTCCCCTAGAAGACAATCATTACTACAGACTTAGAAAGACATTTATCGGGGATCCCTGGGTGGCGCAGCGATTTAGCGCCTGCCTTTGGCCCAGGGCGCGATCCTGGAGACCCGGGATCGAATCCCACATCGGGCTCCCGGTGCATGGAGCCTGCTTCTCCCTCTGCCTGTGTCTCTGCCTCTCTCTCTCTCTCTCTCTGTATGACTATCATAAATAAATAAAAATTAAAAAAAAAAAAAGAAAGACATTTATCCTCCACTACAATTAATCAACAAACTATTGAGGGCATACTCTTCTAAGAGTGGGAACAAGCAGAAGCCATAAGTTCACATGTCAGGCAGGATTGAAAGCTAAGAGGCTAGAGAGAATTTGGGTCTCATACTGGGCAGATGGAGCTCTGAGGAGGGATACTGTCTACTGCCCACTTGGCTTTGATCCTAGGCCTGCAGTGCTGATTATAACTACAAGACTGTCAGAGGCCTGCAAATTAATTCTGCTCCTGACTGGCTTGGAAAAAACCTCAGATTTCATGACATCAGCTCACTGGTGAGAGTTTCACTTTTCTTCCCCTTCATGGCATCCACTTCTTAAGGCAAATAAGAAGTTGTTCTGTTGTGCAAATGGCAACAAACCCTAGTGTCAGAAATACTTAGAGAACTAAGCATTCCAGTTACTTTTCAAGTTCATTATGTTTCTGTCGGTCCAAGATCCCATTTGGAATCCCAGAACATATCTCCACCGGAAACCAAATCAGCTTTCACAAACTGCCTACTCGCAAGCTTGTCAGCCACAACATACCAAAAGGATGTTTTTTGAAAGGATTTCTTTCACTTAGCTTTTTAACCAAGCAAGAAATTTGATATCATGAAACCAAAAAATCATATTGCTTTAAAGTTAATAGTGCTTTACAATAAGCAACCCCAGCATCATTCAGAGCTGTCTGGGTAAAGACCTTTCCATTTTGGGGTCTGCCATCTACTGAACACCTCTTTTCCAATACGTCCATAATACGGCATGCAAAAGAGGATGATAATCTCATATATTATGCTTCCTCTTACCTGCAAGTGTGGACATTGTCAGCCATCTGTTTTCTGCTGGTCTGGAGCTTTCTACAAATAAGTTGCACTTTTTGTTTCTTGTTGGCTTCCTTCCTCTGGTCTGGTAGGTTTTCATATCATAGAGAAGGGTTTACAGTTCCCTCTCATTCCCCCTCTCACCCCACCCAAAATCCTGGGCAAAGAAAATGGATATTGAAATTCTGGGGACTTTCTGTCTGGCCCTTAGTTAGGCAATACTATAGACTGCATCTCCCCTATTTGAAGTCAGCCAGTGTCTTTAATTCTACACAAAATATAGTCCCTGAAGTCTCACAACTGCACTAGACATGTCACAGGTGCCATCTATTCCATTAATACCTCTTCTTGGAGAACTTGCTCACCTCACAACTTAAGTATCATGGCATATCTCTTTCCCTTCCATGTTATAGTAAAACCGAGTAGCACCAGAAGTGATCACCTGATGCAAGGTTGGCCAATCAAATTCATTCTTGTGGGAACTTGGAACTAGGACTCAGTGCCTCTAGCCCATCTATTCTGGGTGCTTGAATGTGATGGTCATGTGGATCACTTTCTATATTCTAAGTCTAAATAACTCTGACAAGAAAGAAGGAAATCGGTGTACACAGAGCTGAGATGCAATGCAAATGCAAGAGACCTAGAAATAAACACTAAGTTTCTGACCTTTGGTTCTTGTTACATACTCAATGTGGATCCCCTGAAGGGATTCATTGTATTCACTGCAGTCTTTCAAGCTACAGGCTAACGGAAAATTTATCTTGACATAAGCTTTCCAGATCACTGAGACAGGAAAAGGAAAGGTAGAAAATTGCACACCAGTTCTAGTTTCCAACCCAAAGTGACAATGTCACATCTGCTTACATTTCATTAGCAATACCAAGTCACATAGCTCTAAATTCAAAGACTGTGAGAAAGTGAAATCCTATCATGTGCCCAAAGAAAGGAAAAATTAAATATGACTTCCATGACATCCTCCAGCCAGTTTCCTTCCAAATATAAATATATAACCATCTTTTCTTGGCTCCCAGCTCTTCTCTGAAACTGTTTTTACCATGGTTACTAGTGACTTATGTATTATTAAATTCAATTAACACTTTTCAGTACTTACTTTACTCCCTCTCTCTCTCTCTCTCTCTCTATTTGTTGCTGTACATTATTCCCTAACCTCATCATTTTCTCCAACTTTGGCTTTAATGACACCACTGCTTTCTTCCTTATCCTCTGAATTACCTGTACTTCCCAAAATGGCCCCTAATGATTCAAATCTCCATGCCTTGAGCATGTGATACTTAATAGACATCTTTGCTTCTTATTCTTTGACTAGTTAACTCCTTTGAGACTTAGATCACTTATCATTTCTTCAGGAAGTCTTCCTTGATCCTCCCAGTCTTGATCGGGTCTCCCTGCTACTTGTTTTAAGAACTCGATCTTACCTCAATCTCAATAGTCAGTTATTGCAATTATGTTTTTCTATTCAACATTTCATCTTTCTTCCCTACTATAAGTTCCATAAAGAAAGACTTGGTTTTATTGATTTTTGCATAGAGTTTAAACAGTACCTGACACATATTAGGAGCCAAATAAACACTCATTAAATGAATGAATTAACCAATGAAGCTTCATATTCTTATGACCATCAAATCCCAGAACTGTGGTCAGGAAGGCAAAGCAAGGAAGAAAAATATGACACATATATTTTTTATCATCTTAGGCTAATATAGGTATAGTTGGTTTATATAATATACATCCACAAGGTAATTACCCAGCAATGATGCCCTTTCCTGGATCTCTGGATGGTTGATGCTGCACTTTGCCCCTCTGTGATCCCTCTCTTTCTTTTACCTTTGAGATTTAGTTGGAGGAACAAGTGACTTAACTTGTACTAAGGGTTCATATTCCCTAGAATTATGTGTTCACTTGTTCTTATAAACTAAACATGTATCTATTGAAGGCCTACTGTGTTGTTCTAATGATACAAGATTCTTGTCCTCAAGGAGTTATAGCCTAAGCAGGAACCTAAGTTCCTCAGCTGAATGAAAGGAGCAGTTGATATAAAGAAACAGCACTACAGAATAGGAAAGAGCTTGACACCCAGAGTCTGTATACCTTAATCTGAGTCTCGGCTCTTAACTAATGTTAGAGAACAAGTGACCAGCATTTACCTTTTTATCTGTGACTTCCTCACTTACAAAATGTGAATAATAATATAATATTGAAAGACAAAATTTAGGTTATAATAATAATAATTCTGACATAAATTTAATTGATATAAAAATACTATACAATAATATGCTATCATTTACTGCACACATATGTGCAAGATAGTATAAATTTTATATTCTTGATTTTCCTTCTTACAACAGTCCACTGTAGCATTATAATCTCTGTGGTACAGATGAAGAAATAATGGTTCAGAACGGTTAAGCAATTTACCCAATACCATACAGCTGGTAAATAGAAGAATCAGGATTTAAAGCCAGATTTGTATCACCCAAAGGCCAGGGCTTCTAGCCACTAGACTACATTTGCCTACTTTTAAACTCATTGAAATGCAATTTATGTACTCAATTATTCCTGTTGAAGTACTATGATGAAGTAGAGCCCATATTATCAGGAAAAGCTAACATTTTGAAAGTTAACAATTAACCAAATTTTCCCATCTGTAAAACGAATGAGTTTGATCACATGAAACAAGACATTGAATATTAAAAAAAAATACATTGCATATCAAGCACTCTGTACAGTCCATAATACAGAGTAAGTATTCAGAAATGCTAGCTAACATGACTATTAGACCCTTACTAAGTTCCTTTAGCCATCAACTTTCTATAATTCTGAGACATTTCTTTCATTTTGTCAAAGGGCTATGGATTTATGTCAGCGTGAGATTTATGTCATAAGAAACAAACCTAGAAGCAGGGGACTTATCTATGCAGACGGTGTAGACAGAGGCAGCATTTTGGGACTCTAAGGAACTGGTGTTCAGATAAGCAACTACAAGTATCCAGGAAACTGTTATTATTTTGTAGGTGCTAAGGATCTGTTCCCAACTCTTTTAAGTATCCCAGGCTCACAATTCATTCTATAACTATTTAAGAGCACAAATATGCTCATGCTTTTCGCCATGGACTCAATACTACAGGAAGGGTAATTCCACATTCTATTTATCTCTTGGAGAGAGGCCTATGTCTTGGTGAGACTACCCTATTCCAAGAGCACCAAAGTACTTTTAAAAATATCAGCTTCGAATGTGGTTTATGTATACAATGGAATATTACTCAGCCATTAGAAACGACAAATACCCACCATTTGCTTCGACATGGATGGAACTGGAGGGTATTATGCTGAGTGAAATAAGCCAATCGAAGAAGGACAAACATTATATGGTCTCATTCATTTGGGGAATATAAAAAATAGTGAAAGGGAATAAAGGGGAAAGGAGAAAAAATGAGTGGGAAATATCAGAGAGGGAAACAGAACATGAGAGACTCCTAAAACTGGGAAATGAACAAGGGGTGGTGGAAAGGGAGGTGGGCGGGGGTGGGGTGACTGGGTGATGGGCACTGAGGGGGGCACTTGATGGGATGAGCACTGGGTGTTATGCTATATGTTGGCAAATTGAACTCCAATAAAAAAAAAGATCAAGTAAAAAATAAATAAATAAAAATTAAAATATCAGCTTTAAAATTCTCCTTCACTGAAAGCTGGTGGCCACCATTATCCTTCTTCTTTAATGAGCACAGCGCTTGGGCTACAATAAATCTATCAGAGGTAAATAAGCACTGTTGTCTACTTGGAAAGCCAGGTGGACAAGAAGTTAAATATCCAGAGAGTAAGGCAAGACTTCATGGCCTGATATGCACCAAAACCTAGGGCATACAGGATAAAGCATGATAAAAGTTAAATCTATGCAGGAAGAGACAGGAAAGACTAGAGTTAAAACATCACTGATGGCTTTTTTTCAAATGCAAGCCTAGTTAAGCCTCACAACACTGGGGGCACAGGTATGATTAACCCTAATTTATAGAAGATGAAACAGCTTCAGAGAATTCAAGTGACTTGTCAGAGGTTACAAAATTAGTAAGAGAATCAAGTGAAGAGAGATAGATAATTAAACGTAGACAACTAGTTAGGTTTTAAGAAAGATTTAAAGAAAGTGATATAGGATAGTGATCAGGGGAGAAGTTCGGGTAACATTAGCTAGATGGAGTATCTATTAGTTATATATTGCTGCACAACAAAATTATTACAAATTTAGCAGCCTAAAACAACAGTTATTATCTTAGTTTCTGTGGGCTAGCTACCTGGGTACAGCTTAGCTGGGTCCTCTTAGGTTCTTCTGAGCAGCAATCAAGCTGTCAGCTGGACTATATTCTCATCTAAATTTGACTAAGGGATAATCAACTTCCAAACTCACTCAGGTTATTGGCAGGATTAACTTTCTTGCAACTGTTGATCTGATGCTCAGTCTTCCTATTGGCCATTGGAAGGAGGCTGCCCTAAGTTCCTTGCCACATGGACTTTCTCAACATAGTTGCTTGTTTCATTAAGTCAATAATGAAATTCTCAAGCAAGTCAGATTTTAATATAATGTTACATAATCATGTGAGTCATATTTTATTACCTTCACCATATTCAATCGGTTAGAAATAAGGGAATATAAGGGAAGGGAGAAGAAATGTGTGGGAAATATCAGAAAGGGAGACAGAACATAAAGACTCCTAACTCTGGGAAATGAACTAGGGGTGGTGGAAGGGAGGTGGGTGGGGGTAGGAGTGAATGGGTGACGGGCACTGAGGGGGGCACTTGACCGGATGAGCACTGGGTGTTATCTGTATGTTGGCAAATTGAACACCAATAAAAAATAAATTTATTATTAAAAAAAAAAAAGAAGGGAATTAAACAAAGGTCTGTGAACATCAATAGGCAGGAATCATGGAGGCATCTTAGCCTTAAAGATTCTAACCAGTAATTTTACATACCCTTAATCTAAGCAAAATGTACTAGTCTAAGCAAAGTTCTACAATGCATGCATAAAATTGACACATCTGAGAAAATAGAATTCTATTATTTGTAGCCCCCTACACAACCAAACCATTAAAGACAGTTCCTTGACACATTCATTTTATTCACGCGTTTTTCATTTTCTTTCAGGCTATGCTGAAATTAGGTTGAGCATCCTGAAGGATGTTCTGTGGTTATACCAACACTATGATCATCTTTTACTTTTGCTTTTGTATAAAGTTGCTGATTTCACCATTTCAATCAAACTTAGAGAAAATACCAGTTCCACAAGCTAGCTCTCCTCTAGAATTATGCTACAAAATGAACTTCTAAATTTTAATTTCTAAACCATCTTAGAATTTTTAGATACCAACCAAAGTATTTAGATTATTGTACCCTCATGACAATCTGAGCATATAATGGCTGTTTCCTTTTTTAATCTCAGCAGAAATCAGGTTTATGTGGTAACATACCAGCTACTGAGATGAGATGACAACTCTGAGTAACTGAAGCTCACAAGGGCATGTAGACCTTTGTAATTGAGGGACTCCCTGGTCTAATATCTACACTCTGTTATCATCCTCAGATAATTTGGTAATTAAATTATTAGAATGGTATACCAAAGAATCTTGAGTCTCTAAGGAAAGATTTTATTCTAACAAATGCATTCTAAAGAATATTTCTTAGACAAAAATAGATTTTAAAAGGGAATTTAGGCTTTTAAAAATATCACTGCATTGACTTTTTTCAAATTTCCTACGTACAGAAATAATCTTTTACTAGAAGAAAATGGTCAAAGTGTTGAGAACTTAAGGGAGAGAGCTCAAGATTTGAGATAAGATCTGCACTGAAATCTACCCCCAAATTTTCTGAACTTGCTATTTCTTTTCTTAGTGTTTTTGGATAATACCCTCCATAGGATTTTTTTGAGGATTTAATTACAAATATAAATATAACCAACATAATAACAAATAAACACAATAAAATAACAATAACAAATATAAAGTATGTGAAATTTTGATTGGTACCATCTAAAAATTTTTTAAAACATAATTATAGCTCTTCATAGCTTGAAGCTGAATAGGAAGACCTACATCTACACATGGATTTTTTTTTTTCCTATTCAATTGTTTGTTATTCTCACCTCCAACTGTCAATTTCTCTGACTCTCTCATACCTGGCCTAAGTTCATATATGGCTTGATTCCTCTTTCTCCTGCCTCTCATGATTGCTGATAAGCCTTCACACTCACCCTTCCCTTTACCTCACACTGCAAATACACCCAAGGAATGTTTAACTCACCTGGCCTGGCCTGTTCACTTGGAAAGCCCTCTGCTGCCCCCACCAGTCACTGTGAGACAATGCACACAATGTCCAGAGGAAGTTCACTCCCTCCTGATAAAACATGAAAGGTTGGTTTGCGTAGCGTTCCAGCAGAAGGAAAATTAATCTGAACCTCACAGTAGCA
Source organism: Canis aureus (assembly GCF_053574225.1). Lineage (NCBI taxonomy): Eukaryota > Metazoa > Chordata > Mammalia > Carnivora > Canidae > Canis > Canis aureus. Next base: position 37,974,225 of record NC_135622.1, read on the forward strand.
AAAATAAAGAAAATATATTATGTTTTATAAATTTTATGGATCAACTTGCCATATCATCCTAAAGCATGTTTTTAAGGTGGTAGCAGGGAGTGCCAGAACGACTCCTAATTCAAGCAAGCCTTCTAAAACCTAGCAGAGCCTATTGATGAATTCCAAGAACATATTCTGGAATGGCCTTGTATCTTAGGCCTGACAGGCTGCTGTAACAAAATACCATACACTGGGTGGCTTAAACAACAAACATTTCTTTCTCATTGCTCTGGGGGCTGGAAAGTCCAAGATCAAAGTACCCTCAGATTTGACATGGAGAATAAAGCTTGCTTCCTAGTTCACAGATAGTCATCTTCCTGCTGTGTCTTCATGTAGTGGAAGAGACAAGGGAACCTCCTGGGGTCTCTCTCATAAGTCCATTAGCTCCATTTATGAGGGCTCCATCCTCATGACCTAATCACCTCCCACAGCCCCCACCTCCAAATACCATCACATTGGGGATTAAGCTCCAATATATGAATTTGTGGGGAATACAAACATTCACTCTATAGCACCTTTTCACTAAGTGAGATAATGGTAAATCAAGGTAACATGAAGCCTGTTGAATTTGTAGCTCAGTCCTCTATAAACAAAAAAGACAAAAAGAGACAAGAGAGAAACATGTAGAACAGTAATGAAGAACTCTGAAGTCAGAGACCTTTCATCTTCTTGACAGTAGCAATTTTGGACAACACACTTAAATTCTACAAACTGGAGTTTCCTCTAGAAAAGTGATAAAGAAGAATAGGATTTGCTTAATTTCAAATATTAAATGTGATAATATATTGCATGGCCTTCATCATAGTGCCAGGGACATAGTTCACCTATTATCTTAAATGATCTTCAGGAATTCTTATCTGGCTGTTATGTTGATGAGCAAGTAGAGACCACAGAAATTTATGGTTATATTGACTAATGCCTATCAGACACTGCTATATCTAGAAGGCATAGTATCTGAATAAAAAGCAAATAAATACGAAATGTTCTAAGATATTACCTTACAATATTCTACTTGAATTTTAAACTTATTATTCATTTAAAACCTTGCTAAGGTAATGAAAAGCCCTTAACATTACAAACAGCATGATCTTTTTATTGTGATAATATCAGAATTTCTGGGTTCTTTATGAAGAAACTAAACCAATTTTGAGACAGATGTTTTGTGTGAGTGTTTATTATGTTTACATATATCCTAGTTATAAAGCAACAAAGCCAGGAAACCACTGTGAATAAACAGGATAGCAGGGTTTATACAGCTAATGCAGTGATTAGAGCCACACTAACAGAATTGCAGAAGGAATTGGCTGCAGTTAATGTGCTTTAAATCTTTTCCATCACACTTCCATCTCTTTATGCCAGATTCACTCACTTTTTCACCACATCCATACTAGATTATCTTTAACACATTCAAATGGAGGGGCCACCTACACCCAGTACATATGTAGGATATTTGCAGGACTGTTTTTCTCCCCTTTATCCTGGTCCCAGCTTCCATTTTCTTGGCTCCTCACTGGAATCCCATTCATTACACTCTTCTATATTTCCTTCTTACGGTTTTCCTCCCAATATTTGGGCTTTAACTTTTTTTTTAAGGTACCATATATTTTTTTATTTACATTTTTAAAGTAATCTCTGCACAATGTGAGGCTCGAACTCACGATCCCAAGATCAAGAGGCAAATGGTCCACTGACTGAGCCAGCCAGGTACTCCTGGGCTTCAACTTTTCTACCTGGTTATTGATTTAATTAAACTCTAGGGTTCCAGGCCCTAGAATGCCTACTTTCACTCAAAGCCAGATTCATCCAGCCCTCCTCTTCCTTCAGAGGAACACAGATAACAACAGGGTAAACTCAAGATGGTATTACTAAATATCACATAAAAGATGTGGAAAAAGAACATTGCAAGTAATCCCTGTGCTGTCCTTATCCCTGGTACCAGGAACTTTCTAAGTTTACAGCAAAGTACACAGTGCTACAGGAAATATATACAAGTTAAAGATGAATCCCCTAACCTAGAGGAGTTTATTGCTTGTTGGAGAAATGAGATATAAGCATGGAGAAGTTTTTTAAAAATGTATACAAAATTTAGATAAGATTTCAAGACAAATAAAATTTTCTGCTTTTGGCCAGATGTATGCTCCTGACTAAAACAAAAAATAATAATAGCCAATTTTTAAAAATTGTTTTCATGACATTGCACAGTAGATGAAAGACACTGGTCACTGAAAGGTGATCTCTGTAGTTGCTCCAGTTTATTTCCTTAAGAAAGTTTCAAATCATGGTGCAGGCAGGGGGAATCCAAGTATAGTATAGTGGACACTCTAACGTGAGGAGAGAGATGTAAGAGTCTGTGAAGAATGTTACTACCAGTTCTTAAGACAATACATCAGAGAGAAGAAAGTTGCACAGAGAAAGAATTTCTAACATTTGTACAGAAGTTCTTCAATGTTCAGCTGAGTAATAATGAGAAAATATATGTGAGGAAACTACTTGAACCTGAGGAAAATCTCCCAAAAGGAGTAAACATGACCAGTGCCCAACACTCACAGAAGGCCAGGAAGAGTGCCTGTTTCCATCAGTCAGAATGGAAACCCTCATAATACAGTGAGCTTCAAGTAGACTATACAGAAGGGTCTTCCCTCAATAGTGGGATGTAATTCTCTTCAGACTGAGCAGAGCTACAGTTCTATCTAACAAATCTTAAATGCAAATTTTTCTAAATGACTTAAATATATTCCAGAACAAAGAACAAAAAATATTTATAATTTTAAATAAAAAAATATTTATTAAATATTTCTTATTTATAAAATAAGAAAGCCTTATTATAAAATAAGAAAGCCATAAACAAGGTAAAATTTGTAACATACAAATTCTAATAACAAGTTGCCAGATCTTAAAAAGAAAGAGAAGAAAATATAACCTACAATAAAGAAAAAAACTTATTCAAACAAAAATTCCACAATTGATGTTGGAATTAGAAGAAATGGACATTAAAATAGTTATTACAGCTGGTATGCCTGGGTGGCTCTGTGGTTGAGCATCTGCCTTTGGCTCAGGGTGTGATCCCAGACTCTGGGAATCGAGTCTCACTACGGGGTCCACATGGGGAGTCTGCTTCTCCCTCTGCCTGTGTATCTCATGAATAAATAAAATCTTTAAAAATAAATAAATTAAATAAAATAGTTATTATAGCTATATATATAATAGATTCAGAAATTCAAGTACAGAGGAGAAAAAGATAGGTAGACCAATAGATAGCTATAGATAGGACCATATCAAACCTTTAGAGATAAAAATATAATGTGGGAGTTGAAAATAGACTTGAAATTAAGAACTAAGAACAGATTAGATACTGCAGAAAAAAAGTTTAGTGATCCTGAATACATAGCAATAGAATTACCCAAAATGAAACAAAGAGCTTTTAAATGAACACTGCATGAAACATAAGATAATATCAAGCAGCCTAATATATGTATAACTGGAGTCCTCAGGTTTTGAGGGTGATGGAGGTGGCAGAAAAAAATGAAGAAATAATGGCTATAATTTTTAAAAACTTGATGAAAACTATAAATGCATAGATACAAGAAGCTAAGAAATCTTAAGCACTGGGGTATCTGGCTGGCTCAGTTGGTAGAGCCTGTGACTCTTGACCTCAGGGTCATGAATTTGAGCCCCACATTGGACATGGAGCACACTAAAACAAACAAACAAACAAAAAACAACAACAACAAAAAGAAAACAAAATAAACCTCAAGCACAATAAATCAAAGAAAATATGCCAAGGTGCATCATATTCAAAGTGCTCAAAATCAGTGATAAAGAAAAATATATTGAAAGTAGCCAGGCAGGGGATGGGGGAAAGGTCTTATTACATATAAAGAAACAATAATCAAGACACCAATTTCTTGGCTGGAGACAATGCAAGCAAAAATACAGATGAAATATCTGTCAATATAGAATTCTACACCTAGTGAAAATACTTTTCAAAATAAAAATGTAATAAAAACTTAGGCAGATATATATAAAACTAAAATGCATCACCAGCAGAGCATTGCTACAATAAATGTTGAAGGAAATCCTCAGGTAGAAAAAGAAATTATATCAAATGAAAATAAAAATCTACACAAAAGAATAAAGAACATCAAAAATGATAACAAAATGGGAGAATATATTGTTATTATTTAAAATATCTTTTAAAAAATAATTAAATGTTTAAACAAAAGTAATATTAAGATAGTGCATTGTTTAAACATTTATAAAAGTAAAATTCATGACACTAATATCACAAAAGTTGGGAGAGAAGAAAAAGGTGTATACTGTTGAAAAGTTCATATAACCATGATAAAGTGGTATAATTTTACCTGAAGATAAAACTTGATAGGTTAAAAATGTATAATATAAAATGTAAAGCACCTACTATAATAAAGAGTTACTAGTACCAACAACATAGATAAATTAGAATCATTAAAAAAAAGTCTAAAAGAAAGATGGAGGGGAAAAAATGGAACAAAAGACAGATGAGACAAATAGAAAGCAAATAGCAAGATGATCAATTTAAGCAAAATCATATCAATACTTACATTAAATTTAAATTATCTAAATACTTGAAAAGGTAGAGATTGCCATATAGATATTTTTAAATTAATACCTATATATACACTATGCGTTAAAGATGAAGAAATAAGTACATTAAAAGTGAAAATATGAATATATATATATACCATATTAACATTAATCAAGAGAGCTGGAGGTTGGCATTAATTTTAGACAAAGTACATTTCAAAGCAAAGATTATTTGGAGAATATAGAAAATCATTTCATAATCATATTAATCAACAAGTATAACATTCCTAACATTTATGTAACTAATAATAGAGCTTCAAAATATATGAAGCAAAAACTGATAGGACTTCTAGAAGAAATGTACTAATCCATAATTATAATTGGCAATTTCAACACTCCTCTTCCAATAATTTATAGAATAGACACAAATAAGTTAAAATTTAGATTTGAATAACACTATCAGCCTACTTGATCTAACTAATTAATATTCACAGAACATACCACCAAACAACAGCAGAATACATATGCAAGTGCACACTGAACATTCACCTATACAGACCATATTATGGGCCACAAAATAAGTTTCAATAAATGTAACAGGATTTGAACCATACAAGTACGTGCCTTAATCACAATGTAACTAATTTAGAAACTAATAACAGATAAATAAAGATGAATAAAGAGCTCTACTAAATCCCCAAGTATCTGGAAACTAAAATACACATTTCTAAATATCCTATGGATCAAAAAAAGAAAAAAGAAATCAAAGAGGATATTAGAAAAGACTACACACTGGATGAAAAGAAAACACAACAAATCAACATCTCAAAATTTGTGGTACAGTAATGAGTGAGAAACTTATGGCACAAATCCCTATGTTAGAAAAGAAGAATCGATTCAAATCAATAACATCAGTTCCAACTGAAGCATCTAGAAAAATGAGAAGTACTTAAACTCAAAATAAGTAAAAAGAAAGCAATCATAAATATAAGTATAAAAGTGAATGAAACAAAAAAATAGGAAAATGAAACAGAACCAAAAGCTGGTTCTTTGAGAAAATCATTAAATAGGTAAACCTCTCTAGTCAAGTATATCAGGGAAAAAAGGCGGGGGGGCGGGGAGGAGGGGGACAAATTAGCAATAGCTGGAATGAAAGATGTAACAACACTATAGATTCTACAAATATGAAATATGAAAAATTTTATGCCAATAAATTAGACTACTCCTTCAAACACACAAAATACTAAATCTCACACAAGAAGACACCAATAAGCCAACTAGCTCTACATCTATCACAAAAATGAATTTATACTTAAAAGCTATTCCACAAAGTAAATTATGGAAATATGAAATATGAAAAATTTCATATGGAAATATGAAAAATTTTATGCCAATATGAAATATGAAATATGCCAATATGCCAATATGAAATATGCCAATAAATTAGACTACTCCTTCAAACACACAAAATACTAAATCTCACACAAGAAGACACCAATAAGCCAACTAGCTCTACATCTATCACAAAAATGAATTTATACTTAAAAGCTATTCCACAAAGTAAATTCAAAGCCCAAATGACTTCACTGGTTATTTCTGCCGAACACTTAAGGGAGAAATATCAATTTTATAAACACCCTTCCATAAAATTGAAGAAGGAATACATTCCAATTCATTCTATGAGATCAGCTAGTCTGATAACAAAACAAAGTCAAGGTATGCTTAGGTGGCTTAGTTGGTTAAGCATTCAACTTTTTATCTCAGTTCAGGTTTTGATCTCAGGATCATGTTCAAGCCTCACATTAGGCTCCATGGAGCCTACTTAAAAAAATAATAATAAAAATCAAATTGAATAAAAACATAATGATGTCATTACAAGAAAAGAAAACCGACGACCAATATCCTTCATGAATATTGGCGTAAATACTGTAAGCAAAAATTTAACCAATGGAATACAATAATATTCTAGGATGCTATATCATGACCAAATAGGGTTTATCCCAGGAATGAAAAATTAGTTTGACATCCAAAAATGAATCAATATCATTCATCATTTTAACAAACAAAAAAAAATGGAAAAATATATAGTTATCTCAATAGACATAGAAAAAGCATTTGCTAAAATCCAAAACCCATTCCTGATTTAAAAAACAAAACAAAACAAAACAAAAAAAACCTTTCAGTCAACTTGCAATAGAAGTAGACTTCCTCAATTCCAATAAAAGGCATCTATCAAAAACTTATAGCTAATATACTTAATGGTGATAGACTCTTTCCATAACATCAGGAAAAAATACAAGGATGACCACTCTCAGCACTTCTACTATACATTGTACTGAAGATTCTATTTACCATCATAAAGCAAGAAAAAAATGCAAACTGGGAAGGAAGAAGTAAAACTCCTTATTCGTAATTGATATAATCCTATATAGAAAATCACAAAACCCGGGATCCCTGGGTGGCACAGCGGTTTGGTGCCTGCCTTTGGCCCAGGGCGCGATCCTGGAGACCCGGGATCGAATCCCACGTTGGGCTCCCGGTGCATGGAGCCTGCTTCTCTATCTCTCTCTCTCTCTCTCTCTCTGTGTGTCAATCATAAAAAAAAAAGAAAGAAAGAAAATCCCAAAACCCAAACAAAAAAGCTAATAGAACTAATAAGTGAATTCAGTGCTATTTCAAGAAACAAGATTAACATAAAAATATCAGTTTTATTTGTATATAATAGCAAAAAATTAGAAATTAGTTTTTAAATATCATTTCTAGAACCAAGAAAAATATCTGCACTATGTGGAATGAATATGGATAAAGACGCATAAGTCATGTACATGAAAAACTATAAAACATTTCTGAGAGAAATTAAAGAAAATAAAAATAAATGGAAAACTATGTGTTCATGGGTTAATTAAATTTGTTAAAATGCTGTGCTAAATTGAAAACTGTCCCTACAAGATCCATATCTACCTAGAACCAGTAGATGTGACCATATTTAGAAATAGGGACTTTACATATGTAATCAGGTAAAAATGAGCTATGGTGGAGTAGATGGGCCCTCATTCAATGAATGTCCCTTATAAAAAAGAGGCAAATGAGGACACAGACACACAGGTGAGAAAGTCATGTGAAGACCGGAGCAGAGATCACCATGGTGCATCTATAAGCCAAGAAACACCAAGGATGGCTGGCAACTGTTTATGGCATGATCTCTGTAGATATTCAAGAACAAATCCAAAATACAATAAGCAGCAACTTGGGATGCCTGGGTGGCTCAGTGGTTAAGCATCTGCCTTCAGCTCAGGGCATGATCCTGGAGTTCCAGGATTGAGTCCCACATCAAGCTGACTCTATGGAGCCTGCTTCTCTGTCTGCCTATGTCTCTGCCTCTCTCTCTGTGTGTCTCTTATGAATAAATAAATAAAATCTTTAAAAAAACACACACAGTAAGCAGCAACTCAATCGAGATTTTATAATACTATATGCCAGGCACTTTACACACTACATTATTTAATTTTCTTAACAATCCAATGAAGTGACATAATCAACTCCATTTTACAGGTGAAGAAACTAAACTTCAAAGGAATGAAGTAATTTAGAAGAATTATGCAGCAAATGAGGAGAATATGATTTCAAACCCAGGTCTGTCTGAACAGGTCATTTTGTTCTTAATTAATAACACACTATATTGGATTAACCTGATTTCTGTATACCCATTTAAATATACCTGTCAACTATGAAAGTGTGGGAGATATGGTAGAGAATAAGCCAGTCATTCAATAAATAAATACCTATAGACTCATCATTCATTTATAACAGAATTTTTATCAGACAACTATTTATAAAGACCCAACAAGGTGCCCTGTACTAAACCCTCAATGGCAATAGATATTTATTTTAAAGTCAAAGACACAGGGTTTCTGAGTTGTAAGAAACTACATACATTGTTAGCATGATGCCTTATTTTATACTTACGAGGTATAACTCCCCAAAACTCAACAGAGATTAACAACTCAAGCCTCTTGCATTCTATACTGAATTCATTAATGGACGTTGTGCAAAACTCTGGGAGGAAATGTAAGATTCCAAAGGTGTCTGAAACATTATCATCTCTCTATAAACCCCACGTACATGAAATGAAATAAACAAGAAATGTTTTAAAGATTTTTATTTATTCATGAGAGTCACAGATTGAGAGGCAGAGACATAGAGAGAGAGAGAGAGAGAGAGAGAGAGAGGAGCAGGCTCTTCACAGTGAGCCTGACGCAGGACTCGATCTCAGGACCCAGAGATCATGACCTGAGCCGAAAGCAGACGCTCAACCACTGAGCCACCAGGCATCCCTAAATAATTTTTTTTAAGTATTACATAATAGATAGAAAGTCAAGAGTAGAAACCCTCTAAGAAAAAGTTAGAATTTACTAGTTTTGGGGAAGATGCATCAAGTTCTTCATAGTTCTGCTTAGTATTCATCTTTGCATTCAGCAAGACAAGTAGACAATGTGATATATGCAAAGCAGAGGCTTCTTAATACATCCATTCAATATAGACAGTTATCATGTTATCTGATATCTCTATTAAAAATCACCCCAAAATAGATTAAAGATTTAAATGTAAGACTCAAAACCATAAAACTACTACTATGAGAAAACAAAGGGACAATTACTCCTTGGCATTGACTTTGGCAATGAATTCTTAGAGATGACTTCAAAAGCATGGGTAACAAAAGCAAAAATAGGCAAGTGGAATTACATCAAATGAAAAACCTGCACAGCAAAAGAAATAAACAAAGTGAATAGGCCACCTATGGAATAGGATCCTGAAAATATCTGCAAGCCAAATTTCTAATCAAGGGTTACTCCCCAAAATAATGAGGAATTCCTGGGACACCTGGGTGGCTCAGTGGTTGAGCATCTGCCTTTGGCTCAAGTTGTGATCCCAGAGTCCTGGAATCAAGTCCTGCATCAGGCTCTCCGAAGGGAGCCTGCTTCTTCCTCTGCCTATGTGTCTACTTCTCTCTGTGTCTCTCATGAATAAATAAATAGAATCTTTAAAAATAATAATAATAAGGAACTTCTACAACACAATAGCAAAAAAGCAAATAAACCAATTTTTTAAAGTGCAAAGGACCTGAATAGATGTTTGTCTAATGAAGACTTAGAGATGGTTAAGAGGTATATTGAAAGGTGGGGATCCCTGGGTGGCGCAGCGGTTTGGCGCCTGCCTTTGGCCCAGGGCACGATCCTGGAGACCCGGGATCGAATCCCACGTCGGGCTCCCAGTGCATGGAGCCTGCTTCTCCCTCTGCCTGTGTCTCTGCCTCTCTCTCTCTCTCTCTCTCTCTATCATAAATAAATAAAAATTTTAAAAAAAGAGGTATATCGAAAGGTGCTTGATATCACTAGGCATCAGGAAAATGCAAATCAAAACCATAATGAGATATCACCTCATAATTGTTAGGATGCCTGTGATGATAAAAATAAATCCAAAGAAGTGTTGGTAAGGATGTGGAGAAAACAGAACACTCATACACCATTGGTAAGAATGTACGTTGGTACATTTATCACAGAAAGCAGTATGGAAGTTCTTCAAAAGAGCACAAAAGAGAACTACCATATGATCCAGCATCACATTTCTGGAAATATATCCAAAGGAACTGAAATCAGGACCTCAGAGATACTGCATTCCCACATTCACTACAGCATTATTCATGATAGTTAAGGCATGAAAACAGTCTGAATGTCCACTGATAGATGAATGGATTTTTAAAATGTGCTACACTTACAACAGAATATTAGCCTTAAATAAGAAAATCCTACTATTTGTAATAACATGGATGAACCTGAAGTTCATTGTGCTAAGTGAAATAAGCCAGACACCAAAGAACAAAAAACGGTTAGGGGAGGGGGTGAGCCAGGTGGCATCGGTCAAAAAGTATAAAGTTTCATTTATGCAAGATGAATAACTCTTGGAGATCTACTATAGAGCATAGAGCCTATAGTTAACAATACCGCATTCTATACTTAAAAATTTCCCAAGATGGTAGATCTTATGTTAAATATTATTAGAAGGAAGGAAGGACGGAAGGAAGGAAAGAAAGAGAGAAACAAAGAACAAAGACAGTGAAAGGAGACTTTGGGAGGTGATGGATATATTTATGGCACAGGTTGTGCTGATGGTTTCAGGGTTAATTTTTATCTCCAAATTCATTATATAAAGCTTTGTGAATGCTAGCCATACCTCAAAAAAGTATTTTTTTAAATATGCAAAAAGTAGTATGCTAAACAATAACAGTAATAATAATGATGAATACTTTGGTGTTACTCTTTCACCAACACTTTGCTTCAGCAAAGTATTTTTGTTCTAAAAAAAAAGTTCACAAGTAATTTTTCTTTTGCTTCTTAACAACAAGAACTGTATAATGAAAAGACCATTTGGCTGGTGTCAGAACATCTAGGTTATAAACCTCAACCACACCTTTATTACTTTGGGAAACTCTCTAAAACTACTCTGCATGTCTCTCTTGATCTATACATTATTGTGGTTAAAGGACCTCAATAGTGTCTTCTGATTCCAAAATTCCAAAAATATTAGAAATTTAGAAATAATTTAGAAATGCTATAATCTCCCTTCTTATGAAAGGAAGTTAACATTACTGATCACCAATATGCTGCAACTGCTCGTTTATTACACACATACACACCATGGGAACATATTGGCATTTCCCTTCTGAGCATCAGCAGAGAAAAATTCTTGTAACCCAGACACAGGGATAGATGTAGAAGTGTTGTCTGAGATGAAAACAATTGCTTCTTCCATGGATTTTCAGCTCCCACATACCATCTGAGCACCTGAGTATGATGTCCAACCCCCTGATCACAATAACCAGAGGGTGCAAAGCAGTTAACCCCTATCCAGGCCCCAGTAATTCCTCTTCAATTGCTAATACTGTAAATGTTCAGACTGCTTACAGAGGAGGTCAATCCCCCAGTTCTGTACAAAAGAATTAAGCAGAGCCACACAAAGTCATCTAAAGCAAGGACTAGACTCATGAGGTCATCTCAAGAAGCCTTTTGAGTCTTCTTTCTGGTTTGATGTCACTTGCTGACCTCACTAAGACTGTGTGGCCATGAAGGAATGTGAGTTCCAGTGTAGTTGCACACAGGCAGTCTAGCAGCCAAGCCCTTACCTATAGCTGACACTCACAGCCCCAACCACCATCACAAGTGTCTCCTGGTTACAATGAACAAAACTTCTTTTATCTAAAGGAGAGGTAGTTGGGCTGTTACTTTTGTTTTTATCAAACCCATAGAAGAAAGCAAATGCCTAAAATGCCTAACTGGTGAAATGAGGACAAATCCTGTCCTAGAAGCATAGCAGTCGGAGAGACAGAAAAACCCAGTTCTGAATAGAGACCCCTCTGCAGACCCTGAGTGAGCACACTCGTGTCTGGCACTTTCTGTACTGGAGATTCATTGCAATACTGACCATGGGGACTGAGCTGCCCAGTAATCAGAGAAGGAAGGTTATAGTAAAGTATATATTTTAATAACTAAAGACAATGGACCGGGGTCAGACCAACTCCACCTTGTGGTAAATTCTGTTTTATTGCTATGACTCACTGTGCTTCCAGTATGGATGGATATGATGTCACCCCTAGGAAAGAAAAAAGAGAACTTCAAGGAGCAAATGGTTTTTCCTATATACTCCATGTGATTACTAGAGTCCTCTCTAGGAGACATTTCATGCGTAAAGACACGAAGGCGTTAAACAGTCCACAGATGATCTCTTCAGGCATATAGCTACTTATGAATTTAGGATGAGGGACCCAAAATCCTGCTGTCGTGCCTCATTACAGAAAGCCAAAGTGATATGCACATAGAGTCTCCTCCCAAATCTATGTGGACAGGGGCTGCCAGGATGCATACAAAGAAAACCACTGTGCCATCTCTAATTGGCACAACACAAAAATGAATGTGGATAAAAGCTCTCTGGAAAAGGGCAGGATTCTAATAATCTCCCATTATTCGGGGATGCCTTGCCAGCTGGCAGAGCCAAATCCGGGCACATTCTCAGCCAGTTCTCATCTTTGGGATGCAGTGAGGTGAAAACAAAGTGATCAACCTGGATTTCTGATTTATTCGAATTTGCAGTTCACGTTCAGTATTCCCAGACCTGCCATGGGCCCCCATCACTTCACAGACCTGTAACTAGTGAAGCTGGGCCAAGGTGGTAGACTCACTTTGCTGCCAGAATGGAAATATTCCAAATCAGAGCAGAAATGTCTGAGGATCTAGCCTACAAAAATATTCTATACATTCAAAAAGTTTTATGTAAAAGATATTTATTGCAACACTAAAATTTCCAAAAATAAGAAACATTAATGTCCTCAAATCATGGTTAATGAACTGTGCAATATCCATCTCATAGAATATTATGAGGCCTTTGAAAACATTTCCATCGAATTTATAATAATATAGAAAATCTACAGATAAAATAGAGATATGGAGTCATAAATATACATCATTATGCCAAGTAAATGAAAGAACGTATATATTGAGAAGTTAAAAACAAAGTTTAAAAAGAAAAAAATCACCAAAATTCTAGAGTTAGCAGTATTTTCCTTTGAGTGGTAAGACTCTAAGTGACTTTAATTTTTCATTACATTTTCCTCTATATTCTAAGTGTTTATCATATAATACCTGTTATTTTTATAATGGACCTGTTGTTTTTATAAAGAGACTTTTAATGAAGCTTTCAACAAAGTTCTAAGCTAAAGACTAATTAAACTTTATATTTTTGTATGTATTTTGAGCTGGCCTACAAATTCTCAAGGTGCCTGATACCAGGGTGATTTGGGGGGCTATAGCTCCTTCCTCCCTGCAACAGTTGGGACAAGTTTAAGAAGTTCAGGTTGCTTTTCAAGGTACTAACAGAATATTCCATTGGCTGGGGATACTTTGACCCTGTTGGTAAGCCTTGGATTTTAGCCTGTGAGTGCTTCTGAAATAGCCCTATTTGGTGAAGTGTGCTTTTTGATCCGCTTTTAAGAAGACCAGCCAATGGCTACATTGCAAGCTTAAATAACAACAAAATTTGAGGGAAAGATTAGCAAGCTGTGGGAATCCAAATGTACCTGACTACAACTCATGGGGCTGACTTAATGAGCCACAGGAAATTCAAATGACTGAATCTTTCAGTTTCTTTTAATTTTTGTACTATTATAATGACCAGCCAGTAAGTGCCTGGTACTTAAACCAGATCTAATGTGGTAACTGAGCTTGGTAATAAAGAGTCTGTGTTTCAATTCACATGGTAACCCTACAGTTGACAAAATTCTGAGGGACAAGAAAGAATAATCTAATCTAATTTTTCTCATTCTTTCTTTAGCTGGGTAGATTTGTGATCTATGATAGCATACAAGGTCTGAGTTAGTTTATTTATTATAGTTGCAAATAACTGAAACCTATTTAAGTAAAATAGGTGAATATGTTATAAAGTCATAAAGATGTCTCATAGGAAGGAGCAGCCAGGCCTGAGGAATAAACTGGAAGGATAAACCAGAATCTGTAAAGAAGGTCTTCCTCCTCATTTAGTTCTATATCTTTCTGTATTTTCCCCCATTTGTTTATTTCTCTCTGTTTTCTCCATGTATTGGCTATAAACCTGACCATCAACAGCTTTATTGAGGGGTCCAGCCACCCAGGGAAAGATGACTTTGGCTCAATCTCTCTTATCTCCATCTCCAGCTCCCCCAACCCCCAAGTCTCTATATCTAGGACTCTGACTGGCTGAATTTAGGTGTAGTGTTGACTCTGAACCACTCAGCTATAGCCAAAGGATATACAATCACTTTGTAAAAACAAGGCTTCTGAGAGCCTTGCACCTATAACCAGACAGATAACAAGAGACACGGAGGGCCAGGAACAAAAGAAGAAAAAATGTCCGCTAAATGCATCATTCATGTTTCCTCATTGGTAGTTCAACACAAGACTGTGTTCAAAAAATAAGAATAAAGTTTGGCAATATATTAAGGACAGCAAGAACATGAAGAATATCATTTCCTTATGGATGAACCTCCTAGAAGCTCCCAAAGGATGACTAGAGAACAAGTGACAGAAGAAATATCTGCAAGCACTATGTGAAAGCAATAGAAGTACTGAGAGAAACAATGTAGGGGTGCTGTTGACAGAAGAGAATGACGCAACTCTTAATAGCAAATAAGTAAAATGTTAGGAGGAAATGTGAAATAAGGATGGCAGGTAATGTGAAGATATGGACTGACTTGCTATTAACAGTTGGAGGTTAAAAATAGTGACATCTGGATAAACCAACAATAGAAGAAGAAGCTTATTTGATGTAGCAAAGGAAAATATTAGGAAATATCACATAGTTAACTAAAATTAGGATGTAGAGAAGAGGCAAGAAAGGAAAGAAAAAATCATACCGATTTCATCATTAATCCTAGAAAATTAATAAATATTGCCCAAAGAAAGAATTAAGGCTATTGCATACAATTATAGTTGTATAGGAAAGAACCATAACAAAAATATAAACTTTTTTAATTACCAGAAGGATCAAAACATAGAGCATATAAAGCAGAGTAAGCCATGAAATATAACAGTGTAAAAAATAAAGCATAAAATAAAATGACAAAACCTAGACCAAACATTTTTATTTCAGCAAGAATAAAGGAACTGTATTTATCTATTAAAAGGAAAAGTCTTATGGATTTGATCACAAAGCTAAACCAAATAAATACTATAAATGTAAGTCAAACATAAAACATCAATTTAGAAAATTTGAAAATCAATTGACAAATTAAATTACTATCTTACTACAAAGAAAAGTCCAAAAATCATGAGATGAATGAATGAAAGGCAAAAAAACATAAGATGAAAAAAGAAAAAAGCTTTAAAATTATAAAGAATATAGTTCTCAATGAAACTATAACAGTAGAACTATCTATATGTTATAAAAGATATTAACAATATTAATAATAAAAACTAGCAAATACTGAAAGAAATAGAAGCAGTAAGAAGTAGAAAATACAGACAAATAATATAAGTAATAAAATACATCTAGATGACATACTTTAAAAACCCTATTATGGAAACAGAGACTATTATTTCTTTCAATTATCCAAGAAAAATCCACAAAACTCATTAGGCCACAAAAAAAAAAAAAAAAAAAAAAAAAAAAAAAAAATTCAGTGAATTCTAGAAAGCAGAAATAATCCAGACAAATTCACTGGTCATAATACAATAAAACTAGGAATAAAAATTAAAAGCTCAATATAATCTGAAAATGAAAAAAAGAATCCTCTCTTTAACTTGTGTCAAACAGAAAATGAAAATTGAAATTGCAGAATATCTTTATAGGTTATGATAAAAATATGCCATCCCATCTATACCCATTTAGATTTTGTGAGTATGATGTGCTCGCTCAGGAAGCATACCTCCCTTCCTGCCTGGCAGCAAAGGGAAGCTCCAGCCAGTTCCTGACTTCAGATATCTTCAGGCCTGATGCCAGCACCAGCTGCTCTCCCCACAAAAGAAAGGAGACAACATCAGGTTTTCCCAGGAAATGCTTCATGTTCCCTTCTCCCACAATAGCATAGTTTCATGGCCTTTTCCATCTGTTATTTCTCCCTTATTTGTCCCTGCCTAAACTGTCCAGTTTAGTAGGGTATAAATCCAGCCAGTTCCAGTGAATAAAATATTTTTACTACAGTTCAGTAAACATCTGGGAACTTTTGTACACCACACTGCACTTCTGGAAAACATACCCTAATCTCTCAGAGGGGTTCTCTTGCTTCACACTGACATTTATTGGTGGTTGTCTCCTCCAGTTTGATTCTGTCCCCTAGGTGAGAGGATCACAAACCTCTCCAATCTTGTGAAATTTCAGCAGAGTCTCCTGTCAGGGTAATGTCTAGACTTCTTGTATAGCTCCAAGTGAAATATGGGAAGAAAAAGTTGATTGTCCAGTTTGGCTGCATCTTTTGAAATTTTATGAAAACTTACCTAGCACCTCCTTAAGAAATGAGCGTAGTCAGGGGCACCTGGGTGGCTCGGTTGGTTAAGCATCCAACTCTTGAATTCTGCTTGGGTTATGATCTCAGGGTCATGGTACTGAGCCTTGCATTTGGCTCTGTGTTCAGCAGAGAGTCTGCCTGAGATTCTCTCTCTCTCTGTCTCTCTCTTACTCTGCCCCCTTACCCACTCTCACCCTCTCTCTAAAATAAATAAATCTTTTTGAAAAGAAGAAATAAGTATAGTTATCACCTGATATCCTCAGCTCTGAGTACTAATTCCCAACAAAAGCATCCATCCTGTTCCTTTTCCTGTTATACTGGCTCATGTTGTCCCCTGTTGTTCCATGGACATCAGTTTTGGCCTGTCCCTCACTGAACATAAGCCATTACATACCAGAGAACAGACCCAATCATTCTTCTGCATCCCTAATCCACTCAGAGCAACTACCACAGATGAGTGGAAATTAATAGATTAATGAATATGTAATTAATTGTTGCATTACAGATTCATAGCTTGCAAGGCTTAGAGATTACATGATTAATAAATTACCTGATTAATAAATTACTTGAGTGATAAACATGTAATTACTTGTCATATTATAGATTCATAACTTGAAGCTTGATGATAGCTGACTGAATTCATCCCCAAGGTACCCCACAAGTTACTCCTAGACACCAATCCATTCCCTATATAGTTTTAGAGAAGGACCAGATATGTTCTTGCATAACTTTAAACTCTTTTACCATCTGAGGTCCTGTTTTTGCTTCTGTAAGACTTATTGGATACTTCTGTGAGACAATCTGTTAATGAGTGGTTCTTTTGATACCTCCAGAAGGCCTCCGCAGACATCTGCTATACTCTCAATTCCACCTGCTACTAGTGGCTAGCAACTCTTCCTTAAGTCAACTTTAATTAAGAGATAAGTAATGAGGAATTCCTATATGCCTGTCCCTGAGTCCAGGAAATCTGTGAAATGAAGAAGACTAGAATCTGAATAAAGGAGTTCAAGTCATCGGAAACACAGATGTGTAAGGAAATCACTACTCCAGATTTTAGTGAATGCAGAATGTTGCATAGATGAAGATATAATTAATTCTGGTGGTTGGATGGTCTAGAGGTTTCACGGGGGAAGCAATATCCAAAGTGGGCTTTGAATTAGCCCAAAAGATAAAGAAAAGGATTCTCCCAAACAAGAGTAAGGAATGTACAAAACTTCAGAGACAAAAATCACATCTACTCCAACTTATAGTCCTCTGTCTCCTGTCAAAAGAATAAGAGAGTTAAACCTGAAGTTCTGTGTACAGAAATTATATGTGAAAAGATGACATAAAATCCATTCTGTATTTGTATGTATCTACCTTGTCTTTCTGCCTAGGTTTTAATTAAATCCAGTTTCTCTTTTAAAATAACACTCAAATGTTAATATGGAACCACATATCTAGGTTTTGGCAAATCTATAAAATTGGGAGAAAACATACAGTATATTCTCTAAGACTTATGTATCTTAGAATTGAGGATTTGTCATTCTTTAATTCACAGTAAATAAGGAAATCGAGATGTTTACCAAAAGAAATGCAAGACATATTATATTTTAGTGTCTCTAAAAACATCTTAGTTTGCCACATTCAGAAGCAATCTGAGTTGACAGTGTTTTCGATTACTTAAAACAGCAAGATGCTGGGAACATTTCTCAGTTGAAATGCTAAGTTAAAACATGTCAAGGTTCTTCCCAAATCCAGAAAATCATTTTAGGATTTGCACAGGCAAATCCATGTAATCCTCTTGATTTTTAATCTACTAAAATCGGTGGCTGAACAAGAAGCGTCATTGCTTCTGCATCTTCCAACTGCAGTTATGGCTTTTGCCACTGAGGAACCACAGGCCACAGAAATGAATGGATGCACATTCCTTGGCTCTAGAGCTATAGTCTGAGCCCTCACCCCACCTGCCAAGGACAGTATCTTTCTCTTTCTCTTAATTCTTCTCTTTATCTAAAAAAAATTTCACATAAAACTCCACATAAAAATATAAAAATGTAGTAAATACCAGGGTGCCTATGTGGCCCTGTCAGTTAAGCATCTGACTCTTGATTTCAGCTCCGGTCATGATCTCAGGATCTTGAGATCAAGCCCCACATTGGACTCCATGCTCAGCACAGAGTCTGCTTAAGATTCTCTCTCCCATCTCCCTCTCCCTCTGCTCCTCCCCCCGTTTATACACATTTGCTCGCTCTCTCTCCAAAAAAAAAAAGGTAGTAATATCAAAAAGCACACTTCAGTAAGGTACTCTAGATTTCTCTTGTGGCTTCTAGTACACTCTGGCACACTGTCACCTACCCCAGTTTTATCAGTTTGAGAAGCTAAATTTTAGATTGTAAACAGGCTTAAAAAATACTCATAGTAATGGCTAATATGAATCAGCACTTCCTGCTTCAAAAGCATAACCTCTGGGCATCCCTGGTGACTTAACAGTTTAGTGCCACCTTCAGCCCGGGGTGTGTTCCTAGAGTCCTGGGATTGAGTCCCACGTCAGGCTCCCTGCATGGAGCCTGCTTCTCTCTCTGCCTGTGTCTCTGACTCTCTCTCTCTCTGTGTGTCTCTCATGAATAAATAAATAAAAATATTTTTTAAAAAAAGTGTAACCTCATTTAATTCTCACAACTACTCTACGAGGAAGGCACTACTGTTTACTATCATTAACATCCCCCTATGACAGATAAGGAAACTGAGACTCAAAAATATAAAACACTGGCCCAAGTTAAACCCTAATGGTAAACTCAAGAAGTCTATGGTCTTTACCATGTTTTCATGTCTCACTGCCTTCCCTATGCATGATTTATATATTTAAATTTATACATATTTAAAGTGTAAATTTTAATTTGGATGCTACCAGTAATGTGTACATAATACTTTTGAGTAAACATCAGTCATGAGTTGAACACTCTGAACCTCCCTCAATAAATACCATATTTTTTTAAATACATGATATTGGCCATCACGACAAATAAAACGTGTATGGTATTTCATAGCTCAAAACTACAAGAGTACATAGGCATTGCCAGAGCAGTCTCCAAATAAGATTCTTCTTACCTCTATTGCCATATCTTCACTACCATCTCACAGTATAAAAGAGCATTCTTCTCCAGACACCTCCCTTGCATTTTATGATCTTTTGCATTTATTTCTCTGTCCATTTCAGTGCTGTATAGATCCAGTGAATCCCAGTGCACAAAATGTTCTTATTGTAATGTAAAGCAACATGAAAGAATAGGTAGCCCTGGCTGTTCAATGCCCTCTGTGTACTTGAAATGGTTGCATAAACCAATGGCCTCACTGTTAAGTAGACTGTATATTCTCATGGTAAAAGAATTTCCTAATGGAAAGTCAGTGACATAAACAAATAATAGCTATTACCAGCAATATATCATAGAGCAAATTACACTTTAACTATAAATTTCATTATTTAAATACCAAAATTATTCTTCAAGTCCCACCTAAAAAGCATAAATTTATAAACCATTAATTATACAGGAGGTTCCAGTAGACATTTACACACAAAAGTTCCACTGCATTGGGATACCTTGGTGGCTCAGCAGTTGAGTGTCTGCCTTCAGTTCAGGGCATGGTCCTGGTGTCCTGGGATCGAGTCCCGCATCGGGCTCCTGCATGGAGCCTGCTTCTCCCTCTGCTTATGTCTCTGCCTCTCTCTGTGTCTCTCATGAATAAATAAAATCTTTAAAAAAAAAAAAAAAAGTTCCACTGCATCTATCATATCTATCTGCTGCCCTAGTTCCCCTCATCTCTTTCTACATAGCCAATTCTCTTCTCAGACATGATTCTACTTTCCTTTTTTTAACTTCCCTGTTCAATCCTTTCTAAATAGCCACTTAACTAAAACAACTTTCTCTTGAGTCACCAGTGAGTTCTGCATTACTAAAATCAATTAATGTTTTTATCCCTCATAGTACCAGACCTCTTAGCAGCATTTGATAATGTTAGCTATTACCTCATTCTAGAAACTCTGCCTCTTCTTTGGTTCCAAGGAAAACATTCATCATGTATTTTCCCCCAACATCTCACATTCAGATTCATCCTTTTCTAATCATCATTAAAGTTTACAGTTCTTAAGGTTTGATCCTATATGTTCTCATATTTTTGTAAGGGAATATCATTCACAACTAATTATCCTGAGAAAAATTCCTATCTCTAGGATCAGCCTAGACTCCAGACTCACATATTCCACTGCCTACATGATATATTAAGTCAGAGGCACCTCCATTTCCAACACACCCATGATTATATTTGTGATCTTCCCCACCAAACCCAGTCTTTTACCAGTGGTTCCAACTTCATTAAACATTTTCGTCATCCAGCCTTTTGTACAGACTATAATCCTAGATGTCAACTTGACACCACCTTCTCTTTCAGCCTACTTATATGTAATCCATTACAAAATAATATCTGTTTTACCTCTAAGTACCCTAAATTTGCCCACTTTTTTGTGTCTCCACAGACACCACCATATGCAAACTGCCATCTCTTCCACTAGAACCACTGCCATAGTTTCCCACTGTTCTTCCTCCATACACTCTAGCTCCTCTGATCCTTTCCATACAAGAGAGCCAGAATTAATTTTTGCAAAAACCCATATCTGATTATATTATATCCTATATTAAATATTTTTCATGGTTTTTCATTGTTTTAAGAAAAAGCCAAAATTCCTATCATGATTTATAATGTCCTATATGGTCTGGCCCCTTCCTCCATCTCCATCTTCACCATGCATCAATCTTTCCTTTGTTTTTGCTTCAGTCACCCCAATTTTCTACCAACTTTTTCTATTTTGCAATAGGCTTTTTGACAATTGTGTTTTCTTCATGGAACATTTCTTTTACCAGTTCCTTCATCTCCATACATACTACCTTACCACCAGGATCTCTTAGCCATCCTCATCCTCAGTTCTGGAATCACTTCCTCTGAGAAGCCTTCCCTGAATATCCTCTCCTCCCCCTCAATACACATAGATCTATATCAGTTTCCCATTGTTATAGTGTGCTTAGGAACATTCATTTACATCTTATATATCATTTCAAACAGCATGAGCATCATGATTAACCCACATTTGCCTGAAGCAATAAAGCACAGATCATGTCCTTGTTTATCAATGTAACCTTAAACCTTGATACATAACTGAACACATATTCAATTATTAAAAGTATCTGTTGGATGAATGAATTAATTAAACCTAAAGCAACATATTAAAATCAAATAAACATCCTCAAACAATTTTTCCACATCCTGGGAATTTAAGAAGATGGATTTGGATCCATCTGAGAAGATGGATTTGGATGATGCTTCCCTCCAACCTTGACAATTTCCGCTATAAAAATAGGATATATTCAAAGTTATTTCAATGAGCTTAGAACTAAGTTTAAAATATAAAAGTTCTGTGGGGTAAGGATATACAGAGATTTTAACAAATTTGTTCAGATTATTTCAAATTTCACATTTCTTCATGCCTGTGCCTCAGCTCCTCAGGGAAATCTGTCACTGCCTATCCCCATTCCCAATTCAGTGGAGAACTATGAGAAGGCCTAGCAATTTCATTTATTGTGCACTGGCTCTCTTCAGTGTAACTACACTCTGAATAAGAAATAACCCTGCCCCCTCAAAGACCTCCTAGTCTAGGAGGGAAGGTATAATTCTGAGTTCATATCCCTAGTACCAAATAGTTCATAAAAATACATATATTTAAAAAGAAAAAGAGAAACAACTCAATAGAAAAAAGAGCAGAAAATATCAACAGGTAATTTCAAGAAAACCAAATCCCAAACACCAAATAATCTGCACAACACACACACACACACACACACACCAGTTTGAAGATGGCCTTGACTTGATCTCTTCCTACCACATAATTTTATCTATGCTTCTGGAAAATGACTTACTTAGCTACCCCTTTTCCTGGCCACTTTCACTTTTCTGGCTAAATTTGCTCTCTAATAGCTGCCAACAAAGGAAATACAAAAGCCCCTAATCTGAGGCAAAGGGACAATTCTTTTTATTGATATTTTTGCCTTAAACCCAATGCCAAGATAGATAAAGTGAGGCTCAACACACATAATTTGAGAAGGGATGGTCTTTTTAACAACAACAGCAACAGTAAATCCCAAAATAATCTTGCTTTTGCAAACTTTATAAGAATATACAATCACTGGAACACATGCTAGGGTCCTTCCAGAGGTTGAGAAGATACATCACTCATCTCTAAGTCACTCCTCCTCTAGCCTGCATATCTTCATCCTTGGTGGTTCGGTGTCTGATTCAGCCTCTTGACTTTTGTGTACCCACCTTCTTCTGTAAAATGGAGCCCCCATATCTCTGACCTCTGAATATGCTATTCTTCTAAACCTAGAATACATGCCTAGCTCTTGCCCATGCCTTATCCCCTCTGACTCCTCAGGACAACTCAGCCTGCTACTCACATTTTGACATGCATGTACCTGCCCCCACCCCCAGTTTCAAGATGGTTTTCATGGTGGTGCATCCATGTCAGCCCCAGACTCCATGTTACTGCATTGGCCCCTCTAATACATTTGCCTTGCATCCTATCCTATCCTCAACATAATGCTTTTTTGGAACAGGTTTCTCTCTCTCTCTCTTTTTTTTTTTTACTACTGCATTTAATTTAATTGTGGAATTTTATCTAAATGTTGAAGTCACTCCTCAGAGCTCTTTTTTTAATGTTAAATATATCCATTCTCTTTCAATATTCCATATATGAACAATTCCCCCTGGCCTATAATTAATTCCTTGTGGGACTCTTCAGCTTCTCTGCAGTACTTTCAATTTGTGGGTCTCAATATGAATACAGTATTCCTGCCTGAGAAGAATTAAATACAAAAAGGAATATGGATTTCCCTCCCTGCTCATTAAATATGAATTGTATTTGTATGATAACATTACTATGTTAGTAACTTATCATCATGTTTGATCCATCTCCAAGTTCATTTCTTTCCTGTTCTGGAACATATTTTGTTCCCCATTTTCCAATAGCATGATGCTCTCCATATTGTTTTTTAAGTCCTAAATATGATTCCTAGGGTGTCGCTTTGCTTTAGTCAACCTTTCTAATTTTACAAAATAACACTAAATCATCACCCAGTTTTCAAAGTGCTAATTTTCACAAACAAAGTCTCATTTCCATTTAATATTTACTTGTAAGTATTATTGAGGTAAATAATAATGGTGATTCATTTACTTTCCTTTAGAGTAGAAATTTCTCATGGGAAAGGAACTGGTCTTACACATTCCCTGCTGTCCCAAATCTCACTTTTTCCAGTGTTCTGCTGATCCAAGGATCAAAATGCTTATTCTATACAGTATCTTTTTTCCATATTGCTGAATATCTTGAAAAGGTAATGTGCATGTACTGCCCACAAGTTTTCACTTATCAGTCACATGTCAAACCATTTCAATCTGACTTCCAATCATGCCAACCTCCTGAGAGGGCTTTCTTTAAGGTCAGTATTCACCACCTAATTGAATAAGTGGCCTTTTCTTTGGTTTTTAGCTCACTGAACTCTGTATCTTTTGTCACTACTGATAAGTCTTCCATTTTAAATATATCTCTTCTCTTGATTTTCTTGACAATACTCATTCCATTTTTTCTAACCTCTCTGACTTTTTTTCTTAGTCTCCCACACTAGATTCTCTTCTTAAGTATTGTTAGTACTGAAACTCTATCATTAGTCTACTTCCTTTATTCTCTGCTTTGTCTCCTCAAGGGATCAATACCATGACTTCAACAATCACCTGTATGCTGATGATTCTCAAATGTATTAGGTCACACAATTCTATCTTATAATTATCTCTTAAGTTTAAATCCTCTCCATTTCAATTGCTTTAGCTCTATATTTCTGAACACTGACACTGGCTTGAAAACAGCATTACCTAGGGGTAATTGTTTTAGAAAACAATTCTGATGCCCAGACCCCAATCCAGATCAATTAAGTTAAATATCTGAGCTATCAAAACTGTATTAAAGCTATCAATATATTCCTAATGGTCAACTAAGGCTGAAAGCTGCTGCTCTAATCCAACCTCCTCTTTGCCACACCCAGAATGACCTCATTGAAATCATGGCATTTCCTTTTCTTAAAAATTGTTTTTGAAGTTCCATTTTGTAAAGCAAAATGTGCACATCTAAATGGTCTTTGATGATGAGCCACTGGGGATATAAGATGCTTACCTGTGTGGTTTACTTCATGCCATTTAATTGTATAGCTCTGAAAGATTTATATTATAATTTATTTAGACAAGTAGAATCAAGAGATTTACTTATTTAAAATTTGTTACTGACTCTGAATTCTCTGATGTAATGGTTTCCTATGTAGAATATAAGCACCTGAAGGGATGGACATACTGATTCACTGGGGTCTAATACTTAGATCTTATTGTCAAACCCCACTAGAACTTTTGGACAATAGAAAACAGGTAGAGCCTAGCCAAGATTGGAAATCTAACAGAATATCACACAAATACACACAGAATAGTAGGGAAATAGTTATAAAAATTAGGAACAGGCTAAGCTAGGAATAAACCCATCTCCACAAAAGGATAGGATACAAGCATGGAGCCAAGAGGAGGTAAAGGATATTTTGCCCTAAAATTTTGTAACCACAAGTCCACTCTTTTCTAGTGGTGTTTTACAACTTGCGTTATTTAAAAAGCCTTGAACTTTGGCCCACTTAGGCCAAACAAAGTCTGCCAAAACACTGAACAAAACTAGCAAAAATAATTTTAAAAGTTATGAATCAAAGCATTAAGGAAGGAACTGTTTGGTGAAAACGGTAAAATTTAAAATTCATGAGGTCAATAATTTTTTTTTGCCTATTTTCTTCTCTGTTGTATATTCAGCATCTAAAGAAATGCCTTAAACAGAGAAGACACTCAGAAAAACTCCACTGAATTAATACAAATTTTGTTGAACAATTGTATAAGTCAGATTTCTACATAAAATATCACTTTTCTTCCTTAGAGGATGCTATGGAACCAATTTGTTATTTGGAAAACTGATAACTAGAGAGATGAAGTCAAGCAATTTTTCTTCCTTGACTTAATGAACTATATTTCAGGGTAGACAAATATTTGATGATAAAAAGGAATGAAAACACTAGAAATTTAGGTAAAGGCCTTCAGTGACTGTTATATGGAACATACAAACAAGAAACAAGTAGACACATTTTGTAATTCTTAGGAAAGTAGACAACATCTATGAAGTCTTACTAAAAATATCAAACTTAACCAACAATTTACAGAAGATAAAGGGATCACAGCAACATGTAAACAACACCTCAATGATGTAATCAACAAGATCTACCCTATATACAAACAGCTCAGTTGCTAAAACCACCACCAAAAAAGAAAAAAGAGACAAGAAAAAAATTAATTAGAAAAAGGAATCCTATAGATTGAGACCAGAGAGACACATTAACCAATTACAGTGTATGGATGTTTTGGAGAGTCCATTATTTCAATCATACAAATCATTTTTTAAAAATTAGATAACTATTAAACAGTTACTGGATATGTTATTAAACAGTTACTGGATATGTTATTATATTAAGAAATTATTTATTTATGATATGACATAGCACTTTTTTGTATGACAATGGGGTTGTAGATATATTTCAAAAGAGTATTATCTCAAAATGTATATTGAAATATTAACAACCAACATGATATAATGTCTGAGATTTGCTGCAAATGATCTGGGGGTGGAGAAGAGGAGCCAAAAAGTTGGGGGAGATGATAATTTTTGAAGCTGGATAAATAGGAGTTCATTATTATAGTAGTCTCTGTACTATTATATATGCATATGTTATAAATGTTCTAATATATGAAGTTTAAAAAGCAGACATAGAAAACCTAGAGAAATAACTCATTTTACCTGCCAAATTTGTGAAAATGAATATAAGGAAGGTGTTGCTTCCTATGTGTGATTAAATAACCCTTTTTCTGAAATTTCCACTCTAACTGCCCTGTCCTTACAAGAAGGTAATTGAGCTTGTACAAAAGTTAGTGAAACAGCATTCTAAAGCAAGAAAAGCCAAAATAATTTTAGGCATTAAAGCTTCACATTGTCACAGACCTGTGTTTTACACTAACACTTCAACACTTTCTGTCTCTCATTCATTTTCCTACTTACCTGCCCTTGGTGTTCCATCAACACCCCATTAAAGCAAACACCTGCAGTGGCATTTTCTCTGCTTGTTTCAGGGTGCCCATTAACCCTCCCTATCCCAGACCTCTCTCTGAATATAATTAATATAAAAACCTTAAACCATAATCATATAATCATATTGTCAATAATTTAAACTTCTGTGGCATCAAAATGTTTTACTTATGCATTTTATAATACAGAACTGTCAATGCATCTCTTTTCTTTTGCTGATATATTGGCAGAGTTTCAAGAAATAAGAGAAGCAAAATCAAGATAACTAGCTTCACTTTGTTTCAAAGTGCAAAGAAATAAAGTTTATATTTCAAATGACAATATTATTCATGTAAAAGCATCACACATTTTGGCGATTCAGACCCCAAAGAGGGTTATTCGCCTCTTTAAAGTGCTTCTGCAGCTTAAATTTGTAAGGACAGTACCAGCTGTAGTCACTTGATTGCAGCAATGGGGATGTGCTGTCTCTGAAGTTTAATGGGGCAGCTGTTCAGAAGGTCAATCCAAGTTAACCACTTATTCTGGTCCTCCTATCTGTCGCTTAAAAGACAAGCGTTTAAGAACAAAGAAAGAGAGGGTTTTTAAAAATAATTTGTTTAATGTGATCTAATACATTCAAAACAAGATTTTAAATTTCCCTTACTCACTTTGCTTAATGTTTAAAGTCTTTTCAGATATTGTCCTCATCCTTTTGCTTTAAAGCTTGTGGTTTGTCAAAGCTGCATTTTGGTTTTTTTAGTCACTATTTTTTTTTTCCTAGTTTCATAGATCCTATTCCCCTTACTTGAAGGAAGAATTTTGAGAAGAAAGAGAAAAGAGATGCAAGGGATACATCTCTCTCTCCATCTCTCCTGCAAAGCTTCTAAGATCTATCCACTCTTTCTCATCCTGTAACTATTGATGCCTAGGAAGCATAAAGCACTGTGTTTCTAATTATGGAGATTTTTATATTGCACTCTCTATGAAGGAAGAAAAACAACTCTATCCTTACATTTATCAAACTAGGAGTTGCCAGATTGTCTCAAACACAGTTTTTAAGGGATTCCATGGCTTTTTTGTTTTTCTTAAAGGAATCAGATAGAAATACTCCTCTTATACCAATCGTTCGTAGGCATTTGGATTTTACCATGGGTTCTGCTTAAATATTTAACAACTGGTAAATTATGAACAAATAGTATACTGATGACCCCAACTGTGACAGGCATTAACCTTTAGATAATTACTTGTGAGAAAGTCTGGGATCCCAAGAAAGGAGATTGAATGGCCAAAGTGGGTAGAAGGGAGCATATAGAGCAACAGTTATTTAATAATAATTGTAAATTTATTTCAAAAGTTTCACAGGCACCACAGCTGTTTAAAAGCTGTGGTGGATATATATATATATATATATATATATATATATATATATATACCAGTGGATTTTGTTTTTTTTCTTAAAGATGACCAACATGTGGTAACAACTCTTCTTTTGCCAAATAAATATATTTTAAAAACAAAAACCTAACTACGTCCTATTATCACCATCATCTCATAGTAGGGAAATTTAAAACCACATAACTAAATAGGACATAATCTTAGAATAAAAAAGGCAAGTTCTTTAATAGAATGAGTTTACCTTTATGAAAAACTCACAACATTGATTTTATTTTTTATAATTTCTCTACTGATTCAAGAAAATTTAATTACCGACTTACCCCAGTCCACAGAGAAACCTTCACCTGCTACTTTTGTAAGTGGTCGGTTTAAAGTGAAGAAGTGCTTCCTCTAGAGGACAATAAATGACAGAAAATTTGAACAGGTCAATAACCAGAAGACAAATGTGTTTCATCACACAGATATTAACAAACATTTAGCATTGTTTGTCGAAGAAATACCCAACTTCTGTTTACTCTGTGCTCATAAGTCTAGTGTTAAATTAAGGATTTACATTCTCTTTCATCTCAACCAAAACATGTTTAACCATTTGTTTTCACTTTTGATTTTCAGTAATGCATAATCAATGTTCTCCATGGTACAACCTACAAAACTACTAGCTCTTACAGAAATGCCACTTCAGCACACATGTGCATTCATGGTAGCACAAGATTAATAGTTTTACTCTGGAAAGTATACACAGTATAAACCAATGCTCTTTGAAATAGAATTTAGTGAAGGATGGGAGTATGCTTTCTGTCTAGCTAGATGAATTACTTCATTCCACAGTATAAGCATCTCCAAAAACAAAAAAATCTAAAAGTTTTTACATGTTTAATTTAAAAGCAATTTCTTGACATTCATTCAAACCCACAGTTAAGATTTTCTCAATATTTTTGAAACCCAACTGGAGGGCCATTTTTACATTAATTGATTTGAAAGCATAAATACATTTGTATGAGGAAGCTTAGCATTCTCATTTTAAAAAAAAAGTGAATACACATAATTAAATAAAGTGAATTTCATGTGACACCCACAATTATACGCATGATAGCTAATCTCATATTACATTATTAGAATGCACATGCCATTACTTTTTATTGAATTAACAAGACTCAGAGACTTTTCCCTTTTTTTAACTGAATCTGTTCTCAACTAGGAAAATCTTACCAATATCCCTCAGGTGTGCAAGTTGGTATTCTAATGTATGGTATCTAAAACATACTTTGGTGCCTCCTGTATCTTAATTTGGAAATCGTTTGTACTAAACCATCACTCATTACAATTCCTCTAACTCTTGGCTTGGCTTTCTAAATTGTTGATCTTTTTCTTCCTTCTTAAAGTTAACTTTGGACAGAAGTGTTCCAAAGGGAACTACAGTAATTCGCTTAATGCTTAGTGCAATTAGCAAAGATTCAAGAAAACATCTCCCGGTAGAATGACTGCATTATGCAAGAGTGCAATTACTGGCTAGCTTAGTTATCCTACAACTATTTCCAAAACTTTGGTATTTAATCCACATTAATGTCCAGAGACTGCCTCTTTGCCATTCTCCTTCATTTATAAGAACTTAATCACAGTTCTTTTGGATTGGATATATTACCAATTCCTAAAATTTGCCATATGCCCTGTCTAAAATTTCCTAACAACCACAGAGTGAATGACTATTGTTATGGCACCCATGAACTAAATGAAAGGAGAGGGGCAGAGATTTGATCATGATCTCTTTCTCCAATCTCTGTCATGAATAATATCTTCTTGTGGGATTTTCCAGAACTATTCCTTCCCTACAGAGCCATTTGTTTCACTTGGAGAGGAGGGTGATAGAGTATTAACATCTTTTCCTATTAACTGTGTCCAGAATCCAATTCACTAATATTTTGCTCTACCTCCATAGCTAATCTGTCCCCAGAAGTGAATGTTTCTAATAAACTTTTTTTCTGCTCTAGTCATAATTTCATGGCTTCTTGCATTGGGCTTCTGAGTTTTAGAACTGTCATTCCCATTATCCTTTTCAACAATCACTCTGTAAATGAGCAAGCTTGACTCTTTTGCTGATTTCTTTGGCAATATTTTTAGTACCTTTTTCTTCCAACTGATTTAAACAAAGAAATGTTCTATTGTTTGGAACCACTAAATTGAGTTAAGCCTCCATTAATAGTGTTATTTTATAACTAATAGCATGCCCAGACATAAATAGGCCTGGCTGAGATAGTGTTCTATATGAGTTGCTGGTTACCTGCAGTACTGGTTCCAGACTCTAGGATATTGACCACAATGATCTGGTAAGGTCCTCACAGCCGAGTATCTAACCAACATGGTATTTTAAAAGCTTTGGACTAGACATTCTATAAAAGCATTAAAATCTCTAATGTTGTTTTGGAAATGACTGAATCCACATAAGGAGTAAGAAGTTTGTAAGGGAGGTACCTGGGTGGCTCAGTGGTTGAGCATCTGCCTTTGGCTCAGGTTGTGATCCTGGGGTCCTGAGATTGAGTCCCACATCAGGCTCCCTGCAGGGAGCCTGCTTCTTCCTCTGCCTATGTCTCTTTGTCTATCTGTGTCTTTCATGAATAAATAAATTAAACCTTTTAAAAAAGAGAGAGAGAGAGCTTTGTAAGATTTACTCTGAAGTTAATTTGAAAATGAGGTGTATATTGCAAATTATAAACTGTATTCAGTGGGATTCTGTTCTAGAGGAAAAGCCTTCTCTGTGATAGGTATTATGTGAAATACTGGGAATTCAATAGTTAACAGACAGTTATAATTGTCCAGTTTCTCCTGATTTTAATCTCCTGCCTTCCTTTAATTAACAACTAAAAGAAATCTGTAGTTGAATGGTTCTTTTTTATCTTTCTCCTCATCTAGACTGTTTTTGCATCTTATAACTCTCACCCTAGTCTGCCCTGAGAGTTCCCTTCTTTGTATTTAAGAATCTTATTTATCTTTTAATAACATGTTACTGCCTCAGCTATAATGCATATGGGTTTAATTTGGAGAATGAACATCTTACTGAGACAATTGTCTTACATTCACAATTTTTTAATCATCTCAGTGACCCTACAAGATAGGTATGTTTCCTACTTTAGAGATTAAAAAAATAATAAGGTTTTCAGACATGCTGCATTATATATCTAATGAGTGGTACTGAGATCCACTGGACTCCAAAGACTTGACTTTGCTTTAGTATCCCCACCAGGGGCATCAAGTCTTTATTGACAGTATAGAAGTTTGCTTCCTCCAATAAGAACTTATTAAGTACTCTAAGACTGGGATAGTTATGTGGTTCTACTCTGAATATCTCTATGCTTTAATTAATTTAAATAATTAATACGCTTTTTTATTTCTACAGTCAGCATTCCAACATTGTATGTGGGTGTGTGGGGGTGCATTTATAAAAATTCAAACTCAGTAAGTGGTATCTTGGATTAGGTTTATTAGAAGCAAATATTAAGAGAAGAATTAATATGTCACATAATTTATTAAGGAAATGTTCCCAAGAGTAACCAGCAAGGGAATGCAGAAAGCAGGACAAAGAAGGCGAAGAAGCCATGCAAAGGTGTGATTTTATGTGAAGTGTACAGCTGCATTTTCACCATCAGCCTTAATCTCAGCCTGATGTTGCCGAAAGCCCTACAGTATAAATTACACATCATGGTTTGTCCTAACTGGAGGCAAAGGAGCTCAGTTTTCATCAGTCATTGGCTAAGGGCCACTCTGGAGAGATGTTAACTCCAGCTGTGTGTGAACTGTCAGTGCAGCTCCATAGCTACAAAGCAATTCTCCAAAAGAATATCTGACAAAAACTGTTAGATGAAAAAGCCCACACAACCTGGGATGGGAAGTAGAAGGATTTGAGGCAATCTGGGCAGAGCACAAATAATTGGTGAAAATATAACGGGAGTTACAGTTATAAAGCTAAAACCCCATATGAGTGACATCATATGGTATTTTTCTCCAACTGACTTATTTCACTTAGCGTTATACCTTCTTGGTCTAGCCACATCACCTGTGTAATTTAAGACACAGAACAAATAAAGAAAGAAAGAGAGACAAACAAATAACAACAACAACAAAAAAAATCAGACCCTTAAATACAGAAACAGGTGGTGGCCAGAGAGTAGGGGAGGGGAGGATGAGTGAACTAGATGAAGGGAATTAAGAGTACACTTATCTTGATGAACATAGAAATGTACAGAATCATTGAATCATTATATTGTACAACTAAAACTAATATAGCATTGTATAATAATTATATCTGAATAATAAGTATTTTTAAAAAGAATAAAATAAAGCTAAAAATCTCAAAAAATGAAACAAAGTCTGACTACAGGAAGAAGAAAATGTTAATTACTCTTGCAGATGGCTTGTTTACTAAGCATATGTTAGTTTACAAATGATACTCTTCCTGTTTAAAAAGGATTAGAGAGTGCTACAATTAAAGATGCATATAAAGTCTGAGTATTAAAATAGAAATAGAAAATTTTAAACCTATATCTATTGGGAAATACAAATTTAGTATATACCTAGGCTTCTGTAGATACTGCATTTTTTTAAAGATTTTTTTTTAGTTGAGAGAAAGAGAAAAACCATAAGTGGAGGAGAAGGGGCAGATGAAGGGTGGGGGGGAAAAGTGGCCTCCCCGCTGACGAGGGAGCCCAATGTGGGGCTCCATCTCAGGAGCCCAAGATCATGACCTGAACTGAAGGCAGACGCTTAACTGACTGAGCCACCCAGGCATCCCACTGCATTTTTTATGATTAAATTTATATTTGAATTTCCTGATAATCATGGCAAGAATAGTAAAAGAAGGAAAAAGTAGAGTAGGGGAAGAGAGGAATCAGAAGCCACTGCCAAGTTTTTAAGAAAGATAAATTCTGATAAATCAAACTTTTAAAATGCCAATTTGTACACAGATACTTACAGGTTAACAATTAAAGAGTAAGTTCAATAGTCACTTTTCGTAAGAAATAAAAGTGCTCATCACATGACCAGTCTTCCTATGGATCCTCTACATCACTAAAAGGTAATCCACAAATAGGTATTCATTGGTAAAATGCTAAAATGCATTTTAGAAATATAGCTTTCTATTATCAGCATTAATAAGGACAAACGCACTAAGTCTCATCCCATCTTATGAGACAGTTTTTTGTTTTGTTTTGCTGACATGCAAAATCTGTACACAAATAGTATATACAACTTGATGAGTTTGGAAATCAGTATACACCCCGTGAAACCATCACCACAATCCATGCCATAAACTTATCCACCACTTAGCAAAGTTTTAAGTATACAATACAGTATTGTTAACTATATACACTATGTCATATAGATCCTCAGGACTTAGTCATCTTGTTTAATTAAATGCTGTGCCTTTTAACTAATACCTCCCATTTCCCCTTCTCCCCAGCATCTAGAGACAACTATTCTACTCCCTGATTCTATGAGTTTAACTTTTAGATTCCTCACATAAATGGCATCATATATAATTTGTCCTTCTGTGTTTGGCTTATTTCAGTTAATATAATGTCCTCTGGGTTCATCCATCTTGTTGCAAATGGCAAGATATCCATCCTTTTAAGGCTCAATAATATTGTATGCATACTACATTTTCTTTATCCATTGATGGACATTTAGGTTGCTTCTATGTCTTGGCATTTGTAAATAATGCTGCAATGAACATGGGGGTACAAATATTTCTTAGAGATTCTGATTTCAATTCCCTTGACTATATACTCTGATTGATGAATCATATGGGTTTTTTTTTTTTTTTAGGAAACTCCATAACATTTGCCATAGTGACTTCAATAATTCACATCCTCACTAACAATGTTTGAGGGTTCCAATGTCTCCACATCCTCCTCAAAATTTGTTATCTTTTATATATATATATAAACCATCATAACATGTGTGAGGAAATACCTCATTGTGGTTTTGATTTGCATTTTCCCGGTTATTACTGATGCTGAGCATCTTTTTATATATCAGCTGGCCATTTGTATGTATTCTGTAGAAAAATGTCTATTCAACTTCTTTGTCCATTTTTTAATTGAGTTAAAATTTTGTTTCTGTTTTGCTTTTTTTCTTGTTTTATTTTGTTCTGTTGCTATTGAGTTGTAAAAGTTTGGAAATTAATCCTTTCTCAGATATACGGTTTGCAAATTTTTTCTCTGTAGTTTCCACTTCATAGATTGCCTTTTCATTTTATTTGCTTCCTTTGTTATGCAGAAACTTTATAGTTTAATGTAGTCCACCTGTTCATTTTTGCTTTTGTTGCCTGTATTATTGGTTACATATCCAAGAAATCACTGCTAAGACCAATACCAAGAAGTCTTCCCCAATGTTTCTTTCTAGTTTTAGTTTCAGGTCTTATGTTCAAGTTTTCAATCCATCTTAAATTGATTTTTGCCTATGATGTAAGATAAAGGTCCCATTTCATTCTTATACAAATAAATATTGAGTTTTTCCAGTGCTGAAAACAGACTATCCTTTTGTTGAAGAGATTGTCCTTTCCCCATGTGTAATCTTGGCACCCTTGTTAAATTTATATGTGACAGTTTGCTTTTGGACTCTCTCTTCTGTTTTATTGGTTTATATGTCTAATTTCATGCCAGTACCAAGCTATTTTAATTACTGTAGCTTTGTAATATATTTTGAAATCAAGAAGCATGGTGCCTCTAGCTTCATTCTTTCTTAAGGTTTTGGCTATTCAGGGTCCTTTGAGGTTCCATATGAAGTTAAAGATTTTTCTTTCAATTTCTGTAAAAAATGTCATTGGGATTTTTGATAGGGATTGCACTGAATCTATAGATCACTTTGGGTAATATGGATATTTTAACAATACTAATTCTGGTAGTCCATGAACACAAGATATATTTTCATTTTTTGTGCCTACTCTTATTTCTTTCATCAGTGTTTTATGCTTCTCAGTGTCAAAGTCTTCCTAAGTATTTTATTCTTTTTGATGCCATTGTAAAGGGGATTGCTCTAATTTCTCACTCTGACAGTTTGTTGTTAGCATATCAAAATGCAACTATTTTTTTGCATTTTGATTTGTATCCTACAACTTTGCTGAATTTATTTAATAGTTCCAGTAGGGGGTGTGTGTCTGTGTGTGTGTGTATGTGTGTGTGTGTAGTCTTTAGAGTTTTCTACATATAAGACTACATCGTCTGCAAACAGATAATTTTACTTCTTTTCAAATGTGGATGCCTTTTATTTCTTTTTTCTTGCCTAATTGCTCTGTCCAGGACTTCCAGTACTACACAGGATAGAAATAGTGAGAGTATGCATTATTATCTTGTTCCATATTTTAGAGGGAAAGACAAAGAGTTGGAATTTAAATCAAAGTTGTGATTTTGCCATGAGAGACCATATAGGTAAGGTAAAGCATTCAGCAAAAATAAACTAGTGTCAACATGACCGCATGGTCATGGTCCTAAGTGATGTGACTCTTCTAGCCTCTCAGATCTCACCTGGCTCTACTCTCCTAAAAGATCCTTTACTTCAGCCACCCTTGACTGATCTTCTTTCTGTCCTCGAAAGCTAAAGCTTTCCACTCTAAGGTCTTCCACTTGTTATTTCTCTTCCTTCAATCTGCCCTTTTGTGATTATCTCTTTCTTCATGCTGAGTTTCAGTTCAAGTTCCATTCTCAGAAAGGCTTTCCTGAACCACTCTAATTCCTTATCACATTACCTTCTTCATTTTCCTTTCAGCACTTGTCAGTATCTGAAATACATTCAGCCCTTTATGTGCTTACTGTCTCCCCCAACACAAGAATATAAGCTCCTTAAAAGCAAAGCCCATGACTATAATATTCATTGTGGATCCAATACCTAGAGCAATTGATGGGGGAACAGGGGACTAGCTGAGGACAAAGCACATTGATAAGTCCTTGAAACAGGGAGAGTGACATTCCTCTACAGACTCAATTGTCTCGATGTTCATACTTTGCTAAGGGCAAAAGGCAATCTTAGCCCGACCCCTAGGATCCAGTAAGTCTACTTTAACATATAAAAATTCCATTAGAAATTTCCCTTTATCTCTAAACCCCCAAGATATGTGTTGGCAATCATCCTCCAAGCACACGGCCCACTGATATACATCTGAAGTGTCTCATGACTAAGGTTTTATTAGACAGTAATAAGTGACCTTTTCCCAACAATATCTAGCCCCCTCAAGAATCTGGAAACCTTGCCTCCAAAATTCCTTAGAGACTACACTACCCTTAAACCCTTCCCAACTCCCAGGTATATAATCAGCCACCCCTCACAGGCCGGGGCAGCAGCTCTTCCTGCCCATGGGTCCTGTCCTCATACTTTAATAAAACCACCATTTTCCACCAAAGATGTCTCAAGAATTCTTTCTTGGTCATCGGCTCCAGACCTCACCTATATTGCAAAACTTCATCACAATGACTACAATCTATTAAGCCTGGGATAAATGTTTATTAAATCAATACATTCATTATTATTGTCTCTATTCGGGGAGAACAGAGATATACAAAACCAAAATAACAATTCTCGAGTTTCACAGCTCATCAGGAAATGCTTACATGATTCTGAAAAGCACAGCTTGATTGAGAAGAAATGCATTTTTATTCCCACCAATCCTTGGGATCCAACAATGTGCCCCAAACTCGTTTTATGCAACTTTCAACAAGAGAATTCTAAATAACATCTAACATCTACTACTCACCTACTATCATCTATATATATACACACACATATATATGTATAAATACATATGTATATACTAACTTCTGCTGTTACATGGAGCCCCCTGTCCATGTAGATAAAAACTAAATAAATATTAGAGCATCGGTATTCAGTATGCTAAATTCAGATTCTTCCTGCTCCAAAGCAATACAATATTTTCAATTTAAAAAAATCTATTTCAGGGCAGCCCCGGTGGCTCAGCGCTTTAGCGCCGCCTGCAGCCCAGGGCATGATCCTGGAGACTTGGGATCAAGTCCTGCACGGGGCTCCCCGTATGGAGCCTGCTTCTCTTTCTGCCTGTGTCTCTGCCTCTCTCTCTCTCTTTCCCTTAAATAAATAAATAAATAAATAAATAAATAAATAAATAAATAAATAAATTCTTTAAAAAATAAAAAATCTATTTCATTTCACAACATTGTTCCCACAGCTTTTTTTTTTTTAATGCCTTTATTTAGCCATTTTCCTGTCCTCAACTTCCGCTCACATCCTGGCATTTCCCTGATGTGTTAATTTTAACTGCAAACATCTAATCAGAATTTTAAGAATAATCATCAGTAGGTTGGCTAACTTTCAGGAAGAAATACTAGCGATGTTTTCAACCGGGCAGCAGGATGTCTCCAATTATAAAGATGGAGGAAATAAAAACAACAGGATGGTAAAATCCATTGAGAGACAGATTGCATTTTATAGGAAAAGATGTAACTTCATTTAGCTTTGGTCTTTATGTCTTGCAAATGTGCTTAGCAGTCCTGCATCCCATGGGTCTCAGCATCAATATTTATGTGCTGGAATATTTCATTGCCTCATAAACCAAGAGGTAACTGAGTATTTTTTACTCTCTGGGAAAAAAATGTTATAGCAGGTAATAGTTTCAGCCAGCTCCCCTTCTCACTCACACTTTTATGGATCAACTCTCAGGAAGATAGAAAGCTAGATAAACAAGAAGCCTCAATTTTTTTCCTCTTGCTCTATATATTAGATATTAACCGTATCTAATTTTTAGTTAAATATGATTCAACTCCAATCAAAATTTCAACTACAGAAATCCAAGGATAATAATTTGACTTCTTATTTTGTTTTAATATAAATTTCAAAAATCTTTGTAGGGGAAAATTCTAATACTTTAAGTACCAAATTCAAGTTTAAAGTTGACATCTTTCAAAAAGAAATAGGAAAGACTTCTAAATGATCCCTAAGATTTAAAAAAAATTATAAACAAACATTACTTTCAATATTCAAGAACAGTGAGTATTTCCCAAAGGAGAAGATACTCACCTCATAAAGACCAGTCCCATGTGGAGTTGTAATTTTTGGCCTCCTTTCTCAACTCTGAGGGTTCTGAGTCCTCGAATATTTTTTATCCTAGTTTTCTGGATGCTTATCCTCTGGTTTCTACTCCAAAACTCTTCACTCGATCAATATCATCCATCTGTATATATGAAGAGTAGAATCCAGGCATCTAACTGGAGTGAGCTCATCCATGTCTCTCTCTCTCTCTCTCTCTCTCTCTCTCTCCCAGTCTCTTTCTCTTTCTCTCTCTCTCCCCTCCCTCCTGCCTTTTCTCAGTCTCTCTCTTATACACACATATACATAAAAAGAGTCTATACATAAAAGGAGTCTGTAGTGAAATAAGTTTGAGAGATGAATTTAAAACAAAATAAATCTATGTATTAGAAAAATTCCAAAGCATATAATATATTAATATATGTTATGAGCCTCCAAAAAAGCGATGGGAGATGTAGTCTTTTCCAAATACCCTTGCCCATTTATTTTCAAAAACATCTTTATTGCCACAATTGTCTATTGATCTCCTACTATGCCTTGTGTTAGTTTTAATGAATGCACAATAAGATGAATAATTAGATTTACCTTCCCTCGGCAGCCTGGGTGGCTCAGCAGTTTAGCGCCACCTTCAGCCCAGGTCGTGATTCTGGAGACCCAGAATCGAGTCCCACGTCGGGCTCCCTGCATAGAGCCTGCTTCTCCCTCTGCCTGTGTCTCTGCCTCTCTCTCTGTGTCTCTCATGAATGAATAAATAAAATCTTAAAAAAAAAAAAAGATTTACTTCCCCAAAGAAGCTTATATTCAGGAAACAGATCACATTCTCTATAACTGTGCTTCAGTTATGTAGCCACTAGCCACATGTGGCTACTTTAAGTTTGATTAAATAAATGTAAATAGCATTAAAAAGTCTTGGTTCTCTAGTTTCACTAGTCATTTCAACTTCTCAGTAGATATATGGTGGCTAGTCACTGCCATAATGATGGTGCAGATATAGAACATTTCCATTCTTGAAGAATATTGTATTGGCCAGAGCTGCTCTGGAACTTTATATTATTTTTATTAATTATACACATTAATTATAATTCTTATAATTTTATTAATTATAAGCATTGTCATTCATTTTTTAGATAAGTTCTTTTTCAAAGACTACAAACTCTATCAGGTCTTATCCAATCACAAGTCATTCTCTTATTACAGTTAAGAAATTTCACTCATGATTGATATAAATTACTCCTACTTTTTAAAAAGATTTTATTTATTTATTCATGAGAGACACAGAGAGAGAGGAAGAGACATAAGCAGAGGGAAAAGCAGATTCCCGGTAGAGAGTCCAATGCAAGACTTGATCCCAGGGCTTCAGGATCATGCCCTGAGCTGATTTCAGACACTCAACCACTGAGCCACCCAGGTGCCCCAAATTACTCCTACTTCTATTACTACTTTGCTCTCTCAATGAATTGCTTCCAGATCTATGCTACCTGAACTCAAGAACATTGGTAGTTGTTAACAACCAGGTTATATTAGACCAACCATACAGTGACTTTACAGCCAGAGTTTTCAGAGTCTAGAAAAGCCATGAAACATGATTTATTCTAATCTCTCAGTTTTAAAACTTAGAAATTAAAGCTCAGAGACATAGGAACTTGTCCAAGGTCACATGGATGTTAAATAGCAAAGACTCTGTAGCCCACCTAAGTCAATCATAAACTGCACACAACTCCCTGGGTCTTAAATACTGTCCTTCTGAAGGAATAAGTCATGGTAGAGCACACTGCTGGTTAACAAGTGCAACTATACACAGCAGGAATTTTCCTATTGATATTTTTATCCTAATGGTATAAAATGGAGCTCTTCTCCATGAGATTATTATCATTGTTGTTAAATTTAACTTTTATTGAAATTCAATAGGTTTTATGAATACCTATTCACAATGTGTGTGTGTGTATTTAATACCATTAATACCACAAACTTCTATCTGCAATTAATTTTCTCTTCAACAGGCTCAGATGTCACTATTTAATACCATTAAAATACACACTTAAAATGTGTATAAAATACACACTTAAAATGGTTAAGATGGTAAATTTTATGTTATGTTATTTTACTACAATAAAAAAAGGCAAAATCATTCCCTTGAGCATATCATTTATACTTCTTCCAAACTACTTTTGCAATAAAATAAAGCATGTAAAATAACAAGGTACTTAATCTATATTCAGTATATCATTGGCATATTGGTAACTCTGGCAGCATCTCACAGTGGTCAGATCTTATCATCAAGTATAGGTCATATCTTGTTCCATGTGAACCCATAAACTTCCTATCTACAATTAATTTTCTCTTGAACAGGCTCAAATGTCATAGAACAATCCTGTCTTCCGTTAAAGGGTAAGCCCACCAGAGTTCCTATCATTATGTCTTAGGAAAACTCTGGATTAAAGGCTTGAGTGAAAGTTTTTTTTCTACCTATAAAACTCATGGAAATTGCAGGTCTTCTGGATGGAAATGTTTTTAAAAGAAGCAAAACATTTGGCATATTTGCCTCAAATTTTTGGCAGAAAGTGTC
The DNA here is from genome assembly GCF_053574225.1 of Canis aureus. Lineage (NCBI taxonomy): Eukaryota > Metazoa > Chordata > Mammalia > Carnivora > Canidae > Canis > Canis aureus. Next base: position 38,015,064 of record NC_135622.1, read on the forward strand.
TTTGGACACTCTTTGAATGGAAAGTGTCTTTCATCTTAGCTAATATTATTAAATATAGTTTATTCTCTGGCTAGCTGAAGTCATATGTGCTGTTTACCAGGATTAAGAAATAGCTATCCAGAAAAATAGCCAAAGTCAGAAAAGTCTCAAGGTACAACTGAAAACTGAGTTGAACACATTGAAAAAGAAATACCTCTGGGAACTTGAAAATAGAACATTAACAATTACTAAGAATGCACTTTTTTACCCCAAAGGAGATTCATATTCATGGGTAAGCTTTTGTATGAAACTTGAGGTTACTAGCTAGAAAATATGATGATAAATAAAAAAACCTTTCAGCCTTTTTGATCCAGAAGAAGGGAAATGAGAGGCCTTCCATTTAACAGGTGTGCAGATTATAGTTTTAAAAAAACCACATTCCAAAAATAAAAAAATATATAAAAATTAAAAAGCCACATTCCTCCATCAAAAGAAAAAAAGGAAAGAAAAAGAAATCTTGCCATTTGCAATGACATGGATAGAACTAGAGGGTATTATGCTAAGAGAAGTCAATCGGAGAAATACAATTATATGATTTCACTTATGTGGAATTTAAGAAACAAAACAGAGGAGCATAGGGGAAGGGAGGGAAAAATGAAACAAGAAGAAATCAGAGAAGGAGACAAACCCTAAGACACTCTTAAACATAGGAAACAAACTGAAGGTTGCTGGAGGGGAGGTAGGTGGGAGGATAGGGTAACTGGGTAACATTAAGGAGGGCATGTGATGTAATGAGCATTGGGTTATATAAGACTGGTGAATCACTGAACTCTACCTCTGAAATGAATACTATACTATATGTTAATTAACTGAATTTAAATTCAAAAAATAGTAAAACAAAACAAAACAAAAGCTTAAAAGATACGAACCTTGCAGCCCCCAAGACAGAAAGAGCTGCTGATTTTGGATTGTGTGCCCATCTACATTCCCCTCATTTCCTAGGGCAAATACAGATCTCCAAGTCATTAAAAGGAGGAAGTTCTGCTCTCACATCCAGATTAGAGCTGGATTTTAAAAAGAGAGAAAAAAGGTCCTTTGGGGAAAAATCTGGGAAATCATAGGAGACATTCATATAAAAATTTCATTTTTCTCTATTAGCATAGGTTCATAGAGGATTGCATTCCAATAACAGTTCATTTGGTAGAATTCCAGAATTAGACAATGCTATAGACTGAATGTCTGTCCCCCACAACCAAAATTCATATGCTGAAACCTAATCCCCAGTATGATGGTATTGGAGGTGGGACCTTTGGAAAGTGATTGAGTCATGACAGCAGGACCTTAGTGAATAGTAGTGCCCTTATGAAAGAGACTCCAGAAAGTTCCATGTGAGCACACAGCAAAAAGAAGGCTGTCTATGAATCAGTTAGCAGGCTCTCACCAGACACTGAATCCACTGACACCTTGATTCTACACTCCTAGCCTCCAGAACCATGAGAAACTAATTTCTGTTGCATATAAACCACCCAGTCTATGATATTCTGTTATAGCAGTCTGAATGGACTAAGACAAGTAACTTCAAGATCAGAAAAGATAATACGGGCTCAGGGCAGCCCTAGTGGCTCAGCGATTTAGCACCACCTTCAGCTCAGGGCATGTTCCTGGAGCCTTGGGACCAAGTCCCACATCGGGCTCCATGCATGGAGCCTGGTTCTCCCTCTGCCTGCGTCTCTGCCTCTCTCTCTCTCTCTGTGTCTCTCATGAATAAATAAAAATCTTAAAAAAAAAAAAAAAAGGCATGGGTCAGAAATCAGATAATCAGACAGTCAGGGCCTTATATCCCAATTCTGAGATTTCTCCATGTCTCTTCCAAATTGATGAAGCCAATAGAATTGAAGAAGACTGGCCTTTAGAAACCTCTCTTGAACTTCTCCATGCTCTTTCTCCCTTTCCAACTGACTGGACTGAATATAAATTCAGCAGTCATCTCATGGTATATGGTGTTGGCAGAGTCCCCAAACGATGGCACAGCCTCCATCAATATGGGTTCCCAAATGACAATATGGGTTTCCGAATGACCACGAGACAGAGACTACACTGCTCACATATTTACCTGGCAGAGACTGCTGCATGTGGGAGAGGCAAGGTCCTATTATTCCAACAGATTTTATAGGTGGGTCTCTTTATTATAGCTGTCAGCAATACCCTACAAATACACCCACCTATAGGTGTCACTACATCAGGGAGGATGCCTTCCAAGCTCTCTACTACTTACATATGACCCTTCAGGTATTTTCTAATTCTTCATTTAAGTTCTGCAATGTCTGAAAAAGTAAAGTTTTCTTTTACCTGCAATGTATCATGGGGAACAATAAAGAGTGTAAGATTAGAGCATGACTAGAATTTTATTGATGACCCAAGGCAAAATAAAATCCAGCCTGCTCTTTTGCAGCAATATTAGATCCGCTGCTCTTTCAGCAGTAAAATCCTGTTTTGTCAGCAGCTACTGAGAGCAGATATGACTCAGAGGACACATAAAAGCATACATGTGAGGTAACTACCTATTATGTTTAGAAAGCCATTTTGCACAACTTGAGTGCACTCTAACATTTCATATTTTAAATAATCAAAATCACATTCAGAATGCAGAATCTCACAAACATTATGCTCTTCTATTTATGTCCTAATTGCATGAGACAGATGAAAGGTACAAAAAGTACACAAAGACCTGCAGAGAATCACAAATTTTTGATATCAAAGGGAACTTAAAGATTATAGAACACAATAGTTTTATTCCACAGGAAGGAAAGACATTCCTAGAAGGACTGTTAACTGAACAATATAATTTCAACAGACTTAGGGCTAAAATGTAGTTCTCAGTGTTTTGTTTTGCTTTTCAAAGAACATTCATTTTCCAGGTAGATCAACTCCCAGTGCTTTAGAATTGTGGAATCTTGTTTGTTTTGTGGCATTATTCCTCAACCTCTCCTTAAAAGTAATATTTGAATTTGCAAGAGTAACAGTTCTGAGACCTACCAGCATCTGGTACACAGATGGTATTCAATAAATACTGATTGGTTGAGGTTATATCCATCAAGGCTCATGGCCTAAGTTAAGGCTTTTGCTATGGTTTCATAACTCAACTAGCTAGAATTCTTGTTTGGAAAAAAAAAAAGGTTTAAAAAAGACAGAATGAAAGAGACTAATTTACAAAGCATGATGCTTAAGGGATCCCTGGGTGGCTCAGCGGTTTAAGGCCTGCCTTTGGCCCAGGGTGTGATCTTGGAGTCCCGAGATTGAGTCCCACGTCGGGCTCCCTGCATGGGGAGCTTTTCCCTCTGCCTGTGTCTCTGCCTCTCTCTCTCTCTGTATTTTTCATAAATAAATAAATAAATAAAATCTTTAAAAAAAAAAAAAAAGCATGATATTTACTACCAAATACAAATACAAAATACAAATATTTACTACCAAATACTTCCCAGGACTCAAACATGAGTTTTTAGAAATATAACATAAACCAATCTCTATGTATGTGTTGAACAAATACAAGAGCCTTTTGGATCAGCCATGACAGAAGAGCAGGTGTAAGACTTATTCTCAGTGTAAAAAGAAATACACAACTGAACAAAATATATAAAGCAACTATCTTGAGGCACTGGACAAGAGACAATGTAGGCTGTGTTCCTCAAAAGAAAAGAAACATGTGAGGTGAGATTTGCAATTGCTTGAGGAATCTACCTTTCCAAGCTGCAGCTAAAGAGACCAAAGACTCTGCTGTTGGTCAGAGGAAACAGGTTAGAAATGCAATTAGCCAGAAAACAATGTAATAACATCTTTAAGGTATTATAAAACAATAATAGTCCACTTAGGATTCTATTTCCCATGAAAATGTTGTTCAAAAATGAGGGGGCAATAAGTAGATTTTCAGATGAACAAAAACAAGATTTATCATTAATAGACTTGCAGTACAAGAAATGCTACGGGATGGCCGTCAGGCTGAGGTATAATATCAGATGTCAACATGGACCTATAGCAGGGCTTGGCAAATTACAGACAAGCCAAATCAAGCCAGCTACCTGTTTCTAAATAGTCTGTGAACTAAGATGATTTTGCATATTTAAATGGTGAGAAAAAAATTCATAGAACAATATTTTGAAAATTCTTTTTTTTTTTTTTTTTTTTTTTTTTTTTTTTTTTTTTTTATTGGTGTTCAATTTACTAACATACAGAATAACACCCAGTGCCCGTCACCCATTCACTCCCACCCCCCGCCCTCCTCCCCTTCTACCACCCCTAGTTCGTTTCCCAGAGTTAGCAGTCTTTACGTTCTGTCTCCCTTTCTGATATTTCCCACACATTTCTTCCCCCTTTCCTTATATTCCCTTTCACTATTATTTATATTCCCCAAATGAATGAGAACATATAATGTTTGTCCTTCTCCGACTGACTTACTTCACTCAGCATAATACCCTCCAGTTCCATCCACGTTGAAGCAAATGGTGGGTATTTGTCATTTCTAATAGCTGAGTAATATTCCATTGTATACATAAACCACATCTTCTTTATCCATTCATCTTTCGTTGGACACCGAGGCTCCTTCCACAGTTTGGCTATCGTGGCCATTGCTGCTAGAAACATCGGGGTGCAGGTGTCCCGGCGTTTCATTGCATTTGTATCTTTGGGGTAAATCCCCAACAGTGCAATTGCTGGGTCGTAGGGCAGGTCTATTTTTAACTGTTTGAGGAACCTCCACACAGTTTTCCAGAGTGGCTGCACCAGTTCACAGTCCCACCAACAGTGTAAGAGGGTTCCCTTTTCTCCGCATCCTCTCCAACATTTGTTGTTTCCTGCCTTGTTAATTTTCCCCATTCTCACTGGTGTGAGGTGGTATCTCATTGTAGTTTTCATTTGTATTTCCCTGATGGCAAGCGATGCAGAGCATTTTCTCATATGCATGTTGGCCATGTCTATGTCTTCCTCTGTGAGATTTCTCTTCATGTCTTTTGCCCATTTCATGATTGGATTGTTTGTTTCTTTGGTGTTGAGTTTAATAAGTTCTTTATAGATCTTGGAAACTAGCCCTTTATCTGATATGTCATTTGCAAATATCTTCTCCCATTCTGTAGGTTGTCTTTGAGTTTTGTTGACTGTATCCTTTGCTGTGCAAAAGCTTCTTATCTTGATGAAGTCCCAATAGTTCATTTTTGCTTTTGTTTCTTTTGCCTTCGTGGATGTATCTTGCAAGAAGTTACTATGGCCGAGTTTAAAAAGGGTGTTGCCTGTGTTCTTCTCTAGGATTTTGATGGAATCTTGTCTCACATTTAGATCTTTCATCCATTTTGAGTTTATCTTTGTGTATGGTGAAAGAGAGTGGTCTAGTTTCATTCTTCTGCATGTGGATGTCCAATTTTCCCAGCACCATTTATTGAAGAGACTGTCTTTCTTCCAATGGATAGTCTTTCCTCCTTTATCGAATATTAGTTGCCCATAAAGTTCAGGGTCCACTTCTGGATTCTCTATTCTGTTCCACTGATCTATGTGTCTGTTTTTGTGCCAGTACCACACTGTCTTGATGACCACAGCTTTGTAGTACAACCTGAAATCTGGCATTGTGATGCCCCCAGCTATGGTTTTCTTTTTTAAAATTCCCCTGGCTATTCGGGGTCTTTTCTGATTCCACACAAATCTTAAAATAATTTGTTCTAACTCTCTGAAGAAAGTCCATGGTATTTTGATAGGGATTGCATTAAACGTGTATATTGCCCTGGGTAACATTGACATTTTCACAATATTAATTCTGCCAATCCATGAGCATGGAATATTTTTCCATCTCTTTGTGTCTTCCTCAATTTCTTTTAGAAGTGTTCTATAGTTTTGAGGGTATAGATCCTTTACATCTTTGGTGAGGTTTATTCCTAGGTATCTTATGCTTTTGGGTGCAATTGTAAATGGGATTGACTCCTTAATTTCTCTTTCTTCAGTCTCATTGTTAGTGTATAGAAATGCCACTGACTTCTGGGCATTGATTTTGTATCCTGCCACGCTACCGAATTGCTGTATGAGTTCTAGCAATCTTGGGGTGGAGACTTTTGGGTTTTCTATGTAGAGTATCATGTCATCGGCGAAGAGGGAGAGTTTGACTTCTTCTTTGCCAATTTGAATGCCTTTAATGTCTTTTTGTTGTCTGATTGCCGAGGCTAGGACTTCCAGTACTATGTTGAACAGCAGTGGTGAGAGTGGACATCCCTGTCTTGTTCCTGATCTTAGGGGAAAGGCTCCTAGTGCTTCCCCATTGAGAATGATATTTGCTGTGGGCTTTTCATAGATGGCTTTTAAGATGTCGAGGAATGTTCCCTCTATCCCTACACTCTGAAGAGTTTTGATCAGGAATGGATGCTGTATTTTGTCAAATGCTTTCTCTGCATCCAATGAGAGGATCATATGGTTCTTGGTTTTTCTCTTGCTGATATGATGAATCACATTGATTGTTTTACGGGTGTTGAACCAGCCTTGTGTCCCAGGGATAAATCCTACTTGGTTATGGTGAATAATTTTCTTAATGTACTGTTGGATCCTATTGGCCAGTATCTTGTTGAGAATTTTTGCATCCATGTTCATCAGGGATATTGGTCTGTAATTCTCCTTTTTGGCGGGGTCTTTGTCTGGCTTTGGAATTAAGGTGATGCTGGCTTCATAGAACGAATTTGGAAGTACTCCATCTCTTTCTATCTTTCCAAACAGCTTTAGGAGAATAGGTATGGTTTCTTCTTTAAACGTTTGATAAAATTCCCCTGGGAAGCCATCTGGCCCTGGACTCTTGTGTCTTGGGAGGTTTTTGATGACTGCTTCAATTTCCTCCCTGGTTATTGGTCTGTTCAGGTTTTCTATTTCTTCCTGTTCCAGTTTTGGTAGTTTGTGGCTTTCCAGGAATGCGTCCATTTCTTCCAGATTGCCTAATTTATTGGCGTATAGCTGTTCATAATATGTTTTTAAAATCGTTTGTATTTCCTTGGTGTTGGTAGTGATCTCTCCTTTCTCATTCATGATTTTATTAATTTGAGTCTTCTCTCTCTTCTTTTTAATAAGGCTGGCTAATGGTTTATCTATCTTGTTAATTCTTTCAAAGAACCAACTCCTGGTTTTGTTGATCTGTTCCACAGTTCTTCTGGTCTCGATTTCGTTGAGTTCTGCTCGAATCTTTATTAACTCCCTTCTTCTCTTGGGTGTAGGATCTATTTGCTGTTTTTTCTCTAGCTCCTTTATGTGTAAGGTGAGCTTTTGTATTTGAGTTCTTTCCTGTTTTTGAATGGATGCTTGTATTGCGATGTATTTCCCCCTTAGGACTGCTTTTGCTGCATCCCAAAGATTTTGAACGGTTGTATCTTCATTCTCATTAGTTTCCATGAATCTTTTTAATTCTTCCTTAATTTCCTGGTTGACCCTTTTATCTTTTAGCAGGATGGTCCTTAACCTCCACGTGTTTGAGGTCCTTCCAAACTTTTTGTTGTGATTTAGTTCTAATTTCAAGGCATTATGGTCTGAGAATATGCAGGGGACAATCCCAATCTTTTGGTATCGGTTCAGACCCGATTTGTGACCCAATATGTGGTCTATTCTGGAGAAAGTTCCATGTGCGCTTGAGAAGAATGTGTATTCAGTTGAGTTTGGATGTAAAGTTCTGTAGATATCTGTGAAATCCATCTGGTCCAGTGTATCATTTAAAGCTCTCGTTTCTTTGGAGATGTTTTGCTTAGAAGACCTATCGAGTATAGAAAGAGCTAGATTGAAGTCACCAAGTATAAGTGTATTATTATCTAAGTATTTCTTCACTTTGGTTAATAATTGATTTATATATTTGGCAGCTCCCACATTCGGAGCATATATATTGAGGATTGTTAAGTCCTCTTGTTGAATAGATCCTTTAAGTATGATATAGTGTCCCTCTTCATCTCTCACTACAGTCTTTGGGGTAAATTTTAGTTTATCTGATATAAGGATGGCTACCCCTGCTTTCTTTTGAGGACCATTCGAATGGTAAATGGTTCTCCAACCTTTTATTTTCAGGCTGTAGGTGTCCTTCTGTCTAAAATGAGTCTCTTGTAGACAGCAAATAGATGGGTCTTGCTTTTTTATCCAGTCTGAAACCCTGCGCCTTTTGATGGGGTCATTAAGCCCGTTCACATTCAGAGTTACTATTGAGAGATATGAGTTTAGTGTCATCATGATATCTATTCAGTCTTTGTTTTTGTGGACTATTTCACTGAACTTCTTCTTAAAGGGGAATTTTAAGAGTCCCCCTTAAAATTTCTTGCAGAGCTGGTTTGGAGGTCACATATTCTTTTAGTTGCTGCCTGTCTTGGAAGCTCTTTATCTCTCCTTCCATTTTGAATGAGAGCCTTGCTGGATAAAGTATTCTTGGTTGCATGTTCTTCTCCTTTAGGACCCTGAATATATCCTGCCAGCCCTTTCTGGCCTGCCAGGTCTCTGTGGAGAGGTCTGCTGTTACCCTAATACTCCTCCCCATAAAAGTCAGGGATTTCTTGTCTCTTGCTGCTTTAAGGATCTTCTCCTTATCTTTGGAATTTGCAAGCTTCACAATTAAATGTCGAGGTGTTGAACGGTTTTTATTGATTTTAGGGGGGGATCTCTCTATTTCCTGGATCTGAATGCCTGTTTCCCTTCCCAGATTAGGAAAGTTTTCAGCTAGAATTTGTTCAAATACATATTCTGGCCCTCTGTCCCTTTCGGCGCCCTCGGGAACCCCAATTAAACGTAGGTTTTTCTTCCTCAGGCTGTCGTTTATTTCCCTTAATCTATCTTCATGGTCTTTTAATTGTTTGTCTCTTTTTTCCTCAGTTTCCCTCTTTGCTATCAACTTGTCTTCTAGGTCACTCACTCGTTCTTCCACCTCGTTAACCCTCGTCGTTAGGACTTCTAGTTTGGATTGCATCTCATTCAATTGATTTTTAATTTCTGCCTGATTAGCTCTAAATTCTGCAGTCATGAAGTCTCTTGAGTCCTTTATACTTTTTTCTAGAGCCACCAGTAGCTGTATAATAGTGCTTCTGAATTGGCTTTCTGACATTGAATTGTAATCCAGATTTTGTAACTCTGTGGGAGAGAGGACTGTTTCTGATTCTTTCTTTTGAGGTGAGGTTTTCCTTCTAGTCATTTTGCTCAGTGCAGAGTGGCCAAAAGCAAATTGTATTGGGAAAAAGAGAAAAAGAGAGGAGAGAAAGAAGGAAAGAAAAGAGAAAGAGAAAAAAAAGGGAAGAAAAAGAAAAAAAAACGAAAAAAAAAAAAGAAGAAGAAAAAGAGAAAGAAAAAGAAAGGAGAAAAAAAGGGGGTGGGGGAAGGAAACAAATCAAAAAGCAAAACAAAACAAAAACAAAAACAAAAACAAACAAACAAAAAAAGAACCACTGGGGAGTATCTTCTGATTCTGTGTACTTTAAGTCCCTTGGCTTCCCCTGGAAGTTGTCCGTCTAGCTGGTGTTCTGGGGGAGGGGCCTGTTGTGCTGATTTTCAGGTGTTAGCAGTTGGGGGAGCTGCTGTGCCCCTGCCTGGTGCAGGGCTCGGTGGGGGTTGTTTACCCCGTGAGGCCGCAGGAGGAACAGCCCCAGTGGCGGGGCAGCTCTGGAAACCTGGATTCAGCTCCGGCAGGAACTCCTTCTGCAGGGCCTGGAGGCTCCGGGGCGGGGCCGCTGCTCTGCTCAGCTGGGGCAGGAGCGTCCTCGCTGTCCTGGGCCCTCCCGGCCTCTGCCTGTCCGGGGAGGCGGGATCCTGGGCTGTGTCCCGGCGCCCTGTGCTCCGGGGCCTGTGCTGGTGGATTCGCGCTCCCGGGCCGCGCAGCCCCCTCCGCGGAGCCGCCGCCCGAGCCCCTCCGAGCTGCTCCTGGAACCGCGCAGGCCCCTCCGCACGGAGCCTCTTCCTCTGCCCGAGCCCCTCCGAGCTGCTCCCGGGGCCGCGCAGCCCCCTCCGCGGAGCCGCCGCCCGAGCCCCTTCAGCTGCTCCGGGTCCCGCTGGGTCCCGCCGTGCGCGCTGCAGCCCTTAGGGAGCTCGGCGCACTCTCCTGGGCGCGCAGTTGCTGTTACTGTCCCGGGAAGCCCGAGGGCATCCCCGCCCTCCTGGGTCCTGCTCCAACTCCCTGCGAGCCCCTTTCCCCCCGGCAGGTCGGTGCAGCTCCTGGTCTCCGGGACGGGGCTCTCCTGTCCTGGGGACACTCGCCCCGGCCTCAGCCCGGCTCCTCGCGGGCCCCTCCCCCTTGGAGGCCTTTGTTCCTTTATTTCTTTTTCCCCGTCTTCCTACCTTGATAGATGCGCGAACTCTTCTCACTGTAGCATTCCAGCTGGTCTCTCTTTAAATCTCAGGCCGAATTCGTAGATTTTCAGGATAATTTGAAGGTTTTCTAGGTAGTTTGGTGGAGACAGGTGATTTGGAGACCCTACTCCTCCGCCATCTTGCTCCTCCCCCCTGAAAATTCTTCAATATTTAGTATTTATAAATAAAGTTTATTTAAACAGCCATAATCATTAATTTACAAAATTATCAATGGTTGCTTTCACTCTATGATAGCAGATTTGAATAACTGTGACAGAGACTATATTGTCCTTAAATATTTACTCTCTGACCCTTTACAGAAAAAGTGTGCAGACTCCTAATGTATCAGAAGGAATGAAGAACTGAAAATTGTAAATACGTGGTCAAATACAAAAAAAAAAAAAAAATTCCTTATTTTTTAATTTGTTTAAAAGACTAAGGTAAAAATAATAGAAATTGATTGTGAGACTTAAACATGTGTAGAAGTAAACAACAGGAGAAATAATAGGAGAGGAGTGAATGGAAACATAGCAGTTCTTATATTATCATGAAGGTGTATGTCTTAGTTGGTTCAGGCTGCTATAATAAATACCATACACCAGGTGGCTTAAACATTTACTTCTCCCAGCTCTGGAGACTGCAAAGTACAAGATCGAGAAGCTGGTCAATTCAATTCCAGGTTAGAGTCCATTTCCTGGTTTGCAGATGACAACTTCTTGCTGTATCCCCATACGTGAAGAGAGATCATCTTTCTCATGTCTCTTATTGTAAGGACACTAATCTGATCTGAGGACTCCATCTATTTTTGAGAGAAAATGACCTAATTGCTTCTCAAAAGCTTCATCTTTAACTACCATTACTTGGGATAGGCCTTTAACCCATGAATTTTGGGAAGACACAAATATTCAGTCCATAACACAGTATAATATTATTTTAAGCTATATTGTGATGAATTAAAGATGCATATCTTAATCTGTAGAACAAATCTAAACTAACAACATAAGGAGGTATAAAGATAAAATCGAATACTAAAAAAAGTTCAATTACTCAAGAAGAAGAAAGAGAAGGAGGGAAAAACAAAGAATAAGGGGAAGGAATAGAAAAACAAAAGTAAGATGGTAGTCTTAAACCTAACCATAATGATAATAACATTATATGTAAATGGACTATTCTAATTAAGAGGCTAAGACTGTCAGACTAGAAAAAAAATTGAAACCAAATATATGCTCTCTCTACAAGAGATGTATTTAAATATAAATACACATAAAGGTTGGAAATAAAATGATAGTAAAATAAATGTCATACAAACAATACACATAAGAAAGCTGGACTAATTATATTTAAAATCAGACATAAAAATGCTTCAAGAAAAGGAATATTAATGAAGATGAGGAGAGACATGCCATAACGACAAAAGATTCAAATAATTAAAGATTTGAAACACACTAGCAAACAATTTAAGAACTTTAATTGAAATCAATTAATTGAGACTTACAGAACACTACAAAAAACAATTGCAGAATTTACATTATTTTGAAGAACACATGGCACATTCACAAGATAGTTCATGTGTTGGGCCAAAAAACAAGCCTTAATTTTGAAGGATTAAAAACATACCGAATACATTTTCTAACTAAAATAGAATCATATCACTGGATGTTATTCTAAATGTTGGCAAATTGAACTCCAATTAAAAATAATTTTTTAATAAAAATAAAAAAATAAAATCATATTAAAAATTAATAACAAAAAGATACCTGTAATATTCCCAAATATTTGAAAAATAAGAAATATAATTCTGTATTTAAGAATCTAGTTTTTGTCTCTTTTTTCTTTGTTCATTTGTTTTGGTTTTTATTTTTATTTTATTTTTTTAAAGATTTTAGTTATTCATTCATGAGAGACACAGAGAGAGAGAGAGGCAGAGACATAGGCAGAGGGAGAAGCAGGCGCCACGCAGGAGCCCGACATGGGACTCTATCCCAGGTCTCCAGGATCACGTCCTGGGCGGAAGGCGGTGCTAAATAGCTGAGCCACCCAGGCTGCCCATGTTTTGTTTTTTTAATTTCACGAGTAAAATCAACTCTATATCATACACCTGAAACCAATATAACACTATGTTAATTATACTAGAATTTTAAAAAATAATATTTTTAAATATATAATTCTAAATAAAATATGAGTCAAAGAAAAAAACACAAAAGAAAACAAACTATTTTGACTTGAATGGTAAAGGAAACACAACATTTTAAATTTTGTGTGTTGCAATTAAGACAGTGTATAAAGAAAAATTTCTATCATTAGATGTTTGTATTAGAGAAGAAATACTTAAAATCAATGAGCTAAGATTCGCTATAAGAACTAGAAAAATAAGATTAAATTAAATGCAAAGTAAGTAGAAGGGAGAAAAAAAATAAAATAAATGTGGAAACCAATCATATATAAAGAGGACAAATAATAGAGAAAATCAACAAAACTAAAACTCACTGGTAAATACCATCAAACATTTGAGAAACAAACAACTACAATTCTCTAATTTTAAATCAATGTTTTCCTAAATATAAATAATCTAAACATCCCAATTAAAATACAGACATTGTTAGAGTATGTGGAAATGTAAGACCTAACTATATACTATCTACAAAAAAACCTTCATATATAAATATATTGGTTGATAGGTTTAAAGGAAATTCATGGAAAAAACAGACTATGCAAATATTAATCATAAAGCTGAAGTCTTACTCTGTTCAAGCTGCTATAACAGAAACCATAGACTGGGTGACTTATAAACAACATAAATTTATCTCACAATTCTGGAGACTGTGAAGCCCAAGATCAAGGTACCAACAGTTTGCATACCTGGTAAGGGCCTTCTTCCTGGTTTATAGAAGACTGTTTTCTCATTGTATCCTCAAACAGCAGAGGAGCAAGGAAGCTCTCTGGGGTCTCTTTTACAAAGATACTAATCTTATAATTGTTTATAAGGGTGGAGCCATCATCATCTAATCACCTCCTAAAGGTTCTTGCTCCAAATACCATCACTCTGGACATTATGTTTCAACATGAATTTTAGAGATACATATATACAGTCTATCATCTGGAATGGTTGTATTAATATTAGATAAAGTAAAATTTAAGAGTAAGATAAAAAGTCATAATGGGGGATCCCTGGGTGGCGCAGCGGTTTGGCGCCTGCCTTTGGCCCAGGGCGCGATCCTGGAGACCCGGGATCGAATCCCACGTCGGGCTCCTGGTGCATGGAGCCTGCTTCTCCCTCTGCCCGTATCTCTGCCTCTCTCTCTCTCTCTGTGTGTGTGACTATCATAAATACATAAAAATTTTTTTAAAAAGTCATAATGGTAAAAATATTAATTCTTCAAGGAGTCATAACAACTCTAAATGAGTATGCACCTAAATATAGAATTTAAATGAAGCAAAACCTGACAATTTAAAGAGAAATAAATCCACAATGTAGTTGAATATTTCAAAACTTTTTTCTCAGTAATTGATAGAACAAATAGACAGAAAATCAGTAAGGATGTACAAAGATTGAATAACTATAAAATTGACCTTCACAGAATATTCCAACAACAGAAGAATCTGCATTCTTTTTAAGTACACAGGATATATTCATCAAGATAGACTATATTTTGATTCATAAATCATGTTGTACTAATTTTAAAGAGTTTGATAAATAAAGCTCATGTTGATTTTCTCACTTTTTAAAGAAAATATTTTTGAAAGAAGTCTCTTTTAGTAGGCTTAAGGAAGCCTACCTCATACCACTTGATGACAAAATATAACTTAAAAATGAAGTTATACATTGGACTTTAAGAATTAGTATCCTATTTTCTCTTCTAGGTTATTTTACAAAATCAAGTGATAACCCACAATGTACAAAAGAAAACCTCTCAATGAGGAAAACATTTTTAATCAATAAATCAAAAGATAAATGCTCAAAACTCTATGCTCTGAAAACCAGTTGAACACATTGTGTTCATGTTACACCAAAAGCAATAAGTAATAGAAACCTTAGAATATTCTTTCAAATAATTGAAATATTTTAAGGAAATTGTATCAGCCATCTCAAAGAAGAGAAGGCTCCTGGTGAGCCAAATTCCTTTCTAATTCAAATAGGATTTATGACTATAACTCAGGGTTGTTTTTCATGTTGTACATAGAGCTCTACAGAAAGTATTTCTGTTTAAGGTAGATAATCTATCAAAATAAACCTGGTCAGGCTAGGATACAAATATCTAATAAGGCTCTGTAAGTATACAGCCTCATTTTTTTCATCAATCCAGAGATGAAATGGTGTTATTTATGTTTTCTTTAAGTATATATGACTTGGTGTGGCTTGGTTTGGTTTGGCTTAGCTTGGCTTGGCTTAGTTTGGTTTAGCTTGGCTTGGCTTGGTTTTGTTTGGTTTGGTTTGGTTTGGTTTGGCTTGGTTTGGCTTTGCTTTGGTTTGGCTTGGCTTGGCTTGGCTTGGTTTGGTTTGGTTTCGTGTGGTTTGGTTAGTTTGGTTTGGCTTGGCTTCATTTGCTTTGCTTTGCTTTGCTTTGCTTTGCTTTGCTTTGCTTTGCTTTGGCTTGGTTTGCTTTGGCTTGCTTTGGTTTGGTTTTGGTTTTAATCTAATGTTGACATCTATCTAGTGAGTTTGAGTTAGGAATGAATGAGGAGAATCTTAGATATCAAGGACCGAAGTCAGAAGTATTGATGATCAAAGTACTGATATGTGGTTAAGGAATCCAGGGAACCAGAAAAAAGCTAAAGGGGTAAACCAATCATGACAGTGGTACAGAAAGACTGGGGAATAATTTGGAAGCAGTGATTAATGAAAAGGCTGAATTAGAACCCAGAGGGCCTACCAGAACCAGAGAAGGTTTGGCAGTCACTAAAGAATGCAAAAAAAGTAAAAAGCAGGTCAAGAAAATAAATTACCCAGATCAAGCTCCATGCCCATATTGTGCATGGAACTAGAGGTTAAAAATGCAAAGTAGGGCCTAGATATTCAGGAAAGGAGCCCAGGATGACAGATGGGAAACTAGACCCAGAAGTAGGAGTTACACAAGAGTGGGAGTCAAAAGCCCACTCAAAGCAACTATATTTTGGCAAGCAAAACCCAAATAAAACAGATTAATGAGGACTCTAAAGAATGGAATTACTGAGTTCCAACCCAGGAAAACAAATATAATTATTAAGCTGATAAGTATATGCTTGTAGTTATATATGTGAAGCTTTACCTAGATCCAAATACGGGCAGCCTGGTTAACAGAGGAAAGAGCAGCAAGTTAGGCTTTAAACTGACCCATGGGATCCCTGGGTGGCGCAGCGGTTTAGCACCTGCCTTTGGCCCAGGGCGCAATCCTGGAGACCCGGGATCGAATCCCACGTCAGGCTCCCAGTGCATGGAGCCTGCTTCTCCCTCTGCCTATGTCTCTGCCTCTCTCTCTCTCTCTCTCTCTCTCTCTCTGTGTGACTATCATAAATAAATAAAAAATTAAAAAAAAAAAAACTGACCCATGATCCTCTAAAAAATACAATGTGCCCAGAAGCAGAACTCAGGCCAGGTAAAACATAGCAATCAAGTAGAGAGGCTCACCTACTAGGAGCAAAGGTGGGTCAAGAAAGCGCCAGACATTTCTACCACAGAGACTGGGTTCTTCAACAAGATTTTAAAGGTCATTAAATTTTATGCATCTTTTTTATGATTTAATTAGTTACAAATATCAATAGTCCTAAAGATCAGATGTCATGAAATCCAGAAACAAGAACTACACTAAAGGTAAAAATCACTGGCTGACAGTCTGATAACCCTACGTATGACCTTAAATACATAAAAGTCCATATCCGTTACTATAGCTCTGCCATATAAGTAGTAAGTATGTATGAAATGGAATGATATTGTCTACGTTGCTCTGCAACAAGAGCCATTAAAAGAACAGTATTGTCTCCAGATTTCATGAGGAATTTGTTTTCCCAGAAGTATTAAAATTGAAAATCTGTGGAGAGCAAGTGAGCTCCTTGTCAGGCCCAGCAGAACAGATGAAGGGAGACAGGGATCAAACACAACCGTTGAATATGGTCTACACTGGAGTAACAGAGGAGGACTGGGTCATTGCCCTCAACCCTATCTTTGTTATCTCTACTTCTCTGGAAGGCTGACTTCACTCATGACTCACACTCCTCGAACCCAAATTGACAGGGGGAATACGTGCTTAAATTGTCTAACTGCTTTCCCTCTCCTTTCTCTCTGGGCTTCGGTAACTCTTCTCTAGTTCTAGAAAACTCTCATTACTACTACTCTTCTAGACCCTCTGCCCCCAACTGAGGACATAGACATCTCTTGCAACAGCTTCTCCTGAGTCGAATCCTGCCCCCAAATCCAGGGTAATAATTCTGCAGTGGTATACATCTCCATTTGCTGCCTGCTGAAGAGACAGTACTGACCACTATACTATCTGGAGTGTTTCAATTGTCCCTCACTGACCAGAGGCCTGGGTACTGACTACTGCTTCCTGTACCTGTGTACCTCAACCCCATCACTAGTCTTAACCACCTGATCAGCCACTCGCTCATCTACTTGAACATCCAGAGAGCACTCATGCTACCTCTTTTACAGAACAGGTCCCTCTAGAATAATTTTGCTTCCAATCTCTGAGGTGAGTCTGCACACCTTAACTTATAGTCTTAATAAAGGTAACAATATTACACAGAGTGATTCCTAGGGTCAAGGTCCAAAGCCATAACTATGCTAAGACAACTCACTTGTGATTTCCTGATCTCTCCAGATCTATTTATTAGGAATACAGAGATGATATAAGGGAGGCTGGGAATGATTTTGTCCCCTCAACAAACCACTGAGCAAGCCTTTCTGAGTGTACAGAGGACAGCGAAGCTTATTATAGAGTGAAATAGAAACCAACTATACTTAATGATAAAGGTAATGAAGTCACTTCCCCATCATTTTCTTTGGGTGTAAAATGAAGAAGTTGGATTAGGTGATCTCTGAGGCCTCCTTAAACTCTAAAAAAAAATCTATGATCTGTAGACAATGGCTCGATTTAAATTGGCATTTTATATTAATGTACGAAAACTTATTGATAATAGGATGTACTTTTTGTAGGTACTACATAGAATCAGCATGGCTAAAACATGACATTTCCAAGGAAGGCAGAGATAATTAAAAATTGAAAAGCCAAAACTTAGACTTAATTTGTGGAGTACCCATAAGGTCTGAATAGTAAGATACCTGAATCCATAAAACATTTGACAAATTCAAATTCAAATTCATAACCCCCTGTTTATCAGCCTATTTCCAGAGCCCAAAGTAAATATAGTACTATATAGAAACATGCTATCATTTAGGAAATGATGCCATAGATTAAATTTTTTCAAATGTCTTTTATCATTTTGAAATCTATGGCCATAAAGGCAATTGGGTAATGCCAGCAAGATGGCAAGAATACTGTGTTCCATCTCCCTGGTCATAACTGAATGGCTTCATTTCCAGTCATTCACATTTTCAGGAACCTAGTTTTCCTTTTCAAAATGTCTTAATAGTTATGAATGGCTTGTTTTCAATATAAATACCTAATGTGTTTTTCTATCAGATTAGTTCATTATGGAATAGTGTACATCAATTTCATGCATAATTTGCACTTTCATAGCTGAAACATCAAGAAGAAATATTATCATTAAATGTTGATTCATGAGGAAAAAAATCATTTTTAATTCAAGTTCAGGCCCATGTTTATTAAGTCAACAAGAATGGAGAATTCTCCACAGATAGCACATTGCTTCCCCAAGGGGTCTTCTCTTCCCCACAAGTCTCCATGCCTGACTGCTGGCTGTTACTTACTGCAGGATCACTAGGCATAGGAACATTGCTCCTTTGCTTGTAAGAACAGAAGCTGTGCTCTAACATAGGGGTCGGTACATGATGACCTACAGGCCATGTGCAACCCACTGTTTGTTCTGATATGGCGCTTGAGCCAAGAAGGGTTATCACATTTTTAAGTGGTTGACAGAAAGAAAAAAAAAAGGAAAAATATTTTAAGACATGTGAAAATTATGTGACATTCAAGTTCCAGTGTCCAGTAAATGAAGTGTGGGACATAGCCTGACTCACTTATCCACACATTGTCTAATGACTGCTTAATGCTATAACATAAAGTCAAAACATTGCAAACCATACAGCCCATATAGCTCTATTTACCGTCTGGTCCATTAGAGAAAAAGTTTGCCAACCTCTGCCCTAAAACATCTAGGAAATTGCCTTGTTGCCCCATAGACAGCAACAGCATTCCACTCGACAAATGCAAATGTCTCCTGCTCCTTGTGCCTAATGCAAAGTCGAATCTCAAAGTCAATGCTCCGCTTTAACACAAAAGATCTCTCCAAAAATACCTTTTTCTTTCTAAAACTTCTGCCACTGTTTTTCAGCCTCAGTCACTTGCTTGAAACCAGTATGTCTGCTTTTCTCCCTGTTTTTCCCTGTATCCCTTCCTTGCAAGGAGCCCATCACCCTGATCACCCTACTTAATCCTCTCTGTACTTTTCTGTCCCCAAACTCAACCAGATTTCTTCACAGTGCCTACTGTGGTGATGATTTCTTTTCCATTTGTCTATCTCTCCCACTAGAGAGCAAACTCAGTGAGGCCGGAGTCTTAATGTATTCTGTTCACCATCGTGTAGTGTTCTTTTAAAAATACCTAGTTCACTTAGCACTGCTAAGTAGTTAACAAATGGAAACTGCTTAACTAATACTAAACAGGGAATGCTTGGGGGGTTCAGTGGCTGAGACTCTGCCTTTGGCTTAGGTTGTGATCCTGGGGGCCTGGGATGGAGTCCCACATCAGGCTCCCCACAGGGAACCTGCTTCTCCTCTGCCTATGTCTTCTACCTTTCTCTCCGTGTGTCTCTCATGAATAAATAAATAAAATCGTTTTAAAAAACAGAACCAGGGATGCCTGGGTGGCTCAGCCATTGAGCGTCAGCCTTCAGCTCAGGCGTGATCCCAGGATCCAGGATTGAGTCCCACATCGGGCTCCTTACAGAGAGCCTGCTTCTCCCTCTGCCTATGTCTCGGCCTCTCTCCCCGTCTCTCATAAATAAATAAATAAAATCTTCTTTATTTTTATTTTTATTTTTTTTATAAATTTATTTTTTATTGGTGTTCAATTTGCCAACATATAGAATAACACCCAGTGTTCATCCCGTCAAGTGCCCACCTCAGTGCCCGTCACCCAGTCACCCCCACCCCCCGCCCACCTCCCCTTCCACCACCCCTAGTTCGTTTCCCAGAGTTAGGAGTCTTTCATGTTCTGTCTCCCTTTCTGATATTTCCCACTCATTTTTTCTCCTTTCTCCTTTATTCCCTTTCACTATTTTTTATATTCCCCAAATGAATGAGACCATGTTTGTCCTTCTCCGATTGACTTATTTCACTCAGCATAAAAAATCTTTTTTAAAAAACTAAAAATAAACAGAACCCAAAACAAAACAAATACTGAACTGACTGAATAAGCAAATAAGTTAAGGCTAACAGAACGAGGGAGGAAAAGGTTTAAAATGGATTTTTTTAAAAGCACACTCCATCCATCCCTAGTCACCCCAAAAAGATCTACTTTATCTGAAAACTAAGGCTGCAACTCATGAAACACTTACCATGGATCAGTTACTATGCTCAGGCCCTCACCTCCTGGGGCTGCTGTAACAAATCACCATAAAATGAGTGGCTAGAAACAACAGAAATGTATCCTCCCCCAGTTCTGGAGGCCACAAGTCTGAATCAAGACATCAATAGGGCCCCAATCCTTCTAGAATCTCTAGGGGAGATTTCATTGCTTCTCTCTTCCAGCTTCTGGGAGCTATTGGCATTCCCTGACTCATGGTTATATCACTTTAACCTCTGTTTCTGTCTTCTGTCTTTAACTTCTGTGTTTTCCTTTTTTACGGACACTTGCCATTGGATTCAGAACATATCAGGTTAACCTAAGATGATCTCATCTCATGATCCTTAATTATATCTACAAAAACCCTTTCTGCAAATGAGGTCACAGTTACAGGTTCAGAGATTAGGATATTGACATATCTTTTGGAGGCTACTATTCAATTCATGATACTTATCAGGATATCAGTACATTTATGATTTCATTTAAGTTCTCCAAGAGTGTTGACAGTTACTGCCATTTCTCTTTAAAAAAAAAAAAAAAAAGATTTTATTTATTCATTCATGAGAGACAGAGAGAGAGAGAAGCAGAGACACAGGCAGAGGGAGAAGCAGGCTCCACGCAGGGAGCCCGATGTGGGACTCGATCCCGGGACTCCAGGATCACGCCCTGCGCAGAAGGCAGGCGCTAAACCTCTGAGTCACCCAGGGATCCCCCATTTCTCAGATAAGAAAACTCTAATAATAAAGTGAAAAGGCAAAAATAATTAATTAATTAATTAAAGTGAAAAGGCTAGCATTTGAAACTAAATCTGTCAGGATTTAAGACTATGCCCTTAACCATTATGGAATTTTACTGTCTACACAGCCAACAAGGCCACATTCTGAGCTGCCCATCTTGTAGGTAGAATATACCAGAGTCCCAAGCCACCACAAAATCCCTTCATTTCCCTTCACCTACTTATATATCCAAACGATCTACCTGGAGTGCAAAAAAAAAAGAGGCTATTTCACAGGTCACTAGGAAACTCCCAGTTGTCCTCAGGGCTAATCTGACACTGTTAGCCACCTTCTCTAAAATTCAGTTCCTGTTTCTCTTAGTACATTTTGCTGAATTCTTAATGATGTTCATAGTAAACTAAATCCACTATGTGTCCACCATGGGTGAGCAGTGTGTATAAGAAATTCTAAAGAGAATATTTTCTTTATCTTACTCCAGCAATCTTATAAAAGTATGAATTCCTTTTCTTTTTTTTAATTAGGATGCAAATGACAGTGAGGCATCTCACATGGTGACAAGGAAGTAAGACATAAGGAAGGAATTCTTCTCTGGTCACTTTGAATTAGAACATGCCCATGACCCTCTAGGGACTAT
This sequence comes from Canis aureus, assembly GCF_053574225.1. Classification (NCBI taxonomy): domain Eukaryota; kingdom Metazoa; phylum Chordata; class Mammalia; order Carnivora; family Canidae; genus Canis; species Canis aureus. The sequence goes on from NC_135622.1 coordinate 38,036,414, forward strand.
AAACTGTGGGCATTTCTCCAAACTCTTTCAAATGGCTTGGCTCAAAACTCACATAAAGTTAGTTCCTTGTGAAAATCCCCCTCCTAGTGGCATGAGAGAATTAATGTACTTCCAAAAGTAAACAAGTTGCTCCTTTTGCAGCTGAATCAGAACTGTTACATATCATGCCAACTCAGAGTGAAAATACAGTCAAGGAAATGGAAGGGTCAAAAGCCAACCACCTGGAAATTTATGTCAGTTTTTAATGATTAGGCTCCTTCACTCCAAACAAATGTCACACTTTAATACTACTGCACAATAAAGGAAAACCTTTGACTTGCAGGCTTGTGGAAAAAGCAGCATTCACGTGAGAGTCAAAACCTATCCTGCATTTTGGTGAAGAATAAAAAGGCTTTTATGCTGTCTTTTACCTCCGCTGGAGCTGGGGCTCAGTCTGATTCTGTGGACAGGAAGCTGACAATAATTAAGCAACTTCTCCTTCCCTGATTGTTCCATAGTTTTTATATCATTAAATCTTCACAACCACCCTTAAATATAGGCAAAAGCCCTCATTTTAGAGTTGAGGACATTGAGGCTCAGAAAGCCCAATGACTTACCAAAGATCAAATAGTTAATTAGCAGCCATGTAGAGTAAACCAAAGAAATTCCCAAACATCAAGCTTACCTAAATCAACTTTTTTTTTTTCCTGCTCCTGCCAGTATATTCTAAACATATGCTTTTAAAATAATGACACCTTAAATCTCGCAATCAAGTTATTATAGCATTCTGGTTAAGTCTGCAAGTGTCATGCTGTTTTCACTAAAGATGATCAGGATATGACATTGTCTCCTCCTGTTACGCCCAGCCAACAGACTGACTGTCAAATGCCCACTGCTGTGATCTGTTTAGCAAGGTCAGCTGCTTGATTGCTATGAATAATTGGATGCCATTAATAATGGTCAGCTTCAGGATACAGGAAAGTGGCCAAGCGTGATAATTGTATTTTGAATTCCAGCAGATTATTTCCTGGGGAGCAGGAAGACAACTACTATATGGAATAGAGTTTTCCTATGGACAGTAACAGCTTCCCTAGAGGTGAAGGGGTCAAGCCAAAGGCTCTCTTAACATGTGTAACAACCTCTGGAAAGAACATGGAAGTCAACATTTTGATATATGTGGCTAATCTTGGGAGGCCTGACAATTACTAATTGTCCTTAACACTTAACTTTCTTATTCCTTCATTTAGATTATCACTAGAGCTTTACATAATGTCTGTGTGTGTGTGTGTGTGTGTGTGTGTGTGTGTGGAGGGGGGTCAGTGTCTAAATTTGGAAGCACCAGTGAGGTCAGATCAATGGCTAATTAGGAAATCTAATCCAGTTGATAGTCATCTGAAAGGTCAAGCATAAATCTTTTGCTGTTTAATGTGTATTAAATGTCCATAATATATTAAAGGCTGTGAACACTGCAGAATAATGATATGGGACAACATTATCTTTTTTAAAAAAGCTGGTCAGAGAATGATGGCAAAAAAAAAAAAAAAAAAAAAAACCTTCCAGGATACAATAATAAAAATGAAAAACTAAAGAGATTGGAAAAAAGTCACATTTTGATAATCATGTGAAAATGAGAAGCTGAAAACAATTTTAGAGAAAGATAATACACTAGGGTTTTGTTGGTAAATAAATAGCAAAAAAATCATAGAAAAATATAATAATGGTAATAAAGCATGCTTTATTTCAACACTCATCAACTATCCTTTTGAAACTTTCTTAAACTGGCTTATGTGAGTGAATAAAATTAAAACTTATTATAGCAGAAGGATAAATAAAGGAAACAAAATGGGAATATGGAGTCATAATACAACTGCTTAAATAAGTATTCAATATGTATTTCAATTCTTGTCAGCTTTTCCACTATCTGGAACTACTATGAGATGGACCATTTGACCATTTTGATCAAGGATATTCAGTGTTTTGATCAATGCTAAAATGAAAAGACAAGCAAATGGATCATAGACAAAATATAAAAAGCAAAACTATAAAACTCCCATAAAAAAAAATAGAGTAACTCCTCATGGCCTTGGGGGTTAGGTAATGGTTTCTTAGATATGATACCAAAAGACAGGTAACAAAAGAAAAAGTGTATAAACTGGCTACCTCAAAATTAAAAACTTTCAAGCTACAAATGATACCATCAAGAAAGTGAAAAGCTATCCCACAGAGAGAAAATATTTGCAAGTCATACATGTGATAAAGGATTTGTATCTCAATACAAATAGCCAAAAAGCAGGAACAACCCAAATGTCCATTAACTGATGAATGGGTAAGTAATGTGGAGTACATCCATATAAAGGAATACTATTCAGCCATAAAAAGAAATGAAGTACTGACATATGGTACAACATATTTGACCCTTCAAAACTATACTAAGTGAAAGAAGCCAGCCAAAAAGGCCACATATTGTATTAAATCCTTTTATCAGAAATGTCCAGAATAAGAAAACTTATAGAGACAGACAATAAATTAGGGATTGTTTAGGGCTAGGGGAAAGAAGACAGGAGGGAAAGGGGGATTTAATACTAATGAGTATAAGGTTTCTTTTGGGGAGATGAAAATGTTCTAAAATTAGTTCATGTTGATGGTTGCATAACCTTATGAACAAACATACTAAAATGATATACACTTTAAGTGAATCTGACTTTTAGGCATGTGAATTATATCTCAGTGAATTCAAAGCTGTTTTAAAAAACAATCAAAACAAAGAAAAATACCAATAGGTATAGGCTGCTCTTCTAGTGACAAAATTGTTTTGTTTTTAGACTGGAGATCCAGAAAGGGAAAAGAAACTTGCCCAAGCCCCACAGTGAGCCAGGAAACAAGCAGGATCCCTAAGATTTCTGCCTCAGAAGATTGTCTAGTACTCAGTAAGAAAATTTCTTATCCTTTGTGGTCTGTCTTTTAGGGGAGAAGAAGAAGGGATCTTTTCCCCTCAGTGTCAGTAGCCTTACTGACTGATGTGTTAATCCAGAACTTCTATCAGCAAATGTAACCTGAGGATGCCATAACCTATAGGAAGTAGGCAATATCAATGTAGCAGGAGTCTATGTTCTTAGATAATAGTAAAGAATTTCTAAGGGGTCCCCAAACCTAGGCAAGGTCTAAATAGTTCCCTGAAAGGAACATCAGATGGAAGCATGCAAGATTTTTAGGCATGAGAAAATTATATGAACAGGCTATGGTCAGATTATAGAAATAAGGATGCAGAACGCAGTTCTCCCTTCAGTATGTATTAATTATGCCTCCCAGGCAAAGCAGGAGACTGAAACCAGACTATTGAGGGTCAACTCTTTGACTTTTGCCTTTGTATTAGTGCCTTCCTCCCCCAAGGGAACATCCATTTCCTTCCAAAAACTCTAAGCCCACATGAGCTAGGGCAGCAAAAAAGGAATGAAAGATCCTCATCTCAGCTGCAATATTTTCAGAACCTTCAAGCATATTATTTTAAAATCAGAAGACACAAAAATGCCTTAGATGCCAATGGTTTCCTCATGTGCACAATGAAGAAAGGGAATACCACTTAGAGAAGTCAGTGGAAATGTGCTACATGCCCAAGTAAGAAAGTGTATCAGAAATGTGTGTGTGTGTGTGTGTGTGAGAGAGAGAGAGAGAGAGAGAGAGAGAGAAAGAAAGAAAGAAAGAAGAAAGAGAGAGAGAGAGAGAGAGAGAGAGAAAGAAAGAAAGAAAGAAAGAAAGAAAGAAAGAAAGAAAGAAAGAAAGAAGAAAGAAAAAGAGAGATGGTGAAGGGGTTCAGGGAGAGCTAAGACTGAACATCAGAGGGAACATTTTAAAGGGTTTCTAGAACAGATCAGAAATGATAGAGAAGTTCCTTATGCTTGAAGACAAAGCATACAAGAGACAGAAGAATGGGAGCGCCTGGTGGCTCAGTCAGTTAAGCATCTGCCTTTGGATCCCAGGATCAAGCCTCCTCAGGGAGCCTGCTTCTTCCTCTGCTCCTCCCACCAGCTCATGTTCTCTCTCTCTCTCTCTGTCTCTCTCTCAAATAAATAAAAGAAAATTTTTAAAAAAGAGATAGAAGAATGGAAAGTTTATGTTTATACTATTCTTAAAAGAAACTTAATAATTACAGAATTCATTATTTTTTTGTTCTTATGCAAGTTACTTTATTTGTAATAAATTTTGCAATTCTCAAGTTCCTATTGCCCGTTTTCTTTTACTTCTACTTTAATTATTTTTATTTCTTTTCATAAAATAAAAACATATCTTGAAGAGAACACTGACAAGCCTTGAAATAGAGTCTATTACCAGTAACATATCCCTGCCAATCTTCCAACCACTACAAATTCCCCTGCACATGAGGAGAAAAGGTGAGAACAGAGGTCGACAGCATATACGCTCCATGTTTTCTTCATCTTTCCAGAATGGTGGGGACATTAATTACCCTACACTTTGCCTCTGTAGGATATAGAAGAGTAATCCAGCTGTGCCCTACTTTAAGAAAAACTAAAAATGACTTAAAAAAAATCAAAATTTATTGAATGTATAAATAATGAAACAGAAAATATATTCATAGAAGGATTTGAGATAAGGTAACATTTTTAAAAGAATGCTTAGTACATTTATGATACAACTTCATTTCTCAAACTTGAATTGCTTCTTTACCAAAATCCATTATTAAAAAATCCAAATTTATACAGGCAGATACATTAGGGGGTTAGTTGTTAAGTTCATAAAAAGATTTCTTTAAATAGCATGCCACCTCCACCTCCCACCTCCATGTACTAAAAATATGATTTGATTTGCCAGCAATTGATCAAATGCAAATTCAGGGAAACACAGAGATTGTTAGGGCTAAATATGCCTATATTTATCTTGTTGCTTCTGTGGGTAGATAGGAAAATTAAAGATCTGAGTAATTAAGTAGTCATTCTGAGATTAAAGTTTATAATTAGGTTCTCCTCATTCCTTATCTATAAAATATCTATCTGTACATAATACTAATACACAAATAGACACAAGTTGTGCATGCTAATGGAAGAAGCAGAGAAACATGACACTAAAGAGTGGAGAATTCCAAAATTATTTCATCTTAGCTTTTGGCTGTATTTTATTTGCTTTAACCATATAAAGATAGGCATTTGAAATCTAATTTCTCATGCACATAAATTGGCGTTCAGTAACATTAAGCAGAGTGACTATGAGAAGTAGATCCAGGAATAGAACCCCAACATATGCTATAATCTGAGGGGAATTCTTGAGAAAATATCACAAAGGGTGACAAAAGGCAATTATCAGATTTTAAGTGATCAAAGCAAAATTAAATATAAGATTTTAAGGGCAGGGCACTATAAACTAATACTTTTCAACAAACAACTTTCATTCTAAAATGGAAACTTAAAAAGTATTTGTACCTCCAACATTCCTCTGATCAGCCTGAGACTAATTTTTTATAAGAACTAAAGAAGAATTTATTGGCCAGCTTGCATTTTTTCCTGCTTTTGAAGGCAAAACATATGACAATAGACTTGCTCTATCTAGTCTACAAGGACTCAGCTACTGCATAGCCCCACAGGAGGTCATGGTCAGGGTATTTAGAAACTTAGGCAAGCATTGTCAGTGTCCAAAACAAACTTTAAAATACCACTCAAGGAGAGCAATGCATAATATCAACTCCATTAAGATAGATCATCAAAAGTCCAGAGAACTTGAATCATGTAGCAATAGAGCTGTATGCCTAGCTAACAAGAAAGCAATGTAACCACTTTAAAATTGAATATATGCCCATATTCCAGAGAATTCCATGGCAAACACTGGGTTTCATATAAGATTCTAATCTTGACCAAGAACTTTATCTTATTAAAACACTCTTTGTCTAATAATCAAGTCTGACAAGGTCAGGTAAAAGGAAATATATTTTTTGATGAAAGAGGAGCATGGGACTAAATAACACTAGTGGAAAAAATTGCTTCTAACAATTGATTTAAAGATTCCATTTCGTAATGTTGGTTAGTTTTGATTCTTGATAATGAAGTTACATAGGAGTTCCACATGAATATGGAATGATTAAAAACAATGCTCTCAGACAATGAGTATTAACACTGGTTATACTAGTGGAAAAGAGACAAGGGACCTTTGGAGGAACCAAAACACTGAGACTGAATATATATATGGGATATTCTATGAGAAGGAAGCTATGGTTGAATGGATATTTTAAAAACAAAATAGTGCTGTGAATAGGGACAGCCATCCATGTAATTTTTGTCAAGAACAAATGGGCTGATTAAAGCTGTTAGATATTGTGATAATACAAAAGGGGAACTGGTGAGAAGATTCACTAGGCTCAGATGAATAATAAAACTGAAAATGAACAAAGATTATAACATCACTTCAACAAATGGAGCTAATAATAATGCTCTTTGTGTCCATAGCACCTTTTATCTTAACAGTTCAGAGCATTTCACAGAACCACTGAATCATGACTTTTACAGTTGAAAGTGACCAAAAAGATAATCTAGTCCAAATACATATCACAGTTTCTGTGTGTTCTACAACATCTCTCACACACAATCACACAACCTATTTGATCCCTTCAGTAATTTCATTTCCTCCTGAGTACACCATTTCAGATCCATATTAACAAAAATCCAGAATATTTGTATTTGTCATTTTCTTTGCATGGAAGCCTACAACAAAGTTTCTCACAATGCAGGGCTATGAAGTTGTAGGTAGGTCAAGAGAAGAGGAAAGTAAGAGAAGTCGGCCAAATGTTGTAAGGCAGAAAACAGGAAAGTGGTAACTGATTGTGAATTTTAGAAAGTTTGGAACCTAAGTGTCTCAGATGTTAGAGGACTGGGAGCCAAAAGAAAGACCATTCTCACCTCAGGATTCTGGAACGGCTCAGGAATTGTGATAGCTCTGAAAATGGGTACAGATGGTGGTTATCGACCCTAGGGGTAGGGAGTATGGGACGCTAGAACTCTATACAAGAAGATCTTGCCAGATCTCTGGAACCCTTCCTCCATCTTGTATAGCTAAACAACTGCCCCACATGGCAGAAAATGCATGCATTCAAAGTGCAGAGTGCCTACTACATACCAGGCATTGTTCTGGGAACTGTGGCTACAGAAGTGAACAAAACACAAAATCCTCAGCCTTCAGAGAGCTTATATACTGGAGAAAGGCAGCATGCATGCATAAATAAAGAGTAATAAAGCAAAAAAAAGTAATAAAGCAATATCAGATGGAGATAAATGACGGGAAAAAAAATTAAGCATGGATAGTGGACAAGAAGGCAATGGGGAAGGAGATAATTTAAATAGGGTGGTCAGAAAAGGCTTTCCTGGGGTGACAGTGGAACAATCTGAGGAAGCTGAGATGAGTATCTGGGGAAACTTTCAGACAGTGGGAAGAGTAAATGCAAAGGCCTAAGGAAGGTGTGAGTAGCCTCACTCAGTGGAGTATTCCTCTCCATGAGGAAACCAAATTGGCTCAGGTAGGATGAGAAGGGTGAGGAATGACAGGACACAGGGTCTAGAGGTAATAAAGGGGCCCTGTAAGTTATTTTTAGGTTTGCACCTTTGCTCTAAGATAGATGGGTTGCCACTGGAAAGTTTTGACAGAGGAATGGAATATACCCTGACTTACAAGGGTTAGGGAATCCGCATTCAAAAAATCTTAATGCCATATAAACACATCAGTGAAAAAGCACCATCCCAATTATGACACACAGAGCTTTGGCCTTTGTCAGTCTGGGCTGCTATACCACAGACAGGGTGGTTTAAAAAACAGAAATTTGTTTCTCATGGTTCTAAAGGCTGATAGCCCATGATCAAGGTATTGGCTGATTCAGTTGCTGGTGAGAACACACCTCCTGGTTTGCATATGGACATCTTCTTCCTACCTTCTCAAATAGCAGAGGCAGAAAAAAAGAGAAGAAAGCTCTCTGGTATCTCTTCTTATAAGGGTACTAATCTCATCATGAGGGCTCCACTCTCATCACCTAATTACCTCCCAAAGGCCCCATCTCTAAATAACATCACATTTAGGATTATAAGGCTTCAACATATGAATTTGAGGTGCAGACAGGAGGACACGAACATGTACTCCGTAGCAACTTCCAATTGGCCTTTTAACCCCTCCCTCTAAAGTATGGGCACCCAAAGATCATCAAATATTTTATAAAGCCTTTTAGATGAAAAAGATAAGCTAAAATAAATAAACTGGGAAAAAATAATCTCAGAAGCAATTGGAATAACTAATGAGCAAAAACAAATTTTTAAAAATTCAAAATGAATTTCATCAAAGAATCAAGCTATAACATATCTGAAAGAATAGGATGCTCCAACAAAGGAACAAAGTGTGTCCTGGAAATTAAAAATGAGAAGTAAAAGTTATAATTCAGTGAAGTGGTAGGCAAACAGTTGAATAAACTTCCCAGCAAGTTTGATAAAAGGTATGGAAAATGACAGAGGAGCAATACAACAAGAAAAAATTAGTCATTCAGTACAGAAGATCTAGCACTTAATTAAAAGCAAGGAAGACGGAGGAGAAAAAGTTATCAAACAAAGAATAGAAGTTACAGCTTCTATTGAGTGTGAAGGACGAAGTCTCCATATTGAAAAGATTCTTGACTACCAGTGAACTGAATGGAAAAGGAGGTATAGGGCAAAAAGAGCCACCAGCTCTTCTTTCACAGGAGGAAGTCAACAAACAGTTAAAGTTAAATATTGAGAAGTCAAGAAATAGCAGTAGGGAAGGTGTGTTATTTGGAAATCACAGGGTAAATGCCAAGAGAAACAGTAAGCAGGAAGCAGATCACCCATTTTGGCAGTCCTCTGCACTTACTCCATTTCCTCAGGGATATTTTAAACTTTATAGGAAGAACCCAGAACCAAAGTGCACCTACCAGTTTGGGGGTGGGTAGGCTAGCCACCTAATCTCTACCTCAGGGGCCCCAGAGGCAAGAAACTCTTAATGCTAAACATGAGGTCAGTGAATAGAATACAAGGCATCTGTGACTTTGAATCTTTAAAAATATACATATATTTATTTTTACTAACATCTGACTGAAATTTCACATGCTATTTAATTATGAATAAGCAGAAAACCACAGTGAAATCAACAGTACCTGTTACTCGTCACCAGTAGAAATCATAAATATTTTCATCTCACATTACAATTGGCCCTGGTATCTCGAAGTATGTTCATTCTACTTTAATATAACGAAGTTATCAGACCCATGAGATCTTATCTACTTAACATGTTACTATGTTAATTAAAAAGCACATATATTACCATATCACGTTTGCTTTTTAATGTGTAAATAGCCTATTTCAATATAATTGGGTTTCTTTGTAGTTTCACATATTTCCATGTATATGTCACTTGTCCTCCAAAATGAACATGGTACCCAGGGACACATGGTGCCAAAAGAAGAGGGAGAAGGAGAAAGAGATTAGGAGGCTAGAAGCTGATGTATTTGGGGGGCTTATTGCACAGGATCATTCTATATAAGGCCTGCAAAAGAAAGAAGGATATTCAGATATTTACAATGATGATCCTCATAAAATAGCCCTCGATTAATTCTGTGTTGCAACCAGGAACCAGAGAGTCCCTACGAGACGGCTGTGCCACCCTATGCAGCCAACTTCCAGAGAAAGCAGAAGCCAAGACTTGGGCTCTCAGCATCATGGATACATGACTGAACAGGCACAAGTGAACATATCTTCCCATTCTCCCCAACCCCTGCTCTCATATGCTCCATTGTTTATTTGCAATTTCTTCACATTAAATTAGAATTATCTCCTCTGTGTCCCCAAACCTGCTACCATCTACAGCACTCTCTCATTTTCTTTTTTTTTTTTTTTTTTCATTCTGTCCCCATTACTCCTTTGATCTCCCAGGTTTTCTGCCTTATACTTCTGGTTTCTTATTCTCCCGGCTTCACCCATGAGTGATGCTTACAGCCATCAGTTGCTCTGTGGGAGCACACCAGCTGTCCCGCAACAGGTGTCACCAGAGTACAGAGATGAGGTGAAGCAGGTGGAGGTGGCATAGCCCCTTCTGGAATTGTCTAGTGGGTGAGTCTGGCTCATGGCAACTATCCCACCAAGCAGTGAATATCTGCCAGCCTCCCATTCCTATGCCTGCTTCAGGTCTCCCTCCCATCAATGCTTTTGAATTCTCATAACTGGAGGAGTTTATAAGCAGACAATGAAATCAGTGCCCAGAAAATATAATTGGAACAGGCTGAATTTGCATGGAGAAGAGAGCACCTATTGATGGAAAATATAAACTGCCTCCCTCATTAGAAGGGAGGAAGGGCAGACAGAGGAAGGATGGAAGGGGGTAAGTAAGAAAGGAAGCTGCAAATCACTTCTCATCTGGATGAACATCATCCAGATTATCTGAACAATGGAAAAACAAGATAGGCAATGACAGACAAGTGGCTCAAGCTTCTTGACACACTAGACATGAGTCAGCTATAAGCAAAGCCTAAGTAGGTCTGTATTTCTACAAATATTCTAATTTTCTGGTACAGCAGTTCTTCAAAAACCACTTTTAAATTGACCATTCCACGGAATATCTTGCCCCCTTCTGTCTCATAAGAAGAAATTCGTGGTGAAGAGAGACACAAAATTACAACTATTAAAAGTGTTATGTGTACCCTGCGAAATGATTACACACAAATGCCAATCAGACTTTGTTTTTCTCCGGCATAACACCTTCCAAGAAAGTCACATTGTACTTAAAATAAATGTCAATATTCTTTCCCCACTGTATCAGACCTTCTGTGATCTGGCCCCTGTTAACTTCTCTCATCTTATCTTGGCCACTCCCTACTCTTGCTCATGGCATCTAACCATACTAGCCTTTCTGTTCCTCAACCAAATTACACTTACCCACCCAGAGCCTCTGCTTGGACCATCTAATTCCCAAAATCTCCCATCATTAACCCTGTCTGTAATGGTTCATTTTATGTGTCAGCTTGACTGGGATAAGGGCTGTTCAGATAGCTGGTAGACCATTATTTCTGTGATTGTGAGGATGTTTTAGGAAAAGGTTAGCATTTGAATCAGTAGGCTAAGTAAAGATCCTCTTTAATCCATTGAGGGCCTGACTAGAACAAAAAGGGAGAGGAAGGGTAAATTTGCTCTCTTGTTTGAACCAGGATATCCATCTTTTCTTGCCTTTTTGACATCAGTGCTCCTGGTTCTCAGGCCTTCAGACTTGGACTGGAACTTACACCATTGGCTCCCCCCTGGTTGTCAAGCCTTTGGGTTTGTACTGGAATTACACCACCATTTTACTTTCTTGGGCCTCTAGCTTTCAGATGGCCAACTATAGGACTTTACAGCCTCCATAATCATGTGAGCCAGTCCTTCATAATATCTTTCTTTCTTCCTTTCTTTCTTCCTTTTCTTTTCTTTTCTCTTTTCTTTTCTTTTCTTTTCTTTTCTTTCTCTTTCTTTCTTTCTCTCTTTCTCTCTTTCTCTCTTTCTTTTCTTCCTTCCTTTCTACCTACTCATCTATCCATCCATCTATCCATCCATCCATCCGATTAGCTCTATTCTCTGGAGAACCCTAACTAATACACCTTCTCATCATTCAAGTTTTAGCTTATATGTTACAATAGTAAAGAGACTTTCCCTGGGGTACCAAATTAATGCTAACCCCACTCTCAAGCCCCCTTTATCCTATTACCTTACTTTATTTTATACAGAGCACCAATCTTGCATGAATTTTTTTTTTTTTTTTTTTTTTTTTTTTTTTTTTTTTTTTTTTTGCTTACCTTCCTCTGTCTTCTCCATATTAAGCAAGGGCCTTATCAGTCTTTCCTAGTGCCATTAGAAGAGCACTCAGCAAATAATAAGCACAAAATACATAATTGTGTGGATTGAGTTAATGTCAAATGACACTACTTGCTTAGAATGAGTCAATAGTATAACCCATTTGCCAAGTTCTGATAGTTGGAGCTTAAACCTGATGTCACAGGTAAGCACACAAGCACTCAAAGCCCCAGAAGGAATCTCCTTTCTAGAACCACAGTATACCAGTAACAAAGTATTTTATTTTGTAGCATTTAGTTAGGGTCATCAGCCAAACCCACCCACCATGGGAAAATGGGTGGTACTAAACACAATAGAGTTAAATCGTGAACTATGGTACAAATACATTAATTTGATAGGGAAAAATATTACTATTGCCATTTTATACACTAATTTCATGCACTAGGAATCAGCAGCTATCATAGAGCAAATGTGACTTTAAAAGTTGGGCAGACTCAGGTTCACACTCCAACTCCTCTATCTCTGCTATAAACTGAATTGTGTCCCCTTAAAATTCATATGTTAAGTCCATCCCCAATGTATCTATATTTGGAGATAGAACCTTTAAGGAGGTAATAAAGGTTATACATGGAAATAAGAGTAAGGTCAGAATTCAACAGCACTGGTGTCCTTATTAAAAAAAAAAAAAGACACCAGAGCTCTCTCCCCCAACCCCATGAATACACAGAGAAAAGGTCATATGAGGGCACAGTGAAAAGGCAGCTGTCTTCCAGCAAAGAAAATAAAAGATGTCTCACCAGAAACCGACACTGCTGTCACCTTGATCTCAGTCTTCTATCCTCCAAAACTGTAAGAAAACAAATTTCTGTTGTTTAAGACACCCAGTCTGTGCTATTTTGCTATGGTAGTCTGAACAGACTAATACAACCTATATGCAGTGGGATCCTGCATCACTTATTAAACTTTCTATGCTCAAAAGTCTATAAAACCAGGACAAGAAATCTCAGTTTGCAGGATTATTGTGAGGCCTAGGTTGGTTTTACAGAGAGTTTAAAAATCAGTATTCAACATTGTGGAACCCACTGTGATCCACCAGCATGTCAATCATCTGTTAGCATTCCACTAATCACTGAAGATAGTTGTCTACTAAGCCAAGTGAGCAACCAGTTAAGAAACTAGAATGGGGGAGCAGGGGCAAGACGGTGGAAGAGTAGGGTCCTCAAATCACCTGTCCCCACCAAATTACCTAGGTAACCTTCAAATCATCCTGAAAATCTATGAATTCGGCCTGAGATTTAAAGAGAGAACAACTGGAACGCTACAGTGAGAAGAGTTCGCGCTTCTATCAAGGTAGGAAGACGGGAAAAAAGAAATAAAGAAACAAAAGGCCTCCAAGGGGGAGGGGCCCGCGAGGAGCCCGGCTGAGGCCGGGGCGAGTGTCCCCAGGACAGGAGAGCCCCGACTCGGAGAAGCAGGAGCTACACCAACCTTCCCGGGCGGAAAGGGGCTCTCAGGGAGTTGGAGCAGGACCCAGGAGGGCGGGGATGCCCTCGGGCTCCCTGGAACACTAACAGACACCTGCGCCCCGGGAGAGTGCGCCGAGCTCCCTAAGGTCTGCAGCGCGCACGGCGGGACCCGGAGCAGCTCGGAGGGGCTCGGGCCGCGGCTCCGCGGAGGGGGCTGTGGGGCGGGAGCGCAAATCCAACAGCGCAGGCTCCGGAGCACAGGGCGCCGTGACAGCCCAGGATCCGGCCTCCCCCCGGGACAGGCAGAGGCTGGGAGGGCCCAGAACAGCAAGGACTCTCCTGCCCCAGCTGAGCAGATCAGCGGCCCCGCCCCGGAGCCTCCAGGTGCTGCAGACAGAGAGCTCCGGAGTTACTGCAGCAGCTGACTCCAGGGCTCCACAGCTGGCCACTGCTGCGGTGGTTGTTCCTCCTGGGGCCTCCCGGGGTAAACAACCCCCACAGAGCCCTGCACCAGGCAGGGGGCAGAGAAGCTCCCCCAAGTGCTCACACCTGAAAATCAGCACAACAGGCCCCTCCCCCAGAAGACCAGCTAGACGGACAGGTTCCAGGAGAAGCCAAGGGAATGAAAGTACACAGAATCAGAAGATACTCCCCCGTGTTTTTTTTTTTTTGTTTTGTTTTGTTTTGTTTTTTGTTTTTGTTTTGTTTTGTTTTGTTTTTGCTTTTTGATTTGTTTCCTTCCCCCACCCTTTTTTTTCCTTTCTTTCTTTTTCTTTCTTTTTCTTCTTTTTTTTCTTTTTTTCTTTTTTCTTTTTCTCTTTTCGTTCCTTCTTTCTCTCCTCTCTTTTTCTCCTTTTCCCAATACAACTTGCTTTTGGCCACTCTGCACTGAGCAAAATGACTAGAAGGAAAACCTCACCTCAAAAGAAAGAATCAGAAACAGTCCTCTCTCCCACAGAGTTACAAAATCTGGATTACAATTCAATGTCAGAAAGCCAATTCAGAAGCACTATTATACAGCTACTGGTGGCTCTAGAAAAAAGCATAAAGGACTCAAGAGACTTCATGACTGCAGAATTTAGAGCTAATCAGGCAGAAATTAAAAATCAATTGAAAGAGATGCAATCCAAACTAGAAGTCCTAACGACGAGGGTTAACAAGGTGGAGGAACGAGTGAGTGACATAGAAGACAAGTTGATGGCAAAGAGGGAAACTGAGGAAAAAAGAGACAAACAATTAAAAGACCATGAAGATAGATTAAGGGAAATAAACGACAGCCTGAGGAAGAAAAACCTACATTTAATTGGGGATCCTGAGGGCGCCGAAAGGGACAGAGGGCCAGAATATGTACTTGAACAAATCATAGCTGAAAACTTTCCTAATCTGGGAAGGGAAACAGGCATTCAGATCCAGGAAATAGAGAGATCCCACCACCCCTCCTAAAATCAATAAAAACCATTCAACACCTCGACATTTAATAGTGAAGCTTGCAAATTCCAAAGATAAAGAGAAGATCCTTAAAGCAGTAAGAGACAAGAAATCCCTGACTTTAATGGGGAGGAGTATTAGGGTAACAGCAGACCTCTCCACAGAGACCTGGCAGGCCAGAAAGGGCTGGCAGGATATATTCAGGGTCCTAAATGAGAAGAACATGCAACCAAGAATACTTTATCCAGCAAGGCTCTCATTCAGAATGGAAGGAGAGATAAAGAGCTTCCAAGACAGGCAACAACTGAAAGAATATGTGACCTCCAAACCAGCTCTGCAAGAAATTTTGAGGGGGACTCTTAAAATTCCCCTTTAAGAAGAAGTTCAGTGGAACAATCCACAAAAGAAGGACTGAATAGATATCATGGTGACACTAAACTCATATCTCTCAATAGTAACTCTGAACGTGAACGGGCTTAATGACCCCATCAAAAGGCGCAGAGTTTCAGATTGGATAAAAAAGCAGGACCCATCTATTTGCTGTCTACAAGAGACTCATTTTAGACCGAAGGACACCTACAGCCTGAAAATAAAAGGTTGGAGAACCATTTACCATTCAAAAGGTCCTCAAAAGAAAGCAGGGGTAGCCATCCTTATATCAGATAAACTAAAATTTACCCCGAAGACTGTAGTGAGAGATGAAGAGGGACACTATATCATACTCAAAGGATCTATCCAACAAGAGGACTTAACAATCCTCAATATATATGCCCCGAATGTGGGAGCTGCCAAATATTTAAATCAATTAATAACCAAAGTGAAGAAATAGTTAGATAATAATACACTTATACTTGGTGACTTCAATCTAGCTTTTTCTACCCTCGATAGGTCTTCTAAGCACAACACCTCCAAAGAAATGAGAGCTTTAAATGATACACTGGACCAGATGGATTTCACAGATATCTACAGAACTTTACATCCAAACTCAACTGAATACACATTCTTCTCAAGTGCATATGGAACTTTCTCCAGAATAGACCACATACTGGGTCACAAATCGGGTCTGAACCGATACCAAAAGATTGGGATCGTCCCCTGCATATTCTTAGACCATAATGCCTTGAAATTAGAACTAAATCACAACAAGAAATTTGGAAGGACCTCAAACACGTGGAGGTTAAGGACCATCCTGCTAAAAGATGAAAGGGTCAACCAGGAAATTAAGGAAGAATTAAAAAGATTCATGGAAACTAATGAGAATGAAGATACCACCGTTCAAAATCTTTGGGATGCAGCAAAAGCAGTCCTAAGGGGGAAATACATTGCAATACAAGCATCCTTTCAAAAACTGGAAAGAACTCAAATACAAAAGCTAACCTTGCACATAAAGGAGCTAGAGAAAAAACAGCAAATAGATCCTACACCCAGCAGAAGAAGAGAGTTAATTAAGATTCGAGCAGAACTCAACGAAATCGAGACCAGAAGAACTGTGGAACAGATCAACAGAACCAGGAGTTGGTTCTTTGAAAGAATTAATAAGATAGATAAACCATTAGCCAGCCTTATTAAAAAGAAGAGAGAGAAGACTCAATTTAATAAAATCATGAATGAGAAAGGAGAGATCACTACCAACACCAAGGAAATACAAACGATTTTAAAAACATATTATGAACAGCTATATGCCAACAAATTAGGCAATCTAGAAGAAATGGACGCATTCCTGGAAAGCCACAAACTACCAAAACTGGAACAGGAAGAAATAGAAAACCTGAACAGGCCAATAACCAGGGAGGAAATTGAGGCAGTCATCAAAAACCTCCCAAGACACAAAAGTCCAGGGCCAGATGGCTTCCCAGGGGAATTCTATCAAACGTTTAAAGAAGAAACCATACCTATTCTACTAAAGATGTTTGGAAAGATAGAAAGAGATAGAGTACTTCCAAATTCGTTCTATGAGGCCAGCATCACCTTAATTCCAAAACCAGACAAAGACCCCACCAAAAAGGAGAATTACAGACCAATATCCCTGATGGACATGGATGCAAAAATTCTCAACAAGATACTAGCCAATAGGATCCAACAATACATTAAGAAAATTATTCTCCATAACCAAGTAGGATTTATCCCCGGGACACAAGGCTGGTTCAACACTCATAAAACAATCAATGTGATTCATCATATCAGCAAGAGAAAAACCAAGAACATATGATCCTCTCATTAGATGCAGAGAAAGCATTTGACAAAATACAGCATCCATTCCTGATCAAAACTCTTCAGAGTGTAGGGAAAGAGGGAACATTCCTCAACATCTTAAAAGCCATCTACGAAAAGCCCACAGCAAATATCATTCTCAATGAGGAAGCACTGGGAGCCTTTCCCCTAAAATCAGGAGCAAGAGAAGGATGTCCACTCTCACCACTGCTATTCAACATAGTACTGGAAGTCCTAGCCTCAGCAATCAGACAACAAAAAGACATTAAAGGCATTCAAATTGGCAAAGAAGAAGTCAAACTCTCCCTCTTCGCCAATGACATGATACTCTACATAGAAAACCCAAAAGCCTCCACCCCAAGATTGCTAGAACTCATACAGCAATTTGGTAGCATGGCAGGATACAAAATCAATGCCCAGAAATCAATGGCATTTCTATACACTAACAATGAGACTGAAGAAAGAGAAATTAAGGAGTCAATCCCATTTACAATTGCACCCAAAAGCATAAGATACCTAGGAATAAACCTAACCAAAGATGTAAAGGATCTATACCCTCAAAACTATAGAACACTTCTGAAAGAAATTGAGGAAGACACAAAGAGATGGAAAAATATTCCATGCTCATGGATTGGCAGAATTAATATTGTGAAAATGTCAATGTTACCCAGGGCAATTTACACGTTTAATGCAATCCCTATCAAAATACCATGGACTTCCTTCAGAGAGTTAGAACAAATTACTTTAAGATTTGTGTGGAATCAGAAAAGACCCCGAATAGCCAGGGAAATATTGAAAAAGAAAACCATATCCGGGGGCATCACAATGCCAGATTTCAGGTTGTACTACAAAGCTGTGGTCATCAAGACAGTGTGGTACTGGCACAAAAACAGACACATAGATCAATGGAACAGAATAGAGAACCCAGAAGTGGACACTCAACTTTATGGTCAACTAATATTCGATAAAGGAGGAAAGACTATCCATTGGAAGAAAGACAGTCTCTTCAATAAATGGTGCTGGGAAAATTGGACATCCACATGCAGAAGAATGAAACTAGACCACTCTCTTTCACCATACACAAAGATAAACTCAAAATGGATGAAAGATCTAAATGTGAGACAAGATTCCATCAAAATCCTAGAGGAGAACACAGGCAACACCCTTTTTGAACTTGGCCACAGTAACTTCTTGCAAGATACATCCACGAAGGCAAAAGAAACAAAAGCAAAAATGAACTATTGGGACTTCATCAAGATAAGAAGCTTCTGCACAGCAAAGGATACAGTCAACAAAACTAAAAGACAACCTACAGAATGGGAGAAGATATTTGCAAATGACGTATCAGATAAAGGGCTAGTATCCAAGATCTATAAAGAACTTATTAAACTCAACACCAAAGAAACAAACAATCCAATCATGAAATGGGCAAAAGACATGAAGAGAAATCTCACAGAGGAAGACATAGACATGGCCAACAAGCACATGAGAAAATGCTCTGCATCACTTGCCATCAGGGAAATACAAATCAAAACCACAATGAGATACCACCTCACACCAGTGAGAATGGGGAAAATTAACAAGGCAGGAAACCACAAATATTGGAGAGGATGTGGAGAAAAGGGAACCCTCTTACTTACACTGTTGGTGGGAATGTGAACTGGTGCAGCCACTCTGGAAAACTGTGTGGAGGTTCCTCAGAGAGTTAAAAATAGATCTGCCCTACGACCCAGCAATTGCACTGTTAGGGATTTACCCCAAAGATACAGATGCAATGAAACGCCAGGACACCTGCACCGCAATGTTTATAGCAGCAATGGCCACAATAGCCAAACTGTGGAAGGAGCCTCGGTGTCCAACGAAAGATGAATGGATAAAGAAGATGTGGTTTATGTATACAATGGAATATCACTCAGCCATTAGAAATGACAAACACCCACCATTTGCTTCGACACCCACCATTTGCTTCGACGTGGATGGAACTGGAGGGTATTATGCTGAGTGAAGTAAGTCAATCGGAGAAGGACAAACATTATATGTTCTCGTTCATTTGGGGAATATAAATAATAGTGAAGGGGAATATAAGGGAAGGGAGAAGAAATGTGTGGGAAATATCAGAAAGGGAGACAGAACATAAAGACTTCTAACTCTGGAAAACGATCTAGGGGTGGTGGAAGGGGAGGAGGGCGGGGGGTGGGGGTGAATGGGTGACAGGCACTGGGGGGGGCACTTGACGGGATGAGCACTGGGTGTTATTCTGTATGTTGGTAAATTGAACACCAATAAAAAATAAATTTATAAAAAAAAAAAGAAACTAGAATGGTTCAGCAATACTATAAATGACATACAATTTAGCAGTAAAAGCAAATTCACTACAAAATAAATAATAGGAAGGAGGCTTTTAAATTCTGACCAATTGATTTGCCTCTATAGGTATATCATGTATGAATTTGGAATACTCAAGAAATAAAATAAATAATCTTACAATAAATACCCAGTGATTATCTGAATACCAGGGTTACTTTTTTGTAATAAGTGTTATTCCCCTAGGTAACCCAGTTACCTCTCTGGGCTTCAGTGTTCTCATATGTAGGGAAAAAAAAAAAAAAAGGAGAAATTGGCCTACATTATTTTATAGGCCCTTCTAGCTCTGAGTCCAGGGTTCTATGGGTTGCCATTCTTTGAAAGATAAGGCAACAGACATACTGTCTGCAGTTATCTGCTTTAGGGATATTTCCAGAAAAAGACATAGATCTGTAAAGATTCATCCATCCCCTCTCTTAACCAACCTCCACAAATCCCACCTTCTGATCTGTCACACACATTTGCAGGTTAACCATCCAGAGTCAGCAGTATAGTATGGAGTAATAAAATCAGACAATGTCTTTAAACATCCCCAGTACTTTTGTCCCTGAGTAATACCATTTGTTCTAAAACTATGACTTGGAAGGTGATGTTAAACTCTTGGGCTGGTGTTTATTCTCTGGTGGGAAAGCTAAACTGTCAGTGCTGATAACAATCTTTCATGGCTCAGATCATCATCATTCCACCAGAAAACCTGTTTTGATATAATTTAGCCCACCCCTAAACACCTAGCACAATTCAAGATTTGTATTGTGTTGGGGCTCAGTGATGCATGCAAAGAGTCTCAGTGCCTGGGAAAGGCTTAGAGGGCTTACGGGTGCTTACATCTGGATTCTGAGAGCAGGACAAAAGAGAGGGGCTAGATTTGCTGTGTGTGTTCACTACAATACCCCAAAGGATGTGTTTTTCTCTTTTTAAAAGAAGAGGGTGTTAACTGGGTATTTCACTTTTTCCTGAAAGGTTTGAACTTGCATATGAAGCATTCGGTCAGACAACCAAAGGATTTGTGTCCCTTCTGATAAAACACAGAATTGCGTTCTATGCCCTGTGGAGCTCTCCACAGTCTTCTCTTGATGTGATCTCAAGTCAAGAGTATGACAACAACATGAGAAAGCATATTTGGTCCCTAACATTTTCCCATTGTTGAAGCTTTTAATACTGTGTCCAAAATAGCTGTTTATATTTATTCTGTGCATTTTTCTTAAATCATTTCAATATTGTCCCTTTCACTTCACCACAAATAAAACCTATTTTATATCACAATTATTGAAACATTTAAATTGAATACTATAATCCTTGTCATGTGTCTGTATAGTTCAAAGGTTGTTCACTGAGAACATGCAAGTTCTATCTCCTCTTTTACAAAATGATACCATTCACTAGACACTTTCTCTTAAATAACTCAAAAGCAAGGGAAAGAATTAATTGGCATAAAAATCTAACTACAGATACATACAAACACATATATGTATACAAATATATACAAATACACATACATATATAAAAGATATCAAAGTGAGTTATATCATTGAAAGCAATACTGTTCATTGTTCAAAATTTTAAACAGAAAAGTATAAAATAAAAAGTAAAACCTTATTCTCCTCCCCATTTTCTATCTCAACTCTCTAGTAATAACTAGTATAAATAACTTTTTATGTATCCTTCCAGAATTTTTTTCTAAGCAAATACCAGTGTGTGTATGTATATGCATATATATACAAATATATATGTATAAACATACCTATATACATATGCAAGTATGTATGTGCACACATCCTATACATATCTTTCTTTATTAAGTAGTGTTGATAACTATGCTAGAAATCAATCATATAAACTGATTTTTTGGGAATCCAGAAAAAAGGCCCCGCCATTTTTAGATCATGGCTGAATATTCTCACAGGAAAAAAAAATCATATATAATAACAGAATATATAGTAACAACAATAATAAAAACAATAATAAGAGCAGATACTCATTATTTAGTATTTACTCTTTACCAATTCAATGCCTAGCATTAACCATACTTACTACATACATCATCTCATTGAAACCTTATAATAACTCTATGAGATATGTATTCTCCAGGTGTTTAAGATAGAAAAAAACTGAAGCTTAATGAGTTAAATAACTTATCCAAGATCAAAGAGTTAGTTAGTGATCAAGGCAGGATTGCAGAAACAACAATCTTAATTATTATATGCCTTTTTTGTTAGATTTGTGACCTTGAAAACAAATTATAAATAAAATCTACATTCTTTGGGAAGATATGAGAAGAACAGAAAATAAAGTATTTGCTAGTATAAAGGCAGAGGGAAAACAATTTTTTGCCCACATAGACATTTATTAAGTAGATTCAAAAAATGAGTTATTTTGTTACACCATGTAAGTCCCAAGCATTTTACCCAGGGGGCAGCAGCATGTCAAATTTTGAAGCTTTAAAGACTAAGCAATGTTAGTAAACTTTGGTGACTCCCCCTTTGTAACTGTCCCTTTTACCTGAACTCACATTTCCCTTTCCTCCTGCCTTACCATATTTCCTCATTCCTTGAGTTGAGAAAAGCTAGCAATCCTTGCTGACTTTCTCTCCCCATGCTACCATCTTGTCCAGCTCTCCTCTATAGGCAATCAAGTTAGGGATCCTTCTCTCTCTCCATCCAACCCCCAGGCTCCCTTCTCAGCAATCCCCCAACCTCCAATCCTCACCAGTTCATTAAATGTACTTGTACATAGCTCTATCTCAATGGTTGGATAATATGTGTAGAAATTTAGGCCTACTAAGGCGTGATTCATTCCTGAAGGAGGAGGCATTCATATCCTTTACATTTTTAAGTAGGCTCCTGTGATACGTTTAGTTTAGCTCCAAAGGTAAATAACTTAGAAGTCATCACTCTAATCCTTCAACAATAAAAAGTGAACAAATGTCTCATCATAAAAAAGAAATGGTAATTATGTGAGGAGAGGGAGGTGTTAGCTAATGCTATGATGATAATCATTTTATAATGTGTAAGTATATCAAGTCAACACATTGTACCTTAAACTTACACAATATTATATATCAATTATACCTCAATAAAACTGCAAGTCTTCTTTGCCCTTTAGAGAACCAATATCATAGGGTAAACTGCCACCCCCAAATCTGGAGAAACAGACACATCCAGAGAGATGTAGCATCTGACATTTGCTTACCTCAGCAGAAGCTTCTGGATGCCTCAAGTGATAGGGCCATTTACTTCACTAGTAATTTTGACAAACTGCTGGAGGCTCAGTAGGGGCTAGCATGACAGTGGATAGTTCCTGAGGGACACAAAAATAAGGGACATCCAACCCCACACCCTCACTTTCAAGGCCTTTCCTTTCAAGAACCCCCACCCAGTTCTCATGATAAAGATCCAAGAAAGGTCCCCTTATGGCCCAGGCAGGGGGAAGGGAAAAATACACATTGAGAAACCATTCCAAATTCTTCTCCATAACAAAAGCGTATTCTATAGGGGGAAAGACTTGGTTGGCAGGGGGAAGATACTGAAACCTACTCCCTTCTGTCAGAAGGAAATCCCTCCCTATTCCAGTGTTTCTGTCTCAGTCTTACCTAAGAAGGGGGGGAAATCCATAGTCAACTGGAGACAGGGTTTGAAATGTTGGAAACAAGAAAAGGAGTAGTGGGCAGGAAGGATGAGAGGAAGTGCTATAACCATGAGGAGGAACACAGATACTTGTGAAAGCCACACCTTTAAGGCACAGGCCCACTGAAAGACTGAGACTTTATCAGAAGTTTAGAAAATGATCCCTCTCGCCCACATGCTACCACCACACCAATAACCCTCTAGTATAATAACAGTGAAAGAGAGCTGAAAGAGCTGGAATACAGTCTCTTTCTCAAAAGCAATACAGACAGAAGGTCCAAAAGCCAACAGAGGAGATAAAATCAGGGCACCAGATGAATTGGAAGCCTCTGTTACCTATAATTACAACAAATATTAAAAATGGCTCAACTCATAACCAGACTGACACAAACCCTCACACTAAAGACCTATTTACCTCAAAACTATTACCCATATAACAAACCCAGCTTTTGTTGAAAGGTGACAATGACAAAAGGTGAGAAAAGAAACCCTCAGAAGAGACAAAGCAACAAAGCATCACAACCAGGCTCAAATATGATACAGGTGTCAGTATTATCAAACAAGAACTTCAAAATAACTACAATTAATATGTTAGAAGGCCTAGGGGCAGCCTGGGTGACTCAGTCAGTTAAGCATCTGTCTTCTGCTCAGATGGGATCCCGGAATCAAGCCCCATGTCAGCCTCCTTGCTCAGCAGGGAGTCTGCTTTTCCTTCCCTCTCTGCCCCTGCCCCCACTCGTGCGCATGCTGTCTCTCTCTCACTCTATCTCAAATAAATAAATAAATAAAATCTTTTAAAAATATATATATGTTAAAAGATCTAATAGAAAAGGTAGACAATAGACCAGATTGGTAATGTCAGCAGACATGGGCACTCTAAGAATGAACCAAAGGGAAATGCGAGAAATCAGAAACATAGTAAGACAAATGAACTATGTCATTCATGAGCTCATCACAAGATACAATACAGATAAGGAAAAAAGCAGTGAACTTGGGGACACCTGGCTGGATCAGTCAGTAGAGCATGTGACTCTTGATCTCCAGGTCATGAGTTCAAGCCCCATATTGGGCATGGAGCCTATTTTTCAAAAAAGAAAGAAGAAGAAGGAGGAGAAGGAGAAGGAGAAGAAGAAGAAAGAAGAAGAAGAACAACAACAACAACAACTTGAAGATAGGTCAAAGGAAATTTCCCAAACAAAAATACAAAAAGAAAAGGGAATCAAGAAAAAATAAAAACAAAACTTTCAGGAACTGTGGTACAAAATCAAAACAAATAAGACATATGATTAGAATATCAGACAGAGAACAGCAAATACAGCCGAAGAAATATTTGAAATAACAATGACCAAGACCTTTCCAAAATTAATGATAAATACCAAAGCTCTCCCTAGGGAAGCTCCATGCTGCAGGGAGATGGCCTACTTGTGTATCCTTAACTCCCCACACAAATCTTTTAGTCCCTGGTATTGAAACTGGTTTTAAGGGAGGGGAAAAGGTGGCTGTATTGGCTTCTCATGCTGCTATCACAAATTACCACAAACGCAGGGGCATAAAATAACAGAAATGTATCACAGTCCCAGAAGTCAGAAGTCTAAAGTCAGGCAGGACTGGTTCCTTCTATAGACTGTTGGGGAAAATCTGTTGTCATGCCTTTCCTAGCTTCTAAGAGGCCTCCTGCATTCCCTCTGGAACCACTCGAGCCTCTAGTTTCCACTCCCACATCTCCTTTTCCTCTTCTGTAGTCAAATATCCTTCTCTCTTTTTTTCTTTGTTCTAAGGACAAGTGAGATTACATTATCCTCTGAATAATCCAGGATAATTTCCCCATCTCAAGATTCTTAACTCAATCATAGCTGCAAAGTTCCTTTTTCCATATAAGGAAACATTCATGGGTTCCAGGAGTGCCTGGGTGGCTCAGTGAGTTAAGTGTCCGACTCTTGATTTCAGCTCATGATCTCAGTGTTGTGAGATAGAGTCCCGTGTCAGGCTCCTCACTGCCAAGCATGGAGCCTACTTAAGATTCTCTCTCTCCCTCTGCCCCTCAGAAATTAGTACCTGGATATCTTTAGAGGCTATTATTCACCTTACCTAGGTACCCTTTTGAGGTTTGAACAAAGCAAGGAAAACAAAATGACCACAATATACTTCCATGGATCTAGCATTCAAACATAGGACTGAAGATAATTATGAAGTTTGATACTGAACTTCACACTAGCTAAGGATACCAAAGAGCTCGAAGAAAAAATCTACTCAGTCTTCCAGTTAGACAAGATGCATGCATAAAAAATGTTGGTAAATGCTTGCCTCCTTTGTTTTACAAAATAAAAGTCAGCTGTCATAGCCCTCTGTAATTCTGACAAGTTCTACAGACAATAATTGCAAAACATACGTTGTCTTACAAATTTCCAACACTAATTCATAGGCAATGCTTTGATTATCTTCCAACTTGAAGGTTTATGTTTTTCTAAACATAAAAAACAGCTTCTTTTGCCATGGAGGTTGGCATGACTTGCATTCATTCAATCAAACAATGAAATTCATGAACTTTTAAGAATTTATTTTAAAGCATGAAGATGTCTTTGACATACCTTCTTGTCACCCTAGGTGATAGGCCCTGGTATTATCAGAAAGAGACATGAGAAAAACCAAGAGAAGGTGGTTTGTTTGTACTGGGGATAGGAGCAGAGGAATGAGACGTGGTTGGGCTATATATAGATGGAAATGACATTTGTAACATTTTTAGCAATCAGTACCTTTGGCACCAGACAATAAGAATAAATGCCAACTGAAAACAAGCCTTCTGCCCTTACCATACATATCTCTTGCTATCAGCTCTGAACATGCAGCAAAATTATCATAAGAAAATAAACAAGTTAGTACTTAGGTTCAGTATTCTTGCATTTCAGGACTTCCTTTGGGTACTGCAGTTTATATAATTACTCTACAATGTTTTTTTTTTTTTTAATCACATTCATGGGATGGGGAATAAGAAAGCTCCCAAAATAGCAATGGCAGAGAGACAAAGCTTCCCTTTGGAGAGAGGGACAGACATAATGGTGAGAATTAAGATTCTGAGCATCAAGGTAGCCAGCAGCTGGGTCCTGACTCATGCAAATAAAGGGTTTTCTCATCCACCTTTTCTAAATTATAGATCTCTGTCTCTCATTTGACCACATCTTCCCTTCACTCTTTCCTTCCCCCTTTCCTTTCCCCTCTCTTCCTTCTTCTCCTTTTCCTTCTTCTTCTCTCTCTCTCTCTCTCTCACACACACACAAACACACACACACACACACACACACACACACACACACACAAACACCTCTCTTTTTCCAGGGTCTTATTCATTCTCCACAGCTTCAACTCTATTTCCTGGATGGATGATTCCAAATTCGTAATCCCAGTGGAACTCTTCTCTCCAATATGAGTCCCATTTTGGAAATGTCCTGCCTTTGCACGAAGGCACTTTCACATATTTCCTCAAATAGACCCTTATAAAGTTATCTCTTAAAACTTTTGAAGTTGACATTAAAAACTATGTTTCCCATTATGAAAACATGAGGCTAGGACTCTCTGCTCTTTTCTTTTTTCAGTTTGACTGCCGTAAGCAACTGCCATTGTGCCGTTTTTTGCAATAATGCTTCAAATGATTTGGCCAATACAGAGAACCAATAAATAAATAAATAAATAAATAAATAAATAAATAAATGGAAAGATTATTAGCAACTGATTTTCTGAATGATTTAGCAAGTCAGTTTAGTTAAAATTACTAATTCAGAATCTGCATGTGGACAAATTAAAATGTTATAGAGCTTGTGATGGGAAACTAATGTTTCAACATATACCATCTTACCAGCTGCCCACCTCATTACATTGGCCCAGGCTAGAGCTCCTCTCCTGTGAGCACTCATAGCTAATGACACTGTCACTATGTGCCCTGGACAGTGGCACTGCTAATAATAAATGCATCAGGCATTAGCCAATCGACAGGTGAAAGATGAATTGGAAGTTTTAGGGCATTCTGAAAACTTGGCCAGACTGATTTGAAGTATCAACAAACTTTTCAGAGATCAATATTTTTCACCCTTTACTTTTCAGACTTCTAGTTGTTTGTTTCTAAAAGTGTCGCTTCTAGAAGCTTCTCTTTTAGAATGATAACTCACATATAAAGAACGAGACTAGCCAGGTCTTTCTGCCCTGATCAACACCTCCAACCACCTGGGAAAGCTGACAGGTATGGCATGGACTTCCAGTTCAGGTCCCAAACATCAAGCCTGCATACCATGACCCAACATGCTGCCACTAAAACCTGGCACAAAAAGAGAAATTTCTTTCTGTGCAGATGCCAGGTCGAGCCTCATATTGGCAGGCAGCATGTGTTTCTGTTGGCTTGGTCTCCTTTGAGGCAGATTGTTCAAGTCACAGAGGGAGTGTTGATTTTATGACAGACCCAAACGAGTTACAGGGCCTACCCACCTAGCGCATTTAAAGCAGGTGGAATGCCAGGTGAGAGACTTCTGTGGCACAAGTAATGGGAAAAACCATGCCCCCCTCCAAGTCTTGGAACAAACTCAGCCATAAAACAAAGAGCTTCTTAAACTAAAGTGTTTTACAAAAACATTATCATAGTTTATTCCTTTTTCTCAAAAGGACTGAAAAGTGAAACAGAATATTATCACAAGAAGTTAATGTTTGCATATATAGGTGCTCCACTGTATAGTTGTGAGTTACTAAATAATTATAGAGGTACATGATCATATGGCAATTGATAAAATTTACTTAGTGCCAATAACTGTATCAGGAGCTTTTTTTTTTCCAATTTAATCCTCACAAAGCCCTGTGACTTAACTGGTTTTGCACTCATTTTAGAGATGAAGAAGCCGATGTTTGAAGGTCACATAGCTAATGATAGACTTTGCCTGGGTTTTTAACCTCTACACAATGCTGCCTCTTAACCATGTTAGACTTTTAGAAAAATAGAATACTAAATGTCATAAAAATACACTAAGCCTGCAGCTGTATTTGTTCATTTTTAGGCAGCTTAATGTTCTCAATACTTTTCAAAGATGGTAACTGCTTACATCTACCAAGTGCATTGCTACCCCAAGTTGTTTATCCCTAGAATAATACGTTAATTTACATGTTGCATTTAGAAATTATATTAAATGCCTCTCCAAAATATTCCTGTTAAGTACTGTTTACCTCTGTTATTCTAAACCCACTTGTTGCCTTCCAATTCAAGAACAGCAGACATGCTGGGAACAATATTTGTCCCATGCTTTCTATTTATGGGCTGGAAAACCCAATCCCATCCCCACTGACTGATCTTATTAATCTCAGGTACAACAGAAGGGAAACATCTTCATTCTCTGGCCACTTTCCTTATGTGATTTCCAATTTCTGTGGATAGGAAAAGATGTGTGCAGAATTGCAACAGTCTCATTTCCATTTGCCTTTATTTTCCCAGTTCCATTTCTCACCCCATCTCTGCTTTAGATCTTTTGTTTTAATTTAGCCAAGTTGATAGACAAGTATACTGGAGTGGAAGAAGAATAAAAAAAGATAAGGAAGCCTTCCTCTTTTTTAAAGGAGATGGTAAAGAAAAAGAAAGTAGACATTAGTTCAACATTCTGGGAGTATTAGGATAGTTTTAACTAAAATTTCTCTAATCTAAGTAATAAGAAACAAAGTGAATTTATTATCATCATAATAACTAACAGGAATAAAGGATTACCATATGCTGAGTGGTCTAGATAGAATATCTCACTAAATGCCCCAAACCTGTAAATTAGATAAGATTATTTTGTTCAGGTTGTGAGACTCCTTTATAAGCTTTCTGACTCTGTAGCATATAGCTTACCCTTTGAAGGGCTTTAGGCAGGCCTCTAGTCCTGTATTTATCACAGCATGGTATGATTCATTATTTGTTTAACATTTATAGTCTAAATACTCTGTGTGCTCCATTAAAGCAGAAACTGGACTTTCTTTATCTCCTTCACCCCAGACCTTTTCAGAATTCCAGGGCATGGCAAATGCCCAGTTAATGCCTCTCAAGTGTATATATTAAAGGGAGAGGAAGGGAAATATAGGAAACACAGAATTGCATTTGTGGAGCCTTAGAATTAGAAACATGGTCTGTTCTGTGGTAATGAGAGAATTATGGCCCTAAAACACTTCCTGTTCCTAAATAAGCTTGGAGTCTTAAAATACTTGCATTATTAAAAATTGTGCTTGAATATAATTAACTTTTGGCTCACCAGTATGTACCTGGAGCTGAGCACACAGTAGGGACTTAATGCACTATTTTAAATGAACG
This sequence comes from Canis aureus, assembly GCF_053574225.1. Taxonomy (NCBI): domain Eukaryota; kingdom Metazoa; phylum Chordata; class Mammalia; order Carnivora; family Canidae; genus Canis; species Canis aureus. Next base: position 38,065,608 of record NC_135622.1, read on the forward strand.
TCAGAAAGAAATTAAGAAAGACTGTGATATAAGCACAAGTGTTTTTTCATAGTTACAGAATCAAAACACTTCTGAGTGAATGCCTTTGCCTCTGCTACATCTAGCGGTAGTTCACATTGGAGTTCCTCCTTCAAGCCACCCATCAGGACAAGCCTTTTCCACTTTCTTATCACTCAGTATTGTGAAAAGCAAAGTACAGACCCATTCAAAGGGAGCACTCAACAGCTCCACCAGACCTCTTCCCAGAGGAACAATATTAATATCCAAGGTTCAAGTTACAATATACGCTGGTCCTCAGAATGCAAATTATTTTCCTTGACTACTCAATCTTCGTGTAGCCAGTTTTCATTGTGAGAACTGGACCTACAAGATTAATGCTTGTATGCAGGTTTCAGATAATCTACCATTCCACACAGTAATGAACTACAGATTTTGTCCTTCGACCTGATACCACATTAGGTCATTTTCACTGATGCTATATCCCTGTAGGGTAGAAGGAAAGAAAAATTTCCTCCCTCTCTTAGGAGGTGAGTGAGCCTGGGTAGAATCTAAGTTCCAGGCATACAGTAGCTAAAGGTAAGACCCTGAGACTCTTCACAGGGCTCCATCTCACAACCCTGAGGACCAATACCTGAACCAAAATCAAGAGTCTAAAGCTTAATGAACTGAGGCACCCAGGGGCCCCAAAGCCTGAGACTCTTCTTTGTGGAAGCTGAGATATTCCAGTCCCTAAACAGTAGGGAGAACAAAGCTCCAATTACTAGCAATGACTAGACCACATAAACATGGGAGGTGGGAGAAATCTTCCCAAAGGTTAGCCACAAAAAATAAGGGTAAGGGGGTAGCAATTGTGCTTCTTGCTCAATTTGCACAGCCATGGGAATCTTGACTTTCTTAAATTAAATAAAATGACTTTTCAGGTTTTATCCAGGGTGGTGATGTTGCCTGCATCATCCACATCCTTTTTCATCTGGGCTAGATAAGCTGAATCGATGACATTTGCGAAAACTTTTGGAATTCATCAAACTCCCTGGATTGAAAGTCAAAATAAACCTTTTTAGGTAATAATTTTTCTGGATCTGGAGTCCGAGACAGCTCTCTTTCTGAATTAGAATAGTAAGGAGTCAATGGACAATAAGTCTATGATGTGTAAGCTTAACCAAGTTGTGTGGAGCTGAGCTAATGAACAGGTCTCCTCATAAGAAAAATACCAGGCAGGCTTAATTTGTTCAGATACAGCCAACAAGCACTGATGTAGAGTTCTTTTTAATATAGCATATAAGTCACAATCTAATTTTGTGGTATATACAAATATTTGTACACCATTCTTATCTGAGTAACAATATAAAGTATATGAAATACAATCAGGGATCCCTGGGTGGCGCAGCGGTTTGGCGCCTGCCTTTGGCCCAGGGCGCGATCCTGGAGACCCGGGATCGAATCCCACATCAGGCTCCCGGTGCATGGAGCCTGCTTCTCCCTCTGCCTGTGTCTCTGTGCCCCTCTCTCTCTCTCTGTGACTATCATAAATAAATAAAAATTTAAAAAAAAAAAAAAAAGAAATACAATCAGCATAGGAGGATCTGATTCAGTTAAAAATCATTCTTGTCACTTAATTTTATAGTTTAATAATGTCCTCATTAACAAATGCTGATAAATGAGGAAAAATATCTGAACTTAGTAAAATCTCTGAGATTTAAAGTATAGTTAAAAAATCATTACAAAAATAGGTGCTTGCCAAGAAGAGAGAAAGTATTAACAGGGTCTAAGTTGTAGATTACCTTCTATTTAAATAAATAGGTAAGAAAAGCATATAAGCAACTCTATAGGGCTCAGCAGTTTAGCACCTGCCTTCAACCTCGGGTGTGATCCTGGAGTCCCGGGTTCGAATCCTACATTGGGCTCCCTGCATGGAGCCTGCTTCTCCCTCTGCCTGTGTCTCTGCTTCTCTCTCTCTCTCCCTCTCTCTCTGTCTCTCTCTCTCATAAAAAATAAAATCTTAAAAAAAAAAAAGCAACTCTATAATATTTGAATTTAAATGCTGCTCAAGTAGCACTTCCAAAGAGATCCATGACAATCTCACAAGGAAGGCTGGAGAGAGGTGGGGCAATTGGAGATTTTGTATTATGTACCAGGTCTTGCCATGTACTTATCATCTAAAGTAAACCTCACATGCAGAATCATTTCATTATTCAACTATATTGCCCAGATATTTGGGTACTTACATGTGCTGGACTATATTTTAAACACTGAAAATTTGATAGTGAATATAACAGACAAGATCCCAGCTATCATAGAACAACAATAAACCAGTCAGCAAATAAGTAATTATGAATTTTCTCTAGCAATAAGTACTACAAAAATAACAAAAGAGTAAAAGAGAATAGAAAATGACCAGTTTTTATCCAGAGCAGTGTTAGATTGCCTATATCATCCCTCCTCTTTTCTATGCTGGTCATAAGATGAGTTGATGACACTGGCAAAATCCTTTAGAATTCACTGAGCTTCCTGGATTGAAAGTCAAAATCGGTCTCTTTATAATGATTTCTAGACCTGGGAGTCAGAGGCAGCTCCCTTTCTGAATTAAAACAGGATAGATTTGGAACAGGTAGAGAATGGGTAGAGATGGGGAGTGCTACTTTATTAGGAATTCCAAAAAAAAAAAAAAATGCCTCTGAAAAAGTCACACTTGAGTTGAGGCAAGGAGGATAATAAGGGTCTAACCAATGCAAAAATTTAGGGAAACAGCATTTGAGGCAGAAGACACAGTAGCAGACTGATTGAAGGGAAGGAAAGCAAGGGATGAGACCGGCGAGCTATGCAGAAGTTGATAACTGGGATCTCTGGGGACACACAGAAAAGCATTTGGATTTTTTCCAAGTGCAATGGCAGTATATTGAATAGTATTAAGCAGGTTAGTAATAATACATCATCCATCAGCAGAAGCACCTTAGGACAAGGGAAGAAATGTTTTCAAATACTCATAACACTAAGAAGTCACAAAGTATATAGGAAACTCTTGCTCTCCGGGTAAGAGTGGATTTGGTTTTAATGCCATTTCTTCACAGACACACACACATACTCATTCACACACGGATATGGCCTCCTCAAGCCTGATCTTTTACCTCATGATATCCTTTGCAGGGAGGAAATACCTGGCTTCTAAGACAAACACACAATCCAACAAAAGTATTTTGAATAATCCCTAAAACCACAGTGGATTCCATAAGAACAACAGAGTTAAATGTGACGTGATCCCTGGGCTCTAGAGTTATGGAATATAATTATTACTACTTGGTACTAATCAGTTGGTCATAGGGTTCTTTGGCACTTGCTAGAAAACATTTTTCAGGGATCCCTGGGTGGCTCAGCAGTTTAGCAACTGCCTTTGGCTCAGGGCGTGATCCTGGAGTCCCAGGATTGAGTCCCACATTGGGCTCCCTGCATGGAGCCTGCTTCTCTCTCTGCCTATGTCTCTGCCTCTCTTTCTGTGTGTCTCTCATGAATAAGTGAATAAAACCTTAAAAAAAAAAAAAGAGAGAGAGAACATTTTTCAGGTCATCCTTCTCTACTGTATCTGAAAATTATACTGTTGTTCTGATATACACTATACAAGAGTCACATTTTATTTCATACAAACTTTAGCAAAATATCACTACATAATAGTCATAATAAGTGATACTTCAGAATCACATTATTTCCTGTCATTTTTCACTTGATTTTTTTATTCAACTTAAAATTCATTAATGACAATTAAAGCTTAAGTACTCAGCAACTCTGAAAACATCTGCAAAATAAAATGGTGCATTTGTATTTTTAGAGCAGTTTTCTCTGAATTTCAGACTGAGTGTGGATTTCAGATGTGACAGTAGCTAACAAAATATTCATTTTTCACAGATAAATAAAATGAGTTTGTATCAAGATAGGGCTCATGTTATACATGAGTGATATAAAGAGAGAGAATGAATGCAGAATTATAGAACTGGGCATTTAAAATTAAACCCATCAGATAATGTATAGATTATGCAATTCTTGAAACCATAACACACGTTTTGGAAAATGAGATTAAACGGTGCCCATTGAGAGATGGAGTCCAACAAGCTTAATAGGCTGAAGATAAAAGGGAAGAGGTCAGCATCCCAAAGAAGATCTTCCTTGATTAGGTCCTATGGGAAGGAGCAGAGATCTGTGGCTTGGAAGAGCTACTGTCTTTAGATGGACAGGCACTTCAGTTTTGTGATGAAACAAAACATGCTTTCTCCAAAGATGGGCCCCTAGAACCCTTCCTCTTAGTGTACATATGCTCAATAAGGAAATTTTTTGTTGTAAGAATAAGCTTCTTAAGTCACAAATGAAGATTTAATAGAACAACAAATTATCTAAACTGAAATTGTGAGCTTCCTCCCTCAAGAAACATCTGACCAACCAGATGCTTCAAATGGAGTCCTACATGAATGACAGATGACTGGCCTAGATTTTAAAGGCTTCTTCCCAATCAGCCATTCTAAAAACATGGATGAACAACTACATTCTTTGTGAAGTGAAAGAAGTCGCACTACCATTTTTTTTAAGAGATTTATTTATTTATTCATGAGAGACATGGAGAGAGAGAGAGAGAGAGAGAGAGAAAGAGGCATACACATAGGCAGAGGCAGGGGCAGAGGGAGACACAGGCTCCTCGCAGGAGCCCAATGAGGGACTCAATCCCAGATTCCGGGATCACAACCTGAGCCAAAGGCAGATGCCCAACCACTGAACCACCCAGGCGTCCCAGTCACACTACTATTTAAAACCCAGCTGAAATTGCTTTAGAATCTTTATTATTAACAACAACAAGAACAGTGTCATTTATATATGCTGAGTTGTTTCCAAACTCCAAAGAAATCATTTGCTTTTACTGTCCTCTATAAAATGCTTGTTTCTTTTCTACTCTATATTTTCCAGTCCTGCTTCTCAAACAGATATGCTCTGTCCTTTACACTACCTTTGAGATGTGTCTTATATGCTCCTGACCATGTCATTGAGAATACCATGGTCCATGACCTACGTCTCTTCTCCACTATCATCTTTCTATCACATTTGATACCAGGGACTCCTCAACCACCCTCTCTTTACTTACAACACTCTAAGTTCATGAAGAGGGTGTTTCTGGATGAGTTTAATATTTGAATGGGTTGACAGAATAAAGCAAATTGCTGTCCTTAACCAGGTAGCTCTCATGCAATCAACTGAAGGCCTGAATGGACCAAAAAGGCTGAGTAAGAGGGAACATAGCTGGCCTGTTTGAGCTGGAACATCAATCTTCTCCCACCCATGAAGTGACTTACATGACTGGTTCTCCTGTGTCTCCAGCTTGGGACTTCTCAGCCTCCACAACTGTGTGAGCCAACTTCTTGTAGGGATCCCTGGGTGGCGCAGCGGTTTAGCGCCTGCCTTTGGCCCAGGGCGCAATCCTGGAGACCCGGGATCGAATCCCACGTCGGGCTCCCGGTGCATGGAGCCTGCTTCTCCCTCTGCCTATGTCTCTTCCTCTCTCTCTCTCTCTCTGTGACTATAATAAATAAATAAAAATTAAAAAAAAAAAAAAAAGAAGCTCCTAAAGAGCAGCAACCCTACCTTGTGATTCCCTGCCATCTTTTCCCATGTTTAGTGTCATACTTTGCATGCTGTGGTTATTGTAGAAAAATTGTTAACTGAAACCCCAGAGGAAAAAAAAATCTGTTGAAATCCTTTACTAAGGGTGTGACGTATTGGTAGAAGCAATATTGCTTGTCATGCCCATTAGAACTCCCAGCAAACCAGGGCATTTCCTATGGACAAATAATTTGAGTGGCCCTGGTCACAATGAAGAAGAGGAAGAGGACAGTCTTTTCTCTCAGCAGAGGGCTGTTGAGTCAGTTGCCCAAAGGAGGCTTCCCCTGTGTTTGCAATCACTTTGGTATTTCTAAAATGGCCAGGAAAGATGCAAAGGAATAAAAACCAAATTGCCACTCATCAAATCAGAATCAGAGAGAAAATTAAAGAGCTGGAGTTCCTAAGATTTTGTAGATTATTTCATTTGAAGGATAAAAATTTCATTCTTCTTTTAAGTACAAGAATGATAAAGGAAGGAGGAAACAAAGAATAGCTAGTAGAGCCTGGGCAAAGACTCACTCCAGAAACTACTTAAAAATCTCAAGGGCTTGGGGCACCTGGGTGGCTCAGTCAGTTGAGCATCTGACTCTTGATTTTGGCTCAGGTCTTGATTTCGATTGAGCCCCGCAATGGGCTTTAAACTCAATACTGAGTCTGCTTGGGATTTTCTCTCTCCCTTCCTGTCTGCCCCCTCCCTGCTTATGCATTTGTGCTCACTCGCTCACTTGCTCTCTCTCTCAGATAAAAAAATAATTTTTTTAAAAAAATTGTTTTTACAAAGCTACAGACCTTGATCAAAAGGACTAAAAAAGAACCAGGCATGATAATCTCTGAAGACACCCTTGCTACAGCATGTAACACTTCCCTCTCCATAAATACTGGGAACAGGGTTACTCAACCACAGCCTAGACCATTTTTCAGCCCAGTCTTTAGAATTCAAGGACAAGTAGGTACCAGTAGACAAGCAGGTGCCCAGTGCCTGACCCTGGCACAATCAAAATTGTATTCATGTGATTGATTCAAAACCCAGGCTCTCAACCTTCAGGGAAAGCCTGACCTGACCTCACTGAGACTCTGGAGAATTTTCCATTCCCATTTCCAAAACAATGCCATTGACCTCTATAAACAATAAGCAACTGGGATTCCAGGTTTAAAAAGAAACATCGAAACATCCTGGTACAAGTGTTGAACCTCTTGCTTCTTGGGAAATCAAGTTAAAACTTAAATATAACCTGAAATTGGCACAGAGTATGTTTACAGTTTGAACGTCGATTAAATCTCTCCAAGTCCCACAGGTTCTTATCTACAATGCAGTAAGCTCCAGTTTCTGTAACTCTATAAACATATGCATTCTCTCAATGGTTAGATTGTCTCCTGTGAATATGTTACATTAGTAAGTGAGACCAATTGCTTATTTGTTTTCAGATTATAGAGCCATCATGTAGCCTGAATGTACACACACACTTCCAAGTAAATTGGCATGCCTGTTTTCCATCATTCTTACCATTTCATTGAAAATGGATTAAAACCTGATTGAGTATTTCAAAAATCAAAGTCAAAATAAAGACCCAGAGAATTGAAAAGGTTGTTAACTGCTTCATGGAAAAGGCTTAACTATTTAGTATAAACCTGTCTATCACCTTAAATTAACATCTCCATTTAATTCTAAAAGAAACATTAGAAATAGTATCTCTGCATAGACACATACAGGATTGTACTGCCTCAACACCAAAGATGTTCCTTCTTGGTTATAAAGATTTAAACATCCAATTAGTGGGGTGCCTTGGTATCTCAGTTAGTTAAGCGTCCAACTTCTAATCTTGGCTCAGGTCATGATCTCAGGGTCATGAGATGGAGCCCCACATCAGGCTCCATAGAGCCCGCTTAAGATTCTCTCTCTCTCTCTCTCTCTCTTTCTGCCCTACCCCTCCTCTCTTACATGTGTAAGCACACATGCTCTCTATCTAAAAAAAAAAAAAAATACAATAAGTAAATAAACACCCAATTAGTACTAGGAATGGATTGAGCACCAAGCCACAAGAAAGAATACCAATATGTATCTTAGAAATTTTTCCAGAAGGTCCAGAATACCAATATGTACCTTAGAAGTCTTTCCAGAGTATGGTCCTAAGGTGGGACATGATCCTATTCCAGTTGGAGTGTACATAGAACACAAAAACTGACAGTGTCCAATTGTTAACAAACTCAATTTGAAAATATGTACTCAGAAAACCAAATCTAAAGGCCAAACATTAATCTGAGGCAGACCAGTATAAGAGATAAATCCAAAAGTAGAGTGTCTGGCAGATTCAAGAATGAACATTAGCAGCTAAGAGTAAAATATGTGCTCCAAACTGCTATGGCACGTGGGACTGGCAAGGCACATTTTTAACTATATGAATAACACTTGGATATATTTGTTTGGTTTGAAAGCACAGGATTAAAAAAAAAAAAGTATAACCTGGTTATGAACCAGAATAACTAACTCTGCCATTTCTTTGATCTTCAAGTCTTAAGTACGTATTATCCTAGGGTGAAAACACACTCCTCCCAAAACAGTTTTGAAAAAGAGAACAAAGTTGAAGGACTCACATTTCTCAATTTCAAAACTTACTACAATGCTACAGTATTCAAGACAATGCTAATACTACACTAGCATAATAGACATGTAGATCAACGGAATTCAACTGAGAGCCCCAAAATAAACTTTCACAATTATGGTCAATTGATTTTTTTTACCAAGATGCCAAAACAATTCAATAGCAGAAGGAATAGTCTTTTCAACAAATGATCCAAGAACAATTGAATGTTAACATGCAGAAAAATGAGGTTGGATGCTTACCTCACACCATACACAAAACTAACTCAAAATAAAACTAACTCAAAATGGATCTTCAACTAAAATATAAGACCTAAAATTACAAATCTTTATGACCTTGGACTAGGCAATGGTTTCTTAGATATGAAATCAAAAGCCCAAGCAACAAAAAAGAAAAAATTACATAATTGGACTTCATCAAAATAAAAAAAGTTTTGTGATTCAAAAAACTGTATCATCAAGAAAGTGAAGAAAACAACCCGCAAAATGGAAGACTACATTTACAAATCAAGTATCTATAAGGGACTTGTATACAGAATACATAAAGGAACCCATACAACTCAATAACAAAATGACAATCTAATTTTTAAAAAAGAGGAAAGGATTTACATCAAGATTTCTCAAAAAAAGATATACAAATAGCCAGTGAACACATAAAAAGATGCTCAACACCGTTAGTCATTGGGCAAATGCAAATCAAAACCACATGAAAGAGAACCGCGGTAATGGATCACAGCCTAGCCGCACTTACTTGTGTATACCTCACACCTCTGCCCCACATATTGTAACAACAGCAGGAAGCACATGTCACTCACCAGCATACTGATGCATACACTGATCCTATGTGGGTCCTGGTTCTGCTCCACATGCCCTGAGGCAATCCCATCATAGCCCCGGTCAAGGCTAGGAGTTCACAAGCATTTAAATCGCTGTGAGAGAGGAATCTTCTTCTCCAATTGGAGAAGATATAGTCCCAAAATGATGGGACCCTCTTGCTTAGGGGTGAGTGTGAGAAGTCAGACTTTGCTGTCTCTGTCCTCCTCCTGCTTAACCTAAGATGCAGCTGCAGTCCCAGGAAATATGCAGAAGAGCAGGGTAACTAATGTTCCAGATGACTGGCCAAAAGTTTGAAAAAAAAGAAGCCCCAGGAAGCCAGTAAGTACCAGAGAGATCATAGAGAGGTAGGAGCTCCAGAAAGCAACCCATAAAGTTCTCCATGAATTCTAGACTCAATCCCAAATTGTGCATGCAGGAGTCTGACCCTAATTAGCATATCGAAGACTAAGAATTGAACTACAGGACAGACCCATTGCCCAAATTCCACACTGGCTTCTCAGTAGGTAGTGCACACACAGAATAGATAAAAAAAAAAAAACACTAAAGAGCTTTGAAAATAGAACTGATATCGAAATCACAACCCACTGAAACTTCTTCTATTTGGAACTTGCATCTTGAACTGAACTGGATTCATCACCTGCTAAAACAAAAACTGCTACATTTTCAGTGGGATTTAAGCAAGATCAGAGTCTCATAACATAATACTTTAATGTTCAGGACACAATCCAAAATTACTCTGCATATCAAAAACCAGGAAAATCCAACAAGCAAGAGAAAAAAATCAATAGCCACCAATGACAAGATGACACAAAAGTCCTCAACAAATATGAGCAAATAGAACCAAGCAACATAAAAAAGCAAACAAGTACTCCAACCTAATAGAGGATATCTCAGGCATGCAGGGCTAAGTCTAAAATGTGAAAAATAAAACAGCATGATCCACAACATAAACAATCTAAAGAAGAAAATTATGATCGTTGAAACAGAAAGCATTTTGAAAGAATTCAATATCCATCCATGAGAAATACTCTCCACAACTCAGAAATAGAAGAGAATTTACTCAATCTAATAAGACAGCATCTATAAATACCAACAGTAAAAACAAACAAAATACCTATAGACAACACACTTAATAATGAAGGACTGAATTCTTTACCCTAAGATCAAGCATATCAGGTACAAGGCAAAAATGATCATTCTATTCACTCCTCAATATCATACCGGAATTCTTATCCAATATAATAAAACAGAAAAATAAATAAAAGACATACGGAATTACAAAGGAAGAAATAAAATTGTTCTTATTCAGGGATGATGTGAAAGTCTACATAGAAAATGCCAATTGTACAAAAAAAAAAAAAAAAAAAAAAAGAATCCAAGTACCAATGAGTTTAGCAAGGTTGTAGGATAACAAGGTCAGAACACAACACTTAATCCTGTTTCTATACTAGCAATGAACAATTGAAAACCTACAATTTAAAAGTAATACCATTTACAACAGCTCCCCTAAAAAATGTAATATTTAGGCATATCTAAAAGGGATATATTGAGGGATCCCTGGGTGGCGCAGCGGTTTGGTGCCTGCCTTTGGCCCAGGGCGTGATCCTGGAGACCCGGGATCGAATCCCACGTCAGGCTCCCAGTGCATGGAGCCTGCTTCTCCCTCTGCCTGTGTCTCTGCCTCTCTCTCTTTCTCTCTGTATGACTATTATAAATAAATAAATAAATAAATAAATAAATAAATAAATAAATAAATAAAATTCTAAGAGGGATATATTGAATCCATATGCTTAAGACTATAAAACGATGAAAAAATCAAAGGCCTAAATAAGTGAAGAAACATACTTGTTCATGAGTTGGAAGATTTGACATTACTAAAGTGTCAATTCTCACCAAAATGGCCTGTGGATTCATTTATTGCTATTCCAATCAAAATCCACGCAGAAGATTTTGTAGATTCAGACAAGCTAATTCTAAAATTTACATAGAAATGTAAATATATTGTAATAGTTAACTGTTAGGGGGAATGTAAGATGATACACCCATTCTGAAAAGAGTTTGGCAGTTACTTAAAAGTTGATTATTAACTTACTTTGCAATATAACTGTTCCATGCCTTTTGGTACATATAGAAAGAAATAACATGTTCATGCAAAGACTTGTACACAGATGTTCATAGCTGCATTATACATTTCAGCCAAAAACTTAAAACAGTCCCAGCGTTCAAGTGCTGAATTGAGAGACAAAAAGAGGTATACCTACATAATGCAATGTTATTCAAAAATAAAAATGAACCAACTACTGATACATATTAAAATATGAATGAACTTTAATAGCTAAGTGATAAAACTCAGATGTACAAGAACAAATACTATATGATTCTATTTATACTAAATATCCAGAAAAGTCAAATACACAGATATAGAAAACACATAAGTGGTTTCTCATGTCTGTTGTAGGAAGGAGATTATGACAAATGAATAGAAGCTGATTTTTGGGGGCAACAGAAATCTTCTAAAACAAGATTGTGGTGATGCTGGCACAACTACAAATTTATTGATGATGACTGAACCATATACTTACCATGAATTATTTATAGAATATAAATTATGCTTCAATAAAGCTGTAGGGGAAAAAACACTAAAGAGTAAGCTACAGAGAGTTATAGATATACCAAAATTGGCAATATATTGATAACTGTTGAAACCAGGTATATTGGGTAATGAAGATCATTATACTATCCTTTCTTCTTTTGTTTATGTTTGAAATCAGAAAGCTGATATACATAAATATCAAGATACTTCATGCTCATAAGTAGTCCTTTAGATAATTAAAGTTGTTATGTTGATTTCCAATAAGGCTCACACTGGGTCTGTTTTCTTAAACATTTTTCTGTCTATAAGATAATTTATGTAATAAGATATTAATGACAGCAGAACTTCCTGAGGAAATCTTAGATTCTACTAATGGATGAAGGTTGGCAGGTTCTCATCTACAAAAATCTTGCCAAACAGGGACATTAAGTTATTTGAGATTCTCTCACCAGGCTGAAGTTATGGCAAACAACTTCAGCATTTTAACACCTTCTTCTGCTAACTAGACTCAACACTTCCAAAAATGTCCTGTTTTTTTTTCTGAGAGTTGACATTTTTTGGAGTTTTTGCATTTAAGGTTATCCCTCCTTTACTGAAGAAAAACTAAAATGGTAAAGTCGATGGAATTTGGGTTAGATCTAGTTCCAAAACCTACCAGCTGTTTGACCTTCAGCAAATTAACTTGCCTCTTCATTTATAGTACACATAAAAAATCTGACCCTGTTACTAAAGCACATAAGCTCTATAAAGCATTTAATATCCTGGCACATAGTAGCTACTGAATAAATGATAGCTATATGTATTTATAGTCCAAGTCATTTTTGAAATAAGAAGTATATCTCATGATAAAATATAATAACTATTGTTACAATCTTAATAGAGAATATGACATGTCCAGAGATTTTCAAATTCAACTTTACTGATGAGGATGCTAAGGTCCAAGGACAAGTGTCTTAAAATTTAGAAACCAAATCTGAACTAGAGTCTGAGTCTCTTGACTCTTAAAGTCAGTTTAGCAAAATGACTAAATGCCCCCTTTTAGTCAGATATCTCAAGTTTGGTTTCTAGCTTTGCAACTTACAGCTAACCTCTTTATGCCTAGTTTCCTCATCTATAAAATGAGAATAATAATACTAGCTATCTCAAAGGTTTATTATGATGATTAATAAAATAAAGCATATCAAGGGTTTAGAATATAAGGGCCCAATAAGTGTTAACCATGTACTATATTTTCCGAACTCTAAGATTTATTTTTATATGTTCTACCTAAAGTCAGTAACATTTGTTAATTTTAGTGTTTCCTTCTTCCCAAAAAAGTTATTAGGAATTCTACTTTTTATAACTCATGGTTACTTAGACTCAAAAAAATATCAGGATATCTGTGAGCTCTGTTTGGTACACACTTTAATATATTCAAGAAGTTATTAAATTCATAAGGCAAGTTGAAGGCTGGGAAATATCTTGCTTGTATTTGTAATCCATAATACTAGCACTAAAGGGCTGTTCCATAAGTATATAATTTATGAAATAAAAAAGAAAGGAAGGAAGGATGGAAGGAAGGGAGGGAGGGAGGCAGAGAGAAAGGGGGGGAAGAAGGAAAAACAGGAGAATTAAATGATGAAGAAAGATAATACAATGGGAAGAATAAGAGATCAGATATTAAGAAGATCTGAATTCAAATCTTAGAATTGCCATGTATTGTTAGATAATATCGGATAACATCTAAGCCATTTTTTTTTTTTTTAGCTTTTAGACAGGAATAATGATAGTACATAGCAGGGGTGAGCTGAGAATTAAATGACATGATAATTGTGACAGACTCATATACTCAACTGTCTACTTACCACCTCCACTTGGATGTCTATCTTGTACTTAGTATCTCCAAAGCTGAACTCTGATTCAAATCCCCACCTTTGTGAACAGCACCTCCATCCATTCATTATTCAAATCAAAAACCTTGTCATGTTCCTTGACCCCTCTTTTTTCCTTATTAACTATATCCAATTCATTGCAAATATTCTCAGCTCTGCTTTAAAAATATATCCCATATGCTAGAGTGTTTCACCACCTCTACTTCTACCCACATAGCCCCAACCACTGCCACCAGGTGTCCCTCTACCATATCTCCCTGCTTCTACTTTTACCTCTTTTCACTTGAACTCACAGAGGAGTAGAAATAATTCTTTTAAAAGGATCTGATTAAAATGTAAATCAGATCCAGTAATTTCTCTGATCTAAATTTTCATTGGCTTCACAACCTAGTAAGAACAAAACCCAAAGTGGGTTTGAGCATCTGCCTTGGCTCAGGTCATGATCCAGGGTCCTGGGATCAAGTCCCACATCAGGCTCCCCACAGGGAGCCTGCTTCTCCCTCTGCCTATCTCTGCCTCTCTCTCTCTCTCTCTCTCTCTCTCTCTGTGTCTCTCATGAATAATAAATAAAATCTTTAAAAAAGAAAAAAAAAGTTCTTAAAGTTTTGTTGTCCATTCCCACAACTTTTGCAAGACCTCATGCCTATCACCCTCTTGTGAGCTCCAGGCACTGGCCTCCTTGTTGTCCCTCTGTCTGCCACTTGCCCTGAGATTCCCAGGGCCAGAGTAGATAAAGGTTGGTCGGGACCTGAAACTAATATAATTAGGACAGGAACTGTTCTTTTTTCTTTCTTCCTTTCTTTCTTCCTTCCTTTCTTTCTTTCTTTCTTTCTTTCTTTCTTTCTTTCTTTCTTTCTTTCTTTCTTTCTTTTTTAAAGATGCACGCTTGTGCTTGAACACATGAGCAAGGAGTGGAGCAGTGGGAGAGGGAGGGGAAAGAATCTCAAACAGACTCCATGCTGAGTGCAGAGCCCACCATGGGGCTCAATCCCATGACCCTGAAATCATGACCTGAGCCAAAACCAGGAGTTGGATGCTCAACTTACTGAGCCACCCAGGCGCCCGGACAGGGGATGTTCTTTTAGAAAAAGAAAGAAAACCTCACATACAAAGCTAGGTTACATATCTTTTAGAATGAGAAAAGAAATTATAGCAAATTATTGGAGCTCTGGAGATTACTTCGGAGTTAATTGCCCACTTTCTATGGAGATATCTTCAGTATTTTAACAGAAATGCTTACATAGAAATGCTTCCAGATGGCAACCTGGCTTCCCCTCCCCATAATTACACTCTACATGCCCAGCAGCTCCCATCACTCACAGAGACCTATACAAGTGAAAGTCCCTAAAGCTTAAGCTTCACTGCTTCAGAAGAAATCCAGCTCTGCCGATGGCTCCCTAAGTCTTTGCAGAAAAGCCACCATTACATTTCACTCACTATTCTCCTATCTGCTTCCCATTTTTCATGGCACTTACACATTTTGACAGCACCTGAGATGTTAGGTATTTGTTATTGTTTTTTATTGTCTATCTCTCCAACTATACCATACTGGAATGTGAACTCTATTAGGGTAGGGCTTGTTTTGGCTTCTGTGTCATTGGTGTCTAGGACAGTCAGTGACATACAGTAGGTTCTCACAAAAATAACCATTGATTGAGTAAATGAATGAATAAATGAAAATTAGATTGAAATATTCTATTACAGCTTGAATTATTTTTTTGCCTGAAGTATTTTTGCTTTTGTGCAATGGGTATCTGTCATAAATGTCTGGAAATAAAAATGATATCTTTACAAATATGTCTATTTCTGAGATTTTGAAATAGATTAATTTAACATTGGTGTTGTAAGCAAAATAATTGCAAATTTAATGAATCTCTTCAAAGTGGATAATCTTAGCAGTCATCTGATATCTTTTCACACAGTACAAATATTATGATGGTTGAAACTGCAGACATTATGATGATTGAAAATACACTGATTAACTTATGTTTCAGTTTCTTAGCTAATCTATGAAATTTACTGTATTGGGTAATGTAGTTATAGAATTACTAATAAATACAATTCAGAAACGATGGTAAACTTCAAAGTGATCGATGTGGGAGGAAAAATAAAAATGCTATTTATTTTAAAATCTATATCCTATCAACTCTCAGAAAAAAGAATTTTTAATTCATTTAAAACCCTAGAATAATCAAAATCCACTTGAGCAATTGATAATCCAGGAATCAAGTTCTTATTAATGATGCCTCCTTGTTATAATAAAGCAAATTGCTGTTATAATTATTTATCTTTATTGTTTATCCCGCTTCTCTGTGCATGACCCACGGATAGC
Organism: Canis aureus; assembly: GCF_053574225.1. Taxonomy (NCBI): domain Eukaryota; kingdom Metazoa; phylum Chordata; class Mammalia; order Carnivora; family Canidae; genus Canis; species Canis aureus. Next base: position 38,081,474 of record NC_135622.1, read on the forward strand.
TGCATAAATTTAGCAGATGTGGAGAAGTAGTGGTTATTAAGGCAGACTGCAGATTGAACGATCAACAAATGCCTTCAAAATATGGATTAACTATAATTACCTCAGTATGTCTGTTTTGGGATTCATCAGGTTCTGTGCTTCAAGCTTCTTGGTGTCCACTGTGCCTAGATCCATTTGCTATTTTCTGGGGAGGTACTTCTCTGACTCCTACACTTTCTTTTTTTTTTTTTTTTTTTTTAATTTTTTTTATTTATTTATGATAGAGAGAGAGAGAGAGAGAGAGAGGCAGAGACATAGGCAGAGGGAGAGGCAGGCTCCATGCACCGGGAGCCCGATGTGGGATTCGATCCTGGGTCTCCAGGATCGCGCCCTGGGCCAAAGGCAGGCGCCAAACCACTGCACCACCCAGGGATCCCCCTACACTTTCTTACCAAGGATGATCCTCCAGATTCTCTGATTCTGAACTTTTCCCCACCCATACACCTAGCAACACCTTCAGGAATTTTGTTCCTCTTATAACCTCTCCTTATTACTATCAGCTTATACTATTAACCAGATGTCTGGATATTTGGAAGGCTGGGTGAGAGACTAATTAAATACCGGAAATTAAGTTGAGAAATCTGGAAATAAAGTAGCTCAGTGATTTATGTTCATTCTTTGTTCTTTTCTCCTTCTTTCCCAGAATATATTGGTTGTTGCTGAGCCAGATCAAATTCAAAGGACTAGGCATTAGCACTAACAGGTCACTTAAGGTTGGGATTTTTAAATTAGCGTATTTCGGTATTAGCATATCACTAAAATATTTCAGTAGCACCCAGACAGGCCTACTTGCCTGATGACAAGAAATTATTATCCCACTTCAATTAGATAGGCTTTTCCAATGGATCTTGAAAGTGTAAGTCTGGGACGCCTGTGTGGCTCAGTGGTTGAGCATCTGCTTTGGCTCAGAGAGTGATCCTGGAGTCCTGGGACTGAGTCCTGCATAGGGCTCCCCTCAGGGAGCCTGCTTCTCCCTCTGCCTATGTCTCTGCCTCTCTTTGTGTGTCTCTCATGAATAAATTAAATTGTTAAAAAAAAAAAAAGAAAGAAAATGTAAGTCATATGCTAAATGTCAATTCTAAAAACTCAATTATAAGCCAAAGCTTAGTAAACAAGATTTTTAGAAAATAATGATATAGGTCTTAGCCTGAACCCCCTCTGGGACTTTGTGGGGTGAATCTTTGTGCTGTCCTTAGCAGAGATGCTTCAAAATGATTCACCTGCATTTGGATTTAGTTCCTTCTGACCTGATTGCTCCAATATCTTATCTGTTTGTTCTGGATACATGGAAAAGACTGTCCACATATAAATAAAAAGAAGTTCTGGATTCTATCTATTAAACCTTGATGGTATCCTCCCCTCTAAAAAATAGAGGTCTCCATAGTCAAAATATCAAAATTAGATGACTGAATAAACAAAACTTCCAGACATGTGATTGGAATTCTCACATTTGGCATCATTTATAGTTAGTTTAAATCAGTGAACAGCAAGTGCTATGGGTTTAATTGTGTGCCCTCAAAATTCACATCCACCTAGAACCCCAGAATGTGACCTTCTTTGGAAACAGGGTCTTTACAGATGTAATTGGTTAAGATGAGAGGACACTGGATTTGAGTGGATTCTAAATCTAATGACTAGTGTCTGTGAAAGAATAGAAAACACACAAAGAGACTCAGAGGAAAATGCCATGTGAAAACAGAGGCAGAGGTTGGAGTGATGTGTCACAAACCAATGAAGGCCAAAGATTGCCAGTAACCACCAAAAGCTAGGAAAGAAGCAAAATATCCTCACCTAGAGCCTTTGGAGGGAGCATGGTCCTGCCAACACCTTAATTTCAGACTTCTAGCCTCCGGAACTATGAGAGGACAAATTTCTGTTCAGTTAAGTCATCTAGTTTGTGGCAATTTGTTATGGCAACCCTAGGAAACTAATACAGCAACCAACATAGAAGATTCCAGGGAAGTTCCCAGGCTGATTTGGGGTGGATTTTTCCTTGAGAACAGAGTTTGTAAAACAAATATAAATTATGGGATAAATCCACATCAATTGGAAATAGTTGTCTTCTCCTTGGGGTGGGAAAAATGTAAAGACTGACTCTATTCAGAGAACTTTCTAGATACCACTTGCATTCACAGACATACTTGCCTTCACTTAATTCTCCCACTTCTCTCTTTTGATTTTACTTAGAGAAAATAAGGTTGCACTACTAATTATTATTTTTTCAAATGGAGACATTTTTGTTTGGAGATGTTCAAGGTTTTGTTTTTAGCTTCAGGCAACAGTCTGTGATTGTGAGGCTATAATGTGGTGCTCAAATCAATTAGACTGAGTGGTTGTTACAGGTTAGAATTTCCTGGGTAATGCTGCAGAATGTTCCAGGAAGTCAAGAGTTAACCAGCATAAAATAAATCATAAAACAATCACCCCAAAAAATAGGGTAGAAAAACTTGAGGGAACATAATTAAGTCAAATTTGCAATTTTGTTTACATACAAATTAGAAGGCGTGAAATTGAGTGCTGCTGGCCAAAGGTTAAAGAATTTGTATCCAATTTGTAACTTGCAGTTGGCAGCAAACAGGAAAAAAACAGACAAAAATTCAGCCTTCAAAGTCCTCCCTGCTATCTGCCCAGGGAAGTTTGTTCACTGACTAATGGCCCTCTTCCAGTGTTCTGCACATCCTGCTCCACAACCCAAAGCACAACCACAAGTGTTAAGTCACTTTAGCTACAGAAAATGGACGCAACTTGTTCTGAGATTGGCTTCTCACAGAGGCAGAAAGGGGGAGAATTATGTTGTTTTTATTCATGCCAAGCTTTTTTAATGCCAGAGTACTGAATGAAGCTTTCAAAGGGAAAAAAAAATAACAAAAAAAAGAATCAATAGTAAAAGCCAGCTAATGGCTAACAACTGTAAGTGTGTGATATACACAATACACATCTGCAGGAGGGGGAAAGGAAGGAGGTTGAAATGCAGAGCAAAAGAGCTCTCCTCCGTTAAAGAATGGGAAGGCAGGCTTTAAAAGGAGATGGCCAAGAGAGTGCCTGTTCAAGCTACTCTTGGCCCTGACCTCTCACATTCTCTTCTTCTGGGTCCTTCCTGAAAGATGGAGCTGTGGATTCTGAGCTTCTGTTGGAGGAGGGAAAACATGGCTTGCTTTTAGCACATTTATTCGTAATGCAAGAACGGTGGGGAAATGTGTTTTCCTGCTGCACAGGGACAGCAACTCGGGTTTTGACAACCTTTGTCTCTTCACGTCTGCATCTCCAGGTCTAGGGTCTAAGTCGTCTGCAGCTCAGTGAGCAAAGCTGGGAGGTCACCCTGCAAGTGCACGTCTGGTTTGTGAGAAAAGCAGAGTCAATGAGAGAGCAGCTTCTGCAGGACCTACATGAAAAGCCCTGAGAGATGCTAACTGGCCTTGTGTATGTTGAGGCTGTTAAAAGATGAACTGAGACATAGTAAACATCTTAAGAATTTACTGAGGCACCACCGATTGAAACCAGGCAGCGCCAAACCAGAAGCAGCGGGTCCACTCCACCAACAGGAGTCCTAGGGCACACTTGCAGAGGAAAAAGCCAGAGCAAAGCAAGCAGATTACTGATTGGTTGTAGCTTACAGTTTATTTGTGATTGGTTGTCTTCATAACTTGACATAAACAGGCATTCGCAAGCTGAGATTTTGGTTTGCTTGAGGCATTGACAAGATTAGATTTTGGTTTGCTTAGCAGACTGCCTCAGCACTAGTGGCACTTCAGGCTAATGGCCTCCTTCCTTAATGAATTTAGCAAGACTTAGTTATAGATAAAGGAGAGTGAAAAAAATTAAGTGAAAAAAGGATGGAATTTGGAAAGGAAAAGACAGGCATTCACATCCTGGCTCTGCCTCTCTTCCCTCCATCCTTGGACTCACCCTTCACTTTCTGAATTCCTCAGACTCTTCCCTTGAAGATGAGGACAATGCAACCAATCTCACATAGCAACCGTAAGGATTAAATGCAGGAGCATCTTCTAAATTACATTTTCATTATTATATTGTATTGTTTTTCTCACAGGGGAAAAAAGCCCTAGCCTAGAGTGGGAGAACAAGTGCTTTGTCCAAACAATTTCATTATGATTGCGAAAGTGTGAACAGCAGAGAAGACAGGATTTGTTTTTGCTTCATGTGACCTCTGCAGTGTATTTTTAAGCTTTAAAATGAATAACTCATCAACATTTTAACTTTAAGCTATTTTATACACACACTGGAGTTCCTGTCTTCTCCCATAGCTAAGGGCCAACCCTCCCACACAGCCATAACCACCAGAACTGAGCAGCAACTGCCCCCTTTTTGAAAGGACATGTGCTCTCCCCCAAAGTCCTGTTACCTCAAGAGACACATGGAGGGTTGGGTAACTTTCATTTTTTTCAGAAGACTTGCTTGGTAGTTTTATACCTGCCTATTTTGTTCCATTTGGTAGACTGAATAATGGCTCCCCCAAGATGTCACTGTCTTTAATTCCAAAATCTGTGAATGTATTTCCTTTTGTGGCAACCACAGCTTTGCAGTTGTGATGAAGTTAAGATTCTTAGAACAGAGATTATTCGGAGTTATTCAAGTGGGCTCAATGTAATTGCAAGAGTCCTTGTAAGAGGGAGGCACTTAACTATCTGTCAAGGCCCAAACCCCTGGGTTTACAAAAACACTCTTATCAGAAAGGATATCCTAGGGCTTAGAGGTTATCTTACAGAAGCTGGTCAACAGCCAGTCCCTTCTTTTGGAATGTGTAGCCCCTTTACAGAACAGATCACCACCCTTGTCCTAGGCCTAGGCTCTCTCTCACAGCAAAATGCTCCTGCTTGAACAACTACATTTAGTTTAGCATTTATTGATTTATACAGCAATGGTGTCAACATGAATATGTCTAACACTTGAGGCAGCCAATGTGCATTAGGGATAGATGTAAAGAAACAACTCATCCAGGCTATTAAGCTATTACATACATTTTTATATTTTTGTGCTAATTTGATTATTAGACACCCCCTGTTTGATGTACCAATGTTTATACCAAACTTGTACTAAATTATTTAGTATAGAGATTAGCTGATGGTTAGATAAATCCAGTTCTTCTCCAGGCCAGTTGTTTTCCATTGGTATTATATCCTGATAAGGCTTTAATTTAACCTAATACCTTTGATCATCAATATCAGTATTATCATACAACCGATTTATTTACATAAGGTCACTGAATTTCACCAACCATCCCAGTGTAACACCTTATCACAGTATGGTCACGGTACAATACTATTTCATTACGGAACAAATTAGGAAGAATTACAGAAGTTATCACCATGACATATCAGAACTGGCCCTTGCCCAAAAACCAGATACTGTTATAGACAGGAATTGTTAGAGTTAGCCACAGCTGGATTATTTCTGGGCTCTAAATCCACTGGAAACAAAGCTAGTCACCCTATTTCAGTTTGCACTTACAGTGAGACTGGCTTATGTTCTGTGCTATTATATAGCACAACTGACATCCCTCTGAAGATGTGGATGATATTCAGAATAGTTCCAACACTACCCTTCTAATTGTACTAGGGGATATGTTTTATTCTGATGTATTCTTGGGGCCAAGGCAGTCATAATGCATCAAAAGAATCACAAATGCCCTAGGAGAACTTCCAGAGATTTGAAGGTCCTTAAGATCCCCCCAACTGTGCTCCTTGAACCTCAACAGTTTAGGATGAGGGCTACTGCCCATGGGTACTTTGTCCTCTATCTACATTAAAACAGTCAAGAGGCCCTGCCGGGTCAAAGCGCAAGCCCTTTCCCAACACAGTGGAAATTATCCAGCATTATTTTTGAGTCTGCTTATCCTACTTTATTAAACTTCATCATATTGTCCAAGCTGACCCCCATCCTTTGCTTTTCTACTGGAATAGAATTTCCTCAAATCTGTTTATTCTAATTATCAATTTTTTTCCTCTGAATGATTCTCCTTGTTGAAGGTAAATATTGCTTGTTTCGTGATACCCACACAAGTATCTGTCTCCCCTAAAGCCCTTTTCTGTCTGTGGCCCAGTGCTAAATCTACCCAACATGTTGTTACCCTTTCATATGAATGGCCTGAGTGCAATCAGGATACAGGTTGTATACCCAAAAATAGTGGGCCACCCATACTAGGGTTAGATGAGTAGTAGTCACACCTAGATTTAGTTTACTTTACTTTGACTCATCCATAAAGCCTTCTTCATCTGAGGCTGGGACTGCTCCCCAGGGAAATGTGGACCTCCATGTAATGCCTGTTTCTATAATCCCATCAGAAATCCATGATCTCTTTCTATTTTGTTTAATAGCTTTCCATCCACAAAAACAAGGACAGCATGTATTTGTGGATAGCACACTGTGGCAGGTCAGGCATACCACTGCTGTATCTTTTTCCATCATAACCAGTGAACTTTCTAAGCACTTTATCATCAAGGTTCATAGTTACATGGTAATCAGTCTGCCAAGAGTTGTATACCACAGGGTTTAATGGCATGGTAGGGAGCAGTTCCTAGAAATTCTATCCCAATGTTATCCTTTGTAGTAGTTGTAACCTGAAATGACAGTCAATGGACACTAGCATATTACTAGAGTTCTACTGAGTAACAGTGGATCCAGTTCATCATCACATTGCATGACCAAAATAACTCCCAGAGCAATACCACTCAGGGTTTCAGTCTTCCATTTGGCCTTGTCAAAAAGTAGTTTCAAAAAGCAAGAGTTGTCTCAGCAAATACATGATTCCATCCTTTCGGGTACCTGGTATAACTGTGCAGAGAGAAAGTATTGTTCTCTTGCTCCAAGCCTCTCTCAAAGGACCAATGTTATACTGGATTCCCCTTGTTTCATAACGTGTGTATTCTTTCCTTTACTTTCAGCTACTATTTCTCTTTCTCTCCATTTGTCATTAATTTGTACTGAAACTTTTCCACCTTTGGAATGGATGTTAGGATCGGCACTGTGCTGGTCCATATTACCAGCAGCAATCCCCAACTTATCAAGTGTCTTCCCTTCAATTCATTCCCACCCATATAGAAATAGAGAGGAATACAGAAGTACAGAACTACCTCATAGTACGTAGGTACAGGGTTATCTCAACCACTGAGCAATCTAGCTGCACTTACACTCAACCTTGATTTTGCCAGACGGAATATAGGCACAATCTATCCCATCAGGCCTCTGGGGATTTGAGCACACAGGTTTAAAGGTACCATTAGAGTTTCTTGCATAGGAATCATCTCTGCTTCTGGCATGTGTACTTTCAACCCTGATCCGAGAATCATTGCATTAAGTAGGGGGGACAAAAAAGCTGAGGTGATATGAGGAAGAACTATATGGGGCAGCCCAGGTGGCTCAGCGGTTTAGCGCCACCTTCAGCCTGAGGCGTGATCCTGGAGACCCAGGATCCAGTCCCATGTCAGGCTCCCTGCATGGAGCCTGCTTCTCCCTCTGCCTTTGTCTCTGCCCCTCTCTCTCTCTCTCTCTCTCTCTCTCTGTGTGTGTGTGTGTATGTGTGTCTGTCATGAATAAATAAATAATTTTTTTTTAAAGGAAGAACTATATAGTTGTAGCAGGGTATTTCCCACCCACTTCCACAAGAAAATGGAGGAATCTAACTAGCCAAACTTATATGCCTTTTGCTTTATAATACAAAATAGGGAAGTGTTCCACAATCATACATAATATCCAACTAATAATGCACTCAGGTGAAAGAGATATAATCACTTCACATAAAGCCCATTCAAACATTCCAATTTTCATCCAAAATTTTACCTACATCCCATCAATCGTGTGTCCCCATATCTTCCCAGTCTAACTGTAGGGTTTCACCAACAGGTTTTAGAATCATAGTGCATTCGACTCCCAGATGAAGGAGTCCTAGAAAAGTTTCTTCTCCAGTCCCTGGCCATTTTCCCCACATATTGTGCAAATGGCCTTCAGTCCCTTCCCAGGGGATGAACTAGAAGATCCTCACTCTTTCATCAGTCCTGATCCTGATTAAGTTGCCAGACCATCACCCTCAGCAATTAAAACTCAGTTTTCTCATTGTCAGAAGAGAAGGCAAAGATGCCTTCTAACATTTTAAATTCTTCCAAACTAGAGTAATACTGCATATTTGTTCAAGGCCCTTCAATGCTGAGGAACAGCAAAGGTTCCCAACAGTCCATCCAACCTCCCGTGGTGCTGCATTGAGACTTGTTTCAACCTCATCAATGTCTACTTTACTCATCCTATTTATTTATAACCTTCTAATAATTTTTACCCTGCTGAGGTGAGTCCCTTGAACCTCATATTTGTCTCTCCCCCATTCTTTTGTGAATCATTCTTATTTTCTCAGCATCTGTAAGACCCATAGGGGGAAGTTGAGACAAATCTGAAAAGGCCTCCCAAACCACTGCTTGATTTTATGGCAGTAAGTATACATGGGGTGCCCATGAAAAGGAGCTCCTTCAATCACAGCATTTACCATAACCTGGTTAAAAGCCACATTAAGTGGATGAACATCTTAATGATTGTAGTGTCAGTCCAGCATGGCTTGTCTACAAAGCATATCAGACATTTCATCTGGGAGTTCATTTAGCATTTAAAGGAAGAGAAAGATAATCCTCCTTCTCAGAGTAAATAAACATTACATTTTCCAGTCCTCCAGGCTAGCTATCCTCTCTGAAATAACCTTCTATGTGTCTGGATTACATACAGCCATTGTAACTGTTCACAAGTGAGCTGTAAATCCTCTATCGACCAAGACATACTCTCCTACTCTGCATTTTAAACCAAGGATATTGCCCCTAAATTGGCCACTCTCACATTCATTTTAGTAAAGGTTCTTTAGGAAGCTGATGATATCAACCCAGAAGATAAAACAACTCCTCACACCAAAACTCCTGCTCTTAGTAGTTTCTTGGTTTTGTCTTCCCCCTACCTGGATTATCTTCTTGGTGAAGAGAGGTCATAAAGTTTCTAACTATTGTCTCAACATAATGTATCTCTTTGGTGGTGGACATGAGGCTAGAGCTATACCTTGAACTGGCTAAAATCCAAACTTGATCCAGCATCAGGATCTATTCTAACATTCTCCTTTACTTTCATTTTAGCTATTACAAATAAGGATAACCAGAAATTGTATATTTAACTTGTTTCTTATTATTTTGCATTTCCTTAGGTATACAGTGAACTACCTCATCAGGAACTGGATTTATTATTTCTAAATTTGACTGGTAAATTTTACATACAGTAACTGATCACAGCACAGTTGCTGTCTCATACCATGGGTGACCAGGCAGCCATATAGGAATCAAAAGGTTGTCAACCCCTACCCTCTTACTCTTCTTTTTCCTAAACTAGGTTTTTATCATGTTTCAGTGAGTCAAGGTCAGTCAAGCCAATCCCAGTTTGGACACAAAACTCTACAGGGATTCCTCAAGAACACCTTTAGGTTCACTGATTCACTAGAACAAGTCATGGAACTCAAAGAAGCTCTTATGATTATGTCTTGTTTTGGTACAAGAATACCAATTAAAATCAGCAAAAACAAAGACATCAGGAAATACCAGGTGTGAGCATCCAGATAACCTCTCCCAGTAAAGCCAAATGGATAGTGCTTAGTTCTTCCAGCAATGATGTGTCACAACATGTGCAAAGTATTACCAACCAAGAAGTTCACCTGATCCTTGGTGTCCAGAGTTTTTATCAGGGGTTGGTCAGTAGGCATAGAATGTCTGTGTGGCTGAGCACCTTACCTACTCAATCTCCATCCTCCCTGAAGGTCAAATTGATACAGCATGGGCCAGGGTTCCAGGTGAACAAAAACAGGCATTCACCATAAATCACATTCTTAGCATAAACTACCTGGTGTAGCCAAAAGCCTCAGGTATATAAAGACACTCTTATCAAGCAGACTATTACAAGGGCCTAGAGATTTTCTCCCAGGAAAGGATTAAAGGCCAGTAGGTTCTTTGGAATGTGCAAGGTTTGAGCAAACCAAACCTGCTGAGCGAACACTTTATCACACATCTTTTTTGAACTTCTAGTCAAGCTTTTCTTGAAATAAAACATATATTTCCCAAATATCCAATAATCAAACACACGCACACACACAAATGAGAGTGTGATTTCTATTTCCTCACAGATATCATACTGTATATGAAAAAGTTATCCATGACACCTGAAGGAAAAGAGAAGCTTATGTGTGACCTACCTAAGAATCCATGCTGAAATTGAAACTTTTCATAATAAAAATCAATAACAATAATTTGAAACATTTTCTATATTTGAATCAATATAGAGACTTAAACTTATTGACAATATTACGTAAATCAAAGAAGACTGTTGCTATTGATAAATTCATGATTACTTGTCAGCTCATACAGTACTTGTTCTTTTTTTTTGTACTTGTTCAATTAAATGTTAATAATAACTGAGTTGATAAAATAGTGAAGCTATTTAACTTTGATATATAGAGTTTTGAAATTGATGTGCCTTTGCTTCAAAATCAAATCGATTCTTCTAAAAGAGATGAACTTTGTTAACATATGCATGAATACCGAAAGAAAATAATTTTGATACTCAATTATTGGAAAACTTTTAAGTAAGTTGGAACAACTCAGTATGTGATTCTACTTTTTCAAATGTATCCCAGGATGGAATAGGAGGGGAATTCAAATTACCAGTAGCTTTTTATATCTTAAACCATGTGGTAGCTACTGGAGTATTCACTTTATAATTCTTTATAGTTTCTGAATTTCTGAAATAAGTATTAATTATAAAAAGCAAAAAAAGTGTATAATATTTTTAGTGTCCATGTAAATTATTTCATTTGATATGTAAGATGAAACCTATGAGACAGTGAAAGTAATTGTCATTAACATTTTCTATAAATGAAGAATTCGAGGCTCAATAAATATGCCACAAGGAAATAGAGAGACAGAGCCAAAACTAGCTGTTTGGAGCCCAAGTCACTACACTTTCTTCAATATGGTTATATGTGGTCAGTGAGAATGTAAGCAGTTTAGAGTCAAAGCTAAAACCACCCCCAGTTTATCCTCTTCTTGTTGTGTTAAATATAACTGTGTTAAATAAAATTGAAACCAAAAAGTACTTATTGAGTTGCTGCTGCTAGGTCCAAGGTTATGAAAAGTCTTTCTTTGTAGTTTTCTGAAACTTTATATATTACCAATTCCTCTCCAGCATCATAAAATCAATGTAGAAGGTATCAGTTATTATTCAGAACCATAGAATCAATTTTTTTTCTAGAAATAAAGACTCTACAGCTAGCTAGTCAACTGAAAATCAGTAAGGACATCAGAAAATCTGGGCAATCAGAAACTGAAATTGTAGTCTTCACTTTGGTATTGAAATTATTTATTATTAGGTCACAGTGTGTAACTGTGAACTATTTATCCAGTTTGGATAAAAATAGACAATCGACAATTTGAAAATACTCAAAAGACATTGCATGATAATGAAGCACTATTAATATATCTTGCATAACTTGTTGCATTGTTCCTTTCTTAAATTAGTGCCTATTTGTTTTGCTGATCCCAAAAAAAGGATTACAAAGAGTTAATTTGCACTATCATTTAATAATCCTTATCAAATTCCTCAAGTTATACTTGTACAATGATTGCCAATCATAAGATCAGACAATATACTATGGTAGTTAATAGTGTGGACTATACTGAATTGATTCCAGATCTATATAATGAGAGTAATACTACTTCTCTTTAAAAAAAAAAAAAAGATTTTACTTATTTATTTGAGACAAAGAACACCATTGGGGGATGGACAGAAGGAGAGGGAGAAACAGACTTCCTCCTGAGCTCAGAGCCTGAGGCAGGGCTCAATCCAGGACCCTGAGATCATGACCTGAGCTGAAGGCAGACGTTTATTTAACCCACTGAGCTACCTAGGTGTCCCACTAATTACTTCTTAAAATCATAATGATTGAATGAGATTTTATCTCACACACACACACACACACACACTTAGCATAGTATTAATTGGGCCCAATAAAAGTTGGCTGTTTTCATTATTATACATAATCACTATATTAATTGATACTCTTATTGGACCAATTCCTGTCAGATTCTGGATTTTGAGGGTAGTGATCATAAATGATCATCCCGGTACCACTTTTCTAGAAAATTTGCAACTCCCCAACCCATCCACATGACAGCAACAAAATCTGTCATATTTCTATAATGTCTGTGCCATTTGTCACAGTTAATTGATCCAGGGTTTAAACACTTGACCCAATTTTTTTTTTTTTTTTTTTACTCCTGAAAATTTTGGAACTTGAAAGGAGAGAAAGAGGAAAGAAAGTGAGAAAAGAGAGGAAAAATGCAAAAGTAAACAAAAACGGTAGTTTCTCAGTCATTGTACCTATAACATACAAGACTAAGATCATTGTGGTGTCCATGCTCTCTGTACCAGATGCTGGAGAGGGAGAAAAATAAGGCAGAGAGGTAGAAAGAAACACAGAAGAGAGATGTGGAACAAGGCAGTAGCATTCAGGTCCCTAGTTCAGAGGGCAGTTACATTCATCTTTAGATATTGTGAGACATCCAAGCATTATCCTCTTTTACTTAGCTAAAGTTTGTCTATGTAACCAACAAAAGTCCTCATACCCACTTTCATCCTGTTCCTTAGCCTTTACTGGGAATATAGTCTGTTCCCTAAGCCAACTCCCACATATCCTCTTGAAGTCTCCTGTCACATCCTATCAATCCCTGGCCTCCTACCACCAAGGACGGATTCCTGCCCTCTTACTCCTATTCCTGTAGCAAAGGGGAAAAGTAAAGGATAAAGTCTGAGTAGGTAAACATCACAAGAGGTAAACAAAGAGATAGAGTGACACAGAAAAGCTTTCCAGGCCAAGTCAAAGATCACACTGATGGCCGCTCGACTCTGTCTCAATCAGAGAAAAGATTCCCCCTTGAGTTTCAGACTTCTAGCTGGGATGGAAATCTATGGGCCTCTCTTTGTCTTGAGACTGTGTTGTCTCAAGTAAAATAAATACAGGCCAGAAAGCAAGCAGCTTCCTGTTTAAGGCTAAACATACTGCAATCTTGGACTATTCCTTAGCTGACTTTTTTGGACATATGAACTTTTTAAACATGAAAGTCCTCAACTGATTAACTAGAGCCAATCCAAAAAACTGACAGTATACTTTCTAAACCAAGGACTGGGTAGGAGGTGAGGCTATAAACAAATCAGACAATCACTGGAATGGAGTAAAAGGCATACAGTCACTCCAGCCTCATTTGATTAGCCCAACCTACCTTCTAACGGCTGACTTGCAGCAAGGTGCTTAACCTCTCTGAGGTTTAGTGTTTTCTCCTATAAAATGAAGATAATACTGTTGACTTTCAGGGTTACTATAAAGATTGGAATAATGTACATAAAATGTCTAGAATGTAGCAGGTGCCAAATTAATGGTGCTTATTAGCATGTCTATTGGTAAGCCATATAAATGCTCTGGAGTAACTGAAAACTTACAGGTTATATTTATCAAAATCATCCACCATCCTCTCTGTCCAGTTGAAAAGTAGAAGGTACTTATATATTTTTAGAAACAAATGCTTCTTCATTTTACCCGTTAGCATTGTAGACCTAGGTCTTCCGAGAGTAATCGGTATTCAGTGGTTATAATGCTAGAAACTTGCTACAGATGTTCCTTGTGTTCATCAGTGCAAGCTGCCTGAAATTTGAGTTTTAATGCCTAATAGAATTTAGCCTCAGGGAATCAGAAATTGGCTGGACCTGATTCCTTAAAAAGCACTATTGCATTTAAATAGACTCACTGCTCTGCATTGCCTTAGCTTCCAATAAAATGAATCTTTTCAAAAACTCATTGTACACAGGAGATTAACCACACTCGGAAGTCACCTTCGAGTTAGGCATATACCTTTACTTCCTGATATCAATTCATAACAAAGAACCCAGAAGATGTGGGAAAATCACAGAAACTATAGTAATCAGGTATAAAGTATCCAGAATATGCAGTGAATAACATAGTGTTATTTTCTTGCTAAAAGTTAAATTGAAGCAGTTTGTGTGGCATTGCAGAGAGGACTTCAGATTAAGAGTTAGGGTACAAAGGATCTGGTCCAGGCTGAACTATGAATTCATGATGAGTCAGTAGACATGCCTTTTTATGATCCCCAAGTCCTTACCCAGTTTCTAATCCTATCAAATGAAGAGGTCAGACTACCAGAGAGGACAAACGAGTCCCTCACAAACTCTACCCAATTGCTGTGATAGGTGCAGTAACTGTGTTTAGAGGACAGCATGGACTCCAAAGTTGGAGAATCATGCTTTCATTCAGTCTTTTATATATATATATTTCCACATTTCCCTCATTAGATATTATTTTTGTAATCACATATATACACCAAAAACACACAGAGACACTGCAAATTTAGTTGACTAACTATAGTTCATCCACCAACATTAACTACTTCCTCCCTCAAAGAGTCTTTTTGCCTCATTGCCTCCCACCTTCTCCCCTCACATATTCCTAATTCTTTCTTATCTCTCAGAGAAAGTTCTCTTCAGGCTCTCTCCAAGCATGAGCTCTGTCATTGATGACAGAACTAGGTCTGTGTCATAATAATCTTGAGACAGTGAGTGGGAATGAGGATTAAGACAAGGAATGAATGGGTATGTGTATCAATGAAGAGAAGAATGAACATCTTCAGGACTCTCGTGGGCAGGAGATTCAATCATCAGTCATCTTGATCCATTGTATTAAACAAAAGGCTCTTCTCTGTTTCCTAAAGTTGTAGTTGTACATTTAGGTAACATTCAGAAAAACTAAGTACACAAATCTCTCTTTAACACATACAGAGCCCAGTTTCTTCACTTCTCCAAGTTACCAAAGGATATGTATACCCTTTATCTCTGATATCTAGACCATACAAGTTGAATTTTTCAATGGTAGAGGGTTGGATGGCAGTGATGAATGACAAGCCATATGATAATAAGGCATTTTCCATCTAAACACCAAGTCTCATGTAATTAAAATTTCTTTCCAATATCCTTTCTTTTCTTCTTCCTAATGTTCACCAATTTCAATTTTCCCAAGCATTACTACTTTTCCCAGCATACAATAGGTACCATTCATCAAAGATGACACATTCACTTAAATGGTTTAAAGGGGTTTAAACACCCTCCAGGTGGCGCTCGCCCTAATGTGAGAAATAGTCCTGTGGTAGATTATTCTGTGTGTACTGCTTCTGTGTACTTGTTGGTTTTTAAACCGTCCCAATTTCTGCTTTCTTCTCCCTTGTCAAAAATGCATCCAAGAAAAAGCAATCGGGGGCAAAGAAAAGGCCAAGTTTCTTCCACATTTTCCTCAGGCAAGATTTTTTTAATATTTCGTTTGCTGAAATGTGGCTTCACTGTTGGCCTTTGTTGGAATTTGTTTGATTGATTTCTGTAGCTTTCAGTACAGCTAAAAGGTCATAAATGTGTATGTAAAAGACCCCAAAGAAATTTCCATTGAGGCCTACCAGAGCAAGATTAAGGGGCAGGCCAGTCAGGCAGCTGACCAGGGCACTGATCAATAAGAGGATTAAAACATCACTGGAAATGTAATTAAATGGAGAAGTTGCATTTATCAGAAGTCTTCTCAGGAAGACTATAAGTTGTTGGAAAGAATTTCTGATAAGCCACTTCGGATGGGACTTGAGACCTCCAGAAACCTGCAAATTCTGTATTACCACTGAATTCTGATGTATCCAGTCAGGGGCATGATAGTGCTTTACTGAGCATCATATGAATGTTTGGGGCTAGAGCTGACCACAAAGGAGAGGTTGAGGGCCACCACCAATCTCCTTCTCTGGCTTCTTTATATATTCTGTGCCTTCCCTCTAAATAAATAATGAATGACTCCTTGAAGAACATTATTTCCAAGGGACATCAAATTATTGACTCATTTGTGGTAGTCACACATCCTGCTCAAGGGAATATCCATGGGCAGATGACTCTAAACCCCAAAACATTAGCTCTTTGTCAAAAGGTGGGCCAGGGAACAGTATTCTTCAGAGTCTCAAAAAGTATTAAGAATGCTTCAAGCAGCAAGTATAGACTCCCAGGAATGAGGCCATCTGAGGGACCAGAAGCAACACAGCAGTGGTTTCCAGACAGGTAAACGGTGGCAACCTGAGAACCCTTTGTTTCTAAATTGCTTTCTTGGCATAATCTTGGATGTAGCACACCCAGAGATGCCCCAAGTGGGGCTGCCATCTGACCCATGCATCTGGAAAGGCTGAAGGTATCCTTCCAACAGTGGAACAGAGGTTAAGTGACTTGCACCCAATCCAATCCATGCTATTTCCTGACTGGTCCACAGTTTCAGTAAGGTTGCTTATGGTCAAGAGATTAAGCAATCCAACAGGATACTTTTTTTAAGAAGCACCTTTGACTAGGTGTTTTTTTCTGCCCAGTGAAAATTATCAAAGCCCAAGGGAAACAGGAGCCTTTAATCCACAAGGCCACAATGCATTCTGATCTCATTAGCTAAGCCCTCAAAGAAATAATTTTGCTGCTCAAAGCTTTAGTGTTATAACCTCATGATGCCTTCTGTCCCCCACCCTACCACCTTTCTTCCCTTGGCTGCCAGGAAGTCTAACCCAAATTTAATTTTCAAACTGCTTTGACAATAATAACCTACATTTTGGCACATATATTTCTCCCCACTTGTATAATTTATTATTGTTGTTGTTAAATGTCTTCTTTCTGCTTAAAAGTGGTAATGTAAAAGTGCCTTTTAGTTGTAAACTTCTCAAATACTTTATGGAAGAAAATAAGGAATATATCATAAGTTATTAATAGAAAAAGACCTTATTTTATCATTCATCATTGATAATTAATGTATACTTTCTTCTGAATTTCTCATTAGGAAATAAATTTTGCTATTATTGATATGCCAAATCAGAGAAATTTAGAATGTCCACATTAAAAAAAAAAAAATTCCTCAATTTATTGATATAATGAGGGATCTCTGATACTCTCCAATAGTGGGGAGTCCTAGAATGTTTAACTGAAGTACAACTGAAGTCTGAGACAGGAAACTTGAGGACAAATAAGGAGTATTCTAGGAGGCAGGGAAGATGGTGTAGTAAGAGGACCCCAGGTTCACCTGGTCCCATGGATACAACTAGATAACACTCACACAAGCATAAATAATCCAGAAAATGACCCAAAGATTGGCAGAACAAACTCCACAACTAAGTGTAGAGAAGAGACCACATCGAAGAAGATAGGAAGAGCTGAAATGCAGTGGGGAGCAAAATGGACTTTGGGTATCTCCAGGGTAGGATGGAACAGGAGGCACAGATAATAGGGAGAAATGGACTATCACACCAGGGAGCCTGCATAGGGTAAGACAAGTCCCCATATCATTTGGCTTTAAAAGCAAGAGGGCCTAAATTTCATGAGTTCTCACAATGAGTTGTACTTAAAATCTGTTATGTCATCAAAATAAAAAGCTTCTGCACAGCAAAGAAAACCATCCACAAAAGAGAAAGACAACCTACTGAATAGGAGAAGATACATGCAAATGATATAACTAATAAGGGGATAGTATCAAAAATATATAAAGGACTTAATTCAACATACACACACAAAAAAGTCCAATCAAACGATGAGCAGAAGACTTAAACAGGCATTTTTTCCAGACATACAGATGTTCAACAAATACATAAAAAGATGCTCAGTATCACTCATTATCAGGGAAATGCAAATCAAAACCACAATGAGATATCACATTACACCTGTTAGAATGGCTAAAATAAAAACACAAGAAATAACAAGTGTTGATGAGAATGTGGGAAAAAAGGAACTCTCATTCATTGTTGATATAGGAATATAAATTCCTACAGCCACTGTTAAAAAACAATGTGAATGTCCCTCAAAAAGCTAGAAATAGAAATACCATATGATCCAAGTATTTACCCAAAGAAAATGAAAACACTAACTTGAAAAGATACATATGCACTCCTATGATTAGTGCAGTATTATTCACAATAGCTAAGTATGAAAGCAATCTAAGTGTCTATTAATAGACAAATGGATAAGGAAGACATGGTATATACATTCACACATACACATATGTATACAGTGTATACAACACATAATGGAATATTATGCAGCTAAAAGAAAGGATAAGATTATGCTATTTGAAACAAACATGGATGGGCCTAGAGATTATTATGCTAAGTGAAATAAGCCTGACTGAGAAAGACAAATACCATATGATTTCACTCATAAGTGGAATCTAAAAAAAAAATTTTTAAGAACCCAAATGAGTAAACAAACAAAAAGCAGAATTGGACCTGTAAATACAGAGAGCAAACTGATGGGGGGAATCAGGATTAAATAAAATGGGTGAAGAGGAATGGAAAATACAGGCTTCCAGTTACAGAATGAATAATTCACAGGATTAAAAGGCAAAATATAAAGAATACAGTCAATGATACTGTAATGTATTGGGACAGATGGCAGCTACACTTGTGATGAACATGGCATTATGTATAAACTTGTCAAATCACTATGTTGTACACCTCAACCTAATGTGACATTGTGTGTAAACTATATTCAAAAGAAAAAAAAAGATTTGACTCATAATAACAAATCCAATAGATTCAAGAAACATTTAAAGAAATTTCAGGATGGGATAATAGAGTCCTAATAGACTAATAAGGAAGACCAGGGATATTTTTCTGAGGTATCACAAGCACTTAGAATTTAACATCTCACTGGATAAACATTATTTCTATAATGCATTCTCTCTGTATCACTTCCAGATGAAAAATATTGAACCATAAGATCCAAGGATGAAACTGAGAATCTGTTTCATATCCTGACACTGAATAAGGTCTTGCCTACGTGCTATGTCAACTCCCAAGCTTTGTTCTGTGAAGCACTACGAGAAGATTGTAATAGAGGTACCCTGAAAGGGGATTCCCTTGTCAGGTAAATTTGGAAACTGCACTATACCATGAACTCATTCTTTGAGATTACTCATTAATTTATGAAAGTCTTTAGGAAATCCTGCGGTCAAGAATGTTGTTTCACTGCTTAATCTAGTTTTTCAAAAGCCTTTTTTGAGCAAGAAAGTCTACTTCCATGGAATCCCTATAAATATTCCACACTCAAATTTATGAAACTACTGTAATTAAGGTAGCCCACCCTGCTCCCTGATTGAATTGAAGAATGCCAGAGATTCTGCAGTTTTGCCAACCTTGTCTCCAGAACATTACAGAGAGCATGAGTCCTGCCAGCCAAGAAGGAAAAAAATGCTCCCCTCCCTCGCTCATGTTCTCTCTCTCTCTCTCTCTCAAGTAAATAAATAAATTCTTTAAAAAGTGAAAAAATAAACAAATGCAGATCTGTTGGACCACAAAGACCATGCTTTTAATCCCTGAAGAAAGGAACACTGGAGAGTTTTAGAAATCCATCTAAATGAGTGGGGTGTACACATACACCCATACTCACCCATACTTCTCGGTGGTTATAAAAAGGTGCTTCAAGTGCTATAATTGGGGGGCACTATTTACCCATTTAATTCTGAGGGAAGGGAAATTGTAATAGCCAGGGAAACCCCCATTCCCCACCCACTACAGTTATTCTGCTGACTAATCTACTTGCAATTTACTGATCTAAGGATTCCCTTTCAAAATCTCCCTGTCTTTCTTTACGAGTGCTAATCCCTTTAAAAGGGTAATCCTTTCCCCACTTAGTTCCCAGGAAATCCATTCTTTCAAAAACAGCTCAAAAGTTACTTCCCCTGTGAAGGCTTCCCTAAGGGCTCCCCGCCAACACACACCTATCCCCATCCCTACCTCCCCACTCCTCCACCGCACTCTGACATTCACCCATAACTGTGGAGGCCGAGAAAATTAAGGCCATTCCACTTTAAGTTCAGCGTTAGCACAAGTACAGCCATCACAGGCCCCTGTGAATAAGAGCTGAACTTCACCTTACTTCAGCTACTGGAAGAAAACAGTTTACAGCTTAACGTCCTAGAAAGCCCCTATTAGAATAAAAACAGAGCCCAAGCCGAGGGCAGGAAGCCCCTATTAGAGTAAGAACAGAGCTCAATGCCCTTGAAGGCCCCATATCAAAATGTAAACGGAACTTGAGGAATTGCTCCACCCCTTCTGGAGGTCCCCTAGACCAGCCCATAAAACTAAGCTGAAACCCACCTCGGGGGCCCAAGTCCCTGCTCCTCTGTGTCGGGTACACTTGGACGCAAGCTCGAGCTTGTAAATAAACCCTCGTGAGCTTGCATCGGTGTTGGCTCCTTGGTGGTTTCTCAGATTCGCAATCTTGGGCACAACAATAACCTCTACTCCCAGAGCACCCTGTATGTACCCAAACACCACAGGGCTCTGGCTGCAGAACCAGAGCTCTGGCTGCTTATTTATATATCTGCTTTCCACTTGATGCCACAGTCCTGTTATGTCTATTTCTGTGTCTCAACGTGGGGCCTGACAAGCTGGAAGGCACTACAAGGATATTCCTTGAATAAATTCGTTCATACATGTGTCAATAGATAGTTTCTATGGTTATGCAAAGTAACCTGCGAGCATTATAAGGTTAAAAAATATATAAAACAGAAGGGAAAATTGATCCTCCTTTGAATAAATATTACAGCCATTCTAATGATTCATATAATGGGATACTATATAACAGCAGTTAAAAGTTAAGAACAAGACCTACAAGTACTGAACGGGTAAATCTCAATGCTGAACTAGAAATGTACCATGTAAAATGATATATGTGATGATAGCATTTGTATGAATTTTGAAACATGACAGTGTTCTGTATAATTTTATGTATAGTAATGATGACTGGTTAACAGCATGCATGGAAATGCTAATCATCAATTCGAAGTTTTGGTTACCTCTGGAACAGAAAGGAGAATAGACTCAGTGAGGGACTCTCCTGGCACTTTATCTGTATGCCTTAATTCGGGGTGGGGGAGAGGGAGTGGAATCTAAAGGAAATATGGCAAAATAAATAAATAGACCTGATTTGATGGAAAGATGGGATCTGGTAATGTGCTTCCCTATAATATACTGAATGTTAGAAATATTTTTTAATAAAATATTCATATATCATTACCACTGCCAGCTTGTGCAAGAGCTTGACCCCAGGCATACAGAACTGAAAGTCACAGGTGCTTCAAGGGGGATGACTGAGGTTGGAAGTGTAATGGGTTTCCTGGGGGGAGGGGAAGTGACTAACTGAGGGCACCTATTATACAGTGAGCTTGTGGTCACCTTAATGAAAATGTCCCAGTCCTGGGACCTCCTCGGCATCTGACAGATATGCCCCCACAGGGCCCTGTGTACAATACCTTCTCTCCACAGTGTCCTGTGCAGCAGGAAAAAGGCTTCTTCTATGGGCAGAAGCAGTCCAGATGAACCAGGATTAGGCAAGCAAATAGCATCTTTGCCCAAAGAAATCAGCTCATTCTCTCCAGCTGAGAGGCAAGCAGGACACCTGGCTTAGAAGCAAGACTCACTTCATAGGGGTCTCAGCTCTTCCAGATTCATCTGCACAGTGACTGAACCACACTGAGCAGTGAGACCTAGTGCTTCTCCTAGCTCTGGAACCACACTGACTCTAGGCCTCTCTCCCACATTTTCTCCTCCAAATCAAATGGGGGGAGGGATGTCCAAACTCACCTGAGATTTACTTCTCTCTAGGTGTGAGGTGTCTGTTTTTATGGGGGTAGAGTCCCCATATACAAACACAAAAAAAGAGACAGAGAACGAGGAAGGAGAGAGAAGGGAGGGAGGGAGGGAAGAAAGGAAAGCAGGAGGGAGAGAATGAGGGAGTAGAGGAGGATAACAGGATACACTCATTTCTTCCTGGCACCCTGCTTCTCCTCTTGATCCCTAACCTTTACCCTGCCCCTTCTTTCTAACCTCTCACTAGGAAGCCCCCAAGATGCCACTACAAACATCTACAACCTCCAGCCAAAACCACCTCATGGCCCCCGCCCCAGAAAACCGGGACAATCTTCAGACCTTTCAACTTCTTTCAGGCTTAAAAGCCTGAAAGCCTGTTTTACTTTCAAAAACTGGTTTTTTTAAACATCTTATGATGTTTTCACATAATTTGGTAATAGTACCAAAACAAAAATTTACTATCTCCACTAAAATAGAAAATTGATACCTATTTAACCAAACCTCCCTAAAAATCAATACTTAAACATATGACTAAATTAAATCCAATGGAAAAATCTTTGGTTCACTTTATATCACAAATCAAAATACAATTTTTGATAGTCACAGGTGACATTAATTACTCTAAATCACAACTATCTGATCTGTCGTGTTTACTGAGCACTTATTTCATGCCAGCATTTGTGTGAATTGCCACAGTCTATGCCCTCAAGAATTTGTTGTCCATACATTATGAATGACTCATCTTGTACAGTTTACGGCTTTTAAATGCATTTGACAGACCGCATAGATAGTATCATTTGAACTTACAAATGGAAATTAGCTATTTGCTTTGATTGCATTGGATTGTATGGTACCATAATTGCATCCTTCACATTTTTGTTATGATTACTTTCCTGACCTGTACTGAACAGAGCCCATAGTCAGGAGATTAGCAGTGAATCCAGAATGTGCTTCAAATTGATTAAAGAAATATAATTGCCACTTACAAGAAGGCAGAGGTCTTTGCAGCTACAAATATCAGTAAGTGTGTGGCCATCATTCACTTACCATTACGGAAATTATGAAGGTCATGGATAGGGAAATATGCAAGAATGGCAGAAATACTTAATCTGCTGCAGATATAGTAAAACAGACGTCAAATTAAAAATAAACATATCCGGGAATATATGCATGAAACGCTTTCTCCTGCTCAGAATTTTGTAGCTCTGGAGTCAACAGCATATTATTGTCAAACACTGTCCAATAACCAGTAACTGAATATTAAGGACTAGTACCTCTTACTTGGAAATCCATGTGTAGATATAATTTATATAAAAATACAAAATTCTTCCAGATACGATGACCAGAGTCATGCATTATATCATTTAAAATAATATGAGATGCCTGAAATGACAACACATTACCTTCTTATAACAGGAATGTTCACTTCTTTTTTGGGAAGACCACCAAACCCAACAGTTACAATTTTTCAGGAGAACCTTATATGTTCTTTCTCACTAGATTGAAGAAAACCTTCTACAACATCCTGATAGATGGTTGTCTGATGTCTGCTTACATAAATCGTAGCGCAGAGCACAGCATTTCAAAGTAACCTCATTGCTCTTCTTCATATTGCAGTAAATTATTATGGTGAAAATTTGAAATTTAGAGCCAGAAAAACCTAGATATGAATCTCACACTAGTGGTGTGACCTTAGACACAATTTTTAACCTCTATAAGTCTCTGTTTCCCAATGTGTAAATGAGGATAATAACACCATTTCAAAAATTGCTATTAGGATTAAGTGGAGAAAGTATACAAAGCATTAAACAATGAATGAAATAAGTGTATAGCTGATACTGTTACTAATAATCCTAGTACATATTTGGTCATGTTCTTACTTTATGTGACTCTCTGGGGCATTATCTCTGTTGACCATAGCTCCTTCTTGAAACTGTCTCTTGCTTTGTTTTCCACTATGTTGTTGAGGAGGAAAAAATTTTCCTCTACCCACCTCAGAGTCTCAGCTAGAACTCTGTGGCAAAAGATTAATAAGAGAAAAGCACACAAATTTATTTAAGTTTACATGATATGGGGGCCCTTATAAGGAAATAGAGACCCCAAAAAAATGCCAAACCTAAGTGCTTTATATATGAGGTTAAACAAAGAGGGAACTGTGGGAAAGTAACCACACTATATGGACAGACTAAAGGAAGAGTTATTTTGACAAGGTCTATTTGTATGAAATTCTCTTGCCCTTGACTACTATCTCTGATAATAAGAATGTCTCTTTCCTCCTGGTATAGGGAGAGCATCCTTCACATAGCAGTTATACCTCCTGCTTTCTGGAATAAAAGGAGAGGTTAGAGTGGCCATCCTGCACCTGTTTTTCAAGGGCCTTTAGCTCAAAAATAATTCTTATGCTAAAACAGCATATTTTGGGGTGGCCTTTTCTGCTATCCTCATTGCTCTCTGCTGGCTCCCCACCTATACTCTTCAGTCCTCTATCTCCCTTGTTAGTTTCTCTTTCTCCACTTCCACACAAATGTCGGAAAAACTGACCATGATAAAAAGAAAAGATTTATAATAGCCACCACTCCATCCCTGCTCCTGTAAGGAGTAAGGATTCTTACTTGATAGGTCATCTCCTGTTTCTTCCTATTATATGCAGGGGCAAAGTAAGGAGTGAAAAATAAATTTAAAAATTCATATAGAATGCTACTGATTTATAAGAAAAATAGAAAAAAAATGTGTGAAAGCCTTAAAGAGACAACTTATTAACTGACACATGTACTGAGGTCTCTGTAATCATTAATTTCTTCAGTAATCAAAGAAACTCTTTGGTAATCAAGATAATGCAAATCAAGATATATATATTGTGTATCTATTTTACATAATGTATGTGTATACATACATATGTGGCAAGTATATGTATTTTAATATAAGCCAAGGTAAAGTGAAAATATCACTTCCATACTCCACTAGTGATAGTATAATTCTGAAAGGGAACTGTAGTGAATGTATGAAATATCTTAATATTAAGTCTTACTTTACCTATAATTTCATTCCTAGAACTCCATCCAGAAAATGTACACATAACAATACAAATTAAGTCTTGCATGAATATATGCCTTGTGGCATTACTTATTACTGCAAAACCTGAAAATAACGTAAGCATCCAACAATAAGTGATTCAGTATTCCTGACATGATATATCCATTGATAATCATTTATCTAATTAAGTATTATTGTAAAGGAATCTTAAATAATAAAGGTTATTCTCAAAATAGCATTAATTTTTTAAAATGTTACCAAACCGTATGTGCATATATCATATGTAAATTCCTATTTTTAAAGACCTAAACACCACAAATGTTAGCAGTAATGAGGGCCAAATGAAACTTAGGGTTATTTCTCTTTTCTCCCTTTCTACATTTCTTTACATTTCAGTTTTATAAATGTGTGTATAATTTTAGTGGTCAGAAAAATAAATGTGCTCTTCATGTGTGAAGAGAGCCAAGTGTCCTTTTCCAGAGCTCCTCTGTCCTCCACACCATGCCTGTTCGCACTGCATAGACACTAGGTCCTGAACAGCCTTCCCCATATTATTCCCTCTGCTTTGTGAGAGCTAAAGTGTTAAAATATTAATCAGGTGTTTTGCTTTGTGCACAGTAAATTTTGGAGCAGCTCTCCAAAGACTTGAATTGTGTTATCACTGGTACATGTTGCTGTTTGGCCTGTTTTATAATCTGAGCAATGTATGTACAGGCTGTGCTGCCTGCCAACTCTTCCCACAAGGACATCCTCTGCTTCTCTCCCCTTTCAGCTTCACCCCCTCTCTCTACTGAGCTCCACTCCTAGATACTGAATAGACACCTGAATACCTTCTTCACTCACTTCCTTACTGTGCCACTTTACTGTTCTCTTGCCAACTATTATCGATTCATTCACTTATTCAGTTATTGAGCTTTAATACATTTTTTATTAGGGGATATCATGTGCAAGACACAAAGATACAAAAAAAAATTAAAACCCACACTTCTTGCCTTAGAGTATACAGATGGTGAAAAGACAAACAAACAAACAATCATAATATTCTTGTATGATTGCTTTAATGGAGGGCTTTGGGAACTTCAGATTGAACACAGAAGGCTTCCCTTAATGCAGAGTCAGGAAAAGCTTTGTAATTGAAGTCACATTTCAACTGACTTTAAAGAAAGGAGGAGTGTGAAAGGGAGATGATCTGTCTCCAAACAAAAGAAACAGCAAGTCTGAAAGCAAGTTGGTGGAAACTGAATGAAAAGTATAATTATTTTCCAGGCTCCTCTTTATCCTTCTCAATGTGCCATCTAAGCAAATGACCATTTCCCCTGGTTTTATTCTGCTCTAGTCCTGGAATATGCTTCTCTAAGCCTATGGATCCATAATTTTTAAATCCTGGCTCCTTATCCCCAGCTGCAAAAGTTACATGTTGTCTCTAAATTTTGATTTCTTTCCATGAAAAATAGAGATGATAATATTACCTACATTGGGGAGTTACTGCAAGACATTTAAAAAAAATAGTAGCAATGCGTAGAACTTAATAAGTTCTGAATAAAATCTAGGTATAAATGTTAATATTATAGTTATTATTATCACTACTCCACACTTTCTTCAGAAATACTAACCCTCTCAAACTATAACATTGGAAATACTAGAAAATAATTCTCACTTGTTTTTGTTGTTAAAATTTTCATTCAGTTAGCTTCCCACCCACAACCCACCTAAACCCAGTATCTAAGTTTGCTCCATACACCTGAGAATTACTGAGTTAATCCTTGATTCTGCTGCCTTCCTCACACTGAATATCCTATTCTCCACATGTATGATCTCATTATAAGATTTCTCCTCTATCTCAAGATTTATTCTAAAATTTTCTAGATTAGCATTTCTGCCAAATACATGTATCACCTATTTTCAAAATTTTGTAGTTACACCTGTATCTTCCCAGAGAATACAAAATCTGGGGTTACAAATCATAGTTGAGCCATCAAACCAAATTAAAGTAGGCACTGTAAGTACTGGGGATGGTCTTGCCCTATGTCAACTATCCATAACAGGGAACTAAAAAGGGAACAAGTGAAATGGATGTAATATGACCACTTGAATACAGATGCTATATCTTTTTAAATCAACAGTGAGAACAATTTGACCTCTTATGAAATGCAAAATAATTTTAAATTTCTCCTGAATTTAAATTGTGCCAAGACTTTAAGAGTGCTTTTCTTTTTTTAAGTGAAACTTTGTTTGTTTGTTCGTTTGTTTATGAGAGAAAGACCACATGTGCATGCCCACACAAGCAGGGTAGGTAAAAGAGAGAAGGAGAGAAAGAATCTTAAGCAGACTCAATGCCCAGCATGGAGCCTGGCTTGGGGCTCAGTCTCAGGACCCTGAGATCATGACCTGAACCAAAATCAAGTCAGAAACTTAATCAAATGAGCTACCCCAGCACCCATAGGGATGCTTTTTTAAGTGATCTAAATATTCTCATAGTTAGAACTCTTCTCTAAATTTGATAAGTCACCTACAACTGCTTATTTGCCAGATTAGTAGATAGTGATGGAGACCCAGACTGTGACAAAATTTGAAGCTCTTTACACACTATGTCTATTGCACCTGTCAGACCATACCACCACCACCGTGTTCAGCAGCCAGATATCAAAAAGCTACATCCAGTAGTTTTCTGTACTTAACAGATTACAGACTTGGTTATGAACCAAAAATATTTAAACATAAGTAGGTATTTTAAATGTACACTTTTATTCCTCCAATGTTCGGTCACTGGCAAAAATAAAAAATAAATTAAATAGCTTTGGAATAATATAGTCTTCATCAATTATGTAACCAAACTCAGTATGAGCTGTCTAGTTGAATGACTTACTTAGAGGTGATATAAATTAAGCAAGCTACAAATAGATCCCTTTCCACTTAGCCACTGGCTCTATCTAATGTAGGGAAGGAAGGTAGTAATAATATTTTCATTTATAATGAAAATGAAGGAATGAATATTTAGCAGTCAAGATTTTCATAACCTTTAAAACTTGGTTTCTAGAGTATAGGACCCTGGTCTTATGGGACTTGGGTACCTCTCTAACATATCACATGAGAAGATTACTTAGGAAAGACCACTGTGTGAATACATTTAAATAAATACATTAGTAAGGCTTTTATTACCATTAAAAATGCACAAAGACTCTGAACTTAAAGAACTGAATTATTCTATCCTGTTCAAAAAGGAGTGGGAGATGGGGTAGAAGGAATAACCCTTTTAGGAAGCAGCTTAGATGAAGCTGATCTACAGCCTAATGTGTCTCTCAATTAATATTCAGATATTACATCCAGCCATGCTTAACCCTTGCCTGTATGCCAGAGACCCAGTGTTGCTCTGCTTCTATGATTATACCTAACCAATGGCTAGTGACTGAAATGAATCTTTTCTGACTATGGACACTGACATTCTCTATCCTGCTCAGGAAACTTTCTGTTTTGCTTTGGCTATTCTCAAGGCAGGGCGAGGCTCCTTTCTGAGATTTTAAGGTCTTTATAATTCTGGTATAGTTCTGAGTACTCTCACAGTCCACCTTGTTCGGAGCAACAGCAGCCAGAATTTCAGGCAAAAATATTTCCAAATAAAATACCCAGACTTAAAGAAGCAGTCCTTGAAAATTCAGTGTATTTCAATGACAGCAAATGCTACAATCTATTTAGCTCTTGGTGGAAAAAGAAAGGTATGGCTTGATAAACAGCCAGCACTTATATTTACATCAATTGTACCTTTTCAAATAATACTGCAGTGTTGATGCCTAGGATAGGATTTATGCTAGAAATTCAATTTAGTGGCTGAAGTGAGACAAGTATTTACAGTGTCTCACTGAAAGCCTCTTTCTCCAACCCTCCCCTGTTGTCAGGTTTGTAGAAGGTACTAAAAATGGATGAGGCCAGGTATAAACCTGACTTGTTCATTGATGGCCAATTGAAGGCTATGCTGCGTATACTTAGCTGGGATTGAACTATTGAATAACATTTATTTGCTCATTCACTCATTGCTTGCCTACCTAATTAATATTTACTAAATGCCTGTTTGTTATATGAGTCATTTCAAACAAATATTTAGAAGAAAAAGTAAAAAAAAAAAAAAAAATCCTGAATTTTGTTTTAGACCATGAGACCTAATTTAATTTTCTGCAAAACATTTTATTTACTGTTTCATCAACACAGCCAAAAAGTTGAAACATCTGTGATCAAATAAATCACCTATGAAACTGGATTTTAGACTACACTTGCATGAAATAACCTCATTAAGCCTCAAATGGATTTTTATGCATTATTCTAAGAGAAGAACAAACAGGCACATTGAAATCTACCCCACTAACATATTTGAATATGTTCATGTTTGTATGACTTTGTAAAAGCAAAATGGGTCTCAGTATGAAGATAAAGAGAGCGTGGAGGACTCCATTTCCAGTAATATGGTAGTTAATGACTCTGTCTCCAAAAACAACTAAAAAGACAGGATAAATTATTAAAGGTTCTTTTAAGATGTTTGAAATGGATAACAGAAATGATAAGAAATATACAGAAACCAAAAAATAAGTGGAAAGAAGAATTCAAAGAGAAAAGCAAATTGCTAAAGCAAGATTTTGCCCTGATGCAGGTCAAAACTGTGAATTTGAGCTTCATTTGCATGACTTCAGGGGCACCAGGGACAAAAGGGCCTTCCCAACTCAGGGAATCTCATAGAAGTCTCTATCCATGAAGCTGGCTGTCCAAAGGCTACGTTCTCATAGAAAGGATAAACTTGGCATAGATTCACGTTGTCCTCATCCCAAAGAAAGCAAGAAAGCATTGCCTATTGTATTTCAGTGCTGAGTGACAGGAGAAAATTTTTTCTCTAAAATTTCTTAACTATAAGTCAGCCTTCATGAGTTCTACAGCCCAAATTCACATTACCCGAATGGTATGAAAAACTTCACCAGAGAATTTAATGTAAACTGCCTGGAAGTTGGCAGTTGGAAGTTAGCCTGGCTGTTCCCAAAGGTGCCTGGAAAAATGCAAAGAAGTGGCTCAGATAAAGTACCAAGAAAATTGAGTTCATAGTCAAAAAATACAAAACATACAAAGAAACAGCAAATAGAAAAATCAGACCCAAACAGATCAGATGTTGGAATTATCAAACACATAAAAAGCACAGCCAAATTAATCATAAGTATCAGAAGTAAAAGAGATAAAAACATAAGAAAAAAAATATTTTTAAATGGCCAAGAAGATTTGAAAAAGAACAAAATAGAATTTGTTTCTCTTTTTAAAATGTTAATGATAAATAAATGTAGGAGGAATGATACAACTAAAACATAATTGAATAGAAACCATAGTAAAAATAATTGATTCAGGCAGGAATCACCAACAAATGCTAGAACTGTTGGATAAAAGTTTGATAAAACACAGAATATTTACATAATTTAAAAGCTTCTCTCCACTGATTGCTTATTAATTGCAAAGGGAAAAATGAAAATTTTACAGTGGAGAAAGCTGGCTTACCCCCCAGGTGACCAAAATTAATAGTCTCAATAATTAGAAAAATTGACATTCTGATATCAGGGTCTGTAAAGGGAACAGTGTAACTTATACAGTATTCCTTTTTTTATTATTATTGGAGTTCAATTTGCCAACATATAGCCTAACACCCACGGCTCATCCCACCAAGTGCCTCCCTCAGTGCCCATCATCCAGTCACCCCAACCCCCGGCCCACCTCCCTTTCCACTATCCCTTGTTTGTTTCCCAGAGTTAGGTGTTTCTCATGTTTTGTCACCCTCACTGATATTTTCACTCATTTCCTCTCCTTTCCCTTTATTCCCTTTCATTAATTTTTATATTCCCCAAATAAATGAGACCATATAATGTTTGTCCTTTTCCAATTGACTTATTTCACTCAGCATAATACCCTCCAGTTCCATCCATGTCAAAGCAAATGGTGGGTATTTGTCATTTCTAATGGCTGAGTAATACTCCATTGTATACATAGACCACATCTTCTTTATCCATTCATCTTTCGATGGACACCGAGGCTCCTTCCACAGTTTGGCTATTGTGGACATTGCTGCTAGAAACATCGGGGTGCAGGTGTCCTGGCATTTCACTGCATCTGTATCTTTGGGGTAAATCCCCAGCAGTGCAATCGCTGGGTTGCAGGGCAGATCTACTTTTAACTCTTTGAGGAACCTCCACACAGTTTTCCAGAGTGGCTGCACCAGTTCACATTCCCACCAACAGTGCAAGAGGGTTCCCTTTTCTCCACATCCTCTTCAACATTTGTCGTTTCCTGTCTTATTAATTTTCCCCATTCTCACTGGTGTGAGGTGGTATCTCATTGTGGTTTTGATTTGTATTTCCCTGATGACAAGTGATGCGGAGCATTTTCTCATGTGCTCAGTGGCCATGTCTATGTCTTCCTCCTGAAATTTCTGTTCATGTCTTTTGCCCATTTCATGATTGGATTGTTCGTTTCTTTGCTGTTGAGTTTAATAAGTTTTTTATAGATCTTAGATACTAGCCCTTTATCTGATAGGTCTTTTGCAAATATCTTCTCCCATTCTGTAGGTTGTCTTTTAGTTTTGTTGATGGTTTCTTTTGCTGTGCAGAAGCTTTCTATCTTGATGAAGTCCCCATAATTCATTTTTGCTTTTGTTTCTCTTGCCTTCGTGGATGGATCTTGCAAGAAGTTGCTGTGGCCAAGTTCAAAAAGGGTGTTGCCTGTGTTCTCCTCTAGGATTTTGATGGAATCTTGTCTCACATTTAGATCTTTCATCCATTTTGCATTTAACTTTGTGCTTATACAGCATTCCTATTAAAAATGTGACTGGGCCCAAATTGAGGGACATTCCACAAAACAACTGGCCTGTGTACTCTTCAAAAATGTTACTATCATTAAAGACAAAGGAGAACTGAGGAAATGCTCCAGATTAAAGGAAACTAAAGGGATATAACAAATAACAGTTATATGTGACTCAAATTGGACCTGGAATCAAGGAAAGGGTGTTGCTATAAAAGGCATTATTGTGATAATTGTTAAAATCTGAATATACCTGTATAGTAAATAATAGTAGGTCAATATAAAATTTCAAGACTGTGATAATTATATGCACTTAAATATCTAGGGATAAAAGATCATAACATCTGTAACTCTCAAATGACCCAAAATAGATACATTTTGAAGAAGAAAATACAATGAGGAATGACACAAAAGCTAATAATTGCTCTGAATCTATAGCAGTTAATGCACTATGCTAGAGAAGTAAAACAAAGGTACAGCAAAAATAGACCCTCAAAAAGACCCTCAAATATATGTAATATAGAGGTATGACAAAGATGACATTATCAGGAAGTGTAGAAAGGATGCTTTTTTCTTAACTGGCTCTGAAATCACTGATATCCATGTGAGGGAAGGGGAAGTGGACTCTTACATTATGAACAGTCAATTCCAGGGGATTAAATACTTATGCATGGGAGGGAAAGCAAAACTATAAGTTTTGATTAAAAAGAACAGAAGAATTCCTGTTTGACCACTGGAATAGCGAAAAATTTCTTACACATGGCAAAAAGTTCACTATAAAGGAAAAGATGAACACATTTAAGTATATTACGGTTATGATCTGTTCTTCAACAGATTCTGACAGAAGAATGTGAACAGGCAAGTCATGAAATAGTGAACATTAAGTCAATATATACAATAATACTTGTGATGCCTCCGTTGGTTAGACATCTGACAATTGATTTTTATTTTATTTTATTTATTTCTTTATTCATGAGAGACAGAGGAGAGAGGGAGGCAGGGATACAGCAGAGGGAGAAGCAGGCTCCACTCAGGGAGCCCGATGTGGGACTCAATCCCAGAACCCCAGGATCATGCCCTGAGCTGAAGGCAGATGCTTAACCACTGAGCCACCCAGGCATCCCCTGACACTTGATTTCTTTCTTTCTTTCTTTCTTTCTTTCTTTCTTTCTTTCTTTCTTTCTTTCTTTCTTTCTTTCTTTCTTTCTTTCTTTCTTTCTTTCTTTCTTTCTTTCTTTCTTTTTCTTTCTTTTTTAAGATTTTATTTATTTCTTCATGACAGACACAGAAAGAGAGAGGCAGAGACACAGGCAAAGGGAGAAGCAGACTCCACGCAGGGAGCCTGACGAGGGATTCAATCCCAGGTCTCCAGGATCAGGCCCTGGGCTGAAGGCAGTGCTAAACCGCTGAGCCATCCAGGCTGCCCTGACACTTGATTTCAACTCAGGTCGTGATCTCAGAGTTGTGAAATCAAGCCCAGGCTCTGCACTGGGCATGAAGCCTACTTAAGATTCTTCCTCTCCCTCTGTCACTCCCTCTGATTCCTCTCGAAAGAAAGAAAGAAAGAAAGAAAGAAAGAAAGAAAGAAAGAAAGAAAGAAAGAGAAATACTAAAGGTCAATGAGAACAATACAAAATTTCAGTAGAAGACAGTTCAAAACCTTGAATAGGCAATTCTCCAAAGCAGCTAGTAAGTTACAAAGATACTTAACTTGATTAGTGACCAAAGAAAACAAAATAAAACAATAAAATACCATTCCAAACTTAGAAGCTGACAAAAATTTATGCCTGTATATCAATAGTTGCAAGGATCTGGAACAACTGGAACTCTAATAGACTGCTATTGGCTGTTAACGTCATTTCAGAAAATAATTTGGCATTTATCTTACCAGATAAATGTATCTGGTGACCCTCCAATTCCACTCACTCTAAAAAAACATGGACAATAATAGTCCTACCAGTGTTTAAAACAACAGAAATTCGAAACATAAATACTCATCAACAGTAGAAGGGATAAATAAATTTACACTCAGTAAATTTTGTAGAATGAAAAAAAGAATGTTCAATTGTAAAATCTTTATTTTAGGTAATTCTGTTTTTGCTGCCAAGCACCTATTTCTCCTTCTGGTAATGGCATTCTAATCGGCATAGGAAACCACC
Organism: Canis aureus; assembly: GCF_053574225.1. NCBI lineage: Eukaryota > Metazoa > Chordata > Mammalia > Carnivora > Canidae > Canis > Canis aureus. The sequence continues at coordinate 38,115,246 of NC_135622.1, forward strand.
CCTTACGTACTTCTGTGCATGTGGTGTGAGCCATCTAAAAGCCTCTAGCTCCCAGTTCAGGCATATGAAGTGATCTTGTCACTTAGCCATGTCTCATCCCTCTGGCCATAGTAACTTCTTTAAAAATGGGCACAAGACACAGTCCCGTCCAATGAAGCTCAAATACAGGATGGATGGAACTGTTGGGAAACAGAAGCACTCTTTACACTGAGAATGCTGTATATTTAACTTAGATTGATTTACATAATTCCTAAGAGTTCCATAAACCTCCTGGCAATTGGCAGTATAGTCAAATAGCCCGGATTCACTGAACTATAACAAAGACTAAACTGAAGGCCTAGAGTTAGGGGAGGAAGACAAGGATGAGGCCTATGGGCAGAAGAGCTTAGAAGTAGTGCCTATAGGGGTACCTGGGTGGCTCAATCAGTTAAGTGTCTGACTCTTGACTTCAGCTCAAGTCATGATCTCAGGGTTGTGAGATCAAGCCCACATCTGGCTCTGTGCTGAGTGTGGAGCCTGCTTAGGATTCTGTCTCTCCCTCTCCTCTCTCTCCTTTGAAGAAGAGGAAGAGAAAGAAGAAGAAGAAGAGAAGAAGGAGGAGGAGGAGGGTGACGAGGATGAGGAGGATGAGGAGGACAAAGAGGAGGAGGAGAAAAAGAAAACAAAAAGTAGTGCCTGCAGGAAAACAAAGGAGAAGTGTCTATGGAACAAGTCTTTTGAGAATATATGAAAACATTAGTCTAAGCCAGAAACAACTGGAAGCAAGAAGAGTACATAATACAATTCTTTTTAAAGAAGTACTTCACGGGTGGCTAGTGTTATATGGCTCTCGGCTCCTTCTCCAGATTCATCTTCCACCACTCCTCCTCTCTAGCTCCCTAATTCAAACCATTTTCAACAACTAGCAATTGCCTAAACAGGCTATGTGGATTCCTTCCTCAGGGCTTTTGCATATACCCATCTCTGTACCAGGATGGCCTTCACTGTCTTCACTCACTTTTCACGACTCAGCCTCAGTCTCTCTGAGAAGCCTTAAGAGCCCCCTCTGTGACTTGTGATCCACCTCCCTGGGACAGCCTGGACCTATTGATGGCACTCCCTTGTCTTCCTATTCATCACTTGCTATAATAAAGGCTGCCTCAATAAAGGGACCTTACCTAATTAATTTTAATATCTCCAGTGCCCAGCATGATATCTGTCCATAATACATACTTCTAAAACATGAATTGACAAAATTAATTGAATTGAATGAAGAAAGATTAAAGATGACCAGTAATGAAATAGTCCTATAGATTCTGTACTTTCATCAACCCCAGCTAAAGACAAAAACAAAAAATCATCACACTAAAAGATCCAAAGAATATACTGAGCATTTACTATGGCCATGGGACTAGAAAAGAAATTTCTCTACCTTCTAATCCAGTGCACTACCCATCCCCAAATATAAAGCAGATCCTCCTCCAATTCCCCCATTATAGTCCACTCTACAAAGAGTCTTCTCTCTGCCAGTACAAGGTATTTTCTGAGACCCAAATTCATCTTACAAATGTAGCATGCGCTCGGCTGTCAAAATGCATTTGCTTTCTAATGGCCCCATTAGTTGTCTCCTCTACGTTATAAGCAACCATAAAATAATGACCAAATAAATCTGTGTGTATATAGCACTTAGCACTTAGCACTGCATTTAGCTAAGTTTTTATTGGTAGTTTTAGTTAATATGACTTGCATAAGAAATGACAGTTTCTTCAGGTTCTTTACATTTTTCCTAAATAAAAAAGCAAATTTTATTTTAGACTGGATAGTGCTTAGTGTGGATTTTTTAAAATCTTAGCGAGGAACCAAGGGGCTTATTTCAAATATTTAAAGTGCTAACATGTAGTAGAGGAATTAAAAATAGCATGGTTTCAGAGGATAAAACTGCAGTTAATGGGTAGAAATCAGCAGAAGACAGATTTTAGCTTAAAATAAGGAAGAACTGTCTGTCCTGCTATTAAAGCTGTTCAACAACTCAGGGGGCTGACTTACAAAACAGAGAATTTGGGATATCTGGGTGGCTCCGTGGTTGAGCATCTGCCTTCAGCTCAGGTCATAATCCCAGAGCCTGGGATTGAGTCCCACATTGGGTTCCCTGCAGGAAGCCTGATTCTCTCTCTGCCTATGTTCTGCCTCTCTCTCTGTGTGTCCCTCGTGAATAAACAAGTAAAATCTTAAAAACAAAAAACAAACAAACAAACAAAAAAAAAACAGATAATTTAGTAAGAGTCATAAAAAGAAATACTCCCATTAATTTTATGTCTAAAGTATATTTCTTCATTAATGTTTGTGGCATTTTGAAATATGTGATGAAGCCATAGGTCTCTCTTTAGTAGATAAAGAAATCAATAGGCTTAAATGTTTTGCTCAAGGTCACACATATTGACTAAATTTGATGTTCTTTTTATTATATAACATTTATTTATTATCTTCAGAAATAATAAGCTTCCTACAATTGCAGGTGATGTTACTTATTGCTATTTAATTCTTGATTATCTAAGCAAAACCTGGATTTTTCTATCTGAAAGTTCACCCAGGGCACCTGAGTGGCCCAGTTGGTTAAGCACCTGACTTCGGCTCAGGTCATGATCTCAAAGTCCTGAGATCAAGTCCCACATTGGGCTCTGAGCTCAGTGGGGGAGTCTGCTTCTCCCTCTCCCTCTGCCCTTCCTCCTTGTGCTCTTTCTCTCTTTCTCATATACATAAATAAAATCTTAGAAAAATAAATATAAAAAATAAAAGTTCATCTACTTGGAACATTTTAGTACATGAAGGTTTTATAGTTCTGCAAATTCTTAGGCATGGCACTTTAATTAGTTTTAACCAATTTTGAATCAAACAAGCTTGATACTAGTGATTAGCCTACAAATTGCTAGATCTTCTGTAACAAATGTTAAAACCATTAAATGTCAACATGTCATTACAAATCCAGTGGCAGTTGGGGAAATGTCAAATTTTTCATTATTTTTCTTCAGTTTCAACAGTAACTACCAGTAGTAGCCACAGTTAATAGTCCAATCCTTTTCTTAAGAAACAAGTGCTTGCATTGAACCATAAAGCAAAACGAGATATAAATTTCTCTCAATTCTCTAAAGTTTACAGGAAACTCTTTCTTCCATAGATAGGTCACAATTTCAAAATAAATTAACATTACAAAACTATGGTGATAGGAGGGGAAGGGACTAAGATCCAAAAGGGAAAAAATGGGGGAAAATAAATAGACAATCTAAAGAATAAAATTAGAGGCGCACCTAGGTGGCTCAGTCAGTTAAGCCTCGACTCTTGATTTCTGCTCAGGTCATGATCTCACGGTCATGAGATTGAGCCTGGCCTCAGACTCCCTGCAGAGCATTGGAGCGTGCCTGCCTTTGGCCCAGGGCGCAATCCTGGAGACCCGGGATCGAATCCCACATCGGGCTCCCGGTGCATGGAGCCTGCTTCTCCCTCTGCCTGTGTCTCTGCCTCTCTCTCTCTCTGTGTGACTATCATAAATAAATAAAAAATTTAAAAATATATATATATATCTCCCCCTCTACCTCCTCCCCTCATGCACAGTGTGCTCTCTCTCTAAAAAAAAAAGAATAAAATTAGAAATAACCAATAAATAAAACTTTTTATTCATTAATAACAAAAGAAATTAAAAATGAAATTATAGTGAAATATGATAGTTTTATTTATCAAACTGAAATTTTTTTTAAATATAAAAGCATTCAGGGCTGGTAATGAAGCAATAACAGAAGTGTTCTGTGATAGGCAGCCTCGAAGATAGCTGCCATGATTCCCATCTCCTTGTACTCTTACCTTGTGTCATCCCCATCCTCAAGTGTGGGCTTGATTTGATAACTTGCTTCCTACAAATAGAGTACAGAAAAAGTGTGTCATTTCCAAGGTTAACTTACAGGAAAACTGTACTTTCCATCCATTCTGCTCTCATTCTGTCCCCTGTGCACTCTGAGAGACGTCAGCTGCCATGTTGTGAGCTGCCCCTAAAGAGAGGCCAATGTGGGAAGAGCCAGCAAAAACCTGAGTGAACTTGAAAGCAAACACTCCTTCCTTTGAGCCTTGAATAAAAGCAGCACTGATCAATACCTCGATTGCAGCCAGTAAAAGCATGATAAGCCATGCTGGAATATCAGACCCTCAGAAACTGGGAAATAATAGATACTTGTTGTTTTCAGTAGCTAAATTGCAAGGTAATATTTTATACAACAATGGGTAACCAATGCATCCTCTCATATACTTTAAGATTCTGGAAAGTTAGTATGACAATATGCATCAAGAGCCTTGTAGGAATTTTATCTGTTTTTAACCAATAATTCCATATCTAGTATCTTTATAAATAAATTAATTGCAATCTGGTAAAAGATTATTTACAAGAAAATCTAAGCATTATTTTTGAGAGTAATCTTAAAACTATTACTTATAATAATTAAAATTTGAAAATAAGCTAAATGCCCCCAAAATACTGGAAATACATAAAAATACTAATAAGACTTTTTTAAAGGAGACAGTGCAAAAAGAAACTAACAATACAGCATTAGTCCTATCCTAATATTAAAATATATTTTAGAGTTATAATAACTAAAACAGCTATATATTTGCACATAAATAGATGGATAAGTGGATCAGAATGGACACAAATAGGTATATAAATTTAATATGTGTTAAAAACATGCAAAACAAAGAAGAGAAGATAGATAATTTAGTATTTAGTCAAAAAGGTAGTCACCTGCGGGGAAAAGCACTGTAATCAATGCCCCCAATCTTAACTAAAGTTCAAATCAAACAAAACGTGAAGCATAAAAACAAATAATGGTTTTTACATATAATCCTAAAGGGAAGATTATTCCTACAGAAAATACAAAATCTAAAAAACACACACAAGGGGATCCCTGGGTGGTTCAGTGGGTTAGCGCCGCCTTCAGAGTCCGGGGATCGAGTCCCACGTTGGGCTCCCTGCATGGAGCCTGCTTCTCCCTCTGCCTGTGTCTCTGCCTCTCTCTCTTTCTCTCTGTGTGTGTCTCTTTTTAAAAAAATAAAATAAAAAAACATACACAAGAAAATACTGATGGGGTACCTGAATGGCACAGTATGTTGGACATCTGACTCTTGGTTTCAGCTCAGTTGGTGATCTCTGGGTGGTGGGATCGAGTCCCATCACTGGCTCCATGCTCAGCAAGGAGTCTGCTTGGATTCCCTCTCCTGTCCCTCTGCTCTTCCACCCTTCCCCTGCCTCTAAAAATGAATAAATAAATCTGAAAAGAAGAAAAGAAAAGAAAGAAAAGAAAAGAAAAGAAAAAAGAAAAGAAAAGAAAAGAAAAGAAAAGAAAAGAAAATACTGATAAATTTGATAACATAAAACTAAAAATATCTGCATGGGATCTTGGGACAGTCTGAAATAAACCCAACTATTAATGAAAAAAAAATCTGCATGGGAGAAAAAAGGTCACAAGCAAGTACTTTTTCTTTTTTTAAAAGATTTTATTTATTTATTCATGAGAGATGCAGAGACAGAGAGATAGAGACATAGGCAGAGAGAGAAGTAGGCTTCATGCAGGGAGCCCTATGTGGGACTCAATCCTGGGACTCCAGGATCACGCCCTGAACCAAGGGCAGATGCTCAACCGCTGAGCCACCCAGGCATCCCACAGCAAGTACTTTAAGTCAAAGAGCCCTTAAAACTAAATTTTAAGAAGACAATATAGGAAGTAGTAAATACAGGAAAATAACTAAGTGATATGTAGAGTGAATATAGAGAAAAGGAAATTAAAATGACTCTTAAACAAAGGAAAATGTGCTCAAACTCTTTCATAATGAGAAATGCAAATTAAATAACAAGTATCATCCATCAGAATGACAAGGTCCAAAGTGCTGAACAGTATGCATGTGTGGGACAGCGGGCACTGTCAAACATGGTGATGGAAGCACTCATTGCAACAACCTCTCTGGAGAGCAATTTGCTCTGTGCATCAAACTTCTCAGACTGCTAGACCTCTATCCTAGACTCACATTTGGATAAAATTATACAGATTCAGGGATGTTCACTGCCACATTTTTGATAACTAAACACATCAGACAACTCAAATAGGCATCAAGAGTTAAATAAATTCAGGGACTTCACTACAATGGAATAATGTCTAGCCTCTGAAAAGAATGAAGTAGCCCAATATGACTGCAAGATGTACTGGTAAACTGAAATCAATTTAAATATATGTAGATTGTGTGACTATGTTCTATGTTAAGAGAGACAGAATATATTCTATGCACATTACAGCATAGAATTTATCAGTGATTGCAAATATATATGTATATGTATACATATATACACATGCACACATATATAGTGATTTTTCTCTGGATGGTAAGATTGCAAATGGTTTCGCTTTTTAAAATTATTTTCTTAATTAACATTTTTTCTACATTCTCTAAAATAACCACACGTAATATCAAAGTAAAAAAGACTCAAAACATTCATGTACATATTAAAAACTATAAATGGTAAACATTATGTTCAATAGTGATTGAAGGGGTTAGGGAGGAAGTCTGATTTTTTTTAAAGGTTTTCAGAGCTGAGCATTTTCTTCATGTAGTCATGAAAAATGAACATTATATTGACTTTCACATATGTCACATAAAATTGATAAGGACAGAGTAATGGAAGAAAAGGTATAATCAATCTTTAGGTGCAACAGTTTGCTTTTCTGTTAAGTGTCTTTTCCAAAAGCAATTACTAAGGAAGAAGTGAAACCTGAACCAAAAGGAAGACAAACAAGTCAACATACGCTTTCAAACACTTTTGTGAGTTAAAGTTAGACCGGGCCAGTAATTGTCCCTAACTTGGAAAACAGAATGCATTGTGGGAGCAATGTATTTTGTAGTTTGGGGAAGATCCACACTAAAAGCAAAAACATCCTTACTTACTAGTTTCAAGCTGCCAGTAATGTGAAGAACCAATTGACCAAACTATAAAATGAAAAGACAGACTAGCCTGCAGATTTATAAAGCTATGAAAATACATACAGAATTACAGAAACATCTCCCAATTTGGCATCATCCATTGGTAAGTACTATGGTCTGAATATCTGTATTCTCCCAAAATTCATATGTAGAAATTCTAACCTCCAAAGGTGATATCATTAGGAGGTGGAGGCTTTTGGGGCATGATTAGAACACAAGGGTGGAGCATTACTGGAGTATTTAATTACTGGAGTATTAGTAATAAATACTAATGGGATTAGTATTTATTAAAAAAAACAAAAAAACAAAAAACAAAACAATACTCACAGAACTCCCTTGACCCTTTCACTATATAAGGACAGATGTTTGTAGAGATGGAAAAGAGCCCACACATAATAATGCTAGCACCCTGGTCCTGAAATTCCAGCCTACAAAACTCTGAGCAATATATTTCCACTATTTTATAAGCCACCCAGTTTGTAGTATTTTGTTATGGCAGCCCAAACAGACTAAAACAGTAAGTTAGTCTTTCTCTTCAGGATCCCATCTGCCATTTTAAGGTTTACTTATCAGGGTGGGTTCAAGAAGGAAGGTGTGGCACAGAGGAAATTTTTTTTCTCTTAAATAGCTGGATTTCTTGATTTTACTAATGCATGAGGAGAAGGGAGAGAGCATCAGGAGAAACAGGGTATGAGAGGCATGAGGTCTGGCACAGTGAGGGTGGGGTGCTAGAAAAAACGAAGGAAATCATAGGGCATTGGGGAGAGGGGTTGCCCCAAATCAGGTCTGGGACTCAGAAATGATTGCTTCCCAGGATCACCCCAGCTCATATGCACACTCCCAGATACTGGCATGTGTGGGGAATGTTCAGTTTTTGTTAGACAGGTAGAAGGCCAGAGCCCAGCTTTCTCTAGGGAAAAGAGGTTTCTAATGTCATATTCCGGATCTACTGAATCAAAATTTCCAAGGTGAGGTCTAGCAACCTGTTTATTTGTTGTTGTTGTTGTTGTTGTTGTTGTTGTTGTTGTTGTTTTAAACTCCCTAGCTGATTCTGAATTATCAAGACCATTGCCCACTCTTTAAAGATGACTTTAGCATCATATCTTACTCTGGATGACACCTATTACACATATCTTTCTTTTCTGATCCCAACACTGTAATCTTTCAGACAGCCCCAAGCATAGAGAATCATCTGAAATCTTCACCAGCCAACATTATATAAACAGTTGCTAAGCAATTAAATCATTATTACTGGAATATAAATTTCAGTAATATATCACTTGATTAAGCCTACAAAAGACAGAATGTGTGATAAATCAATATTTGTAAGCCCTCTTTCTGTCAACTACAATTTTTGAGCACTATGGGAAAATCAGTATGTAATTTGATTTTGAGTCACCAAGGAAAAAGAATAACAGAATCTCATAAATGGAAAGGACCTTAAAAGTCATTCAGTCCAACATCTCCTCTAATGCCTGAATCCCTACTAAAGCACCTCTGACAGGTGATTTTTACAGCCTGGCAGATCCTGAAAACAAGAATTTATTAGTTAATGCAGAAAGAACAAAATATAAACCTGTGAATGAAAAGTAAAATTATAAACACTTAGGTGAAAGCAATCTTGGCCTCCCAGGAAATTACAAGGATGGATATTTGGTCATGTTTTCTTGATGTTAATTTGACACAGAAATTTGAGCTTGGCCTAAACAAAAGAACTGCATCAAAACACTAAGCTATCCAAACAGGATGGTGCTTTCGTGAAAATACTGCCCTTGTTCTGAGGCAGAAATAGCATAATCACTACAAAACTCACAGACTGCAAATAGTCCTAAAGTTCACAGCACTGAGCTAACAGGCCACATTCTTATTTCACTACACATCCCTCAGAAAAAAAGAGAGAAAGAGATGAGCCGGAGGAGGGTCTACACTGGCCATGACAATAATTCTGTGGATTAAATTAAGCCCAACTCTTTTGCAGCAGGAAAAATTGTCATGGCCCTCCTGGATAACCCCACAGGCTGGGCCAGCATGAAGCAGGTGAGTATGTACTTCCTCACTGTCATCCAGGCACATGAGGAGAAATATTCTCAGGAGCTACTAATTTTATTTTTTCCTAAATTTCAAATACTGAAAGAGGCCGAGAAGAAAGCCAAGTTCATCCAGGGTAGAGGCTATCAGCTTACAACTCCACCACTTACGTAGTATCTACGCAATGTAGCAAAAGAGCACAAAGAAAAAAATATTAGCCTAAGGCCGGGTTTTCATATATAATTTTAGGTGCTTAAAGTTGACTATATCCACATGGCCTTTCCCCTTTCCTTACTACGAGGCTGGCAAATTACTCAACTTCTCTCTGCCTTGGGTTCCTCCTATAGGAAACCATGGTCTTCTAACACATGACTCACTATTTCTTCCTCAAGGTTAAAACGTTGAAAGGCTCCACACGAACAACAACAGAGCTCAAAATTGGTTTCCCCTTCAAGCCTGCCCCAGTTTATTCTCCCACAGCCCTACTCATCATCCTTTGACAGGATCTTGAGCTTTCACACTTCCGTACCTTTGCTTAGGTCTCTTTGCCCACCTGAAAGCCACTCCCCTCTCCCAGCACACCTTATATCTGTCTACTGAAATCTTGTGGATTCTTTGAATCTAATGGAAGTCTAATGTTTCTGAGCTTTTTGTTGGCACTCTCCTGGCCCTTATTACAAAAGGCCTGGTGCTGTTGCAGGTCTTCCCACAGGAGCTGGTCTTCCCAATGAAGTGTTTACTATTTGAGTTAAGGCATCTGCCTTTGGAACAAGAGTTGCCAAATAAAATATAGGATGCCTCGCTAAATTTGAATTTCAGATAACAACAAATAACTTATTTAGTAGAAATATGTCCCATGCAATATTTCAAGCTCATCAGGCTGGAGGATGTCAGCTGCAGCTGTGCTACTTAACACCCACATAGTCTCCATGCAGTCGAGAAAAAGTTTCCATGCAGTATTTGGAACATACACTAAAAAAATACTGTTTATTAGAAATTCAAATTAACTAGGTATCCTGTATTGTTATTTACTAAATCTGGCAACCTTAATATGGGACACTTATATCACTTCCCATGCCCAGCACAATACTCTAGGAGAGTTTAACAGCATATGCTAATTGGTTGAGCTGCACTAATCTAAACAAACCTAATGATGGCTATTATAGAAAACACCTCCAGCATGTGGCCCTCGGTTCCTCCTGTTCCAAAGGACCAAACCTTGATTCACCTGACCTCTATCCTGGGTTAGCAGAGTAACCAGGAACCTGCCCCCACTGGTTTAGTTCCAAACAGTTGCTTTGGGAGCATGGAAGGTGGAGGACTAGTCCGACCCTGAAACCCAGGGAAATGAGTTCCAGGCTCCAGGCAAGCAGTTTCCACAAACGGCCCCCTGAGGGTCAGATGTAGATCAGAAGAGAAAACTCTGTTGCAGGAGGGTATGTGTGACTGAGAGAATCTCACAGAGCAACTACAGCCAAATTAATAACAGGGAGATAGTGTCCAAGACACTGAGTCCATTTGAACAAAATTCCTCCCTTGAGTTCACTAAAGTCAATCTTTTATATACTTACCATGACTTTTCTCTGTGCCTTTCATCTAACTGCTGTATGCTATGCTAGCTTTCTCCTGAGAAAGTGAAAAAGCTGTGTCTTTCCAAATTCATGCCCCACCAGAGACAAGGTAGGAAAAGAGAGCCATGATCTTTAAAGAATAATCCCATATCCCAGGGTGGTACTCTGCTAAACAAGCCAAGAGTTTCCTGCAGCACACACAGGGAGCCAAGTGTAATCAGAAGGTCTGTGTTGTGTGAACCAAGTGTAGTCAGAAGGTCTGTGTTAAGTCGTGGGGGGTGCTAAGAGGTCATGAAAGGAGGTCACAAAAAGAGGAGGCAGCCACACCAGTGCTTTTTAGGGCTGCCTTTTTGGCATTACCTTTCCCCTGAGATTCCTGAAATCCTTCCAGAGCATATCGTGGTTGCTTCATCCTCAGTGGTACCCTGACTACCTTCGTCACTGGCTCCTTGCTCTCAGCTTTCACCATGTACACCAAAACCCTTGGCAAAGAGCCAAAAGGCCACAGAGCAATGCAGCTGCCTGACTGACTGGCCCTCTACATTTGGTTGGTGCACTGTGTTCAAATTCCAGCTCAGCCACTTCTTTAGCACCTGCCAGTAATAAGGTTACTAACTCTCTCTGCACCTCAGCTTCAAAACATACAAAAAAGAGGTTATAAAATCTCCCTACATGGGAATGCGGCCCATTAAGTAATACTAACATGATTAAAACATAATAATAAGAACTCAATACACATTGGTATTCCCCCACCTTCTACAAGAATTTGCAGAGATAGGGGGAATCCATCTTTAACTTTGAAAAACTCTAAATATGGACAATTAATAAATGATGATAGTCTTAACGGAGTTCCTTACAGAAAAGTAGAAGTGAAGGAAGAGTTAGAAAATCTAATGAGCATGTATAAATTAGTAGACTCAGATGACATGCAAGGTAGAGTATTAATAGAACTGACAGACGCACCTCCAGGGTCCTTTCTCATTTTGACTAGAACGCTTGTGTGAAAGCTAAATGACTAGTAGGGTGCTAACGAAGTGGTGTTAATCTTTATATCTTAATAAAGATCTGGGAGAAAGAGTGATCAGCAAGTTAATGAGATTTTCCTGATATTACTAATCTGAGGGATGCTACAAAGGTAAAATAATACAAAAACAGAAAATAAGCTTGGAAACACAGGCAAGATGTAGTTGAATAAAACTCAAACATGAAAGATGCTAACTCATTCAACTGAGAAGCTTGCTATGCCCAAGGGAATGGAAGAAATAGGGAACTAATATTGAAAAAAGACACCAAGGAGTAAACAAGAATAGCAAATTAGAAAGAAGTTTATATTATGAGCTTGGCCAGAGAGAAGAATAAACACCACTATTTGAGTACATGTACAAAATTCTATTATTCCAATGAGGAAAAAAAAATGATGGCATGAATCTACTGAGATTGCTGTGAGGATGACACACCAAGTGTGGAGATTTGGAAGGTCGCAGAATTATGTCTAAAGTGAGGGAAATGAGTGACAAGGAATAAAAATGCTATAATAAAGGAAATGATAGTTCCCAGATAAACAAGGGCAGCTGAGTGGTTCATAAAAAATTAGAAGAACATGAAATTAGTCCATAAATATGTGAGAATGATGTGTAATGGGGGATGGCATTTTGTCTGAAGAGAAATTTAAAAAGAAGAGGAATTTTCAAAAGAAAAATGAAGTGTAATAACCTGGCAAACCCATGAAGAGTGAAGCCATGAATCTAATGCTGCCCAGGAAACAAGGGCAAGGCCATGTCTCCAGGCTTTTAAACCAGCTGGGTTCAGAGCTAGAGAGTGTCCTTCCTCCTGAGATATGGTCTTGCTAGTGCAATGGACCAAACGACCTATCAGGCCCTTCCCGAGAAAAGGTTTATGATAGGAAGAAACATATGTCCTGCTCTCAGAGGGAACATTTCTCAAATAAAAATAAAGTAGAAATCCCGGCTCCCTACAGTTATTATGTATCCCAAGACCTGGTTTCAGCAGTGACCCAAATCCCAAGGCAAATTCAACTTAATTTGTGACACTTCCATTAGCAAAGAAGACATGTGGCTTCATCACACTTTTTCCACTTAGAAAGTTTCTTACAAAGGTCAAACGATGTAGCAGAGTCAATGATGTGTTCCAGGACTCCAGAATAAGGAAGAGTTACAATACTAAAAAAATGAATTAAGTGCTAACTATTGTAATGTCAAAAGTGACAGAAATTTAAAAGTTATATCTGGGAGTCTTGGGGTATAAGGAGAAAAGGGCAAGGACTGCATTAAGTTTGAGAAGGAAGAAGGAGACAGGTTCTTCCCTGGTTAGGCAGAGCTGACTGCAGTAGAGAAAGCTCAATAAGTATGTGAGAGAAAGTAGAAAGGCCAAAGGGGAGGAAGAAAGGAAGCAGGGATGGGAAGAGGAAAGAAAAAAGACCTAAACCAGGATTCACTCTATGCCACTAACTTGGAGCTCCAAAAGTGAGTGCAGTGAGTGGGATCCAGGGGCCCCCCGGAGTTATAACCCAGAATATCCAAAGATGCTTAAATTATCTATAGCAGAATAGCATATTGTAAGGAGCCTAGAGCTATCTCCACTGGGGGAAATGGCCTCAAGGATTTTAGAGTAAAATCATGAACTCTGTAAAATAACTATTCACATTTTGAGAAATCACTCTTGGCTTGCTCCTGAGACTGAATGTTTTATAATGAAAAACCAGGAGACATGCAAACTGGTAGAGACTAAATGTCTTATAATGGAAAATCAGGAGACATTCAAACTAGGTGTTCTTTGATTTTAATAACCCACAAATATAAGTATGTCCAGCAGCACCCTACTATCAAGTAGACATGGTATTGATGAGATAAGGCTGGAGCACATCTTGAAGGCATAAGCAGGTGGCTCACCCTGCTGCTACAGCTGCTCCTAAAGTCTCATTCCTAAAGCTGTGTAACCACCTTTTTGTCAACTTACTTTTAAAGTTCAGAAAGACATTCTCTATGACCACTTGACCAAGAGGACATTTTAAGCCTGACTTACAGATACTTCTATCCAAACTGCTGGCACCAGAAGTGTACTACTGCACTGAGTAGGTCTTTGAGCAGTTTTTCCTGTGGGTTTCTTTGCCTAGAAGCAGATAAGACCTAAGGTCAGAATTTATATCAAGTCATAGACAATGTTCAGTGGTTCATCCAGACTCTCAGGAACTTGGAAGGATGAAATTCCTCGGGAAATTCAGGAAAGAGCTATCTACATATACAGACCTATCAGAATGGACCCAGAGTGCCTATGGGATATTTTTGTCCCATATGAAAAATGACCAAACAACTTCCACTGGAAAGGATGTTTTCTATAAACAGTTATGTGTTAGCCTCCTCCTTCCACCAACCCATGCTTACTCACTGAGTTCATGAACAAGGTGGCCATGGAGCCAGGAATGAAAGTTACACATGAGTTCAACCAGATAGACTCCCTGTGTCCTCCAGGATAGGGAGAGGAGAGCCAGAGGGAAATGAGGTGTGAGATAAGTTTAGGGAGTTAGAAATCAGATGATAGCAGGCCTTGCTGCACATATTAAGGATACTGATCTTCATCTAAGGGAAGTGGAAGGTCATTTAAAGTGGATGGTACTTAAAGTGATGGGAGAGAAGAGGATACAAAACATGCTTGTGAAACAAAAAAAAATGTTTTGGAGTAAAGCTAAAGTAAATACATAGAGGACAGGAGCCTAGACAAGAGCTGATGAAGGCTGGACTCCAATGCTGCATTAAACAGATGAATAAAAGGATGGACTGGAGCAGTATTGGTAAGCTAACATCATCAGAGTGATCAGGTATAGAAACTGAAGAAGACAGATGCAGGAGCTCCTCAGGAAAACACTGGAAAGTTCTCAAAAGGAAGAAAACAGTCTTTTGAATAGAAACCATAGCTATTTCTTCTAATATACTTCCCCTCCCCTCCACCAGTCAACCAACTCAAAAGATTTTGATCAGTGATCAAAACACAGAGTCTGTCTCTGTCTTCAAAAATATCTGTCCATTGCTCACTGATGCCTCATCTTTTTTTTTTAAAGATTTATTTATTTATTTATTTATTTATTTATTTATTTATTTATGGTAGACATAGAGAGAGAGAGAGAGAGAGAGAGGCAGAGACACAGGAGGAGGGAGAAGCAGGCTCCATGCCGGGAGCCCAACACGGGACTCGATCCCGGGACTCCAGGATGGCACCCTGGGCCAAAGGCAGGTGCTAAACCGCTGAGCCACCCAGGGATCCCCTGCTTCATCTTTTTAAAAAATAAAAATAAAAAGTAAGCCTCAGTCACCACACTCCACAATTAGAAGTAAATGGCATTATACTACTTTCCTGGGGCTGCCACAATAAATTACCAAAGAAATGTATTCTCTCTCAGTTCTGAAGGCTAGAAGTCCAAAATCAGTATCATTAGGACCATGCCCCTCAGAAGTCTCTTGGGAAGAATCCCTCCTAGGGTCTTCCAAGTTCTATTGGTTCTTGGCATGTCTCGGCTATGGTACCATAACTCTAATCTCTGCTTCCTTCTTCACACAGCCTCCTTCTCTCTGTGTATCTCTGTGTCGTTTCCTTTTATACTTCTTACAAGGACACTGTTGTTAGGTTTAAGCCCATCCTAAAACCAGGATGATCTCATTTTGAGATTCTTAATTACATCTGTAAAGACCTTATTTCCAAATAATATTCACAAGTACCAGGGGTTAAGAATTATACACATCTTTTGGGGGCCACTAGTCAACCTACTATAAGTGTGAAATGTAAACAGATTGTTTAGATCCACTCTGCTTAGGCAAGCTTCAATGAGTTTCAGCTAAAATGGCATTCTCCGGAGCATGTCAGACAAATGTAAGCTTCTAGACATGCTCAAAATAAATTTCTACCACAGTCAAGTACGTTTGGGAAATACTGGATGCTATATACCCTTCTTATGATTTACAAATTTATATATACCTATTAAATTTTCTGAGAAGTCCATTGAAGTTGTTCGATCCCACATTTTCCAAATTAATTTGACCTGCAACATCTTCCTTTTGGTTATACAGCACCCACTGACATCTGAAAAACTGTGGTCCACGGGGAAGACTCACAGATAAGTTGAGTTAAAATACAATCAATCAATAATCAGTGAGGATAAATGGTTTGGATTTCAGAATTCTCTCAATTTTGATGAGGGAGAGGAAGAAAGGAAGGGTCCTGTACACTGGGGGACAAAGAAGGAGTAGTCTGTGAGTTCAGGCAGGGAGGTATGCTGGAGCCAGTGGGCCATATGCTGGGGCAGGGGCAGAAACATGAGACTGGATACTCAAAGGAATTTTTGCTCAAAGAATTCTTTCTTCCCTTTAAACTGTGAGGAGACAGCGCAAGCTGTGAAAGAGAGGGTTTTGGTTGATTGCCTGGCTTTTTATTTGTGGGTGTGTTAAGGTTGGTTTTCTTCAGTCAAGTAAAAGCATGTAGAGCAACTTTGTGATTTATAGTGGGTTTTGTTTTGTATTTTCTCAAACATGATGATTTCCTCCTAAAAGGGCATGTTTCCTGTGGGTTTTATTAATTGAAGTGCCGCTGTAACTACACTTCTGCCATTCTGAATTCTTCCTGTACTTGCAGCTAAAAGTTGTAGTCTTCCTCCATTTGGCTCCTCAGTTATCAAACATATCTAACAGACTGATGGCTTGGTCAATGAGAATCCTGGATCTTCACTGGAACAGGAGCTATAAAAGCTGTCTGTGCTAGACTTTGGCCAACGTGAGTGGGTAAGCCCCAGTTACCCGGAGATCTGGTAATTCCCAGTAGCCAAGAGCAAGCAGAGGCCCAGGGTTCCAGAGAAAGCACAGGCCTCTCATACATCATGAGCTACTCCCAGATTCCTATGCCACCTGCAGTGTTGGACACCCCCTCCTCCTGGGGCATTCTTTGTGGTTGATCTCTCAGCCTCTGGTACACCCCAGAACTGTGGCATACCTTCCTCTTTCTGGAAGATAAATGTGTACTCTTGGATCCTCATTCACAGGGATCCTACTACTTTCCTTCAAATAGATCGGCAGACTGAGACAGTTGTTGGGGGGCAGAGGCACTGGGCCCCTCCATTACTCTTCACTCATCTTCAGATTTTAACTGGATATGAAGCTCACAAAAGTTTGTGGCATAGCAAGCCAAACTCTATGCCAGAGTTTCCTGATATGGAAATCCTGTACCATTAGGGGAACACAAGATCATTTTATCTGATATAAGAACAAATATATTTTATGGGTTATGAATTTCAGCTAATGTGCATTAGGAGGAAAATGCAGCAGCACACAAAATCTGTGATTCCATGACTGTGCTTGCTTAGAATCAGTCCAATTTTTTAATACACTTTGCTGAATTTAAAGTTTAATTTTAAAACAATCAATAATCATACAGACCTTTCATATATGCGAGAGGTTTAACCTGACTGAGCTTCAGGAAGCTCCACTCCATCATATACAGACACCACCACAGAGTCTTAGACAGAGAGGGACTTCAGCGGCAGCCTGAAGAGCAAGAGTCTTTTCACCAAACTTGCCCTGATAAATGGATTCTGCGCTGAGTTCAGTCTCCGTCAATGTGAGAAAAATTCTAGGAGAGACAATTTACCATCACAGACAAGTTCGTACTGAAGGAGGATAGCAATGCTTTTCTTTCTTAGGGAAAAAAAATTAAGAAGCCAGACTGCCCTGGAGCAAGAGCTAACAGACAAGTATCAGGGCTTAGAGGGGAAAAGCAAAAGATTTCATTTCGGAAGTTGTAACTTAAGAGAGTAAAAATAACAATCCAATGATTCTGATGCAAAGGACATTTGCTTCTGAACACTTCTGAGTAACTTAGATTATTTGCAATTGGTTCTTGAACAAAATAGTGCTTGGCTCTTCCTCTAAACTCTACATTTTTTTCTTGAATCCAGCACCACACCTCCCCCCATCCTCACCCCCCAGCTTTATAGATCTGCTATGAATGCTCCTGCTCAGATTCTCCAAGGAAAGCCAGAGAGTCATTGATTCCCTGGATTAGCCAGCAAGTCCCTCAGGTACCAGACTCTTGCCAATTTTAGGTCTTTCCACCCTGATGCCAAGGTGAGCATTTTTAAAAAAAAAAAAAAAACCATTACTCAGGGGCTCCTTGGTGGCTCAGTCGGTTAAGCCTCTGCTTTCTGCTCAGGTCATGATCCCAGGGTGCTGGGATGGGGCCCCACCTCACACTCCCTGCTCAATGGGGAGCCTGCTTCTCCCTCTCCCTCTGCCCACCACTCCACCTGCTTTTGCTCTTTCTTTCTTTCAAATGAACAAATGAAATCTTTAATAAAAAAAAAAAACTATTACTCATGTATACCCCACTAGGAAACTCTTGATGGATCTTGATCATCCAAAGAACAAAGTTATTGTTTACTCACTAAATATTTTTTGACTATGTACCATATGCCAGACACTGCTAAGTAGCATCCCCCTTGCTTAGAAGTACTGGCACAGGGTAGGCATTTGTTGGAAAATGACTTGGAAGTATTCAGAATCTGGTGCCTCAGAGACCCATGGGCACATGCTAAAGAATGTTCTCTCATCCTGACCTTCTTGGTGAACTCCTACGCAATTTTCAGGTAATAGTGTACATGTCCTATGATACCTTTTTGAATTCATCAAATCATGTGTTTAAAAGTTTATCTTTCACAGCAGTATGTGAGCTTCTGGAAGGTAAGAACTTGGCATTTCTCATCTTTTTATCTCCAGTGCCCCACCACATAGTAAGCGTGAATTTATCACCTGAATATGTGAATTGCTAAAATATAATGCAGTCCAAAACTCAAAAACAATTCATTAATTAATCACTGTTTTGAGTTATATCTTGTTATATGAGAAGAATCACCGTCATTTTTTTGCTTTTATTTTTTCCTTTATAGCCATCTTTTTTAATGAGTATATTTTAGATGTGCCCAGTTAAAATAAGAAAAAGGACACCAGGGATTGGGCTGAGGATAAACTCAAACAAAAGGAGCCCCTAGGTGGCTTAGTCGGTTAAGCCTCTGCCTTCAGCTCAGGTCCTGATCTTGGGGTCCTGAATCTCAGAGTCCTGGGATCTAGCCCCACATCATTGGGCTCCTGGCTTAGTGAGGAGTCTGCTTTTCCCTCTCCCTCTGCTGCTCCCCCTGCTCGTGTTCTCTCTCTCTCTCTCTCAAATAAATAAATAAAAATAAAATCTTTAAGAATGGGATCAAGAGGAAGTCCATGAGTTTGGGAAAAACCAAACTGTTTCAATGAAAAGGAATTATTAAACATCTTCCCTAAGGATGTAGAAGTTCACTCATTCAGACACTCATTCAAATGTTAAATGATGCTTTATAGAATGTTCACTAATTATAATTCCTTCAATATTGTGTTCACTGGAATATTAGGGAACTTCTAATTCATTCCCTCATTAACTCATTTAATGTCTCACAATGACCTAATCTGGGTCCTGCTCTAAACATTGGAAATAGAGGTGACTCTCACAGACAGGGTTCCTATTCCTTGGCGTTTACACCATCTTGTGAGCAGTTGGGTGACAAACATCTAAACTAGGACAGACATCTAACACTAGAGAGAAAGAGGGAAGGAAGGAAGGAAGACAGGAAAGGAAAATACACCGTGACCATAGTGCTACATAGAGATTTAAAATAGAAATAGGGAAAAGGAGACATCAGTAACTATTTTAGACAGATCATGAAGGAAGGTCTCTCTAAGGTCTAACTAACAATAGGGAGCCAGCCAGCTATGATCATGGGATGAAAGCACTCCAGGCAGACAGAATATCTAGTACAGGATTGTAATTCCTAAAATGAAAATTAAAAACATAATTTAACAACAAAACATACCCACAGAGAAACCATTAAAGTTGCTTGAACTTCTGATTAGTATGAATTCAGACTAGTTTGAAGACCAGAACAAAACTGTCATCACTAAGTGACATGAAAACTTAAACTGAAAAAAATTTTAAAATAGGAGTTTTATTTATTTTTTAAAAGATTTTATTTATTTATTCATGAGAGACAGAAAGAGGCAGAGACATAAGCAGACAGAGAAGCAGGCTCAATGCAAGGAGCCCGATGTGGTACTTGATCCTGGAACTTCAGGATCATGCCCTGAGCCAAAGGCAAACATTCCACCACTGAGCCACTCAGGAGTCCCAAAAATAGGAGTTTTAAAACAAAAAAGAATCTTTTAGCTTTTTTTTTTTTTAGTTAAAGTAATCTAGTTTAGCCAAAATATGTTATCTTAGAAAGGAAATCATACCTTAAAGTTTTAACTCTTCATTTTCCTACCATTTTGTCAATCTTCAATTTTTTTTGAAAAAAAAAAAAGTTATAACTTCCTTTTGGACTGACTACCAGCAGGATACAGAAATCCCAGTTCTGAAATGAAAACAATTAGAAATTTTAACCAAGTATGCAGAGTGCTAGGCTTTCTTTATGGATGAGGACATCTGGTGAACTTACAGTATCTCATCAATCATCACGACCTCTACTGGATTACAAAAATGATGATATTTAAAGTTTCCAATTCCATAAACAGACAATTAGAGAGGCTGAGTGGCCAAATAAAATGGTTAACTTACAATCACTGATTAAGGCACTGGCAATACTTACCAAAACCTAAGGGAAACTAATACTGCACCACACGGAAAATCTATGACCTCAAATCATGTTACCAACAAAAACAAACAAAACCTAACCACAACACTGGAATTGGAAAATAACAAAACATATATAAAGCATAAAAATATATTTTAAATAAATATACTCAACATGAATAAATTTTGAAAACATTATATTGACCAGAAGAGGCCAGAACCCCATTATAATACTGATTTATCAAAAATTCAATAATAATCCATCCTAATTTATGGCAATAGAAATGAGCAGAATAATTACCTCTTGCAGAGTGATAAGGGTAATGTTCATAAGAAAAAGTCATAAGAAACTTTCTGGAGTGATGAAAAGTTCTACAAATTGGTCTGTGGGGTGGTTATATGGCTGTATACAAAGGTAAAATTTCATTAGATTCAAGATGTGTGTATGTTGCATTGATAAATAATACTATAAACTTAAGAAAAAATAAATTAAATACAAGTAATTAATAAATTAGAAAACAAAACAGTAGAATTAATTAATAAATATAAAAGCTAGCCTCTTAGGAGGGTGGGTAAATAAATAAACTAGGTAAAACCACTACACTACCAAAGATTTCAAAAATGAAGAAAACACAAAAACAGAAATTTAAGAATATGAAAGGGGAAATATAATAAATATAAGCTCAAATAATTTTAAAAGAATTTTTAATTTATTTAAATTCTAATTCTAAAAATGTTGAAACCCTTTAAAAAGAGAACACTTAAACAAAACCAAAATATGGAAAAAATTCCAAAGTTTTCAAAGAGCTAATTCTCACAAAAACATTGAATTCAGGCAAGTTTGAATGAAATATATGGGATAATTATTGTGTTATTTACACCAGTTTTGAGTAAAAATGGTAGATTTACACTGGTTTTGAGCAAAAATGGTAGATCACAGATACTCCATCTTCCCCCAAAATGAAGAAAAAAAGTAATAAACATGCACACACAAATACACACAAACAAGACAATAGAGTTTAAATCTCTGCCATAAATGTCTAGAAGAAAAAAGGTAAAGATTCTAGTATGATGTAACATGTCATAGTGTGGCTTTGACCCATATCTCAACAAGAGAAAGATAAGTTAAAATATATTGAGAATTCTCACTAATAGCCCCAATTCACAGAGAAGCAAACTGAGTGACAATGATGTTCCCTGGAAAGACATGGACAAACCAATTCTGAAGGAGGCAGAAGTTCTTGTCACCTTTCTACAAGTTTCCAATGATATGGGAAGAATGGCCACTACTATCTCTATAGAACAGGAGGCTATCAGCATTATTCAGATCTAACTATCCCCAAAGGATCATGGAGGATTGAAAACAAATGAGAATATTAATGACATAGGATCTTCTGAGAAAACAGTATGTCAGGGGACAGAAGAAACACTGAAATGCCCCAGTCAGGCTCTCATCATCCACTCACACCCCAACAAAGGTGAGAAAACCAACCTATTACTAGATTGAAAGATTTAACAAATAAAATTACAGGACACCCAGTTTCACCTGGATACACTTATACTAAAAAAATGTTCATTGTTTATCTGAAATTCAAATCTGAGAGTTACAGATCATGTCCATCTACTCTAATAGAACCAGAATCAGAGAGATGCCCTATTGTTTCCTTTTTGTCACACGATAGAATGGAAACAGCACTGAGGGAAAGATGGGTAAGTGAAGATGAAGTGAATCTAGAAGTTCTTCCTCTCCAACAGAAATTCCATGATATAATTAAAAAATAATAAAATAAAATAAAAAAGAGGCCCATCTTAGGCATTTCCATAGAAGCATACACTACCAGAAAATTATATTAACAATATATGCCAAGTCTGAGGAAATGTGAAATATCAAGAACCTAGCCAACCAAGAGGTTGATTAATTATAATGAAGTGTAGCACTCACAAGACTGTCTTGCAAATCCCACTGAAAAATGGAAACAAGGCAACTGAGATGAATAAAGAAGGCTTGCTAAAAGGATCAGTGGTGAATACTGAAAATATTAAATTATGGTAATAAGGCTAAGACAAACTAGAAATTATGAGTAAAGAATAGAAAGTAAGCAAAATAAATATGAGGACTTAAAATAACACAATATTAATAAAAACTGATGAGGTGAAGATAGGAATTGTTAAATCACTATCAATCAATATTACCTGAAAGTTAAGTAAAAGTAATAAAAATTAAAAATAAATATAATAAATCAAATCTTCCTTTTTTATTTTATTTTTCTGAAACCAAGAGGCATCTTTTAAAATTAATATTTTGTGATAAAATGTTTATCTAAATTTCTGAACTGTCTCCAGTTTCAGTTATTTCAGCTATTTGTTTTCTGTTAATAATATCAAGTAAAATTAATTTTGGTAATTTTTATTTAAAATAAATACTAATAAAATTTAATTTAAAAATATAATTTAGTATGATCTTATGTTTGCAAAATTAATTACATGTAACCTTCCATTTATTCAATAAACAGACATCATTAATTGAGCACCTACCAAGTTCCAGCCACACTGTTCTTTGTATACACACACATAATATATATACGTATCAAGAGATATCTGGTATCATGTATTAATCAATATTAATATTAATGATAGTTATTTTCAAATGATAGAATTTGGAGTCTCCATTTTGTTCTATTTTTCCTTTCAAATTTGAATTATTTGTAAGGAATGGAAACCATTTTTGTAAAAACAACCAATTATCATAAAACATGGAGAAAGGAGGAAATAACATTTAATTTTTTTAACATTTAATTTTTTAAAACCAGCATAACACGTATCAAAACTTGAGCAAAAAATGCATCAAAATGTCATACATGCAAATTTCATTAATGAATATTTAAACAAAAACCTCAATTAAAATATAAGAAAAGGGAGTACAACAAAAGAGTAATATGCCACAAATACTTTATTCCCAGATGACAATCAATACTTACTCATCGGGATCCCTGGGTGGCGCAGCGGTTTGGTGCCTGCCTTTGGCCCAGGGCGCGATCCTGGAGACCCGGGATCGAATCCCACGTCAGGCTCCCGGTGCATGGAGCCTGCTTCTCCCTCTGCCTGTGTCTCTGCCTCTCCTTCTGCCTGTGTCTCTGCCTCTCTCTCTCTCTGTGTGACTATCATAAATAAATAAAAATTAAAAAAAAAAAAACTTACTCATCAAAGTTAAATTTAAAGATTTTAAATCATAAAATTTTCTTTTTTTTTTTTTAATTTTTATTTATTTATGATAGTCACAGAGAGAGAGAGAGGCGCAGAGACAGGCAGAGGGAGAAGCAGGCTCCATGCACCGGGAGCCCGACGTGGGATTTGATCCCGAGTCTCCAGGATCCCGCCCTGGGCCAAAGGCAGGCGCCAAACCGCTGCGCCACCCAGGGATCCCTCATAAAATTTTCTTGTTAGAAACTAAGACATTTTATAAAATGCATAACTGATTCCAAATATTAATGAATAATAACCTAGTAAGAGAGAATATAATTTTTCAATCTAATAAAGCTAGAGGGAAATCAGGAAAGTAAGGTGTTCCAGAATCCAGGTGAAGAAACTGTTTCAGGAAGGGAGTGATCCACTGTTGAACATTGCCGAGATTCACATAAAACAAAAAAGGAAAAAGAATCACTGATGACACTCTGGTAAAAGCTCTTTTCTTGTCATGGTGAGGATAAAATTTTTATTGAAGTGTTCAAGCAAGAGAAAAGTGTCATCAGCAAGTATGGACAATCTTTGAAGAGTTTTACTATAAAAAGGAAGAGGAAAAAAGATGGTGTGAGGTCAAGGAAGGGATTGCTTGCTTGCCTGCTTGCTTGCTTGCTTGCTTGCTTGAAGATGGGATATATTCTAACATGCAAGGTGACTCCATAGAAAGGAGGAAAAAACTTGTATTTCCAGAGAGAGAGGGAACAGTTCCAAGAGCAGTATCAGAGAAGCAAGAGGCAGCTGGCCTTAGAAAAGAGCAAGGACAGTTCCTCCATAAAAAGTAAAGCAAAGGCAGAGCATAAAGTACAGATGCAGATAGGTCTGAAGATTT